>NC_142019.1:17609488-18809488 GCF_049901735.1 Notechis scutatus
TTCGTTTTTCAATTCTTAGAAATGGAGATTTGGAACTGAGAAACAACAAGAAAAGACTGCAAAACAAGAAGACTGGGACAAAGAAGAAGCCATCTTTAATGAACAAGCAATTTTATGTGGGGAAGAAAAAGGAAAGGGGGGAAAGAGAATGGAGAATTTAAGACTTAAAAAAACAACCAAAGAAAAGAAAAATAATTCGAAAAATAAGTATAATATTGGAAAGCAACAGAAAAGGGGAATACAGAAGAGAGAAATATAGGTAGAGAGACAAGGGGGTAAAAAGGGGAGAGAGAAGAAGAGAGGGAAGAAGGAAAGGAAAAGAAGTTACAAAGGACCAGAACAAGATATAGAGAAACAGGACCTATTTAGAGATAATGGGTGAAAATTTAACTGAAAAAGGATTCTGTAAAGGTACATAAGATTGTATTGTTATATTAGTAATAGAAATAACTTTAGAAAATTGGAAACAACATATGATTAAAATGAGGGATTAAATAGTTAGTGTAATTTAGTGAAATGTTTGTGAATAAAATAAGTGAAATAAAATAAATGAGAAAATTGAATTAGGAAGGAACGGGAACATTTTAATTAGTTAATGTTTTATAAAATATAAGTGAAGGGGGAGGAATTAATTATGGAAAGCTTATAATTGTTCCCATAGAAGTATGATAGAGGGGGTTGCACGGAGGATGCCTGTGCATATGCAGGGAATTGCACGAGGGGGAAAATGCACATGCAGACGGTGGCGCATGAGGGGGGTCATGCGTGCATGCGCAGGGGGCGGGGGGCAGCATGCATTGCCTTCTGGGTGCTGGCATGTTAGTGCACGCAAGTGAGTGCACGCGCAATTATCAGCCTGGAAGCCGAAAAAGGTTAGCCACCATTGCCCTATATTCAGGGGTGGGATTCAAATTTTTTAACAATCGGTTCTGTGGGCGTGGCTTAGGTGGTAGGCGTGGCTTGGTGGTCATGTAACTGGGTGGGCGTGGCTTGGCGGTCATGTTATTGGCTGGGCGTGGCCAACTCAATATCACTCACATCAAGGCACGCATCTCCTCACCTGGCCTCTCATGACTGTGAGGATGCTGCAACAGTCGTAAGTGTGAAAAATGGTCACAAGTCACTTTTTTCAGTGCCATTGTAACTTTGAATGGTCCCTCCACACAAGCAAAGTACTAGCAAAGGAGGGGGGAAAAACTCCAGAGACGTTCCTGAGACAGGAAGTCTAGTCCTGCCAAGAATGGAATAAGGGTTAATGGAGAGGCAGTTTCGGTCAGCAACACCAGAATGTTTCCTTCCTGCCTTCCTTACAGGATTAGCCCAGTAATTTCTTCTAACAACCGGTTCTCCAAACTGCTTAGAATGTTAACAACCGGTTCTAGCAAATAGGTGCGAACTGGTAGAATCCCACCCCCTGCCTATATTATTCCAGACAAATGGTTCTCCAATCTCTTCTTGAAGACCTCCAGTAATGGAACACCCGTAACTCCAGGAGACAAATCATTCCAATAATTAACAGAATAACAGACGGATGGGAGCTTGGAGGTCTTCTAGTCTGACCTGCCTCCTGCTTGAGCATACTATACTATTCCATACAATTGGTTGTCCAGTCTGGTTTGAAAATCTCCAGTGATGGAGCATCCCACAACTCCAGGAGGCAAATCATTCCACTGATTAATTGTTCTCACTGTCAGGAAACTTCTGGTTTTACGTCTGTTTATTCAATGCATATTAACAAGAAAAGGATGGATAGAAATTACATTCACAATTATATCTTTGGGCTATTTATATAAAGCAATTTAAACCAATTTTTAAAATGCATTTAAGAGTTTTCAAAATCTAGTCACTGAATTTACAAATGAATTGGGGTTTCTTGTACTAGACTTGATAAATCGCTACAAAACAAGCAGACGGAAAGTTCCACATACCTGGAAATTTAACAATAACAAAATTAAATAAAAGAAATAAGAACTGGAGGGAGATTGTAGCTTTCATGAGATGGAAGCAGCTCTTATGTTTAAACCACAAAAGGTGGAATAGTGATTCATGTTCATCTATTCTCTTCTCCCTGTATCAATGATAGTGTTAGTTATATTTAGATGCCAATTAATCCCTATAATTCTGAAAAGGCCATCAATATCAACTTAACCTCCTTGTTTGTGGACTTAATCTCACATAATTTTTTCCTGGATGATCACAAGGTATGAACCACCAAATATCGATCTAAGATACAGAAGAATAAGGCATGATATAATTGCAAGAAAGCTTTGGCCAAACCAGTTTGTGGAAGTTTCTCGAAGGATCTTCAGTCTTTAAGAGTTAGCTAAGCACTTTATGATAAGTCAAGTGCAAAATCATATCATATCTCAACATCTCATCATCTCACCACCAAGAACATTTGGACATGAAAGTGTTTGAGGGTGTTTACAAGTATGCACTCCAAGTAATACAGAAACCAGGAGAAACTAGGGTCTCCCAAGAGAAAATTTATATTTGCAGATGCCCAAAAGACTTTTTGGTCTTAAGTTCCCAGAACAGCATCCAATTATGTGGAAGATTCAAGAAGGTGATTTATGTTGGGATATCCTTTTGGGGGGGCGAGGGGGGATAGGCTCTAAATCCTGGAGTGATTTCCAGAAACCATTTTTCAACACCAGCAATAAATAAAATGTTTCTTCTTAAATTGGATTTCTGAGAAGAATGATATTCAAAAGGAAAACCAGCATGGAAGTTTTGTGAATTTAATTTAATTCTAATGCTTGCAGATCCCTGGCTTAAGCATCTAGTCCTTTCTCCCGTTATTTTATTCTTATGGTATACTGTATCTATTCCTTTTACCCCCTGAGGATCCAGTTTGCAACTGCCTAAAGGTAAAGTAAGCAAGACTTCAGGATTCCAGCTAGAAAAAAAAAGTTAAAAGATTGTTTGTGTCTCGTCGACATCCATTCCGGCAACAGTTTTTCAGTCCCTTTATGCAGGAGATTTTCCCAGCAACATTTGTAGGACAATACAGAATTTGGGTTTCTGTTTCACTAAAGCCAAACCACCAAGAGAAAACTCTGAAGGATACTGCACATAAAAGACCTCTCCAGTGGTGGGTTTCAAAACGTTTTCCTATTGGTTCGGTGTGAGTGCGTGCTTTGCGCACACGTAGTGTTTGCAACTCACCTTCTGCTCAGTGGTGGGATTCAAATTTTTTTAGTACCAGTTCTGTGGGCGTGGCTTGGTGGGCATGACGTGGCTTGGTTGGTGTTGCAGGGGAAGGTTACTGCAAAATCCCCATTCCCTCCCCACCCCACCAACCTGCTTTCCAGCTCCATTCTCCTGTGCAGGGCAACAAAAGAAGACCCAGCCAATCAGCTGGGACTCAATGGGAGGCAGAGAATAGATGGGGGCAGGGCCAGTCAGTGGTGGTATTTCAAACTACTCAAAGTTTCCACTACTGGTTCTCTGAACTACTCAAAGTTTCCACTACCGGTTCTCCAAACTACTTAAAATTTCCGCTAACAGTTCTCTGAACTACTCAAAGTTTGCACTACCAGTTCTCCGAACTACTCAAAGTTTCCTCTATTGGTTCTCCGAACTACTCAAAGTTTCCGCTACTGGTTCTCCAGAACTGATCAGAACCTGCTGAATACCACCTCTGTTTCTGCTGCAAGCCCTGTGTCTTCAACAGCTGACATGTGGCGCGAAGCAACTGAACTTCAAAACCAGGAAATAAAAGGCTGAACCGGGCCAAACCGGTAGAATACCACCGCTGGACCTCTCCGCATTTTCTATTTGTCCTTGTTCAGTTGCTAAGTTGCATTCCCATGGACTACAGCATGCCTCCACTGTCCCATCTCATCTCATCCCAAATTACTGTTCACTGCCTCAATGACACCATTTAACCCTCTCATCCTCTGCCGTCCCCTTCTCCTTCTGCCTTCCATCTTTCCAAACATCAGGGTCTTCTCCAAGGAGTCCTCTCTTCTCATTTGGTGGCAAAAGTATTTCAGCTTCAGGATCTGTCCTTCCAAAGAACAATCAGGGTTGGTTTCCTTTTTCACTGATGATCTCTCTTGATACTGATACTGACTGACTACGGACTGATACTGACTAACCCTGTTTAGTTTGATATTCTGTTGATATTGAAGGTTATTTGTTGTATTATGGTTTGATATTTGTCTGCTGTAAAAGACATGAAACCGGTAAGAAGATTTTATAACTAGATGTAAAAAGACTTTATAACAGGATATTTCTGGACTGTTAAAAACGTGTATGACATGGACTGTTTATTGGACTGTGCTATTTCTTCAAGTAGATTGGCCAGAAGATTTTCCAAATAGATGCTCATGGTAGAAGATGATCTTAAGGCAGGGGTGGGCAAACTTTTTGGCTCGGGGGCCTCATTGACTTTTAAAATTTGACAGATGGGCCGCTACCTGGTGTCGAAATGCCTGTCTTTACAAGTCAAAATCAAATGAATGCAATAATTCAATCATTCACATCAAACCTTAATTCTGTACCAATCTTCGGCGGGTCGGATTAAAAAGACCAACGGGCCGGATGTGGCCTCGGGCCGTAGTTTGCCCACCCCTGTCTTAAGGCTTAAGATAAAGGTAAAGGTTCCACTCGTAGATATGTGCTAGTCATTTCTGGCTCTAGGGGGTGGTGCTCATCTCCATTACGAAGCCAAAAAGCCAGCGCTGTCCGAAGACGTCTTCGTGGTCATGTGGCCAGCAGGACTAAATGCCAAAGGCACACGGAATGCTGTTACCTTCCCACCAAACGGGTCCTTATTTTTCTACTTGCATTTTTATGCCCTTTTGAACTGCTAGGTTGGCAGAAGCTGGAACAAGTAATGGGAGCTCACTCCGTTATGCGGCATCAGGGATTTGAACTGGTGAACAGCCAGCTTTTCTGATCTACAAGCTCAGCGTCTTATCCACTGAACCACTGCATCCCTTCTTAAGGCTTACATGACCTCTTTTCCCATCTACCTGAAGCCTCTCTAGCTCCCTAGGACAACCTATTTTCCAAAGCACCTGCAGGCAAGACAAGATGCAATGGATGGAAATTAACCAAGGAGAGAAGCAAACTAGAAGTATTTCCTGATAGGGAGAACAATTAACCAGCGGAAGAGACTCTATGGCCACTTGTCTGAAATAGTACTGGATGTCCTGATTGATCAGGGGGTTAGACTAGAAAACCTCCAAGGTCCCTTCTAACTCTGTTATTCTGTTACTGTCACTTTTCAGTTTTGCAAAAAGGCTACAGGAGGACTTCACTTTGGAAGATATCCAGAGGGATCTTTCTAGCTAAAACTGAAAGTAAATCCTTTTCCTGACATGATTTCCACAGTCAAAGAGGAGAAGGAAGAAGAAGAGGAAGAAAAGGAAGAAGAAGAAGAAGAAGAAGAAGAAGAAGAAGAAGAAGAAGAAGAAGAAGAAGAAGAAGAAGAAGAAGAAGAAGAAGAAGAAGAAGAAGAAGAAGAAGAAGAAGAAGAAGAAGAAGAAGGAGGAGGAGGAGGAGGAGGAGGAGGAGGAGGAGGAGGAGGAGGAGGAGGAGGAGGAGGAGGAGGAGGAGGAGGAGGAGGAGGAGGAGGAGGAGGAGGAGGAGGAGGAGGAGGAGGAGGAGGAGGAGTCTGCCTTTGAGCATGCATGAAGATGTCTTCCCAGAACTCTTCATTAGGAATGAAGAACCATCTACAGAAGTAAAGGGATGAATTCTAAGCATCTCTGCTTTTAGAATTGAAATGTCAGCATTTTGGCCTGTTCTCAAACATCAAGACTATTCTTGGTTTCCAAGACAAACAGCATTAGTTCCTTTTTCTTTTAAAAAAAATCACATTATCCAAATAATTCTCCAGAGAGAACATTAATAAAGGAATCAACTTCTTTTCTGGACAGGTAGTGTCCTTAAAAGATCTGATTTAATTTGGCTCTATTTCAGTACCTCTATGTGCCATTTCTTTGAGCTTATGTAAAGAACCTTGCACAACACACACACACACACACTGCAAAAGTTCCATGAAAGGTGAAGAGAAGGCGAAACTTCATGGTCCATCACAATCAGAAGAAATTTCATGCTCATTTTATAGCCAGCTTCAAATTGCCTAATTTGTTCTAATTTAAATCTGAATAGAGACAGAAAGGGTAGAATAAACCCTTCTAGAACTGTTCTACCCTGCATTTTGTACAATTTAAAAACATTAATTTTGCAAGGAAGGCAGCAAACTGGATGAATTATCTCTCAAACAAGCAGGATTCCAGACAGCAATTTACTCCAAGTAAGTCGATAAATCAAAGAATCAGCCAATCAAGCTAAATGCAAGGAAATGTTCAATCCTGCTACAAAAATCAAATATTATTTTTCTATCTTAATGAACGTGAAGCTATTAGTCAGATTAAAAAAAAAATAATGCGCAGCCCTAAGGGGGCCTTTGCCAAATTTTATTTCTAAAAGGTATAATTGTGCTGTTGGAAGTCATTTCCATAAGAATATCTTCATCAGGCAGACGTAACTAACACCAAATGGGAGAAACATATATAAGCATAATATATAATTTTCTCCTGCTACTTACCTACCTGTCTAAATTGGATGCAAACTCACCTGCCCTCTTTTTAACTTGCATATTTACAAGAAAAGGGCAGGATCATGTTTCTTCCAGGCACTAGTTCCAAAAAAAGTCCCATGAAGAAAGCTATCTCTGTGCAAACTTTTGATCTTTCGCTCACTGGTGGGCTTCCATGATGACACTAGGACTCCCAAGATTCTTGGTCAACATGACCACCGGTTATTTTGGTGAGAGATTCTGGAACTGTCATTCCAATACAGAAGGCCTTCAACTAAACACCACAACTGAACCCAAATTGTCCCAAAGGTGCTTTTTCAAAAGGCAACTGGAAGATGTCTCTTCCCTTGAGGAAGAAGACGACTTTTTGCTTCTCCTTCAAGGAACTTCATCAGTTCTTGCTGGATGATTCTATCAAAACTAATGCCGAACTAATGAAGCTTCTAGGATGAGAAATGAAACATCTTCTTCTTCCTCAAAGGGAAAAAAACAAAGTCCAGTTGCCTTTTGAAATAGCACCTTTGAGACAACCAGGACCTGGATGGCTGAGATCAAGGGTGGCATTCTACCGGTTCAGACTGGTTCTATAGAACCGGTTGTTATGATTCTCCACACTTCAGAGAACTGGCTGGCCCCACTCCTCCCGCCCAGTCAGTCCTTATCGTGCATGCGCGACATCGCTGACAGCATTCTCCCCAGCCCAGTCACTCCTTAAGGTATTTCTTCCCCCCCAACAATCAGCTGTTCTGAGGCCCAGGAGGCAAAAAGGGGTGTGGGTGTGTGGGTTTTTGTGCTTCCCCCCCCATTTTTTTCCTTCCTGGGCTCCAGGGAAGCTTCCTGGGAACAACCCCCCCCCAGGAGCTTCCCTGAGGCCCCCAAAAAGGGGTGGGGGCATGCGGAAAAAAGAAGAAGCCACGCCCATCCATTCACATGGCCATGGCCACCTAGCCACGGCCACAGAACCGGTTGTTAAAAAAATTTGAATCCCACCCCTCGCTGAGAATCTTCATAGACAGTTAAAAATTGAGCCAAAATTTTTCTATTTCTAAACTAGGCAGTTGTTAAGTGGGATTTTGCCCCATTTTATGACCTTTCTTGCCACAGTTGTTAAGTGAATCACTGCAGTTGTTAAGTGAGCGACCTGGTTGTTAAGTGAACCTGGCTTCTCTCATTGATTTTGCTTGTCAGAAGGTCGCCAAAGGTCACGAAAGGGGATCACATGACACTTCAACCATGTTGTAAGTCAAGGGCTACCTGTACTTACACCATTAAACATACACTCTGAGAACGACGGAGAAGAAGCCATCTTAACCAGGGTGAGCTTCAGAAATTTCAGCAATGGGTTCTCTGCCCGGTTGCTGGGTGGGCGTGGCCATGGTGGGCGTGGCCTAGTTGGCCTCCTGCACCGTGGCAGAATTCCTCCTCCAGTCGTTTAGCTCAGGAATTCTGGAAGTTGAAGTCCACAAGTCTTAAACTTGCCAGGTTTGAAGACCCCTGGTATAGGGCAGGACAAGAAGGTCAGGACAAGAAGCCATGGGTGGAAACTAATCAAGGGGAGAAGCAACTTAGAACTAAGGAGAAATTTCTTGACAATTAGAACAATTAACCAGTGGAACAACTTGCCTCCAGAAGTGGTGAATGCTCCAACACTGGAAGTTTTTAAGAAGATGTTGGGTAACCATTTGTCTGAAGTGGTGTAGGATTTCCTGTCTAGGCAGGGGGTTGGACTAGAAGACCTCCAAGGTCCCTTCCAATTCTTCTATTCTGTTCTGTTCTGTTCTGTTCTTTTGTTCCATTCCATTCCATTCCATTCTTTTAATGTCTCCCCTCGTCCTTCCTTTCATTAGACCAGACACACCCAATTCCTGCACCCAATTCATCCGTTTTAGCCTCCAGCCTCCTAATCATTCAGAAATTGGGGAACAAATGGGTGTCCCTTTTGCAATCAATGAACAGGGAGCCCTGGACTCAACAGTTCCACCTCTGATTTTGTCCTCATGACCCTTAAATTTATTAACAAATAAGCGAGGTCCCACATTTGGCCAAATCAATGCCATGCTCAGGAAGCGTGCAGTTGTTGTGGCTCTTTCAGGCTACAACTGGAAAAGATTTGTGGCTTAACTCTGGAGGACATGGTAGCCCAGGAGAAAGGGAGGGGAGGGGGCTCCTCGGACCATTCCAAAAAAGAAACACACATGGGGTGCAGTTTGCTTTATATATATATATATATATATATATATATATATATATATATATATATATATATATATATATATATATATATATATATATATATATATGTTTTCTTAAGTTTTCGCGGTACTTACATGTATGGTGTTCGGCTTGGTTTGGGTATTTTAACTACAATGACGTGGGAAAATACCTGAACCAAGCCGAACACCATATATATAAAATATATATATAAAAGAAATCATTGTGCCAAAGCCTAGACAGGAAACAAAAGACAGCCAGACACATCTGGTGGTTGAATTAAAAAGGTACATGATACGACTCTCTCACGAAAAGAGGATATGGAAAGCTATTCTTTAAAGTCAGCAAGGAACAGATGCAAAGATCCAGAAGGGCCTGTCTACGGAGTCCAAAAAGTCAAAATAGCAGTTCCAATTCTGTGATCAAAACCTTAATAGGTAGTAGCAATATTACTTAGACTTATATACCGCTTCACAGTGCTTTACAGCCCTCTCTAAGCAGTTTACAGAGTCAGCCTCTTGCCCCCAACAATCTGGGTCCTCATTTTACCCAATTCTGAATGATGGAAGGCTGAGTCAACCTTAAGCCAGTCAGAATTGAACTGCTGGCAGTGGGCAGAGAGGAAGGGAGGGAGGAAGGGAGGGGAGAGGGGGGAGGGAGAGCAATAGCACTTAGACTTATATACTGCTTCACAGTGCTTTACAGCCCTCTCTAAGCAGTTTATAGAGTCAGCCTCTCACCCCCAACAATCTGGGTCCTCATTTTACCCACCTCAGAAGGATAGAAGGTTGAGTCAAACTTGAGCTGGTCAGGATCGAACTGCTGGCAGTGGGCAGAGTTATGGAAGGAAGGGAGGGAGGGAGGAAGGGAGGGAGGCAATAGCAATTAGACATATGTCGCTTCACAGTGCTGTACAGCCCTCCCAAAGCGGTTTACAGAGTCAGCCTCTTGCCCCCAACAATTTGGGTCCTCATTTTACCGACTTCAGAAGGACGGAAGGCTGAGTCAACCTTGAGCCTGGTGAGACTCGAATTGCCAAATTGCAGGCCGTCAGCAGTCAGCAGAAGTAGCCTGCAGTACTGCCTCTAACCACTGTGCCACTGTGCAGCAGGGTTGGAGTAGATGACCTCCAATTTACCTTCCAGCTCTGTTATTCTATGTTCAGGTGTTTGGGAAAATAAGTGGACCCCGTCTTCTTCGTGGGATGAAAATCTGCCTTGGAGAACTGGTCTACATTTCCACTGGCTGAGGATCCAGACTCATCATTCTTGTGTTGGTTGGACAGTATATAGTTAGTTAGGAATGAGAGCTGCCCCCCTTAAGGGAATGCTTCATTGGAAACGTAGTTAATACCTCTTGGGAGATGTAATCCATGTCTCATGGTCACATCTGTAATCCTGATTGGTCATTGAATTGACCTCTGGTTGGGCTGAGGGAGTTTTGGGGCATTCTTTCCTGGGCCCCAGCATCGTGCTGGAGTCTTCCTTTGGTATAATGCTAGCCATTGTTGAGGCAAGGATTGGACATTAGATGAATCTCAGCATAACTGTGAGTTATATTTGAGGATGCCTAATAAAATCCAATAAATACATAAAAGTATTTCCTGGGACTTGAAAGTGAAAAGATGGTTATTTTTATCCCACAGCGTTATATCAAAGGAAGACTCCAACACGATGCTGGGGTCCAGGTAAGAATGCCCAAAAACTCCCTCAGCCCAACCAGAGGTCAATTCAGTGACCAATCAGGATTACAGATGTACCCGTGTGACATGGACTACATCTCCCAAGAGGCATTAACTACATTTCCCATGAAACATTCCCTCAAGGGGGGCAGCTCTCGTTCCTAAGCTAACTATATACTGTCTAACCAGCCCAATTCTACTTAGTCATTTGACTCTTCCTTTTGATTGTCTAACTAAATTTGAATTGCATGCTGTTGAAATGACCCATGGCGCACATAAACCCCTGGCTGTGAAAGGGCTGTCCCAAACGGGCGTTCACTTTCTCTGCTTCACATTTCTCCACCACGAAGACACAACAGCAAAAGGAGTTGCCCGAAAGTCACCATGCCATTTGTGTAATGAAGAGTGACCCGTAAGACTTCAGGCATTCATTCCAGGCTCCGCCTGCCATCACAGGCCATGAAAAAGATTGATTGAATATTGCCACTATCAGTTAGCAATTTATTTTACAACCTCTTTAGCCAAACAGCAACATCAACCCTTAGTTGGAATTTGCTTTTCTTCTTTTTTGGGGGGCTACAGTAGCTTAATAACGCTATTTCTTCCTCCTTGTCGAAAATATAAAACAATTACGTTCTCAAAAAATTTCAGAAGAGGAAAGCAATTGGCCTGTTGAAATCTTTCCAAACGGCTTCTTTTCATATTTGAAACATGTCAGAAATGCTTTCTCTCCATATCTACATGCAGTCCCTTTCTGTTCTCTTTTCTTTCCAAGAGGTTTTAAAAGATTCGAACATCCTTTTAACATTGACAGGAGGGAAACCAGAGTGCGCCATTCTTTTTCTACGCTCTATGCCATTAGTATATTGGTGTGCCCTTTTCAAAACAAAGGCGCCAATTCATAGCATCCTCAAACCTACCAGGCAAGCAGGCTCGAGCTGCACCATTTCTCTCTTTTGTTCCGCTGCTATAATTTCTGCTCGCATGAGATAATGCTACCCCTTGATAAAGGCCTAGTAAGATCACACTTGGTATACCGCATCCAGTTTTGGTGAGTTCAGTACAAAAAAAGAGGTTGAGATTTTGGGAAAGAGTTCAGAGAAGAGCAAGAAAGGTGATGAAGATGAAAACTTTTGAAGAACGGTTGCAGGAACTGAGTTCAATGAAAAGAAAGACTAAGGGAGAAATGATAACACTTCCAGTATTTAACAGATTTAACAGATTAACAGAGTTGGAAGGGACCTTGTAGGTCATCTAGTCCAACCCCCTGCCCAATGGCAGTCCAATCTCTTCTTGAAAGCTTCCAGCGATGAAACTTTCTGAAGGCAAGCTGTTCCATAATTAAGAATTAAGACACCAGGCTGGCCCTGGTGCATCTTCTGGACCAACTGCCAGAGACCCCAAACTGGAAAACGCTCAGGAGCTACATTTGAGGAGCTATGACAAAGAAGACGGGGTCAACTTATTTTCCAAAGCATCAGGACAACAAAAAAGGATGGAAACTAATCAAAGAGAGAAGCAACTAAGGAGAAACTACCTTACGGTGAGAATAATCAACCAGTGGAACAAATAGAATAGCAGAGTTGGAAGGGAACTTGGAGGTCTTCTAGTCCAACCCCCTGCCTAGGCAGGAAACCCTACACCACTTCAGACAAATGGTTACCCAACATCTTTTTTAAAACTTCCAGTGTTGGAGCATTCACAGCTTCTGGAGGCAAGTTTGTTCCACTGATTAATTGTTCTAATTGTCAAGAAATTTCTCCTTAGTTCTAAGTTGCTTCTCCCCTTGATTAGTTTCCACCCATGGCTTCTTGTCCTGACCCTTCAACTGCCTTTGAAAGTTGTAGGTGCCCCATCACTGGAGCTTTTAAGAAGGGACTGGACAGCCATTAGTCAGAAATAGTACAGGTCTTCTGTATGAGCAGAGGGGTTGGACTAGATGATCTCCAACTCTGTTACTGAATCGTGGCAGAAGATGGGTGAAGAGATTAGGAGCTGGGCTTTCCAACTTTCCAGCTGTTCACTCCACCCAAATTGGATTCCTAATTAGTTCTAGAGAATTCTAAACCGTGTTGGAAACCCAGGCAAGGTGTCTCACCTTCCAACGTTTCTGATCAGGGGGCCAAGGTTCCCCCTCCATGTGCAAAGAACTCAGGAAGTTCTGAAAGGTCTTCAAGCAAGGCTACAGAAGACACAGGGCCACATCTGGCATGTCTGGCTCTCAATTGTATTTCTGACCCTGGAATACCAACCAAAATAAGGACGTAATTGACCTCTGGTGTCTTCAAGATTTAATGGACTGAGAAATTTATTCTAGAGCCCATAATTAGTTATGAAATGTTTCAGAAGGTCAGAATTTGTTGGCCCTGCATTTTTTTTGTCTTCTGGGAATGTAATATAAATTTTATGCAGTTGGACCTCCGGTGGCATCCACGGGGGACCGACAAGGAGAAGCAGCATGAAAAAAAAATCCATGTGGCATGATCACGATGAGAGCCCCACTCCTGGGTGCAGGTGTTGTGATGTTGTCTGGGTGCTCAAAAGGAGGGGCTTGCAGCTCAACACCACAGTGCTGCTTTCGTCATTTCAATGAAAACAGCCAGGTCCTGCGGATGCCCCTGTAGATCGCTGTCTTTTAAGCCAGGAGTCTCCAACCTTGGCAACTTAAAAGACTTGTGGACTTCAAACCCCAGAATTCCTCAGATGGCTGAGGAATTCTGGGAGTTGAAATCCAGAAGTCTTAAAGTTGCCATGGTTGGAGACTCCTGTTTAAGCAACCTTTTCTCCTTGTTTGAGAAACAGGGTTTCAAAGTGGGGCCAGGAAGCGTGTTAATCCCATCGGTTGTTGTGTCAAAGTCTAAGCAGCAATTTTTCAAATATCTTTTCACTGCAGAGAAAAGGGAAGGAAAGGAAAAGAAAGGGAAGGGGAAGGGGAAGGGGAAAGGAAAAAGAGAGAGGAAAAAGAAAAGGGAAGAAAGGAAAAGGAAAAGAGGAAAAGGAAGGAAAGAAAGAAATCTTTTGCTAATTTCTCTTGGTGGCGTTTTCAGCTACCCTTATTGATAGAGGCAGTAGAGAATGCAACTAACTCATCAACCTCTGACTGCACACATTGTCTAGCTGGAAGGAGCCCCACGGTGAGGTTGCTTTCTGAAATCTTTGTCCTTGGGATTTAATGGAAGGGTGGAAAGTATGTTGCAGTTTGGATGAAACTGGATAACAAAGGGGAGCTGCAAGTATGCCTCTTGGCTACATTTGTGGGAACATCCCAACCCATCCAGGATAATCTCACTGATGTTCTCTTCTCGTTTGAAATGAGATCCAACCTAGAACTAAGGAGAAATGCCCTAATGGAGAAAGCAATTAACCAATGGAGCAACTTGCCTCCAGAAATTATGGGTGCTCCGTCAGTGGAGGCTTTCAAGAAGAGATTGGCCAGCCACTTGTCTGGAATGGTAGAGGGTCTCCTGCTTGAGCAGAAGGTTGGACTAGAAGACCTCCAAGTTCCTTTCCAACCCTACTATTCTATGTTTTAAATTCAGCAGCCTCACTTTTATCAAAAACAAAGAGGATTTGAAGGGGGTAAACTTTTTTTGCGTGTGCAAAGCATATGTCTAAAAAATAATCAAAATAAATTCAAAAGCCCAAGTCCACAATGACCTGCAGGGGGAAATTAAGGTCTTCTGAACTCAGGCTATGAAAATTCAGGGCTGACAATCCAGACACCCAAAAGAACAAGCCAGAAGCTTCTGTATCTGATTATCAGGTGGCTTCTTTAGAAAGCTTGCCAAGAAGGTCTGAAAAGGTTTTTGAAGTGCCACAGAATTCCTAAATGCTAATATCTTTGCAAGCACACTCAGTTAACCTTCAACTCTTTGTGCTAAATCTTCTAAGATGTCTAAATAGATCAGTATCTCACAATGCCTTTGATCTTTTTGTTCATACGGGTGGGGGGGGAAAGGTCCTTTACTCCCCCAAAAGGCTGAGAATGAGAATTTTACGATAAACTCATTTTTCCCCTTTTCTCTATTGATTCCAAGATAGGACGACGTCTACTCAAAAAGTTATATTCTTAGCACTCCCTTGAATGACCTTTAAGTCCTTCTGAGCTTCTTTGTCCTGAAGCCCAATATATCAGGGCATGAAAAGAAAAATCAGCTAGTACCTGTGAAACATAATTTGTGAAAAAGCAGCAACTTGTCCCTGCATAATTTGGGCAAATGTGCTTTTATATTTGTTGTAAAACAGGCAAGGTATTTCACACAAGATGTTGAAGGGATAGAATCATAAGACTGGAAGGGACCTTGGAGGTCTTCTAGTCCAACCCCCTGCCCAAGGCAGGAGTTCTTGTATCATTTTGGACAAATGGCTTTCCAATCTCTTCTTGAAAACCTCCAGGGTTGGAGCACCCAACAACTGCTGGAGGCAAGCCATTCCACTGATTAATTGTTCTCTCTGTCAGAAAATTTATCCTTAGTTCTAGGTTGGATCTCTGTATGATACGTTTCCATCCATTACCTCTTCTCCTGCCTCAGGTGCTTTGGAACATACATCCACCCCCTCATCTCTGTGGTAGCATCTCAAGTATCGGAAGACTGCTATCAGGTCACCCCTAGTCCTTCTTGTTGTTGGGCTAGACCAAGGGTCTTCAAACTTGGCAAGTATAAGACTTGTAGACTTCAATTCCCAGAATTCCTGAGCTAACATAACTGTAAGAGGAATTCTGGGAGTTCAAGTCCACAAGTCTTAAAGCTGTCAAGCTTGAAGACCCCTGGAATAGATAGAGAAAGAGAGGTAGAATAGATAGAAAGAGAGATAGATAGAATAGATAGATAGAGGGAGAGAAAGAGAGAGAGGGGGGGGAAGATAGAATAGATAGAATAGATAGATAAAGAGAGGTAGAATAGATAGATAGAAAGAGAAAGAATAGATAGGAATAGAATAGGATAGATAAATGATAGATAGATAGATAGATAGATAGATAGATAGATAGATAGATAGATAGATAGATAGATAGATAGATAGATAGAATAGATCAAGGGTCTTCAAACTTGGCAAGTTTAAGACTTGTGGACTTCAACTCCCAGAATCCCTGAGCTAACATGACTGGAGGAGGAGTTTTGGGAGTTGAAGTCCACAAGTCTTAAACTTGCCAAGTTTGAAGATCCCTGGGCTAGACATACCTAGTTCCCTCAACTGTTCATTGTATGATTTTGCCTCTAAACTTCTAATCATCTTTGTTGCTCTTCTCTGCACTCTTTCTAGGGTCTCAGCATCTTTTTGTTTCCTTCACCTTTTGGAGATCATGTTTTGAAGACAAGCTTCATGTTGATTATTGGATGAGAACATCACTTTGGCTTCCCTTCTTGTTCACAAGGATTGTGGAGAAATTGTCTACCACGCGGTTCATCCAGAAATAGTTTTATTTCCCAGATTTTAAAACCCACCTTTCTTCTCAGGGCTCAAGGCAACAAAGACAAAGACAATCGTCCCTCTTTCAATTTTATTTCCATAAGCAAACCTCGGTGAGGTAGGCAGAGAGAAAACCGGCATGAAGTCCCCTGCTGGGTTTCCGTGGTTGAGTATGGATGGAAATGCAGGATTTTCTAGTGCAACCCACTAACCACTAGGCCACTGGGACAAAAAAAGGGGGAACTGAGATGCTGATATTGATACGGTTAAAGTCTCTAAGTTCTTTTAAGTGGGAAAAAATGATGTGTTGAATGCAATACTTGCTTAATATGGGATGAGCAATTGCTTGGCCCCAAATAGGTAATGTTTAGTGCATTGGAAATATGGCTTCTGGCTTCATTTGCTGTCAGGATGAGTTCTAAATCCAAGCATTGCCAACACTGGATTCCTTATTCTGAAAATGGCTTACTTAGCAGAAGGCTCTCAGGCATAACTTGGCTTGATTAGTCTCTTTATTGAAGAAAGGACATCTCCCCTATCTAGCACACAGAAATCAAAGTCCTTATATTAATTCATGATCTGGAGATTAAATTCTAAGTCATGTCCTCCTTTGCTACCTTTATAAGTCAACGGATACTGGGCTGTTCTTTTGTTGACTTTGGAAGATACCCAACACATCATTTAATAGAATAACAGAGTTGGAAGGGACTTTGGAGTCATCTAGTCCAACCCCCTGCTCAAACAGGAGACCCTATACCAAGGGTCTTCAAACTTGGTAAGTTTAAGACTTGTGGACTTCAACCCCCAGAATCCCTGAGCTAACATGACTGGAGGAGGAATTCTGGGAGTTGAAATCCACAAGCCTTAAAGCTGTCAAGTTTGAAGACCCCTGCCCTGTATCATTCAAGAGAAGTGGCTGTCCAATCTCTTCTTAAAAACCTCCACAGATGGAGCTCCCACAACTTCTGAAGGCAAGCGTTTCCTCTGGTTGATTGTTCCCTCTGACAAGATGTTTCTCCTTCGTTCTAAGTTGCTTCTCTCCTTGATTAGTTTTCAGCCATTGCTTCTTTCTTGCCTTCAGTTGCTTTGGAGAACAGATTGCCTAATTCTTCCTCGTGGCAACCCCTCAAACGTTGGAACATTGCTATCATGTCACCCCTAGTCCTTTTCTCTAGACCAGTGGTAGCTAACCTTTTTGGGCTCCTGTGCCAAAAATTGTGCATGCGCTTGCATGCTCGCACTCGTGTGCCAGCATCCAGAAGGTAATGTGTGCACCAGCACGGCCCCTATGCATGCGCGCGTAATCCCCACCCACCCACCCACGCTGCCCCCTTACCTGCACTGAGCCTCACAGGTGATTTTCGGCCGGTTTGAGGCCTTTTTCAGCCTCCCAAAGGCTTGAGGAAGGCTTCCACAGGCTTTGCAGGATGAAAACCAGCCTTGTTTTGTCACTTCCGGTATTTTTGGAAAAACAGAAAATGATGAAACGGGGCTAGTTTTCAGCCTGCAAAGCCTGCAGAAGCCTTCCTCAAGCCTTTGGGAGGCCGAAAAAGGCCTCAAACCGGCCGAAAATCACCTGTGAGATGCACGCATGCCCAGTGAGGTAGGTTTGCCTGCAGCTCATGTGCTGGCACAAATGGCTCTGTGTGCCACCTGTGACACGCGTGCCATAGGTTCACCGTCACGCTCTAGACTGTTTTAACCTCCAGCCCTCTAATCATCTTTGTTGCTCTTTTCTGCACTCTTTCCAGAATCCCAACATCTTCTTTATATCACGGCAGCCAAAGCTGGATGCCATATTCCAAGTGTGGTCTTAACCAAGGTATTGTAAAGTGGTACTAATACTTCACATGATCATGGATACTCCTAACCTGGGTTTCATTCCTTACGTAAGATGCCCTTTTGCTCTACATACATAGATTGATAAAGGATGAAGTCAAACATTGAGAAGTGCTGTAGAAGGAGGCATCTTCTTCTCCAAGCCTTGGACCATCTGGGAGTGGGGTGCTGACTCCAGAGCCTCCAGAGTCTGGTAGCAGCAAGGCCGAGGATCAAGGGGAGTCTGCTCCCAGTGCGCGCGTGCACAGAGCTGCCAGAAGGCAAGAACAGCTGAGGGGCAACTTGGGAGTAAGGCTTGGAGGTGATTGCCCCTCCCATAATATATAAAGGAAGTGCAAAGGTAGATAAACCTTTGCAGGAAGCAAAGTCGTTTGCTCTGTTCGGATTAACCTTGAAGCTCTGTGTAGACTTTGTACTTCTGTTGTTTTTTTTATAATTCATTTGGCACTTTAGTTATTGGCAGCAATTCAAAGGAGAGAAAGGTGGGTGCTTATCTCGAGGGACTGTTTGGGACTCACTATGGGCTGGGAATGAACATAATTCCCAGCGTTGAAATAAAACAAGAGTTGTTTGGACTAAGTGTGTGCTTAATTATGGTCTCAGGAAGCCTTGGTCAGAACATTATCCAAAAACTGAAGAAGTGAGCATGTGCCGAAAAGGAACCAAATGCCAAAACAGGAGTACACACGCACACATGTCTAAAACCAGAAGAGCAGGTCCCAGTGTGCGCATGCGCACTGGCCACCTGGTCTTTTGGCTTCTAACATGCATACGTGCATGAAGACCGGCTGACTGCCCAGTTTCTAACATGCATGAGCACTATGGCCAGCTGGTTTCTAATATGCATGTGTGTTGGCCAGCATGCACATGCATGCCGATTCAAAATTGGAAGACCATGTGCATGTGCACGCCAGGAGCTGCTCTTCCAGTTTCCAACACTCCTGCGTGTGTGAAAACCAGGTGGCCGATGCGCGCCAGAACTCAAAAGACCCATGGACGACAGCTGGCGTATCCAGAGAGATGGCCATTTCCGCATGCATGCCATAGTTTCACCATCACTGTTATAGAGCATTGCACACCAGAACAACTAGACACAAGGACAGTTTTTTCCATCATTCTGCTAAACTAATACCCACAACACAGTCAAACTATTTACTAAGACTGTATTGCTATTCTTCTTCTCATCCTTCCTATTACCTATCTCTTCCCACTTATGACTATAACCTTGTTGCTTGTACCTCTACGATTTATATTGTTTTATTTGTTTCCTAGTATGATTTGTTTGCTAATTTAGTAACCTATGACTATCACTAAGTGTTGTATCTTGTGATTCTTGAGGAATATATGTTATTTTTTCCTTTATGTACACTGAGAGCTTATACATCAAAGACAAATTCCTTGTGTGTCCAATCACACTTGGACAATAAAGAATTCTATTCTATGCTATTCTAAAAATATAGGGAGAAGACATGGTGCCTCAAATGAGCATTGCAACCCTGAACCAGCAAGACTTCACCCATCTAGGTAAAGATTCCCCTCACACAGACGTGCTAGTCATTTCCAGCTCTAGACGGTGGTGCTCAACTCTGTTACAAAGCCGAAGACATCTGCTTGGTCTTGTGGCCAGCAGGACTGAATGTTGAAGTCGCACGGAACACTGTTACCTTCCCACTAAAGTGGTCCCTATTTTTCTAGTTGCCTTTTTTTCCACATGCTTTTGAACTGCTACATTGGCAGAAGCTGGGACAAGTAACAGGAGCTCACTCCGTTACGTGGCACTAGGGATTCGAACCGCTGAACTGCTGACCTTTCTGATCGACAAGCTCAGCGTCTTAGCCCCTGAGCCACCATGTCCTTTTAGATGCCCATCTAAACTGCATCAAAATTTGAGAAAGCTTGGTAATTGCCATGCTCGTAAAACCAGATATTATTTTGATATTATTTTTGCTGGAAGTCCCATCTATTAAATCCAGGAACTAATGGATTTTACTTCACAGTAACCAGTGTAAACGGCTGCTGAAGTATTTGTTTCGTTTCTCACTGCAAAAAGAGATTGCTAAAACTACAAACTTAGCGGTCTGGTCAAGTGTCTTATCTTCATTATTTCGTGAACAAGCTCCAGCAATTTTCCTAAATGCATCCCTATTGAATTCAGCTGCTACTTTTCATTTGCTGAATTGCTTCAAAGGTACTTAATTATGAGATAATTGACATGTTGATTTCTTTTCAAATGGCTTTGGGTTTTTTTTAAAAAAAATACTCTGACAGAGATTCCAGGAACCCAGGAAATTTGTTCTCAGCAAAAAAAGAAAAAGAAAAGAAAAGAAAAGGAAAGGAAAAATGAAATACACACAAGGCTAGACATCACCCTTAAAATTCAATTGCCAGGGAAAATGACCCGTTTCTTAATAGCATCAAGGCCGGTAGTTTCTTCCACAAGAAGGCACACACTTCAGTGCAAATCATTTCTAAAATGTTTTTCATTCAGGTCAGGTAATTATTATGGTAATTTAAAACAATGTCTACTAATTATGTACATTTTCTCTTTAAATTCCCTGTGAATAAGAGCTGTTAAGCAACAGACTTAAGCTGTGCTTAGGACAGTGGTAGCTTCCACTTGGGGTTCAAGTGATCTCCACATGGCTGGGAGTTTTCACCTGGGGTGAGACTTGGATTCCAATTCTGGGTGTGTTGCCCTCCCCATCCCAGCTCCATTTTCGCTGGCAGAGAGCTATCAAAACAAACTAAAAACTAAAACAAAAGGATAAATGAACACAAATGAGGATTTGAGCATGGAAGAAGGGAGGAAAGGAAAGAAGGAAAGGAGAAAGGGAAAGAGGAAAGACAAAGAAAAAGAAGAAAAGATGGGAAGAGAGCAAGGAAGGAAAAATAAGGAAAGAGGGGAAGGAAGAAGAAAGGAGAATGAAAAGGGAAGGAAGGAAGGAAGGAAGGAAGGAAGGAAGGAAGGAAGGAAGGAAGGAAGGAAGGAAGGAAGGAAGGAAGGAGGGGAGATTATAATGAGAGTGAAGGAGGATCTGAGGAAAGTCCTGCCTTAGCACTTGGCCACCACAGCTACCCCAAAACGAATCCGTCTCACACCCAACATGGCCACGCCCACCCCAGCCCTTTGAGATCAAACGCAACCCTGATGCAGCCCTCAATGAAATAGAATTTGACACCCATGGACTATACACGTAACCAGAATACAAAAAAAAAAGATGCTGAGGTCCAAGAAAGAGTGCAGAGAAGAGCAACAAAGCTGATCAGGGGTCTAGAGGCTAAATGAACCCGTGCAGGAAATAGGTATGTCTCTAGTCTAATGAAGAGAAGGATTAGGAGTGGCATGATAGCATTTTCCAAATATTTGAAAGTCTGTAACAGAGGAAGGGGTTCATCCTATTCTCCAAAGCACCTGAGGGCAGGACAAGAAGCAATGGATGGGAAGCTCATCAAAAAGAGACCCAGCCTAGAACTAAGGAGAAACCTTCTAACAGTCAGAACAATTAATCAATGGAGCAGCTCCCTTCCAGGAGTTGTGGGTGCTCCACTGCTGAAGGTTTTCAAGAAAAGATTGGACATCCGTTTGTCCAGGATGCTATAAGGTGATGATCAAAGGCTTGAACATATGAAGAACGGTTGCAGGATCTGGGTTTGGCTAACCTAAAGAAAAGAAGAATTAGGGGAGACATGAGAGCAGTGTTTCAGTATCTGAGGGACTGCTACAAAGAAGAGGGGAACAAGGCTATTTTCCAAAGCACCAGAAGACAGGACAAGAAACGATGGATGGAAACTATCAAAGAGAGAAGCAACCTGGAATTGAGGAGAAACTTCCTAACAGTGAGGACAATTAACCAGTGGAACAGCTGGCCTCCATAAATTGTGGCTGCTCCATCACTGGAGGTTTCTAAGAAGAGACTGGACAGTCACTTGTCTGAGATGGTATAGGTTCTCCTGCTTGAGGAGGGGGCTGGACTAGAAGACCTCCAAAGTTCCTTCCAGCTCTGTCCTGTCCTGTCCTGTCCTGCCTGGGTAGGGGGCTAGACTAGGAGACCTCCAAGGTTCTTTCCATCCTTATGATTGTATGTCTAAGGAAAACTCTGACTTTGATGTGGGTCTGGGACTGTTAGTGCAGCCACTTGTAATGGAATGTGGGCTGATTTGGGAAAGGGGGAAGAGCTGTAGAGAAGCTCGTTGTGTTGCAGGTTCAAGTAATTCTGGAAAGAGAAGATTGGGAATGGCTGGAGAATACTGGAAGTTGGTATCTACCCATTAAATTGCTGAGGTTGACAAAGATGCTCTTGCTTGGGACACACCTGAGAAGTTTCTGCACTGAAATGAAGCTTCAGCTCAAAAAAGTTGAACATGTTCTCTCTGGAATACAGAGGTATTTCAAAACTGCTTTCTAGATTTTCTTGAAAGAGATCACCAAATTCCAGTCATATAGCCCACATACATTAATAGCCGCAGTAGCACCTTATATACTGCTTGCTTACAGCCCTTCCAAGCCCAATGCCCCCAAAACCTTGGCACCCACCTCGAAGGACGGAAGGCAGACTTAGTCTGGATCGAACTCCCGCATTCTATCCTCTGTTAGCCCTTCCTTCCTTCCTTCCTCCCTTCCTTCTTTAGCACTGCTTATTACGCTACAGCCCTCTCTAAGCAGTTTACAGAGTCAGCCTCTCTGCCCCCAACAATCTGGGTCTTCATTTTATTACTGTCCTAAGAAGGATGGAAGTTTGAGTCAACCTTGAGCTGGTCAGGATTGAACTCCAGACTGCAGGCAGAGTAAGCCTGCAATACTGCATTCTAACCATTGCACACCAGGAAGGAAGGGAGGGAGGAAAGAAGGATGGAAGGAAGGAAGGAAGAGAGAGAGAAAAGGGCAATAGCAGTTAGACTTATATACTGCTTCCCAGTGCTTTTACAGCCCTCTCTAAGTAGTTTACAGAGTCAGCCTATTGCCCCCAACAATCTGGGTCCTCATTTTACCCAAGGATGGAAGGATGGAAGGCTGAATCAACCTGGAGCCAGTGAGATTCGAACTGCCAAATTGCAGGCAGCTGGCAGTGAGCAGAAGTAGCCTGCAGTACTGCACTCTAACCACTGTGCTACCGTGGCTCATAAATCAAAAACTCCCCTCTTTTGTAAATTTTAATCACCCTTAACAGAGTTCAGATTAAGAACGTCCTCTCTGAGGCCAAGGGATTGGACTAGAAGACCTCCAAGGTCCCTTCCAACTATTATTCTGTTAAGATCTGAAAACCATCCTTATGAACCAAGACTGCCTCTGGTCATGTTGATTTCATGGAGAAAATTCATATTCAATGTTCCGTTAATGTTAATAGGCTCTAAATGTAAGGATCCAAATTTTCATTATAGGCGTCCAATGATAGGAATCAAGCTGTCTTCCTATTACGCCTGGCACCACATCTTTTATTCTCTCATCCAACCTTTTAAAAAGGGGGAAATGGTCCATTTTGAGGTTGAGGAAGTAAGGACAACAATCCATTTGGATTTTATTTTTCAGGGGCATCTTCCATAACACAGCAGGTTGTTAACATTAATAAGTCGGTCCCAGCAGACCTCGTGGTATTTAATTAACAGGCAACTGAACATGGAGACTGTGGAGCGCCAGGTAGAATTGCAATGCAAGGAACAGGATAGCAAATCTGATTGGAGACTTGAATGCACCAGAGCGTGCACATTGCAAATTCTGCACCAGTTGCTGGAGAGAAATGACAGGCCTGGAGGCCCAGTGGAATTGCAAGCTAAAGACAGGAATTCTATCCAGACCTTAAGAGCATCACAGCTCTGCTGGTTCAAGCCAAAGATCTACAGAAGCTGAAAGGCCCATCCTGTATGAGGTGCAAGTGATGCAGCCTAGGCATTTGGGCCTTCTCAAGGCAGAATGGGACAACTCGCCATAGCCAACTTGCCACAGTCAACTCCACTGCTGCCAATTTGCTGTGGCCAAATCCCCTTGGCCAACTTGCCATGGCCAAATCACTGCTGCCAATTTGCCATGGTCAACTCGCCACAGCCAACTTGCCCCAGTCAACTCATTGCTGCCAATTCACTATGGCCATCTTGTCATGGCCAAACTTGTCGAGGCCAACTCACTGCTGCCAACTCATCTTGGCCAACTCATGCTGCCAACTCATCTTGGCCAACTCACCACAGCCAACTTGACACAGTCAACTCCACTGCTGCCAATTTGCCATGGCCAACTCACCACAGCCAATTTACGGTGGGCAACTCCACTGCTGCCAATTCACTATGGCCATCTCGCCATGGCCAACTTGCTGTGGCCAACTCAATGCTGCCAATTCACCATGGCCAACTCACCACAGCCAACTTGCCACAGTCAACTCACTGCTGCCAATTTGCCATGATGGCCAACTTGCCATGGGACAATTCGCCATGAGAAAACTTGCCGCAGACCAATTCAACAATTTTATTTCATTATTTAAAATAATTTTGCACCCTTTCTTTAATGATTCTATTTCACTATTTCTTTGATATTAAGTAACTTTTGTCTTGCAGCAAGTTGTCTCACAGTGAGTCAGGCATGGCCAAATTGTCCCGTGGCAACTTGTCCTTCTCAAGGATAGCCCCCTTCCATGGAACCTTAGCCCCTCTTCTGGTGGTGGGTCTGGTCCCAATACTTCTTTCATGGACCTTCTGGTACATAGTTACAAACTGGGACTTCCACAATATAGAGAAAGAGCCGCAGTGGCACAGTGGTTGGAAGGCACTCCTGCAGGCTACTTCTGCTGACTGTCGACTGCCTGCAATTTGGCAATTTGAATCTCGCCAGGCTCAAGGTTGATATGATGATCCAAAGGGGTGTGGCACAAAAGCAACACAGTGAGATAATCAGTAGGAGTCCCTTTAGTAGCTCCAACTTTGCCCCCAATGTCCAGGTTACCTTCTGGGCTGGAGAAAAACTCTCCCAGGTGAGCATCCTTTGGCTGCAGAGAATCAAGTCCAAAATGTGGTCAACAAAAACTGTAACTTTAAGTCCAATCAAGGCAAAATGAGGTAATTAGTCCAGCAGTGCAGGAGCAAGAATTCCAGATGTGAAGGAATGACAGTAATTCAACATGGTTGGAAGGATGCCAGGAACACAGATAACCAAAGTCAACACAAGATAAACTCACGTTTGCTCCCAGCAATTGCCACACTCAGCATGAATCTCTTTTAAACTCTCTTCCCAGGGGCATGACAGTTGACTCAGCCTTTCATCCTTGTGAATAAAATGAGGACCCAGATTATTGGGGCAAAAGGCTGATTCTGTAAACTGCTTAGAGAGGGCTGTAAAGCACTATGAAGCGGTATATAAGTTTAAGTGCTATAAATATTAATTTATATTGCCATTTTTAGTTTCTTGTATTTTTCCTGACGATCAAAAAGGAGTTTGGTAATCCAGCTTTTAAATTGCTGTTGTTGTTTTTTCCTGTTTTGCCTTTGTTTATTGATGGTTTTTTTTTTTTTACCATTTGATCCAGAAAACATTCTGAAAATTGAAGCTGAGGAATGGTAGAAAAATTGCTTAAATAAACGGATTAAATCCCCTCCCATCATATTATGCTGATCTTGGTGGATGAGTTATAGGACAGCTTCCTGCATTATCTTCTCCTTAGTGCTCCGAACATTTATTTTAGGATCTATAACTCATATTAATAGAAAGCTGTTGCCTTTTGGCTATTGAGTCAAATTCAATATATTGGATTTTTACGCGAGGAGAAATATCACATTGCAGACTGTTTATTCATACATCACTCCCATTTGCCACAACTGTTAGGATACTTCTGATAAAGCTAAAGAAGTTACTGTCCACCTCCTGTCAGGATATCCAATCAAGGTCCAAAGAAAGGGACAAAAATTGATTTTTTAAATTTGCATTAAATGCTAGAAGACAAAGTTGAATAACATATTTGGAAAGAGAGAGATGCCAGAATATTGTTTGATTCTTCTTAAGGATGTTGGTCTACTCGTAAATCCAAACATGCAAATGTTATACCCCATTTCCCACAAAAAGCATAACATACAAGTCGGAGGAATAATATTAAATCCTCCCTCACGGCACACATAAAAAAGTATAAAACACAGAGTTTGCAGAACAGGAGCTTTGCTAATCTGGTAGTCCTTGACTTATGAGTACAGTTGAGCCCAATATTACCGTTGGTAAGTCAGAGAGTTGTTTTAAGTGAGTTTTGCCCCGTTTTACAACCTTTCTTGCCACAGCTGTTAAGTGAATCACTGCAGTTGTTAAGCTCAGTTGTTAAGAAATGGTGGTAGACTTTAGGAGAAACCCTCCCATACTACAGCCTCTTACAATACGAGACAACACAGTATCAGCAGTAGAGACCTTCAAATTTCTAGGTTCTACTATATCACATGACCTAAAAGGGACCCCTAATATAAAAAACATCATTAAAAAAGCACAACAAAGAATGTTCTTCCTGTGCCAACTCAGAAAACTCAAACTGCTGATCCAGTTCTACAGAGAAATGATTGAGTCTGTCATCTGCACCTCTATCACTGTCTGGTTTGGCTCTGCAACCCAACAAGACAGACACAGACTCCAGAGAGTAATTGGGACTGCAGAAAAAACAATTACTACCAACCTGCCTTCCATGGAGGACCTGTATACTGCATGAGTCAAAAAGAGGGCTGTGAAAATATTTACAGACCCCTCACATCCCTGACATAAACTGTTTCAATTCTTACCCTCAAAACGATGTTATAGCGCACTGCACACCAGAACTACTAGACACAAGGACAGTTTTTCCCCCAAATGCCATCATTCTGCTAAATAAATAATTCCTTCAACCCTGTCCAACTATTTAAAAAGTCTGCACTACTATTACTATTAATCTTCTCATCACTCCTGATCACCCATCCCCTCCCACTTGTATGACTGTAACTTTGTCACTTGTATCCTTACGATTTATAGTGACTGTTTCCTAGTATGATTTGATTGCTTATTGTACTCTATGACTATTATTAAGTGTTGTACCTGATGATTCTTGACTCTTGACGAATGTATCTTTTCTTTTATGTACACTGAGAGCATTTGCACCAAGACAAATTCCTTGGGTGTCCAATCACACTTGGCCAATAAAAGAATTATATTCTATTCTATTCTCAGTAACAATGGTCGTTAAGTGAATCTGGCTTCCCCATATTGGCTTTGCTTGTCAGAAGGTTGCAAAAGGGGTTCACAAGACCCTGGAACTCTCCAACTGTCATAAATATGAGTCAGTTCTCAAGGGTTCAAATTTTGATCACGTGAGTGTGGGGATGCTGCAACAGTTGTATAGTCATAAGTCACCTTTGTCTGTGCTGCTGTAACTTTGAATGGTCACTAAATGAACTATTGTAAGTTGAGGACTACCTGTATTATATGCATAACAAATCAAGAAATAAGTATCAGTTCTTATTGACGGTGGATTTTTGTAATTCTTTCCAAAGTAAAATGCCCAGGGGGATTCGATAGCACTATGATTTAGTCCAAAACTGCACTAAGAATTTACCTGAATGACAGATTCATCACTAATTGATTAGCACCTTAAATTGAACCAGTTAGCATACTGGTAGCAAGACAGATGCCCTAAAAGGGGATCTACATGTTGCCATATTCTGGACCATATGATGTTTTTGAAGACAGAAATAGGGAGTATTGTAACAGCTAAATCTGGATTTAGCCAGGAAATATATTACTGAGGTCAAAAGTTGATTTTTTTTTAGAAAGAAAATTTTATCAAGACAACCAAGCACACATACAATAAGTGTTTTTCCCCTCTTCCAAAAACTGAAGTTTACAAAGCATCCTTTACAAAACCCTTAGTAAGGCCACACCTGGAATACTGCAACCCATTTTGGTCACCATACTACAAAAAAGCTGTTGAGACTTTGGAGAAGAACAACTAAGATGAATCAAAGGCCTGGAGACTAAAACATATAAAGAATGGTTGCAGGATTTGGGTCTGGCTAGTCTAAAGAAAAGAAGAATTAGGGGTGACATGATAGCAATACTGCAGTATTTGAGGGGCTGCCACAAAGAAGAGGGAGTCAAGCTATTCTCCAAAGCACCTCGAAGGCAGGACAAGAAATAATGGATGGAAACTAATCAAGGAGAGAAGCAACCTGGAATTAAGGAGGAATTTCCTAATGGTGACAAGCAATCAACCAATGGAACTGGCTTGCGTTCAGAGGTTGTGGGTTCGAATGACGAGTCTTATAATGTTTGTCTGAGTGGATGGCAATTGGGTGATAACAATTTTTGCAAGATGCTGGTGAGACGGATTCTGAATAGACTCTGAGAAAGGCTCCATTCAGAATCTGTCTCACAAGCATCTTGCAGTTGTGTAAAAATTGTAATCATCCAATTACTAATCAAAGAGAGAAGCAACCTGAAACTAAGGAGAAACTTTGTAGCAGTGAGGACAATTAACCAGTGGAATAATTTGCCTCCAGAGACCGTGGCTGCTCCATCACTGGACAGTCACTTGTCTGAAATGGTATAGGTTATCCTACTTGAGCAGGAGCTGGACTAGAAGACCTCCAGGGTCCCTTCCAGCTTTGTCCTATCCTATCCTATCCCTTCAAGCAAGAACGGTTTCCACTGAGTTTTTTTTTCTTGCAGATTTCAATGCTTTCCAAGTTCATGATTACAGGGCTATCTCTTTCCACTTTCCATTAGGAACACTAAGTTCTCAACCATCATGAGGTACATTAGAGGCCAATTTTTACTAAGTACCAATCATTTAAGGGCAATAAATATCCCGATTCTATCCAGGTTCAACACATTTTGTTTGCAACTTTCATCCTTGTTTGCAACTTTCGTCCTCCCAATTATGTCTCTTGAGGAACCACTGGGCCCTAACATAGCTGCTCCCACCAATCTGCCACATTTTATTCCATTTACCTGGATCAGTTATAAAAGTCCTTGAGTTCTGCCAGGGCACAACAGATTAATTTTAATTTAAGGCACTCAACCGTTGGAGTCCAGGCGTGCCCCCTGTGTCCAGGCTACATGTTTTTTCAATGGCCATTAAGGGAACTGGGAGCACGGATTCGGCCAGCCTCTCCTAGCCATTACAACCTGCCAAAATACACATTTTAAAATCTCAGTTTGCATGCCAACTCTGGTTTGCCTTGGGATTTCAATTCAAAATATCTTAATTTCCTTTTCACGGCATGTATTCCAACCAGTGACTGGCCACATGGACAACAGCCAGGATCAAATTTAAAAGGTTAGAACATAGAACGTAGAAATAGGGCCAGAAGGGATCTTGGAGGTCATTTACTCCAACCCTGTGCTTGGTCAAGAGACCCTATACCATTCAGACTTTCCAGTCTCTTCCCAATAAAGGTTATATCAGCGTTCCATAATGCATCCATAGAAAGCAGAACTCTGAGGCAGGGAAATTCCTCAAAGAACAATTTTATTGGATACATCATATATTGGCACAAACTGGTGAAAGCCAACTCTGAAGTTTCCCATGGCTTTCACCTAATTAAACGCAAAACTTTCCCCTTACCACCAAATCACTGGTCATGCTGTCCAATCCAGGTGCTGGCTGGTTGCTTGGTTATTTTACCCCTCCTCTGGCCAGCCACCTGTGAGAATGTCCTTGGTTCCGACAGGAAAACTTTATTGTTTTGGCTACAAAACCCCATCTAGTTATTTATCCCCCTCCCACCGTTGGTGTGGCAACCCTGGAACCTCCAAGATGGCCCTAGCCAGGTTCACTTCAGGGTCGACAAGTTAACAATGACAAAACTGTGCAGGCAACCTAGCAGGTAATCCAAACACAACATCTGGTCCATGGATGATCACAGGGGATGGTCAGCGAGTCAAAATGGTGGCCTCTATACAGCAATTGGAGCTTTTCCTGATAATCCATATATGAAACACTAGCTGGATGCCAATGTTTCACTATGGAACTAAGTGGTCAGGCTTAGTTTTAGGAACAGGAGAATAAGGGGGGGGGAATTCTGCCTCTGCCTATCAGCATCCATCAGTATTCATCTGGCTAGTGTCCTGTCAGTATGTGAGAGAGTTGAGGGCTGTTTGGATACTGAAACAGTATTTGCTGTGTGAGCAAGAAGGAGAGAGCAAGGAGCCTGGGCATGGCTTAGCTCAACTGTTCTGTACTAAAGCTGCTTGGTGCTCTGAAACTGAAACTGAAACTCCTCTCCTCTGCTTGTGTTTTGCATTTGGAAGAGATTTCTTTTCAGGTGGGGAGGGGGAGTAGAACTCCTTAGCATCAGAGCGTGTTAATAATAATAATATAGGAAATACTAATGCTCTGATGGTAGCAGCGTGTTTAATAATAATATAGGAAATCCTAATGCTCTGGTACTAATGCTAGTAATAATAATATGATACTAACTCTGGTATAATGCTCTTAGCATCAGAGCGTGGGTCATGCTCCTTAGCATCAGAGCATGTTAATAATAATAATACAGGAAATACTTATGCTCTGATGGTTTTGAAAATCCTTTCTTAGTGATTACCTAGAAGTCAAGGGAATACACATGCAAATTTCAGGTTTGTAGGCTTTATGGTTCTGGAGACTTTGTGATGATGCACGAGTGATTTTTGCTATATATTTTGCTATATATTTTTGCTATATATTTTTTTCTTAAGTTTTTGCGGGTATTTATATGTATGGTATTCAGCTTTGTTCGGGTATTTTCCCACGCCATTATAGTTGTGCTTTTAAAGTTGTAGCAACGTTTCGGCAGAATCTCATCTGCCATCATCATATATATATAGATGGAAAGCTTCAATGGAAACATCTGGCTGCCATCTTCACTTGCCACACCCTGCAAACACCCCTGACCACCACTGTAGGGTTTGCAACCAGAATAGAGGTAGTCCTTGACTTGCAACATTTCATTTAGTGACTGTTCAAAGTGAAACAAGTGCCTTACCTTTGCCTTTACCTTGTCTTTTGAGTACATAGCTCAGAACTAAAATTTTTGAAACCAAGTTTCAAAGACCAGAACCATTCCTGTTGTAAGTCGAGGACTGTCTATATTATATGCATAACAAAGAAATAAACATCCGTTTTTGATGGCGGTGAATTTTTGTAACTCTTTCCAAAATAAAATGTTCAGGGTGACTTGATAAATAGCACTATGATTTTAAATATCTCAAAAATTACAAAGACCCCATTGAAACGGCAGGATAAAATAGAGCAAAAATAGGAACAGGTTTTTCTTGGGAAAATGTTAAGACAGGATTGAGGGGAGTGTTTTTATATTTAAAATTGCGGATGAAAATGTTCTGACCAAGGCTTCCTAGACCATAATTATGCACACGCTTATTTTAAAAACAAGTCTTATTTTATTGCAACGATGGGAATTGTTTTCATTCCCAGCCGGTAATGAATCTCAAACAGTCCCTCGAGATAAGCACCCACCTTTCTTTCCTGTGAAGTGCTACCAGTAACAGAAGTGTCCAATGAACTAGAAAAAAAAACCAACCGAAGTTCAAAGAGCTTCAAGAATGAATCTGAACCAAATGAACGACTTTGCTTCCAGCAAAGGTTTTATCATCTTTGCCTGACCTTTATATTTTCTGGGAGGGGCAATCACCTCCCACCCTTATTCCTGAGTCACCCCTTTTGTTTCAGCTGCTCTCACCTTCTAGCAGCTCTGCGCACATGCGCCCTGGGAACAGGCTCCCCTTGTTCCTCTGCCTCGCTGCTGCCAGACTCCGGAGGCTCTGGAGTCAGCACCCCACTCCCAGATGGTCCTGGCCCCAGTTCTTCATTGGATGCAGGACCCTCGACCGAGCTCCCTAGACTCCTGGACTGGTCTCTGTTCTTCCCCACTGTCCGATTCCGCTGCCATCTGCACAGGCTGCCGGCGAACCACAACAGAAAACATAGCTATATTCGCATATACAGCCCCCACCCCTGGGCCAATGCAGTGGAAAAGGGGAAAATATGGAACAAGAAAAGAAGATAATGGCATTGAAGAGCTGAGATTGGAAAGCCTCCAATCTCATAGCAATCGTCGTAGTATTTTAATATAGTAAAAGAGCCATAAAGTATGTCCCGGTGGACCAGTGAACCTTTAAATCACATTGCCCACATTTACAAGGGAGCTGATGTTCATTCATCAGAAATGTGACTCTGAGACCTGGGATTATGAATGACAGCATATGCATCAATTAGAACAACAGGGGGAGAAGAACATGGCCAGGAAATGTGCTAAAGTCAGTGTAATTTCTGGGTCAAGGAGACGTCTGAAGGACGCTTCTTTCAGGGGGAGGCCATCCATCCTCTCTTTTAAAATCCCCCACACACACACACACACCCCTCCCTGTTCTCTGCAATAGCTCCTCAAATATTGGAAGACTGCTGTTTTTGTAAAAATCTTAAAAACCATTTTTAAATTTTTTTTTTTAACAAACTTATCCAATAGAAGAGAATAATTGTAGCTCAGGGTTGAGTTGTGTGGTCCCTGGTGATCTCTGAGCTTGATTGTTTCATGACCACTGGAAGCTTTCAAGAAGAGACTGGACTGCCCTCTGTCAGAAATGGTGTAGGGTCTCCTGCTTGGGTGGTGCGGGGGGTTGGGCTAGATCAGGGGTTGTCAACTTTTTGGACCTCAGGGACCATCAGACTCATAATTTTAAATCCCGCGGACCAGAGACCCTGGGAAAATCCCCCAAAAAGTCTGCAGGAAAATTCCCCATCCCGTTTTCCTACCGATCGATCGATCTTTATTTGGGATCACAGGACACCGTCTCCAGCTCCGTTCTCAGGAGGAGAGAAAGAGAGAGGAGAGACTTTTGGCTTCATGCAAGGAAATCAGCAGAAGCAGCAGAAGTCTTTCTTTCTCTCCCCCAAACTCCACCAGAAATGAGTCTTTGTGAGACTCATTGTGTGGGCGCAGCCTCTTGGAGCAGGAGGCCTTGCAGAGTCCCAAAGACTCATTTCTGGTGGAGTTTGGGGGAGAGAAAGAAAGAAAGACTTTTGCTGCTTTCCTTGCGTGCAGCCAAAAATAGAAGCAGAAAGAAACGGAAAGAAGCAGCTTGGTGGCCAGGCAAGGTGCGTGGGGCAAGTGGGGCAAGTTTCCCCCTTCCCCCCTTTCCCCTCTCCCCTCACTACCTCGTGTTGTTCACAATGCAAGTGACGCAAGCCTTGTGTTCCCACGGGCCATATGGGTGATGCAGCCTTGTGTTCCTGTGCAGACTGGATTAATTCCTTTGGGGATGACATTTCTCTGCGGACCACCAAAAATTTTTTGCGGACCACCACTGGTCCCAGGCTCACTGGTTGGCAACCACTGGGCTATATGACCTACAAGGTCCCTTCCAACTCCACTAATCTGTTACCCAACTAGGTAGCATGATCAGGGCACCAAGGACCCCATAATACATCACCCATCATGTTCCCTTGAGGAATCCAAGTTACTCTGAAAAGTTGAAGTAGAAAGAAGAGCAAGGTGCATAGATTTGATTATGAGAACAATGAATGCACCACTAAGAGATTTATTTATAAGGTCAAGTTAACGGGACATCATTCTGGAGAGAAGCTATCCATATGGTTGCTAAAAGTCAACATTGAATTTGATGGCATTGATCAATCAGCCATCATTTCCAAAGCAGCCTTCTATAATTTGGTGTGCTTTAGAGCATGATTGGAGTCTAAAGTAGCTGGAGGGCTCCACGTTGGGAAAGCTTGTTCTTAAATATCTAATGATTTACTAACCCAAAATTGCAAGTCACAAGCAGAAGGGAACATCATCCTTATACGATACATTCTTTTCTTGCCTTTCCTATTTTAAGGGACCGGCCACAAAGCCAAATAATTTTTAATATTTAGAAGGTGAAGCCCTTCACTGAAATCCTACAGTTTCAAATTTATTCTCTTCTGTTCAAATTGGCTCACAGCGCTGATCAATCAAGTAAAGATAAATCAATTAAGGCTCCGGTTCTGAATTGGGGAGCTTTGAACTTTTAAGATGAGCTGGCAGGTGCAGGACTGAATCAGCAACAACTCTGTCCATGTCAGACCAGCTCCTCTGTGCCAAACCATTAAAATCAAAAGAACACCCTGCTCTTTTCTTCTTCTTCTTCTTCTTCTTCTTTTTTAAACCAACATCTTCAACAGCGCTGCCCTCAGTTGTCACAATTATCCAGACTCCAGAGACAACAATGTCAAAGCCATAAAACAAAATTTCTTTGTGGCTTAATTTGTGTCAATTGATTTCCTATTTTTAATTAATAATTCTAATTATGATGCAGCACATTTACCCAGCGGACACCAACGGCTTTAATCAGGGGGCATTGATTGCAAAGTGCAGAATGATCCGAGGAGTGGGCCTGACACGATCGATTTCCTGTTGCAAGGAGAAGAAAACAATAACAGGGCCAAAAACCCTTGGCGGCCGTTTGCGCTCACTGAGCCGAGCGCCATGGCCTGGCGCCTCTGACCTCAACAAAGGAAAGGCAAAAAAGTGTTATCTGTGGCTGCGGTGCTTCGCAAATTGAATCTCGGGGGCTTGTTATGAGATAAATTAGCGAGTTTTCGCAAGGTGATGGGTGCAGAGGGAGAAAGGAAAACCTAGCAGAAGAGCGAGGCAGAGCTGTCTCATTCAATTTACACAAAAGAAGCGGTAATGAAGTAGACATGGACCTTGAGGCACACACACACACACACAAAATCAGAATTGCACCCTCCATCCAAGTAGGATCCATATTTCCTCAACGATTTATAGCAAGGGTCTTCCAACTTGGCAAGTTTAAGACTTGTGGGCTTCCAACTCCCAGAATTCCTGAGCTAAGATGACTGGAGGAGGAATTCTGGGAGTTGAAGTCCACAAGTCTTAAAGCTGTCAAGTTTGAAGACCACTGGTTTATAGTATGGCCAACTGCTCTTGGAGCCAGAAGAAGCTTTAGGGTTAAAAAAAAACATAACAAAAAACAAAAGATGTTTGAGACTCTGCAAAGAGTGCAGAGAAGAGCAACCAAGATGATTAGGAGGCTAAAAGATATGAAGAATGTTTGCAGGAATTTGGTATGTCTAGTTTGATGAAAAGAAGGACTACGTGTGACATGATAGCAGTGTTCCAATATTTCAGGGGTTGCCACAAAGAAGAGGAGATCAACCTATTTTCCAAAGCACCAGAAGGCAAGGCAAGAAGCAACGGATGGAAACGAATCAAGGAGAGAAGCAACCTAGAACTAAGGAGAAATTTCCTAACAGTAAGGACAACCCACCAGTGGAATAGCTTCCCTCCAGAAGTTGTGGGCGCTCCATCACTGGAGGCTTTTAAGAAGAGACTGGACAGCTACTTGCCTGTAGTGGTGTAGGGTCTACATCTTGAGTAAGGGAAGCAAGGAGACCTCCAAGGTCCTTCCAACTCTGTTATTCCATTAGTGTATAGAGCAGAAGTCTCCAAACTTGGCAACTTTAAGACCTGTAGACTTCAACTCCCAGAATTCTCCAGCCAGCTGGCTAGAGAATTCTGGGAGTTGAAGTCCACAAGTCTTAAACTTGCCAAGTTTGGGGACCCCTGGTGTAGAGCAACACAATTCCTGCTCAACAATAAAAATGGCATTGTTGAATGATGTTGGCTTACATTCAACATCACCAGTTGGCTTAGCTTTACCCTAACTCTGGGCTATCCAGGACAGCAAGAAGATTCATATTGGATTGTTACCATCAATTCTCCCAATCAAGTTCTATTACTTGTTTAAACTGTCACTTTTGGAGAATCGATCGCGGGCCTCTTCTTCCAAAGATCTTGCCATCTCTGGGGCAGAAAAGAATAGAGCTAACAATCTATTCACCCATAATTCATGCAGAAGAAGAGCCAGAAAGAAACATTTAATGTTATCATTTAGACCACTTTGCAATATTCAAATCTAAAGGCAGAAAAATGTTTGGTTAGCATAGTCTTAGGCCAAGGGATTAGGTGCAATCAATGATCCCTAGCAGGCAAGTCAAAATGCAAGTTTAAACAAAAAAACACACCACAATGCAACAATGATTTATATATCAGTGGAAAATGACAAAGAAGTCTAACACAGAGACATCTAAATTCACAGTGGAAACTTTTCAAGAGGAAGGGAAAATATTTGTTTTTATAATCTTTATTTTTTTATTGTGGATTTTTATATTTTGACATATGCTGTTTTTATATATTTTTTGTTTTATTCTATTGTTGCACACCACATAAAGATGCTTTTGGGCATCTATACAAATTGGATTAATAAATATATATTTAAAGGAAATTCAAAATGTTTCTATAATATTCAAAATCACAGCAGTAGAAGCTCAGTGGGAATATTTAGGAAAGATTCCACCAAGACTAAAATGTACCGACAGGATAAAAAAAAGGCAAAAGATCAGAAATGTTTCAGAAAATAAAAACCTTGTTCCCTAGTAGCAAAGAAGAATACCTATTTGCCCAAAAGAGATGCCAAAAATGATGATTATGCTTTGAAACAAGACATACAAACAAGGTTTTAAAAATATAAAATATCAGAAGCAGAAAACTGAATAGGAACCAGTGCCAAAATTGAGCTATTTGGAGAATTATTGATGCATTTATTTTAAGTCACCAGATCCAGATGTTCTCTGTTCAAGATTGCTAAATGAACTAAAAAGAAGTTCTTCTAATAAACATATTGTCAGGATTCTGGCACTTAACCTCATTTAAATCATGAGTCTCAAGCCAAACTTCCAAAACTTAAAAAGGATTTATTGGGAGTTAACATGCCGGTGCTGCCTGGGTGTAGCCGACTCTGAGACACATCATTCATTGTCACCCTTGACCCTGGTTTCCCCCACCCTCTGGGTGTATCGTAATTCATGTTCTCCAATGGGACACATCCATAGCCAACAGTCATCAATCATGTTCTCCATTTAGAATTTTGCGCGGCAGAAACTCCAGTCACCTAGTTACTATCTTTGAAAACATTTATGGAATGCAGTTTCGGTTTTGCACTGCTGCACTGCTCCCACCTCCCTTTCTGTTGGCAACTCTAAAAAGACCAGAGAAATATTTTATGAGTTGACACGTATGTGACGTCTTCCTAAACTTGAAGGGCAGTGTGATGCTTGTCGGCTGGAAATCCGGCAGCCCAGGTTCGAGAACCGAGCTCCACAATGACGGGGCGAGTTCCTGTCCTTGCGCCAGTTCATGCCAACCTAGCAGTTCGAAAGCATGCAAATGCAGGTAGATAAATAGGTACCACTTCAATGGGAAAGTAATAGTGTTCCGTGGACCTTTGGTGTACAGCCAGTGCTGGCCACATGGCCACAGAAATGTCTTCTGACAAGGCTGGCTCAATGGTCTTGAAGCAGAGATAAGCACAGCTCTCTACAGATGGCAATGATTGGCATGATAAATTCCACAAGGACTCTTTCCTAAAGTTGCCAGAGGAACGGAACATGGCCAAGGGTGCATCCAGTTTTAAATGAATATGGTAGTTCAAGGAAAAAATTACTGTAATACCGGTAACCTCTCTGCTGGACAACTGTGTACGAAGCATTACGAAAGACAGTATGGTCAGGTAGAGAGCAGGACAAGTCATTAAATACATCAACTCCTATTCAACGAAAATGAATTCCATGATGAGACTCATTAAGACAGGAATAAAACACCAATCTGCTCATTTGGAATATGTCCGTACAAGCTATGAGAACATTTATATTAACATAGAAGCTCTGATTGCTACAGCTACTGCCAAATGGGAACAACTATAGACAGGGACAAAATATCAGGGCTGGAGAAAGAGAGAGAAAGAGAGAGAGAGAGTAAATAATCATAATTTGGGAGGTTTTTAGCCCAGAAAGGAAAGATGTGGAAGGGAGAGGATGCCATACAAGTTATGCACAGTGTGGAAGAATGGAAGAGCAACATTGTCCCCTCAAGATATTAGAAACTTAAGACTACCCAGTGAAGCTCTGTGGAGGTTTTTAAGAAGAGATTGGACGGCCGTTTGTCTGGAATGACATATGGCAGGAGTGTCAAACTTGATTTCATCGAGGGCCACATCAGGGTTGGGTTTGACCAAACTGGGGTTGTGGGGCCAGGATGGGCACGGCCAGGGTAGGCATGGCCAGCATGCCTGTGGTGGCCTGAGCATCCTGCCAGTGGAATCAGGCTCCTGAGCTCTGTTTTCAGCTGTGACGGCCTCCTGCAACCCTCTGCCAGCGAAAACAGAGTTTGTGAGCTCCGTTTTTGCTGGCAGGGGCCAGTCCTTCACTGTTTCCAGGGCAGCCCTGCAGGCCAGATATCAGCACCCCTCAAGCCACATCTGGCTCCCTGGGTCTTGAATTTGACACCTGTGATACGGGGTCTCCTACGTGAGCAGGAGGTGTATCAGTGTTCCAGAAAGCCTCCATTCCAGCAAATAACTCCAAGACAGACATCCTCTCCAAAGTTCTGTTTTATTTGGATAGTAAACTGGCACATCTGGGGAATCCCAAACCTGAAAGTTCCAGGTTTCCTTGCAATAAGTAAAAACTACAAATCCCTCCCCTGCACCCATTATCACGTCACAAGCCCCAATCACCATCTGTCCCAACTTGAGATGTCCCCTCACCCAGGTGCAGAAATAACATGACCTTGATTTAAAAAAAGAATGCTATTATGTCTAACCACATACATTCCAAGAAATTCCCCCCTCCCATTTTCCCAGGCTCAAGAACGTGGCAGTGTGGAAGAATCTGGCCTCAGGATGGCTTCCAAAGCTCACGGGGTGGACTAGCATACCTCCCAGCTCCCTTCCAGCTCTATTCTGAAGGGGAAACAGGTAGTACTACTCAGAGCCCATGTATGATATTATAGTAGAAACTCATGAAACCCCCTCCAGCTCCTTAGACGGGGTGTGAAGTGCCCCTCACAAGGCTAGCTGACATATTGCCCTGGCACCTTAACGAGTAACAAATTTGCTTTTACAGAAGCATAAGATTGAAATCCAGGAAATCAGAGGTGATCAAAAATGTATTTAGCCATCCGGATGAGACAAGATCTCGCCTATTTTTACTTAAATAGTCATTACCCTACTTGTGCTAACTCAAATTGCACCGTTATCAATCAAGCATGCAGGAAAACATTAGTTCGTGTTATTTATGTGCCTTAGTTCGTACAAATCTTGCCGCACTCCCGATGACAAACAGTGACACCACTCTTTTGCTGAAGTTGTTGCATTCCTGCCTAAAATATTATCTCTTTGGAACAGAGAATTTAAGGTGCCTACCCACCCACCCACCCAACCATGGAACATTCTTTTTTGAAGCTAATGAGAGATTTCCAGCGGCAGAATTAGTGTGCTGCACAGGACAATGTACAACTGCAGCTTGGTAGCAAACAAATCTTTGTTTCAAGAACAGTGTTCTGTAATTGGAAGTGCCAGCTGCCCTGGAGTTGGGTGGCGTCAAATCAAATAAATAAATTAATCTACAAGCAAGTAATGAAAAATAAGTGATGTAAACCAGCTAATCATTACTATTCATCCGGATGTAATACTGCAAAATGGCATTTACATTTTCACAGGCTGAAATGTAATTTAGCTAGCAAACCAGTAATTCATCTTAATGTGGTGCAGGGGCCCACAAGTCATGCTGAAAGTTTTGTTGTCTCCTAGAATATACAGCTAGTGCAGCTCTATTAAAACACGGGTAAGAAGATTTCACTTCGTAAGAATTCAGAAATTCAACTAACAGTGGAATCTGCCAGCCAACAGCCAAAATCTCCCAATAAGATTTTGGGAGATTCCAAAGTAGAGTAAGGCCACCCTTGGAATACTAGATCCAGTTTTGGAAACCATAATTTAAAAAGATGTTGAGACTCTAGAAAGAGTATAGAGAAGAGCAACGAGGATGGTTAGGGGCCTGGAGGCTGAAACGTATGAACAATGGTTGCAGGAATTGGGTATGTCTAGTCTAGAGAAATAGGGACGTGGTGGCTTAGTAGCTAAGACTCTGATCTTGTCGATCAGAAAGGTCAGCAGTTTGGCGGTTCGAATCCCTAGCACCGCGTGATGGAGTGAGCTCCCGTTACTTGTCCAGGCTTCTGCCAACCTAGCAGTTCAAAAGCATGTAAATATGCAAGTAGAAAAATAGGGACCACTTTGGTGGGACGGTAAGAGTATTCCGTGCGTCTTCGCCATTTTAGTCCTGCTGGCCACATGACCGTGGAGACGTCTTCAGACAGCACTGGCTCTTCAGCTTTGTAACGGAGATCAGCACCGCTCCCTAGAGCCGGAAACGACTAGCACGTATGTGCGAGGGGAACCTTTACCTTTACCTTTACTCTAGTGAAAAGAAGGAGTAGGGGGTGACAGGATAGCAAGGTTCCAATATTTGATGGGTTGCACAAAAAAGAGGGGGTCCACCTATTTTCCAAAGCACCAGAAAATAAGGCAAGAAGCAATGGATGGAAACTAATCAAGGAGAGAACCAACCTAAAACTAAGGAGAAATTTCCTCACAGTGAGAACAATCAACCAGTGGAACAAGTTGCCTTCAGAAACTGTGAGTCCTCCATCATTGGAGGCTTTTAAGGAGAGACTGGACATCCATTTCTCTGGAATGATATAGGGCAGGGGTGTCAAACTTGTGGCCGATAGGCCAGATGCGTCATGTGCTGGCCCCACCCCCGCCTGGTTTAGTGAAGAGGGAAAAAGTCCTAATATGTTACATGATGATGCCGTGAATACCACCTCTGAATTGAAGTCCACAAGTCTTAAAAGTTGCCAAGGTTGGACACCGCTGTATTAAACCTCAGGAGAAGAGTTGAAGCTAGCAGTTAGAGGCTGGCTTAGGTCAATCTCTGCCGTGATGGTGCATCCTACTTTGTCACTCTTCCTCTTTCTTCTTCCACAGCACAAGGAAAGAGAGCAGAATGTAGTTTCCGCTCACCATTATCCAGAAAGAATAGCCATATTCATTAACTGCTACACCTCGGGGTAGAAAAAAGCAGAGCTCAGTCGCTTCTTTGGTTAGAAGAAAATCCGAGCTGCCTTACTCCCATCCTTTATCTCTCCCATGGATAAAGGATGCTGGACCAACCTGTCTACCCACCCCAGAAAACTGATCTGCCAATAAGCCCCAAGAACCCATTAGGAGGATATGAGATATCCGGGGTGGAGCACATCCACCCGCAGTGGCATGATTATCATTGCATCTCTCCCTGCCGAGCGAGAGAATTTTTCAGCAACAGTTCATTCCCCTCAAGTATTGATGGTGAAATTCTTCACACGAGATGGGACTTTGCCGTTGGCTATGTTCCATCCCCGAAAGCTCCTTCTCATCAACAATGAAGGGCATCAAATAAACATCAGCAGCGAAAATCAAGGCAACCAACGGCGATAGACTCATTGCCACATAAGGTTACCTCAATCAATAGACCATCATAGAGCAGGCGAGCGAGTTAAGCCATAACAATCTTCCAGCAGACATTCTGGGTTTCAGAGAATCTGAGCTGACATTCAGCAAGGTCAATCAGCAGGGAACACTTACACTTTAATTGGGTGATTGATCTTGCCGTAAATACTGTAAACTTAAATGTACTCTCCAATGTTTCCAATAACGAGATAAACCACAACGAAGCAACAGGCTGCAGATACAAAATGGGGTGGCTCCCCAATTAGCAAATTCCATTTGAACTTATAATATTTCAGCGGTGGATCAGATGGGGCCAGAGAGAAGTCCTCAACCCCAAATGTAAGGGCAGAAACATCTACCATGCTTGAGGTAGGATGGACCAGACTTGGAAATATTTTTGTACAGGTGCAAAGCTTTCCATGTATGCAAGATTCAAAGACCAAGGTTGTCGGCTGTTTCCAAGGGACACCAACAAAGTGCCTGGGCTATGTATCATAGTGTGGGAAGTACACCCCAAAAGGACAGTGCCAGAAACCTCACAGCACCAGTAACCTCAGAAAACAGTGCCAAGTGACTCAAGCCAGCCCTTCCCCTTTAAGAAAACCAAGAAGCACCAGCTGAAAGGAAAACTCAGAGTAGCTGACAACAGAAAACTCAGAGAGAAACACTTAAGTAGAGCCATTAAGATAAGGTGAATCAGGCTAACAATAAACTCCCCAAGGTAAACCGAAACTCCCTTTTTTCCTGACCATGATAGGATTAAACTCCAAGTTCAGGAAAAACAAAAGACCTGGGACCAAGATTAACACAGGAAAACAAAACCCAGGGCAATCAGAATCCCATCAAAACTGCAGGAGCTTCAAAGGGGAATTAAGCATAAAAGGTTCAGATTCACACTTCCAAGCTGCTTGCAAGCCAGGAATGCTCCATCTGCGTCACTTTTTCCTTCTTGCCTTCCTACATTAAAATAATTCCACTTTCTGGCAGCTGGCTTCTGTATCCATTTCTTCTCAGCGTCTGTGGTGTGTCCTACTGGGAATGAATTCAGGAAATTTCTTCCAGTAGACTCTGAAGGGATGAAAGAGATCTTGGAGATCTTCTAGCCCAGGAGCCCCCAATCTTTTGAGCACCAGAGACCGATTCCATGGAGAGAGGTTTTTCCATCGACCGGAAGGGACATGATTTCGTGTGCTACCTGCATCCCGCAGTCAGGGCTTGGCTTGTTTGTGCACCCTGGTTGCTGGGATGCCATGGTTCGATGCCAGTTGGGGATTCCTGTTCTAGTCCAACCCACTACCTAGGAGACTTTATCCCATTCCAGACAAATGATTGTCTTTTCTCAACAATTTCCATTGTTGGAGCACCACAACTCTGGGAGGCAAGCCGTTCCACTGATTAATTGTTCTCACTGTCAGAAAATTTCTCCTTAGTTTTGTGTGTGTGTGTCCGTGTGTGAAATCTCCCAGAGCCAATCAGGAAATTGTTACCAATTAAACAATTAAATTAAGTTACAGGAACTGTGCATGGCTAGTCTAGTGAAGAGAAGGACCAGGGGAGACAGGAGAGCAGTCTTCCAATATTTGAGGGGCTGCCACAGAGAGGAGGAAGGGGTCAAGCTATTTTCCCAAGCACCCAAAGGCCAGACAAGGAACAATGGATGGAAACTGAGCAAGGAGAGATTCAACCTGGAAATAAGGAGGAATTTTCTGACAGTGAGAACAATCAACCAATGAGACAGAATTTGCCTTCAGAAGTTGTGGGAGCTTCATCACTGGAGGCTTTCAAGAAGAGACTGGACTGCCATCTGTCTAAAATGGTGTAGGGTCTCCTGCTTGGGCAGGAGGGTTGGGCTAGATGACCTCTAAGGTCCCTTCCAACTCTGATTATCTGTATAAATATAAGGGAATACGGAGTAATATATGAAAAAAAAGAATGAGGGAAGACATGATAGCCATCTTCAGAACATAAAGCGAAGCTATCAAGAAGACGTCAAGAACGATTCTCCATAAGCACAGAAACTAAGGCTGGAAATATCTCTGTGTTACAGCTATCTGCTATAGCTTTTGTTTAAACATAGGTAATTCTCAACTAACATTAAGTGATGATTTGAAGTTACAACAGCACTGAAAAAAGTAACTTATGACTGGTCCCCACACTTACGACTCTCACAACATCCTCATGGTCACATAATCAAAATTTGAGTGCAGGTACACGTTGATTAGCAACTATTCAAAGTTACAACGGTTGAAAAAACCCCGAGCTTTGCTAACAGTCCTTGCCTTTACGGCTGATGCAGCAATAAAATAGTAATAGCACTTAAACCTACCTCCCCACAGTGCTTTTACAGCCTTTCTAAGCGGTTTACAAAGTCGGCCTCTTGACCTCCAACAATCTGGGTCCTCCTTTTACCCACCTTAGAAGGACGGGAGGCTGAGTCAACTTTGATCCCCGTCAGGATCGAATGTCAGACTGTGGGCAGAGTTTGCATGCAATACTGCATTTCCAACCACTGCACCACCCGGGCACTTCAACTCGTTCAATCAGAATCAAGCTGGAAGGGACCTTGGAGGTCTTCTAGTCCAGTGGTCATCAACCGGTGGGCCATGGCCCAGTGGTGGTTTGTGAGAAATTTTTGGTGGTCCACAGAGAAATGTCACCCAGACACCCCCCAAAAGCAATTAATCCAGGCTGCATGGGAACACAAGTCTGCCCTGCCCACGTGGCCCACAGGAACCCTCCCCGACCACTCACTCCTTACCTGGCAAACTTGCCTGCTAATTTGCTATTTTTCCTTTTTTCCCCCCTGACTATCAGCTGTTCTGCTGTGCCGGGAGTTTTAGATTAGCTAGAAAGCAGTCTATTATTCAGTGCAGACTCAGGTAGCTGATGGCAGAAAGATAGATCTCTGCATGAATCTGTGATTCTGTGAGCAACTCAATCTGCCTGCTTACTTTGCCTGCTTTTGGGTAAAAGTTGCTCTTTTTTAATAAAAAAATTAATATTTACATAAATATTTATAATATTTACATGCAAGCAGGGGCGGGATCCGACAGGGTTAACTACCAGTTCGGTCATTTACGAGGTTCGGTGATTTACGAAGTGCTTCCCTGCACGCTGCCAGCGCGCACCTGTAAATCGTCATCAGCATGCTGCGTGCAGAGAAGCAGCCTTTCAAAAAGCCCTTTTTTTCCTGCTTTTTAAACTGCACCTGTGCCTCGCACGGCAGCTGAAGTTGAAAAAAATCAGGAAATAAAGGTCAGGTAAGAGCCCGGGTGGGCAAACACATCAGCAGACATAGAGCCGGTTCTATGTCTGCTGCTCTTCAGAGCTACCGGTTCTACAGAGGTGGAAAGAACCGGTAGAAACCTACCCCTGCATGCAAGCCATGCCCAGCCGGTCAGATGACCACCAAACCACATCCACAAATTAGGCCACACCCACAGAACTGGTTGTTAAGAAATTTAAATTCCACCCCTCCCTCTGTGTGTTTGTGTATGTGTGTGTGTGTGTGAGAGAGAGAGAGAGAGGGAGGCAGAGAGAGAGGTTAGACCAAATCTCTCTCTCTCTCTCCCACCAACATCAGCAAGCCACCGTCAGTCAAAATTCATATTAGTGATCCCCGGGATTTAAATGAGTTTGGTGGTCCCTGAGGTCCAAAAGGTTGGCGACCCCTGTTCTAGTCTAACCCCCTGCTTAAGCAAGAGACCCTATACCATTTCAGACAAGGAGCTCACAGAATTCAACATGAACTTGAGTTGATTGAGTTTGATTGAGTTTATTATGCAGTTGATTGAGTTTATTATGCAGTCCCATAATAAGGCACTTGGGGAAAGCACACACTTCTCGGCTTACTATAAATGTAGCTAGGTTGTTTCTGCATCTTTTAAAATAGCCCCTTACTCTGAAAGGCAGAAGAGACATTAACGAATAACTGAGAAGTATTTCATCCTGAAAAGATCAAAGGGCCCTTTGAGTTGAGGTCAATTCCTAGTGACTGGACACGTCCATGTAGTTTTCTTTGAGCTAGGCAGAAAAAGGCTTGCTGTTGCTTTCTTTGGGAATATTTCCCAGCTTTGTTGCTTAACCCTACGCTTTCCTTGGTAGCCTCCCATCTAAGTATTCAGGTCCAACACAGCTTAGATTTTTTTTTTCCCAAGGTCAACCAAGACTTCCTCAGGGTTTCCACTTAGCAGAGGCCTTTTAACAAAACCACAATTGAAGCTAATAAAGACAACTAAGGCCCCGGGGTAAGCTCTTTGGATGGTGGAAGAAAAGGAGCAGATCTGTTGTTTTTTTTTCAAACTTGGCAACTTTAAGATGTGCGGCCTTTAACTCCCAGAATTCCCCAAGCCAGCTTGTTTTAAGATGTGTGGCCTTGAACTCTCAGCATGTTGGCTGGGGAATTCTGGGAGTTGAAGGACACACGTTTTAAAATGGCCAAGTTTGAAAAACACAGAAACAGACAGACCCAAATACACGTTAAGATTTGCACATCTGGGGGCAGCAGCCACAATTCAACGGTCCCCAAAAATTGGCCCATTTTTCTGCCTTCAGCCATCGGTTCCTCAAAGCTGTTATTGGAATGAGTACTTACCAAGATAGAGATTGTAAGGAAGAGGATTAGACTGTTGCGTACCATGCCCAACAACACTGACAGGGAAAGCCACTAGTGCAGTGATGACAAACCTTTTCATTGTGGTGCGCCAAAAGTGCGCGCCTGTGCAATAGCGCCTGTGCATGCCAGCACCCACAATGCAATGCGCCACACACCCCTGTGCATGCATGCGCAACACCCCTCCTTACCTGCACTGCACAGGTGTGCGCCTCCGAGCTGATTTTCAGCCCATTTGAGGCCGTTTTCATCCTCCTGGAAGCTTGAGGGAAGCCTCTGCAACCTTTGGAGGCCAAAAAATGGGCCCGTTTCGGCACTTCCAGTATTTCCGGAAGGCCTGTTTTTTTGCCTCCTGAGGCTGCAGAGGCTTCCCTCGAGTCTCCGGGAGGGAGAAAACGGCCTCAAACAGGCCAAAAATCAACTGGGAGGCATGTGCATGTGGAGTGCAGCTAAGTTTGGCTGGGGTTCTGCATGCCACCTGTGGCATGCGAGCCATAGGTTTGCCATCACGGCACTAGTGTATAAAAATGAGAGCAAAACCCACTCTCTTCTAGCACTGATGATGTTACCTAGTTGGGCCATGAAACACCTGCAAGAAAATCATCAACCACAGAGAGCACCAAGGACCCCTCAGCAGATGGCTTTCTACAATGGGACTAGTCCATAAGCCAAACAAAACCCTTTATAGTCGCTCTTCTCTATTTTAATATTTCTTCCTTTTCTGGAGTGAAGAACAATTTTTTCTTTCTTTTTCTTTCCTTTCCTCCCCTCCCCTCCTTTCACATTTTGTCTCCTTCCCTCCTCTCCATTTTTCTTTTTTTCTTTCATTCTTTCCAAAAGGGAACTTAATTTTTTTCAGGGAAGCAGAAGATCAACAGAATTTAAAAAGGCAGAGCTTTAATCTGTGCTATAAGTGGTCCTGGCTGTATTAGCACAAATGCTTCACATGGTTATTTCCCAAAATTAAAGCATCCAAGAGAACAGATGGAGAACACAACCTCAAATACTTTCCCAGGGAACCCTGACGAGAATGTTGAACATTGCACAACTTTCATTTGCAGGATTTACTTTTGTTTTTTGTTTTTACCACACACTGACTCAGTTCATTCAGCACTAAGCTACAGCTTTTTAAAGGGTGATTTGTTGAACCAGACAGAACTGGCAAGGTTCACACAGCGTGCTATAACCCATGACTTGTTTAAACAATGGTTTATTGGACAAGGCAGAATGGCTTCACTAAGCCATGAACCATGGTTTATGAATGAGAAGGATGGAGTCATATTTTGTGCTAAGTCAAAACCAAAAAAAGACACATTAGGGTTTCTGAGACAATGCTTAAAAGGATAGTCCTCACTTAATAACTGGTTGCTGAGTCACTATTTGAAGATACAAACAGACCTCTTCTAAAAGTACTTGTGACCTGGTCCCAGACTTCCTATGGTGCCATATGCCCCCCAGAGGTGGTATTCAGCAGGTTCTGACCGGTTCTGGAGAACCGGTAGAGGAAATCTTGAGTAGTTTGGAGAATCGGCAAATCCCACCTCTGACTGGCCCCACCAACCCCATCTCTTCTCTGCCTCCCGAGTCCCAGCTGATCGGTTGGGTCTTCTTTTGTTGTCCGTTCAATGGTGAATACCACCTCTGCAACCAGTGCCAGACCTGCCTGAATGTGATGCCTAAATACGAGGAATGCAGAGGTGGTTCACCCCTGGGTACTTCTGGTTAGCATGCAACTGTGAACCAAATGTATTAGCATGTCAACCCTGAAGCTGACCTGACCGGAGCCATTTTGTAGCTTCAGTGTTACCATACTGGAGCTGGTGGATAGGAAGGGGGGATTAGAGATAGCTGGGGTTTTGCAACCAAAATAACATACTTTCTCTTGGGAACCAAGGACATTCTCACACCTGCTCGGAGGAAGGTGGAGTGATGTCACCAGGCAACCAAGCAGCATCGTGATTGGACCATGTGACTGATTGTTTGGGGTTGAGAGAACAACTTTTACTTTTAATAAGGTGAACAACCGCGGGAGTTTTCAGAGTCAGTTTTCACCAGATCTGTGCCAATATGATATATCCAATAAAACTATTTTTTGAGGAATCTACCTGCCTTGGAGTTTTGCTTGCTATGAGTCTATTGCTTGGAATCCTGACATAACAGTCTTTGGCAATAAAACAACTATTCTGTATTAGCACTGTAGTATCTTGGCTGATGTACCATCGTGATATACTAAAATAAAGAAACAACCCAAGCTGAACGCTGATTGAAAGAGGTTCAAATTATCTACTTTTTCCAGAGTTCTCTGAAGCTGCCGCCCAACCACCTTGGTTTTTGGAAATGATAAAAATTGTCCAGTGATCGTTAATGTCCAATACTACCAATGGCCTCTTGAGGAAGGGGGAAACTTTGCAAGGAAAGTCTAGGAAGGATCAGCACCTCCTGCTTCCCCGTTATAGGGAAAAGACCTTTTACAAAGAAGTTGTAGATTTGGAAGGGACCTTGGAGGTCTTCTAGTCCAACCCCCTGCTTAGGCAGGAAACCCTACACCACTTCAGACAAATGGTTGTCCAACATCGTTTTTGAAAACTCCAATGTTGGAGCATTCACAATTTCTGGAGGCAAGTTGTTCCACAGATTAATTGTTCTCACAGTTAGGAAATTTCTCCTTAGTTCTAAGTTACTTCTCTCCTTGATTAGTTTCCACTCATTGCTTCTTGTCCTGCCTCTCTATGAGGCCAAAGGGTGGTAGGAACTGAACTCCAGGAGAAAAGTAGGGATGGGTTACACAAGAGAGAGAGAGAAAAAAATCCTTCGTAGGGATCAGTTCCTCACCCTGCATCTAACTTAATTCTGAGTTTTGGACACAATGTTTTCCCATCTTGTCTATTCAGACCTAATTAGTAGCAATCAAAAGGTATCCTGTTGAGATTCTTCTCAGTGAGAAATAAATACTTTTAATTAAGAAAACAGGCTTAGCATTTCTTCTGAGAAGAAATTTGGGAACAAGAGCAAAAACATGCATGGTGCCCACTGAAGATGATCTCGAGATGATTTTGCTTGCAGCAAGAATTATTTATTGACTGGAAAAAATAAAAGGCTTCTTAGGAGAATATTTTTGCATCTTTGGACATAGAGTGCCAAGGGAAAATTACTTTTAGGGTACAGATACAGATTAACAGAATTGGAAGGGACCAACTAGTCCAACCCTCCATCCAAGCAGGAGACCTTACACCATTTCTGACAGATGGCAGTCCAATCTCTTCTTGAAAGCCTCCAGTGATGAAGCTCCCACAATTTCCAAAGGCAACTTCTGTTCCATTGGTTGATTGTTCTCACTGTCAGAAAATTCCTCCTTATTTCCAGGTGAATCTCTCCTTGTTCAGTTTCCATTCATTATTCCTTGACTGGCCTTCAGGTGCCTTGGAAAACAGCTTGACCCCTTCCTCCTCTCTGTGGCAGCCCCTCAAATATTGGAAGACTGCTCTCCTGTCTCCCCTGGTCCTTCTCTTCACAGACTAGCCAAGCCTAGTTCCTATAACCATTCTCCATATATTTTAGCCTTCAGCCCTCTAATCATCCTGGTTGCTCTTCTCTGCACTTTTTCTAGAGTCTCAACATCTTTTTATAGTGTGGTGACCAAAACTGGATCCAGTATTCTAGGTGTGGCCTTATTAAGGCTTTATAGAGTACCATGGACAGCCAATACTGCTGTTAACCCAGGGAAATTTCAAGAAGGTGATGCTTTAGAAAATAATCATATTTTACTTAATTTGTTTTGTGACAATTTATATTATCATCCAAACCTATCCTAAAATCATTTTGTAGATATAATAAGAAAAGAATACATCTTTATATATTTAGTATTTTCTAAAAGTCTACATATTTCGTTACTATACTTTATTGTCTAACCATTGATAGAATAGATCCCAAACTTTATAAAATTGTTTATCATCCTGTTCTCTAATTTCAAATGTCAATCTGCTCATTTCAGCACATTCCAATATTTTCTTAATAATTTCCTCTTGTGATGGTATGTTCTCAAAAAGGGACTTATGACCATTTTTCACACTGTTGCAGCATCCCCACAGTCATGAGAGGCCAGGCAAGGAGATGCGTGCCTCAATGTGAGTGATATTGAGTTGGCCACGCCCAGCCAATAACATTACCACGAAGCCATGCCCATCCAGTAATATGACCACCAAGCCACGCCCACCACCTAAGCCACGGCCAAAGAACCGGTTGTTAAAAAAATTGAATCCCACCCCTGCTGATTGGGTTTTATGGACTAGCCTGTATCACCTCCATATCAAGGAGAGATTCAACCTAGAAATAAGGAGGAATTTTCTGACAATGAGAACAATCAACCAATGGAACAAAAGTTGTGGGTGCTTCTTCACTGGAGACTTTCAAGAAGAGACTGGACTGCCCTCTGTCAGAAATGGTGTAGGGTCTCCTGCTTGGGCGGGGGTTGGACTAGATGACCTACAAGGTCCCTTCCAACTCTGTTGATCTGTAACCTAAGTTTGCTTTGATTTTTTGGGAATACAGAATATAGTTCCATGTAAGATATTATTTAATGTGTGGTGAAGCACGCGAATTATTTTAGAAGAGACCAAATGTAAATCTGCAGTTAGTTGTGTGACCCTCTCGTTCTTGCACTGAACAGCCAGTTGACACAGAAAATGTGAGGAAAGGTCTTAAAAACTTCTAGTGAACTGCAACTGCATTCTGTCATCAAGAAATTGGTCTGTGCAATGCTGTCTTTACGAGAAACAGCCCTCTCCAGTGTGTGGGAACCTGGCGGAATAGGCTGTGATCAGCAAAAAGCTTATCCAATAATAAATTTTTCAGCGCTATAAATTCCCTGCAAAAGACTAACACAGCTACCCCCTCTGGAAGGTTCATTAAACATGGAATAAAAGATGGAGGAAGGCTTCTGCTTTTGTATTGATTTGTAAAGACGTGAAGTTATTTAAATGTAGCATTTAAAAGTCCCATACAGGTCTGTTAACTTCAAGGCCAATTTACTGCAATCCTTTCTTTACGGGTCAGCCCTTGATGACTGTCCACATAATCCAGGGAGTCCTCAATTTACAAACATTATTTAGTGATCGTTCAAAGTTACAATGGCACTGAAAATAAATAACTTATGGCCGTTTTTGACACTTGCAACCGCTGCAGGTATCTCCATGGTCACTTGATCAAAATCCGGACGCTTGGCAACTGGTTCATATTTATGATGGTTTCAGTGTTTTGGGATCATGTGATCCGCTTCTCCTGTGATGACCCGGGGCATGGCACAAAAATAACAAAGTCACAAAAGTAGAATAAATTCCCATTAATGCTGCTAACCTGGCCCCGAATGTCCAGTTATCCTCGGCTGGAGATCAAACTCTTCCAAAAAACAGTCTACAAAGGGAAAAAATGCAGTCCGAACCCAAAGTACAGATAAATTAGAAATAAAAAACCCAACACAAACCACACTGAAGTAATCAACACAGCAGGCCAGGATAATAAATTGCAGACTTTCAAAGGATAACGCAGCACCCACCGTTGGGAGGATGTCAAAACCCAGATAAGGCTCGATCAAGATAATGCACACTTTGCTTCCAGCAAGGTGTTGTGTGCAAACACCCTTCTTATATCCTGTTCTCCCAGTTGCAACTAATGAAAGGGATCAGGGCCCTTTTCTCTCCCTTAAGCCATGTTGCTCCCTTCTCCGTTCCTCCCTGCATGTCCTAGGATGAAGAGGGGTTGGCCCTGGGTCTTCCTCTGAATGGCCAGCTGGACTGTGCCCTTCCCCCATTTCTTCCACAGCCACCGGAGCCACACTCCCACCCCTGTCAGCTGCTCAATCTCGCCCTCAGAATCAGACTCCAACAAGGGCATGACATCTCCTATGCAGAAACACTTCAGTTTCCCAGAGGGATTCCTCAGGAGTGATATGTGTTAAATTGTCAGCCTGGGAAGCCATATTTTACTTGGAAGCTTCGAGGCTGCCATATGTAGTGCCTAGGAATTTGGGAAGGGGAATTTCATAGTGGAGTAGAAGATTAGACACAACATTCTTTCTCAGAGAGTCAAGGACATGTTGCCCTACACCTGGAGGGGAGTGACTGGAGGAATGGCTCCAGCTGGGATGAAGATTTGATTGGGCCACGTGATGGACTGATGGACATAGGGGAGGGATCTTTGATTTTCTTTTTGGGAAGGGAAAACCCAGAACTCTCCGATTCAGGTTTTCCCAGATGTGCCAATAGGACAACTCTTAATAAAGTGGAACTTTGAGGAAATGATTGTCTTGGAGTTTATTGGTTTGGATGTTGTTAGTTGGAACATAAATGAGTTTTGGAGACAGGAGGACAAGCCACAGACTAGGCAATTGTCATGCAAAAGAATAGGTGGTGTGGGAAACATTTCAGAAAAAAAATCCCTTTCTAGTTTTCTGGGGAGTAAAAGGAAAGGAGGGGAAAAATGCTTTCAGACTACCAAGATTTTGTTAATGTAACCATACGGTAAAGACAGAATTCTTAGATGTGCTTTTTGACTGGACTACCTCAAAGGGCTGACTGATATGGAAGTTCCCTTCAGAACAGGGGTCTCCAACCTTGGTCATTTAAAGTGGCCAAGGTTGGAGACCCCTGCCTTAGAACATCGAATAAGAGAGCTGGAAGGGACCTTGGAGGTCATCTAGTCCAACTCACTGCATGAGGAGAGTGTATAGGATACTATTTCAGACAACTGGTTGTCCAATGTCTTCTTGGAAGCCTCCAGTGATGGAGCACCTACAACTTCTGAAGGCAAACTGTTTCATTCGTTGATTGTTCTCACCATTAGGAAATTTCTCCTTAGTTAATATGAGCGCATTTGTAAAAAAACCAACCAACCTATCCCTATTCTTATTTAATTACTGATTCTTATTTATTTCCTTGTTCTGCATCTGAAGCAATGGATAGAATCTAATCAAGGAGAGATCCAATCTAGAACTAAGGAGAAATTTCCGGTCAGTAAGAACAATTAATCAGTGGAACCGCTTCTCTTCAGAAGTTGTGGGTGCTCCATCACTGGAGGCTTTTAAGAAGAGACTGGACATCCGTGTGACCACAATAGTATAGGGTCTGCTGCTTGAGCATGGGGTTGGACTAGAAGACCTCCAAGGTCCCTTCCAACTCTCTTATTCTGTTCTGCTATTCTATTATGCTTTCTATGTTCATGTGTATCCATCACATCAAGCCCAAAGAAAGTCAGGAATAGTATAAGATCACCTGCCATCGGCAGGGGGTTGGACTAGAACAGGGGTTGCCAACCTTTTGGACCTCAGGGACCACCAAACTCATCCCACAGACCAGAGACCCTGGGAAAATCCCCCAAAAAAGTCTGCAGGAAAATTCCCCATCCCGTTTTCCTACCAATCGATCATTCTCTATTTGAGATCACAGGATACTGTCTCCAGCTCCGTTTTCGGGGGAGGGGGGAGAGAGAAACTTTTGGCTTTATGCAAGGAAAGCAGCAGAAGCAGCAGAAGTCTTTCTTTCTCTTCCCCAAACTCTGCCAGAAATGAGTCTTTGTGAGACTTGTCACACCGGCGCGGCCTCTTGGAGCAGGAGGCCTTGCAGGGTCCCAAAGTCTCATTTCTGGCGGAGTTTGGGGGAGAGATAGAAAGACTTTTGCTGCTTTCCTTGCGTGCAGCCAAAAGCAGAAGAAGAAAGAAGCGGAAAGAAGCAGCCCGGTGGCCAGGCGAAGCACATGGGGCATGTGGGGCAAGTTCCCCCCTCCGCCCTTCCCCCCCTCCCCTCACTATCTTGGGTTGTTCGCAATGCAAGCGACGCAAAGCCTTGTGTTCCCGCACAGCCTGGATTAATTGCTTTGGGGGGGTTCTTTGGGGTGACATTTCTCTGCGGACCATCAAAAATTTCTCCCGGACTACCAGTGGTCCCTGGCCCAGTAGAAAACTTCTAAGCTCCCTTCCAACCGATTATTCTATGTTCTGTTTTCTACTAGATTTATAAGGCCACCCAACTCCAATAATGCGGTTCTGGGTGGTGTACAGCCCATTTACACATAAAGGGGGGGAAAGCCTATTTCATGAATTTGTGAAATTGCAACACAAGCAACTCTGTTGCACAATGCAGAAGAGCACACTCTGCAGTTGTTTATCCTTCTTGCCAATAAGGATTAAAATGTGAATTTTACCTCCCCGCTTCTCTCCAGGCCAGAAGAACCTATAGCCAGCAGCTCATGGATTTTGCTCTCGTAACAGATCACCCCCTTTCAGCATTATATAAAACTGGTGGATAAACCATCTTTCGGTCACCTGAACAATGGATGGCAGTGCAGCATCCGAGAGGCCCAGTGTAAATTTATTCTGTATTGTAAATATCTTCATACTGAGCTGCCTTGATGTGAGGCAATAATCAGAGTTTCGCACCATTAACTCTGCAGAGCCCCTTAATACACAACTTGCAGCCTGGCAAAGAAGGCAGCTCTTCTTTAAAGTCCTTCTCTGTTTACTCAAAGCTACCTTTTTAAAATGCAAAAACACCCCTCAACACTCAGGGACCGATGACATTCGAACACCCTTATATTACAAGCTGTATCTGCAGCCCAAGTAAAGCTGACTTTTCTGTTCTCCGTTGATTAGCGGTGATTAAACTATGGGGCAGGCTTATTATTTGTTAGGCCCTTTAGATTTCCAAGTCCGGCCTTCCACTTGATTCATACTAGACACCAGTGAGATCAGGCCATTAAAACATTCCTACCAGCCTCTGGTGGCATCTTTTCAGGGGTTGGAGTGATGGAATTTATGCCTCTTTTTTTAATATGCACCAAGTTAAGGATATGTCTCCATCTATATCTGGTTCATTAAGCAAGCTCACATCAATGTGCATGCTTTGAGAAGCTCATTTCAATGTTGTGCTTACAAAGAAGAGTGAAAGGGAAGGGAGAACACAATGGTTCCAAATGTAACGGCCTTTTGTACACAAGTAGGCAGGGGTTGGATTCTACCGGTTTGCACTGTTTTGAGTGAACTGGATGTTAAATTTACATCCGGTTCACCAAACTGGTAGTTGAACCGACTGGCTCGCCCCGGCCACCCCACCTGGCCCTTTCCAGGAGTCTCCACGCAGCAAATTTCGGATGCAGGTACGAGCAGGATGTGCTTGGAGGCTCTGGGAGGGTGAAAAATGGCCCTCCCGGAAGATCCAGAAGTCCAGAAACGGGCCTGTTTCCGGCTTCCAGAGAGCCTCCAGAGCCTGGCGGAGGCCGTTTTCACCTTCCCATAGGCCCGAGGAAAGCCTCCGGACTCTGGGGAAGGTAAAAAATGGGCCTCCTAGAAGTTCTGGAAACGGGCCTGTTTCCGGCTTCCAGGGAGTCTCCAGAGCCCAGCAGAGGCCGTTTTCACCCTCCCATAGGCCCGAGGAAAGCCTCCGAACTCTGGGGAAGGTGAAAAATGGGCCTCCCGGAAGTTCCAGTAGGCCATGTCCTCCCGTGTTCATGCCCACCCGGCAACCTGGCAGAGAACCGGTTGTTGGGATGTTTGAATCCCACCCCTGCACATAGGGGGTGCACATGTGTCACCTCTCCTCCAGGATCTGCATTGGCTGCTCATTTGCTTCCAGGTACACTTCAAGGTGCTGGTTGTCACCTTTAAAAGGCTTCATGGCTTGGGGCTGGGTTATCTGAGGGACCATTTCTTCTCAGTCACATCTACCTGATCCACCTGAGCGGGGAGGCAGGGAATGTTGGCCTGGGGAACCCAGAGTGAGGTGAAGCCCATCACGTGGCTGATTTGATTCTTGTCACCAAGGGTGGGCGGGAAGTTTACAGCATTTCTATTGTAATTACATTAGTTTTTTATTGTTTGTAAGCTGCCCAGAATTACTGAGAGTGAGTGGGAGGCCATGTAAATCTATTAAATGAATAAAAAAGAAAAGTCTAAAAATGGATAAGCTTTTTTCTTCTTCTCAGATGTTACAATCCAATAGAAGTCCTTCTGTGAGAACTGCTAAGGATCCAAACTCTGTTAAGGACCTTGGAGTACTCATCTCTAATGATCTAAGTGCTAGAGCCCACTGTAGCTACATAGCCAAAAAGGCGTTAAGAGTTGTTAACCTAATCTTACATAGCTTTTTCTCTGGTAATATCACTCTACTAACTAGAGCATACAAAACATTTGCTAGACCTATACTTGAATACAGCTCATCAGTCTGGAACCCATATCATGTATCTGATATTAACACAATTGAAAAAGTCCAGAAATATTTCACAAGAAGAGTACTCCGCTCCTCAATTCATTGCAGAATACCTTATGCCACCAGATGTGAAACTCTAGACCAGGGTGTCCAACCTTGGCAACTTTAAACTTGTGGACTTCAACTCCCAGAATTTCTCAGCCAGCTTTGCTGGCTGAGGAATTCTGGGAGTTGAAGTCCACAAGTCTTAAAGTTGCTAAGGTTGGACACCCCTGCTCTAGACCTAGAAAACCTAGAACTATGCCGCCTCCGGTCCGATCTAAATATAGTATATAAAATCATACATTGCAATGTCCTACCTGCAAATGAATACTTCAGCTTCAATCACAACAATACAAGAGCACACAATAGATACAAACTCAAGGTTAACCGCACCAAACTTGACTGCAGAAAATACGACTTCAGCAACAGAGTGGTCAATGTTTGGAATACTCTACCTGTGGTTTCTTCCCCAAACCCCAAAAACATTAACCTTAGACTGTCTACTATTGACCTCACCTGTTTCCTAAGAGGTTTGTAGGGGGCGTGCATAAGCGCACCAATTGTGCCTACCGTCCCTGTCCTATTGTTTCTTTTTATTTTTCCTATAAGTATCTATCTCATGTAATCAAAACTATGTTTATTCTTATACCTGTATCTTGTAAGCGATTGACAAATCAAATAAATAAATAAATAAAAAACTTCTTAAAACACACATATACATCTGTGTACTAGTAAAACTTGACTAAAACTGTTTGTCCATGTGTAACCATTAACTGGGCAAAATGGTGCATCATAGGGCAATGACCCAAAGATGTTTTTTCAGGAGGCAACTGGACTTTCTTGTTTTTTCCTTTGAAAGACATTTCGCTTCTCATCCAAGAAGCTTCTTCAGCTCTGACAGGATACTGGGGAATGGAAGACTTTATACTCCTTGCAGACAGCAGGTCATTTGCACCCTTTTAGAGGGTTGTTGAAACACTTGGTGGTTTACCTGTGTCCTCAGGATCACCTGAGTAGTGCTCCTGGTTCCTGTAGTCTGCAAATTTTTTCCTCTGGAAATCCATCTGGATCCCAAATGTGGGATCCATGACTCCTGTAGTATTGAAACTTGGCAATTTGGAAATTTGCTGCCACCCTGTTGCATTGCTCTGGTCAGCTGTTGTTATGTGATATTCATCTGCCAACACTTCTTGCCAGCTTCTTGCAAGGAAAGTCAATGGGGAAGCCAGCAGGAAGTCAAAAGTTGCTCCCATTCCCATTAATTTTGGGGTGCCTGCCATTGCTCATTCCATTTCTCTTTTTAGGTAAGGAAATTTCTCCGAAACAATGATCCAACTGGTCATAGATTTCTAGTATACGAAGACCTAAATTATCCTATGCATGTTGAGATGCAATGACCAGATTACATTTCCAAGCCATCACTAAGATGACAGTTAGCGTTTTCCTTCCTTTCCTTGGTATTTTAGAACGATTCATGCTGACTCCATTCAGATGGAGACAAAGATGTAGCAAGGGAGCATCAAGATTAGGATGAATTAATATGGCAGCAAAGAATAAGCCAGCATTCGCAGCATTCCTGTATGAGTGGGGTACAGCTCAAAATAATGAGGATGCTCAAAGTTTGCAGTCTATTGAATCTGGAGATGAAATGCAGGAAGTGTTAGGCAGACCTCACTGTGCTCAGCTCAGTTGGGTGCAGAATAATTTTGTCATACAGAAAAGACTGAAACAGAGAAGCCCACTGGGTTTGTATTCTCCACATTATATTTTGAAAATATAAAATCTAGGAATCTTTGGACCTTTCATTGTATTATTTTCCCCTCCAAAGCTCTGCAGCTTTCTCAGCTTCCCGCACTCCCATTCAATCCCAGAGTAATTTAACAAGAGAAAATTCCTGCCATGGGGATATTTCACCAAAATAATGTCGTGCCCCTTAGAAATCAATGGAGAACGACTTCTTCTTCTGGACAAATTCAGAAAGATCGTTTTTCTTCTCCTGAGTTTGGTGGAAAATGTCAGAATACACCTATGTTTTGTGGCATTTACTTTTCTCTTAATAAAACCTTATTTTTGTAACTCTGGGTCCTGAGAAAATCCTCAATCACTGAGGATGTCCTCTTTCAAGTATAATCTTCAGTGTTCCTTTCTTCATCTTCAGACTCCCTCATCTTGTTCTGAAGATGACTTCTTTGCCATTATAGAATAGAATGGAATGGAATGGAATGGAATAGAATAGAATAGAATAGAATAGAATAGAATAGAATAGAATAGAATAGAATAGAATAGAATAACAGAGTTGGAAGGGACCTTGGAGGTCTTCTAGTCCAACCCCCTGCCTAGGCAGGAAACTCTACATCACTTCAGACAAATGATTATCCAATATCTTTTTAAAAACTTCCAGTGTTGGAGCATTCACAACTTCTGGAGGCAAGTTGTTCCACTGGTTAATTGTTTTCACTGTCAGGAAATTTCTCCTTAGTTCTAAGTTGCTTCGCTCCTTGATTAGTTTCCATCCATTGCTTCTTGTCCTGCCCTCAGGTGCTTTGGATAATAGCTTGACTCCTTCTTTGTGGCAGCCCCTGAGATATTGGAACACTGCTATCAGGTCTCCCCATGTCCTTCTTTTCATTAAACTAGACAAACCCAGTTCCTGGAACCGTTCTTCATATGTTTTAGCCTCCAGTCCTCTAATCAACTCTTCTCTTGAACTTTCTAGAGTCTCAACATCTTTATTCCATTGTGGTGACCAAAACTGAATGCAGTATTCCAAGTGTGGCCTTACCAAAGCATTATAAAGTGGTATTAACACTTCCCGTAATCTTGATTCTCTCCCTTTGTTTATGCAGCCTAGAACTGTGATGGTTTTTCTGGCAGTTGCTGCACACTGCTGGCTCATATTTAAATGGTTGTCCACTAGGACTTAGTTTCCTCCCCAACCTCCTCACTGTCCGACTCTGCTGCCAGCTCCGCCAAGCTGCCGACGGGCCACAACAAAAGTCAATGAGAAAGCCAGATTCACTTAACAACCATGTCACTAAGTTAACCACTGCAGTGATTCACTTAACAACTTTGGCAGGAAAGGTCGTAAATTGGGGCAAAATTCACTTAAGAAATGTCCCCCTTAGCAACAAAAATTTGGGGCTCTATTGTGGTCACAAGTCTATAACTACCTGGCATGACATTCAGCAAATATTTTGCTGTGTCAGGATTTCTACAAGCTTTTAAAAAAAGATTGAGACTACAAGATCCAGACTTTCAATTTTTACTGTACCCTACATGACACAAAACAATCAAATCTTCGTTCTCACAATAAATTCACCCATGGTTAACTGGACATTTACTAGCCACATCTCCTGGGTCTGAAAAGCATAAAGCATAGGTTAAAAGCATGTGGAGTGAGTTCACACCACACAGTAGGAAAAATTATGCTTCCCAGATTTTGGGTTGCAGTACAGCCAACATAGTTGTGTAGCAGGCTGTTTTTCTGGGTGCTTCAGCCAAGTCGGAAGACTTGGTTACATTAGCTGAATAGCTAATGCAAATTAAAATTTGCACTTTAACCAGGAACATATAACAAACTACACTTTCATTACTCTAATTCGGAAAATTCAATGGAGGTTGGTAATGGGCATAAAAATAGCTAATGGTGGTTCAACAACAGCTCACAGTTACTCACACAAAGCCCTTGTGTGATTTATTTCATTTTGGCTTTGCAGGACAAGGGAACAGAGTTGTTGGAGCTGATAACTTATGGTCGAGTTGGTGGTAGATGTTTGGGAGGGGTCAAAAAAGTTAAGATAGAGGAAGCAGACTTAAAATCACCAAACTGCCCTAAAAAGACCACTGCATGTTGGTCTTTGGTTAGAATAAAGGATTCTGACTCTGCCCTCTGCCAGCAGTTCAATTCTCGCTGGCTCAAGATTGACTCAGCCTTCCATCCTTCCCAGGTCAGTAAAATGAGGGCCCAGATTGTTGGGGGCAACATGTTAACTCGGTAAAGAAAGGGCTGTAAAGCACTGTGAAGCCGTATATAAGTTTAAGTGTTGTTGTTGTTATTGTTATTATCTCTTTTATTCATTAAACATGAAACTAAGTCAACTGAACATTTAAAAATGCATCCCAAATACCATTGACTGGTGCTGAGAGTTGATACAGATTGCTACCAGCATCCTAGGTATCAACCAAGTATCTTCTTGAAATGTATGATATTCCGAGTACAGCAGTTTTTTGCAGTTCCGCTGGTGTTATTTCAGGAAGCTGTAATTTCTTGATGTACTTTGTAAAATTCTTGGGATGTGGTGCCAAGTGCCCTGTTGAGGTATTGAAGATTTAATAGCTGACCAGCTGTTGTAAGGCTGCTGTAAAAATGCTGATGCAATGAGAATGAATCAGCAGGGTATTGCCACTTTAAGACTAAGGTTGGGTCAGCAGGGTTATTGCCACTTTAAGAAGCTGTCTATATAAGTGAGGCCACGAGAGGGTGTATCTCTCTCTCTCCTCGTGTTCTACCTCCATTGTAGTTCTCCATGCAAAGTAATGAAGACTGATGATTGCTTGCCTGGTATGTGCCTAATACGTATATGTCAGTCTTGTATAAAAACCACTGTTAAAAGACAACGCCTCTGTGTGCTGTGTTGTGCTCCTGGGTTGTCTCACAATAGTAGTCATGCTGCAAACACTCTGACATGCCCTGATGACAATGGGTATCACTGTCACATGTTTCATGCATAATCTCATTGTTTCGATGGCCAGGTCGCAATATTTCATGATATTTTTTGTCTAGTTCTTTTGTAAACTCTGTAAAGAAAGGGCTGTAAAGCACTGTGAAGTCATCTATTTATTTATTTATTTATTTGTCAAGCAAGTATTAGATAACAGGTATAAGTATAAGCATGGTTAGGAATACATGAAATGGATACAAATAAAAAAGAAACAATAGGACAGGGACGGTAGGCACTTTGGTGCACTTATGCACGCCCCCTACAGACCTGTTAGGAAAGGGGTGAGGTCAATAGTAGACAGTCTAAGGTTAAAGTTTTTGTGGGTTTGGGGAAGAAACCACAGAGTCAGGTAGAGTATTCCAGACATTGACCACTCTATTGCTAAAGTCGTATTTCCTGCAATCAAGTTTGGTGCAGTTTACCTTGAGTTTGTATCTATTGTGTGCTCCTGTTGTGGTTGAAGCTGAAGTATTCATTGACAGGTAGGACATTGCAGTAGATCATTTTATGTACTATACTAAGATCAGACCGAAGTCTAGGTCTAAAATTTCAAGTCTGGTGGCATAAGGTATTCTGCTACAAGTAGAGGAGTGGAGAACTCTTCTTGTGAAATATTTCTGGACTTTCTTGACTGTATTAATACGTAATGCAGATTCCAGACTGATGAGCTGTATTCAAGTATTGGTCTAGCAAATGTTTTGTATGCTCTAGTTAGTACTGTGATATTACCGGAGAAAAAGCGATGCAGGATTAGGTTAACAACTCTTAATGCCTTTTTGTCTATGTAATTACAGTGGGCACTTAGATCATTAGAGATGAGTACTCCAAGGTCCTTGACATAGTTGAGGTCATCAAACAAGGTCTTGATTATTCAGCTTGTATTTTATTTTCTGATTTTTTTTGCCAATATGTAAGACAGAGCATTTGTTTGTTGAGATTTGAAGTTGACATTTGTTTGACCATTCTGACAAATAGTCGAGGTCATTTTGAAGGGTAGCAGTATTGTCAGTGGTGTTGAATAGCTTTACATCATCAGTGAACAGAATGCAGTTGCTCTTAATATGATCACAGAGGTCATTTATGTAAAGTATAAAGAGAGTTGGTCCTAGAATGCTGCCTTGGGGGACACCACTGTTGACAGGTACAGGATTTGATAGGGTGTTCCCTATTTTGACCATTTGTTGCCTGTTTGACAGGAATGCATCTATCCAGGAGTTCCGGTTTGCAGGGCTTCGGCGGCAGGCAGGAATCCGCGATCGTGCGCGGTTTCTGCCTGGGCTCACCGCTGGAGTGCCCCGAGCCAGCCAGCTTCGGGGCTAAGCCACCCCGTAGAGGTGGTGAAGACAGGGGAGACCTGGCAGGGTCGAGGGGAGCCGCACCTCTCCTCCTCAGCTGGCTAAACTCCCTTTTCCGAAGGCGGTAAGAATGGCGGTCAGAAATGATCAAAAAAAGGTATGTCAGTACAAGTTCCCTCTGTAGGAGCTAAGTTCCAAGCTTTTTAGAACACCAAGATTCACATCAGATGAACAATCAAGAAGTAAACAATGCCTCCAATCAAGGAACAACCAACTCAGACAAACAAGCTAACAGTAAACAGCAGCTCAACTGAGGAACCATAAAGTCCACTCCATCAGCACTGAACAGGGCAAGCCACTAGTACATAAAATGAGAGCAAACCCCACTCCCTTCTAGCACTGATGTTGTTACCTAGTTGGGTAATAAAACATCTGCAAGGAAACAACCAAGGCCTTCATAGGCCCTGGCATGGTAGGGTGCTATCAAATCCATAATGATGCCCGTGATTAGTTCATAGGAATCTTTGCCACATTTTTCTTGGTTTTGTCCTTGTCAAGGGGGTGTGCTGCTACTGGTTCATACTGGTTTGGGTGAACTGGATGCTAATTTTACATCTGGTCCACTGAACCGGCAGTTATAATGACTGGCTGGCCCTGCCACCCTCCCCTCCCCTCCCAGGAGTCCCCAGGTGGCCCGTTTGGCCTGCGAGGTAAGTGCAGGGCCTGCATGGAGGCTTCGGGAGGGCCAAAACAGGCCTTTTGGAGGCTCCAGAACCAGGGAGGATGTTTTTGCCCTCTTAGAGGCTTCAAAAAAGCCTCCGGAGCCCGGGGAGGTGAAAACGTCCGGCCTGCTGTGATGCAGGAGGCCGGCTAGGCCACGCCCACCATTGCCACGCCCACCCAGCAACCGGGCAGAGAACCCCTTGCTAAAATTTTGGAAGCCCACACCTGTCCTTGTCTTGCCTCTCCAGAAGGCAACCAAGATGGCAGATGGATTGGTAGGTTGGTAGGTAGACAGATAATAGCTAACAGAAGAAGCCATTCTTAAAAACACATTTAAACTAATAGATTTGTATTGATTTGAGAGGAAAAGGCAACAAAACACTCTCAACACAATCCCCAAATTACCAAGCAGAGAAACTCTATTTCAACCACAGGCATAAAATATATTGTTAATGGACCGTAGTTTTTAAAAAGTTACTTAATCCATTGGCCTTTTATTTCTTTTTCTTGTCTTTAAAGGACAGGCCAGGAAGATTTTTAAATAAGTGAATGCAGGGATTAACAACATTTTCCTTTTGTCTTGGGGGGGGGGGGGCTTTCCTTCATTTTGTAATGGTCTAGCACTGTTTCCCTTCCCCGTTGTCCTAAATATTTCAATAACTACCAAAAAAATCTCGTATTTCACAGGGCTCAAAGGCCTGGCTCTTCGCCCAGGCCTTTGGTGAGCATAATTGAGGTCCTCTTTTCTTCCTTTTCTTTGTTCCCATCTGGGTTTGTTCTCTCTGCCATCTTTACTGGGGTGTGTGTGTGTGTGTGTGTGAGTGTGAGTGTGAGTTTTGCTTTGTATGGTTTTCTTGTAATTTTTTTTAAAACAATTTGTAAACCATCCAGAGCTTCTGGGAATGAGATGGCAGTAGCGACTGCTGTTGATGCAGGATTCCCCCCCGCCCACCCACCCCCCGGATTTTAAAAAAAGTTATGTTACCATTTTTATTTCTTGCTAGACTTCCGTTGACGGGTTGGGTCATCATTTCAAGAAATATTTCCTTACCTAGAGATATATTTGCAAAAAAGTCAGTGTGTGTGGGAATGACTTCCGATTTCCTGCTGGCTTCCCCATGGATGTTGCCAGGGGTGGGTTGCTGAGGGTTCGGCAGGGGTTTGGGAGAGACCCTAGCTAAGATTCTAGGGCTTGGAGTTTGGAGAACCCCCAAATCCCACTCCTGGCTGGCCCCACCCCACCCCTCCCCTCCCCTCCCCTCCCAGGAATCCCCACGTGGCACATTTTGGATGCAGGTAAGTGCAGGGCACCCATTGAGGCTCAGGGAGGGCAAAAACAGCCTCCCGGAAGTTCAGGGAGGCCAGAAATGGACCCGTTTCTCGCTTCCAGAGAGCCTCCGGAGCCTGGGGGCCATTTTTGCTCTCCCAGAGGCTCCAGGAAAGCCTCCGGAGCCCAGGGGGAAAAAAAACACCCCCTGCCGTGGTGCAGAAGGCCGACTAAGCCATGCCCACTATGGCCACATCCACCCAGCAACCAGGCAGAGAACCCGTTGCTAAAAATTTTAAAGCCCACCCCTGGATGTTGCCTGTGGGAAGCTGGCAGGAAGTTAGAAGTTCTTAGAAGTTCTTCTCCTTGTCAGATGACCCATAAAAGTACCTGCCACTTTGCTGAGGGAGGGGGAAAGAAAGGGAGATATATGGATCACAAGGAAAACTGCATCCCCATCCTGGCATGTCTCCATGGGCCCCCACCTCTAATGGGGAAGAAGGTTCACCTGTCAACCACCAAAGCCCCCCAGCCAGCCCTACCTCGCCAGCAGGCATCTGAGTTGCTCCTCCCACCTTCACTGCCATTAAGAGATTTCAAATTTCAGCCTTGGTTCCAAAGCAGCCAATCGCTGCTCCCTTGTCAGGCCTTGCTGCAGCAGCCAATTGGGTGCCAGGGCCACAGGGAGGTAGGAATGAGGGCAGGTAATGGCAGGCATCTTCCCATCTTCCCTCACACCATGCAACCTGTGGGGTTTTGGGAAATGGAGTTGGAAGGTGTGGTGATGCTGAAGCGTTCATTAATTCATTCATTGGGAGTTATGGGTCCCGGCATTCTGTAAGTTAGTTCATGTGGGTGTTGTGGTCTGCTGGCAGCCTGCAGAGATGGCAGCAGAGTCAGAAAGTGGGGAGGAACATGGGCCCATCTGGGAGCCCGGGGAAGGTTTGGATGAGGTCCTGTGTCTGATACAGAGATGGGGCCAGCGCCATCTGGGAGTTACGTGCTGACTCTGGAGCCTCCAGAATCTGGCAGCAGCGAAGCAGAGGACCCAGGGGAGCCTGTTCCCAGTGTGCGTGTGCACAGAGCTGCCAGAAGACAGTTAAAACAAAAGGGGCAATTCGGGAGTAAGGCTTGGAGGGGATTGGCCCTCCCATAAGACCTAAAGGAAGAGCAAAGGGACAGGAACCTTTGCAGGAAGCAACGTTGTTTGCTCTGTTCAGATTAAACCTTGAAGCTCTGTGTGGACTTTGTACTCCATCTGGCTTTTTACAGTTAATTTGGCACTTTAGTTGTTGGCAGCAATTCAAAGGAGTGAAAGGTGGGTGCTTATCTCGAGGGACTGTTTGGGACTCATTATAGGCTGGGAATGAACAGAATTCCCAGCCATTGAAATAAAAAAGGAGTTGCTCGAAGTAAGCATGTGATTACTTATGGTCTCAGGAAGCCTTGGTCGGAAGAGTGGGCTCCCTTGGCTCAATAACTGTTTCCCTATATCTTCCCATGTTGCCCAATGGAAGGTAACAAACAGACATGAGAGAATATAGTTTTCCGTTCAGGCCATCTGCAAGCAGAACAGAGCACCAACAGATGCGGTGGCAGCTGCAGCCCCTATCTTGCTCCTGGATGGACGGTGTGATGGCATTCATCTTATTCTTCAGCCCTAAGTTCACAGGAACAAAAAGGGGAAAAATGGGCTGTGGGTAAATGCAAGCTTCTTTGTTTCTCTCTGTCCGTATAAAGAATCGTCCAGGTGAGAAAAAAATCTTGCAAGTGGTGGAGAGTGCTTACTGCCACAAATGTTCAGAAAATCAAGCTCAGTTCGTTAGAGGAATTCTTTTCCCATAAACAAAGATTTCCCCCACTCCTCCCAAAAAAATCTCAGACGGACAGAAGCAAAAAGAACAACGGCCCCACCTGGCCAACTCCTCCTATGGGAACGAACCCCTCCTCCCGTCTGATCTGCTCATTCGTTAAATGGACACCTGGAAACAATAAACAGCCCTCATCAACTCCACAGTCTCATGCCACGTTACGTGGACTTCTCAAAAGGAAGTAATTTGAGGCTAACCGGCAGCCACGGGGAAAAGCCCCATCCACCGTGGCGCAGGTGCATCATCAGCCCAACTTCAGCCGCGCGCGCAAAAGCCTGGCTGAAAGGCGAATGAATCACAAGGTGAGCAGGAGAGTAAATGCCGCGGACATTACACTGCAGAATGTGTTGGGCGCTCCAAATGTTCATTTGCAAGAATAAACAGCCAGGGTTATTTGTTTTCCTGGGTTTCTCGGCTGTTCGCCCCCCACCCCACAACCTTAGTATTCAGACCCATAAATCTGCAAGGTTTTGCAAGGAGCAGAGCAAGTTGATTACAAAAGGTGAGAAAACAAATGCAAAGTACAGCTATCGGCTGCTTGACTCACTAACATGCGGTGCATGGCGTTGGCTTGATAAAAAACGCTTTGGGCAACGTCTCACTTTGTTGCAGAAACATCTGCACGCCGTCTACGTTCTGCCAGCTGTACAAAGTATGCAAATGCCCTTCGTTTGCATAATTTATTCCGAGCTTTCAAGTCATCTCCTGATTTCCTTAATGGACTCTTTGTTGCACAAATGTTAGGGCTGTTTTTACCTGCCGGTCTAAACAAAACAGGAATTTGGGGTGGGGGGATCCAATCTAAACCAAGTTTGCAACTGAGACCGGCATCTAGAACGAGCCATCACGTGGCTAATCTGTGCAAATATTATGACATCTAAAAATATCTGGAAGGTTAGAGAGGGATGAACTCAAAGCAACATAAATGGGAGTCAAGTCTCTATACAGAAACCCAGAAAGCTTACACGCAAAGCATAGGCACTCTTGACTAGAGTCTACAGCGCAAGGGAACATCAAGGTTATATGCTCACAGCTTTCCTAGTAAAGCACCTGAGCCTTAATGAAGAGAGAAAGTGTGCTGCAGCGGTTAGAATACCAGATTAAACATGGAACAATTTACAACTGGCTCTGTTCACACAACACATTTAGCTATAAGCCATGCTTTGCAGTGCTTAAAAACTCTATCACTGACTGGTCCCCATTCTTCCCCACTGTCCAATTCTGCTGGCGGCTGCACCGGCTGCTGGAGAACCACAACAACACCTTCTGGGGAGGGGGCAACAGGGTCAGGGCCAAGTCTTGCCCTGGGTGAAGTCAGAGCTGGCTTCACTTAGTTCGTGTCAACATGGCGCTCCTAATAAACAAATGTGGATTTTTCTTGCTCAATGGTTTTAGGCTCCTGATTTTATTCGGGCATTGGTTGGAACCCTGACACACTAGATATTTGGTTGCGCGGTTCAGTAACAGCTGGATAGCATAGTACTTAGAGCATTGTATGGGAGAATCAGGATACAAATCCTGACTGGGATCTACCTTAGTAGCAGGGGTCCTTGGGCAAGTATCCCCCCCAACTTCACCTGCCTACCTCAAAATACAACAGTGACATGAACTTAGGAGTGTCATGACCCCTCAGACTTCACTCAGATTAACAAAGTCCACATCAAATGTAGACAACCTTGGACAACCTTGAACTACCAGTCAACTTCAGCTTCAACCGCAACAACACAAGAGCACACAACAGATACAAACTCAAGGTAAACTGCTCCAAACTTGATTGCAGAAAGTACAACTTCAGCAACAGAGTGGCCAATGCCTGGAATTCACTACTTGACTCTGTTGTTACATCCTCTAACCCCCCCCCCCCACACACACACTCCTTTAACCTCAAACTAAACTCTATTGACCTCACCCCATTCCTAAGAGGTCTGTAAGGGGCGTGCATAAGGGCACCATCGTGCCTACTGTCCCTGTCCCATTGTCCCCATTTATCTGTACCTATTTCCTGTATTCTTACTCATGTTTATACTTATACCTATTATCTTGTAAGCATTTGACAAATCAAATCAAATAAATTAAATAAATAAACCAGGACAATCTTTATCTGATATAGATAAAGAACATTGCTTGGAGAGCCTTTGCTTGTAAGAAGGAGGACCTCAGCTAAATTCATGCCTGAGATAAAGGATAAAGAGAAAACAAAGATGCTTTGTGTGGACGCAGAACTCAATAAGCACAAGAGAAGTCTTTGGTTTCCCTTTGTCCCAACCACCTCTCCTTTCAGGCAGCCATGGTGCAACTAGGTGGCTTCAAGCCAAAAAGATGTGGTGGTTTTTTTCCCCCCCCTAAGGCAGGAAAACGGATCTAACAAGGCACTTTCAAATATGGGCTTTATGAACCTTGCTTTTTAAAACCAAAGCCCACAAAACAGAAAGCAAAGGAATTGTGAAGCCTAATAATACAGTAAGAATGTTTATTACCTGACAGGTTTTTTTTTTTTTCAAAAGTGACCTGCTGAGCTCCTGAAACCATCTGGCCATTTGGTCCAATTGCTCACCACTCACCTGTAATTGTTCCTTATACATTTCTTGTTAGCAGCCACAGTAAGCTTCTTTTGAACTTTCTGAGCTAAGGGACTGGCATTGTCTTGTGGCTTCCCCCATTTATTCTTTTTACAGGCAATCTGTTTCATTTTGGCTTGCTTGGATGGGGGGAAAACTTCAGACGCCAGTTTTTAAAGCCTCATAATGCAAGGTAGACAAGAGAAGCCAGATACCTGAAGCTACATCCAACTTCCTGTTCACCCAGTCTGCCTAATAAAGAACAAAGGCAATTCTAACGGCAGCTAGGGAGGGTTTACAGATCCAAGAAAGCCTATTGAGCAGCTGCAAAATCTGTATTTAAAACTGCCAAGTCAGAGTCTTTCTCCCTCTCCAAAAGTCTAGGCAGGTTTCCAGGACAAGAGAACAGAGAGGGGAGAGCAAGATCTAATCTGTATTCATGGATTTTTCAGTGGTTATAAATTCTAGTTCCATTTGTGATTTTTAGTAAGACTTAATTTGCAGTTGAGATAAGCCCCAGAACTGTTTTCAGAACTATTATTCAACGTATTAGTCACTTTTCTCTTTTAAAACCTTCTCGGTGTTTTACTTCTATACATTCTGGCTCTAGACAGCTGAGAGAAAGTGATGCCCACCAAGATCTGGAAGGACCCACAGATCCTTCCAAGCAATACTCATACGAAGTGAATGTTGGCAGTCATCACACCTGTTTCCATACCTCCCTGTGCCTGATGTTCTCCAGATGTGCTGAGACAACCCTTCCCCAGGGTTCTAGTAAGACCACACCTGGAACACTGCAGCTAATTTTGCTCCCCATAATACTTAAAAGATGTTGAGACTTTGAAAAAAAGTTCAGAGAAGAGCAACTAAGGTGATCGAAGGCCTGGAAACTAAAATGTATGAAGAACGGCTGCAGGTTTTGTGTCTGGCTAGTCTAAAGAAAAGAAGAATTAGGGGCGACGTGATGGCAGTATTTCAGTATTTGAGGGGCTGCCACAAAGAAGAGGGGGTCAAATTATTATCCAAAGCTCCAGAAAGGCAGGACAAGAAACAATGGTTGGAAACTAATCAAGGAGAGAGGCAACCTGGAATGAAAGAGAAACTTCCTAACTGTGAGGTCAATTAACCAGTGGAACATCATGCCACCATAAATCATGGGTGCTCCATCACTGGAGGTTTTTAAGAAGAGACTGGACAGCCACTTGTTTGAGGTGGTATAGGTTATCCTGCTTGAGCAGGGGGCTGGACTAGAAGACCTTCAAGATCCCTTCCAGCTCTATCCTATCCTATGTTATCCTATTCTATCCTTGCCAGATTCCTGGCTATTTTGCTGGCTGGAAACTCTGGGACTTTCAGTACCCTGGACAGCACCACTTTGGAGACGCCTGCCTCTGTTCAGCTTCAGTTCACAGCGGAGCAATGCCCGTAATTCATCCAGCTTCTTCCAGCAGCACCTGAAGATTTTGCTTAAGCTAATAGGTATAATCAATCACCCAGGCCTGGAACAGGATGATCAGAGATTCTGGTGCAACATACACCTAGTTGGAAGACAAGAGGAAAATTTCAAGGACAGGACTCTCCCTTAGCGGTGATAGTAACGGTGAATCTGAAGACAGTATAACAGAATAACAGATTTAGAAGGGACCTCGGGTGGGGGGGGGCTTCTATTCCAACCCCCTGCTCAAGCAGGAGACCCTATACCAGTGAGGGCAGACCTTTTTGTTGTGGTGTGCCGAAAGCATGCACATGCCGGCACCCACAGTGCAATGCGCCCTGGCCCCCCTGCGCGTGCACGCGAAACACCCCTGTCCCACCCCGTACCTGCATTGCACATGTGTGCACCTCCTGGCTGATTTTCAGCCCGTTTGAGGCAGTTTTTGCCCTCCCGGAGCCTCTGCGGCCTTGGGAGGCTGAAAAATGGGCCCGTTTTGGCAGTTTGGGTATTTCCGGAAGGCCCATTTTTTTGGCCTCCCAAGGCTGCAGAGGCTTCCCTCGAGCCACCGGGAGGACAAAAACTGACTCAAACGGGCTGAAAAATCAGCTGGGAGGCGCACACATGCGCAGCGCAGGCAAGCTTGGCTGGGACTCACATGCCCGCACAAATGGCTCTATTCGCCATCACGGCCCTATACCATCTCACACAAACGGTTGTCCAATCGCTCCTTAAAAACCTTTTGGTGTTGCAGCACTCCCAGCTATCTACTGAGATCGCCTGGTCCTTGGGAACCGAAGGGAAAAAGAGACAAGCAGTAACGAGAGCGCACGGAGAGACAGATGCATTCAACAGGCACTCTTTTGTCTCCTTTATCAGCAAACGTGTGTGTGCAGGAATGCCACACTTCATCTGAGACAAGAGCCCTTCTTTTCAATCACAATAGTGAACATCGTTTCGCTTTAATCAAACTGAATGGAGACGGCGGAAAAACGCATGGCGGCTTTTTTTTCTGCTCAGCGCTAGTTTCAAAGAGCGAAAAATCTAGATTTGGATCACAGAAGCAGAGAGAGATGCTGACAAAGGAGGATGGATAAAGAAGAGGAGAAGAGCATAGGGAGGCAATTATACAGGTAGTCCTCGACTTACAACCGTTCATTTAGTGACCATTACAATGGCACTGGAAAAAGTGACATAGGACCGTTTATCACAATGGTCATGTGAATCAGATAGGTTAACTTTATAAATAAAAGACAAAGGAGACTCTAAATATTATAAAACACGGGATAAATTTTATCAGCGGTCATATAGCAGAAGACAAGGTCGAAATATTAATAGTTGTGATTAGATTAATTAGTAATTAATATATTAAAAAGATTATAAATGATGAAGTAAAATGTATATATGTATAACAAGGCTAAGTTGGATGTATGGTGTGGTATTCTCATAATTAAAATTTAAAAAAATATTTAAAAAAAATTCAGACCTTTGGATTCCTATTTGTGACGGCCGCAGTGTCCCAGGATCCTATGATTCCCCTTATGTGACCATCTGACCCGCAAATTCAATGGGGAAGCCAGATTCACTTAACAACCATGTGACATTTAACAACTGCAGCAATTCACTTAACAAAGGGTGGTAAGAAAGATCGTAAAATGGGGGCCCTTAGCAGCAGAAAATTTGGGCTCAATTGTGGCCGTAAGTTGGAGACTATCTGTGCATTCACAGTCCCTCTTCTATTGTCCAGCAGTGCCAGGAACTGAAGGCGAAAACTCCATGGAAGAGCCAACGCTTCCCACAAGCTCGTGGATACAGAGAGGCGGTGGGCTGAATAGGAAAAAGAAGCTTTCGCGGTGAGATGGGCCCTCCTAACCTGGCACCACCTGCTGGAAGGGGGACAGAGGTCATTCAAAGTCTGGACTGACCATAAAAATCTGGAGGCCCTTAGCAGAACCCTGTGAAAACAACAAGTCCGCTCGGCTCAATATTTCATCCTATTCAACTTCGTGCTAAAGCACATCCCAGGGGGGAGGAACTTTCTGGCTGACGCTCTCTCCCGTATGCCCCAGTACAAATGCAAACGGGAGGAGATAGTAGACACCATTATCCACCCCCACACACAAATAGTTGCCCAAGTAACCACCAGACGACAACGCCATGACCGGCAAGACTAACCAGCAAGTGACCTAGCCACGAAGCAAACTACTAGCAGACCCCTGGTTCCAGGATAATCAACACATCTTGACAAAAAGAGATGACCTAGCATGGAAGGGGATGAAACCAGGGGTGGGATGCTACCGGTTCTGCCCGGCTCTATAGAACTGATAGCTCTGAAGAGCAGCAGACACTGAACCGGTTCTGTGTTTGCTGCTGTTTGGCCCACCCGCCCACCCGGGCTCTAACCTGTCCTTTATTTCCTGCTTTTTCAACCTCAGCTGCTTTGCACGGCACAGCTGAGGTTGAAAAAGCAGGAAAAAAGAGGCTTTTCAAATGCTGTGCACCCACGCGCTGTGCTCTTTAGCTTTCCGGGCGGCACAGCTTAAGGTTTTGTTACATGCGCGCCAGGGGTGAAATTCTACCAGTTCGCACCTATTCGCTAGAACCGGTTGTTAACATTCTAAGCAGTTCGGAAAACCAGTTGTTAGAAGAAATTACTGGGCTAATCCTGTCAGGAAGGCAGGAAGGAAACATTCTGGTGTTGCTTACAGAAACTGCCTCTCCGTTAACCCTTATTACATTCTTGGCAGGACTAGACTTCCTATCTCAGGAACTTCTCTGGAGATTTTTTCCCCTCTTTTGCCGGTACTTTGCTACAAAAAGTTACAATGGCACTGAAAAAAGTGACTTATGACCGTTTTTCACACTTATGACTCTTGCAGCATCCCCACAGTCATGAGAGGCCAGGGACTCTCCCGAACCTCTGCAAACCCCCAGCAGCCCAGCCCTGAGCTTCATACTCCTTCAAACTCATTCCAAGTTGGGGCAATTCAAGACAAAATGGACCGCAACGGCCACAACGAAGCCCAGGACTTCCAATTCTGGACCCCTCCAGATCTCAAGAAAGAGAAACCATTTGGCAAGACCATCTAACGGTAAGGAACAGCAAAGTGATGTCACTGGCCTCGTGCAGTTATCTTTTAATTTTAAAACACTCTTTTGCAAGATACTGCTTTTTATGATCTAGTTAATTATCACGCTTACGGGAATGAATTTAATGTGTAGTAAAATGACTTTATTATCATCTGTTTTTCCCCCCCCAGAGAGTAGGAAAATGAGAGAGAGAGAGAGAGAGAGAGAGAGGAGGGAGGGAGGGGGAGGGGGAGAGGGGGAGGGAGGAGAGAGAGGAGAGAGAGAGAGAGAGAGAGAGAGAGAGAGAGAGAGAGAGAGAGAGAGAGAGAGAGAGAGGCAGGCATGGGAACAAGAGGTAAAGTAATTAAGGTAGAAACCCACAGTTTCCCCCTTTTTAGGAAGATGTTAATGAGCAAATGACTTACAAATCAGGATTTTTTTAAAAAATAAACCCAACTGAACCGTGATTTTGGTGTATAACACCTTCTTGTTCTGATCTACAGGGGCACCCATTAGTTTCCAAAAGAGTCAAGATAGTGGGTGTGATCATGACACCCTCGCTTAATGGGCATTCCTTGTGCAGGTAAGTCCTCACCTTTATGACCAATTAAGGATGGTTCAAAATATGATGCCTCTGAGAAAGGGGGCCACTGGAGAACTGTGAGGCAGCCCCCCCCCTCCATTTTTTTGAATGTGCCTGTGTCATGCGTGCAATGCTTCATCCACTGCTGTGCCTATTTTGACACACACCTACGGGCTGCTTGTGATGAGGGGAATGTCCACTTCTCCCTTTTGCCCATCCTAGACAGCCTGTTATTACTGGAGTGAAGAGGCTAAGCTGAGACTTTGTTAGGATGAGGACCCATCTGGAGAGGCATGGCGGGTAATGGAAGGTGTAACGGCTGGTCAAAATTTTCCTCCTCAACTTCTGTGGGTGAAAGGGAACATTTCAGAATGTTTCCTTCCTTCCTTCCTTCCTTCCTTCCCTTCCTTCCTTCTCTTTCTTCTTCCTCTCCTTCCTTTTCTTTCCTTTTTTTTTCCTTCCTTCCTTCCTTTCCTTCCTTCCTTCCTTTCCTTCCTTTTCTTTGGTTCTTTCTTTCCTTCCTTCCTTCCTTCCTTCCTTCTTTCTTTCTTTCTTTCCTTTTTTCCTTCCGTCTTTTTCTTTCATGTCTTTTCTCTTTCTTTCTCTTTTCTCTTTCTTTCTTTCTCTCTTGATTCTTTCCTTCCTTCTTTTCTTTCTTTTCTTTCTTTCTTTCTTTCTTTCTTTCTTTCTTTCTTTCTTTCTTTCTTTTCTTTCTTTTTCTTGGTTCTTTCTTTCTTTCTCTTTCCTTTCTTTCTCTTTTCTTTCTTTCTTTTTCTCTTTCTTTCTGTCTTTCTTTTTTCTTCTTCTTTCACCTTTCCACCTTCCTTCCTCCCTCCTCCCTCCCTTCCATTTCTCTCATGTCTTCTTTCTTTCTCTCTCTTTCATGTCTTTCTTCTCTCTTCTCTTTTCTTTTTCCTTTCTTTTTCTTTTACCTTCCTCCTTCCTTCCTCCCTTCCTTCCTTCATTTCCTTCCTTTCTTTTCTTTCCCTTTTTCTTCCTTCCTTCCTTCCTTCCTTCCTTCCTTCCTTCCTTCCTTCCTTCCTTCCTTCCTTCCTTCCTCCTTCCTTCCTTCCTTTTCTTTCCTATTTTCCTTCCGTCCTTTCTTTCATTTCTTTCTCTTTTCTCTTTCTTTCTTTCTCTTTGGTTCTTTCTTTCTTTCTTTCTTTCTTTCTTTCTTTCTTTCTGTCTTTTCTTTCTTTCTTCTCTTTCTTTTCTTTCTTTCTCTTTCTTTCTCTTTCCTTTCTTTTCTTCTTCTTTCACCTCCCTCCTCCCTCCCTTCTTTCATTTCTTTCTTTCTTTTTTCTCTCTTTTCTTTCTTCTTTCACCTTCCTCCTTCCTTCCTCTCTCCCTCCCTTCTTTCATGTCTTTATTTTCTCTCTCTCTTTTCTTTCTCTCTCTTTCTTTTTTCCTTTCTTTTTCTTTTACCTTCCTCCTTCCTTCCTTCCTTTCTCCCTCCCTCCCTCCCTCTCCGCATTCTATGCTCCCTCCAACTTCCATGCCGCTTCAAGAGCTCACCGTCAGAGCCCGTGGCTTCCACCCATCTGCTCGCTTTGTCCTGTCAATTGTAAGGAGCCGCACAGCGGCAGATGGCTTCTTCACTGCACCTTGAAAAGCAAAACCGGCATCAAGTGCAGCAGCTTGGCTCGCTCAAGGTCACTCAGAGGATCCCACAGCCAACAATGACAAGTCATCCCAAGAGTGGGTTGAGTCAGCCAACTTCTCTCCTGCTCAGGCATTGGGAGAAAGGAGAGATTTGAACTCCGGGGCTAAACGGATTCACCTCATCCAGCTACCACACCCAGCCAGAACAAGGGCAGCAGGAATATATCTCCTGAACCTGAGAAATGGAAAGAAGAGCTGAGATGGCTGATATATGTTGGGGGTTGGACTAGATGACCTAAAAGGTCCCTTCCAACTCTGTTAAATCTGTTAACATGTCCCAGACTGTCTGATTTTTCTACTCTGTGTGTGTGTGTGTGTGCGCGTATCTCTATATCTAAAATCTATATCTATCTATCTATCTATCTATCTATCATCTATCTACACTAATCGAGGAGAGAAGCAACTAAGGGGAAATTTCCTGCCAGAATAGTTAATCAATAGAACAACTTGCCTCCAAAAGTTGTAAATGCTCCAACACCGGAAGTTTTTAAAGAAGACATTAGACAGCCATTTGTCTGAAGTGGTGTAGGGTTTCCTGCCTAAGCAGGGGGTTGGACTAGAAGACCTCCAAGGTCCCTTCCAACTCTGTTATTCTATTCTATTCTACGATGGCAGAGAAGTCATCTTCAGAACAAGATGAAGGAATCTGAAGATGAAGAAGGGAACACTGAAGAGTATTATTGAAAGAGGACATCCTCAGTGACTGAGGATTTTCTTGGGACCCAGAGAAAATTCTGTTCGATTCTATTTATTTTGATTTTAATGCTGAACATCCTACAGTTAATTTTCTCAAAAAAATAATAATAATGAAAGTGAATTGAACATGATTATATCATCACCATCATTTTATTTATTTAATCTACATCTTATAACCAGCTCTGGGAGGCTTCCAATCCAAAGTTCAAACAACATACAAAACCACATCAAAACCACAGGTAGTGTACTGTTGATGTGCAGCCCTAGACGTGGCATTAAGAAACCCCAAAATAGGACCAGACCATAATCATCCCACCTGCAGACTAGAACTGACGATGCTACTGTGATGACCCGGGACAAGCCACGAAGGCCACACAGCCAGCGGAGAGTTAAAACTCCCTTTTAATGCTCCAAAGTAAAGGTAAAGATAAAGGTTCCTCTCACACATACATTAATCGTATCCGGCTGTAGGGGGTGCTGCTCATCTCCATTTACAAAGCCAAAGAGCCAGCGCTGTCCGAAGACGTCTCTGTGGTCATGTGACCGGCATGACTAAATGCCGAAGGCGCACAAAACACTGTTCCCTTCCCACCAAAGTGGTCCCTATTTTTCTACTTGCATTTTTTTTACATGCTTTCGAACTGCTAAGTTGGCGGGAGCTGGGATAAGGAACGTAAGCTCACTCCGTGACGCAGCGCTGGGGATTCGAACTGCCGATCTTTCTGATCAACAAGCTCAGCATCATAACCACTAAGCCACCGCATCCCTCTTTTAATACTCCAAATTTCTCCCAAAAAACTCCTAGATTCTTGGCAAGTTCCGGAGGAAAAGACACCCGCCCACAAAGGGCAGCCTCCAGCTCCGGTTCCACCTCACCCTCCTCCGCAGATTCAGGCAGCAAGGACCCCTCGTGTCAACCCTGAGCTACAAATATTCTTTGTTAAACGACAGGTAGTCTTCGACTTACAATAGTTCACTTAGTGACCATTCAAAATGACAACAGCCCTGAAAAAAAAAAGATTTATGACCCCCTTTCACTCTCGTGCCCGTTGCAGCATCTCTGGGGTCACGTGATCCCAATTGAGAGGCTTGGCAACTGACCCATATTTACGACGGTTGCAATGTGATCCCCTTTTGTGACCTTCCAATAAGCAAAGCCAATTCACTCAACACCTGCAACGGTTCACTTAACAACTCTGGCAAGAAACGTGGTAAAATGGGGTGAAATTCGCTTAAGAAATGTCTCCGTTAGCAACACACATTTGGGCTCGAAAATCGAGGCCTGCCTGTATTTAATCTACATTTTATAACCAGTTCTGGCCAGCTCCCAAGCAAAAGTCCAAACAACACACAAAACCGTGTCCAAACTGTAAAACTAAGCACATTAAAACATTAAAAGCAATAAAAACCTGGAAGATTATCTTCATGGAGAGATTTTTTTTAAAAAAAAAAAAATTCAGACCCCATATTTGCATCTCTATTGACTTTTGGACATCGGTTTTCTTTCCAGTGGGTAACTTTGTGAACAAATCAATCTCTGCAATTCCTGGGAGAGAGACTCTGGTTAAGTTTTATTTCGAAAATCAATGGGATGGGCTGATGATATTTCAAAATGGGCAGCCTTGCAAATGAAAACCTCTTTATCGATTGTTTAGAATGTCTCCACTTCCCTCGGAATGCATATTTGCAAGCATATTCGAGGGGGCCAGGTGCTCAAAATAGGGGTAAATAAGGCTTCACTTGCTTAACAAGGGGAAAGGGCCAGGGAGCTGCAAAGCAGCGTGGCGCTTTATTTATGCATTTGTTGCATGTTGGTGCTGCCCTTCTCTTTTCGTATTCTCTTTTCCTCCTCAGTTATCCAAGACTTCTCAAAATGTGGGGCCCGGTCATGTTTTTGCAGGATGTTCTATTTGTATCGTTAGGAATAAATGTTAAGAACATTTTCCCTATTTGTTACACATTTATCCAAGGGTAAAGAACGTTCATTAAAATATCCATCTAATAAAGCCGAAGAGAAGCGGAGGAATCTAGCTGCAGAAAAGAACCAAAGAGGTCATTCTTTGGAATGGTTAAATCATAGAATCCTAAGGCTGGGTGGGACCTTAGAGGTCTTCTAGTCCAATCCCTAATCCTATAATGTTCAGGACAAACGGCTGACCAATCTCTTCTTAAAAACCTCCAGGAATGGAACATCCACAACTTCTGAAGGCAAGCCCTTCCACTGACTTAATTGTTCTCACTGACAGGAATTTTTTTTCCTTAATTCTAAATTGGATCTATCTTTAACAAGCAGAAGCAGAAACGGGAGGAGGAGGAGGAGGAGGAGGAGGAGTGTTCTGACCAAGGCTTCCTGAGATCATAATAAAGAACACGCTTATTCCAAACAACTCTTGTTTTATTTCAATGCTGGGAATTATCTGCATTCCCAGCCCGTAATGAGTCCCAAACAATCCCTCAAGATAAGCACCCACCTTTATCTCCTTTGAATTGCTGCCAACAACTAAAAAGCTTATCCAAGAAGCTTCATCAGTATTCTGGCAGGATGGTGGGAGCTATGGAAGATTAGTTCTGACAGAATGGGGTCGGGGTTGGAAGGATCATAACTCTTTGCAGTCATCTGGTCATTAGTACTGAGAGCTTTTGAAGCCATTTAGGAGTTTATCAGGGTCCAAATGGGGGTGGAACCTTCTTGGAACTGCTGGATGGACTTCATTGTAGACAGGAGGTAGGTCTTATCCTTCCCCTCTGTTGAGAGAGGGCTGCTCAATTTTAACGCAAATGGCCTCTTTTACCCCACTTTCAAACCAATGGTCCTCTCTTATCCAGAATGTGGACTTTGCTGCCTTTGGTCTCAGGTGCTTTGCTCAATGGTATGGTACCATGCCAAGAGACCCCAATGAGGTGACTTGTGTTACATAAGTTCACCTGAATCCAAGTAAGTAGTATATGATCTCTGTAGAAGAATGCTTATCTAAAGATCAAGCTCATTGCTTGGAAGGGCATTTGCATGTCTCACGTCAGTTCTGCATGATTTTCAGCCATTGCCAAATTATGAGGAATCCAGATTTAAGATTGCAATTGCATCAGACTTATATGCCACTTTATAGTGCTTTGCAGCCCTCTCTAAGGGGTTTACAGAGTCAGCCTCTTGCCCCCAATAATCTGGCTGCTCATGGGAAGGACAGAAGGCTGAGCTTGGTGAGATTCAAACTGCCAAATTGTAGGCAGCCAGCTGTCAGCAGAAGTAGCCTAGGGTACTGCACGCCACCGAGGCTCTTAATATAATTAATATAAGATGCTTATGTTAATCTGTATACTTTTGGAACAAGAACATCTGTTCTCCTAGGTTCTTTCCCATACTTTAAGGCTGCCATCAGAGACTCTGCTCTGCATTTTTGTCTTACAGATGTTCAAGGAAGAGGACTTCCTAAGCCTGCAATCCCCTCCCGGTCCTTTAATATTTTCCTGGTGCCAAGAAATGCCTTTTCTTTTTTCTTTTTCTTTAAATCTTCCAAGATTTTTAATATCATGAACTGCATAGGCGCTGTGAAGGCTGTTTCCATCATTCAAGTTTCTATATTGTTATTGTTGTTGATAATTCTTTGTAAACTGTTCTAGGAAAAACTAATGTCCTGCAGGTCGACGTTTGGCTTATAACTTTTCCCATCTATCTTCAGCAGCATTAAGCCTCACGTAGCTGGCAAGACCAAAGAAGCAAGAATGTCATGCATTTCAGCAAAGCCCCCTTTAATGCTTGTCTGGAGTAAATGGTGGAATTTCTCAGCGTCAATTAACTCACTAATAGGCTAAGGCAGGAAGGCAAAAAATTCTCTCTGAAAGGCATTTTCCTTGAGTTGCCATATCAGATCATTGTTCAACTTTTCGGCCACCCCACATCCTCCTGCAATTACAGAGCAGAGACAATTGACAAGGTCTTAAGAAACTATGGGTTGGCCCCCCCTTATTGCCCTGGATCCTCATCCAAGGGTTTCCAGATGTTTGGGGAGCAATTCCTTTACTGACTCCCTTAATGTTTTTAATCCATTTAAACCCAGAAGGGATGTTTGGAAAACACTCCATGTCACCCCTACTTCCTTCTCTTCAATAGACTAGACATACCGAAAGATAAAGGTAAAGTTGTTTGATTCAAGGGCACTGATATCAAACTCCTAGTGCAGGGGTGGGCAAACTTTTTGGCTCGGGGGCCGCATTGACTTTTAAAATTTGACAGACGGGCGGGTCAGCACAAGATTTTTGGGAATCGCCCCCCACCCTTTCCCCCCTCTTCTCCTCCTCCCCTCCCTCGGAGGCCCCCTGAGTCAGGAGTTGCACCACCACGGCGCGGCTCCAGTCCTGCGTTGCCTCGGGAAGGAAAGGCAAAAAGGAAGAGCCGCGGCGGTGCTTTGCAACGGCAGCAGCGGCACCGGAGGCTCAGGCTCAGTGGCTCCTGGTTTTGCCTTTTCCTTCCCAAGGCAACGCAGGACTGAGCCGCTGCAAGCTGCGCCGGCGGTAGCAACTCCTGACAGCCCCAGCCGGACACCTGAGCGGAGCCCAGGCGGAACTGCCTGTTGCTGCTGCCGGAGCACCGCCGGGTCGCCTCCTTCAAGCAGCCCACCCACCTGCCGGGCTTCCCTCCGCCCGCAGCTCGGGGCCAGGCACGAGCGCCCGCGAATTAAAGGAAGCCGAAAGTTGCTGGGAAGTTGCTCGGGTTTCCAGGGCTTCCAGGCTTAAACTTTGCAGGCGGGCGGGCGGGCTGCTTGGAGGAGGCGACCTGGCGGTGCTCCGGTTTCCCCTCCGCCGTGCGGCTCGGGGCCAGGCGCGAGCACCCGCGAGGAAAAAGGAAGCCGAAAGTTGCTGGAAGTTGCTCGGGTGCTGGGAGCAGGCTTTTAAAGTGCCGCCCGAGCAGGACCGCCGAGCCGGGAAACGAGGCACCAAGGCAGGGCAAGGCTCCACCAGCAGCGGCCTAGCTTTAGGTGGCTCCAAGCAGCCCGCTTCAAGCAGCCCGCCCACCCGCCCGCCCGCCGGGCAGAACCCTTCCCACTCCTCGGCGGGAAGACACTCCAGCCTGCAAACTTTGCCTTTGCAAAGTTTAAGCCTGAAGCCCCGGAAAAAAAAGGGGATCGGCAGGGACTCACCTTCGGAGAGGTCGCACTCGAAGGTGATTTCGAACTCCCAGCCGAGGCCTTTGCAAAGTTCTTTTCTTTTCCTACCCGAGAGCGCTCCGCACTGTTTTGCAGCTTTGGGGGCCACGCGGCACAGGGCAATACGCCATGCCCAGCGATTTTTTCAGGGCGGGCCGGATTGGACAGACCAACGGGCCGGATGTGGCCCGCGGGCCGTAGTTTGCCCACCCCTGTCCTAGTGTGTCATGTTGCCATCACATGACATTTCGTGAAGTTTTCCCCATTAACGGAGCTGGGGTGGGTGTGGACTGCACATGACACATCTGACCCATGGGCTGCCAATTTGACATCCCTGCTCTGGGCATGGTGTTCATCTCCGCTTCTTAGGTGAAGGAGCCAGTGTTGTCCGAAGACACTTCCATGGTTGTGTGGCCAGCATGACTAAACATCAAAGGCATGTGGAACACTGTTACTTCCCCACCAAAGTGATACCTATTCATCTACTCACATTTGCTTGCTTTGAAACTGCTAGGTGGGTAGGAACGGGAGCAAGGAACGGGAACGCATCTCGTGGTGCGGTGCTCGGGTCTCGAACCTGAGCTGCCAGCTTTCCAGCTGACAATCTCAGTGTCTTTCACTGCTGAGCCATTTCGTCATACCAACTTACCTATGGTTTAGCCTCTGGACTTCTTATCGACTTTATTTATTTATATGGCCACTCAACCTATTCTTGGTGACTCCTAGAAGATAAAACCCCAATACAGTAAGTAACCAACGACCTCCCCACCCCCTGATGACAACCATCGGTCAAGCCACTTGATGGGCCTCTTATCACCCTGGGGTCCCCAGGCCCACTGGCAGAATTACATCTTTGGGGCCTTGTGAAAGAGGGTCAAAGTGATGGTCAATCTTATCTCTGCAGGGATGATGTTCCATGGAGAAGGCTCTTCTTCTTGGACCTGCTAGATGGACTTCCTTAGGCGTGGGGACCCATAGCATTCCCTGCCTAGCCTCTATGGTAGGGCAAGTAGATATGAGTGGGAGAATATGTATGGTCTTTCAAATAGCCTGGTTATGAGTGGCCCCATGATACGTTCTTAAAATTCTCAAAAATCTGTCTGCTGTTGCAAAAATGTGACAGATCAGTGCATTAAATTAGGGGGTCTCCAAACATGGCAACATTAAGGCTTATGGACTTGAACTCCCAGAATTCCCCAGCCATCATGGCTGACTGGAGAATTCTGGGAGTTAAAGTCCACAAGTCTTAACATTCCCAAGTTTGGAAACCCTTGTACTAAATGATCAAGTCTGGTGTCAACTCATAAAATATTTCTATGGTCTTTTTAGAGTTGCCAACAGAAAGGGAGGAGGAAGCAGTGGGCAGCTTGCATTCCATAAATGTTTTCGAAGATAGTTTCTAGGTGTCTGAAGTTTCTGCCACACAAAATTCTAACTGGAGAGTATGATTGATGACTCTGAGCTATGGATGTGTCCCATTGGAGAATATGAATTACGATACATCCAGCGGGTGGGGGAAAAACCAGGGTCAAGGGTGACGATGAATGATGTGTCTCACAGTTAGCTACATCCAGGCAGTGCTGGACATATTAACTCCCAATAAATCTTCTTTAAGTTTTGGAAGTTTGGCTCAAGATTCATGATTTAAATGGGGGTAATTGCCGGAGCCCTGACACCTGGATTATATGCAGGGGTGGGCTTCAAAAATTTTAGCAACTGGTTCTCTGCCTGGTTGCTGGGTGGGTGTGGCCTAGTTGGCCTCCTGCACCATGGCAGGGGGGGCATTTTCCCCCTCCCCCGGGCTCAGGAGGCTTTCCTCAAGCCTCCGGGAGAGCAAAAATGGCCTCCCCGGGCTACAGAATCCTTCTGGGGGCAGGAAACAGGCCTGTTTCTCGCCTTCTGGGGCCTGCAGGAGGCCCATTTTTCACCTTCCTGGAGCCTTCATGTGGGCCCTGTACTTACCTGGCATCCAAAATGTGCTGTGTCCCCACACTTCTGGGAGGGGCAGGGTGGGCTAGGCGGGGCCAGTCCGGGGTGGGATTTATTGGTTCACCAAACCGGCTGTTAAAAATGATAAAATTAGCTACCGAACTGGGGCGAACTGGTAGTAGCCAACACCTGTTTATATGTGACCATGGTTGGCTCACCACGGCAATCTCCTCTAGTTTTAGCCCACTGCTATGAGCCCCATCTCTGCACGCCAACAACGATCTGTTTTTAAGCCCCCTCTTGTCATTATGCGAGGCTGAGCAAGTAGAGGGTCGCCGAAGCAAAGCAGCTCGTGACTGTACCTCACTGGCATCATAATTCCCACCGCAAGCCTGGGTGTTTGCTGCTGCAGGCTCTACTTTCCCCTCCGTAGATTTTCAAGGAGGGCAGCGCCAGGAGTTATGAGTGGAATAAGCATGAGCTGATAGATGGCCACTTGGGGCCCAATTTTAATCCATGGGCTCAGCGCGAGCGGTCCAATTCTATTATTTACACTATTCCACATCCATGTTATTTTAATGCTGCTCTTACAGATCTGCTGCCTGTGGGATATTTTATGTGTGAGTTATTTCATTGTGTTTTTCATATTCTTTCCTAAACTCGCCCTTATGGGTATTTATTGGGGTATAAATAAGGCTCGGGATGTCATATGTGAAGGGCTTCCTGCTTTGTCTTCACAACTATGGGACTGCCTGGAGACTTCAAGGTCACTCAAGGAGACACACAGCCAAGCAGAAAGAGAGCTCTGATCATCTGTACACACAACCCGAGCCTTTGGTTCTGGTTCCTTACCCCACATTGTCTGGGAGGCAGTTGCACTCAGGCATCTGAATGCAGGAAGTCCTTGACTTGCGACCACATTTGAGCCCAAGATTTCCATTGATAAACAAGACAGTTGTTGAGTGTTTTTTCTCCCTGGTGGGACTGGTCTATCAGGGCAACCTGGTCTACCCAGTTATGGGATGGCGCTTCCTGCTTCCACTTTTCGCCTTTCAGCCCCAATCCATGAGCTTTTGCAAGCAGTCGCTTTCGCGACAAACTATTTTTGTGTTCCATTATGTTTTACTGAAAAAGAAACAAAGGGAAGACTAGTACAGATCTGTTTCAAGCTATTTAGCTCTCATCAGCTACCCTGGGCTGTGAATCCCAGGAAGGGTATGGCTAGCTGATGAGTGCTAAATAGCGTAAATTTAACACAAGACAATTGTTGCTTTCCCACATTTTATGACTTTTCTTGCCACAGTTGTTATGTGAATCACTGCAGTTGTTAAGTTAGCGACACGGTCGTTAAGTGATATATCTGCCTTCCCCATTGACTTTGCTTTATCAGAAGGTCACAAAGGGAGATCACATGACCCCAGGACACGGCAACTGTCATAAATACGGGCCAGTTGCCCAAACATCCAAATTTGGATCACGACCATGGGGATTGCTGCAACCAGTCATAAGGGTAAAAAACGGTCATAAGTCACTTGTTTCAGTGCCGTTATAACTTTGAGTGGTCATTAGACAAATAGTTGTAAGTTGAGGCCTGCCTGTAAAACCCACTGATCTAGAAGCTCTTCTCGACATTCCTAATTGTCTGGCAACCTCGCAACTACCTATATTCTTAAATACACACGCACAAAATCACATGCACATGCACACTCAAAAGTACATTCAATTGGTTATAACATGACAAATCATCAGAGATAATCCTCATCCAGTGCCTGTCCCATTTAGCGGAAACACACACACACACACACACACACACACACCTGTGTTTCCCTGAAAATAAGACCAGGTTATATATTAATTTTTTGCTCCAAAAGAAACATTAGGGCTTATTTTCCTGTTAGGTCTTATTTTCGGGGAACAGGGTATATAACACTCACAAAATAAAAAACAACACACACACAAATGTATTTTGCATACAAATGCCCAATTCAGAACAGAAACAGAGAGGTGAAAAAGGATGTGAGAGATCAAAACATCTTGCACCCTGGTCCAAGAAGTTGTGCAATTAAAGCGTAAAATAAGCCCAATGTGGTATAGGATGATAGGAAAGAAATTCATCCAGGGTGCTGTTTGTCCCATGAATCTTAACCTTGAAACTATACTTTGCAGTAGTTTGCCAAAAATCATCCTCCCCTTTCCCAAATATTTACTGCCCCCAGTAAAATAAATGCGTTTTCTTCTTCCATTAATATTTTGGAGGGGACTCCCAGTCACTGCTGTTCAGGGCAGTTTATTCTCAATTATGTGTGCAGAGGACTGCGCCAAGCACATTCTGCTGTGATCTTTACTTGACAAGCTAAACATGTTCGCCGATATTTGCATTTTTGTATAAAGACTCCAAGAAATCTATCAAATAGAAAATGCCAGCGGTGAGCAAGGCTGTGCAAGGGTTCCAGGTACCAGGTGTCCAGATTTCGATAACAATAGCAACAAGAATAATGAGACAATTATGTTTTGGCAGCCTGGTACATTTAAAAAAAAAAGAATTTAGTTTTGACATTTATATGAGTGGCATTAATGAAAAAGCTCGGTGCAAGATTATCTCTTTATCATACGACTAAAACAATTAGAGGCATTCCATTGATGGATGCAGCGTTTCTCTCTGTGGCACAATAATTATCTTTTAATGAGCCTGCATTAATGTAAATTGGATTCATCAGGAAATAAATTTCGCAACGAATGGGAGATGCTCTCTCCAGGTAACCTTTCCTGAAGCAGCTTAAAGTCAAACTCTCGTGGGTTGGTGGGCTTCTAGAGGCAGCTCCCCGTTTGGACAGGGGCAACGGCTGCCATGAAATCACGCCCTGGGCTCAACCCGGAGTCCTTTTATGGGGCTGAAAAATCATGTCAAATTAGTTTGTTGCTTCACCTTTGATTAAACGTGGATTTATGGTTCATTAATCACGCTGATCTGATCCTCTTTGTCCCTCCTCCTTTCCCATTAGCAAAGTTTCATCCTCCTGGGGGGCTCAGTTGCTCAAAAGTACACACTAATTATGACTGTTGGCACCAACTAGATGAGAGACTCAAATCTAAGCAGAAAATTACTTTTCCCGTAGTGCCAGCTAATTTACATTTCAGTCAAACTCTGTGGCATCCACCATAACTTTCCCCAGAATATCTATCATTGAAAAGGCAGAGTGAGTTAATTTACTAGCTTCGGGGTCTGTTGGTCATCAGGAAGAACGAGGATAAAGTTTCTCACCAAGCACTACCATGCTAAGATTAGAAAAGCTGCAAGTTAGAAACCAATTCGGTAATCCCAATCTTACTTTAGGAGGTAGGTAGTTAGACTTTAGGAGAAACCCTCCCATTCTACCACCTCTTACAATACGAGACAACACAATATCAACAGTAGAGACCTTCAAATTTCTAGGTACTATCATATCACAAGACCTAAAATGACACCTAACATCAAAAACATCATCAAAAAAGCACAACAAATAATGTTTCTTCTGCACCATCTCAGAAAACTCAAACTGACCAAGGAGCTGCTGATCCAGTTCTACAGAGGAATGATTGAGTCTGTCATCTGCACCTCTATAACTGTCTGGTTTGGCTCTGCAACCCAACAGGACAGACACAGACTCCAGAGAGGAATTGGGACTGCAGAAAAAACAATGGCTACCAACCTCCCTTCCATTGAGGACCTGTATGTACACTGCACGAGTCAAAAAGAGGGCTGTGAAAATATTTACAGACCCCTCACATCCCGGACATAAACTGTTTCAACTCCTACCCTCAAAATGACGTTATAGAGCACTGCACACCAGAACAACTAGACACAAGGACAGTTTTTCCTCAAACACTAAACAATTCCCTCAACACTGTCCCACTATTTACAAAGTCTGCACTACTATTACTATTAATCTTCTCATCACTCTTTATCACCCATCCCCTCCCACTTGTGACTGTATGACTGTAACTTTGTTGCTTGCATCCTTATGATTTTTATTGACTGTTTCCTAGTAGGATTTGATTATGACTATTATTAAGTGTTGTACCTGATGATTCTTGACTCTTGACGAGTGTATCTTTTCTTTTATGTTCACTGAGAGCATTTGCACCAAGACAAATTCCTTGTGTGTCCAATCACACTTGGCCAATAAAGAATTCTATATATCTATCTACTTTCAGAAAAATACTTGTGTGGTTGTTGAACTGGACTTGGTCACAGTCTGAAGAAGAGAAAGCTGTTCAACTAGAGCAGAGCTCTCCAAACTTGGCAACTTTAAGTCTTGTGGACTTCAACTATGCTGGCTGAGGAATTCTGGGAGTTTTTTTGTAGAGAAGTCTTTCTCAACCGTGGCCATTTGTAGAGGTTCTAATCAAGGGAGGTACTAATACCACTCTATAAAGCCTTAGTAAGACCACAACTAGAGTACTGCATCCAGATTTGGTCACCACACTATAAAAAGATGTTGAGATTCTAGAAAGAGTGTGGAAAACAGCAACCAGGATGATGAGGTAACTGGAGGTTCAAACATACAATGAACCGCTGCAGGAACTGGCCATGTCTAGTCTAGGGAAGAGAAGGACCAGGGGAGACAGGAGAGCAGTTTTCCAGCATTTGAGGGGCTGCCACAGAGAGGAGGAAGGGATGAAGCTGTTTTCCAAGGCACTCGAAGGCCAGACAAGGAAAAATGGATGGAAACTGAGCAAGGAGAAATTCAACCTGGAAATAAGGAGAAATTTTCTAACCATGAGAACAATCAACCCATGGAACAGAAGTTGCCTTCGGAAATTGTGGGAGCTCCATCACTGGAGGCTTTCAAGAAGAGACTAGACTGCCATCTATCAGAAATGGCGTAGGGTCTCCTGCTTGGGCAGGGGGTTGGACTAGATGTCCTACAAGATCCCTTCAAACTCTGTTATTCTGTAATCTGTAAATTCAGGAAAGCATCCAACTGAAGGTACGATTCTTGACTTCCTCAATGTCATTTTCAATCTGTGATGTTTGCTGCAATGCAGTCATGCAGAGAGAGCTCCCCCCATTCCCACGGCATATTTACCAGGCACAAGCCCCACTTGGTCCAATGAAGCTTCTTTTTAAGGGCTAAATTAGAGGTGACCTGGTAGATCTCCGAAGGCAGCGTTCTGGCTGTTTTGATCCGAAGCGAGGCTTTCTAAATTTAATCAGAACACAAAGGAGAGGAACTGGGGGGGGGGCACTTCAACTTTTCACAGCTACTTATTTTTTCTCAGACCAAAACCTCCCTCCCTCTCACGGCATTTTTCCAACAAGCCAAAAAAAAAATGCAAGGATTTTTCTATGTCCTCAGTTTAGGACTTAGCGATTTCAATCGGAAGAACAGTCATAAGGAAGGGGTGGGGAAACAATAATGCAAGACCCAGATGCAACTCAATCAATATCCAATTGCAGCCCCCAGAAAACTCTTCCAAGATGGGGACATTAAACTCTAATAATTCCATTTTTTCCCCCGCCACTGAGAAGGCAAAGGGAGAAAATGGACAGCTTCATCTTTTGCAACTCTTCACTTCTCAGCGTCCAATTGAACAAATGTTTCCAAAAATCTTCCCAGATGTGTAGATTTTCATCCTATTCCAGAATTCTCCATCCAGCAAAGGCAAGGTCTGCACATCTATAGGGAAGCCCAGCTTGGGGGAGACTTGAGAAAGACCTTGGAGTCCTAGTGGACAATTGCTTAAACATGAGTATGGCAGCAGCCAAAAAAAAGCCAATACAATCCTTGGTTGTATAAACAGAGGCATAGAATCAAAATCATGTGAAGTACTAATACCACTTTATAAAGCTTGAGCAAGGCCACACCTGGAATGCTGCACCCAGTTTTAGTCACCCCATTGCAAAAAAGCTGTTAAGACTTTGGGGGAAAGTGTGTCAGATCCGTGTATCTCCCCTTCTTCAATGGAAGAAGAAAGGGAGGGGGTTTGATTACTTACAAGTAATCCTTTTTGATGTAACCTGAATATCTTAAGTCTTGTATTGAATCTGTATAACTTACACATGATTTACAACTGGGGACTAGAGCCCAGATGCCTGGAAACCGGTCACCTCTTGGAGAGATAGCAAGAGGAGAAGGAGCCGTAAAAATTCCAGCTCTGAAAGAAAATTCCTGGGAAACTTTTCTCAACTACGTTCTCAGAAAAGAGGGTGGGGAAATTAACATGTTGCTTCTCGGTATTGATGAAATCCACATCAGACTAAGGGGAAGGGTTTTAACTCCCTTTATCTAAGCTACATGCCTGGGGGCATATTAGACCCTGCTTTGAATGTTAGCTGGATATCTTCCTTTTCAATAAAGAGTTTCTTTTGAAATACCCAGCTTTCAAAAGTTCACTCTTATCGTCTGAAGGGGAGAAAGTCTAGGCCTTACAAAGTGCAAAGAAGAGCAATTAAGATGATTGAAGGCCTGAAGACTAAAACATATGAAGAACAATTGCAGGAACTGGATGTGGCCACTCTATGGAAAAGAAGGACTAGGGGTGACCTGATAGCAACATTCCAATACTTGACAGGTTGCCGCAAAGAAGAGGGAGTCAATTTATTTTCCAAAGCACCAGAAGACAAGACAAGAATGGATGGAAACAAATCAAGGAGAGAACCAACCTAAAACTAAGGAGAAACTTCCTAACAGTGAGGACAATTAACCAGTGGAATAGCTTGTCTTCAGAAGTTGTGGGTGCTCCACCAATGGAGGCTTTTAAGAAGAGACTCAACAGCTATTTGCCTGGAATGGTATAGGGCAGGGGTCTCCAAACTTGGCAACTTTAAGACTTGTGGACTTCAACTCCCAGAGTTCCTCAGCCAGCTCTATTCTGAATTTGAATTTGCTCTAGATCCGTTGCTCAGGAGAGATCTCCTTTGAAGAAATTTTCATTTTTACAGAAGAGACCCACTGGAATGCAACTTAGCACTGCTAAACTCTTCTCTTCTCTTTCAGTGCATCAGATGCATCATTATTAGAGCTGTCAGGCTCCAGACAGATGGAAGAACAAGAAGGCAGTCATTTCTGCACCCACTAAACCTGGTTGGAATGCTGAAGCAAAGGGATGACTCTGCATCTTGTCTTGTCTGCATCCAGTGCCAGGAAGTATGACCACACTTAAAGAGAAGTTTGACTGGTTGCCGCAAAGAAGAGGGAGTCAGAGAAGTTTGGCCTTCAGGTATGTTGGTCAAGGGGGTAGAAGGCTCACGTCCTCTTATTGTAAAGTACAAAGAATCAGAAAAAAATACCTTAAGTTCCAGTTAAGCTGATTTATTGCTCATGCCTATACACAAGAATCTAGCCAACTAATGGTCAGCGCTAAATTAGTGTCAGATAAGAGTAAACAGAATTCAAAAGGGGGTGGACTTAGATTGCTTATGGGAACATAACAGACTCGGATGATGAGGGGGTTGGGGCAGAACCTGGCCCAGTTCTGAAGTCTGGGGAAGGCTTTGACGGATGCTTAGCATCGGAGGCAGAGATAACCAGGGGCATCTGGCATTTCCCAGCCAGAGAGGTAGCTGCCTTTGGAGTCAGAGGTGAGTAAGGAGGAGGAACAGCTGGGGCCTGTTCCAGATGCGCGTATGTGCAGAGCAGATAGGAGAGGTGAACAACAGAGGACAATGAGCCGGCTCGGGAAGCAAAACAAACATGGATGCTGACTGGCCCCTCACTGGCTGGGGAATAAATAGGAGGAAAGGGGAGTGGTTTGGTTGTTGCAGACAACCATTTGTAATTTCTGGAAAGTTTGCACCTTGTGGGTTTCATGTGATAAAGACTGGCTTGCCAGAACTGAGGTTTGTCTATTTCTCTGGTTGAACTGATTTAATTTGCAGCCCTCTGGCTGGGAGTTCACAGCCTTGCATTCATCATAATGAGCTGATAAGGACTATTGTTTCAGTTAACTTCTTGCAGGACTCTTTCCTAAATGCAATTCATTCCCAAAGTGTAAATAAAGAGGGGGTTTTCTTTCCGGGAAATTTATTTCTTGCTTCTACAAAGGCTGGGTCAGAACATCTAGGCTGGTTCCTCTCTTGACTCCACCCCTAGTTTCTGCCTGTCCTTCTCCTATACATTTCTTTAGAACAGGGGGTTCCAAACTAGGCAACTTTTAAGACTTGTGGACTTCAACTCCCAGAATTCCTCAGCCAGCATAGCTTCTTCACAAGGTTGGACTAGATGACCTACAGGGTCCCTTCCAACTCTGTTAATCTGCATCTGTATCTCAGTCTTAAAATTGCCACGTTTGGAGACACCCTGCCCTAGAAGATGCCAAGCCCAACAGTTTCTCTCCTCTACTATCTGGTGCTGTCCATGGTACTTGGAGTGCCGTTGGCTTCAGGAAGCTATTTAGATATGGAAAGAACATGATCAATTTAGTTCCATGTTTTCCAGGACAATTTTTAGAGAGCTCCAGATTCCATTCCAGGCATTCTGACAGCAAGAACATTTTCTCATTTCCTCAACTTACAACCACAACTGAGCCTGCAATTATGTTCATAAGTCACACTGGACATTAAGCCATCATCATTTGACTGATCTGATTTTATGACCTTTTTTTGTGGTGGTCATGAAGTGAACCCATTGTCCGCAATGGGCATTTTTTGCGCTAGAAACCAGAAGTGCCTGCTTCCCACTTTTTTCTTCTCCTTGGGTCTCTGTATCCAAATAATCCCAGAGAAGATCAAGGAGCTTGTATTAAAAGGCTTAAGAAAGAAGAGGGAGACCCCAAGGTACTCATTAATTGCAGCAAGGGAATCCCAGTTAGATCAACCCATAAAAACACAGCGTGATAAACTCTGAATGTCAGAGACTGCTGTGGGCTAAAGAGTCTTCAGCTCCCGCAGAAGGAATCCAGGAGGTGGAAGGGTCGAGGTAACACATGCTCCTAGCCAAAGGGACTAATTGTTGGGATAACCCCAGAGACTAATTAGGCATCAGCTGGAGGTAAAGGAATTGTGCTCAACACAACTTGAGACTGAGTTTTCAAAGGGGGTCATGAGCAATGGTGGGATTCAAAAAAAATTTCCTACCAGTTCTGTGGGTGTGGCTTGGTGGGCATGGCATGGCGGGCATGGCATGGCTTAGTGGGCATGGCAGGGGAAGGATGCTACAAAATCCCCATTCCCTCCCCACCTCACTAACCTGCTTTCCAGCTCCGTTCTCCTGTGCAGGGCAACCAAAGAAGACCCAGCCAATCTGCCTCAATGGGAAGCAGAGAAGAGATGGAGGCAGGGCCAGTCAGAGGTGGCATTTGCCGGTTCTCCGAACTACTCAAAATTTCTGCTACCGGTTCTCCAGAACTGGTCAGAACCTGCTGAATACCCACCTCATGACCCACGAGAGATCACCCAACTCAAAGAGGCCTAAGCAAAAATGGGAGGATTTCTCTCCTCAGTGGTCTAGGAGTAGAAGATCACCACTGAGAAACACCAGAAGGAAGTTGTTGACCAGTTGACCAAGCAAAGTCAAGGAGGGAAGCTAGATTGTTGTCATAAGTCAAGGACCGCCTGTACTTTTCCTTCCCCAGGATTAGAGAAAGGTACAGCAGTATCCCATTCACTGAGAGACACTGCCTAGTCATCAGATTGAGCCCACAGGCAGCTGGTCCTCAATTTATGACCACCTGAAATTACAATGGGGACAAAAAAGGTGATTTATGACCGCTTGTCATATTGACTACTGTCCCAGCATCCCAGAGTCACATGATCCCCATTTGCAACCTTCCCAGAGGACCTCCAACAAGCAGGTCAAGGAGGGAAGCCAGATTCGCTTAGCGACTGAGGCAAAAAAGCTCATAACTCACTTAATGACCTCATTGCTTAGCCCAGAGGTCTCCAAATTTGGCAACTTTTAAGACTTGTGCACTTCAGCTCCCAACTCCTGGCTGAATGTCAGGATTCCAGCAATTACCCCCATTTAAATCATGAGTTTCGAGCCAAACTTCCAAAACTTCAAAAGGATTTATTGGGAGTTCACATGTCTGGCACTGCCTGGGAGTAGCCGACTCTGAGATACATCATTCACTGTCACCCTTAACCCTGTTTTTCCCCCATCCCCTAGGTGTATCGTAATTCATATTCTCCAATGGGACACATCCATAGCCCAGAGTCATCAATCAGGCTCTCCAGTTAGAATTTTGCACGGCAGAAACTTTAGTTACAATCTTTGAAAACATTTATGGAATGCACTTTCTGTTTGCAAGCTGCCGCACTGCTCCCCGCTCCCTTTCTGTTGGCAACTCTAAAAAAAACCATAGAAATATTTTAGAAATTGACACTGAGGAATTCTGGGAGTTGAAGTCCACAAGTCTTAAAGTTGCCAAGTTTGGGGACCTCTGGCTTAACCAATGGTGATGGTAAGTTGAGGACGTTTTTTTCTTTGTTGCTTCTATGATAATGTTTCTTCTCCAAAAAAATAAAAAATAAAAATCCAATCTATAAAAGCAACGGTTTCCTGCAGTAAGACTGGAATCCCATTGTCATGCCCTCGGTGGAGACTGACTCTGAGGGAGAGGAGGAACAGCCGACAGGGAGTGGAAGTGTGGCTCCGGAGGTTGTGGAGGAGGCTGGGGAAGGGCAGAGGCCGGCTGGGCAGTCAGAGGAGGACCCAGACCCATCCCCTCTCCATCCTTGGTCACACAGGGAGGAGAGGATAAGGGAGAGGCATGGTCTACTCAGGAGGAGAGGGCCTTGATCCTCTTCATGGGCTGCAGGTGTGACAACTGAATAAGAGTTTGGACCTGCGTTCTGGCAAACCTGGAAACAAAGCATGTAAATATCTCTAGTTTATAGTTCCTCTCTGAGTTTGGCATCCTTCCCAGTGTGTGTTATAACATCCTCCAGCCCTTATCTTGCCTGGTTTGTGTTGCTTTTTTCCTTCTTCGTGTAACTGTTGGTGTGAGAGTGTTTTTGTCTTCCATCAAAGATATTCGGAGCTTGGAAGCAAACTGAAGGAATAAAAGGGGCTTCACCTGTTTTCTGTGACTGTGTTTGCATCCCGCCATCACACCCGTTATCATGCTGCTAAGTTTTCATTTTCAGCAATTTCCTTAAAAATAATGATAATAATAATAAGGTGCCTCAATTTGGGGCTTTTTAAAGTCAATATTCTTCAGATTTTATTGCTTCATTGCTTTCGTTCGTTTGGTCGTTCTTTCTGTATTTTATACCGCTAGTCACCAACTGTAATTATATTGAATTTAAAAATATAAAAACCCACGACATCCTCTTCTTTTAAAAATAGAACCAGTGTCGTCCTTACACATTCAGTGTTTGTACGTAGAATTTAAATGTCAGTTTTCCCTCCCATGATAACAGGAAGACTGCTGAAAGGTTAGCAGATTTTAGAAGTTAATTGCCATCGGCAAATTAGGAAACATGTACTAATCCTGTTTTTAATTTTCAGGAAAACATTAGTATCTCCAAATCTACAGTTAAGATACAGAATCTAGAATACTGCACAAGTTAGGAGGCAAGTTAAGTGTTTTCTTACCAATGGAAATTAAGATATGCCCACTAATTCTGCATTAATTGGTTATCTTTCTCCTTGTCCTTTTCTCCCCCCTCAGATTATTAGTGGATTCTTGAAAGAATCCCAAATCTCTGGGAAAAATCATCGCTTATCACCATTTCCCCTTCCTTAGAGAAGGGGAAATGGTGATAAGCGATGAATATCCGTTACCTGCAAGGAATTGCAGGTAACAGATATTTAATGACAAACCACAATCACATTAATTAAAAGAAGGAAATGTAGGAGCTAAGCAACTTCCATCTTGTAAATAATTAAGTAATTTCCATCTCTTGTCTTTTTCTGCTTGCATTTTGCCAAGAATCAAATTGACTTTTATGTAGACAAATCAAGATATATATTTTTTTCTAAATCGGCTGGAGCAGAAGGGACAATGTGAGACCTTTGCTCGTACAATCAAGAAAAGTATTCCTTGGATCCAAGGGGGAGGAAAAAAATGTGTTGTTTTCACTGTGTACATTTTTTAACTATGTATTGGATATGTTATCAGTCTCCCAGAGTCTTTTTGGAACTTAGTGGCCTTAACAAATCTAATCAAGATATAAACAAATCAACAATTTGTTAAAAGTAAAAGACTTGCTCAAGTTGATCACTGAAGGGGGGATACCAGCAATGCTGTGCTTCTCCTTTAAAACAGCACTTGGCTAAAAATGAAATGAAGACCGGTGCCAATTTGATGCCCCTGGGGTGGTTGTGCGAGTCATATGCCCTTCATTGGGTGCCCAATAAGTTTAAATGAATGAATAAACAAAGCACCCTGATTGGAACGATGCTCTCAATATTACAATAACCTACTGCAAGGTAGCTGTCAGACCCGCCATCTTTGCTTCGCATTGCTGGCATCAGGCCATAAAGTGCAAGGGAGGAGGGAAAGCAATTAGGGAAGTAGGGAGTGGGTAGGTAAAGGGAGGAGGGATGACAAGGTGGCAGGAACCAGAGGTGTCAAGCTGGAAGATACCGGCCGGCCGGAGCCTGAAAATGGAATGTGAAACTTACTTATTTCAATTTATTTTCCAAAGCACCGAAGGGCAGGACAAGAAACAATGGATGGATATTAATCAAGGAGAGAATCAGCCTGGAATTGAGGAGAAACTTCAGTGAGGACAATTAACCGGTGGAATAATTTGCCTTCAGAAATCGTGGGTGCTCCATCACTGGAGGTTTTGAAGAAGAGACTGGACAGCCACTTGTCTGAGATGGCATAGGTTCTCCTGCTTGAGTAGAGGGCTGGACTAGAAGACCTCCAAGGTCCCTTCCAGCTCAGCTCAGCTCACCTCTGTTCTACTCTATTCTACTCTACTCTACTCTACTCTACTCTACTCTACTCTACTCTACTCTACTCTACTCTACTCTATTCCAGAGTCACCAAACAGAATAATAACAGAATAATAGAATTGGAAGGGATGTTGTAGGACATCTAGTCCAACCCCCCACCCAAGCAGGAGACCCTACACCATTTCTGACAGATGGCAGTCCAGTCTCTTCTTGAACGCCTCCAGGAATGAAGCTCCCATAACTTCTGAAGGCAATTTCTGTTCCTTGGGTTGATTGTTCTCACTGTCAGAAAATTTGCTTTGGAAAATAGCTTGATCCCTGCCATTCTGTGGCAGCCCCTCAAATATTGGAACGCTGCTCTCCCATCTTCCCAGGTCCTTTTCTTCACCATTAGACTAGACTAGACTAACCTCAAAGCCATTACCAAAAGAAGCAAAGACAAAGGCTATTGGACACTGGTCAAAGCGGGAGGCCAGGGAAAAGGGGGAGAATGCAAGCTTTATGCGGGAATACTCAGATCCATCTTTGCTTGTACTATAACAACTTTAGTAAAATAACCTTCCCCAATTCTATTCACACAAACAGGAGATAATCTTCATTTAGCTGCTGCTTCTGGACAACAACCGTTTGCACTTACGGTGGTGAAAATGTAATTTTGTGACCAAAGCCCGCATTTACATCCTTTGCAGTAGTTTGTACTTCAGTAGTTCTTCTGTGCCTGAACTGTTTTTTTTTAATCTTTTTTATCTTTTCCAAACAAGCAATCTCTTGTTTAGGATATCTTTAATCCTTTCCTTTTTTTTTCTCCACAACGCAGTGTGTCCCTAAAAAGTGCAAACTGCAAGTGAACAAACTGAGATCTGTGACCTTCATTAATTGATTAGAATTATCTGGCTGGCTGGGGCTGCTGCCTGAAACTGACAAGACCCTAATAAGTTTCACACTGGAGGCTTTCCTTTGCCTTCTAAGCAGCTGGCTAAGCCAGTGAGGGGTAACCTTTTCAGCACCAAATGCCCAAAGCATGCCTGCATCTCCAAAATGCAATGTGCATGCGCCCCACCCCCAGCGCATGTGCATGCAACCCCCATGTGTGTGTGTCCCCCTCCCCATGCATAGGTGTGCACATCCTGCACCCACCCACCCCCCACGCACGCATGGCAGAGACCCAAAGACCAGCTGGATGGCAGGAGGCACGCACACGCATGTGCAGCAGAGCTGAGCTGGGGTGACAGCTCACATGCCCAGAGAGAGGGCTCTGCATGCCACCTCTGGCACGCATCCCACAGGTTCACCATTCCAAGGCTAAGCAATTCACTGCAGTGATTCACTTCACAACTTTGACAAGAAATGTCAAAGAATGGGGCAAAAGTCACTTAGCAAATGTTTCACTTAGCAACAGAAATTTTGGGGCTCAATTGTGCTCGTAAGTCATGTCAGAGTATATTCATGAAGTGGAATAGAGCATGGTAACATGAATAGAGCATGGAAACTGAAACGAGAAGTAGCCTAGGCGTGGCTCTATATTAAGCTCTGCAACTGTGTTGAGCTCCGAGTCTGTCTATTGAAAGTGAAACAGCTTCTCTCCTCTGCTGTGTGTCTTGCTTACCTGCTGAACTAAAGTGAAACTGAGGTCTGTTTCTGAACTCCTGAGTTGCTGTTCTGCTCTGAACCTGTCACATGTCTGCTTCTGTTTGAGTTTGCTCCATGTTGGAGAAATCTACAACTGGTATTGTAAAATTTACTTTATGTGTTTATAAAGAAGTTAAACGAAGCCTCAGCCATCTGTGTTTACTTTTCTGGCACTGAATTTATGCTGCAATACTCTAAACAAGTCAAAGACCACCTGTAGTAGATTTCTCCCGTTGCAATCGCTTAAGCATCAACAGTACCTATGTTGATACAGAGTCTGCCAGCATTTTTTAAACTTTTTTTTTCTTTTGCAATAATCTTCCCCAATTTGGCACCCTTCAGTTGGTCTAGAAATGGGTCCTATAAATCACTTCTAGAGTGTCAGGCTGGAGAATGCTAAAAGAAAAAAAAAAGTGAACATAAAACTTGGCTATTTTTTGAATCACTAAGTAAACTGAAATTGAGTTGCCTTCTCTGAGTTCTTACAAAATAAATGCACATTAGGGGAAAGTCTGCACAAAAATACATATATTCATGAAACTGTATACAATGTAATGCGTTAAGGAACGTGTACATTACATCGCGAACAAAAATGAATCCTTTAAAAAAAAAGACAGGCACAATGTTCCCATTTTAAGTGGGAGCTTTCAAAGAATTTTTCAAACTAATCAGAGGATGAGATGAACCAGATTTATGGGTCCTAGAGAGCCCAAAATGGACGAATATGAAAAAAAATGAGAGACTGAAATGCAGGTAGTTCTCAGCTGATGATCGCAACTGAGCCCAAGATTTATGTTTCTAAGTGAGAAATTTCTTAAGTGAGTTTTGCCTCATTTTACGACTTTTCTTGGCACATTTCTCAAGTGAATCATCGCGGTTGTTAAATTAGTAGGATGGTTGCAGCCTAGGATTTTGGTTTAGAAGTCTGTCCATCTGCTACACACACACACACACACACACACACACACCCCAATGGAAAACAGCATCCTGGGAAGATAGATGGCTTACCGGTTCCAACATCACCTGTTTTCTGCTAAATGTCCAGATTGTGGTCAAAATTTCTGTTGCTGAGACATTTGTTAAGGGAATTGTGATGACCCAGAGCATGGAACAAAGGCAACATAGTCAGATAATCAGTAGGAGTCCCCTTATTATCCCCAACTTTGCCCCCAATGTCCAGGTTACCTTCGGCTGGAGAAAAACTCTCCCGGGATCAGCCTTTAACTGTAGAAAATTCAGTCCAAAACAAGGTACATACAAACTGTAACTAAACATCCAAACAAACCAAGCTGAAGTAATTAACTTGACAGGGCAGGAGAAGGAATTGCAGACCTGAAAGCATGGCAAAACTCACACAATTGGGAAGATGCCAGGAACACAGATAAGCCATGATAAATTCACGTTTGCTCCCAACAACTTGCTGTGCGCAGCTTCCTCTTTTATACACTGTGTTCCCAGCTGCAGCTAATGAAGGGAATCAGGGCCCTTTCCTCCCCCGTAAGCCATGCAACTCATGTTGCTCCCTTCTCTGTTCCTCCCTGCGTGCCCTAGGATGAAGAGGGGGTGGGTCTGGGTCTTTCTCTGAATTCCCTCTACCTTGCTCTACTGTTCCCCTGCTCTGCCAGCCAGACTTTGCCCTTCCCCAGTTTCCTCCACAGCCAACAGAGCCACACTCCCACTCCCTGTCAGCATCTCCCTCTGAGTCAGATTCCGACAGGGGCACGACAGGAATTGTGGCCCATTTTATGGTCTTTCTTGACCCCTGTCGTTAAGCGAATCACTGCAATTGTTAAGTTAGTAACACAGTTGTTAATTGAATCTGGCTTTGCTGGTTGGAAGGTCACAAAAGGGAATCACTTGACCCCGGGATGCTACAATCATCATAAGTACATGCCAGTTGCCAAGCATCCGAATGTCTCCAAGTATTTTTTATTATTATTTTATATCATACATTTCCTTTCAATGTTGAGCAGTGCGCTCTCTAAGGTGTCCAAGGTGTTAACACACAAATATGATCATTGTCATTATGATAATATATATATGATCATATGCAATAACATATAAACAAATATGATAACATCCATCATATTAGAACATCCATTATCTTCCATTGTAGTATCAATTCTGTAACCATCAGAAACATTTACTCATCTGTTTTTCTTTCTCCTATAAACCATATTTCCCCTAATCCCACTCCTCTAACCTCAATATCTGTCATTTAACCATTTATAGAATAGTTCCCGCGTTATGAAGTAGTCCGAATCTTCTTCTCCTTCAATTTTTAGAGTTAACCTATCCATCTCTGCACATTCCAGGATGTTTTTGATTTTAATTTGCATCTGCAGGGCATTCAAATGTCAATCATGTGGCCATGGGGGATGCTGCGACGATTGTTATGTGTAACACATGGTTCATAAGTCACATTTTTCAGGGCCGTTGTTATTCCGAATGGCCATTAAACGAACTGTTGTAAGTCAAGGGCTACCTTGTAGTCTGATGCAGGTGTCCCAGAGGTCACTGCAACCCAGGTAGAGAGTCTCAAGTTCTGGAGAAGCTACCCTTCTCCACACCCTTGCTTGTCCTACTCCTACTTATATGCAGGCCCCAGTCTCAAAGCAGAGACAAGGCCAGAGTTGTGTGCTCAAGTGGATGTAAGTCTATGCATAAGAGAGCTAACTCTTGGGACCAATAAATTAACTTAGCCTTGGATGGTAATTTATTCCGCTCTCTTTCATCAACTAGGGTGATGCAGCTGGTACCCAGAGGACCTGCGCACCACCCAATTATTCTTCCCCCTCCCCCTCCCCATTTCGACCTCCCTCGGGGAGGCAATATTGCCACGGAGGCAGATATGATCAATGTTAGCTCAAATCAATCTTGCTGTTGCTCCAGTGTTGCATACAATGTATAAATTCTCCAAATCTATTATTGCACTATTGCCAGCAGCCTGGAAGTCAAGTAAACAAGAATAATAGCAGATATAATGGCACTGTTTATGGGGAGTGGGGGGAATAAAAAGAAACCCCAAACATGCCCATCCTGTAGTCCATAAATCTATTACAAAAAAATTGCATCCTATAGTTTAGAAGGAAGTTTTAATTTACTCTTTCCAGAACCGTAGAATTGATGCACAACCAAATTAAATTTTGCAGAATGGAGTTTTTTTTTTTTTAAAAAAAAAGCTGGATACTGATTTGTTTTTCCTCTCCTTCTTTCCTTACATTTTACACCAATAAGCAACGTTAGAGATTGTTAATTTTGCCCTGGTCATTTAGAGTTATTTGGAAACTGCCTTAATGCTCAATGCATTCCTTCTCTGAAACACATTTTGTGTGCTGAACTGTAGTTCCCCTTCTTCTTTTTTCTTTTTTTTTAGGAAGCAATGTTGTCTATAGGTAGTCTCTATTTGCAATCACTCATTCAGTGACCTTCAACAAATCACAACTACCCACTAGGTAACAATACAATAGCAATAGCAGTAAGACATATAGACAGTTTGCAATGTCCACCGCTTGCCCCCAACAATCTGGGTCCTCATTTTACTGGAATGGAAGGCTGAGTCAACCCTGAGCCAGTGAGAATCGAACTACTGGCTGTGGGCAGTTATCCTGCAATATTGTATTCTAACCATTGGGAGGTAGGGACGGAAGGAAGGAAGGAAGGAAGGAAGGAAGGAAGGAAGGAAGGAAGGAAGGAAGGAAGGAAGGAAGGAAGGAAGGAAGAAGGAAGAGAGATGGGTGGTATGGGAAAGAAGGAAGGAAAGATAGAGGAAGGAAGGAAAGGAAGGAAGGAAGGAAGGAAGGAAGGAAGGAAGGAAGGAAGGAAGGAAGGAAGGAAGGAAGGAAGGAAGGAAGATAGCAATAGCACTGAGACTTATAGACCGCTTCACAGTGCTTTCATCCCCCTCTTACAGAATCAGCCTATGGCCCCCAACAATCTGGGTCCACATTTTACCGACCCTGGAAAGACAGAAGGCTGAGTCAACCTTGAGCCAGTGATAATTGAACTGCTGGCTGTGGGCAGAATTAGCCTGCAATGCTGCATATTAACCATTGGGGGCAGGTGAGGGAGGGAGGGAGGGAAGGAAGGAAGGAAGGAAGATAGCAATAGCACTGAGAGCTATATACCATTTCACAGTGCTTTACAGCCCTCTCTAAGCAGATTTCAGAGTCTATTGCCCCCAACAATCTGGGTCCACATTTTACCGACCTTGGAAGGACAGAAGACTGAATCAACCTTGAGCGGATGAGAATCGAACTGCTGGCAATCAGCAGAGTCAGCCTGCAATAATATTCTGACCACTGCACCATCATGGTAGGTGCATCGGGACTTCGAAGAATTGCTAAACAAATTATCATAAGTCAAGGACTATTTGCGCAGTCAACTTACAGCCACAACTGAGCCCAAAATTCATGTTGCTAAGCAAGACGGTTGTTAGATAACTTTGGCTCCATTTTATGACCTTTCCTCTGCCACAGTTGTTAAGTGACTACAGTTGCTAACTTAATAACATGGTTATTAAGCGAATCTGGCTTCCCTATTGATTTTGCTTGTCAGGAGTTCACCAAAGGGGATTGCATTACCTCAGGATGCGGCAACCGTCATATATACAGGTTTCCAAGCACCCGGAATTTTGATCACATGATGCTGCAATGGTTGCTAAGTGTGAAGAATGGTCATCAGTCACTTTTTTCAGAGCCGTTGTAATTTCGAATGATCGCTAAATGCACTGTTGTGAGTGGTGTGGTGGCCTAGAGGTGGAGTTCTTGCCTCACAATCAGGAGGTTGTGAGTTCAATCCCAGGGAGAGGCAGGTATTTCTCTCTCTGGGCACGATGAGAATATATCTGCTGAACAAAACTCCACATCGGTGACAGGAAGAGCATCCGGCCAGTAATCACTCCATTCAGTTGCCCAGACAGACTTCACCCCATAAGGGGTTATGGGAGGAGGAGGAGGAGGAAGAAGAAGAAGAGGAGGAAGAGGAGGAGAAAGGAGGAGAAAGAGGAGGAGAAAAAGAGGAAGAGGAGGAGAAAGAGGAGGAGGGTGAGGAGAAGGAAGAGGAGAAGAAAGAGGAGGAGGAGGAGGAGGAGGAAGAGGAAAAGAGGATGAGAAAGAGGAGGAGGTGGAAGAGGAAGAGAAAGAGGAGGAAGAGGAGGAGAAAGGAGGAGAAAGAGGAGGAGAAAAAGGGAGGAGGAGGAGGAGGAGGAAGAAGAGGAGGAGGAGGAGGAGGAAGAAGAAGAGGAGGAGAAAGAGAAGGAGGGTGAGGAGGAGGAAGAGGAGAAGAAAGAGGAGGAGGAGGAAGAAGAAGAGGAGGAGAAAGAGAAGGAGGAGGAGAAGAAGAAGAAGAAGAAGGAGGAGGAGGAGGAGGAGGAGGAGGAGGAGAAGAAGAAGAAGAAGAAGAAGAAGAAGAAGAAGAAGAAGAAGAAGAAGAAGAAGAAGAAGAAGAAGAAGAAGAAGAAGAAGAAGAAGAAGAAGAAGAAGAAGAAGAAGAAGAAGAAGAAGAAGAAAAAATAATGAACTGTTGTAAACTGATCTTTCCTACCTCTCATTGGTTTTCTATATTCCTGGCATATCCCACAGTCCATTGTGTTGCCCCTAAGGAGACATGGCAAATAGAAGCAGAGAGGATTCTCCTGTTTGTATTCTTGCCCATCTAGGTTAAAACAAAGCAAAACTTTTGGTGGGCAATTCAGAGCTCAGATTTATTCCAGGGGAGAAGGAAGAGCTGTCAGCTGCTTTTTAAAAGTGGCCGCCCAGAGAACCGAGTTGCATTAATCGTCTACGATGACATCCGTCATAGCTTTTCTTCTTGTCCTCGAAAAAAATCACAGAATCCCTAAACAACTCCCAGTCCAGGTAGTCATCCATTACACCAAAACTTCCTTTGACATTTAATCCAATCTTGTTCTGAAACTTAATAAAGCAGATATACATGTTTCCATTTTGATATCTGCTCCTCATCTATTCTCCCGAACAAATAAACAAACAATCCAACATTTAAGACCGCTCATCTCTTCCTCCTCTACAGACGTGGCCCGAGGCTGGCAAACAAAGCTGAAAGAAACTGATCAGCTTAGAAAACCACAGGGAGTCCTAAACTTACGACCACAATTGAGCCCCAAAATTTCTGTTGCTAAGTTAAAAGTTCACTTTGTTAAGTGAGTTGTCAGGATTCTGGCAGTTCCCCCCATTTAAATTATGAGTCTCGAGCCAAACTTCCAAAACTTCAAAAGGATTTATTGGGTGTTAACATGATTGGCACTCTGAGACGCATCATTCATTGTCACCCTTGACCCTGGTTTTCCCCCCGCCACCCCCTGGGTGTATCGTAATTCATATTCTCCAATGGGACACATCTGTTAGGGATAACATTGTTTACCCTAACTGGTTTGGGTAAAAATAATAAATATGGTATCATGTTTTGTTAGTTAAAGTGTGTGTAACTTTAACTGCAAGAATGTAATTAAGGGTGTGGTTGTAAAAGCATTATATAAGAAGCGAGGCAATTGCAGATCGCTCTCTCTGGCTTACTGATCCCTAATTACTGGATGGATTGATGACTGCGTTCTTGCTGAAAAGGGGAGAGAAAAAGGAGTGTTGATTTTTCTCAACGGAGAGAAGATAAAGATTGGACTGATTTATTGTAAGTGAACTGACATTGGCTATTCAACACGGACTTTGCAAATAGAGTATCCCCGACAAGACTTGACTGAAATGATATATGACTAATGGACCGTTTATTTTGACTATGCTATAATTCTTAAATGGAATAAACTATATTTTTGATAGCACAAGCGTATCTGTATTTTTACTGCGTGTTAACTAGAAAACTTATCTCACACATTTACCTGTCTGCCTATCTGACTTTGCTGCACGTTCTGTTTAGTTTGTTTTCCTTAACACCCGTTGGGGAATCCAGGCTTAACAACATCCATAGCCCAGAGTCATCAATCAGGCTCTCCTGTTAGAATTTTGCATGGCAGAAACTCCATGCAAGTCAAGTTACTATCTTGAAAACATTTGTGGAATGTACTTTCGATTTCCAAACTGCCACACTGCTTGCCCCTCCCTTTCTGTTGGCAACTCTAAAAAACCATAGAAATATTTTATGAGTTGACCTGAGTTTTGCCCCATTTTATGACCTTTCTTGCCACCGTTGTTGAGCGAATCACCACAGTTGATAAGTTAATGTTATGGTTGTTAAGTGACTATGGCTTCCGCATTTCTTCTTAGAAGGTCGTAAAAGGGGATCATGTGACCTTGGCATGCTTCCACCATCATAAATATGAGTCAGTTGCCGATCATTTGAATTTTGACCGTGTGACCATTGGGATGCTTTAAAGCTCGTACGTGTGAAAAACGATCATAAGTCACTTTTTTCAGTGAGGTTGTAACTTTGAATGGTCACTAAATGAACTGTTGTAAGTTGAGGACTACTGTGATGACCCAAAGGGATGTGGCATAAAGGCAACCCAGTCAGATAATCAATAGGAGTCCCTTTATTAGCTCCAACTTTGCCCCCAGTGCCCTGGTTACCTTCTGGGCTGAAGAAAAACTCTCCCAAGAACAGCCTTGGGCTGCAGAGAATCAAGTCCAAAACATGGTCAACAAAAACTGTAGCTATAAGTCCAATCAAGGCAAAATGAGATAATTAGCCTGGCAGGGCAGGAGCAAGAATTCCAGATGTGAAGGCACGGCTGTAATTCAACACGGTTGGGTGGATGCCAGGAACACAGATAAGCCAAATCAACACAAGATAAACTCACGTTTGCTCCCAGCAGCTGCCGCCCTCAGCATACATTTCTTTTAAACTCTCTTCCCAGGTGTGGCTAATGAAGGGAATCAGGGCCCTTTCCTCCCCCATAAGCTACGCAACCCATGTTGCTCCATTCTCCATTCCTCCCTGCGTGCCCTGGGATGAAGAAGGGGTGGGCCTGAACTCCTTCTCCCTTGTTCTACTTCTCCCCTGCTTTGCCCAGCCAGACTGTGCCCTTCCCCAGTTTCTTCCCCCGCTCCCTATCAGCTGTTTGTCTTCCTCCTCGGACTCCGACTCCGACAGGGGCATGACAACTACATGTATTAGGAAAGCCTCTGTGAGTCCCACCTGTCTTGGCAATGGCCAGGATGAAAGGACACATCTCCAAACTTCTTCCACTTAGCTTCTAGGAAGGGATTTCCTTTCGCCATAAATAAACTTATAAAATCAACATGGGTAGTCTTCGACTTATGGCCAGTATTGGGGCCAGAATTTCCATTGCTAAGCAAGTATATCCTGCCTCATTTTACGACCTTTTTTTTGCCATCGTTGTGAATCACTGCAGTTGTTAACTGAACCAAGCAGTTATTCTGTGAATTTGAGCTTCCCCCACGGATTTTATTCATTTGTTCAATTGACTTGGTTTTTGCAAATGGGAATCCTGTGACCTTGGGATGGGGCCAACCGTGGCAAACAGTGTCCAAGGGCTCGAATTCTGATCATGTGATTGCGCAGATACTATCAATCGTAAGTCCCTTTTCCCAACACCGTTTGGAACTGAACGGTTTGCATATGAAGGGGAAACTTGAAAGGAGATTGGATAAAAGTTTTAAACCCCCGAAATAAAATAGACGGGCTCTTTCCTGTCCCAGGGTGCAAGATGGGGAACAGCCATCTTTATAGGAAAAATATATCTATATTCTAAGCCGCAGCAGCAGCTCCACAGCAGAACCAGCCAGCCATGAAGGTGAACCAAATCTTCGCTCCTGTTACTCTGCAAACATTTGTAGTCCCTTAAGGCATTTCCTCAAGAAGAAATGCATCCACTCAAAGAAGTTTTGAAGCTTTCTTCCTGTTATACGCCCGTCCAATTTATTCTGAAGCAGTGTTAGATTTTTAATTTGCCTAGGAAAGGCTAAATGTGCACTAATATATACTGTATATATATATGTGTGTGTGTGTGTGTGTATGTATGTATGTATGTGTGTATGTGTATGTGTATGTGTATGTGTATGTGTGTGTGTGTGTGTGTGTGTGTGTGTGTGTGTGTGTGTGTGTGTTATTTAGGTTTCTTCAGGTATTTTCTTTCGGGTATTTTCTTCAGGTATTTTCTTCAGGTATTTTTGGGGAAAATACCCGAAGAAACCTAAATACCATACATATAAATACCTGTGAAAACATAAGAGTGTGTGTGTGTGTGTGTGTGTGTGTGTGTGTGTGTGTGTATGTGATATTCAGCAGGTTCTGGCCGGTTCTGGAGAACCGGTAGCAGAAATTCTGAGTAGTTCGGAGAACCAGCCAATCCCACCTCTGACTGGTTCCGCCAACCCCATCTATTCTCTGCCTCCCATCGAGTCCCAGCTGATCAGCTGGGTCTTCTTTGGTTGCCCTGCCCAGGAGAACAGAGCTGGAAAGCAGGTTACTGGGGGTGGGGAGGGAATGGGGATTTTACAGTATCCTTCCCCTGCCACGCCCACCAAGTCATGCCCACCAAGTCACGTCCACATAACCGGTAGTAAAAAAAAAAAAAAGAATCCCACCACTGCTCCAAAGGCATTAAAGTTTTGTGGCATCTATGGGAGAAGGGCAAGTTATTTGTTTTAGTGCCTTAAAATATTAATGCGAACCCTTCAAACCAGGCTCCAGACTAATTTAAACCTGTTGCAAGTTAGTACAGCAGAACGGTGGAATAACATTCAGCAGTACAGCAGCGGTGACAACCGAGACGCTCCAACTCAATGTATCATTGGAAAGTACAAATCCTTTCTGCGCCCTGACAGACAGAGAGGATTAAATAAATAAATGAATGAATGAATAAATGAATAAATAAATAAATAAAAGCTGAGGGGAATTTGTAGTCTAGGACAGCATCTTCCATAAAAGTTCACGTTTTTTTAAAAAAAATAACAACTGGGTTTGGCGTTCAATTACTTTACCCTTTCGAAAGCGTGAGAGACACGGGTGTTAATCAAACAAGTAATTTGCAAATGTTGTTCCTTGGTAAATGTCATGCGCAAGCAGATATTTAGAATGAGGGCATGCACAGAACACTGCAGCCAGGTAGCTGTGCATGGCTTGTTTTTGTCTGCCTCGAGACAGGAAGGTAGAAACGCACGTTGCCATCTTCTCTGTCACGAGTTTCAGCCAACTGGAAGGCAGCGTTGCCCGCAGCTTGGCTTCAGAGTTCAGAGTTCGTCAGGAACTCTATCCGTCTCTTTCTCCCTCCTTCCCCCTTTGAAAGATTAGCACCACATCTTCGTATGTCCCATAATTTATGCTTGTCTGCAGCACAAGCAGAAAAAAAGGGAAAATGACTTGTGCTTCCTTCTGGCTGACCCAGGGCAAAGTTTTGAAACATCGAAATAGCTTCCTTCAAGAATCGCTGGACACAACTGAGAAAAAGGTATTTGGGAGGTTGTCCACTTCCCAAGCCTTGTTGACCCGAATACTTAGCAGCTACGGGCAGCCATAGGAAGGAGAAGGCTATAAAAAAAAAATCTTCAATTTCATTAGCTCCATGAACTTCTGGAGATGGACTGAAACCTTCAGTAGGGTGGTGTCCTATTCTAAGGAGAAGTAGATCGCCAATACCAGGAAAGGGGAGGGAAGGGAAGGGGAAGGGAAGAATACAGAATATAGAATAACAGAGTTAGAAGGGACCTTGGAGAACTTCTATCTCAACCTCCTGCTCAAATAGGAGACTTTATATTATTCTGGACAAATGGCCGTCCAATCTCTTCTTGGAAATCCTCCAGTGATGGAGCCACAACTTCTGGAGAAAAAGCTGTTCCACTGGTTAATTATTCTCACTGACAGGAATTTTCTTCTTCATTCTAGGTAGGATTTCTCCTTAATAATCCACCTATTGCTTCTTGTCCTGCCCTCAGGTGCTTGGGGGGAATAGATTGACACACACCCCTTCTCTCTGTGGCAGACCCTCAAATATTGGAAGACTGCTATCAGGTCTTCATTTTGCTTGGCTAGACATATCCAGTTCCTTCAACTGTTCTTTTTAGGGTTTAGCCTCCAGTTCTCTAATCATCCTTGTTACTCTTCTCTACATCCTTTCTAAAGTCTCGACATCTGCTTTGTATTGTAGTGACCAAAACTGGATGCAGTATTCCAAGTGTGGTCTTACCAGTGCAGTATAAAGTGGTATTCACACTTTACGTGCCCTTGATATTATCCCTGTGTTGATACAGCCTAGGACTGCATTGGGGGCAGGGTGGGGGAGGAGGAGGAAGAGGAGGAGGAGTAAACAGTCACAAGAAATGCAAAAGACCTTCATTATAATGGGGTCATATCAAGCTGGAACAAACCCATGTTTCTTCTAAGCCTTAGAGGTGGAAAGATTGATACTGAGTATTATGAAACCTGAAAGGGCATTTTTTAAAAGTCTTGAAATGGTTACAGAACTAAGAGAAATCTGGACTGATCCATGCTGAAGATTCAGTGCTTTCTGAATTCTTACCCAAGTAAAAAGTAACATGCCGGCTCCAGCAATTCACCCAAAAGACACCCCAAATAAGATAGCAAGGAGGAGGGTTGATTACTCCACTTTTGATTATAGTCTCTATCCTAAAGGCTTAATTAAAAGTGGCCTTTAATTACAACAGCTAAAAGCAGCACCCATAAATTAATACAGAATATATAACCCAGAGGTCCATCAGAGGCAGGGTGTTTGATTAGACTTGACGATAGATTATCTGCCCAGCCTTCAAATTCCCCAGCTCCACGGAAAGCCTTGTTTATGCAAATCTTCTGTTCCTCACAAAACAGACAGTAAGAAAAGGGTGGAAGGGGAAAAAATGAAAGAAAAAGAAAAGCCTCTGAGAGACCTTCATGAATTGCAGATGTATTTATTTTTTTTGCCGTTAAAGTTAAAGCAGCAAAAATATGCGCTGGGAAAAAAAAAACCACGACAATCCAAATTGAGTTGTCAAGGGAGATAATTGGTTTTGACAGGCCTACAAGTCAATCCGTCAGTGTTTGGCCACTCATTTGGAAATTGTCCAACATCCCAGTCCCAAAGGACAGCTTTGTAATCACTCATAAACCTCATATTAGGTGCAGAGTTAAATATCATTAGATCTCAGGTATTGCCAGAGCTCAATAAACTAGTACTAATGTGTTACTCTAACTTTCCGCATTACCTCAAGGATGTACCAGCCTAGCAAAGGTTAGGAAGATGATGGCTCAAATTGCAAATTGCTTGTAAGCAAGAGAATTAAAGCAGAGGTACATCGCTGTGTAGCCTACAAAACGTTTTAAGAGGAATGGCGAGGGATCTATTTAATAATCATCTCCCTTTTGTATCCTCTATTTTAAAAGTTCGTTTCCGGCAAGGCAGAAAATTAAATGGAACAAAATAAAAGGGATTCTTCAAACCCAGCCAGTATCTAAATTAATAAAAAGCAAATTAAGGTGCCATTCAGTAATAACCACAATGAAGCTATATTATTATATTCTGTAAAAGAACAGGGTTGGTATTTTAAGTCTATTTTGTTAAAGGTGATATCGGATGGCAGGTTTATTTCCAAGGAGTTAAACACTAATTGCTTGACAAAAGACAGGAATAGAACTAATGTCAGACTCCAATATAATTCAGGTTTCCATACGCTTAAAATTGTATTTGTATAACTCCCTTTGTGTAAGTTATAGTTAATGAATGTAAACAAAAGAACTGTTTGAGTGGCTTTCTTTTTTAAATGTTGAACAATGTCAGCGAAGGAGGCCTGGAAAAATCTCAACAATCTGGATCCAATCTTCATTTCTTGTGATAAATACTGAATGCCACCCGAGTCTGTCAAAGTGAAATGGGTGGCATATAAATTGAATGAATGAATGAATGAATGAATGAATGAATAAATAAATAAATAAATAAATGAATGAATGAATGAATAAATAAATAAATAAATAAATAAATAAATACATGAATAAATACATAAATAAAACTAATCAACTCAGCTTCGGAGTGAATGCCACCTCATTTCTGGCAAATGTAAATGCAAACCTAAATATGCTTAATTTTGCACTTTAATATTCAGAAAAGTTAGAGAGGGATGACCAACCACAAAAATCTTTACAGGCAGTTCTTGACTTAATGACCACATCTGAGCTCAAATTTCTGTTGCTAACACAGACAGTTATTAAGTTAATTTTGTCCCATTCTAGGACCTACCTTGCTGCAATTGTGACATGAATCACTGCAGTTGTTAAGTTAGTAACAGGTTGTTAAATGAATCTGGTTTTGCTAGTCCTAAGGTTGCAAAGGGTGACCACATGACCCCAGGACATTACAACTGTCATAAATACATGTGCGATATGTAGAATTATACCTGTGAAAATATAAAAGCAATGGTAATGCCATTTTTAACTTCTGTGTTAACATAAGATAACTTGTGATAATTTACTGGAATATTATGTAAGAATTCTCTATTGTTTGGTGTCAAGGTTATATATATATATATATATATATATATATATATATATATATATATATATATATATATATATATATATATATATATATATATATATATATATTTGGCAGGTCATGCTGTCCAGTGTCATGTTAATAATGATGGAGATTATTGGAAATGGAACTGGTAAACAGGACAAGGAAACAGATGGTATACTACATTAACAGGGGTGTTGCATAACTGAATACGTAGCTGGATAGATTGTGAACCCGGAAAGGGGCAGATACTGTATATTTGAACCTGTATATAAACCTCAGCCTTCCTAGAAACCATGTCTTCTGCCCATGAGCAGAATTCCCTTTTGCAAAAGCTTCATAATAAAGCTCTTATATATTGTTCAAGTGTCTCCAGAATGGTTGATTTTTATCACAACATGCCAGTTGCCAAGCATCTGAATTTTGATCATGTGACCAAGAGGATCCTGCAATGATCATAAGTGTGAAAAACGGGCCTAAGTCCCTTTTTTTCAGTGCTGTTGTAACTGTGAAAGCTCAATAATGAATGGTTGTAAGTTGAGGATGACCGGTTTTGCAACTTAAGGATTGTATTAATTTGTCATGACTCTTGGTGGCCATTGAAATTCATCGAAGACAGCAACCTCTGCTCGAAAAATCTCACATCCATCCATTGCCTGTCTAAAAGTCATTCTCCATGGATTAAGGCACGGTGCCCATCACGTAGCTGGACATATTTACTGGATTAAATGTTCAGCTTTGGCTCAGCGCGCTGTACTGTGGCCTAGCATACTATATGAATGCAGCTCATTGTAGTTTAGTCAAGGATCATTTTTAAAGCTGACCTGGGTTAGTTAGATGCTTGCTTTCAGCCAGTGAATACAATTGAGGGGTTGTTCCACAGACTGCCATTCTTCCGATGTTAAAGTCAAAATACTAACCATCTGCCCAGATCCTGAAAATGTTAGCCTCTTCTCCAGCTTGTTTAAATCTGGCTTTGCAAAAGAAAATAACTCAATAATTCACAATAATTCACAATAATTCACGAGAAGAGTTCTCCAGTCCTCTACTCATAGCAGAATACCTTATAGCACCAGATTTGAAATTCTAGACCTAGAAAACCTACAACTACGCCGCCTTCGGTACGATCTAAGTATAGTATATAAAATCATACATTGCAATGTCCTACCTGTCAATGAATACTTCAGCTTCAACCATAACAACACAAGAGCACACAATAGATACAAACTCAAGGTTAACCGCACCAAACTTGATTGCAGGAAATACGACTTCAGCAACAGAGTGGTCAATGTCTGGAATACTCTACCTGACTCTGTAGTTTCTTCCCCAAACCCCAAAAAATTTAACCTTAGACTGTCTACTATTGACCTAGGAGGTCTGTAGTGGGCGTGCATAAGCGCACCAACGTGTCTACCATCCCTGTCCTATTGTTTCTTTTTTTTATTTGTATCCATTTCATGTATTCCTAACCATGTTTATACTTATACCTGTTATCTAATATTTGCTTGACAAATAAATAAATAAAAAATAAATAAACAAATTGCAAATATTCTAAGATCTGCATGGTTTTTCTTCTAACTTGATAGAGGTGGTGCATCCATTCTAGCATTATTCTGGGGCTTCTTGAAAGCTTTCAGTACCATCAACCATGACAGCCTTCTGGTTTGGCTTCAGGTGTTGGGAGTGGGAGACACTGTGTTGTGGTGGTTCTCCTCCTTTGATGGCCAGTTCCAGTTGATGTTTGATAGGAAAGGAGAAGTCAAGCTCTGAACCCTGCAATGTGGGGTTCCCCAGGGTTTGAGCCTTTCCCCATTCCTCCTTAACATCTGTCAGAGTATATTCATGAACTGGAATACAGCTTAGTAACGAAGTCAACCAATGAAAAGGGCATGGTAACAGATCAGCCCATGGGAGCTGAATTGGAAACTGAAACTAGAAGAAGCTTGGGTGTGGCTCTTCAGTGTGTGTGTTTGTGCTCTGAGCTCTGAAGCTGCTGCTTGTGTTTTGCCAGTAACTACTACCACGCTGAAAGAATCTACTCTTGGTATTGTGCATTTACTCATATATTATTACGTATATAAAGAAGTTAAAGAATCCTGCTGAATCAGTCATCTGTGTGTGCTTTTCTGGATCTGAATTTCTGCTGCAAACTTTAACAACAGCTACATCGGGATGTCCAACCTTGGCAATTTTAAGACCTGAATCCACCAGAACCTATGGCACGTGTGAAGTAAAACATAAAAAAAAACACCACAAACCACCACAGATGGCTCACTGAGCCATTTGTGTGGGCACACGAGCCTTAGGCAAACTTACCTCACTGCGCATGCGCGCACCTCCCAGCTGAGTTTTGGCCCATTTGAGGTCTTTTCAGCCTCCCAGAGGCTTGAGGGAAGCCTCTGTAGCTTTTGCAGGCCGAAAATAGGCCAGTTTCATCACTTCCTGTATTTCTGGAAATACTGCAAGTGACGAAATGGGCCCATTTTTCGGCCTGCAAAGGCTACAGAGGCTTCCCTCAAGGCTCTGGGAGGTCGAAAAAAAGGTCTCCAATGGGCCAAAAATCAGCTGGAGAGGTGCAGTGCAGGTAAGGGGGTGGCATGGGGGGAGGGAGGAGGATTGCGCGTGCATGCGCAGGGGCATGGGGTGTGTCTGCATTGCCTTCTGGGAGCTTGCACGTGAGCGTGTCAAGCGTGCACACAATTTTTGGCACAGGAGCCCAAAAAGGTTAGCCACTACTGCCCTACCATTCTGTACAAATGACTGTCCAATCTCTTCTTGAAAACCTCCAGTGATGGAGCACCTACAACAGGGCTGTCAAACTCCCGACCCACAGGCTTGATGTGTCACGGGCTGGATGTGTCATGCACTGGCCACACCCATGCCTGGTTTAGCAAAGGGGGAAAAAGTTCCAATATGTCTCATGACACCACCGTGACAACATGAGTTTGACATTCCTGACCTACAACTTCTGAAGGCAATCCATTCCACTGATTAATTGTTCTCACTGTCATGCAATTCCTCCTTATTTCCAGGTTGGGTCTCTCTTTGCTAAGTTTCCAACCATTACTTCTTCTTTTGCCCTCTCAACTGCGGAGAAGAGGTGACCCCCTCCTCTCTGTGAACAGCCCCTCAAGTAGTGGAAGACTGCTATCATGTCACCCCTAGTTTTGGCTCCTGGTTTTTGTGTAGTTTTGTTGTGCTTAGTTTTGTTGTGGTTTTTTATGTTTTACTTCAGACTGAGAGCTACCCAAAGTCAGTTATGAGATGGACAGCTATATAAATGTTTTAAACAAAATAAATAAACTTCTTCTCTTTCTTTCCCATTCTTTCTCATCCCAACTGCTGCACAAGCAGACACTATTTTCAGTCGTTCAGTATTGCAGAGTCAAGAAAGAATGGTAATTCCACTAATGGCATTTTAATGGTGGCTATTAAACAAAAGTCTCCGACTTAATCTGTCTGGACACATTTGCCACGAAAATGAGTGGGCTTCCTTGTTCTCAAAGATCTAACAATCTGAAGCTCAGACAGCAACAAACTTATAAGAAAAGATTTGCCTGTCTAGACCACTCCCATAATAGCTGTGATGACCCAAAGGGGCGTGGCACAAAGGCAACACAGTCAGATAATCAGTAGGAGTCCCTTTATTAGCTCCAACTTTGCCCTCAATGTCCTGGTTACCTTCTGGGCTGGAGAAAAACTCTCCCAGGAACAGCCTTTGGCTGCAGAGAATCAAGTCCAAAACATGGTCAACAAAAACTGTAACGATAAGTCCAATCAAGGCAAGATGAGGTAATTAGTCCGACAGTGCAGGAGCAAGAATTCCAGACATGAAGGAAGGGCCATAATTCAACATGGTTGGGAGGATGCCAGGAACACAGATAACCAAAGTCAACACTAAATAAATTCATGTTTTTTCCCAGAAGATGCCACACTCAGCATGCATTTCTTTTAAACTGTCTTCCCAGGTGTAGCTAATGAAGGGAATCAGGGCCCTTTCCTCCTCCATAAGCCATGCAACCCACGTTGCTCTCTTCTCTGTGTTCAGAGTTTGGCAGTGTAAATTCAGCGCCAGAAAAGTAAACACAGATGGCTGAGGCTTCATTTAACTTGTTTATAAACATATGAAGTAAATTTTACAAACCAGTTGTAGATTTCACCAACATGGACCCACATTGTTCTCTTCTCTGTTCCTCCCTGCATGCCCTAGGATGAAGAGGGGGTGGGCCTGGGTCTTCCTCTGAACTCCCTCTCCCTTGTTCTACCTCTTTCCTGCTCTGCCCAGCCAGACTTTGCCCTTCCCAGTTTCCTCCAGAGCCAACGGAGCTACATTCCCACTCCCTGTCAGATGTTCGTCTTACTCCTCATATTCAGACTCCGACAGGGTCTTGACAATAGCCATGCTGGCTAAATAAATTCTGGGTGTTGATAGCCACATATCTGAGAGACAACCACATAAGGGCTGGTGGTCTCCAAGGGATTGGATGTGGTGAAGCTTTGAGAAAGGCAAATGACCAATTGGCACATGATTGATTTGAAGAATAACAATAACAAGAAAACGAAGAAGAGAATATTTATAGTTCATGGGTTAACTATGAAGTCCTTGGTACTCTCTGAATTTGGTGGTTTTCCTGTAGACCAAGGGCCTCCAGACTTGGCAATTTTAAGACTTGTAGCTGGGGAATTCTGGGAGTTTGAAGTTGAAGGGAAGGAAAAGGGGAAAGAAGTTTGGTAAAGTGGAAAAAAATAAAGAAAAGCATTGAATTCTGACTCTTTTTAGCATGGTAGAATAACATGATAACATTACAGTCTCAACTTTTTACTTCTACATACTTAATATGTACTAGCCTTTTCTATAACAACAAATCTATCCAATCAGCAGAATCCAAAGTCAGTTTGATAATGAAACGGATGTAAGAGAAACAACCGAGCTCAGAAAACATCAAAGACCCTAAAAGAAAACAATAAATCGAGGAAATCAACATGATTGGAGAATGGATGGGAAGGTACAAGGACAGTGCTTGTCAACCTGGCCAAGTTCTAGTTGTGGATCCTTCAACTCCTCAATATGCCTGTACTGATCGAGGGATTCTGGGAGTTAAAGTCCCCGCATTTGAAAGTTCCCTGGGTTTAAAGAGCTTGTATGGAAGCTCAAAAAGGGGTTGGTGCCATAGAGATTTTTGAACAAGATTCAGCAGATCAGCAGAAGTCTTCTAGTTCTGAATCCTTACCCATGCTCTTTCTTGTGTTATTCAAGAATTAATTGACTGATTCAAGAAATTCAGAATTAGGTTTTGAGTTTGTTAATGGTTTGAGACATAGGTTGCAGAACAGGGCTCAGAATCCAGAAGCTCATCAAGAAAGAGGAATGAGTAGATGTAAAAGATGTTCAGAAAGTCAGTGGTGGGATTCAAATTTTTTTTACTACTGGTTCTGTGGGCATGGCTTGGTGGGCATGGCTTGGTGGGCGTGGGCATGGCAAGGATACTGCAAAATCCCCATTCCCTCCCCACCCCACTAACCTGCTTTCCAGCTCTGTTCTCTTGTGTAGGGCAACCAAAGAAGACCCAGCCAATCAGCTGGGACTCAATGGGAGGCAGAGAATAGATGGGGGCGGGGCCAGTCAGAGGTGAGTTTTGCTCGTTCTCTGAACTACTCAAAATTTCCGCTACTGGTTCTCCAGAACTGGTCGGAACCTTCTGAAGAGCACTTTCAGATGTTAGAAAGCGTGCAAAGAAGAGCAAACAAAGATGATCAGAGGTCTGGGGAAAAAAAAAAAAAGAAATATTGCAAGAAGGTAGATCAAGGAGGATTAGGAGAAAAAATGGATGGTTGCATAGAAAGGTAGAATATGAAAAAAAAAAAAAAAAAAAAAATTAAAGGAAAAAAAAAAAAAAATAAAAAAAAGAAAAAAAAAAAAAGAAAAAAAAAAAAAAAAAAAAAATTTTTTTAAAAAAAAATTAATTATTGAAAAAGTTTTTTTTTTTTATTTTTTGGGGGTTTTTTTTTTATAGTTTTTTTTAATAAAAATTAGTTTTTTGGTTTTCGCGGGACTAGAAGTCCAAGGTCCCTTTCAACTCTGTTATTCTGTATTCTATTCTGTGAGAAAAGCTGTGGCTCAGAGACAAAAATCTTATTAAACCCAGAAAATGAACCCCATGTTTTTCACAGGGACGATGTCACTTCAGTTCCTCCCATCTTGTTGAAGGATTCCTAAGAACCGGCTGGAAAATACACCTGTCAGTTGGGATAAGGCTATCAAACCAGATGCACAGACTGTAAGGCAGTTTCATTTATCTACGTTAAGAGTCAGCAATATGATACCTGGGGAAGCCCTGACATTTGCAACTTCCCGAAGCAATACCCCAACATTAAATGAAAATGTTTAAAACCGTCAGATATCTCAAGAGACAGTCTAATCTTGCTCGCTGTTAGCATGTACACATCAGGTCAGGTGTGTCAAAATCTCTCCAGGGCAGTTTTGAAGCTTACTCTCCAAACATGATCGATCCCTGTTTATATGCAAAGATATGTAAACAGTGGTTTATGACCACAAATGGGATGATTATGTCGATTGCTAAGTAAGGGGGTTGTTGTGAATTGTGCCTGATTTGGCAACCTGTCTTGCCACAGGTGCCAAACGGATCCCACCAGTTGTTAAGTGAATCAAATCCCACACTGACTTTGGTTGTCAGAAGCCAACTGGGAAAGACACAAATGGTCATCACACATGCAGTGGTGGGATTCATTTTTTTTTTTACTTTTGGTTCTGAGGACGTGGCTTGGTGGGCGTGGGGTGGCTTGATGGCAGAGGTGGTATCCAGCCGGTTCTGACCAGTTCTGGAGAACTGCTAGCGGAAATTTTGAGTAGTTCAGAGACCCGGCCAATCCCACCTCTGACTGGCCCCACCCCCAACTCTTTCTCTGCCTCCCATTGAGTCCCAGCTGATCGACTGGGTCTTCTTTGGTTGCCCTGCACAGGAGAACGGAGCTGGAAAGCAGGTTGGTGGGTGGGGAGGGAATGGGGATTTCGCAGTAACCTTCCCCTGCTACGCCCACCAAGCCACACCTGCCAAGCCAAGCCATGCCCACCAAGCCGCACCCACAGAACCAGTAGTAAAAAAATTGAACCCCACCACTGCTTGGTGGGTGTGGCTTGGTGTGATCTAAGTGCTAGAGCCCACTGTAACTACATAGCCAAAAAAGCATTAAGAGTTGTTAACCTAATCTTACGTAGCTTTTTCTCTGGAAATATTACACTACTAACTAGAGCATACAAAACATTTGCTAGACCAATACTCGAATACAGCTCATCAGTCTGGAACCCACATTACGTATCTGATATTAACACAGTTGAAAAAGTCCAGAAATATTTCACAAGAAGAGTTCTCCACTCCTCTACTCGTTGCAGAATACCTTATGCCACCAGTCTTGAAATTCTAGACCAAGAAAACCTTGAATTATGCCGCCTTTGGTCCAATCTAAGTATAGTATATAAAATCATACATTGCAATGTCCTACCTGTCAATGAATACTTCAGCTTCAACCATAACACTACAAGAGCACACAATAGATACAAACTCAAGGTTAATCGCACCAAACTTGATTGCAGGAAATACGACTTCAGCAACAGAGTGGTCAATGTCTGAAATACTCTACCTGACTCTGTGGTTTCTTCCCCAAACCCCAAAAATTTTAACCTTAGACTGTCTACTATTGACCTCACCCCTTTCCTAAGAGGTCTGTAGGGGGCGTGCATAAGCGCACCAACATGCCTACCGTCCCTATTGTTTCTTTTATTCTTCTTATATGTATCCATGTATTCATAACTATGTTTTTACTTATACCTATTATCTTGCAAGCAATTGACAAACCAAATAAAATAAAAATAAATAAATAAATAAGACCCAGCCGATCAGGTGGGACTCAATGGGAGGCAGAGAATAGATGGGGTTGGCGGGGCCAGTCAAAGGTGGTATTTGCCGGACCTCCGAACTACTCAGAATTTCCGCTACCGGTTCTCCAGAACTGGTCAGAACCTGCTGAATACCACCTCTGATCACATGTCCACCCAACCCCACACCCACCCTCCAAGTGTCAACCCCGAAGCTGATCTGGCTGTGGCCATTTTCCTTTTTGTAGTTTTTTTTTTTTCTATCGGGATTTCTTTTCACATGGCTTCAGCCTTGAAACAGCCTGGAGCTGGGGATGGGGTAGAGATAGATGGGGTTTTGTAGCCAAAACAAAACAGTTATCTCACAAATCATTCCAACTGTTGGCTGGCCAGAGGAGGAGGAAAGAGGTAGCCAGTGCCCAGATTGGACAAGGTGACTCATTGTTTGGGGGGAAAGGAAGCTTTCACTTTTTAATGAAGTGGGAAAGCCCGGGAACACTCAGGGTTGGCTTTCCACCAGTGTGTACCAAGATGATATCTCCTAATAAAATTGTTCTTGGAGGAATCAACTTGCCTCGGAGTTCTGTTTGCAATATGGGTGTATTACTTGGAACCCTGACACCAAGATGCTGTAACTGTCATAAATTCATGGAGGTTGCCAAGCACCCAAATTTTGATCATGTGAATGTGGGAGTGCTGCATTGGTCATTAATGTGAGGACCAGTCGTAAGTCACCTTTTCAGCACTGTTGTAACTTCAAATAGCCTGTAAACAAATGGTTGTAGGTTTAGGACCTGTATTGTATTGAGGACCTGCATTGTATTGAGTACCTGTATTGTATAATGCCTACTAAGTCAAGGTGAAAAGTTACTATCTGTAGGAGATGACCAGGCTGAGCCTGAAAGAGGGGTCAAGCACATCATCAGTCTTGAGTCCCTTTGTGCCCACAAGAGACTTAAGTCCAGCCCTCCTTGAATTCCACTGACTCTTATCAACCGCCATTTTGCCTTGACTGTTAATAGTTCAGATTCTTGTAGAGAGTGTTAGCATGCAACAAACTTGTACTCATTTGAACAACCCCAGTTCCTGATTTCTTGCACCTGGCTGTTTCATAGTAGTTTATTAAAGCTGTTTGTTGATTCTTCCTTGAGGCCAGCAGAACGTGTAGCTCCAAAGCCTTTGTTCATTTGTAGGGCATGAACATTATGAGGTTAAGAAAATTTTGGATTCTAGGATTTTCAGGGGGAAGTTACAATATTTAATCTATTAGAAAGGCTATCCAATTTCACAAGCGACTCGGGTTAATAGCTGGAAAGTAAATGCTGATAGAATGGTGGGGAAATCCCATGAAAAATATCCACACAAGCCAAACCTGAATTCTGTGGGTGGCAGAGGAGGTTAAAATGCGCATTGTATGTTTGTGTTTAACCTAATTTCAATATTTGTGTATTTTATGTCGTTGCAGGGGTTTCTTTTCAAATGAGGAAGGGCAGCCTGTCAAACCCAAAATTGACATATCTGTAGCCATTTTAGTTAGGCTTAGTATATATTCTTTTTCTTACTTTGTGGCAGTCATGGAGGAAGGATTTCGGGCTTGCCACATTCCTAAGGGGGGGAGGAGTGGAGATAAAGAGAGTGTTTTGGCTAAGTGATCTTTCTTTCCGTGGGAAACTAGCTGTACGTGCTTGGGGCCCTTGAGACGGAGATTTATGACATCAAGCAATGTTGAATTACTTCTATTGGAGGATGTGTCTTTTGGGGGTTGTTTCTAACTTCTAATATTGTGGGGTAATTCCGAGTTGTGTCAGATCCGGAATTACCATTGGATGCTTTCCTAAATAAAAGAAATTGTCTTGGAAGATGGACTTTTTTTTTTTTTTAAAATGGATTTCATCACTTGGAAGCCTGACACTGGCATTATCTGTTTCCATTCGGTGCTAAGCCTGCATCATTCATAATGCAAATTTCCTTGCCCCACAAGTACCAAGTTATGAACTATTAAGATCACAAAATCCTAACTATGTGACCAAGACACCCAATTTCCTTCAGAACAATAATTCCTGCTCAAATGCCAGCAGTTAATGAGATTGGCAACCTTTAATCAGTCTGATTAGCAAATAAGAGAGTGACTAACACAAAGGCTGGCCTCAGATCACGCTAAGCTTTCACATGGTGAGCAAACACAATCACTGTGGTCTCTTAAATTGTTGGGTTGTGATCCAGGTTCTACAAATGTCTACCATGAGGTCTCTTTGCTGATACAAGTCACTTCATGGGTATGAATTTTCCAGCTTATTTGGGAAGAGGGGCAACGTCCTGAGCTCTGTAAATTATGCCTTTATTTATAAGAGGCAAGTTGTTTCCCACTTAGGGGGCCTTCCAAACCCCTGGAACCTCTATGATCCCCATGCTGGTTGATAACAAGAAATAGATTCCAGCACATTTGGGAGTCAGGCACGGAAGATGACTTAATACCTTTTGTCATAGTTACAACCACTTCAGCATTCCCATGGTCATGCGATAAAAAAAAATTGGCAACTGCCACACATTTATGACGGTCGTAATGTCCCAGGGTCATGGGATCCCCTTTTGCAACCTTCTGACAAGCAAAGTCAATGGGGAAGCCAGATTCCCTTAACAACCGTGTTACTGACTTACCAACTGCAGTGATTCACTTAACTACCAGGGCAAGAAAGGTCGTAGAATGGGGACAAAACTCGCTCAACCAATGTCTCGGCTTAGCTACAGAAAATTTCAGGCTCAAGCATGGTCATACATTCAGGACGACTTGTGTTTGACTGATTGGATTGGACCTGTTGGAGGAATATCCACATTGCAAAAGCATCGCAAATGAGAAATTTTTTTACTGATTCTTAGTAGACATCTAGCCTCCAAATTAACAACAACAACAACAACAAAAACCTAGCTGTGATTAATTTATCTAATTAGTGCAAACAAAACAAACAAACCATCAAAACTCTGGGGTAGAAAGTCATTTTGGTCCCCTATTTAAAAAGCAATTACTTTCCAAACCCACGCATACACGTTCAGGATCCCAGAGTGAGGAAGAACAAAACCAACCTCAGACGCCTGCAGGAATTGCCCCCTGGAGCTGTCAAGAAAGCCCCTGGAGTCCAGAAACCATGAAACGTGAATGAATTTTCTGAAATTAAGAATTGTGCAAACCTAGATGCCAGCAGAAATGTCCCCGGTTTGATGGGCTTTTGTCAAACGCAAAGGATCAGGATTACCCGTTAAGTTGCAGCGTAGATTTATTCAAAGCTGCACACAGGATTCTACTCAACTGAAGGTCAATACAGGTAGTCCTCGAGTTACAACCACAATGGAGCCCAAAATTTCTGTGGTTAAGTCAGACATTGGTTAAGTGAGTTTTGTCCAGGCAACACGGTGTTTATTAAGCACTAAGAAATGTAACTGATAAAAAATTAATAAAAGAGAGAGAGAAAGAGGGAGAGAGAAAGAGGGAGGGAGAGAAAGAGAGACTCGGTGGTTGAAAAACATTGGAGAAATGTGAAGACCTACCACTACAAATAGAGAATCAACTTTCTGTCCAGGGGTAGGCTTCGAAAATTTCAACCACCAGTTCTCTGCCTGGTTGTTGGGTGGGCGTGGCCATGGTAGCTATGGTCTAGTCAGCCTCCTGCACCATGGCAGGAGGGGGGCATTTTTGCCCTCCCCAGGCTGTGGAGGCTTTTCCCGAGCCTCCAGGAGGACAAAATCGACTTCCCCCAGGCTCCGCGGGGGCCCTGCACTTACCTACCATCCAAAATGAGCCACATGGAGACTCCAGGGAGGGGAGGGGTAGGGTGGGCAAGGCCAGCCAGGGGTGGGATTTACTGGTTCGCCAAACCGGTAATTAAAAATGATAACATTAGCTACCGGTTTGTCTGAACCAGGGCGAACCGGTCATAGCCCACCCGTGCCCAGTGGTGGGATTCAAATTTTTTTTTTAGTACCGGTTCTATGGGTGTGGCTTGGTGGGCGTGGCAGGGGAAGGAGACTGTAAAATCTCCAGCCGGAGGTGATATTTGCCGGTTCTCCAAACTACTCAAAATTTCTGCTACCGGTTCTTCAGAACCGGTCAGAATCTGCTGAATACCCACCTCTGCCCATGCCCTAGAGAAACAAAATTTCTACTCCTTTATCCCAAATGGATAAAACTAGGAATCTGGAGGTAACCCCAACTTTATTTTCCCTTTCTCTCTCTCTCTCTCTCTTTTTTTTTCCCCACGCAGCTTCGTTCATTTTCCTTCACAGAAAGAAGTACCTCTGGATGGGGGGAATCTCGTTCAGTGCATTATGTTTCAACATAAAAGAATGTTTATGGAGCCTACTGAGCGAACGCAACCATAAAATAGATCTTTTACATCGTTCATAAAGGCTTTGCAGGCCGGGAGAGCAGATGAATGCCTTTGGAGAAGTCCCCCTCGTGGGTCTCCCTTCTGCTGTCGAGAGGACGTACAGCTGCTGTACAATTGGAGACCCTCCCTCCCTCCATGAGAACTGATGAGGCTGATAAAGAGGCTTTTTGGCTCGCCCTCCCCAGCTGAGCTGTTCTTCCTCGCTCAGAGGGGCTTTTCTTCTTTCAAAGCCACCCCCCAAAAAAGAAGAACTGGGAAGGATTAATTTGCCTGGCTTCCCTGTTGGGTCTGTTCTTTCTCCTTTAAAGGTCTCCTTCTGCTGTCTGTCTCATATTTGGGGAGGGGGAGAGAGAATCAGAAAATAGCAACATCTGTTTTCAGCAGCTGGCTCAAGCAGCTGGGCAAAGCTCTTCACCGCATCCTTCGTCCTTTGCAATGTTGGATGTAATATCCCCATCGTCAACAGTGGGTATTCCATCTCTGGAGGCTTTTAAGAAGAGGCATTTGTCTGGAAGGGTGTCCTGCTGGACTAGAAGACCTCCAAGGTCCCTTCCAACTCTGTTATTCTGTGTCCCCCACAAGGGCTTCATCCTGGTGTTTCTTGAGCAGCCCTCCTAAGGCGGGTATAAACAAGGACCTGGGTGTAGTCATCAACCATCCTCAGACCCCTCTCAGATTTCCTTTTAAGGTAGTCCTCAGCTTATGACCACAACTGAACATTTCTGTTGCTAAGCAAGACAGTTGTTAAGTGAACTGTTGTGTTCCCATTGGTTGGTGCCGTTTGACAGCAGACTATATAAGGAGCTGTCAAGCGGCATCAACTGGGCAGTTGGGGCTCCGGCTCCAGCCAGCCGGCCGCCAGCCCAGCTGGGCAGCCACGTTAATCTGTTACTACTTCAAATAAAGAAACGTTATTCTTCAGCTCCTGTGTCTGCCTGGTGTGTCCGTCTAGACCAATACAACACTGGCGACGAGGATGGGATGTCAGAAGAGACACCCAGGCAAGAAGCTAAGTCACTGAAGAAAGAGCTGAAGCCACAGAATGTCTGGAGCCGCAGACAGTCTCTGCGCGCCAAATTTAAAGAGCCTCCTCAGCTGAGGAAAGAAGTCTCCTGAGCTGAGGAAAGAAGTCTCCTGAGCTGAGAAGAAAGTCTCCCTGAGCTGAGGAGAAAGTCTCCCTGAGCTGAGGAGAAAGTCTCCCTGAGCTGAGGAGAAAGTCTCCCTGAGCTGAGAAGAAAGTCTCCCTGAGCTGAGGAGAAAGTCTCCTGAGCTGAGGAGAAAGTCTCCCTGAGCTGAGAAGAAAGTCTCCTGAGCTGAGGAGAAAGTCTCCCTGAGCTGAGAAGAAAGTCTCCCTGAGCTGAGGAGAAAGTCTCCCTGAGCTGAGAAGAAAGTCTCCCTGAGCTGAGGAGAAAGTCTCCCTGAGCTGAGAAGAAAGTCTCCCTGAGCTGAGAAGAAAGTCTCCCTGAGCTGAGGAGAAAGTCTCCTGAGCTGAGGAGAAAGTCTCCTGAGCTGAGGAGAAAGTCTCCTGAGCTGAGGAGAAAGTCTCCCTGAGCTGAGGAGAAAGTCTCCTGAGCTGAGGAGAAAGTCTCCTGAGCTGAGGAGAAAGTCACTGCCTGACAGGCACTCTAGCCTCCCGTGCGAAAGGCACCCCGTTAGCGCTACAAAAGCGCAGAAGTCTGAAAGCCTCCCCAGCCGAGGAACAGACGTCGCCTCAAGGCCCGTGAAGGCTGGCGAAACCCCGTTGGCGCTACCAAAAGCGCAGAAGTCTGAAAAGCCTCCCCAGTCGAGGAACAGACGTCGCCTCAAGGCCTGTGAAGGCTGGCGAAAAAACCCCACCCCGTGGGCGCCTACAAGCGCAAAGCCTACAGCTTCTAGCAGAGGTCCAGACTTCGCCTCAAGGCCGTGAGGCCGGCGAGACTACGCTTCCACCCTCCCCCCACCGATCCGGCCACCGTTACCGTCGCCGCGCGACCCGACAGCCCGCTCCCGCCAAGGGCGCCGAGCGCCTCCGCTGCAGCCGCTCCCGCCGGACGCCGCTGCGGCCTCCGCTGCCTCGCTGCCGCCGCCGCGCGCCTCCGCTCTTCAGCTGCCACCGCGGCCTCCGCTGCCGCCGCTGCGGCGCCTCCGCTGCCGCCGCCGCAGCCTCCGCTCTTCTGCCGCCGCCGCGCCTCCACTCTTCTGCCGCCGCTGCGCCTCCGCTACCGCCGCCGCGCCTCCGCTCTCTCTGCCGCCGTGGCTCCTTCTGCCGCCGCCTGCGCCTCCGCTGCCGCCGCCGCGCGGCCTCCTCGCTCTTCTGCCGCCGCCGGCGCCTCCGCTCTTCTGCCGCCGCCGCGGCCTCCGCTACCGCCGCCCCCTCCGCTCTTCTGCCGCCGCCGCGTGCCTCCGCTCTTCAGCGCGCGCTTTACTCCGTTCTTCAGCCGCCGCGCGCGCTCCTGCCGCGCCGCCTCCGCTCTTCAGCCGCCGCGCGCCTCCGCTCTTCAGCCGCCGCCGCGCCTCCGCTCTTATGCCGCCACCGCGGCCTCCGCTCTTCAGCCGCCACGGCCTCCGTTCTTCAGCCGCCGCTCCGCTCTTCAGCCGCCACTGCGGCCTCCGCTACCGCCGCCGCCGCGCCTCCGCTCTTCTGCCGCCGCTGCGGCCTCCGTTCTGCCGCCGCCCGCGCCTCGCTGCCGCGCCGCCGCGGCCTCCGCTCTCCTGCCGCCACCGCGGCCTTCGCTATGCCGCCCCGCGCCTCCGTTCTTCTGCCGCCGCCGTCGCGGGCCTCCAGCAGCCGTCGCCTCGCTCCGCCGCCGCCGCGCGCCTCCGCTGCCGCCGCCGCGGCCTCTGCTCTTCTGCCGCCGCCTTCGCTGCCGCCGTGGCCTCCGTTTTCTTCCGCCGCCGCCGCGCCGCGCCATCCGCGCCGTCGTCTCTCTCCTCCGCCGCCGCGCGACCTCCGCTTCTGGTCGCTCCCGTCCCGGCCGTCGCCGCCGCTGCTGCCTCCGCCCCGTGGCGCCGACAGCCCGAGCGCCTCCCGACTCCCACCGGCTGCCGAGCGATGGGCCACTGCCGGTGCAGCTTTTCACCATTGTGGACTGGTGCAGCCATTGGCTCTGCAGAGATGCAGCCCCTCCGGGTTGAGCATGGCTGGTGTGGCGTTTCCATGATTCACTGAGTTGTTTGAGACTTTTTCTTCATTCTCTCACTTATGTTAACTAAAAATTCTCTCTGCACCCCCTCCTTCCCAGTGGCTCTGGGGAATGGATCCGGTATTTAGGGGGTGGTGGGTGTCAGGCGTTGAACAAGGAGGTGCGCACCCACCATTAGAGTCCTTCCATGCACCCACCTCCAGGTCTCTCCCACCTGGGCTTGTCTCCTTGACATTAGCACTACACCCCCAGGGGGCGAAAGCTAGGTGGGTGGGAGGTTGGATTGTCACTACCCTAGGGGGGCCAGGAGAGCACGAAGGCCTGCTCCCCTTTTTCAGCCTTAGGCCCTGACCATCATAGTCAGCTCCCTAACTCAGTGGTCCCCACATACCCCTTCACGCAAGCCACAGCTAGACCTGCCATCTCTGCAGCGTTGGTTCCAAGGCAGGCAGCTGTCAGTATTTGACCCACAACCCTTGGGATGTGGGGGCCCCTACTCCGCCACAGGCGGGAGGTCACCTGGGCAGGGTTGCTTGCCACGTTTGTCAGGGTCTCCTTCCCAGGCCAGGTGCTCCTCCTGGCCACTAGTTCAATTTCCTCACTAGTTCAATTTCCTTGTTATACCATTGTATTCCCAAAAGGCTGGGCAGCGCGTGTCCTTAGCTAGGGAAAGGGTGTTGTGTCCCTGACTAGCTAAGTCTTCAACCTGGTCCGCATTTTGAGGCGGGACCATCTTACTGTTCCCATTGGTTGGTGCCGTTTGACAGCAGACTATATAAGGAGCTGTCAAAGCGGCATCAACTGGGCAGTTGGGGCTCCGGCTCCAGCCAGCCGCCGCCAGCCCAGCTGGGCAGCCACGTTAATCTGTTACTACTTCAAATAAAGAAACGTTATTCTTCAGCTCCTGTGTCTGCCTGGTGTGTCCGTCTAGACCACAACACGAACTATGACCTTTCTTTGTTACAGTTTTTAAGTCTTTATCTAACTCCAAGGAGGTGCTGCTAGTTAAGAAGATTCCTGTGTGTAGCTTGATTAGTAAAATAAATCAGTTTAATTGGATCTTCCTTTGTGGAGTTGATTTTCTAACCCAGTCTACTTCGGGGGGACTGACAACTCCAGCAACTCACAAACACAGGCGGGAAAGCTTCTGCCCTTTTCCATTATCACTATACCTAGCCAGAAAAATAAGACTGCTGGGTTCCAAACCCCTAACCAGCATCGCTTTCCATTCCTCCCTCATTCTCTTATCTGCCAACTTGATAAGAGTTGGATTGGACTCACAATTCTACCTCCGCCAACTGTGCAACAGGTTGACACAAACCTATTTGGCAGCCACCTTCCCGAAACGAGAAAGGTCACTCCAACCAGTTTGTTTTAGAGATAGAAAAAGGGCGTCCTGCTTCAAAGAACTTCCCTATCAGGCTTCAGAGTTTGGAGAAAGCCATCTGTTGCCCCCTCCGACCTCAGCTTTTGGGTGATGAATACTGACGCCTCCAGCAGGCAAAACTTCTCCTCACGTGGAGAAGGACAATCAGATCATTTGAAAAACTTCAAAAACTAAGCTAAGCCATTCCATCAATGATTCCCTTTCAACTGTAACCTTTGCAATTGCCATCCCAAACAAGGCACAGCTGGGCAAAATAAATAAATAAACCCACAGTTGGCAAACTGTGTCATCCAGCAAAAATTAAACCCATGTACCTTCGCACCATTAATTGAGCAACTGAGCCAAAACAAAACAAAACAAAAGCGGGGAAAGGAAGAATTCAAACACCTCCTTTGCTTCTGAGCAGGAACATCGATCTCGCATGGAGCTGAACAGCTCCAGTGTTGCAAACAACAGTTGCCATCCCCACAGCCATGGTTGACCTCTGGTCAAAGTGATGTTGAATCAACTTTGTGAACAGTCTCTCTTCGAGGAAGCTGGCCATTTATAAATGATAGGACATAGACATGGAATCATCAGGCTGGAAGGGACTTTGAAGTTGTTTTAATCATGGATGGAAGCTTAACAAAGAGAAATCCAACCTAGAACTAAGGAGAAATTTCCTGTCCATGAGAAAAATCAACCAGTAGAATGACTCCCCACCCCAGAAGTTGTGAGTGCTCTTGTTCTGACCAAGGCTTCCTGAGACCATAATTAAGCACACGCTTAGTTAAAACAACTCTTGTTTTATTTCAACTGCTGGGAATTACGTGCATTCCCAGCTGGTAATGAGTCCCAAACAGTCCCTCGAGATAAGCACCCACCTTTATCTCCTTTGAATTGCTGCCAACAACAAAAGAGCCAAATTAACTATAAAAAGCCAACCGAAGTAGAAAATCCACACAGAGCTTCAAGCATTAATCCGAACAGAGCAAATGACTTTGCTTCCTGCAAAGGTTTCTCTACCTTTGCATGTCCTTTATACCTTATGGGAGGGGCAATCACCTCCAAGCCTTACTTCGGAGTTGCACCTTTTGTCTCAGCTACTCTTGCCTTCTAGCAGTTCTGTGCACACGCACACTGGGAACAGGCTCCCCTGGGTCCTCTGCCTTACTGCTGCCAGACTCCAGAGGCTCAGGAGTCAGCACCCCACTCCCAGATGGTCCTGGCCCCAGCTCTGCATCAGACACAGGAACCTCGTCTGAGTCCTCTCCAGACTCCCGGACTGGTCCCCGTTCTTCCCCATGTCCGATTCCGCTACCATCTGCACAGGCTGCTAGCGAACCACAACAGCTCCATTCCTGGGGGTTTTCAAGAAGAGACTGGACAGCCACTTGTCTGGTATGGTGTAGGGCTTCCTGTTAGAGTAGGGGGTTGGACTAGCGGACCTCCGAGGTCCCTTCCTACTCTGTTATTCTATACTCTGTATTTGATTGTCAAAAGGAAACATCAGGAGCATCATCGCTGATGCTATTGTAGCAAACTCTGCCCATCATAGGGGTTTTCTTTGCTCCTTTTTGAATGAATAACAATTAAGCAGCCATTAAAGTTTATTATGGATTGGCCACACCATAATTTAATTTTATATTTGCTGAGTCAATGTATTACTGTATCCTAACTTTAAAAAAAAGAAGGGGAGGGAGGAGATGAGACATGCCAAATTCAGATTGTCTTGAAAATTAGAGCCCTTCAATTGCTTACTAATTGAAACTAGCCTTTTTGGTATAAAACCGGAAATAACTGTATATCTGCTGCCAGAAATATGACTAAAAGCGTATCCTTTGGAAATGCCGCAATTTGGATATGGACTATAAATAGAGATTGTAATTTAATCCTTCCCATGTGGAGGGATGGAGGGTTGTACTTAAAATGATCTGTAAATAATGAAACCAATTTAATTAAAAATAATTAATGATTAATTATGCTATGTATTTGTGGGAAGAGATTGTAAAGCACTTGTTAATTAAGGGCTCATTAATAGTGAAGAGACTGGACAGTCAGTTACCCAGAATGGTAGCAGGGGGTTCAGCTAGAAGACTTCTAAAGTCCTTTCCAACTCTGTTATTCTATGTTATCTATATTGTTTGTTATCTATGATCTAAGAAGACTGGGCATTTCATTTGTTACCTTCACACAGTGTTTTTCAACGTCAGCAACTTTAAGATCTGTGGACTTGAACTCCCAGAATTCCCCAGCTGTGCTGGCTGGGGAATTCAGGGAGTTGAAGTCCAAAAGTCTTAAAGTTGCCAAGTTTGGGGGGGTCCTGATCCTAAACTATTCATAAATATCCACATTAAGAAATCCCTTTCCTACATTGAGTAGCATCACACATTTTACACTACAGATACTGATGTGGCCCAACCAAAGCTTTGGATTGTGCTTGGCTGGAGCCTGGAGGTTTCTGTATTTCAAAAACAACTCAAACTCAAACCCTAAACTGTTCGGAGTATTGCAACTTGCAGTAAATTCAGTGCCAGAAAAGTAAACACAGATGGCCGAGGCTTCATTTAACTTCTTTAAAAACATATAAAGTAAATTTTACAATACCAGTTGTAGATTTCTCCAACATGGAGCAAACTCAAACCGAAGCAGACATGTTACAGGTTTAGAGCAGAACAGCAGTTCAGGTGCTCAGAAACAGACATCAGTTTCACATTAGTTCAGCAGGCAAGCAAGCAAGTTAGTTTCTCTTTCACTTTAGAACTGAGCACAGAACAGAGATAAACCACGCCCAGATTCTCTCTAAGTTTCAGTCCTCATTGGCTGACGATGTTACTAAGCTTTATTCCAGTTCATGAATGTACTCTAACACAATCCTAGAAGACCCTCCAAGATCTCTTCCAACTCTGTTCCTCTGTAATTTATATAGATTCATCCATCCATCAATCTATCCATTCATTCATTCATTCATTCATTCATTCATTCTAAGGGAACTGATGCAAGACCTGCCTTTTTTTCTCCTGACCTCATAGTCCACTGGCTGCTGCAGTCTTCATGCACCAAGAGGATGGCTGAGCTCGTTGTTGTGCATGGCAACACCTTCCTTGTAGAACAGCTTCCTGAGCACCTGGAGACCTGGACATAATGCTGACACTCCCAGCCTGCCTGTAATGATGTGTGGGAAGGACCTTGGAAGACAGGAGAAATAGTTGCCGGCTAGGCAACCATCAGAGAATGAGCTATGGCTACTCTAGTGAAAAGAAGGATCAGGGAGACGTGATAGCAGTGTTCCAATATTTGAGAGGCTGCCACAAAGACAAGGGGGTCAATCTGTTTTCCAAAGCATCTGAAGGCAGGACACGAAGCAATGGATGGAAACTAATCAAGGAGAGAAAGCATCCTGCAATGAAGGAGAAATTTTCTGACAGTGAGAACAATTAACCAGTGGAAAGGCTTTGCTTCAGAAGTTTTTTTTTTTAAGAAGAGACTTGTCTGAAATAGTATATAGGGTCTCCTGCTTGGAGAGTTGAACTAGAAGACCTCCCAAATCCCTTCCAACTGTTATTCTGAAATAAAATAAGAGACAGTGCAGCTAGACAGCGGGTGGGGTAGGAAGCTGAGAACAAACCCTCTGAAGTTTCTTGGGATTCAAAGGCAACAGGAGAGAAATGTATTTTGATTCTATTAATGTAACCTTTAATAAAGTCAACATAGTTCTTCTGGGTGTGTTTATTGTCGGAATCCCCTCGCAAGGCTGACATTGCCAGGAGACCCAACCGATAAAGTGACTTCCGCACATTCGCATTTTAAAAATATAGGGTAAGGCTTTCAAGTGAAAAATGTTTTCCTCTCCTCCGAGAAGAAGCCACTGATGCTTGCAACCATTTATGGCAGAATATGGAAAATGAATTAAAACTAAGTTGAGTCATTTAGTCAGTGTTTACAGTATATAGAAAGAAAATTGGTTGCTCGCCAGTTTCTTGTTATATCTTAATTTGGTAAATGCTGTCAAAAAATACAGAGTGGGGGGAAGAGGGGGAGAGGGAGAGGTAGAAATAAAATATGTGTGCCAGTGTTGTTCTGCAGGTCTGGATATACTGACACAGGAGATAGATATGGGGAGGGGGAGAATGGAAGGAACAAGGAAGGAAGGAGATGGAGGAAGGGAGGGACAGATGGAGTGTTAGAGGAAATAGAGGGATGGAAAGAAGGAAGAGGGATGGAGAAAAGAAGGTAGGTACAGTAGGCAGGCAGGCAGATAAGAAGGAAAGAAGGAAGGAAGGAAATTGAGAAATGTTTGAGAGGAAGGAAGGAAGGAAGGAGGGAGGGAAGGAGGGAAGGAAGGAAGGAAGGAAGGAAGGAAGGAAGGAAGGAAGGAAGGAAGGAAGGAAGGAAGGAAGGAAGGAAGGAAGGAAGGAAGGAAGGAAGGAAGGAAGGAAGGAAGGAAGGAAGGAAGGAAGGAAGGAAGGAAGGAAGGACAAGAGAGGGTGGGTGAAAGGATCATGTGCTATCCAGTCATGTTTGACTCCTAGCAAACTCAAAGATTTTTCTCTATAATGATGTAACTCAGAGGTGGTATTCAGCAGGTTATGACCAGTTCTGGGGAACCGGCAAATCCCACCTCTGACTGGCCCCGCCCCATCTATTCTCCACCTCCTGAGTCCCAGCTGATCGTCTGGGTTTCCTTTGGTTGCCCTGCACAGGAGAACAGAGCTGGAAAGCAGGTCAGTGGGGTGGGGAGGGAATGGAGATTTTGCAGTATCCTTCCCCTGCCATGCCACCAAGCCATGCCCACAGAACCAGTAGTAAAAAATTTTTGAATCCCACCACTGATTTTCTGAACATCTTTTACATCTACTCATTCCTCTTTCTTGATGAGCTTCTGGATTCTGAGCCCTGTTCTGCAACCTATGTCTCAAACCATTAACAAACCTAATTCTGAATTTCTTGAATCAGTCAATTAATTCTTGAATAATACAAGAAAGAACAGGGGTAAGGATTCAGAACTAGAAGACTTCTGCTGATCTGTTGAATCTTGTTCAAAAAAATCTCTATGGCACCAACCCCTTTTTGAGCTTCCTTTGGTTGCCCTGCACAGGAGAACAGAGCTGGAAAGCAGGTCAGTGGGGTGGGGAGGGAATGGGGATTCTGCAGTATCCTTCCCCTGCCACACCCACCAAGCCACGCCCATGGAACCAGTAGTAAAAAACAAATGAATCCCACCACTGATGTAGCCCTAATCTGGTCTTCCAAAGATTCCCCCATCACCCCTTCTACCCATCTGGCTTCTATTGATGTCTGCCCTCTGCTCAAGCCAGTCCAGATCTTTTAGGATCTCCTCTCTTCTATAGGATCAGCCGCCCCTTCCAGGTTTGTGTCATCTGCAACCTTGAAACCTGTCCTCTCATCTCCCCTGGCCAAGTCACTGATAAAAATGTTGACTAGACCAGAGCCTAGAACCTGCGCCATATTTTAATGTTTGTCGTTACATTTATTTATTACCAAACTGAAGGGAAGCAGTTAATGAACCTCCTTTAGGTGGGGCCACAACGTTGAATTCATCCCCTGGTGACTTTACACAAAACTATTCCTATGGTTTTCTTGGCCACAGTAACGAAATAATTTACCACTGGCCTCTTCTGGATTTTTTTTTTACATCCAGGTTTTTCTACTGATGTAATATTTCCTTGTTGTCTCCCATCCATTTACTAACCAAGATCCATCTTAATTACCTTCTGAAAAATCCAACAAAAGCAGGCTGGCAAACATGGTTTTCTTTCCCCCTTTGTACCTTCAGCAAACCTCTGAAGAAGATTAAGATGCACCCAAGGCAATTTAGAAAAGGTAAGTCTTCCGCCAGGATCCAAATTCACATCTTCCTAGCTTGGGCTAATGGATTCTTTCAAGCCACTCACAACTTGTTGCCCTGCCTATGTGTTGGAATTAATGCAGTGGGCTTTCCAGAAAATACTAATTTGCAGCTTAATTTTCCTTTAAAATCTTTTTTTCTCCCTTAATGCTGCAGGGAACCTCAAAATGTCTGACCCAAATTAGGCTGACGAGCCCTAGAGAATGGTCAGATAAAAGTCTCAGCTAACGTCTTAGAGACCAACGGTTAGTGAATAAATATAATTACAAACACTAAAATCTGGTACAGTAATTAAAACTAATAATGCACCTAATAGTTTTTGTTGAATGGTTATAAAATGATGTGTTTGTCACTTTTATGCTTCCTTCAGCCCACAAGGATGGCTCCCTGAAAAAGATTAATTAAACATTGAAACTGGTCGTGGTTGCTAAAATTGTCTTTACAATGAACAATCCTTCCTTCTTACTAATAAATTCATGGAAATGCAAAGTTTTTTTTCCTGGGGAAAAAAAAGGCCTTGATTTTCTCCCCATTTTAGCTTAGTGGCTATTCCAAACTAGAAATTGCATTCTTGACACACCTGCTGTGTGCTAGATTGGAAAAGCTGCACAACACCACAGAAAACCTTGTGTGCGATGGGATGTTGCTGAAATCTACCCTAAATCCAAGAATTGTAAGCAAAAAGTTCCTTTAGTCACACTTTCTGCTTCATAAAAGGCCACCCACCTCAAAGCAGAGAGCTTCACTCTGATGAGGAGACATGTCACCACTAAAAACAAGCCATCACCTTCAAACCAGGAAAAATCCTGGTGTTTTCTAGCAGCTGGTTTGATCATGGTCTCCTTCGTGACACCACCAGTGGAGATTCCATCATGGGTGGAATCTTGTCATAAAGTCCTGGCAGGGGATCAGATCAGGACACACTATGAATGGACAACCTGTGAGCTCCAATACTTCTTGATACAAGGGCTGTGGTGGCGCAGTGGTTAGAGTGCAGTACTGCAGGCTCGTTCTGCTGATTGTTGGCTGCCTGCAATTTGGCAGTTCGAATCTCACCAGGCTCAAGGTTGACTCGACCTTCCATCCTTCCAAGGTGGGTAAAATGAGGACCCAGATAGTTGGGGGCAAGAGGCTGACTCTGCAAACCGCTTAGAGAAGGCTGTAAAGCACTGTGAAGTAGTATATAAGTCTAAGTGCTACTACTTTTGCTTTTTCCTTTGCTTTTGGGTTTGAGAGGAGAAAAGAATTGTAGATCAATTTGTCTAGGCAGCAGCCCTATCAGGTATGCCAGGTCAGTGAAGAGTGAACAGACAATACAACAACTACTACAACTCTGTGTTATTATTACATGGTATGATAACTCCCGGAGTTTGCCTCTCCCCTCCTTATCACAAACAGAAGCAAAGTCGCATAACAGGTGTTATTTTCAGTCTCTTTGGTGTTTCTAGCATCAAAACCCAAAGTGATTCAGCTTCTCAATGTCCAGGGATGGACCCTTTAATACAATCACACTGGTTGTTTTGACCTTTGATGCTGTGTGTGCATAGAAAAGATAAAGATGAAATGGGTTCTTATTTCAATGACAGCTTGTTCCAAGAAGTCAGATGGAAACTCTCCTATCTGTTTAGATCACTAGCCAAGCTAGGCAGGTCCAAAATTTTCTCTCTGTCTCTCTGTCTCTGTTTCTCTCTCTCTCTCTGTCTGTCTCTCTCTGTGTCTTTCTCTCCCTCCCTCTCTCCTTCTCTGTCTCTCTCTCTCTCTCTCTCTCTCTGTGTGTCTCTCTCTTACTCTCCCTCCCTCCCTCCCTTTTTGTTTCTCTGTCTCTTTCTCTCTCTCCCTCCCTCCCTCCCTCTCCCTCTCTCTCTCTCTCTCTCTCTCATTTTCTGCTGAAGGGTCTTTGCAGTTATTTGTTTCTCATGATGAACAAGCAAATAATCCCTAAATTAAAATGCTTTGGGACTTCAACTGAATTGGCAGCCCAAGATGACACCAAGGCGACTGGCTGGAAAATCTATTTTATTTTTCATTTCTTGCCTTCTGAGTTAAAGTCATTTCAAAAGTTGAAGTGATGGGCTGAAAGACTGCAAAAGGCTGCAAACAGCAGGACCCAACGTTGCATTGAAGTACCAAATGATGAGAGCTGCTGATGGCCTCAAACCCAGATGATGCAAAGAGATGCTGTCCTTTAAATACCACCAGGAGCATTTCAACCAAGGCAACACAATAAATAAAGCTTGAGCCACACTTACCTAAGCAACCTTTATTCCACTATCCATGCATTAGGGAAGCTTATATAATGCCCTTCATACCAGGCAGACTCTATGGTTCACAGTAAGCTCAAGGTAACACTGCTGTGTGTTTCCTTAACATGCAATACACATGGAAACAACAGCGTGTGGCGGCAGCCAAAAAAGCCAATGAAGTCCTAAGTTAACTATTAACAGAGGGATACAATCAAGATCAAGTGAGGTACTAATACCACTCTACAGAGCCTTAGTAAGACCACACCTAGAGTACTGCATCCAAAAATGATGCTGAGACTCTAGAAAAGTGCAAAGAAGAACAACCAGGATGATTAGGGGACTGGAGGCTAAAACAGTTGCAGGAACTGGGCCTAGCTAGTCTAGGGAAGAGAAGGACCAGATGAGACAGGATAGCAGTCTTCCAATATTTGTGGGGCTGCCACAGAGACGAGGGGGTCAAGCTATTTTCCAAGGCACCCAAAGGCCAGGCAAGGAATAATGGATGGAAACTGAACAAGGAGAGCTTCAACCAAGAAATAAGGAGATTTTTTTTCTGACAGTGAAAACAATCTACCAATAGAAGAGAAGTTGCCTTTGGAAATTATGGGAGCTTCATCACTGGAGGCTTTCAAGAAGAGACTGGACTGCCATTTGTCAGAAATGGTGTAGGGTCTCCTGCTTGGGCAGGGGATTGGACTAGATGACCTACAAGGTCGCTTCCAACTCTGATTATCTGTTAAATAAATCATATGATGGCTCGGTTTATATAACACACTATGCTGGGTTCCCAGAAGATGACATTAACGTCAGGCACAAGAAAGCAGGACCAGGATGGAGTTCAAAAGCACTAAAAATTTATTCCATCCAACCTGTACACAAGAATCTGATCTACTAATAGTCAATGCTAATTAGTGCCAGATGAGAGTCGACAGAGTCCAGGAGGGCAGTGGAGGCTGGTCTCTTTTGGGACTCCAGACTGATGATGCATTTGACCCCACCTCCAGGCTCAGCCTGGTCATCTCCCACAATAACCCTATTTTAGCCTTCTCTGTTATGCAAAGCCATTTGGGTAAGTGGTTTGCTCAGAGCTACTTGATCAGGCAAAGGGAAGCTATTTGAATGGTATCCATCTTATTTCCCAATCATGGGGTTCCGTGTGTGTGTGTGTGTGTGTGTCTGTGTGTGTGTGTGTCACAAAAGTCAAGAAGGTGGCCATAACCATACAATTGGAGAGTCAGTTTGGTTTAGTGCTTAAAATGCCAGCCTAGAAATCCAAAGACTAGGAGTTTAAGCCTCTCTTAGACAAGAAGTTTGGCTGGATGACTTCAGATAAGCCCCCCTCTCTCAGCTCAATCCAATTGGTTATTGGATGTTATTGCGGGGGGGAGACTTGGAAAAGTTGTTACTATGGGGGGAAATAGGACGCAGGTTAATTAGGTATATTCACCACCTAGAGTTGACCAAAATATTGAAAAAGTGAGAAATAATTATTTTCAAGAAATAGCATTCCCCTGCAAACAAGAATTGGTGGGACCACAAAACAGGCAAAGTAATAGAAATGGAAGAAACTAAATTGCTCTGGGACTTTAGCATTCCAACGGACAGGCACCTGCCACATAACACCCCAGACTTAACAATTGTTGATAAGAAAGAGAAAAAATCTGGATAGTGGATGTGGCAGATAGCAGGATAGCAGAGAAGGAACTGGAAAAGATTTTAAAAAATCTGCAAATAGAAATAGAATGACAGTGGCAAAAGAGAGCAAAGCTATTACCAATAAACACCTTAGGACAATGTCTGAAGCACCCCTCGAACACTTTTGGCATTGACAAAATCACTATCAATCAATTGCAAAAGGCAGCTTTACTTGGAACAGCTTACATCCTGCAATAATATCTGTTAACACCATTGAACGTTAACGTCTGCTTATCCCAGGTCCTTGGGAAAAACTGGATAGGTGGATTGAAACGCCACATCCAATCTAAACACCTGGCTGATTTTGGCTGACTGACCAACTATAATAATTAATTATGGCTTCAACCATAACAATACAAGAGCACACAATAGATATAAACTCAAGGTTAATCGCACCAAACTTGATTGCAGGAAATACGACTTCAGCAACAGAGTGATCAATGTCTGGAATACTCTACCTGACTCTGTGGTTTCTTCCCCAATCCCCAAAAACTTTAATCTCAGACTGTCTACTATTGACCTCACCCCTTTCCTAAGAGGTCTGTAGGGGGCGTGCATAAGCGCACCAACATGCCTACCGTCCCTGTCCTATTGTTTCATAGATAGATAGATAGATAGATAGATAGATAGATAGATAGATAGATAGACACACACACACACACACACACATATATTTCTTATATGTATCCATGTATTCATAACTATGTTTTTACTTATACCTATTACCTATACCTATTACTTATACCTATTACTTATACCTTATACCTATTAAATTGACAAAAATAAATAAATAAAAAATAAAAATAAATAAAATAAAATAAATAAATAGAAGCCCCATATCTTTTTCATATATATTGGGGAAAGTCATCATGGCTGCCATCTTGAATTATTTTACACCCCACCCCTGTGGATGCACCCCAAACTCCTCCTCCCTTTGCCAACATTTATGGACTGCCCTGTTGGAAGCTAATTTGCTTGCTCACAAAGCCAACACATGTGAACTTCAGAACACTTACTGCTACAGCAGGATTAGTCATATTACCTCTAGGAAAAATAAGTGTTAGAAACTGAAGACAATACACAAAACTGACAAAAGTCAGTGTGGGGAAAAATATATCTCTCTCTCCCTCTCATCTCTCTCTTTATCTATCTATCTATCTATCTATCTATCTATCTATCTATCTATCTATCTATCTATCATACCTAAAACCAAGCATATTTCTTCATCAGACCAGAATGAGATGCTTAGCATGCCATACATTTCCAGAAGATATGACTAATTGTTCTTAGAAGCTGTTTGCAAATCCCAGTCTTTTCTGGTCAGTTATCCCAACCACCTTTAGAATGGCCTGCCAGCTGTGATTTCTTAAATATGCATTTCAAAGAAAATTAAAAGTGCACAGTAGCTAGACCAGGGTCAAAGCCATTATATGTTCTCTTAGTTCCTAAGTTGAAATCCTCACATGCTTGCAAGAAATGAAAAAGAGAACCACAACAAGGGGACGGGAACTACACTAAGGCATACACTACACTACACTAAGGCATAATCCATCTCAGTGACTGCAATCTACAAGGGAGAGATAACCACTGCAACCTCTCACCCTGGTTTATATTAAACATAAAGATCCGGCTAAGATATGTCAATTTAAAATAAGCCATAGTGTGAATTTGAGTCACATACAAAGTCTATCCACAGTATGAGCTAATGGCTGTGTCCATACAACAGAACTGGACTCAACTGAAATGGAGTTGGAGACTTCGTACTTCATGTGTTATGCAAACCCCACCATTACCTTATAGCACATAGTAGGAATAAAAACATTGTGTCAAATTATACGATGTCAATTACAATGCAACTCCATTGGTTGAGTGTTGGGCTGAGCGTTGTGTACATTGTTGAAGGCCAATTCAATAGTTAGATGTAGGCAGGACTCAAAGAATATCCGTTAGTCCCTAAGCCCATCCAAATTCAAAAAACAGAGAAGGAATAGTGCCAAAAGAAATCTTGGTAGGCCATGGATTTGGCTAAATTGTTTTTGGGTCAAGGAAAAAAAGTCAGCACAGTCCTAGGTTATATCAACAGATGGTAGTATCAAGGTCACATGAAGTGTTAGTACCACTTTGGTAAGACCATATAAGGAATACTTGTGGTCCATCCAATACTTGTGTCTGGATATTATGATACAAAAAAGGTGCCGAGAGCCTCTAAAAAGAGTGAAGACAAGAGCAACAATGATGATTTGGGGTCTGGAGGCTAAATAGTATGATGAATGGTTGAGGGAACTAGGTATGTCCAGTCAAACGAAGAGAAAGTTTAGGGGTGACACGACAGCAGTCTTCCAATATTTGAGGGTCTGTCACAGAGAAGAGCGGGTTGATCTATTCTCCAAAGCATCTTCAGGCAGAACAAGAAGCAATGGATAGAAACTGATCAAGGAGAGAACCAACTGAGAACTCAGGAGAAATTTATTGACAGTAAGAACAATCAACCAGTGGAACAGCTTCCCTCAGAAGTTGTGGGTGTTCTATCACTGGAGATTTTCAAGAAAGTGAACCATCATTTGTCCAGAATGGTATAATCTCCCATTTGAGGTTGGATTAGAAGACCTCCAAAGACCCTGACAACTCTATTATTCTATGTTAGTCTGTTACTGCATTTTCTTAACGTGTAGTATATTGCACGAACCCAGCTGGTTAGTGATGCAAACCAGCTAATTACCTTCAAATCCTAGATGCCCCATCAAGTCCAATTGTCACTATACAGTGCTTAGGGGCAGCACGATTTTTCACACAGCAAAGTCTATCCTTGCACCTAAGGGTGTCTCGCAGAAGATTTTGCCCAATGACATACGTCTGTATGTGTTTTGCTGAAAATGGTCAATGTCTGTCTTTCATTCCTAACCACATGTTCCCTCTGCTTATAACAGGAATATTCCCACTGGGTTTGCCTCTCTCTGCAGAAAGCCAGCTACCAGCCTGCTGGTCTGTTAAAAGCTAATTGCTTTGAAATAATTGAGCATGTGAGCACAAAATTTTCACACCGAGATTTCCCCTGCTCCCCTTCCGCTTCTGAACAACCCAAACAAACCAGACAGGGAAACATATAGACATATTTAACCATAGTTTCAACTGGGAAAATGTGCCCATCCTGGATCAAGCCAAGTCCAAAAATGCCAGGGAATTTCTAGAAGCCTGGCACTCTGACAAATCAGCCATTGATAGAAATCAGTTATAGAAATTAACAATATCTATCAAAAAGAGACAATCACCCAGCCCAAAAAGATCAAAAAGACTCCAGCACCTCTCCACCAGCGATCAGCGATCAGCACCCAGATCAGCATAAATGAACTCCAAGGTTAACCTCAGACCAACAATTAAGTGAACAACACCCCAATCAAGGAACAGCCCCCCAAAGAATCTTTAAGACTATCCCCACCTACACAGACAGGCAAGTCACCTGAATATAAACTGACAGCAAAGAGCACTCCTTACTGGTAGTCATGATGTCACCTACCCCGTTTCCCCTAAAATAAGACGCAACCTGAAAATAACCCCTAGCATGATTTTTCAGGATGCTCGTAATATAAGCCTTCTCCAACACGGTTAAGATCGTCAGCTAGAAGGATGCATTTAGTAACCATATTTCCCTGAAAATAAGACGTAATTGGAAAATAAACCCTAATGTGACTTTTGAGGCAAACGTTAATATAAGACTATATAAGGTCTGATTTTGGGGGAAATATGGGTAGTTTGGGTAATGAAACGTCCGCAAGAAAACAACCAAGCTCAGAGAGCACCAAGGTCCCCTCACAATACAATCCAAATGAACAAAATGTGATGACCCGGGGAATGGCACAAAAGCAACAAAGTCACAAAAATAGGTAAAGTCCCTTTAATACCTCCAACTTGGCCCCCAATGTTCAATTATTATCAGCTGAAGAAAAAACTCTCCCAAGAACAGTTTTTTAAAAGGAAGAAATTCCATCCGAACCCAAAGGACATATAAATTATAAATAAAAATCAAACAAACCACACTGCAGCAATTAACAAGACAGGGCAGGATAAGGAATTGAAGTTCACACTTTGCTTCCAGAAAGGAGTTGTGTGCAAGCAGCCTCTTTATCCTATTTTCCCAGCTGCAGCTACTGAAGGGAATCAGGGCCTTTTTCTCCCCCATAACCCACGTTGCGCCTTTATCCATTCCTCCCTGCGTGCCCTAGGATGAAGAGGGGGTGGCCCTGGGTCCTCCTCTGAATGCTCAGCTGGACATTCAGTTTCCCAGTTTCCTCCACAGCCACCAGAGCCACACTCCCACTCCCTGTCAGCTGTTCCACCTCTCCCTTGGAGTCAAATTCCAACAGGGGTATGACACAAAACCTGAAAAGGGTAGGGGAAGAGATAAATGTGCTTTTTGAAAAGAAGAGCTCACTATCAATTTTATCTCACAAATATTTTTCCGGTAAGGCTTGAAAGCACTTTTTATTCCACGGATATTTCCGTTAAAACTCTGATCGCTTCTCTTTTGATTGTTATGATAATGAATCCATAAGGTATGAGTGGTTGCTGGTACACAATGTAAGAAAAGCCTGCAGACAAAACTTGCAATCAGTGTGCAGTAAAATAAAGAGTGGTGTGTATGCGTGTGTGTGTGGTCTGTGTGTGTGTGTGGGTGGGTCAGACCAAGTTAAATACAGCAGAAATTTCCTCCCATTATTGATAAAACAGTTTGTCTAAAAGTCATTTTGACCTTGACAGATATTAATTCTCCCGTAGGAATTGTGTCAGGCAGAAGGCGGACCACAAATGTCTTGGATCATGACATTTTCACAGGTAAGCTAGGTCACTGTACCTCAATGAAATTGCCATTTAGGATTTTATCGTTTGCATTAATGGGAAAAATGAGAAGAACCAAGAAAAAATATATTTACAAATGAAGAAGGAACCCTGGTAGATTTAATACCAGGAGACCAGTTGGTGTAGAGCAGAGGTGAGCAAGTATGGCACCTTTACAACCTGTAGACTTCAACTTTCCAGAATTCCTGAGCCAGCATGTCCATAGGTTATAAAGATACCATAGCCGCCCACCCCTGGTGTAAAAGTTAAGGCCTCAAGCTAGAAACAGGGAGACGGGGAATTCTAGTTCTGCCTTGGGCACAAAGCCAGCTGGGTGACTTTGGGCCAGTCACTTTCTCTCAGCCTTAGAAAGTAGGCAATGGCAAACTACTTCTGAAAAACCTTGCCAAGAAAACTGCATGAACTTGTCCAGAATCAGACATGATTGAACAGAAAATAATAATAATAATAATAATAATAATAATAATAATAATAATAATAATAATAATAATAATAATAATAATATTACAGGAAGCCACCTTTATTTGTTAAATTGGACTAGATTTCCTCCAGAAACCCATGGCAGAAGCATCAGCCTTCCTTTTCCAATGTTTCCAACAATGATACCACAGTGATGTCCGTAGAGCTGAGAGACAGGTAGCTGCTCACCTGGTCATCATCAACCCTCCGACCACCCTCCTGCAATATCTTTCCCTGTAACTCCATACTAGACAGGATTAGGCATCTCACTAAACCCTGGTTCACATCAGTCATGGTTTAATGACTGGATCCACAGATAGTTTAATAAAGCATGGTTTATAATTTATATTAGATGGTTTTAAGATGGACATAGGCAACAAGTTGAGTCAAGAGTTGGGGGTGGGGGTCTTCCCAAGCCTTCAGTGATCATCCCAAGAGAACTTGAGGGGCTATCACAGAGAAGAGGGGGGCTGACTTATTCCCCAAAGCACCAGAGGGCCGGACCAGAAGTAATGGGTGGAAAGGGGATCAAAAAGAGATCCAACCTGTAACTAAGGAGAAATTTCTTGACAGTGAGAACACTTAATCAGTGGAACAACTTGTCTCCAGAAGTTGTGGGTGTTCCATCACTGGAGGTTTAACTTGAGACTTTCCCTCACTTATGCGCAGAACAACATGACCTTGACTTAGAAGAAGAATGTTATTATGTCTAACTGCATACACTCCAAGAAATTCCCCCCTCCCACTTTCCCAGGCTCAGAATGTGGCAGTGTGGGAGCATCTGGTCTCAATATGGCTTCCAAAGCTGACACCTGCCCTAGGTATTTCTGCCCTGAATAGAAGGCTGGACTAGAAGACCTCCTTCCATCCCACAGATTCTCTTATACCATGGCCTGTTTGTTTGTTTTTTAATAGCAACACTACTACCACTCCTGGGCAACGAGACCTTCTGCTTGCCAATCAATACAACCCAGGTGGCCTTTCTGGCCCAACAGAGACTCCATTTCCTCAGGGTCTTGTAAAAGAATAAAGTGATGACCTCCTTTTACCAGTCCACAATAGAAAGCGTCCTCACATATTGCATGATGGTGTGGTATGCTGGCTTGACAGCTGCGGATAGAAAGACGCTACAGAGGGTGGTGAGCACAGCACTAAACATCATGGACTTTTCCCTGGCACCACTAAATCAGTGGTCACCAACTAGTGGGCTGGGGACCACTGGTGGTCTGTGAGAAAATGTTGGTGGTCCGCAGAGAAATGTCCTCCCCAAAGCAATTGATCCAAGCGCCACTGAAACTCAAGGTTGCACTGCCCACATGGCCCGAGGGAACACAAGGCTTGCGTCGCTTGCATTGCGAACACCACGAGGTAGTGAGGGGAGGGGGGGAAGGGGCGGAGGGGGGGAACTTGCCCCACTTGCCCCATGTGCCTGGCCTGGCTACCAGGCTGCTTCTTTCCGCTTCTTTCTTCTTCTGCTTTTGGCTGCATGCAAGGAAGGCAGCAAAAGTCTTTCTTTCTTTCCCCCAAACTCTGACAGAAATGAGTCTTTGGGACCCTGAAAGGCCTCCTGCTCCAAGAGGCTATGCCATTCTGGCACAGTTTGGGGGAGAGAAAGAAAGACTTCTGCTGCTTCTGCTGCTTTCCTTGCATGAAGCCAAAAGTCTCTCTCTCTCTCTCTCCCTCCCCCTGAGAACAGAGCTGGAGACGGTATCCCGCAATCCCAAATAAAGAATGATCGATCGATAGGAAAACGGGGTGGGAGATTTTCCTGCAGACTTTATTGGGGATTTTCCCAGGGTCTCTGGTCCGCGGGATTTAAAATGATGAGTTTGATGGTCCCTGAGTTCCAAAAGGTTGGCAACCCCTGCACTAGATGACTTCGCTAGGGCTCGCTGCCTTAGAAGAGTGAGGAAAATCCTCAGGGACGACTCACACCCTGGTCAGCCCTTCTTCACTCTCCGACCATCGGACAGGAGATAGAGAAGCAGAGCCAGCCGCACCAAGAGGCTGAAGAACAGTTTCCACCTGTGGGCTGTCAGACTCCTGAACGGAAAATAACTTCATGTCAACATGGTATGACAGACTTGCAGGGCTGGCGCGTTGTGCAATCAGGTCACACGGTGTAATAAATTTGGGACTGGGTCAGGGACTTCTGTCCTCACTGTGAGTTGTGTTGTGGGTGTGTATGCACGAAGGGAGGCTCAGCCAATCTCATTGTACACAGGTTGTCCTCTGACAATAAAGGTAATAATAACAATGCCTACCCAAACATGGCTAATTAACCGCCTTCAAAGCTCTAAGACAAACACATGCAGAATTTCTGTTTAATAAGAACGAGTACGCTGAGATTTCAAGACTAACGAGAGGTCTCGTTTATACAGGCTACCAGGGAATAGTTAATTTACTAGTTGGCTAATGTTCTTCTCCTGAACGTCCTTTTAAAACAAAAAACAAAAGAAACCAAACCTTTCATAAATGATATATATTGGATAGTTGCCCAGTAAGGAAATATCAGTTATGAATAATGTTTCTACCTCCATCATTGTCATCGTTTTAATACTCCTAATTACTTATAAAAGCTATGATATTTAAGGTAGGAAAATCCTCTAGCTTTAAATCTTTTTTTTTTTTAAAAAGGATCCCACAATTATCCTTTTTCTAAATCATTTGATGCAGTTCACAGTAGCTGTGCACAAGGAGCGGAGATGACGTGCATTTCTAAGTCTATTCAGATTTTATTTATATAATGATGGATTGGATTTATAATTTTTAATTCACATATTGTTATATTGTTTATATCCTGCTGTACATTTCAGGAGCTCAAGGCAACTTATAAAAGACCTTAGTCTTTCCAGCCATACGTACCTCTTGTAAGAAAAGCTGGACTGAATATGAGTGCCTAAACCTTCCAGTGAATTTATCTGACTCATACTGGGGTCTCTCTGCTCGTATTCCAGCACCTTCCACACTATACCTGTTTGGCTCATGTGCTGATAGGGAAGGACCAGAACAAAGTCAGCCAATGAGCTTCTGTAGGTAAGGAGGGAACCAGAACAAAGTCAGCCAATGAGCTTCTGTAGGTAAGGAGGGAACCAGAACAAAGTCAGCCAATGAGCTTCTGTAGGTAAGGAGGGACTAGAACTTGGATCTCCCTGTTCCTAATCTAGGATCTTCACCACTAGCCATATTGGCTCTTGGGTCGAGAGCGAGTTGCTCCCCCAAGGCGACCTCTATGTTTGAGGAGAGTCTAGAATTTAAGCCTCCTCCAATATCTTCACCATCACCCTTCACTGGCTCTCTGGTTCTTTTTTTGAACCCATGTGCAGAAGCTCTAGGGATATGGGATCAACTGGGGAAGAAGACATTGCCAAAACTTGGACAACCTTCCACTAACCCTGCCAATGGTTGGACTTAAGCATAGTACACACAATTACCTGCTACAATGTCCTACCAGTCAATCACTGCTTCAGCTTCAACCGCAACAATACAAGAGCACACAACAGATACAAACTCAGCGTAAACCACTCCAAACTTGATTGCAGAAGGTACAACTTCAGCAACAGAGTCGTCAATGCCTGGAACGTCAATCCCTGACTCTGTTGTTACATCCTCTAACCCCCACTCCTTTAACCTTAAACTGACCTCTGTTGACCTCACCCCATTCCTTAGAGGTCTGTAAGGGGCGTACATAAGTGCACCATCGTGCCTACGGCCCCTGTCCTATTGTCCCCATTTATTTGTACCTATTTCCTGTATTTGTACCCATGTTTATACTTGTGCCTATTATCTTGTAAGCGATTGACCAATCAAATCAAATCAATAAACAAATAAATCTGCCTTTAACTATCAAAGGATCCTTGGCTCCTTTCTACATCCTTTCCCCAGGACCATCATGCCATCATTAACCACCTGTCTTCTTACAAGCATTACTCTCAGCAGGTGGTCCCCATAGCTAGTGCCCAATGGACCATTCACCTTCAAGCCAAAGCTTGCTCAGATGGCCAAGCCAGTTGAATTAAAGCAGAGAAGATGCCAACTTCCCCTTGAGTTCCTGCTTAAGGCCTGGTACATCATCACCAAAAGGAACTCTTGGTTTTCACCTAAGCCCAGAGCTGGCCCTGGGTTGGTGGCCATTTTACAATCCCCAACTTTGCACCTGTCTCACAAGGAAGAAGGCTAAAGAGTTTGCACCAGAGACCCAATTCCTCCTCCTCAGTCATTCCTTACTATACCGATTCCGGTTTTTTTTCCCCCCTGTTAAGCTAAAATCTTAAAAATCTTATACATGAGGCAAAGACCTATTTGTTTTCACGGGCCAAAAAAAATAAAGGATCACAAACAGAAGAGATGGTGATGAAAAGGGTAATTCAGAAGAATGACACTTCTGGGCAATATTTCATCACCATTTTTACAGGGGTCTTTTAAAAAGCTCTCTAATAATAGCGACTCAGTATTTCAGGCAAACGTCCTCATTCTTTCCAGCCTTTTTTTTTTTTTTTGAGCATGCCTCTTGATGGGTGGATGTCTCCTTTGCTTAAAATCAGAAAATATAATAACCTTCAAGTGTTGTCTGCTTTGGTTCTTGTTATGCAGGCAGGGAGAACTCGGGTATTGCCCTATAGCAAACTATGTGCCTTTCTCACCGAAGGTCCTGGGTTTGAGCCATGCCTGGAAAGGCAGCAGAGCATTACCCAGAAGTCTGTGGTTTTTCCGGCGTCATTGGTGTACAGGTAGTCCTTGACTTACAACCACAATTGAGCCCAGGATTTATGTGGCTAAGTGAGAAATTTGTTAAGTGAGTTTTCTCCCATTTTATGCCTTTCCTTGCCATATTGTTAAGTGAATCACTGCAGTTGTTCAGTTTTAGTGACACAGTTGTTGAGTGAACCTGGCTTCCCCATTGACTCTGTGTCAGGGCTCCAACAAATCCACCCCCATTCAAATCAAAAGTCTCTAGCCGCATCTCAGAGAAAAGTAAATTGGTTTATTAGAAGTTGCCATGTTGGCGCGTGGCTGGGTGCAGCTGATACTAAATTATATCATACATTTCCCCCTTGACCCTGGTCTTCCCCCCAACCCCTGGATGTGACTTCTCCAATGGGACACATCCATCTCCAAGGGTCATCCATCATGCTCTCCAATAACTTTCTTACACTCCGACAACTTTGGGCTGCCAGGGTGATTATCTAGGCACTTAAGGAATGCCTTGTTTTTCCCCACTCCCTTTTTCTGGCAGCTAAAAAGACCAAAGGAATATCTTTTTAGTTGACACTCTGCTTGTCAGAAGGTCACAAAAGGGAATCATTTGACCCCAGGACACTGCAACCATCATAAATATGAACCAGTTGCCAAGTGTCTGCATGTAAATCACGTGATTGATGGGGATGGTGCAGTGGTCCCAAGTGTGATAAATGGTCATAAGGCACTTTTTTCAATGTCGTTGTGACTTCAAAAGGGCACTAAATGAACTGTTGTAAGTCGAGGACTGCCTGTACAATCTGAGACCTCAGAATTAAATGCAGCTCCATGGAATTTTGGGATGGATCCCAGACTTCTTCATTTTCTTTTTTGGGGGGGTCTTCAAGTCAAATTTCATTCCTGCTGATCACATGGACAAGTTGAAGTCAAAGACCTCCAAGCCCCACTCCAACTCTGTTACAGTGGTACTGTCAGGATTCCAGCAATCGCCCTAATTAAATCATGATCCTCAAGCCAAACTTCAAAAAACTGCAAAGGATTCATTAGAGGCAACATACTGGCACTGCCCTGTATGAAGCCACCTCTGACATATGTAATTTACACTCACCTGTTTCCCCCCTCCCCCCCTGGGTGTCTTATAAACCAGATTCTCCAATTGAGCACGTTCACAGGCTGGGTGTCATCAATCACATTCTCCAATTAAATATATTCCCAGGCAAAAGCTCTGGTATTTGAGTTACAATCTTTTAAAGGTAAGAGTTGGAATGTATTTTCAATTTCAAACTGCTGCAACTCCTCTTCCAGATTTCCTCCCTCCCCCCCCTTTTTTTATGGCAACTACTAAAACAGGCATAGGAATATTTTATGAGTTGACAGGTACCCTGGTATTCAACTGCTAAGAAACTCATCGAATTTGGTACTCAGCACATTCTGCTGTGAAAATGTTGTCCCTGTACTCATCATTTGTTTAGTACTCAGCTCACAAGATAGAATTTGTCACTGTCAGCTGCCTTGTGTCTCGTTACATTATTCCTTATGGGAAAAAATTATTTGGTATTTATTATTTTTGGTATTCGTTGCATCTCCTGTAACCAATTAATAATGAGTATCACCGTATTCTGCATTTTGTTAAGAAATGCGTCCCTTTTCTTTCTTCCTTATGGCCATTTCGGTTTCCCTCAGAAAGAGCTTACACTTGCAATTCTCCTTTCTGCCTCCGCTGTCATCTCTGTCTTAGCCCATCTCCACAACCACACTGGGCACGGAGAGGAGATGCGTCACATTGAAATGCACCCATGAGTTCGACCAGCCTCCCCAGCTGAACTTGAACCAACGGCATCACCACAAAGGGCCAGAGCAGTGTCTGGGGAGAACGTCCCAGAAGGAATACTCAATTATCCTCATCCTTGTTGGGAGGGACTTGTCAAAATTTCTGATCAATAGTGCAGATAGGAGGTAGTGAATTTAATAACTCTTTTTTCCCCTCCTTTGGAACCAAGCTGTTCTAGCAGAGTTAATAAGCTGTGTTTCATTATAACATGTGACAGATACACCATCGCGGTTTGCATAACACACCACTGTTGAGTTTGGGTTGCTGCACTAGACTTCTCCTTTAGTTAAAAAAAAGAAGAGGTCACAGAGCCAGCAAATATACAACTCACTTGCCAATTAAAAAGGTGTTACATGAATTAGGGTTTTTGCAAAAATGAAGGATTTGAACTCGGCAAACCAAACCTGATTCCTTCCACCAGAAACAGCCAAATGGCTGGCTGTGAATCAGACACACACAGAGAGAGAGACATACACAGAGACACACACAAACCACACACACACAAAGAGAGAGAGAGAGAGAGAGAGAAACCTTTCTGCCCCTGGAAAAATAAGGCCACATATCACAAGAAGCGAAACTTCAAAATAGCTCCTGCACAGTTCAGAGACCTTAAATAGGTCAGCGCTTCACTGTGGCTGTCACAGAATTGGACTCGTCCCAGGTAAAAGGTGTTTTAGAGGCTTGTGAGAGAGTTACTGGAAAAAGGGACAATTCAGGCTGACAGGGACAGGAGAAGAATAAGTGCCCCTGTGAGGTTCAGCCAGGATCTTGGCACACATACGAGCTAATGAGCACCCGTAACCTCTTTGTCCAGCCACATTGTATGTCGCAATCACCCCAGTTTTCTGTTTGCAGAAAGAATTCCATCTCCCACCTCGAAAGCAGAAGAGGCTTTTCTCTGCAGCAGTTCAGCCACGAGCGAAGCCGTTTGGACACTGAACAATGAATGACTAATAGCGGAGGAATGACATTTTTAAAAAAACGACTTTGCAGTAAAAGTATCTAAGAATAAAACCGTACAAGAGAACCACGGCTTTCTGGGAACGATCCTTATCTCAAAATAGAAACGCGGCATTTTAAAGGAAAGGATTTATCATGGAGAGCGGTCCACTTCAATAGACAGCGCTCGCCCGGTTTTGAAACATAAGCCACACTCTTGGGGAAGGCGGGTTATTTCATAATTATGGGGTGTCTTCGACTCACCGCTGGAGCAGTCTGGCCCTCCCCATCCTGGTTCACAGTGACAGGTGTCGGGAGACACACACCGTCCGTGGACGCATTCTTCAGTACAGAGAGCTAGGGAGAGAAAGAGACAGACATTACCTCAGTGTCACAGGCCAAGGAAGTTGGCATAATATGTGTATCAGAGGTGGCCTTCAGCCGGTTCTGACCGGTTCTCGAGAACCGGTAGCGGACATTTGGAGTAGTTTGGAGAACCGGCCAATCCCACCTCTGACTGGCACCGCCAAACCCATCTCTTCTTCGCCTCCCATTGAGTCCCAGCTGATCGGCTGGGTCTTCTTTGGTTGCCCCGCACCGGAGGACAGAGCTGGAAAGCAGGTTAGTGAGGTGGGGAGGGAAGGGGGATTTTGCAGTAACCTTCCCCTGCCCACGTCCACCAAGCCACACCATGCCCACCAAGCCACGCCCACAGAACTGGTAGTAAAAAGGTTCGAATCCCACCATCAATGTTCATGCTATTATTACAATTTCAAGCAACCTCATTTGCCTTTTTAAAAAAAAAAAATCCCAGAATTTAAATTCAAATTTTACAGGAAGGCTAAAATCCCGGAAGTTCACTTGGCACTCCCGCTCAACAACTTTAACATTGATTCACAACGGAAAGTCGCTTAGTGCCCAGTTATAGGAAGACACACCCATGAGCCCACAAAAAGGATTCTAGGCTTTGAACTACCACTTTAGCAATGGACAATCCTTGGTAGGATTCGATTCGCACCTCACACAACGTCTCTGTATAACTGGGGCATAGCATCCTCCCCTACAGTGTGACTGCGAGGCCCCACATCAAAGTGTAGATCACATCATGACCAGCTGTAAGCTGAGGGCATTTAGCAGTCCAGAATCTTATTTATATTTTAATACTAGCTTGATTCTCATGCTTCGCTACGAAACTATGTGATTGGGCTTAGTTTTGGGGGAAGAAAATAAAGGGGAAAAAATTGTGTTTCTGCTTACCAGCATCCACTGGTATTCATCTGGCTAGCGTCCTGTCAGTGTGTGAGATAGTTGAGGGCTGTTTGGAAACTGAAATAGTATTTGCTGTGTGAGCAAGAAGGAGACAGCAAGGAGCCCGGGCGTGGCTTAGCTCAACTGTTCTGTATTAAAGCTGCTTGGTGCTGTGAAAACTGAAACTGAAATTCCTCTCCTCTGCTTGTGTTTTGCATTTGGGGCAGATTTCTTTCCAGGTGGGGAGGGGGAGTAGAACTCCTTAGCATCAGAGCATGTTAATAATAATAATAATAATAATAATAATAATAATAATAATAATAATAATAATAATAATAATATAGGAAATACTAATAGCCCTGATGGTCGTTTCTTAGTGAGCCCCTAGAAGCCAAGAGGAACATACGTGCCAAATTTCAAGTTTGTAAGCTTTACGGTTCTGGAGATTTTGTGATGATGCGTGAGTGGTATTTCACTTTTATATAGAGAGATAAACCAGTGTTTCTCAGCACTTTGGCACTTTGAAGCGATGTGGGCTTCAACAGCATAGCTGGCTGGGGAATTCTGGGAGTTGAAGTCCACACATTTTCAAATCTGCCCAGGTGGAGAAACACTGATATATAAACCATGTTGTGCTTCAATGGTTAGATGGCCTCAACATTGGTATTTGAACATAGATCTTGTTGACATTTGTATGTTATTGTGTTTTATCCATCTAGGTGAAATGTTGAGATATATATATATATATATATACAGTATATTGCAAGTCCATGCGTGATATGCCATACACTAAATCAATAAATTCCCAGAAAAACATGCAAACATGCAACTTAGTCGGACATGCCAAGGCACTTGGGGACAGTCCGCTTGAAATTAATATTTTGGTCTCACAGTGTCTCAGGGCTACATCCAGGGGTGGGGTTCAAAAATTTTACCAAAGGGTTTTTCTACCCGGTTGCTGGGTGGGCGTGGGCGTGGCCATGGTGGGCGTGGCCTAGTCGGCCTCCTGCACTATAGTGTGTGGGGTGTTTTTGCCCTCCCCGGACTCCGGAGGCTTTTCTCGAGCCTCCGGGAGGGTGAAAACGGGCCCCTTGGGCTCCGGAGGCTCCCTGGAAGCCGCAAACAGGCCCAATTCCGGCCTTCTCGAACTTCCAGGAGGCACGTTTTTCACCCTCCCCGAGCCTCCATGTGCGCCCGGCCCTTCCCTGCATCCAAAACGGGCCGTGTGGGGGTTCCTGGGAGGGGCGGGGTGGGCGGGGTGGGGCCAGGCAGGAGTGGGATTTGCACAGAATCTTAGCTTAGGGGCTCTCCCGAACCCCTAAAAAACCCCCAGCAGCCCACCTCTGGCTATGTGATCCCCTTTTGTGACCTTCTGACAAATAAAGTCAATGCCGAAGCCGGATTCAGTGAGCGACCGTGTGACTTAACTTCACAACTGCAGTGATTCCCTTAACAACTGTGGCAAGAAAGGTCATAAAATGGGGCAAAATTCACTTGAACAACTGCCTGACTTGGAAATGGAAATTTTGAGCTGAATGGTGGTCATAAGTTGAGGATTATCTGTATAACTCTCCATCTCTGAGCACAACTCTGGGCAGGAGTACAAGAACTCAGGAAGCTCAAACTGCCCAAGGAGCTGCTGATCCAGTTCTACAGAGGAATCATTGAGTCAGTCATCTGCACCTCTATCACTGTCTGGTTTGGTTCTGCAACCCAACAGGACAGACACAGACTCCAGAGGCTAATTAGGACTGCAGAAAAAGCAATTGCTACCAGCCTGCCTTCCATGGAGGACCTGTATACTGCACGAGTCAAAAAGAGGGCTGTGAAAATATTTACAGACCCCTCACATCCCGGACATAAACGGTTTCAACTCCTACCCTCAAAACGACACTATAGAGCACTGCACACCAGAACAACTAGACACAAGGACAGTTTTTTCCTGAAAGCCATCACTCTGCTAAACAAATAATTCCCTGAAAACTGTCCAACTATTTACAAAGTCTGCACTACTATCACTATTAATCTTCTCATCCCTCCTTATCACCCATTTCCTCCCACTTGTGACTGTATGACTGTATTTTTGTCACTTGTATCCTTACGATTTATATTAACTGTTTCCTAGTATGATTTGATTGCTTATTGTACCCTATGACTATTATTAAGTGTTGGACCTTCTGATTCTTGACTCTTGATGAATGTCTCTTTTCTTTTATGTACACCGAGAGCATTTGCACCGAAGACGAATTCCTTGTGTGTCCAACCACACTTGGCCAATAAAGAATTCTATCTATCTACCTATCTATCTGATCCTGGCAAAGTGCTGCAGAAGGCTGATCATCCCATCATCCCCAGCTGACCCACGGAGAACTACAATGCTGATCCAGCTCTTGAAGAAATCCAGTTTGACACCCCTGGATTAGATAGTATAATTTCAGAGAAGGGGTCTGGAGCACGCCCACCCTTCTCCGTCTAATGGGAGAGGCAAAGTTATTTATTGGTTTGTTTATTTATTTCAATTTTTATGCCACCCACCTCCCCTATATAAGGTGACTCCAAAAACCCTCAGGGAGAGGTGGCCCAACAAATAACCTGGTCCTCTACCAGATAGAGCAGTGGTCCCCAACCACCGGGCCCCGGACCAGTACCGGTCCGTGGATCATTTTTTAACAGGCCGCAAAGAAGTGGGCACCGCCATCTTGTTTCGACGGCGCTTGAGAAAGTGCTTCCGGGTGAGCTTGTCGGTCGTCGGTTGGAAAGCGGCGTTTGGGTGCTGAAGGAATCCTCGCACCTTAGTTTCGTCGAAGGGGGGGGGCGGCTTCGAACGAAGAGCCGTCCCGATGGCGGTGGAGTCTCGCGTTACTCAGGAGGAGATTAAGAAAGAGCCCGAAAAGCCCATTGACAAAGGTACAAAGGAAGAGTTGAAGGTGGCGGGGAGAAGCGGGGGACGGCTGGCTGGCCGGTCGCTCAGCTCACCTTGCCTTGGTCGTGCGTGCTGATGCTGGTACTGGTCCGTGGATCATTTTGTGATGCCGGTACCGGTCCGTGGGACAAAAAAGCTTGGGGGCTACTGAGATAGAGAATTAAGAGCAATAACTAGCTGCTTGAATTGCACCTGGAAGGAAATTGGGAGCTTCTACTGGGGTAACATGGGAGAGCCAATGGTTGCCTAATTACAGTTTAGCACAGTGTTTTTCAACCTCAGCAATTTTAAGTGGGGTGGACTTCAACTCCCAGAATTCCCCAGCCAGCAAGGCTAGCTGGGGAATTCTGGGAGTTAGTCCATCCCTCTTAAAATTGCTGAGTTGAGAAACACCGGAATAGCATGTTGCTGACATAAGCCCAGTAGCAAAATCAAAGAGAAAGCTGTGCAGAACCAGAAAGACTGATGCTTATTCATTTGAAAAATTTATATGCCACCCACTCCTCCTCGAGCTCCAGGCAGCCTACAAATATTCATATACAATAAAAATCATTAAAAACCCAGCTTTATAAAAAAAAATCTATGCTGCTTTGATTGATGACTACCTCCCAGCCAAGCTAAGTCGGGCACAACTCACGAAATTAGCCAGTTGCAAGAATGGCTTTGGAAAACAGCACCAGAAAGGCAGAAAGTTTTCTTCTTATTGGGGCAAAGCTGGAGGAAGTTAACCTTTGGCCTTTTCCTGCAAACCTCCCTCTAGGTCCCAGAGCTTCCAATGCAAATTTGAGGAGGGGTGAGAGGGGGTTCTTTGACATCAAGGATGACTATGCAGGAAGGATGAAAACTTAAGACTGATGCAGTCCCTAGAATCCAGAGGTGGCTTGAGGAGATGATAGGACAAAAAGTGGAATATAAAGCAGAATTTTTCTTACTTGGGATCATAACTGAAAAATATAACAAAGAGGTGATCTATTTAATAATACACGTGATCACTGCCGCAAGGTTAGCCTTTGCTCAAAAGTGGAAAGATAAAGAAATTCCCAATGAAGGGGAAGTAATAAGAAAGATATGGACTTGCGCTGAGATGGACAAATTAACTTCGGAAATGAAAGACAAAGACAAAACAGAATACTATAAAGTACAGGATAAATTATATCAATGGTGAAGAGAAAGGAAGGATCTAGAACCAAAAGATAGGAGGGTTGGCAAAAAAGATGATTAGAAATAGAAAATATTGTATAAATGTATCAATGTGTCATGCCCCTGTCAGAGCCGGAGTCCAAGGACGAAGACGAACAGCTGACAGGGAGCGGGAGTGTGGCTCCGTTGGCTGTGGAATAAACTGGGGAAGGGCAAATTCCGGCTGGACAGAGCAGGGGAAGAGGTGGAACAAGGGAGAGGGAGTTCAGAGGAAGACTCAGGCCCACCCCCTCTTCATCCTAGGGCATGCAGGGAGGAATGGAGAAGAGACCAATGTGGATCGCGTGGCTTACGGGGGAGGAAAGGGCCCTGATTCCCTTCATAGCCACACCTGTGAATGACAGTTTAAAAGAACTGAATGCTAACTGCGGTAGTTGCTGGGAGCAAACATGAGTTTATCCTGTGTTGGTTTTGTTTATCTGTGTTCCTGGTGTCTTCCCAACTATGTGAGTTTTGCTGTGCCTGCATGTCTGGAATTCTTGCTCCTGCCATGCCAAACTAATTACCTCATTTTGGCTTGAGTGGACTTATAATTATAGTTTGTGTAGACCACATTTTGGACTTGATTCTCTGCAGCCCAAGGCTGTTCCTGGGAGAGGTTTTCTCCAGCCCAGAAGGTAACCTGGACATTGGGGGCAAAGTTGGAGCTACTAAAGGGACTCCTACTGATTATCTGACTGTGTTGCCTTTGTGCCACGCCCCTTTGGGTCATCACAAAATGTATAAATGTATATAAAACATGTATTTTATGCCATAATATGTATGACAAACAGGATTGTCAAAATGAGTATACCACGTCCAATGTTTTTAATAATTTATTCAGTAAAACTTTTGTTAAAAAAAAAAAAAGACTGATGCAAAGCCTAGGCTGCATCAACAGAGGAATAGTATCAAGATCATGTAAAGTGTTGGTACCACTTTATAACACTTTGGTAAAGCCACATTTGGAAACTGCTCTTAGAAGGAAAATCCTTCTGGTTCAGTTCCCAATCTGGGGGAAACACTGGAAACAACATGGGGGCTGATTGGAAAGGAAGTTTAATGATGAACAGAACCAACAGCAGTCCTGGGTCAGCTGACCAATTGGTTTTTCGAGTACATGAAGTTTTATAACTTTCAGAGATGCTGCTACAGGGGGTTGTGCCGTGTCTGAAGTGCCCTTAGGAGAGTGTCCATCACTAGAGGTCCTCAGGAAGAGCCACTTGTCCAATATGCAGTACGATGTCCTGCCTGAGCAAGAAGTTGGACTATAAGACCTCCAAGGCTCCTTTCCAAATCTTTTATTCTATATTCTACATTTGTCTATCAGGATGTTAATCTAAATACACTGCTATTTAGGTTTGAAAAGTTATTATTTTCATGTCTACTTTGATGACCGGACAAGAAAGGAAATTGTAGTGATAAATTGGATTCCTTAGCAGACAACTGTTGAAGGCCAAATTTGCAAATGCTGAAAAAATATTCATTTCTTTGGCCTTCCCTTCCCCCAATATCCTAATGGAAGAAGGATGAAGTGCAAGTTCAAATAAGTGAGAAAACACAATTATCCCATATGTACATTTAATGGCTGGAATATGCCAGACAAAAGCAACTTGAATTCTGCTGTCAAATCCCCTGTGGTCTGTAACTCTTTTGAGTATTTAATTACTGCTTTTTTTTCCCCCTTGAGCATTTGAGAAGGTTCCCAGGTTTCTGTAATCCTAAAATCTCTTGCAAGGACTTGAGGATTGTGAAAATAAAAGAAACATATCCCTGTTAATGCACACGGAGACATGAAGCAGGCGAACGATAAATCAGAAGTTAAATTTCTAATATGTTATACCTCTGTGTGGTGACCTTGGTTGGATGAATCGCTATTGTTCAATTGACCTCAATTTCCCTATCAGTAAAACAGTGTTTTCCCCCCATTTTTCTGGAAGGGAATGAGCTACGGAACAAGAGACGACCAAAAAGACATATTCGCTGTTCAACTGATTAAATGTAGCAGGTTGGAGGCTGGATAGATCAGCTGTAACTTGTTCAGAAAGTTGTCAATATCAACAATTCCATTCCAGGTCATTTTTTCCCCCTATTAGCACACATTTCTAGGTCCATCCACAAAGGGGGAGGCAAGGAAGAGAGCCTGTCCTGCTGTAAGCTTTCCTTTAATTAATTTTTCATTCTATTAGCATTCCGCATAATAGGATACACGGCTCCCCAAGGCAATTCTCTTAATGTTCTTTTTTTGGAAACAAGTTAATGGAAGCGTAAAAATGGCTCGCCTCAAAATGGCCCAACCTCAAATAAAGGCAAGCCCCTCTTTACCCTTAGCCCCTACCCTGTTCTGCAGGCCCCCTCCCACGGGCAGGCACAGAGTCCTGTCTCAGCCAACTGATGGAGAATGTGCGTTGGTGTTTCTCTCTCCTGGCTCCCCCACTCACCCCTCACTATGCATGGGGTCACTTTATAGATTAACAGAGTTGGAAAGGACCTTGTAGGTCATTCAGTCCAACCCCCTACCCAAGCAGGAGACCCTACACCATTTCTGACAGATGGCAGTCCAGTCTCTTCTTGAATGCCTCCAATGATGAAGCTCCCACAACTTCTGAAGGCAACGTCTGTTCCACTGGTTAATTGTCCTCACTGTCAGAAAATTTCTCCTTTTTCCCAAGTTGAATCTCTCCTTGATCAGTTTCCATCCATTATTCCTTGTCAGGCCTTCTGACGCCTTGAATAATAGCTTGACCCCTTCATCCTTTCTGTGGCAGCCCCCTCAAATATTGGAAGATGCTCTCATGTCTCCCCTGGTCCTTCTCTTCACTAGACTAGCCAGGCCCAATTCCTGCAAGCGTTCATCGTATGTTTTAGCTTCACAACAGTGGCAAAAAAAGAGTCAACTCAACAACCGCCTTGCTTAGGAAATTTTGGTCTCAGCTGTGGTTATAATTCAAGGGCTGTCTGTATAATACATTTATGGGGCACAGACGGAAGAAGGGAGAGCTAAAGAGAGAGAGAGAGAGAGAGAGAGAGAAATAAATCTGTAAGAACACATGTTCTTACAAATAAGAACTCTTTGGTTTAATGCTATTCAAGCCACTGCCATTCTCTTCCTGGACCCTGAGCCAAATGTGATCAAATCTGTTTGTCTAGGAATGAGTTATGGTGAAACCATCGTGTTCTTTTGACCTGTTCTGTGCTGTTTGCAAGGGTGTTTTTTAAGAGGCATGCTCAGACACTCAGCACATGAGGGAGGGTCATGCGCGCAATCATTGGGGGGGGGGGCAGCATGCATTGCCTCCTGGGTGTTGGCACACGAGTGAACGCAAGTGAGTGTGCATGCAATTATCGGCACGGGAGCCGAAAAAGCTTAGCTACCCCTGCTCTATGATGCAGCAGTAGAAGATCACTAGCAGTTTTTCATTCAGTTGTTGTTTTCTGAGAAGTCTCAGATGATCATAAGTCAAGGACTACCTGTATAGGATTTCCTGCTCGACCAAGGGGTTGGACTAAAAGCAGGGGTGGGATTCTACAGGTTCACACCTATTTGCTAGAACTGGTTGTTAACATTCTAAGCAGTTTGGAGAACCGGTTGTTAGAAGAAATTACTGGGCTAATCCTGTAAGGAAGGCAGGAAGGAAACATTCTGGTGTTGCTTACAGAAACTGCCTCTCCGTTAACCCTTATTGCATTCTTGGCAGGACTAGACTTCCTGTCTCAGGAACTTCTCTGGAGGTTTTTTTTTCTCCTTTGCTGGTACTTTGCTTGTGTGGAGGGACCATTCAAAGTTACAATGGCACTGAAAAAAGTGACTTGTGACCATTTTTCACACTTACGACTGTTGTAGCATTCCCACAGTCACGAGAGGCCAGGTGAGGAGATGCATGCCTCGATGTGAGTGATGTTGAGTTGGCCACGCCCAGCCAGTCACATGACCACCAAGCCACACCTACCAACTAAGCCACGCCCACAGAACCGGTTGTTAAAAAAATTGAATCCCACCCCTGACTAGAAGAGCTCCAAGATCCCTTCCAGCTCTACTATTCTCATGTTCTAATCCAGTTCCACCCTTTATTTTCTACCATGGCCGCCTCCAGCCCGTCAGAGCCCCAAAGACCATTAAAAGTAGCTACTTAAAATAAAGCCAGTTCTGCAGGATTGCATGGCGGTCTCCAAACGGAGAAAGAGCCAGCTGTAATTATTATTAACTGCTACTTATTACGAGGATAGAAATTAGCCATTAAGCATATGCTTGGTACACCTTCTGCACATTAGCAGCCTCCATGCACAGTGGGCTATCATTTCCATCGTCCTCAGCTGGCAGGCCTCACTGGGAATTCCAAGAGTGATTGTCCAAGGCTTCAGGAGGCCATCCAACTGCAGAAGGCTGGGATGGTACAGATGGTTGATATGATTTTAAAGGGCTTCGGATGCTGATTGTAATGAGAGCTGGAATCCATTCCAAGTGCTGGCAGATTTTTTTCCCCATGGGAGGGTGGGGGTTTTGTGTCTCTCTGTGTGTGTGTGGTTTTGTGTTTTTGCTCAAAACTGATTTGTCGCTTAGTTTCCTTATTTATATTTCGATTCCATCTTTCCATCTCGTGAAAGTTTGAGGCAGCTTAGATTTGGGGGAGTGGGGGTCTCTTCATTTTATCCCAGTAGCTGCAACTGTGTGTATATGTGAAAATATTTACAGAGCAGTCACATCCTGGACATTTCAACTCCTACCCTCAAAACGACACTATAGGGTACTGCACACCAGAACTACTAGACACAAGGACAGTTTTTCCCCCATGCCATCGCTCTGCTAAAGAAATAATTCCCTCAGCACTGTCCAACTATTTACAAAGTCTGCACTACTATTACTATCAATCTTCTCATCACTCCTTATCACCCATCCCCTCCCACTTGTGACTGTATGATTGTAACTTTGTCACTTGTATCCTTGCGATTTATATTGACTGTTTCCTAGTAGGATTTGATTGATTATTGTACCCTATGACTATCATGAAGTGTTGTACGTTATGATACTTGATTCTTAACTAATGTATCTTTTCTTTATGTATACTGAGAGTATTTACACCAAGACAAATTCCTTGTGTGTCCAATCACACTTGGCCAATAAAGAATTCTATTCTATTCTATTCTATTCTATTCTATTCTATTCTATTCTATTCTATTCTATTCTATTCTATTCTATTCTATTCTATTCTATTCTATTCTATTCCATTCCATTCCATTCCATTCCATTCTATATTCTATTCTGATTCTACTCTATTCTCTATTCTCTATTCTCTTTCTATTCTATTCTAGATTGATCTGAAAAAGTGAAGTGCCCTACCTTGAGTGATTTCTAGGGAGAACCTGCCTGGTGCCAGCTCTACACCTTTACCACTATACAGGCAGTCCTCAGCTTACATCCATAATTGAGCCCAAAAATTCCGTTGCTAAGCAGGGCAGATTTACATAAGCTTTGCCCCATCTTGCAACCTTTTTGCCACAGTTGTTAAGTGAGTCACATGGTCAATAAGCAAATCTGGCTTCCCCCCGTTGACTTTCTTGGAAGCCGGCTGGAAAGGTTACGAATGGTGATCACCTGACCCCAGAACCTTGCAAGCGTCATAAATACATTCCAGAACACAATTTCGTTAGTACCCTGGAGAGCTCCCTGAAGAAAATGACAAACCAGATTGCTTCAGAAACCTTCAGTGGTCAACTAAGATCCAACATGGCATGATCCTTGCTTGCAGCTGAATTCATTTCCAGAATGGCTCCCGTAGCTGCCTTGGAAGAGAAATATAGGGAAACCCCATGCGAAAGTCAAAACTGCCAGCGTTTCAACCAAACTCTCCACCCCAATTCAGCATCTGATTCAAGGTGGATCCGGCGCTGACAGCCCCTTATGATAGGGGGCCCTAGAATCCAGGTTCTTCTGCATTACTGATTCTACAGGGATATTCACAACCAGTGGATCATCCCTCTTTCATTTAAATTTCCAGCATGCACTGATAACTTTCATCTGCACTCTCTGTTTAGATAATCTGGACAAATCTATTCCTTTCAAAGGAGCGCCACTTTTCTACTTTATGCACAAGCTTCACCCACAAATTGTTGCTAGTAGTTCTTGTTGTTAGAAGCTAGCTTTGTGTCGTTCATTTGATTGATTGTGTTTGTATTGGTCAATGACCGAGATAAAGTTCTATCCGTCTGTCTGGGATCTGTTCAGAATGGCTGCTCCTAAGACCGTGGAAGACTCAGCTTCTACACCGGAGCTGTCCAATAGCAGAAGAACTACTACATCAATAGCTCTGAAGGTATCTATGGAGATGTTTGAAGACTTCTCCATATTCTCCAGATTCAAATCTGAGACCTTGCTGGGTTCCTGACCTCAGAGGTGTAAGAGAGTTTGTTAAGAGTCCACTAGGCTCCATTGCACACAGAGAACCTCCTGCAAAAATTGATGCACAATGTATAAACCTGATGGGAATATTTAGATGTAGGCAGTTCTGCTGTCACAGGAGGAGAAGGAGGAGATTTGCGATGCATTCTTATTAAAAACAACATCCAGGCAAACCAGGGCAAAAACCACAGAGGCTCAATCAATCTTATAAATCAATAATGTTAATGCTGCAATATTTCCCTGTATTATTCCCAGCTTTTACTCTGCACCGGTATAGATGGCCAACTTACCCAACCCCACAACTCCAGACGGCCATTAGTCTTCTCGGAAAGGAATTACAAATCTCTTAGAACTGAGTAATGAAGTTCAAATATCAGCTGAATCAGCAGAGGACGTGACCCAAGAATTTGTATTCTGGGAGTTATTTCAACTCGCTTTCTTTCCTGTTACTCTTTTAGACTCCCTAGGAAAGTTTTCCCAATCCTTATCTTACACCACTTTCTGAGGGATGAAAGGTTTACATTGTCCCGTACATAAATTCAGTCTGGCTCTGCAACATCTTCCCTATGTTTAGTCTCATTGCTTAATGAAAAGAAGGACTAGGGGTGATGTGATAGCAGTGTTCCAATAGTATTCAGCTTTGTTTGGGTATTTTCCCGTCATTATAGTTGTGCTTTTAAAGTTGTAGCAACGTTGGCAGAATCTCATCTGCCATCATCAGGCTTCTGGCAGATGAGATTCTGCCGAAACGTTGCTACAACTTTAAAAGCACAGTCTCAAATCTTCCACCAAGCCAAAGTTCAACATCTATTTCTCCATCCAGATTTTGCCCATCTCGCTCAGGATTGCTTGATAATGAGGGTTGCATTTTTATGATTATTTTTAGCGGCTGGAGGATGCAAGAAGTAAACCACAAACATCAAGATTTTGTGAAAGTAGGTTGTCCAAGCTTCTTCTTCTTTGCTTGTGACACACACACCGACTCCCCAGGCTCTGCTGCCCATGGTTTAGAACAGGGGTGTCAAACTCATGGTGATACATTGTCATCATGTGACAGATCACAAGTTTTCCCCCTTCGTTAAATTGGGAGTGGATGTGGCCAGCGTGTGACACATTCGGCCTGCGGGCCACGAGTTTGACACCCCTGGTTTAGAAGCAGCTGACTGTTCTTCCTTCCTTCCTTCCTATAGGTTCTCCTACTTGAGTAGGAGGCTGGACTAGAAGACCTCCAAGGTCCCATACAGCCCATTCTATTCTCTTGCTGCAAACATGTACGTGTAATCTTTTCAGCTCCACCTCCAAATCTCCCTCCTAACTTGGGTGTTTTCAAGTTGTGCTATTTGGGCCTGAAGACACCATTACAGATACAGGCCACTTAACCCACGGATTCTCAAGAACAGCGTTCTCTAACTCAGGGGGATCATTTCCCCACATAATGTCTGCCACCTGTCTGCAAATCTAGCAGCTGCCAAGCCTCAAGCATCTGGGCATGAACAAGGAAGCCAGAACAACAACAAGCCTCTTCTACAGTATCTGTAAGGCTCATCCGAGATAAACACAGAATCTTGGAAAATTGGAAAATGGTTTATTATGAGTTCTTGTAATGGCAATAAGTATACCTTGAGGAACAGGAGGAAGAGCTGCTACCAAAATAACCAATAAAAGAAACCTGAATATGGGGCAGAAATGTAATATGAGAAAGTGTTTCAGACATGACTAGATCTTACAAAGACGTAGGAAGGAAGGCGGGGAAGTGCATTCAGGCTTGCAAGAGTCTGTTACTTTAATAGTAATAAAATTAGTACTGACATTTGTAACTCTGCTTTCCTAGTATGGTTGAGCTTGAAGGGCTGACATCAATCTTTCAATTCATTGCAAATAAACTGCTCATCAACTGACTTATTGCAAATTATGCCTACGAGCAGGAATCTTCTAACTAGACTAGCACCTCCTTGGAGTTAGATAAGAGTCAATGGAATTCAAGGGGGGAGGTTGGACTTAACTCACTTGTGGCTATGTAGGGATGCTAGGCGGATCCCTCTTTTGACTCCACCCCAGATTCTGTCACTCCTCTTATAGGTGCTCTCTGAAATACTTTCTCAAATTACATTTATACTCAGATATTTTTTCATCTGACCTTTGTCTTCTTCCTGTTCCTCAAGGTTATTCCTACATTCCATTAAAGTTCCTTAAGGTGGACTCTCTTGGAATGAATATATCTATATCTATCTATCTATCTATCTATCTATCTATCTATCTATCTATCTATCTATCTATCTATCTATCTATCTATCTTCATAGATTTTCACGGGTACAGGTATGTAGGTCTAGGTGTGTTCGGGTCTTTTCCCGTGTAGGATTAGGAGTATCTTGGTGACGTTTCGGCGAGGTCCCACTCGCCATCCTCAGGCTGGTGCTTTCGGCTTCGTGCCAGTGCAAGCAGTGTGTGATCAGAGCTGCCGTCTCTCTATAAATACTGGTGGTGGGGGCTGGCGTGCTGGGCTGATTGGCTGCGCTGCTGCTTCTTGATTGGTTGATGGAGTTGATGTTGGTATAATGGGCTGTGTGATGGCCTTGTGAGTTTTGTTGTGGAGATATCCTGGATCTTGTGCTGTAATCTCCTGGGTCATTTGTTTTGTAGTGATCTTTTTTCCATTAGCCTCTCATGTTTTAACGGCTTGGGTAATGGGTTGTGTGATGGGCTTGCAATTCTTTTGTTGTGGTATCCTGGGTCCTGCATTGTAATCTCCTGGGTCGTTTGTGTTTTGATCTCTTTTCCATTAGCCTCCTGTGGGGTAATGGGTTGTGTGATGACCTTATGAGATTTATTGCTGTGGTATCCTTGGTCTTGTGCTGTGATATCCTGGGTCATTTGTTGTGTTGCAACTTCTTAGATCACTACAAAACAAACGACCCAGGAGATTACAGCACAAGATCCAGGATATCTCCACAACAAAACTCACAAGGCCATCACACAGCCCATTATACCAACATCAACTCCATCAACCAATCAAGAGGCAGCAGTGCAGCCAACCAGCCCAGCACACCAGCCTCCACCACCAGTATTTGTAGAGAGACGGCAGCTCCGATCAAACACTGCTTGCACTGGCACGAAGCCGAAAGCACCAGCCTGAGGCGAGTGGAGCTTTTGGATCCGTAAGGACTGCAATTCCCCAGAATTCCCCAGCTTCTGACCAGATTGGCAAGGAATTCTGGGGAGTTGCAAACTTAACAAGGCCCTTTAGGCCAGCCACCTGTTCCAGGATACAGGAAATGGTGTTTGAGATACAAGGCTTAAGCAACTGCTGTTTAAAATAGAGCACAGCCGAGCTGGAGAAAGTTGTTGCTGACAGCAACCCCCAGGGAAAACTATTTTTAAACCCACCGCCCCCAATGAAACTCTCGCAAGCCTGTGCCAAGGGGTTCTCCTGGATGCAATGTATCATTGGAATAGCACGAGGACCATTTAGTAATCTGGCACAGGCTTGATTTAAACAGTGATAAGTGGAATGAAGTGAGTCTGTGCCAAAGTGGAGTGGCTATTATGAAATGAGCCATTACAACACCCAACCAGGCTACTCTCTGGGTGCTCTCATACAGATCTGGAGACCCAGCTTACGGATGCAAAATTGTTTTGCATCCATTCTGCTGGATGTATTATAAAAAAAACAAAACCCAGCAAACAATTCTTGGTGCTGGCGGCTGCAGCACGTCTTTATATATATATATGTATATATAATATCTTCATTAAATTTCAAAGTCAAACATTAAACTGCAAACTAACCTAAAGGGGGGAAAGGGACTGACAAAGCAAATTAAAAGTGGCCATGAAAAAAATACATCAAACAGAAATCACTTCTTCAAAGCAAAAGAGATAAAAACAATTATGTAGTAAGGATAGAGGAGCACTTTCATCATGGGCAATTTATTTAGTAGTGGGGTTTGTTTTTTTTCTGGCTTTATTATTTCCATAAATAACTTAAGATGGCAAACATACTTAATGCTCTGAGGAAGGAGCATTCGGTATGTCTGCCATCTTGAGTTATCTATTTTCTGTGAGTTGGGTTGTGCTGAGAGAGAAGGGCTGTCACCCCAGCTGGTTTTCACGCCTAAGGTGGGACTAGAACTCACAGTCTCCTGGTAATTGATCCAAGGTCACCCAACTGCCTTTCATGGCTAAGGTGGGACTAGAACTGTCCAGTTTCTTCTTAAAAACCTCCAGTGATGGTGATGGAGCGCCTATGATTTCTGAAGGGAACTTCCGTCCCACTGGTTAATTGTCCTTACTTTTAGGAAGTTTCTCCTTAATTCTAGATCAGGGTTGTCCAACCTTGGCCCCTTGAAGCCTGGCGGACTTCAACTCCCAGGGGGGGGGGGGGGGGGGGGGGGGGGGGGGGGGGGGGGGGGGGGGGGGGGGGGGGGGCGGGCCGAATTATGGCCAGTCCTGATTAACAACAGATTATTTAGCTGGGAAACAAACCTTTTGTACTCTGGAAAAAGGAATCGCAAGAACGATCCAGCTCACTTCTTTGCCACCGTTAAAACCAACCAAGCTCCAAAAGACTCAATTAACATCTGGGACTTTAATTAGGTTGTGGCCAATGACGCGGCAGGTCGTTGGCTTTTATTTATCAGAATGCTTGAAAGGCAGTTCTGTGCCCCCCCTCCCCCGTTGAGTTATTGATTCAACCTGCAGGATTGGGGGCAGGGGGGGGCGGGAAAGAGAAAGGGAAGAAAAGAAGAGGAGAAGTGCTCAGCGCACCTGCTCGTTCCACTCGGCAAGAGAAAAACCTACGGGGGGAGATTGATTCTCTTTTCTTAGGGTCTCTGATGGTCGGCTTCTTTTATGACGGAGAAAATGAAGACGCGAGAACGTTGGTCAGAAAGGGGCACAGCTGGAGGACAGAACAATAGCGCAATATGGAAAAGATGCTGTCCCACGATTTGACCACGGCGCTTTGGAGTCCTTTTTAGAGGTCAACTCAAAACGAGGGACTAAATGTGTGTGGGGTTTTTTTGTCTCTTCCTTTCCTTTAAGGGGGTCTACCCCCTTGGCCAGAATTTGTAAAAAGTCCAACACAAATCTCTCATTCTTGAAAGCCGTGGAAAAAGAGCAAATCCAAAAACGAAAGGGGTGGGAGAGTAGAAATTTAATTTTAAGGATGGTTTTGGTTTTTTCCACCCTGTCCTTTTCACTTTGCATGCCTTTATCGATCCAACGTCGTAAACACTGCTCCCCACACCTGCAGACTAGCAATGAAGTTCCTTGAGAGCAGAGGATCTCTGGGAAGAGCTGGACGTCTGCCGTTTGAGCCTCTCCAGAGGTCAACACTAGCTCAGCATTCGCAACAGCGTTTAGACTTCGGCACAATCCTGCTTTACAAGTACTCTCTGGACTTAACAGATTTCGCAAATTCACCGAGTTGGGAGGGACCTGGTAGGTCATCTAGTCCAACCCCCTGCCCAAGCAGGAGACCCCTACACCATTTCTGACCGATGGCAGTCCAGTCTCTTCTTGAAAGCTTCCAGTGGTGAAATTCCCATAACTTCTGAAGGCAACTTTGGCTCCATTGCTTGATTGTTCTCACTGTCAGAAAATTTCTCCTTGGAAAATAGTTTGAGCCCCTCCTCCTGTCTGTGGCAGCCTCTCAAATATTGGAAGGCTGCTCTCCCCTGGTCCTTCTCTTCACTAGACTAGCCAGGCCCGGTTCCTGTAACCGTTCTTCATATTTTTGAGCCTCCAATCCCCTGGTTGCTCTTTTCTGCACTCTTTCTAGAGTCTCAACATCTTTTTTATAGTGTGGTGAGCAAAACTGGATGAAATATTCCAGGTGTGGTCTTACTAAGACTTTATAGAATGGTATTAGTACCTCCCTTGATCTTAATTAATGCAACTTAGGGTTGTATTGGCTTTTTGGGCTGTCGCCGCACATTGTTGTTTCTCTGTTGCAGCCGCTCAACTGAATGGCTTACAAGGTAGAAGTATGATTTGCATCTTGCCCCCCCAACAACCATGGTCCTCATTTTACTGACTTGGGAAGGATGGAAGGCTGAGTCAACCTTGAGCCAGTCAGGATCGAACTGCTGGCAGTGGGCAGAGTTTGCCTGCAATACTGTGCTCTAATCACTGGGCCATCACAAGTCCAGCATGTTCTGTTGGGGAACTTATAGGTTGATCCTTGCTCATCATTCTTGGTGGGACAACCTTTAACTCCTTTCCCCTCAAACTAACCTCCATTGACCTCACCCCATTCCTAAGAAGCCTGTAAAGGGCATGCACAAGTGCACAATCGTGCCTACCGCACCTGTCCTATTGTCCCCAATTATTAGTTCCTATTTCTTATATTTAAACTTATGTTTATTCTTATTTCTATTATATTGTTAGCATTTGACAAATAAATAAAATAAAATAAATAAATAACCGAGGCCAGAGACCAGACGCAACAGAAGAGGAGGAGATAATAGAGAAATGTGCTTGGCTTTGGCACTTTGTATAATCCATCAACCAATTGTCAATAAAATACTATACCCAAAAAGGACTGTGAAGCGTTCACACTAATGATCTCTCACAACTGCACAATTGGGCTTCACTGCCCTCAAACGCAGCACACCTGGTAAAAATAACTAACTGTCCTTGTTAAAAGGAAGACCGTCGTCTTTTTGTGTTGCCGCTTATAGTCACACTAAGGCACATGGGTGCATTGCCAGCCCTGAGGAATGGACTGGGCCTCAGGCCTCCTGGAGGGCAACTATCAATTCCTTTATCCCTCAAGATTCATCCCACTGACTTTCTTTGAAGACTAATTTGAACCTACAAAACTCGTAGCTTTAATCACTGAAATTGTACAGCGTTGAGATCTTTTGAGGTTTCAGCTTTCTTTCTTTGATTTTTCTTTTTTTTTTAAAAGAATGACACTCAACTAGGAGGGTCACCAATGCCCCTTGGTGGCATTTTTAGTATTGTACTGAGCATGCTGGTGATGCAAAATAAGGGAGTCTGGAGAGAACCTGAATTTTTACACTAGAATAGGAAGTGAGCTGGAGAAACCGGAGGCTGTGAGGAAATCAGAGGAGGATAATTGTAGATAAAGGAAGAGTTGGAGACAAAGAAAGGACAAGGAGGGAATTGCCAGGTTCTAAAGGTGACCTTGCGTGGCCTTGGTTTTGGGAAATGCTTTGGAGGTAACAAGGAAAAGATGGCAGTCAATAGGTTCTCATCCAAGTCATGGCTGCTGAATTCATGGAGTTGAAGCAACCTGCTGTTTTCATCAACGTGACCAGAGAAGAGTAGGAGCATCAGGCGGATATGGACAAAAAAAACCCTGAGTTGCAGGTGCTCCACCACTGGAGGTCTTCAAGAAAAGATTGGACAGTCCAACATGCAATAAGGTCTCCTGCCTTGACCGGGGGATTGGACTAGAAGATCTCCAAGGTCCCTTCCAACTCTATGATTGTATCCTTCTAAGTTGTCTTGGCCACTGGAGCAAGAGCAAAGCTCTTTGGTGTCATGTTGATGCCTGGAGGCATCTGAGCAGGAAGTAATTGGAGCATTAGTTGGGATTAGCGCTCCAAGCCAGGTCCTGACAGCTGGGAGGGTGGGAATTCAGGGTAACCAACTTGGAGTGGTTGAGGTTCTTAGGGTGAGTAAAGACACTATCTAGCTACTCTTCCATCCTCCCTTAGATAAATATTACCACATCGTCCATACTTCTTCATGGGGGGTTGTTTCTAGTCTGCGATCATCCTCACTGTTCTTCTCTAAAACATCTCATCTGCCTGAATCGTTCTACCACTGGATACAAGTGCTGTGTGTAGTGCAGGGGAAGACAGGCCAACTCAGAACAAAGTGGAAGAACTACCTATAATTTAGAAGATGATCTTCTCTTCACGCAACCTAAAATTACATTTGGCTTTTTCCTCCAGAGCTATGTTGTACCGCTGACACCTACTCTAAGTTTCTTTTCTCACAGGTGTCTCCCATCTGAGGTTTGTTTCCCAAGTGAAGAACTTTGCATTTACAGGAAGTCCTCGACATACAATCTGGTCACTCAAGCAACCATTCAGAATTACAATAAACCTCCCCACAGCTACTTACAACCCAGTTTCAAAGTTCCAAGTTCCAATGTCCTCTGTCCAGATGCGGCATGTAATCATATTTGGGGCACTTGGCAACTGACCCATATTTATGGCTGTTTGCAATGTCCCACACACCACAATTTCCTAGAATCTTTTTGCCAGAAACCACCATTTGATCTTGGTTTCCAGCAAAGAGCACCCACTGGATATAATGGATTTGCTTAACGACCACTGCAAAGAAGGTCGTAAAATCAAGCAAGGTCACACAGTTGTGGGTGCTCCTGTTCTAACCAAGGCTTCCCGAGAAGCCTTGTCATGCTTAGTTAAAACAACTCTTGTTTTATTTCAATGCTGGGAATTATGTTCATTCGCAGCCTATAATGAGTCCCAAACAGTTCCTCAAGATAAGCACCCACCTTTCTCTCCTTTGAATTGCTGCCAACAACTAGAGTGCCAAATGAACTATTAAAAAAAAGATAACTGAAGTACAAAGTCCACACAGAGCTTCAAGCATTAATCCAAACAGAGCGAACGACTTTGCTTCCTGCAAAGGTTTATTTACCTTTGCCTATCCTTTATACCTAATGGGAGGGGCAATCACCTCCCAGCCTTACTCCAGAGTTTCCCCTTTTGTCTCAGCTGCTCTTGCCGTCTGGCAGCTCTGCACATGCACGCACTGGGAACAGGCTCCCCTGGTTCCTCGGCCTCGCTGCTGCCAGACTCCAGAGACTCCAGAGTCAGCACCCCACTCCCAGATGGTCCTGGCCCCAGCTCTCCATCGGACGCAGGATCCTCGTCCAAGTCCTCTCCAGACTCCCCAACTGGTCCCCTTTCTTCCCAACTGTCCGATTCCACTGTCCTCTGCACAGGCTGCCGGCGAACCACAAGAACTTATGCTCAGAGACACCTTATAGGGGAATTGGCGGCATAACAATTTAAGAAATAATGTCTGTAATGCTGCTGTATTGTGTTCGTAAGTGGAGGACTATCTGTGTCATTGCTCACTTCCATTCTGTTCTTTCTGCTTGCATCCCTCCCTAACCTGTCAGATCATTTGAATGTTATTTCCTGCCTCCGAGGGCTTTAACTTCCTCACCTAATATGGTGACACCTGCAGATCTGATGCACGTTCCCTTCACCGCCTCCTCTCCAAGTCATTTATAAAAATGTGGATGAGTCGAAGACCCAGGACTGAACCTTATGACACCTCACTCAATACCTCCCTCCGGTTTGACGAGTGGAGATTATCTGGAATCGATGGCTCCAGATAGCATTAAATTAATGTTTCTCTTGGTTTAAGCAGCATTGTTGATGCATGCCGTGCTGGCTAACGCTTACAGCCTCTTCTGCACAAAAAGCCATTCCAAAAGCTTTTAATTAGCAAAATCTTCCAATTATAAAGCTAAACAAAGTAAAAAAAAAAGATAAAAGGAACCTTTTAAATGCATTTCACAGCAAAAAAAAAAAAAGCCAACAATTATTCTAGCATCAGTCATTGGGCTTTCCTCCCATCACAGCAGCACAGACGCGCCCACACACACACACACACCCTTGTGAAAGGAGCACGTGGAGGGAAGGCTAGGAGAAGCGCAGAACTGCTGACTCGGCAGTTCCTGAGCGCATGCAATTTTTATGCTACCCATAAACTATTTTTGCTCCTGCAAGTCAGAATACCCCTGCCACCACCTTGTAACATGCTGTTCCCTAAGGGCAGGAAAATTCAATTCTGGCAGAGGCTGGGAAGGATGCCGGATGGTTTCTTGAGCAGGGCAGAGAATTAGCAATCAGAGCGCGTGGCTTTTACAGGCAGTCCTCGCTCAGCGACTGCCTCATTCAGCAATCATTCAAAGTTGTAACGATGTGGAAAAAGAATCACAGCCCAGTGAGTATAAATTTTGATTGATGTCTGTATAAAAAGAGTTAACTCGGGGTAAGCCACCTTCCAAAAAGAAGTTTTATGTATTTATGTTTTGTGTAATGTTTGTTCAAGTCTGATAGGATGTGGAAGAATACTAATGAAAATATATTAAGGCAGAAGAAATATGATTAAAAAGATATGAAGTTGATTAGACAAGATAAATATATATATATAAGTGTGATAAATTTGGAATTATCTTCTTTTCAAATAAGATGGTGTATTCGTTTCTTCTAGAAAAGATATTTTATGTCACTACATCCTATGTTTTGTTTGTGTGTGTTAAAAAAATTAATAAAGTTTGTTTTTTTTTAAAAAAAGAAAAAGAATCACAGCCCATGCCTACGCGTATGTCCCTCCATCAAGTGATTGCCGTTCCACTCGGAACTCCTTGTCCTGTGACTGGCCTTTTTGCTTCCTTCCTCTCCCCGTTGCAAAGAGGAGAGATCGTAGAGGAAAGGATTACCAGAGAGTAAGCAGCAAGACAATGGGGAAATCTCATCAAAAACAATGCATTAGCCATGACAATGGGGAATACACCAGGCTGTTTGCGTAGTATGTTTGTGTCCACCAGTCAAAAACTGCATTCAGTGTGTATTCTCTATTATGTGCCTGCTTACTTTCTTGAAATCCTTTCCTTTCCAATGAATGTGTCTCTCCCCAGCTTACAGTTCTTCCCTTCAAAGAGGAACCAGGGCTTCTCCAAACAACCATGGAAAACCCACAGATTCCACCACAATTACTACCCCACACACAAAGTAAAAAAAAATAAATGCTGATGGGCTCGTTTACTCTGTCTGGTGGTGGTGGCCCTTTAGGATTTTGAGCTGAAATCTTGCTAAACCAAACTGCCAGGCCATACCTGGATGATATAAGGCTGATCATAAATGTCTTCAGAATCTTTCTTCCCACTACTCCCAGTTTGCAAGCAGAGATCTTTGGTGGGATCCTTTATCCAGGGAAAAGGTCAGCCATTCAGAAAACAAACACTTCATGGGTGACAGGAACTCTACTCTTACAGGCTGCAGGATCTTGAAATGTTGGCGGAGATTTTCCGTGTTCCCCTTTTTGTTCCACGAAAAAATTGGGCAGCCGTGTGTCTGGGATAGCGGGAGGATTGCTGCACAAGGCAATGGAGGGTTTGAATGAAATGACCTCCAATGACCTCCTATTGTACAATGGTAGTGAAGAGCATCAAAATACGGCAGTCTTGACTGTCATGGATGCCCCTGAAATGGGCTCAGGGGATCAGGAAGAACCTGCTTGAGGAATTTGGAAGACATGTGGGGGACTCTGAACCAGAAGGGAATGGCAAGAAGAAGAAGAGGAGAGGCCAAGAATTTCAGAAGCGCTCGAGAAGCGATCGGACGAGTGACTGCCGGCTGAAAACAGAAAGAACACATCTGTAACAAGATGCTCGGAAGGACAGCCAGAGGCAGAGAATGGAGAAAAGGCACAGCTCAGTGGTGGGATTCGAAAACTTTTACTACCGGTTCTGTGGGCGTGGCTTGGTGGGTGGGCATGGCTTTTTTGCAGCCCCCACCTCTTTTTGGGAGCTTCCTAGCCACAGAGAAGCCTCGGGGGGGTCGTTTTTGCTCCCCTAAGGTTCGATCCGGTGCGAACCGGCTGAATACCACCACTGGCAGAGCTGCAACCGATGAGAAGGGATGAGGTCTTAGGGTGTGCAGGGAGGAGAACATAGAGCGTAGAATAATAGAGTTGGGAGGGATCTTGGAGGTCTTCTAGTCCAACCCTCTGCTCAAGCAGGAGACCCTACACCATTTCAGACAAAGGGCTGTCCAACCTCTTTTTGATAGCCTCCAGTGATGGAGCATCCCACAAAGCAAACTATTTCATTGGATAATTGCTCTCACCATGAGGAAATTTCTCCTTGGTTCTAGGTTGCTTCTTTCCTTGATTGGCTTACATCTCTGGTTTCTTATCTTGCCTTTTGGTGCTTTAGAAAATAGATTGACACCCCCCTCCCCTCTTGTCTTTGTAGGAGCCCCTCAAATATTGGGAAAGTGCCATCATGGTCCTTCTTCTCATTAGCACCTGACCTGAGAGGCTCAATGCAGGTCACCAAGGCTACTCATGAGGAGGCAGCCTTGCCCCTTCTTAATGAGTGGGACTGGCCAGCAGCTATTTATCCCTGCATGCAGAGCAGAGTGATTCTTCATGTGTTTGTTCAGCCACCATGTATCTTGCGTTGGAATTTTGCCTTGACTCTTGTTTCTGGGCTTTGGACTTTTGCCTTGTGGACCTCAGAACTGGGTTTTGGTTATGGGATTTGTATTTTGGACCATGGACTTCTTTTTGCTGGACTAGCTCTGTGTTTTTCCTGACATTGGGAAAACTGGACTCGTTGGGTCTATGCTCTGGTCCCTGTGTGGGAAATCCTTGGGAATACTACTCGGGGCTGGTGAAGCCTCAACAAAGACTTCAAACCCTTGTGATGTGTGCATGTGTGAGCGGGACAGGATGCTGACTTTCTTCCTCACTGCCAATTTCACATTATGTATGTTTTCCACCCTCATTTATTTATACAGATAATGACAGCAGGATAAAATCTAATGAATTAATCCTGGATGACAGGCATAGAGACTAAAACATATGAAGAACAGTTGCATGATATGGGTTTGGCTAGTCTAGAAAAAAGGAGAACTAGGGGTGACATGACAGCAGTCTTCTAGTATTTGAGGGGCTGCCCCAAAGAAGAGGGGGTCAACTTATTTTCCAAAGCACCAGAAAGTGGGTCAAGAAGCAACGGATGGAAACTCATCAAGGAGAGAAGCAACCTGCAGCTAAGGAGAAACTTCCAAACAGTGAAGACAATTAACCAGTGGAATGGCTTGTCCTCAGAAGTTGTGGGTGCTTTATCACCAGATGTTTTTAAGAAGAGTCTAGACCAGCGGTCACCAACCGGTGGGCTGCGGCCCACTGCTGGACCATGAGAAAATTTTGGTGGGCTGCAGAGAAATCTCATCCCCAGAGCACCCCTCCCCAAAAAGCAATTAATTCAGGTTGCGCAGAAACACAAGGCTGCGCTGCCCACATGGCCCACGGGAACCCTCCCAGCCCACTCACTCCTTACCCGGCAAACTTGCCTGCTAAATTGCTATTTTTCCTTTTTCCGACCATCAGCTGTTCTGCTGTGCTGGGAGATTTAGCTTAGCTAGGAAGCAGGAAATGGTTGGATTTCTTGTTTTCTAGCTAGTCTTTAGATCTTCGGCTCTCAGCACAGCCGAACCTCCCTTAGGACTGAAGGTTTGCTTGCAAGCAAATTCAGTGCAGACTCATGGCAAGCAAATTTGAGAGATTGAGCTAGCCGATGGCAGGTAGATAGATCACTGAATGATTCTGTGAGCAACTCAATCTGCCTGCTTTGCCTGATTTTGGGTAAAAGTTGCTCTTTTTTTAAAATAAAAAATTCAATATTTACATGCATGGTGTGTTGTGAGTTAATTTTGTGAGTTTGCTTGCAAGCAAATTTTATGTGACAGACTGAGCTAGCCAATGGCAGATAGATAGATTTCTGAATGAATCTGTGATTCTGTGAGCAACTCAATCTGCCTGCCTGCTTTGCCTGATTTTGGGTAAAAGTTGCTCTTTTTTTAAATAAAAAAATTCAATATTTATATAAATATTTATAATATTTACATACAAGCCATGCCCAGCCAGTCACATGACCACCAAGCCACACCCACAAATTAGGCCACACCCACAGAACCGGTTAGTGGTCCCTGGGATCTAAAATTATGAGTTTGGTGGTCCCTGAGGTCCAAAAGGTTGGCGACCCCTGGTCTAGACAGTCACTTATCTGAAATTGTATAGGTTCTCCTGCTTGAGCAGGGGGCTGGACTAGAAGACCTCTGAGGTCCCTTCCAACTCTATTCTGATTCTAATAAATAAACAAAATAAAATATTCTCACCCAACCAGTTCTGGTCCTTCCTTTCTTTCATAGACCCCCATCTGTTTGCTGAAATATCCACAGATCTATTTCTAGACCTTTTGCCTCCTCCTTCTCCTTCTTCATTTTTACAGCAGATGGATCTCTGCCACCCCTGGCATCCTATCCAAACCCCACTTTCTCCTGCCCTGGAGCTGCCTTCTGCTTCATATAAGTACAAAGATTTAAAAGGACAGCCTGAATGAAAACTTGGCCCCGGGCACGAAAAGAGATCCATTTAATAAATTGGAAACTCCTTTGCTCTTGGTTTTTTTTTTTCATTAAAAGAAAAAAAGAAGAAAGAAAAAGAAAGATCTTCAATTAGTGCCTTTACTCAGACCTTCAAGGGATTTTTTTTCTTCTAAAGCATCAAGGAAAAAAAAAATCAAAAAGCTACCCCAGGCTCTTATCTTCTAATCTAGTCTAATTTTAAAAGGAGAGAGAGAGAAGAGAGAGAGATTGAGGGAGGAAAAACAGTTTGGGGTTGTTGCTTTTTACTTTGTATGCCCTCTTTTTAATCAACAAGCTAATCTTAATATAGCTAATATGCTGTTCTCTCAGTGTATCTGTTTTTGAAGCAGCTCTAGAGCAAAACTATGGACAGAGGGAACTGAAATAGTGGAGAAGAGACCTCCAGAACAAAAGTCAGCCCTTTTTTTTTTTTTTGTTTGCAGCCTCGGGAGGAAAAGAATTAAGTGGGATGGGGAGGGGTGTGTAAAACAGTAGGTTTTCACCTTGCTGGGAAAAATGCAAGCCGTTTAGAGCAGGGGTCTCCAACCTTGGCCACTTTAAGACTTGTGGACTTCAACTGCCAGAATTCCTCAGCCACCTTTGCTTTGCATAGCTGGCTAAGGAATTCTGGGAGTTGAAGTCTACAAGTCTTAAAGTGGCCAAGGTTGGAGACCCCTGATTTAGATGGTAGAGCAAGGCTGACTGATAAATTAAGTGTCTATGAAGATTCTCAGCCATCCAGGTCATGGTTGCCCCAAAGATACTTTTTAAAAAGGCAACTGGGCCTCCTTTTTTTTTTTCCTTGAAGACATTTCACTTCTTATTTAAGAAACTTCTTCAGCTCTGACTGTACGGTGGAAGCTGGAAGGATTTATATTCCTTGCAAGTCATCAGAAAGAATGCTGAGGACCAGATGACTGCAAGGAATATAAATCCTTCCAGCCTCCACCATACTGTCAGAGCTGAAGAAGCTTCTTGGATGAGAAGTGAAACGTCTTCAAGCAAAAAGCAAAGAAAGTCCAGTTGCCTTTTTAAAAAGTATCTTTGGGACTGATAAGCCAATCTTTTTTCCACCAGCCCAGTTTAAAATACCCCCACAGGGGTGGAGGCCACCCAGGCCATGATACAGAATGACATCATTGTACCATTTGGATGAGATTGCATATGATGTCACTACAGCTTCTGCTGGATTGTTGCAAACGAACACCGGTTAATGAATTTTATTAATCAAGAGAAATTACATTCAAGTGCTTGCCCACTTGAAATAATTTCGATATTGATTTTTCTCCGATAGACGCACTGGAATAATGCAATAGGCAGCCAGGCTGATTATTATTATTATTTTGCGTCTGTGGTGCAGAAGAGAAGTGACAGGCCTGCATTTCCATGCCAAGTGATTACTCGAGGTCTTGTAAAGAGGGGTGGGAAAGGGGCTTCCACCACTCCTGGTGTCCAGCTTTTTTGTGGCTCGCTTGCCAAAAGGATTTCAATTCACTGAATTCCCTCTGTCTCTGGGTCGCCAATGCCTATCCATCACGTCGTGGTAAAATGAGATTGATGTTCTCCCTGCAAGAGAGGGAAAAACACTCATCCATAATGCAGGACGCTGTCCCAGGAGGGATTCGTTCGTTTTCCTTGGCTGCAAGACGCGGCTGAAAAATTACCCAGCGAGGAAAGGGGAATGAGGTGGTGGGAGCGAGGATGAGGACGAGAAAGGAAGAAATGCACAGATAGGGGACAGAGGAGAAAAAAAAACTGGTCGGATTGGGATGTTTGCTAAGGCACCAAGTTCTGAAAGCAAAATGAAATCAAATCCCCCCTTTTTGATTTACCCATTTGACATATTGCACGAGGCAGGAGAGCTGCTAGTGAAGACATACTTTTTAAAAAATTATTGCAATGACTGCAAAATTTTAGATGGGGGAGGGCTGAGGGCGCCAACGTGGATTTTCAAGACAGAGATTGGACCGCAAAATTTCCCATTCCACACACACACACACACACACACGCGCGCGCGTTTGAGAGGAAATTCAGAAGAGGCTTGAAACAATCGCACCGCACGCCAATTTGCTAACGTCGTAACTGAGCGAATCTGGATTAGCTTGGTAGCCGTGCAGGTGTGCAGAAAGAGAGGGAGGGAGGGAGGGAGAGAGAAAAGAGAGAAGAAAAAAAGATAGGAAGAAAAAGCGTAAAGGGCTAGCGAGGAATGAAAATCAGAAGCGAAAAGGAGTCGAGCCTTCATCCGGGTAAGGTCAGCAGTGAGCACTGCTAATAGAGATTTAAAAACATGCTTTGTGATTCCAAATGTGTCACGCTTGATTAGAAAGCTGTTTCAGAGAATTTGCAAGAAAGTGAAGCTACAATTAATAGAAGGAGGCCCAATTAGTCTTTTATCTATGACTTTTTTTAACAAAGCCTCTTTTATGCGAGGGGCTTTTGATCATTATGTGCTCCTTGCGATTTGGACTTCTCGCACCGCACGCTATTAACTCATTGGCATCCAACGAAATAACTTTACATGGTCGGAGGATTTGAACCCATAACTTTTATCGATTTTTTTTCTGGCGTGAAATCCAGTTTCTTCCTGCAAAAGTGCAGAAGAGCCGCTGTTTAGAGCGAAGGCTGGAGAATCCTGAGAGTTGAACGCATCTCCTTCTCTATCCAAAATGTGGACAGCAAAGTCCACATTTTGGGTAGAGAAGGCCACTGGTTTGAAAGAATCCATCTATATTAGAACTGAACACCCCTCCCTCAACAAAGGGGGAGGAATAAGACACCACCTATCTCCTGCCTACAACACAGTCCATTCAGCAGTTCCAAGAAAGTTCCACCCCTATTTGCACTCTGATTCAGGAGATCCTGAGGGCACAGATAAACCCCCAAGTGGCTTCAAGAGCTCTCAGGGAGAGTACTAATGACCAGATGACTGCGAAGAAATACACCCTTCCATCCCTCCCAAACTATCAGAACCTATTTTTCTTTCTGTTTCCTATTATGACTTGATTGCTTATTGTACCCTATGACTATCATTAAGTGTTGTACCTGATGATTCTTGACTCTTGACTAATGTCTCTTTTATGTACACTGAGAGCATTTGCACCAAGACAAATTCCTTGTGTGTCCAATCGCACTTGGCCAATAAAGAATTCTCTTCTCTTCTCTTCTCTTCTCTTCTCTTCTCTTCTCTTCTCTTCTCTTCTCTTCTCTTCTCTTCTATTCTCTTCTATTCTATTCTATTCTATTCTATTCTTCTCCCCCATCATCCAGTCTCAACCATCACTACCTATCCTTCCAACCCCACCACCACCATCCAAGGAACTGATGAAGCTCTTTGGATAAGAAGCAAAATGTTTTCTTCTTCTTCCTCAACCCCCTCCCCACAAAAAACCAACAGTCCAGTTGTCTTTTGAAGAAAAAAAAACACCTTTGAAACAAACCTGTCAACTCTGGAAGCCATATTAGAACCAGAAGCTTCCACGCTGCCACATTCCTGTGCCCGAGAAAGTAGGAGGGGGCGATTTTTAGTGCGCTGGTAGTTAGACATAATAGCATTCTTTTTTTCGGTCAAGGTCATGTTATTGCTGCACCTGGAGGAGGAGTGGTTGAAGGGATGTCTCAAGTTGGGATGGTTGCTGATTGGACAACGCGATGGACTGATGGGTGCAGGGGTTGGGTTTGGGATTTTTGAATTACTAAGGGAAAACCTGGAATTCTCAGATTCGGGTTTTCCCAGATGTGCCGGTAATGACTACTCTAATAAAAGGAAATGTTGAGAAAATGCCTGTCTCTGAGTTTTTAATTGGAGTTGGTTTTTTCTGGAACCCTGACACAATTATGACCTGGATGACTGAGAACTTCCATAGACCTGTTGAGTTGAACTCCACACCTCTTCAAGTTACCAAGGTTGAAAAACATTACACCAGAGATAAATCTCTCCCAAATCTGATGCTCTCCAGGGCTGTGGGCTTCAACTCCCACTATCCACAGCCTGAGGATTATGGGCATGGGTCCTACATATCTGGAAGGCTTCTGGGAAAAGTAGCTTGCAGGATAAAACAGACATGATGTTCGGGGGGGAGGGGTTTCCACCTACGTAATGTGAAGATTGTGTTTGAAGAAGAGACAGATGACATCCTGCCCTCAACAATACTCTCTGAAGCTATTTGGACTAACTGGGAAATGTTCATTAGTGCCAATGGAAAATGTTCTCTGAAAGCAAACTGTAGCTTCAAACACATCCTTCATCCTCCTCGTGGAAGCTGCTGCTTCCAGACAGAAGGAAGTGCAGTTGCTTTCTTTTTAGAGCCATGTGCTCCCTCTTCCTTTGCTTCTTTGGCTTATCTTGAAGAACCCAGGTCACTCCTCGTCTCCCTCTAGCTGTAGGAGGAGAAGAAGCACAGCCAGGAGGTGGGGAATCAAGAGACGTTGACAAGACAGGATTTTAGCCTGGTGAAAAAAAGGACTAAGGGGATGGCATGATAGCAGCGTTCCAGTATTTGAGAGGCTGCCCCAAAGAAGAGGGGGGTCAACTTATTATCCAAAGCACCTGAGGGCAGGACAAGAAATCATGGTTGGAAACTGTTAAGAAGTTAACTGACAAGAAGCAATAGATGGAAACTGATCAAGGAGAGAAGCAACCTGGAGCTAAGGAGAAACTTCCTCAAAGTGAGGACAATTAATTTAATAGCTTGTCGCCAGAAATTGTGGGTGCTCCATCATTAGAGGCCTTTAAGAAGAGCCTGGACAGCCACTCGTCTGAAATGTATAGACTCTCCTACTTTCACAGGGGGTTGGACTAGAAGACCTCTGAAGTCCTTTCCAGCTCTATTCTGCTTGAGTCAATACATCCCCTCCTTCAGCCTACTTGCTCAAGCAGGAAACTCTATAATACCGCTTCAGAAAGGTGGCTGCCCAGCCTCTTCTTAAAAATCCTCCAGTGATTCCTTCTGGAGGCAAGCCATTCCCATTAGTTGCTTGTTCTAGTCTAATTGGCGAATGGGTCACAAGCAAAGAAGAAGCAGCTCGGGCAACCTGCTTTCACGAAGTCTTGATGTTTGCGGTTTTACTTCTTGCATCTTACAGCTGCTAAAAATAATCATAAAAACGCGACCCTCATTACCAAGCAACCCTGAGCGAGGTGGGCAAAATCTAGATGGAGAAATGGATGTTGAACTTTGGCTTCGTGGATGACTTGAGAATACAGCTGTAATTAGGAGATTTTGTGTGTGTGTGTGTGTGTGTGTGTGTACACCCATCCCCTCCCACTTGTGATTGCCTCCCAAACTGTAACTTTGCTGCTTGTATCTTTACGATTTGTATTGACTGTTTCCTAGTATGATTTGATTGCTGATTGTACCGTATGACTATCATAAAGTGTTGGACCTGATGATACTTGATGAATGTATCTTTTCTTTTAGGTACATTGAGTGCATTTGCACCAAGACAAATTCCAAGTGTCCAACCACACTTGGCCAACAAAAAATTCTATTCTATTCTATTCTATTCTATTCTATTCTATTCTATTCTATTCTATTCTATTCTATTCTATTCTATTCTATTCTATTCTATTCCTGTATTTCATTTCTATTCTATTCTATTCTATTCTATTCTATTCTATTCTATTCTATTCTATTCTATTCTATTCTATTCTATTCTATTCTATTCTATTCTATTCCTGTATTTCTATTCTATTCTATTCTATTCTATTCTATTCTATTCTATTCTATTCTATTCTATTCTATTCTATTCTATTCTGTTCTGTTCTGTTCTATTCTATTCTATTCCTGTATTTCTATTCTATTCTATTCTACTCTGTTCTATTTGCTACAACAACATTCCTTTCTCAGAGAGTCAAGGACATGTTACCCTACACCTGGAGGGGAGTGACTGGAGATAGTCTCCAGTTGGAATGAAGTAATGATTGGACCGTGTGATGGACTATGGGATGCAGGGGTTGGATTTTGGATTCTCTTTGGGCTAAGGAAAACCTGGAAATCTCAGATTCGGGTTTTCCTCAGACATGCCAATATGACAATTTGAATAAAATGGATCTTTGGGAAGATAATATTCTCGCAGTCTTTTGCTTTGGAGGTTGTTACTTGGAACTCTGACACTTTAGTGCTCTCGGAACTTGGTTGTCTGCTTGCATTGACCAGAGAACATAGAATCACAGGGCTGGAAGGGACCTTGGAGGTCTTCTAGTCCAATCCCTTGCTCAGGCAGGAAACCTTATCCCATTTCAGACAAATGTCCACTTTAAAAAAAAAAAAAACCTCTGGTGTTTGAGCACCCACAACCTCTGAAGGCAAATCATTCCACTGGTTGATTGTTCTCACTGTCAAGAAATTTATCCTTAGTTCTAGGTGGCTTCTCTCCTTAATTAGTTTCCATCCATTGTTTCTTTTCTTGCCTTCTGATGCTTTGGAAAATAGGTTAACAAGGTTAGGGACAGCTACTCTATGCAGTCATTAGGAGAAAAAAAATTCAACTGGATGGCACATAATAAATCATATTCACATAACAAACTAAGCCATGCTTTGACAGATTACAAGAAAGGATTGACTACACATGCCAACCTAACACAAAATTAACCATTGCATTCCCTTTGATTTAGCGTAACCCTCATCGAGAAGACATCCAGGAGATCCCAGGATCATGTAACCAGGTTAGACTGGGAAGTAAAAATAAAGGTAAAGGTTCCCCTTGCACATATGTGCTAGTCGTTTCTGGCTTTAGGGGCGGTACTCATCTCCGTTACAAAGCCGAAGAGCCAGCGCTGTCCGAAGACGTCTCCATGGTCATGTGGCCGGCAGGACTAAACGTCAAAGACGCATGGAATGCTGTTACCTTCCCAGCAACGTGATCCCTATTTTTCTACTGACATTTTTTTTACATGCTTTCGAAATGCTAGGTTGGCAGAAGCTGGGACAAGGAATGGGAGCTCACTCCGTTATGCGGCAGTAGGGATTTGAACCGCCGAACTGCCGACCTTTCTGATCGACAAGCTCAGCGTCTTAGCCACTGAGCCACCGCATCCCCATTGATTGGGAAGTGTGTGTGTGTGTGTGTGTGTGTGTGTGTGTGTGTGCGTGTGTGTATTTACAAAAAGGCAATTCAATCCATTTCCATACTGCTGCTATGACATCACTAGGGGTTGACTTCAACTCAAAGATGGAGATATTTTTTTTAGAGGTGTGACCATCATATTTCCTCAAGTCAGACCCAAGAGATGGCTGCTGCCTCATAATTTCAGAGTAGAATTTCCACTGTGCACAATTGCAAGTTTAAGAAACTTCATTTGCACCATCGTAGGGGCTTGAATCTTTATTTATTAATTTATCTGAAGCCTGAAGATTTAAGACCATGCCGTTAAGAAGCAACAAGAGAGAGTCACAGGAGTAGGCAGCCCAGAGAATTTTAAATGACTGTCTGCATGTATTTATAATTAGCCACATAACTCAAGCATGCAAACCCTTGTCCGATTGACTTTGCTACACTTAAGCGAAAAGTTTCGAGCCTGAGACATCCATCATCCCTTATCAGGAAAACAGGCTTGGGAATTGCAGCAGCAGAACGAACTATTAATTCTTTGAAAAGCAATTTTCAAACCCCATTTTAATGTGTTATTTACAGAAGGTTCCCTCCGTAAGCCTTGATGAACCCTGGGTTGCAAATCTTATGCTTGTTACTTCAAGCGAGGCCCAAATCAACTCCCAGTCGTACAAGATAGCTTTGAAATCAACAGTGCAGGTGTACCAGAAATCGGACATCGTCAACTGAGTGGCAGGAGCAAACAGCTCCCTGAAACAGTCTAAATGTGCACTCTGAAAGTCCCAAAGAATTCCTCCTTGGTTCACCCAAAGAGAGGGGAAAAAAAACTTCCAGAGTTTCCTCAAAGATGTTTTTTTCCAAAAAAGCAACTGGACTGTTTTTTTTTCCCTTGAAGATGTTTTGCTTCTTGTCCAAAAAGCTTCATCGGTTCTGGCAGGATGGTGGGGAGAATAGGATTAGTTCTGATCAGGGTGGGATTCAAAAAAAAAAATTACTAGCGATTCAGTGGGTGTGGCTTGGTGGGCGTGGCAGGGGAAGGATACTGCAAAATCTCCATTCCCTCCCCCACCCCACTAACCTGCTTTCCAGCTCCATTCTCCTGGGCAGGGCAACCAAAGGAGACCCAGCCGATCAGCTGGGACTCAATAGGAGGCAGAGAATAGAAAGGGTGGGGCCAATCAGAGGTGGTATTTGCCAGTTCTCTGAATTACTCAAAATTTCCACTACCGGTTCTCCAGAACTGGTTGGAACTGTCTGAATGCCACCTCTGGGGGGTGGGACCGTATTTCTTGGCAGTCATCGTCATTAGCACTCTCTGTCAGAGCTCTTGAAGCCACTTGAGGGTTTATCTGTGACCTGAATCAGAATGCATTACTCCAGATCAGAATATTTATTGTATGGCTTCACAAACTCCTTTGTGGACAGATATATATGCTTGATTGATGATCAAAATGCAACAATTGGCAGTTTACCAGAAATTGGATGGATTGTGGATGGAGGAGGCAGGTTTTTTTTAAAAAAAAAAAACAACAACCCTCAAATCATTTACAAACTAGCATCTAGCCATCATCATTCATGGGTGGCCAGTGAAGTCTTTTGAAGCTGATGGTCTGGGATCCCACCTGTTGGCTCCCAAATGTCTCCCATTCCTTGCCAAAAGCTGCATCTGAGACCTGAAATGTGACCCCAGGACCAAAGGTGAATTTAGTACAGGGGTGGGCAAACTACGGCCCGCGGGCCACATCCGGCCCGTTGGTCTGTCCAATCCGGCCCGCCCTGAAAAAAAATTGCTGGGCATGGCGTATTGCCCTGTGCCGCGTGGCCCCCAAAGCTGCAAAACAGTGCGGAGCGCTCTCGGGGTAGGAAAGAAAAGAACTTTGCAAAGGCCTTGGCTGGGAGTTCGAAATCACCTTCGAGTGCGACCTCTCCGAAGGTGAGTCCCCACCGATCCCCCTTTTTTTTCCGGGGCTTCCAGGCTTAAACTTTGCAGAGGCAAAGTTTGCAGGCTGGAGCGTCTTCCCGCCAAGGAGCGGGAAGGGTTCCGCCGGCGGGCGGGTGGGCTGCTTAAACTTTGCTCGGGCGGCACTTTAAAAGCCTGCTCCCAGCACTCGAGCAACTTCCCAGCAACTTTCAGCTTCCTTTTTCCTCGTGGGCGCTCGCACCTGGCCCCGAGCCGTGCGGCGGAGGGAAACCCAGAGCGCCGCCGGGTCGCCTCCTCCAAGCAGCCCGCCCGCCTGCTTGGTGGAACCCTTCCCGCTCCTTGGCGGGAAGACGCTCCGCCTGCAAACTTTGCCTGTGCAAAGTTTAAGCCTCAGCCCCGGAAACCCGAGCAACTTCACAGCAACTTGCGGCTTCCTTTTTGCCTCGCGGGCGTCGCGCCTGGCCCCAAACCGCGCGGCGGAGGGGAAGCCCGGCGGGCGGGCGGGCTGCTTGAGGAGGCTCCGGGCTTCCCTCCGCCAGGCGCGAGCACCTGCGAGTTAAAAGGAAGCCGAAAGTTGCTGGGAAGTTGCTCGGGTTTCCGGGGCTTCCAGGCTTAAACTTTGCAAAGGCAAAGTTTGCAGGCTGGAGCGTCTTCCCGCCGAGGAGCGGGAAGGTTCGCCCGGTGGGCGGGCGGGCTGCTTAAACTTTGCTCGGGCGGCACTTTAAAAGCCTGCTCCCAGCACCCGAGCAACCTCCCAGCAACTTTCGGCTTCCTTTTAACTCGCGGGCGCTCACGCCTGGCCCTGAGCAGCGCGGCAGAGGGAAGCCCGGCGGGCGGGCGGGCTGCTTGGAGGAGGCGACCGGCGGTGCTCCGGCAGCAGCAACAGGCAGTTCCACCCGGGCTCCGCTCAGGTGTCTGGCTGGGGCTGTCAGGAGTTGCTACCGCCGGCGCAGCTCCGCGCGACTCCAGTCAGCGTTGCCTTGGGAAGGAAAAGGCAAAACCAGGAGCCGCTGAGCCTGAGCCTCCGGTGCCGCTGCTCCCGTTGCAAAGCACTCTTCCTTTTTGCCTTTCCCTTCCCGAGGCAACGCGGGACTGGAGCCGCTGAGCCGCGCCGGCGGTAGCAACTCCTGACTCAGGGCCTCCGAGGGAGGGGAAGGAGGAGGAGGGGGGAAGGGTGGGGGCGATTCCCAAAAAATCTTGTGCTGACCCGGCCCGTCTGTCAAATTTTAAAAGTCAATGCGGCCCCGAGCCAAAAAGTTTGCCCACCCCTGATTTAGTAGCTTCCAGAGGTTGCTGAATTACAGTAGAGGACACTGGGAAAGGAAGGTGTAAAAAAGTTTAGACAAAGAAATCTCTGCAGATTTAAGTCTGCTAATCATTGCTGGCTATGGGGGACGGTGCTCATCTCTCTTTCAAGATCATTGAGCCAGTGCTGCCCAAAGAGATTTCCACAGTCAGGTAGCCAAGCATGACGTGACAGAGCTCTGTTACCTTCCCACCAAAGTGACACCTATTTCTCTGTCAGAAATGGTATAGGGCCGTGTTGGTGAACCTAGGCCACGCATGCCGGAAGTGGCACGCAGAGCCATTTCCCTCAGCACGCAAGAGGTCACCTGGAAGAGCCCCACTGTGCATGCGCGCCGCCTCCCAACAGCTGATTGTCAGGTAATCTGGCGCACATGTGCAGGGGGTGGAGGGGAGTACCCGGGAGACGCTCGTGCATACAAAGGGATGTGCTGCGCGTGGGGGAAAAAACCAGGGGTGGGATTCAAATTTTTTAACAACTGGTTCTGTGGGCCTGTCTTAGTTGGTGGGCGTGTCTTGGTGGTCATGTTATTGGCTGGGCGTGGCCAACTCAACATCACTCACATCGAGGCACGCATCTCCTCGCCTGGCCTCTCGTGACTGTGGGGATGATGCAACAGTCGTAAGTGTGAAAAACAGTCATAAATCACTTTTTTTCAGTGCCATTGTAACTTTGGATGGTCACTCCACACAAGCAAAGTACCAGCAAAGGAGGGGGGGGGAACTCCAGAGAAGTTCCAGAGGCAGGAAGTCTAGTCCTGCCAAGAATGTAAAAAGGGTCAACGGAGAGGCAGTTTCTGTAAGCAACACCAGAATGTTTCCTTCCTGCCTCTCTTACAGGATTAGCCCTGTAATTTCTTCTAACAACCGGTTCTCTGAACTGCTTAGAATGTTAACAACCGGTTCTAGTGAATAGATGCAAACTGGTAGAAACCCACCCCTGGGGGAAATGCACATGCATGTGCAGACCCACGGCGCACGAGGAGGGAATTGCGCATGCATGAGCAAAGATGCACAGCACACGAGGGGGGGGAATTGCGCAGGCATGTGCAGACGTGCGGTGCGCGAGGGGGTTTGTAAGCACATGTGCAGGGGGCATGGGGGCCCCAGCACACATTGCCTTCTGGGTGCTGGCACATAAGCACGTGCAAGTGAGCAATTATCAGCATGGCAGCCGAAAAAGATTAGCCACCACTGGTATAGGGTCTCTTCTTTGAGCAGGCGTTTGGACTAGATGACCTACAAGATCACTTCCAACCATGTTATTCCATTCCATTCCAGTTTCTAGTCCAGGGCTCTCCAACTTTGGCAACTTTAAGACTTGTGGACTTCAACTCCCAGAGTTCCCCAGCCAGCAAAGCTGGCTGGGAACTCTGGGAGTTGAAGTCCACAAGTCTTAAAGTTGCCAAGGTGGAGACCCCTGCTCTAGTCTAATCTAGTCTACTTACTCTACTGTACTCTATATCTACTCCAGGGGTCGCCAACCTTTTGGACCTCAGGGACCACCAAACTCATCATTTTAAATCCCGCGGACCAGAGACCCTGGGAAAATCCCCAAAGAGTCTGCAGGAAAATCCCCCACCCTGTTTTCTTACCGATCGATCGTTCTTTATTTGGGATTGCAGGATACCGTCTCCAGCTCCGTTCTCAGGGGGAGGGAGAGAGAGAGAGAGAGACTTTTGACTTCATGCAAGGAAAGCAGCAGAAGCAGCCAAAGTCTTTCTTTCTCTCCTCCAAACTCCGCCAGAAATGAATCTTTGCCAGCGCAGCCTCTTGGAGCAGGAGGCCTTGCAGGGTCCCAAGGACTCATTTCTGGTGGAGTTTGGGGGAGAGAAAGAAAGACTTTGGCTACTTTCCTTGCATGCAGCCAAAAGCAGAAGAAGAAAGAAGTGGAAAGAAGCAGCCCAGTGGCCAGGCGAGGTGGGTGGGGTGAGTGGGGCAAGTTCCCCCCTTCCGCCCTTTCCCCCCTCCCCTCACTACCTCATGTTGTTCGCAATGCAAGCGACGCAAGTCTTGTGTTTCCACGGGCCATGTGGGCAGCCCAGCCTTGAGTTCCCGTGCCGCTTGGATCAATTGCTTTGGGAGGGCATTTCTCTGTGGACCACCAACATTTTCTCACGGATCACCAGTGGTCCCCGGCCCACTAGTTGGTGACCACTGCTCTACTCTACTCTTGTTCCGTTCTGTTCTATCTACTCACATTTTCCTGCTTTCAAATTGCTAGGTTGGCAAGAGCTAGGGTGAGGACGGGAGCTCACCCTGTCTAATGGAGCTCGGGGTCTTGAACCTAGGCTGCCAGCTTTCCAGCCAACAAACCCAGCATCTTAACCACTGAGTCACCACGCCAGAAGAAAGGTGGGGGATGTAGTATTAGCGCTGGCAGGAAGCCACAATTATCTCATTGTCCGCCTAAAATCAAAGAGAATAACCTTCTGCAGACACAGGAATCTAACACCATAGCAATAAAAGTGTGCAACTGGAAATTCAGTGGAAAATCCCAATTTGTGAAGGCTTGTGGAGATCAATTTCTGCTGATACACCTAACAGCTTACAAATTCTGTAGTTGCTTAATTTTTTTCCCACCACAACTTGGCCAGCCAGAAGATATTATAAACCAAGCTACTATCTTCCCAAATGTTTTTAAAACTATTAACAACTCCTTTATAAGAAGCTGATTAAAGAAAGGCTTCAGCAGTCAGGCCATCTCGCAGCAACATTATTGTCCTTTCAGCTTTGGGAAAGATCGTTTTTTTCCTCCCAGATATTTAGAGAAGCCAATGTTTTTACAACTTTCATTGCTACTTTATAAGTTTTCTCTGGCTCAACCGCCATTCTTATGGCTCCTCCTGATTTTACTCTGGCCTGTTGTTATGTTTTCAATGTCTGTTTTCACACATTACCACTTTTCATTTTATACCGATGAATTTTAGAATATTTCACACTAAAATGTTTTTTATTTGGATTGACGGTAGCTCAGCCACAGGTGCCTGGTGCTCTGAGGCAGAAAAAATCAAAAGTCTGGGAACACCTTTTTGAAAGCTTTTGCCGTTGAATAAAATGTATTGCCTTTTGTGAAGAAACTGCACGGGCGGAATGTATGGGGTCTCCCTCTTGAGCAAGGAATTGGACTAAAAGACCCCCAAAGTCCCTTTCAACTGTTTCTTTTCTGTGTTACTCTGCAGTAGTCGCTGCTCTGGGGAATATCTCCCCCTAGGAGAGCAGAATGGCCTCGACCCTGTTAGCCTTTCGTAGAGCTTTAAAAACCTGGCTGTGTGCCCGAACCTGGTGTACTGAATGGGGCCTGACTGGCCTGGCTTTCTTAGGAAACAGCCAAATATCTCCGCCACTGGGTATAATTATTGGAGATTGTTAATTGTTTTAAAATATTTCTTATTCTTTTAATTATGGTATGTGTTTTTTGAAATGTAAGCTGCCCAGAACCATTTATTGAAATTGGCAGCTGTAGAAATTGGATGGATGGATGGATGGATGGACGGAGGTAGGTAGGTATGGAGATAGATGATAGATGATTAGATAAGGATAGATAGATAGATAGATAGATAGATAGATAGATAGATAGATAGATGATAGATAGATAGATAGATAGATAGATAGATAGATAGATAGATAGATAATAGATAGATGACAGACAGACAGACAGACAGACAGACAGACAGACAGATGATATAGATAGATAAATAGATAGATCGATGGATGGATGGATAGATAGATAGATAGATAGATAGATAGATAGATAGATAGATAGATAGATAGATAGATAGATAGATAGATATAGAGAGAGTGCTATATGATTACATAAAGATAGATAGTGGATGATAGAGAGATAGAGATAGATGATAGGTAGGTAGGTAGATGATAGATAGATGATTAGATATAGATAGATAGATAGATAGATAGATAGATAGATAGATAGATAGATAGACAGATAGATAGAGATAGATAGATAGATAGATAGATAGATAGATAGATAGATAGATAGATAGATAGACAGATAAGATAGATAAGATAGATATGCTAGACAGTCAGACAGACAGACAGGAAAATAGATAGACAGATTGATTTGGTGAAAATTGGAAAAGGTGTTAAGATTCCTGATTGGCTGAGGACTAATTCATATCAAATGACCTAAGCGCCAGAGATCACTGTAACAGCATTGCCAAAAAGGCATTAAGAGTTGTAAATCTAATCTTATGAAGCTTCTCCTATGGAAATATTGAATTGCTAACCATAGCATACAAAACTTTTGCTAGACCAATACTCGAATACAGCTCATCAGTCTGGAATCCGCACTGTATATCGGACCTTAATACAATCGAGCGAGTCCAGAAGTATTTCACGAGAAAAGTACTACACTCCTCTGCTTGCAACAGAATACCCTACACAACCAGGCTTGAGATTTTGGGCTTGGACAACCTTGAACCATGCCACATATGGTTGGATTAAAGTGTAGTACACAAAATTATCTGCTTCAATGTCCTACCAGTCAATGGCTACTTCAGCTTCAACCAGAACAATACAAGAGCACACAACAGATACAAATTCAGTGTAAACTGCTCCAAACTTGATTGTAGAAAGTATGACTTCAACAACAGAGTGACCAATGCCTGGAATGGACTACCTGGCTCTGTTGTTACATCCTCTAACCCCCCCACTCCCTTAACCTCAAACTAACCTCCATTGACCTCACCCCATTCCTAAGAGGTATGTAAGGGGCGTATATAAGGGCACAATCGTGCCTACCGTCCCTGTCCTATTGTTCCCCATTTATCTGCACCTATTTCCTGTATAAACTCATGTTTATACTTATACCTATTATTTTGAAAGCGATCGACAAATCAAATAAATAAAAATAAAAAATAAATAAATAACCCAGCTCTCCTCCTATAATGTTATTGGGCAGCATCAAAACACAACTGATGATGATGATATTATTTAATTATTATTGTCGTTATTGTTGTTATTATTATTTAGTGTATGACGAGAACGTGACAGAAGAGAAATACAGTAAGCACAACTGATCAATCAACGTCACTATAATTCTCTCAGGTTTTGCCACTGGCCAGCAGGTTTTTGCCTGCTTGCTTAAATTCCAATCTCAACATTTGCAAGCCTCGCCACAGCTGCATGCAGGCATGCAACGCTAGAGAGACTTCAGCAGAAAAAAAAATAGCAAATTGCCTCTACGTACGGATGCAGAAGTCCCCACTCTCGTAATATCCTGGGCAGCACTGAGACCGTCGCCGATACATCGTCCTCAGCCCCCTCCGATAGGCCGTTTTATAACTGATTCTAAATGGCGAGAGAGGAAGGAAAAAAATAAATAAATAACCCTGGAAATCAATGCCCATCGTTATAATTCTATTTGTGTTACATTACTGCAAGGTTGTTATGTTCAATATTTGCATCAGAATGTGCAAAGGTTTTTTGATATTTAAAAAGATCGATACAAATTCCAACTCCTACTCATTCGGCTATAGTCTAAGCCATTTTCACACCAGGTCCAAGAGATGATTTGTGCAAGCAAGATACAGAATGAAAAAGGGAAATTTTGTGTGTGTGTGTGTGTTTACACGTATTAAGATATTAAACACGCATATATTGATGAGATATTAAACACGCAGAGTTGCTCGATAGTGAGATAGGCAGCATATAAATTTAATAACTAAATACAATAAAAATAAATATTGCACAAAATACCATTTCTTGCACCATTTTTTTTTTTTTTTTGCCACCTGCCACCTGGCCCAAACACGGCATTTATTAGGTTGTTCCCTGTCTGCTTTTTCTCAGCTTTTGAGAAGCTGGTTAGTTTCACACAACTACACATATGAATATCTAGGTTGGGCATTTCTGCACTCTTTCTAGAGTTGCAACTTCTTTTTTATGATACAACATGGTGACTAAGCTTGGATGCAGTAAACCAAGTGTGGTCTTAGGAAGGCTGTGTAAAGTGGTATAAAGCCTTCACATGATCTTGATTCTATCCCCTCTTTTAATACAACCTAGGATTGCATTGGCTTTTTTGGATGCTGCCGCACACTACTGGCTCGTATTTAAGTGACTGTAAATAAGTATTTTTGGTTTTTCTTGCCTAAGTGTTAAAAACGTACTTTTCTCACCATTGAATTTCATTTTGCAAGATAGAGCCCATTTCTCAGGTATTGCCAGTTGCCAGAGCTGTATCTACCCCACCAATTCCAAAATTCAGAAGGTCCTCATCCTTAGTCGGGTTCAATGCCTTCCCAACAGACGTTACGGAAGGGAAAAATACCCCCCAAAATCCCCTTCAAAGTGAGACTATGCCCATATAGAGGAAGGAAGGAAGGAAGGAAGGAAGGAAGGAAGGAAGGAAGGAAGGAAGGAAGGAAGGAAGGAAGGAAGGAAGGAAGGAAGGAAGGAAGGAATGGAATGGAATGGAATGGAATGGAATGGAAGGGTAGGGAGGAAAGGAAGGAGAGGGAGGGAGAGAGGGAGGGAGGGAGGGAGAGAAGGAGAGGGAGGGCGAATAAGGAGGGGGAGGGAGGAAGGAAGGAGTGGAAGAGGAGGGAGGGAAGGAGAGGGAGGGAAAGAGGAAGGAAGGAAGCAAACAAGCAAGCAGTGGAAGGGTAGAGAGGGAAGGAAGGAAGGAGAGGGAGGGAGAGAAGGAGAGAGAGGGAGAATAAGGAGAGGGGGAGGAAGGAAGGAGTGGAAGGAAGGAAGGGAATGAGAGGGAGGGAGGGAGGAAGGAAGGAAGGACTCCAAGTACTGATTAAGGCTCCTTCTCACCTCTGGAGCTCTTGAAAAGTAACCCAAGAATAGCTTATCAACATTTGGTCGAAATAGAGAAGCTTTTATTTAAAAGTGGGAAAATCTGAATGTGAATTGGAGCATAAGACTCTGCGGCAAGAAGTGGTCAAACTCTCCAGAACTATTTCAGAAATGGACAGAACATTTTCATCCCCTCTTCCTCATTCCCAAAGCATCAACTGACAGTCTCCTGCAACAAAACTGGGACAATTTGTATACACAAAGATAACGACAGCCGTGAACTTGTTGGGGGCATCATCTCTACAGAGAAATAAATGGACTTCATGATCCGCACAACACACACCACACACCAAGAGTTTCTTTATACCAGATGTGGAGACAATCTGGCCTAATTTAAATCTGCTTTTAGAACTTTTCCAGGTGTCTCCAGTGTTTCTCAACCATGATGTATTTTTCAATCTTGAAGTCAAGAGGTGAGCTGCAGCCAGTTCGCACCGATTCTAGCGAACTGGTAGTTAAGATTCTGCGTAGTTCGGTGAACCGGCAAATCCCAACATCGGCTGGCCCCACCCCCACTCAAAAATGGCCTGAAAAACAGCCTGAAAAGGGTAAAAAAAACTGGTCGAAAAATGGGTGGGGTGGGGCCAGCCAGTGGTGGGATTAGCCCCAACTGGCTGAATCCTACTTGTGCCTTTGAGGTGAGTGGCTGGGAGGCGGGGCTGGGTGTAATGAGTGACATCACCCACCCAGTCACATGACCACCCAGCCACGCCCACTCAGCCAGTCATTTTGGCAGAGAACTGGTTGTTAAATTTTTTTGAAGCCAACCACTGTTTGAAGCGTGTCTCAGCCCTTGCTTATCAATGGAGACCGAGTGAGCAAGTGGCCAGTTTTAAGTTTCTGGGTGTTACCCTAAAAGATGACCTGACCTGGGGTGCTCACATTGCAGCCCTGGCCAAAAGAGCCCAGCAAAGTAGAGATTATACTACCTGAGGCTTCTCAGGAAACAACAACTGAATGAAAAACTGCTGGTGACCTTCTACCGTTGCACCAGAGAGAGTATCTTAACTTACTGCACCTGTGTAGGGTTTGCCAATTGCACAGGGGCAGATAGGACAGCACTCCAGAGGGTGAACGTCATTGCCCAGAGGATCATTGGTTGCCCTCTCCCCTCTTTGGAAGAGCTTTATAGTTCCCGCTGCCTTAAGAAAGTTCAAAACATTCTCAAAGATCCATCTCATCCTGGGAACCCTTTTTGTTTTGAACTATTACCATCTGGCAGACGGTACAGGACAATAAAAACAAGGACAAATAGGCTGCAAAACAGCTTCTATCCCAGGGCAGTCGCTCTGTTGAATTCCACTGTATAGTGCAATATGAATGCAATATCAGGGGTTTTGAATTCAATGTATTGACTGTGAAGGATGTGTGTTTGTGTTTATAGTCATGGTCGTGATGTGCACTGAAGATGGCGTTTGATTTCATTGTACGAGGTGCAATGACAATAAAGTAAAGTAAAGTAAACTAAACCTTGATTTGGAATTCAAGAGAAGTGAACTTCAATTCTTGAAGTTACCTACGCTGTCTGGGGAATTCTCGGAGTCGAAGTCCACTCATCCTTTCAGTTGCTATGGCTCAGAAAAACAGGGTTAGCCCATTTGTTTTCAACAGCAAGAAGCTGAAAGAAGGGAGCAACAAGCAAAATGATAGTCCCTCGCCCTTCCTAGTTGCTTCCGACTTGACTGCAAATGCAACAATGTATTGCAAATAGGCAGGGCTGGTTAGTCATCCTTTTACAAAAGCTAGGGCTATTTTCTCCGGGAAAAAAACAAAAATCAATGTTCCACCTCTTTAGTACCGCCAGACTAGGCTGCACAAAAGAATCTGTCGTTATCCTCCGTAGCTGAAGAGCTTCTCCCAAGCTGAGAAGAAAAAGGAGCTAGCAAGAGAAGATGAAAAAGAAGAGAAGGTTTGAAAATACCTCCCAATTATCGCTTACCTGTGCCGAGTGCACTTGAACCAGTTGAGGATATCTGTGCATCTTGTATAATAGATCTGATCGAAGGGATGTGCATAGGACTCCTGAACGGTCACGGCGTAGCTAGGAGGGAAGAGACAGCAACCGTTAATCTGGAGCCTCTCTTTATTTCGCCGCTCAGATCCACAGATCCTTTGGCCAAGTTCGATCAACAAATGCTTAAGTCAATAAAAAGAGAATACAGGAAATCGTCGCTTGCTCAATCGTAATGGAGCCCAGAATTTCTGTTGGCAAACAAGACATTTTACTATCTCTCTTGCCACAGTTGCTAAGCGAATCACTACAACTGTTAAGTTAGTCACACGGTGTTCTGACCCAAACCCTTTTCCAATAAAACAACCACGAACCAAAGGGAACAGAAACCTTTTAATGATTCTTACGAATCCCCGGTTAAAAGGCTACTGCAAACTAATTAACTTTGATAAGCATGAGCCTTGCCAAAACTGTGCGAGGCTGCCAAGAATAACAGATAAGGTTACCTAGAAATATTTTACAACGCAAGAGTCTTCAAATACCAACTAAGATACTGGAATGTCCACGAGGCTCGAGTTTCAAAACGTCTTTGCTTCCTGCAAAGAACCTCTGATTCACAGCTGGCTTTTATCTTCTTGAAGGAGGGGCCATTACCTTGCAGCCTTAGTCCTGAGTCGCCCATGCTGCTGCAACTGCTCTTTCGTGTGAGCAACCCTGCGCTCATGCGCACTTGGCACAGGCTCCTCGGGAACCTCCTCATCACTGCTGCCAGCTCCCACAATCTCTGAAGGCAGCTGTCCACTCCCTAATGGTCCTGGCCCTTCATCTGAGTCCTTGGTCTCCTCAGCCGTCCGTACCTGATGCCGGCGAACCACAACACACGGTTGTTAAGTGAATCTAGCTTCCCCCATTGACTTTGTGTGTCAGAAGGTCACAAAAGGGGAATCATGTGACCCTGGGAATACTGTGATGGTCATAAATACATGCCAGTTGCAGGGGGGAGGGGAAGGAGAGGGGATGAACAGGTGTGCAAGCGAATGGCAAACGTGCATGTGCAGCTCTATCTGTGGAAGCATTGAGCATGCAAGCACACCACTTGCGCAAATAGAGCACATGAGCACATGCTCACCACTTCCATAGCCCAACACGATTCTGAATGGCTCAAGACTCAGTAGTGGACCACTGGGGTTGGGGATCCTTGGTGTACACTGTTTGGGATTCCACGTCTTTTCCACCTGGGGGGATAGAATCTTTAACTGAGGGCTCCTTGGTATTCTCTGAGCTTGCTTGTTTTCTTGCAGACATTTCGTGACCCAAACTAGGTAATGTCATCAGTGCTAGAAGGAGTGAGATTTGTGGAAAGGAGGAGGAGGAGGAGGAGGAGGAGGAGGAGGAGGAGGAGGAGGAGGAGGAGGAGGAGGAGGAGGAGGAGGAGGAGGAGGAGGAGGAGGAGGAGGAGGAGGAGGAGAAAAGGGTTGTGGGATGCTTGATATTCCTTGAAGTTGGTTGTTTTCGTGCAGATGTTTCATTACTGAACTAGGTATCACCATCAGTGCTAGAAGGGATGAGATTTGTGGAAAGGAGGAGGAGGAGGAGAGAAGGAGAAGGAGAAGATGATGATTGTGGGATGCGTGATACTCCTTGAACTTGGTTGTTTTCTTGCAGACATTTCATTACCAAACTAGGTAACACCATCAGTGCTGGCCAACAGCGGGATTTGCTGTCAGTTGATATTCATGTGTCTTGTTCTGTCTAGTGTCTTGCCCCAAGAAATTGCCAAAGAAGCCAACAGCAAGGAGCACAAAGAATCTCTTAAACCACTGCACCAACATTGGCAGGGTAAGACACTAGAATATAAATGGAGAGCAAACCCCATTCCTTACTAGCACTGATGACGTCACCTAGTTGGGTAATGAAATGTCTGCAAGAAAACTACCCAGCTCAGAGAGCACCAGGGACCCCTCATCTCAACCCTGAGCTACAAATATTATTAAAATCTTTAAAATATATATACACCTTATATCAATTTTAGACTGCAAATAAAATTTCATTTCATAGCAGTCCTGAGCTACAAAGATTCTGCTTTTATTGATTTCATTAGGAGCAGATGAAAATGTCAGTTTTAGTTTCTCCGTTTCCCACTTCTTTGAGTCTTTCAAATTCAATGTTTCCCACTTTTGTAGAAGTGCTGAGTCTGGCTTTTCAGATTAAAAAGCAACAACTGCACTATCGATATGTATTTCAGTGCCTTTCTCCAAACATGCCTTTTTTCTTTCTAAATTTGTCGATAGATTTATTACAAGTATTTCCATGCCACTTTACTCCAAAATGTGTCCAGGCTTAATTAACCACAATACACATTTGCAAACCACTTCACCCAATAGAAGATATTTTTGTCTTGTATCTTCATGAATATGTCTCTTTCTGTGCAGATTAGTCCCTTAAGGGTTTTTTTAAATTAGTAAATTGCAATATAAAATTGGGAAAATGGCAATATTTTTTTATAGTTGTTTTACATCATTGCAAGTGAACAACTGTGTTAGTCTTTAGCAGCAAAACTCAAAATGATATGAGTCGCACTTTTCCCAACAAACCTATTTCAATCATCCTAAATATAAATTAATAAAATGTGTTAGTTGGGAAAGATAATCCCATACTTTTTTTGTTTTTTTTAAATTGGTTGGTTCAAAATTGCTAATGAATTTCGATCAGAAGATAAGACTTATTCCGGAGACTGAATCTATTACACTTAATTAAACAATTGATAAGTGATGGTATCAAGAAACAAACATGGCTATTTGATCCAGAATGAACTTCTGGGATGACTTGGGATAGATAAGATGCTGTGGTAAATTTTCTACGACTGGATTACAACAAGTGTTAACAGAGAGTTTTGAAGCTTTAATTTTGTTTTGTTTTAGTAATATTATTGTTCCTGTTGACTACTTTGTTACTAATGTAACTTATAGAAGACAGGTCAGTAATTTGCAAATAGATTTAGTAGTTTAGAATGATCTGTTCTAGCACTGTTGTTGTATGTACACTGAGAGCTTATGTATTGGAGACAAATTCCTTGTGTGTCTAATCACACTTGGCCAATAAAGAATTCTACTCTACTCTACTCTACTCTACTCCACTCCACTCCACTCCACTCCACTCCACTCCACTCCACTCCACTCCACTCCACTCCACTCCACTCCTCATTCCTCATTCCTCATTCCTCATTCCAATATTCTATTCTGTTCTGTTCCATTCCATTCCACTCCACTCTACTCCTCATTCCAATCTTCTCTTCTCTTCTCTTCTCTTCTCTTCTCTTCTCTTCTCTTCTCTTCTCTCCTCTCCTCTCCTCTCCTCTCCTCCCCTCTCCTCCTCTCCTCTCCTCTCCTCCTCTCCCCTTCCACACCACTCCACTCCACTCCTCATTCCAATATTCTATTCTATTCTATTCTATTCTATTCTATTCTATTCTATTCTATTCTATTCTATTCTATTCTATTCTATTCTATTCTATTCTATTCTACTGTACTCTACCCTACCCTACCCTACCCTACCCTACCCTACTCTACTCTACTCTACTCTACTCTACTCTACCTTATATCTGTAGAATGGCTTGCTTCTTGGAATTGTGGCTGTTCTATTACTGGAGGTATTTAAGAAGAGTCTGGACAACCATTTGTCTGATATGGTAGAGGATCTCCTGCTTAAGCAGGGGGTCAGACTAGAAGACTCTAAGGTCCCTTCCATGTTTCATGTTCTATGATCAATACTCTAGGGGAAATTATTTATTTTCACTAGTTCATTTCAAAAAAATCACCTATGGCTCTACAAGTGGAGGCACAGCAGTACAAATGGAATTAAACTGCTGTTCCTTAAATATCCCCAAAGAGATAATTATAAAATTATGAGTAATTTGAGTACCTCTCATTGTTACAAATACTTTGATAAATTCCTATCTCTTAAGTTAATACACAGAAATACATATAGTCAAAACAATAAAACAAGCTATGTTCTTAACCAGGGATCCCCAAACTTGGCAACTTTAAGACTTCAACTTCCTAGCTGGAGAATTCTGGGAGTTGAAGTCCACAAGTCTTAAAGTTGCCAAGTTTGGAGACCTCTGTTCTTAACTAATTGCCACACAAATTGGGATTCATGACCAGAAATTAAACATTTGGGGATTTTCCTTGCTAAGACAAATTTTGTCTCAAATTTTGTTTCTCAACATTTTTGCATTGAAGTGTAATTTTGAAGAATTAATTTTAATTCATTAATTGGCTCAAAACTAGAACATGACAAGTTCATACTAAAATCTGGATTCTACCATTTGGGTAGTTTTGAGCCAATTAATGAATTAAAATTAATTCTTCAAAATTACACTTCAATGCAAAAATGTTAAGAAAAGAAAGGTCCGCATAAAAGTGCATATATTTGCAAAAAATAATAATTCCATACATGTAATTACACTGAGCAGAATTACTTGCAAACTACGTACCTTAGGCAAATATGTAAACCAAAATGCAAATGTGTCAAAAATATACAAAAATACACTTGCATTTTAAAGTGATTTCTAACAGGCATGCAAAGTAGATGAATAAAACTTAGGGGGTTAAAAAAAAAAATAGTCATGTTTTGAATGGACTATTTCATTCTTGGTTTTTCTGAATTTCCAACTCCCTTAAAGATCGTTTCTTATAAGAAGCAACATAGAAATAATTTCAAGAAATAATCAGTAAACAGAAAGAAGCTGAAAACAATTCTTTTGCCAAAAAGGTGAAACAGAGAAACTAAAATGTACAACTCCTCAAAATATGAGAAACTAGAAGTTTAAAAAAAAACACCACAGATTTGCTCCTACTGTGTACTGAATCTGGAGCAAATGTCTCCACAATATGGAACAAAAAAAAGAGGTCAGAAGATACAGGAAAGGAACTTTGGGGGGGCGGAACAGTAATTTTCATTAAAAGGTAGAGAAAAATTCAAATGAAATTAAATGCTTTCAAAATATTTTTTTTTCAATCCTAAAAATAAAAACACATTGGATATTCTACCTCCGGGGTCTCTTCAGTTTCATTTGGACACACACAAAAAGCACTAATTAAAAGCACATATTATCACCCAATATTAAATATCATTTCCCAGCCCAGTCAGACTTTTCAGCCGCTTCAGTTTTATGACATACAAGCAAGCAATAGCAGTGTGTAGTTGTGTGTGTATACCTGTATGTAACACCCACACACTGACAGAGAAATATATATCCATATTTACACATATACACATAAAATCAGTCTCTGGGGTTAAATATTTTTTTACTTTGCCTCATTTATACACAGAAGAAGCTATTTTAATCTAAGATAATTTGTAGCAGAAATTAGCTGGTAATTGAGAACAATAAATTGTGAGCTAAGCAGTGGGTGTTCGCTCTCTCCCGTCTGAAACACACTGCTGGTCTTCTGTTACCAGCTGGGGGAAAAACAGAGTAGAGGAGAGCATTTTTTGAGAAGGCCAGGATTGCAGTATGGTTAAAAGATTGGATTTGGACCAGAGAGAGACCCAATTCCTGTCCACAGAACTCAGAGGTCTCCAAACTGGGCAACTTTAAGACATGTGGACTTCAACTCCCAGAATTCTCCAGCTAAAGACTTAAAAGTTGCCAAGTTTGGGGGGCCCTGGCATAACTGGTCAAACTCAGCCCCTGCTTGTCTAATGGAGCAGCTGTTGTAGGGGTAACATTAGGAGAGATGCCTTACGCAAATATTTGTCAACCTTAGTAGCTTGAAGACAAACATTATGCATTTAGCTGTAAAGAAAGAGAAAGAGAGAGAGAGAGAGAGAGAGAGAAAAGAAAGAGAAAGATAACGAGAGAGACTAAAAGATAGAAAGATAGAAAGGAAAAGAAAACAAAAGAGAAAAAGAAAGAAAGAGAAAGAAAAAAGAAAGATAACAAGAGAGAATAAAAAAGAGAAAGAAAAAGAGAAAAAAGGGAACAAAGGGAAAAAGAAAGAAAGAGAGAGAGAGAGAAAGAAACCCAACAATAAATTAAATCACTAAAAACAAACATAACCAAAGCAGCTCATTTTCTTTAATAAGCATTCAGTGAAAAATATCCAGCATTCTTCATTGTCTGGGGAACCCTAAGATGTTTCATAGAGTCAAGACCCCAACCAGCTCAAACCTTGACACAGCCTGAATTAATCGGGTGGCCTCAGAGGGGAGCAGACCCACCTGAGAGAAAACAGAAAACTCACATTTTTCTTGCAGAATGCTTCAGGTTTAATCTCTGAGCAATAAATAAATAAATTTCTGCCTGTTCCCTGGGAGGCTGCTGATTGCATGCAGCTGTCCTGAACAGCATGGAAAGAGCCCAAAAGCCAGAGAGAAGTTGCAGTTTACTGATGGTTGCACAGGAAACATTTTTAACCCTTTAATCCTTGATTGGCTATCAGTATTATCCAACGGTGATGCATCCATACGATTCCTGAATCAAGTCATAGGGTTTGTAATTCATTTATTATTTCATCCCATTTCTCTTCCAATTGTCACCACTGACTGGTGGATGACAGTGCATTAAACACCATGCAAAATTTATTCTGTTTATTTGGTACAGTCCTTTAGCTCAGGGGTCGCCAACCTTTTGGACCTCAGGGACCACCCAAACTCATAATTTTAAATCCCAGGGACCACTAACCGGTTCTGTGGGGGTGGACTAATTTGTGTGTGTGGCTTGGTGGTCATGTGATTGGCTTGGCATGGCTTGCATATGAATATTATAAATATTTATATAAATATTGCATTCTTTTTATAAAAAAAAAGAGCAACTTTTACCCAAAATCAGGCAAAGCAGGTAGGCAGATTGTGTTGCTCACAGAATCATTCAGTGATCTATCTATCTGCCATCAGCTAGCTCACTCTCTCAAATTTGCTTGCCGTGAGTCTGCACTGAATAACAGAACCTTCAGTCCTAAGGGAGGTTTGGCTGTGCTGAGCTGAAGATCTAAAGACTAGCTAGAAAGCAAGAAATCCGACCATTTCCTGCTTCCTAGCTAATCTAAATCTCCTGGCACAACAGAACACCTGATGGTCGGAAAAAGGAAAAATAGCAATTTAGCAGGCAAGTTTGCTGGGTAAGGAGTGAGTAGGCGGGGAGGGTTCCCGCGGGCCATGTGGGTGGTGCAGCCTTGTGTTTCTGTGCAGTCTGGATTAATTGCTTTTTGGGGGGCTGCTCTGGGGGTGAGATTTCTCTGTGGGCCACCAAAATTTTCTCACGGTCCACCAGTGGGCCACAGCCCACCAGTTGGCGACCGCTGCTTTAGCTAATCAACAAAAAACTACAGTGATTTAGACTGCAGCATCTTAAAAAAAAATCACGTACAAGCCTTCTAAAAATACTGTCAGCTTAAGGCTATAAATTTATTAGGTCCTAAGAGTTGTAGAGTTGTAGCTGGATTTTGGTGAGCTAAGAAGGACTAGCTATGCTAAAGAATAGATTTACTTGCTGAAGTGCACAAAGGGGTCGATACAGAGCTGGACTTAATACAATAATTAATACTAGTTCATGTTGGGATGTTTTTATCAAATGCTCTGCAGTTCTGGATTATTTTCATCAAGGTCCTGACCTTCCCAGCATTAAGAAAACCAACCTGGGCCAAGAATTGTGCAATTGGGATGCTGAAGATCAAATTGTCTCTTGGTCCAATGGAAGACAACATTTGTTGCTCATGGCTGCCTGGGATGCTTCTTGGTGCTCTCTGAGCTAGGTTGTTTTCTTGCAGACGTTTCCTTACCCAACTAGGTAACATGATCAGTGCTAGAAGTGAGTGGGTTCCACAGAGAGGAGGTGGAGAAGGACTATGTTTCACAAGAAATATTTCACAAGAAGAGTTCTCCACTCCTCTACTCGTTGCAGAATACCTTATGTCACCAGACCCGAAATTCTAGACCTAGAAAACCTAGAACTACACCGCCTTCGGTCCGATCTAAGTATAGTATATAAAACCATACATTGCAATGTCCTACCTGTCAATGAATACTTCAGCTTCAACCATAACAACACAAGAGTAAGCAACAGATACAAACTCAAGGTTAATCGCACCAAACTTGATTGCAGGAAATACGACTTCAGCAACAGAGTGGTCAACGTCTGGAATACTCTACCTGACTCTGTGGTTTCTTTCCCAAACCCCAAAAACTTCAACCTTAGACTGTCTACTGTTGACCTCCCCTCTTTCCTAAAAGGTCTGTAGGGGTCATGCATAAGCGCACCAATCATGCCTACCATCCCTGTCCTATTGTTTCTTTTTTAATTTCTTTTATATGTATCCATTTCATATATCCATAACTATGTTTATACTTATACCTGTTATCTTATAATTGCTTGACAAAATAAACAAATAAACAAATAAACAAATAAACAAATAAACAAATAAACAAATAAACAAATAAACAAATAAACAAATAAACAAATAAACAAATAAACAAATAAACAAATAAACAAATAAACAAATAAACAAATAAACAAATATGTGATCCTTGGTGCTTTCTGATTTTGGTTGTTTTCTTGCAGACATTTCATTATCCAAGTGCTAAAAAGGAGTGGGATTTGAGGAGGAGGGAGGAGGAGGAGGAGGAGGAGGAGGAGGAGGAGGAGGAGGAGGAGGAGGAGGAGGAGGAGGAGGAGGAGGAGGAGGAGGAGGAGGAGGAGGAGGAGGAGGAGGAGGAGGACTTAGTGTAGTCTGAGCTTGGTTGTTTTCTTGCAGACGGTTCATTACCCAACTAGGTAACATCATCAGTGCTGATGGCTAATGAAATGTCTTGACACAAAACAACCAAGCTCTGAGAACACTTGAGCCCACAATGTTCTTTGTTCCTCAGAAAGGTCTCCTCCATGTTCAATGGTTTGATTGAGACAAATTTATTTTTGCTTGTTGAGAAATCATTTTTATATCCAAAAATGCCTGCAGAATTTCACCTTAAATAGGGTGGTAACCTTCAAATTTTTGTTTCGAGACCCTAATTTCTCAGGGTCTCAAGAGAAGCTTCTCACCTCCATATGCCAGCTACCAGCAAGAAACATCAAAGCAGAATCTATTTAGAGTATCCTTCATTAACATAGAAAACCCAATCAGCTTGATTATTATTTTATGATCCCATGTGCTCCTCTTGACCTCACCCTAACTCAATCTTTTGGCTTGATTTATTACCATCTAAGTATCACAGTCATCTTGGCATGGGCAGCCAATCAATTCCAGTATTTAATTTTTGTTTTTCCTTGATTGGATCCCCAGGTTGCTGACTTCTTTCACACAAAATCAATATTGTATTCTTGGACTCAAGAAATGTACTGTGCTATGGAACTGCAAAACAATACAAAATTACAGGTTTCATTTCCAATCACATTTGTTCTTGAAAACTCTGTGTTATGTGGTCAACAGGAAAGAAGGAAGGAAGGAAGGAAGGAAGGAAGGGAGGGAGGGAGGGAGGGAGGGAGGGAAAGGAAAGGAAAGGAAAGGAAAAGAAAGGAAAGGAAAGGAAAGGAAAGGGCCTTGGTGGTGCAATGGTTAGAGTGCAGTACTGCAGGCTACTTCTGCTGACTACCAACTGCCTGCAATTTGGCAGTTCGAATCCCACCAGGCTCAAAGTTAACTCAGCCTTCCGTCCTTCCGAGGTGTGTAAAATGAAGACCCAGATTGTTGGGGGCCAGAGGCTGACTCTGTAAACTGCTTAGAGAGGGCTGTAAAACACTGTGAAGCGGTATAGAAGTCCAAGTGCTATTGCTATTGCTAAGAAAGAAGGAGGAAGGAAGGAAAAAGAAGGGGAAGGAAAGAAGGGGTGCAATGGGAAAGGAAAGAGGGAGGGAGGGAAGGAGGAAGGAAGGAAGGAAAGAAGGAAGGAAGGAAGGAAGGAAGGAAGGAAAGAAGGAAGGAAGGAAGGCAGACCTGACACATCCATCTAGGTTGGCAAAAGCTTTCTACCCACAGCTTCCACTTACTATTATAGAAGATGTAATGGGTCCAGGAGACCCCTTAAATTGTGTCCCACTGCTTTCCAAGACAGCACTCTTCCATCCTGAAGCAACAGATATTTTTTATACTGACAATCACTCATCTTTATTTTATAAATAATAATAATAATAATATACATACAAACGTAAATACATCATCTTGCTTAGGTCCAGCATGGATTCCCAAGAGGGAGGGGTGAACTCAGCTTGGAAGAATGACCATGTGCCAGTTTTGGTTTGGCGGGGGGCGGGGGGCCTGACAAACATTGGGTCTCTTTCACCCCATCCTCCAAGCACCCTCCATGCAGGTAACCCTCGCTTAACAACAGATCGCTTAGATACTGTTCGAAATTATGACCGACCTCCCCAGAGCTACTTATCACCAACCCCGCCTCCCCATATGGGTCCTATGGGTGCCATTTTGGGTGCTTGGCAACCCACTCACATTTAAGCCCATTTTCAGCACACCCAGGGGTGGGCTTCGAAATATTCGGAAACCGGTTCTCTGCCTGGTTGCTGGGAAGGCGTGGCCTAGTCAGCCTCCTGCACCACGGGGGAGGGGGCGTTTTCTCCCTCCCCGGGCTCCGGAGGCTTTCCTCGAGCCTCTGGGAGGGTGAAAACAGCCTCTCCCGGGCTCCGGAGGCCCTCCAGAAGCCGGAAATGGGCCCATTTTCAGACTTCCAGAACTTCCCGGAGGCCCATTTTTCACCCTCACTGAGTGGAAGGGTGGGTTGAGGTGGGCAGGGCTGGCCAGGACTGGGATTTGACAGTTCACCAAACTGGGCATAACATTAGCCACAAGGTTCACAGCCCACTTCTGAGTATACCACAATCACGTGAATATGATTTTCGGTGGTTGTTAGCCAATTTCCAGCTTTTACTTCTGGTTTCTGACCCCAAAAAAAAACCCCATCGGGGAAAATGTGCTCTCTTAAGAACTGCGATGTTCGCTCACTGAGCACCGCAAGAAAGAACGTAAAATTGGCCCCAGCCATGTGGTAACCCGCTTAGTAACTGCCAATACTTATGACCACAATTCCGTGCTCGATGACAGGTAGTCCTCAACTTACAACAGTTCACTTAGTGACTACTCAAAGTTATAACAGCACTGAAAATTGTGACTTAGGACTGTTTTTCACACTTATGCCCACTGCAGCATCCCTTTGCAACTGGCTCGTATTTATGATTCTTGAGGTGTCCCGGGGTTATGTGATAGCCTTTTGCGACCTTCTGACAAATGAAGTCAATGGGAAAGCCAGATTCGCTTAACAACCAGGTTACTAACCTATCAACTGCAGTGTCATAAATGTCAGAATATATTCATGAACTGGAATATAGCTTAGTAACAAGGTCAGCCAATGAGAGCTGAATTGGGGGCTGAAACTTAAAAGAGAGAATCTGGACCTGGTTTATTTCTGCTCTGTGCTGAGCTCTAAAGTGAAAGAGAAACTAACTTGCTTGCTTGTTGAAACTGATATCCGCTCTGAGCTGCTGCTGCTGCTTGTGTTTTGCTAATGCTACATTGAAAGAATCTACAAATGGTATTGTAAACTTCACTCACATTAATATGTTTATAAAGAAGTTAATGATCCTGCTGAATCGGTCTGTGTGGTTTCTGGACGTGAATTTATGCTGCAAATTCTAACAGTAAAATGGGGCAAAACTCACTTAACAACTGTCCTGCTTGGCAACAGACATTTTGGGATCAATTGTGGTCATAAGTTGAGGACTACCTGTACAGAGAATAGAGGACTAACTATAGGATACAAATGTTGCTTTGGGCTTTTGAGGGAAGCTAGTATATAATTCTAATAAATCAAACAGCAAACCCATGCCAGAGCTTCATACAGAGACACATCTGGGGAATTGGGGCGCACATAAAAAGTATATTTCAGGCATATTTTAAATACTGAAACCGTAAGCAGGAATGCCTAAGCCTAGAATGCAAGATCTGTGCACACCAGATACCAAGGCCTTCAAAAAATATCAACAAGATAGCGACTAAGATGCATTCAATGGTCATACAGAATTACATTACCTTTTGTAATATTATGTTTTATATTTTAAAGCTACATCGAGAAGGGGTTTATTTGGATTTATTTTTAAATACAAAAAGGCTGCACGCTTACCTTAAACAAATTATTTATTTAGCATACGGCATCTCCAGAGGTCATGCAATTACTGTTGTACAATACTACACAATAAAGCATATTATGCATATAAGCCCAAATACTGTATATAGTTCAAGAATCTCTCCTCAGGAAATTTAAAGGCACCTGGGATTATCTCATCGCAGCCACATCAGAAAGCAGTTTAGATAACTAATTGTAACATCTATTGCCTACTGCGATTCTATGGCACCGTATTATGTTGGTTTTATGGATTTACCTTAACTTAATATTTTACCTTTAATAATAAATAATTATTTAAATCAATAATTATTTTTATTTTATCAAAATATAACATATTTTATAAATAATCAATAATTAATATTACTTATTTATAGAATATTTTATTATATTTTAAGGGGATGCGGTGGCTCAGTGGCTAAGACACTGAGTTTTGTCAATCAGAAAGGTCGGCAGTTCGGCGGTTTGAATCCCTAGCGCCACGTAATGGAGTGAGCTCCTATTCCTTGTCCCAGTTTCTGCCAACCTAGCAGTTCGAAAGAAAAGATGCAAGTAGAAAAATAGGGACCCCTTTGGTGGGAAGGTAACAGCGTTCCGTGAGCCTTCAGCATTTAGTCATGTCAGCCACATGACCATGGAGACGTCTTCGGACAGCGCTGGCTCTTCGGCTTTGTAACGGATATGAACATCGGCCCCTAGAGCTGGAAACGAGTAGCTTGTATGTGCGAGGGAACCTTCCACCTTTATCTTTACCTAATATTTTATCTCATATATTCGTTTAGCGACCGTTCAAAGTTACAATGGCACTGAAAGAAAGTGGCATGACCAGTTTTCACATGACCGTTACATCATTCCCCAGGATCACATGATCAAAATTCAGGCGCTTGGCAACTGGTTCCTATTTATGACAGTCACAGTGTCCCAGAGTCCCATAATCCCTTTTGCGACCTTCTGACAAACATAATCAATGGGACTCACTTAACAACTGTGGCAAGGAAGGTTGTAAAATGGGGCAAAATTCACATAACAAACGTCTCTCTTAAGAACAGAAATGTTGGGCTCAATTGAGGTCCTAAGTCGAGAACACACACATGTTCACACACAAAAAAATATATTTGTGTGCATGAATGTGTATGTATTTATATGTGTGTGTGCATACGTGTGCATGTATATATTTGCTGATGTTCTACTTAAAATGGGACCTGAAGAAAAGTCAACATGTCTTACCTTTCCCAGTGGCTGCAAACATTTGGATCATCTGGGTTTAAGGAGAGGCTTTTCTTCAGAAGGAGAGAGAGCACAAAGACTCTGAAATTCCACCACAAGAGAGGGAAGAGCATCTTTGCGGTATCTGAATAAAGAGTAGGGGGGGAAAAACAGCATTGGACAAACAGCCCACTGTTTCCTACTAAATCCACCGGTTGTATTTCAAGCTCAGGCCTCTTTTAACATCCGAAAGGATGCAGGAAAAGAAAGCACAAAAAAAATGAATCCATTCATCTCCAATTCTACTCATACTTAAGGAAAGAAGGATCCACGACCAAACTCTTTCAGCCCATCTATTCAAATATTTAATACTCTCCCCTCCAGGAATCAGTTATTAATAAAGCGACTGATTCTCAAACCCAATGATTTTGGGGCAGTTCCGCCCTCAGTGTTTGTTTATTTTTTTTTAATTTTATTTATTTATTTTTGTCAATTGCTTACAGGATAATAGGTATAAGTAAAAACATAGTTATAGATACACGGATACATATAATAAAAATAAATAAAAATAAACAATAAGGACAGGGACGGTAGGCACGTTGGTGCGCTTATGCACGCCCCCTACAGACCTCTTAGGAAAGGGGTGAGGTCAAAATAAAACTTTAAAATAAAACTTTAAAATAAAACTCTTCCCCACTTCTTTTTCCTGATACAAACAGCTCTGCTTCATTTTGATAGTGGTTAGGTCTTATTAATTAAGTCAATGTTTCTCGATCTGAGCAACTTTAAGATGTGTAGACTTCGATTCCCAGAATTCCCCATGGCTGGCTTGGGAATTCTGGGGAGTTGAAGTCCCCACTTCTTAAGGCTTCCACGGTCTAAGCCTAGAATCTCAAGCCTGGTGGTGTAGGGTATTCTGTTGTGAACAGAGGAGTGTAGTACTCTTCTCGTGAAATACTTCTGGACTCGCTCAATTGTATTAATGTCTGATATACAGTGCGGATTCCAGACAGCAGAGCTGAATTCAAATGTTGGTCTAGCAAAGGTTTTGAATGCTCTAGTTAGCAAAACAGTACTCTCTGGAATTATGCATAGTAAAAATGTGTGTGGTTTCAGTTGATGTTTCATCTTTAGACTTTTTTAATCTACTTTCCAATACTTTTGATTTATTTATTTATTTTGCTTGAACACCATATAAGGGGAAAAGTTCTTTCCCTGTTGTTATACGCTTAATCTGTTTTTTTTAAATTAGAAATGGGATAATACAGGTAGGTCTCACTTATAACGATTCATTTAATGATGGTTCAATTTACAGTGGTATTGAGAAAAATGACTTATGAGCATCCTTGCACTTAGAATTGTGGCAGCGTCTCCAAATTTGGCTGCTTGGCAACCAGCATGCAGTTATGATGGTTGCAGCATCCTGGGGTTACGGATCAACATTTCTGATCTCCCCCCATCCGGCATCCAATAAGCAAAGCCAATGGGGAAAGCAGAATTTTCACCTAGAAATGGCAGTGATTTGCTAAACAACCATGGCAAACAAGATGCAAAGTTGGATGTAACTCATTTAATCATGACTTTGCTTAGCAACAGATCTTCTGTATTCAGAACACAGAATAACAGAGTTGGAAGGGATCTTGGAGGTCATCTAGTCCAACCCCCATTCTCAAGCAGATGACCCTATGCCATTTCAGAAAAATGACTGTCCAAGTCTCTTTTTGAAAGCCTCCGGTGATGGAGCACCCACGATTTAGGGAGGCAAATTGTTCCCCTGGTTAATTGTTCTCACTGTGAGGAAATTTCTCCTTAGGTTGCCTTTTTTCCTTGATTAGTTTCCATCCATTGCTTCCAAGTGCTTTGGAGAGCAGTTTGACGCCAGGGGTGCGATGCAAATATTTTTACTACCAGTTCTGTGGGCGTGGCTCAGTGGCTAGGTGGGCACGGCCATGCGACTGGGTGGGCGTGGGTTCCTTTTTTTCCAGCACCCCCCCTAGCCTTTGTTTTTGGCCTCCTGAGCCTCAGGGAAGCCTCCTGAGTGAAGCATCAAGCGGGATCGGAACAACTGATCGTCGGGAGGAAGAAAAAAGAAATACCTTAAGGAGTGACTGGGTAGGAGAGAATGCAGTCAGCGATGTCAGGCACGCGCACAATATTGCACATTCATGACAAGGTCTGACTGGGAGAGGAGAGGAGGGGTGGGCGGAGCGGGGCAGGGCCAGCCAGGGGCACGATTTGCCGGTTCTCCAAACTACGCAGAATCATAACAACCGGGTCTATAGAACCGGTCTGAACTGGTAGAATTCCACCCCTGATTGACACCCTCTTCTTTATTGGCAGCCCCTCAAATATTGGAACACTGCTGTGATGATCATGTCTCAACTGCAATAATAAATTGAGGATTATCTGCGTACTATCTCTATAAATTATTTTGTACCATTTTTTTTCCTCATGGTAATTTGTAGCTTGAAATAAATTCTATTGATTTGTTTTTTCCCACGGCCCTTCTTACTTGTCTACTAAAATATTTCTCAACATGTTGGATAGGAAATTCTGGGAGTTGAAATCCACACATCTTAAAATTGCCCCGGTTGAAAAATGCAGGTCTGCTGTAATTACTTCCTCGAAATTCTGCGTCCATCTTATCGTTTGATTTTTAATTTGTTCTGTCTTGACTGAATCTCTAAGGGTGGGTCCCTCATGAAAGAGAGCCGTTCTCCAGGGAATCAGGTTGGGGGAGGGGTATCTGCAAGATACTGTCAAAAGAGTCAAAATGGCCACCATAATGGTGAAGTCAAAGCCTCACTTGATTTTTATGTGCATCTCACATAAAATGAAGCTTTGATCTCACCATTGTAGCTGACCTTTTGACTTTTTCTTTTAATGGTGCCCTGTGGACATCCCTGAGATGTGGTGACAAAACCCACAGATTATACAGCCTTCTAGAATCCTGCGTGTCTGTGTTGTTTGTATGTCTCTGGTGTGAAGAGAAGCTTAGGGGGGGACACGATAACAGTCTTTCAGTACTTGAGGGCCCGTCACAGAGAAGAGAAGGTCAACCTATTTTCCAAAGCACCAGAAGGCAGGACAAGAAGCAGTGGGTGGAAGCTCATTAAAGAGAGATCCAACCTAGAACCAAGGAGAAATGTCCTGAGTTGAAGTCCACAGGTCTTAAAGATGCCAAGACTGGACACAATTGCTGTACACTATTGTACCAATCTAGTGTGCTGATTCAGGAACAAAAATACATTTCATTTCTATTCCACTTTTAATGTAATTTTAATTAATTCGTATCATCACCACTATCATCACCCATAATATTTAGTAGCTTTCCTCTGTGAAACATTAATTTTTTAAAAATTTAGGAACAGTTTTGGAGGTCCCAGATCATGCAGAAATGGTGCTTTTACAGGGCAAAACATTGCAAGAGGTGGAAACTTATCTGACCTAGAGCTAAGGAGAAATTTATTGACAGTGAAAATACTAAATCAGTGGAATGGCTTCCCCCCAGGAGTTGTGGGGGCTCCATCACTGGAGGTTTTCAAAAAGAAATTTATTTTTTTATTTGTCAATTGCGTACAAGATAATAGGTATAAGTAAAAACATAATTATGAATACATGAATACATATAAGAAAAATATTTTAAAAAATAAAAAGAAACAATAGGTCTTAACTTGCAACCATTTGTTTAGTGACCATTTGATGTTACAATGGCACTGAAACTGACTTAACAACCGTCTTGCTTAGCAAAGGAAATTTTGGACTCAAAATTTGTGGTCTGCTGAGCATCTTGAGATGTTGAAATCTCTGCTATTATTTTGTCTGATTCCTGATGAAACCTGCATCCCATAATTTTTTTTGCTGAAGGTCCAGCTAGGACAGGCCAGCATCGCTGGTGGATTGGAGGCCCCAAGGAAGCCCATGACCATTTTCATACCATTGAGTAACAAATGATAATTGGAACAGAAGTTAGTTAACTATGCCAGCTTTATGAAAGTGGGTCAAAAATGAGATGCAGAAATGGTTATAAATAATGAAATGAAATGAAATAATGACATGAAATGCATGGAAGCAACAAAGTAGACAATGAGAAGACAAAACTTAAATTTGATTTAAAATGCATTTAAAATTAATTAAATTTCATCTCACTTACTTCCATTTGTATGGAATTAAAATCAAATTAATTCTGGGAATCTATTATGATTCTGGGCTCCAGTTGGTAGGCTGGACCAGATTGAACTTGCCTGACGTCGAAAAGCTGAAGCTAAATAAGGATGGATTTGGCTACTATAAGGATGGGAAGCCAACCAGAAGTCCTAGGACTGTAAGCTACCTTAAGAAGTTGAAAAGAAACAACTGTCAACTCAAAATATTTCTATGGTCTTTTTAGAGTTGCCAACAGAAAGGGAGGGGGGAACAGTGTGGCAGCTTAGAAATCAAAAGTGCATTCCATAAATGTTTTCAAAGATAGTAACTAGGTGATTGAAGTTTCTGTCATGCAAAATTCTAACTGGAGAGCATGATTGAGGCTATGAATGTGTCCCATTGGAGAATATGAATTACGATACACCCAGGGGGTGGAGGGAAAACCAGGGTCAAGGGTGACAATGAATGATGTGTCTCAGAGTCGGCTACACCCAGGCAGTGCCGGACATGTTAAATCCCCATCAATCCTTTTGAAGGTTTGAAGGTTTGGCTTGAGAATCATGATTTAAATGAGGTTAAGTGCCGGAATCCTGACACTATCTTTACTCAGGGAATTGACAACCTGCTGTTACATGTACCGTATTTGCCGGCGTATAAGACGACCCGGCGTATAAGACGACCCCCCACCACCACCGGAAACGCCCTCCAGAAATCCCCGGGGCTGCAGCGGCAGGGCGGAGTGCCAGGGGCCGTGGGAAGAGCAGGAAGGCTGCAGCCTCGGGCGGAGCGAGGCGAGCGGGATGAAGCAGAAGCGACGCAGGGGATCCAGGAAGCCAGAGGCGCCTTCGCTGCGTCCAACAAGCATCCGAAAGCCGGCAGTGGATATACCGGCGTATAAGACGACCCCCCCCACTTGGAGGCATGTTTTTCGGGGCAAAAAAGTCGTCTTATACGCCGGCAAATACGGTAACCCATAAATAACTTCCTTTCAAAGGTAACTGCCATTCACAGAAATATCGTTCAGTTAGCATCCATATTAAGCTTCAACTGAACAGGAGAACCAATATTTCATTCCTTTGCTTGGTAACACATCAAGGAAGAAATTGGTGTTCCTTAATTTTTCTAATAGTAGCCCCTATTTAAAACCAGAGAGACTTCATTCAACTCAAGAAAGTCAGTTGAAGCAAACTTGAATTTCAACCATCTTACCTCGGTATGCTCTGAATCCCTCGTAGCTAAGGATTGGCCCAGTTCAATGCCTTCATGGATACGCAGAAGAAAGAACCATGACCCAAAAGATGTTCTTTGGAAGCTGCAATGAGACAATGGCAGGTACAACTCAACAAAATGAGGAAGAGTCAGAGGGATTAAGAAACACTCCTTGGTCTTATTGGTGTTGAGGACCAAGTTATTGTCTCCACACCACAAAAGCAGCCCCTCTTTCAAACCAGCAGATCTCTCTATCCACATGAACATTGCCAGAACTAATTCTTCTATCTCCCCCACCACCCTGCCAGAACCAATGAAGCTTCTTGGATGAGAAGCGAAACATCTTCCTCATGGAAAAAAAAACACCAACCCAGTCCAGCTGCCTTTTGAAAAAATACCTTTGAGACTCAAGGATCAGACTGTTAAGACTTCAAACTACAGATTCCAAATGCAAGAAACTGTTCAACATTCCTTTCTGCATGTAATGGAAACAGACCAGCGCATAAGGGGAGAGTGAAATTCGTTCAGTTGAACAAATCCTATTTCCAAGGGTGGGTTGTTGTTGTTTTTTGCAACGTATCCCCAAATCGTGTTTCTGATTATTTATTTCAAAGCACGTCCGCCTTATTTCCTTTTTATGTGGTGGACTTCATGAGAACTTAGGGGAGATTCTCACTTGCTTTCCATTCCATCTGGGCATGGACTGCCTGGCTCACCGAATGCACAACATATGCTCCACATGTTCTCCCGACAGCCTTTTCCCTCGGAAATCCATTTTTCCCTGATTGCTTTTATGACCCCTCTTTTGAGCGCTGCCAAATGCAATGCCTCAATGTTGTAGTAATATTAGTTTTTACTCACTGGATGTTCACCAGGGAAAGGAAGTACACGGTGCTTTAAAAAAAAAGCAGGAAAAACCATCGTATTTTCTCCGAGCCCTGTGGAACTGCCTCCAATAAATTAATTCAGCGAACTGCTTGGGTCCCTCTTGATGCAGTTATGAAATTTGCTGGAGAACCGGCAAAAGCAACAAAGAAGTGAGAACACTCCAGAGGGCTTGAATCTATCCGATTCTATCCTATTCGACAGATAAGAACTGGATTGTTTTCATAAAAACCTGAGCAGGTGAGCAAAATGAAGGAATGAAAGTTTGAACTCCGTACTCATCTGGAGATGAAAAAAATGGCCACAGAAAAAAGACAGAATTTGCAAAGCAGGACTCGGTTGTAAGAAAAACAGACGGTCGTTCTAGATCATATAGGTAGTCCTTGACTTAAAACCATTCTAAGTTACACTTGTCTCATCTCATGTCAGAATTGTAAGAAGTAGAAAAGGGGGAAATATTAATTTAATATTTTTAAATTTTTAAATCTTTAAAAATATAAATTCATATCATTCTACCCAGGACTGTGTCACTTTAATGGCAGAGATATTTCCAACCCTCAATATTTCAGGGGCTGCCAAAGAGAGGAGATGGTCAAGCTATTTTCCAAGGCCAGACAAGGAATAATGGATGAACATGGAGAGATTCAACCTGGAAATAAGGAGGTAGGGTAGGTGGGTGGGTGGATGGATGGATGGATGGATGGACGGACAGACAGACATGATTGACAGATAAATGATAGAAATGTGGGATGGATGGATAGATAGATAATACTTGATAGGATTGATAAATTAGAAAGAGAGAGAGAGAGACACAGACAGACAGACAGACAGACAGACAGACAGACAGACAGACAGAAAATTGATGATAGTTGATGGATAGGTTAATGGGATAACTAGCTAGCTAGACAGACAGACGATGGATAGATGGATAGATAGACAGATAGATACAGACAGACAGACAGACAGATACAATATATCGAATGAACACCAGTTTCAAACATCACGTTTCTTGTCAAGAATTCAAGAAAAAAAAATTGTACAAATACATACAAAGCAGATCGGCTTTGCGTTTCTTTCAAACACCATATTATTTCAACACCATCTTTCTTTTCAACCATCCCTGCAATTCAGCACTCCTATTGTTTGGGTATTTGAACTGCCAGTCACGGCACAGCAACAACTAATTCTATACTTGTGCTTGTTTTTAGATTACGTTCCAGAGGAAAGGGGAACGGAAGGGAGGCGGGTCAGATGCGCGCTCCGAATCTGAGCTTTTAAAGGAAATAAAGGAACAAATTGTCCAGCCAAAGGCAATTGACAGGCTGTCGATCTGTTGTAGTAGTACGGTAACCTGGATACAATCTACTTAGAGTTTTGAGATCAAAATTAATTTGATTGCCTTGAGTAAATGTCAGCGAAGAGACGATGTTGATCTTCTTCAAGTCCCACAACTGGCATTACCTCAGGAATAGAAGAGATGCAAAAAGAGAAAACCAAATGGATTTCCAAAACAGGAAGGGACCAGTAATCCTTGACTTACAACCATAATTGACCCTGGCAATGACAATCCTAAGTCGTGATGGTGATAAAGCAAATCATCAAGCCACCAACCCAATTTTACTATTTTGGGGGGGTGGTGGTAGGATGTCAGTTAAGCAAACCACTCTATAAAGCCTTGGTAAGATGACACCTAGAGTACTGCATCCAGTTTTGGTCACCACACTATAAAAAAGATGTTGAGACTCTAGAAAGGGTGCAGAGAAGAGCAACCAGTATGATGAGGAAACTGGAGGCTAAAACATACGAAGAACGATTGCAGGAACTGAGCCTGGCTAGTCTAGTGAAGAGAAGGACCAGGGTAGACAGGAGAACATCTTCCAATATTTGAGAGGGCTGCCACAGAGAGGAAGAAAGGGGTCAAGCTATTTTCCAAGGCACCCAAAGGCCAGACAAGGAATAATGGATGGACACTGAAGAAGGAGAGATTCAACTTGGAAATAAGGAGAAATTTCCTGACAGGGAGAACAATTAATCAGTGGAAAACCTTCAGAAGTTGTGGGAGCTTCATCACTGGAGACTTTCAAGAAGAGACTGGACTGCCATGTGTCAGAAATTGTGTAGGGCCATGATGGCGAACCTATGGCATGCGTGCCACAGATGGCACGCAGAGCCATTTGTGCCGGCACGCAAGCTGCAGGCAAACTTACCTCACTGGGCAGTGGTCCCCAACCTTTTTTATACCAGGGACCAGTTTCAAGCACAAACACTTTTTCAAGGACCGGGGGAAGAATCCGAGTGCGAGCGTGCAAGCGCATGCACAATTTTTGGCACAGGAGCCCAAAAAGGTTAGCCACCACTGGTGTAGGGTCTCTTGCTTGGGCAGGGGATTGTACTAGACATTTTCCAGACCCAAGAACGCCCCTGCCTCAAATTGGGTGGGAATACTTGCTGGAGCGTCTCTGATGCTATTAGAATAAATATGGTGGAGTCTGATTAATATCAGGACTCAAATCTTCCGATCTTTAAAGAGGGGATTTGCATGATAAATCAAGGTTTAGATATTTAAAGATTTCCAAAGTGAACACAAAGAAAAGATTTTTTTTATTATTATTAATCTACACCACTTAGATCAATGCCTAAATACTTCAAGCAACTACTCCTGAGCGGTTCAGCTACCAGTGACGTGGTTTTTTCCTGTCCCCAAACACCAGGGGAGATTTCGGGCATAAGCAAAGTCTAGATGGGATAAGAGGTATAATGCTTTATTTTCAACTCTGGCTTTTAATGCTAATTAATTCATGCGACTCAAGTATTCCCAAGCCTGTAATTTAAATCAGATCATAATATCTGATGTTCAATCATTTCATGAAATACGGGAACCGAGATTATTTCAGTCAGAGCGAAATACACAATTCTCCTCTCCCGGTTTCAAAAACAAAGGGGCTAGAGACATCCGCAGATATGGGGAAATATTGAAAGCAAAGCAAAATTGGAAAAATAACAACCAAGCAAGCAAACAATGTTGTGTAAAATTACTCCAAACATCCAACCTCATATAAATAAATAAAAAAAGCTTCCCTCGCCATGGGAGAGTGGGAGAGAAAAGAAATCTTGCGTAAATTGGATGAACTTTATACGGCAACCCCCTGCACAACTTTCAACTTACACTATTTTTTTCTCTCTCTTTCAATCTCTTAGTTAAATTCACTTTTTATTACCTGATATTTACTTTCTTTTAGAGTACAATTACACTTGGAAGACTGTGTGTAACATTTCAAAATTGCAATCAAACATGCAAGAATTAAGCATTCAAAAACAAAGGCTTGATGCGATTCTCAATAAAGAGAAGCTTATATATTTTCAGTACTAGATACAGGCAAAAGACAGTAAAAATATTATTGCAGGAGGAGGAGGAGGAGGAGGTCGTCAGCAACAAAGTAAGAAATAGATACGTATGAGGACAGGATTTGTGTAAAGAGCATAGGACTGGAAGAAGAGCTGCTACCAAGGCAACATTCAGATAAACGTGGATTGATCTAGGGCCGAAAAAATAAGTTGTGAAAACACCTCAGACAAGCCCTTCCCTAGTTCACATCACCTAAACAGGTGAGTAAAAACTTACAATCATTTATTCAAAGTTACAACCTGAGGTGTCTGCCCTGGATGCTTCCCCAGATGTCACTTTGGAGATGTCACCTCCAGATGTCACTTTGGAGGTAGATGAACCAGTGCCAGAAACATCAGGAGGGGACTAGGTCAATGGCTCTGAGAGCGATGTGGCTAAAGCACAGCTGCAGCAGGACAGCCCCGAGACTTCAAGTGGGGAAAGCACACCGCTGCAACCGGTCAGTGAGGAGGAAGAGGAACTGCCTTCTGCAACTGATCCAAGAACACATAGGGCAGAGAAAAAGCAGGAGCAGTGAAGGTCAGCCAGATCACGCGCGAGGAGGCAGCCTCACCCCTCTTGGTGGGCTGCACCAGAAGCTGCCTATTTAGCACAGCAGACAGATGGAGACAATGCGGAGAACAATGCGGTCATTTTATACCTGTGTCTTTCCTGCTTGTTGTGATTCCTGCCTCCCTTTGGACTGGCACCATGCCTTGACCTGGATATGACTTGTCAACTCGAGATTTGTCTTGCCTCGTGAACCCTCTTGTATTTTGGATTGAATTTTGTTTATTGCCTGGGAAACTTTCAAGTTCCTCGTGGACTCTTTGGCCATTGCTCTGTGGACTATCATTGGGCTGCTTGTGGCTGGACTTAATTGGGACAGTTCTGGATTTTTGGTGAAGGGAAGTACTGGGGAATGTTAATAAACCCTCTAAATCACCATTATGTATGTGGGGGAATGAATGAGCAGGACAGCACACATCAGCACTTAAAAAGTGACTTACAACCAATCCTTGCACTTATGACCATTGTCGCATCGCCATGGTCAATGATCCAAATGTAAGCCCTTGGTAACTGACAAGTATTTACAATGGTTGCAGCACACTAGGGTCATGTGAGCACCATTTCCACACAGATTCCGTCAGGGAAGAATCGTTGGGGAAGCTGGATTTGCTTTACAATCAAATGATTGACTTAACAACCCTGGAAAGAAGATCGTAAAGAAGACACAACTCACTTAACAACCAGCATATCAGTGGAAATTCTGCTCTCAATTGTGGTCATATGTTGAGAATTATCTGGCTACTAATTATTTTTGAAATGCCTTCCTATGTCCAAACGGTTTGTATCTAAATATAAATCAGAATAGTTAGCACCTCTGGCATAAAATCAGCCCAGTCCAATTTAAAGCTAGAGAGATCGTCATCATGCTTATTTTTATTATCCAGTTTTGGTCACCACACTATAAAAAAGATGTTGAGACTCTAGAAAGCATGCAGAGAAGAGCAACCAGGATGATTAGGAGACTGGAGACTAAAACATATGAAGAAGGGTTGCAGGAACTGGGCATGGCTAGTCTAGTGAAGAGAAGGACCAGGGGAGACATGATAGCCATCTTCCAATATTTCATGGGCTGCCACAGAGAGGAAGGGGTCAAGCTATTCTCCAAGGCACCTGAAGGCCAGACAAGGAACAACAGATGGAAACTGATCAAGGAGAGATTCAACCTGGAAATAAGGAGACATTTTCTGACATTGAGAACCATCAACCAATGGAACAGAAGTTGCCCTTGAAAGTTTTGGCAGCTTCATCACTGGAGGCTTTCAAGAAGAGACTGGACTGCCATCTGTCGGAAATGGTGTAGGGTCTCCTGCTTGGGCAGGGGGTTGGATTAGTTGACCTACAAGGTCCCTTCCAACTCTGTCAATCTAACCAAAAAACCAAGATGATTAGGGGACTGGAGGCTAAAAGATATGAAGAACTGTTGCAGGAACTGGGCATGGCTAGTCTCAGGAAGAGAAGGACCAGGGGAGACAGGATAGCGGTCTTCCAATATTTGAGGGGCTGCCACAGAGAGGAGGGAGGGGGTCAAGCTCTTTTCCAAAGCACCTGAAGGCCAGACAGGGAATAATGGATGGAAATTGATCAAGGAGAGATTCAACCTGGAAATAAGGAGGAATTTTCTGACAGGGAGGACAATCAACCCAAGGAACAGAAGTTGCCTTCAGAGGATGTGGGAGTTTCATCCCTGGAGGATTTCAAGAAGAGACTGGACTGCCACCTGTCAGAAATGGTGTAGGGTCTCCCGCTTGGGCAGGGGATTGGATTAGATGACCTACCAATGTCCCTTCCAACTCTGTGAACCTATTATTATATATCTGAATTTATTTAATCACATGGGCTCCCCAAAGCTTCCCTCCTCTCCCAAAGGACCAGCCATTTGTCTTCCTCAGCCGCTCCTGGCATGGCCCTGTCTGCAAACATCGAAGCAGAAACTTCATTTTCAATACAGCCTCCAAGACAGCCCTGAAAAGCAAGCCGAGCAGCACCGAAAATTATTCCAGGTAGCCTCCAATTCTCGGCAGGGGTGTTCAAATTTAATTACGGAGCCCCACCGAGCAGCAGTTGCCAAGCTCCCCAGGGGCCACTTGCGGCATCTGCTTGGCATCGTGGAATTGCCATCTGCATCGAGAGGGTCAAGGGCTTGTAAATGCAGCCAATTACTTCCCCTGCTGGGATAGCAACTTTTGTGCCCAAATATAAATCGGTTAATCAGTAGATTATTAACAGATACACGAGGCTCGATTTAAAAAAAAACCAAACACAAACAAACTAGACAACACACCAAGTGAGAGTGCATCCTGTTGCTGCGTGAGACTTAATGAAAATGTCCTCCCTACATTTTCTGCCTCCATCAACCACGCCCAGAATCACTGCCAATCAAGGAGAAAAGTTATGTTGCAGGCTACCCCCCCTGGCATTCTAGGTCTGTCGTTCCCTTTGAGGGGGGGGGGAGCACCAGGCTGAATCTTAACCGGATGGCTGGCAAGCAACCGAATGGGCCAGGGGTCTCTTTGGAGATGGCATGTAGGCAGAGATATGGGAGGACTGTGGCTTGAGGTGGGAAGGGAGGGGAAGGGAAGGGGAAGGGAGGGAGAAAGTGAAAGAAGGAAGCAAAGGAAAGGGAAGGGAAAGAAAGAGGAAGAAGGAGGAAGGGCAGGAAGAGGAAAGGGAAGGGGGAAAAGGAGAAAGAAGGGAAAGGAAGAAGGGACAGAAAGAGAAGGGGGAAGAAAGGGGAAGGGAGGAAGGAAAGGGAAGAAGGGAAGGGAAGGAAGGAAAGGAAGGGGAAAGGAAGAGGAAAGAAGGGAAGGGAAGGAAAAGAGAAAGAAGGGAAGGGAAAGGAGAAAGAGCTGAAAAGAGAAAGACGTGAAGCAAAAAGGAAAGGAAAGAGAAGGGGAAGGGAGAGGGAAAGAGAAAGAAGGGATGGGGAAGGGAAGGGAAGGGACGGGAGGGAAACGGAAGGAAAGGGAAGGGAAAGGAAGGGAAGGGAAAGGAGAAAGAAGGGAAAGGAAAGGAGAAAGAGAAAGAAGAGAAGCAAAGAGGAAAGGGAAGGGAGGGGAGGAGAGGAGAGGAAAGGAAAGGAAAGGAAGAAGGGAAGGAAAAGAGAAAGAAGGAAGAGAAAGAAGGGAAGGAAAGTCTTGGGAGCTGGGCAGTTTATAAATTGTATATCATAAAATTCCCTTTTTATGACCTTCTAATCCCTTAATTTGGGATAGAGTCAGGGCGAAAGGATGGAGTTGTGTGTTTACTAGCTGGATGCCCTTCCTGACACCTTCATGGAGTTCACAGCAGATATTTTTTTCCTTGTGCCCTTGGAGAGATCTGTCAATGCCTAGAATTGAACTCTCCACCTTTTGGGGCGAGGCGAGCACCTTCACAATTATATACAATAAAACGAATAAATAAAAGAGAAGCAGGGCCAAGCCAAAACTTAGTTTAAAATATTTTGGATGGTAAAGTGAGTTTAATCTCAGTCCATTGGATGTGTTTTTGGAAAAGGAGAGGGGAGGCTGAGTGATCTTACTCCAAGATCTCATAATGTAAGACATTTCAGCCTGGTGGTAAAAGCTTCAAAAATGGGCAGCCTTGGATGATTGCAGCCATTTTTTTTTAATTTCAATTATTAAAGTCATCTTTATTCTGATTTAATTGGAAGGAGGCTGCAGATCCCATGCTGCCAGGGAGTGGGGCACACATCCCCTTGCAAGCACCGATAGCTCATTATCAAGCATTCCTTAGCTTTTATTATAATTCATTCACACATTTTTTTTTAAAAAAATCATCATTTGATATGATACGGAGGTGCGCCAGTTCAGGATTGGCTATCAAAGTTTTATTATATGCATTGTGTGTTGAAATATATGCCTGCCTAGAGTTCGGAAAGTAAATATCTGGCAGCGATCAAGAAATTTTGCACTGTTTTTTTTTTCCCGGGCCCATGTTTAATATCAGTCTATTTTAAAAGAATGTCTAATAATTTATGGCACTGTTTTCTTTTCAATATCCAAGAGGTTTCACTGGTTCTTGTTCCTGCCTTTTCTCCAAGATAAATTGTTGCAGTTTCCCCATTTTTATGATGAGGTCTTAAGGCTGAAATAGATCACTTAAAAAGACTGGTCTTCCAGTTGATGAAAATCAGGAAAAAAGAATTCAGGAATTCTGGCTCAGTCATAGGCAGCACTTTAAGGATTGTCTATTTTCAAGGTTTCAGGTGGTGGTGTACTTTTGATAGTGATTTATAAATTAATTAATATTTATTTATATTCCCTCTTTATTATATTTATAAATACCCCAAGGTGTCGAACACACTTAACAGAGTGTTATGCCCCAGCATATAACTTTTATATACTGTTGTAACTCTCTAGCCCCATCTACTGGTCGGAAGGACAAATATGCCCCAACATATTATCTTTATATACTGTTGTTGCTCTCTAGCCCCATCTAGTGTTTGGAGAGACAAATACCAAGTATATTGTTTGAAGCTGACCCAAACCCATTTACCCATCAGCCTGCACTCTCAAAGCAAGTGCATGCTGGGAAGCCAGACTCCGTTTCCTTTAGCATTTGGAGAAGGCAGAAGCACAAAGAAGAATCCATCTTAATTTGTGGTACATGGTCATCCAAGGACAAACTCATATCCCACACACAGAGCATCGCTGGTGAGATTTAAATTGCTTGTATTTATTAATTGTTATGTTGAGCAGCAACCCAGTATTTGCTTCTCATTGTATGTATCCCTATTTTCCCCAGTTTCACCATATCCTGTTCTTTCAATAAAGCATCCAGATCTACACACACGGTCCGTTTTATTGGAGGGTGGGTGGGTTTAGCTGCATGTCAAGCTGCACACAGACTAGCATGTAGTGAGGACAGAACACAGAGGTAGCCCTAGACTTCCGAGCACAACTAAACCCAAAATTCCTGCTGCTAAACAAGGCAGCTATTTAATGAGCTTTGCCCCATTTTATGACCTTCATTGCCATGGTTGTTAAGCAAATCACTGCAGTTGTTAAGTCAGTCCTGCCTTCCAACGGATGTTTCTTTTTTCCTCCTGCAGACTTCATATTCTCTAGAACCTCTCTATCCTTTTTCACTCATTCTCTCTGTAGTTATGAAATGGTGGGAAGAGGACACCTTCCTTCACCTAGAAGAAGATGATGCAGATGATACAACAGTGGTGGGACTCATCTTCAGGGGAGATGAGTCTGCCTACTGAGATGAGGTGGACCAACGGTTGCTTTCGTGGTGTGGAGACAATAACTTGGTCCTCAACACCAATAAGACCAAGGAGCTGATAGTGGACTGTAGAAGGAACAGATCAGACCTCCAGCCCTTGCTTATCCATGGAGACCGAGTGGAGCAAGTGGCCAGTTTTAAGTTTCTGGGTGTTACCATAAAAGAGGACCTGACCTGGGGTGCCCACATTGCAGCCCTGGTCAAAAGGGCCCAGCAGAGATTAGACTACCTGAAACTTCTCAGAAAACAACTGAATGAAAAACTGCTGGTGACCTTCTACCGCTGCACCATAGAGAGCATTTTAACATAGTGCACCTGTGTATGGTCTGCCAATTGCACAGGGGCAGATAGGAAAGCACTCCTTAATTAAGGGTTAATGTCATTGCCAACAGCCCTGTGGTGGCTGTTGAGGTAATTCCCCGTTAGTAGAATGAGTGCACATAGGGAAACGAAGTGAGAGTGATGTTGAATAACACACGACCAGCACACAGATACACTGAATATTAAAATGTAGGTTTTACTTCCAGTAAACGGTTAAGCAAAGTCCAACAAGCAGTCCAAGTCATACACGGTTAAAGCAGTCAGTATTCAATCCAGGGATAATCCAAATAACAAAGTCCAGTATTATACACAGTTCAGTAAACAGACTCACAGCAATCCAAGAAGAACAACGATCAGCAACAGTCAATAGGGAAACATGCAAGAACCAAAAACATCGACCATCAGAACATCTAGCAACTAGCAACTAACAACAACAGGACTAACAACCCAGGTTTCTGGCTCCATCTTATGGCCGTTTGAGGAACCACACCCAATTACGATTTTAGCATTCCCTTAAAGAGACAGTATTAAATGTCTATCCTGGTTTAAATATTTCCAACCCAACTGTTAGGTGACTAGCAATTCATAACAGTGGTCCTAGGGGGCTGGTGGGGATCCTCCTTCATCCCTCTCAGCAAAAATGGAGCTCGGGTAGGCCGCGTACGGCCCCTCTGGGCTCTATTTTCACTGGCAAAGGCACCACAGGCCATTCTTTCTGTTTCCAGGGCAGCCCCGCAGACCAGATCTAAGCACCCTGTGGCCTGGATCTGGCCCGTAGGGCTTGAGTTTGACACCACTGGATTATAGGGTATTGTGGTTCACCGGCAGCCTGTGCAGACAGCAGTGGAATTGGACAGTGGGGAAGAACAGGGACCAGTCCGGGAGTCTGGAGAGGACTCGGACGAGGGTCCTGTGTATGATGCAGAGATGGAGCCAGGATCATCTGGGAATTGTGTGCTGACTCTGGAACCTCCAGAGTCTGGCAGCAGCGAAGCAGAGGAACAATGGGAGCCTGTTCCCAGTCCATGCGTGCGCAGAGCTGCTACAAGGCAGGAGCAGCTGAGACAAAAAGAGCGACTCAGGAATAAGGCTTAGAGGTGATTGCCCTTCCCATAAGGTATAAAGGACAGGCAAAGATAGGGAAACCTTTGCAGGAAGCAAAGTCGTTCGCTCTGTTTGGATTAAATCTTGAAGCTCTGTGTGGACTTTGTACTTCGGTTGGATTTTTACAGTTAATTTGGCCCTTTAGTTGTTGGAAGAAGAGAAAGGTGGGTGCTTATCTTGAGGGACTGTTTGGGATTTGTTACAGGCTGGGAATGAACGTAATTCCCAGCGTTGAAATAAAACAAGTGTTGTTTGAACTACGTGTGTGCTTAATTACAGTCTCAGGAAGCCTTGGTCAGAGCACAGGGTCATAAAAAGGTATTTTTAAAAAAATTGGTGGTCACCAGCTGGTGACACAGGATTGAAGGAACCAGGGGAAACCAGCAATTACCGTCCTTAACATGTCTCACCTTAAAACAGCAAAGGAAACAGAAGTTACCAATTCCATCATTGAGCTTAGGGGGATTTGACAAATGCAGCCTCGGATACTATTTTGTTGACTCAAGAAAGAGTCCATAGGGTGGAATAACATAAAGCTGGAGGATGAAAAGCAAGGAGATGCAGTTTCTACCAATTTTTTTTTTTGTCAAAGAACACATTTTTGCAAAGGAACAAGCACAGGCTGAATATGTGAGTAGATATATAATCCAAGTATCGCTGGAATGACTTCCAGGCAGAATACGCAGGAGGCCAAGAATAAATATGTTTTAGAACAAAATGTGTTCAAAATAGAGCTCCATCTTGGTTTTCTCTGGAGTTCTGCAAGCCCTCAAATAAACGGCAGATTCGGCTTGAAAGTCTGTGGCATGAACTTGATTTGACCAATAAATGCAGAAAGAAAGAAAAATGAGAGGGGGGGGAATATGAGAGAGGGAGGGAGAGATAATTGATAGAGATATAGAAAAGACAACGGAGATAGAGATAGAGACAGAGAAATTAGAGAGATGGATGGATGTTCTCTTTTTGCCTCGGAATATCTCACAAATTGCCCATTTAGAAAATAAAGGTAGTCCTCTACTTACAATAGTTCGTTTAGTGACCATAAGAGCAACCAGGATGATTAAGTACAAATAAGTGGGGGACAATAGGACAGGGACGGTAGGCACGATGGTGCACTTATGCATGCCCCTTACAGAGCTCTTAGGAATGGGGTGAGGTCAATAGTGGATGGTTTGAGGTTAAAGGAGTGTGGGGTTAGAGGATGTAACAACAGAGTCAGGTAGTGCATTCCAGGCATTGACCACGCTGTTGCTGAAGTCATACTTTCTGCAATCGAGTTTGAAGCGGTTTACATTGAGTTTGTATCTGTTGTGTGCTCTTGTATTGTTGTGGTTGAAGCTGAAGTAGTAATTCACTGGTAGGACATTGTAGCAGATAATTTTGTGTGCTATACTTAAGTCTAACCGTAGGCGGCATAGTTCAAGGTTGTCCAAGCCCAAAATCTCAAGCCTGGTGGTGTAGGGTATTCTGTTACAAGCAGAGGAATGTAGAACTCTTCTTGTGAAATACTTCTGGACTTGCTCGATTGTATTAATGTCTGATATGCAGTGCGGATTTCAGACTGATGAGCTGTATTCGAGTATTGATCTGGCAAAAGTTTTGTATGCTCTAGTTAGCAATTCGATATTTCCTAAGACTAAAACATACGATGAACGCTTGCAGGAACTGGGCCTGGCTAGTCTAGTGAAGAGAAGGACCAAGGGAGACAATGAGAGCAGTCTTCCAATATTTGAGGGGCTGCCACAGAGAGGACGAGGGGGTCAAGCTATTTTCCAAGACACCTGAAGGCCAGATGAGGAATAATGGATGGAAACTGATCAAGGTGAGATTCAACCTGGAAATAAGGAGGAATTTTCTGAAAGTGAGAACAATCAACCCATGGAACAGAAGTTGCCTTCAGAAGTTGTGGGAGCTTCATCCCTGGAAGCTTTCAAGAAGAGATTGGACTGCCATCAGTCAGAAATGGTGTAGGGTCTCCTGCTTGGGCAGGGAGTTGGACTAGATGACCTACAAGGTCCCTTCCAACTCTGATTATCTGTTATCTGTTATCATTCAAAGTTACAATGGCACCGAAAAAAGTGACTTATGACTGTTTATGACTTTAGCAGCATCCCCAGGGTCATGTGATCCAAATTCAGATGCTTGGCAACTGGTTCATATTTATGACGGTTGCTGTGTCCCAAGGTCATGTGATTCCCTTTTGCCACCCTCTGACAAAGTCAATGGGGAAACTACGTTCACTTAACAACTGGATTACTAACTTATCCACTGCTGTGGTTCTCTTAACAACCATGGCAAGAAAAGTTGTAAAATGGGGCCAAAACTCATTTAATAAACATTACATTTGGGGCTCAATTATAGTCATAAGTCAATAACTTAGATTTACACGTGTACCATATATAAGCCCTAACCCCAAAATAAGCCCTAATTAAAATCCCACCCACTCCAGAGTAGATGGGTAAAAATTAATCTAGGGTGGGGATGTGGGGGGCGGAATGGAGCTACCCTACTACTTACCTTTGGACAGGTGTAGCCAGGCCTTGCACACCCCGAAACCTGCCTTGTCGGCCCATTTCTTCTGCAGCCAGCAAGGCTGGCAAGGCTTTCCTGAGGCCTTTGTAACTGATAACCAAGCTCTGGATCGATCCTTCAGGAAAGCTTTGCCGGCCGCAGAAGTAGTTCCTGAAGGCCTGCAACAGTGAAAAGGAGGCCAGGGGCAACGTGCGCAAGTGAGGCTAATCAGTGGACGACATCCCTGGAAAATAAGACCTGGTGCCTTTTTTTGGTGGCAAAAAATATATAAGGCAGGGTCTTATTTTCAGGGAAACGTAGGATGATGTGAGGATGTGTTGCAGATCATGATGTAATTTTTTTCGAAGTAGAATTCATTGTTTGGTTGCCGTGTGTGATCAGAGCAGCCTACTTGGCAAAGCCCGAACCCTTCTCGATTTAAATGAAAATTGATATATTTTTTTAATTATTCTATTGTATATAGAAACAGAGAGCGGTGTTGTGGCCAAGTGGTAAAGAAGCTTGCCTCTACTCGGAAGGTTGAGAGTTCAAGCCTAGGCAGCAACAAACGTTTCTCTATCGGGGCGCAAAGACAAAATATCTGCTGCGAACTCTGTGTGGGTGTCAGGAAGGGCATCCAGCCAGAAAACGCTCAGCTCCATCCAGTCCCATTCCCCACGGCTCTACCCCAAATAGGGACTACAGGTTCATAAAAAGGGTTTTTTCTTAATTGTATAGAGAAATAGCTTGATCAGAAAGCAGGGTCATCTAATCTAACTGTTTAATTTTATATTGGCAACAACCTTTAGATGGAGTAGAGATTAAATTCAACTTTCAGGGGTAAAGGCCACCGTTGTTCTCCACACAGGGAGCAGTTGAGCTCTTAAGAGTTCCTACCAGTTCAGCTTCTGAAACTGCTGCAGAACTCAAAAAAATCCTGTTTTATTTTATTTATAAGATTTTTAATATCACATTGCGGATGCAAAATGTATCAGCAAGGCTTGGCGGATTGACTGAAGTACAGGGGGGAAACTGTGTTCTTGTAGAAACCAGAGATCTGAAACTTTCTTAAGTGATCTTTTCCTGTTAAGATTTCTATAGATTTTTTTAAAATCAAAATAAACCATAACTGGAATATGTGGTGAAATAAAAATTCAAAGTACTGGACAAATTGAAAAAACAAAATCAATTCAACTCAAATTGACCCCCAGGTTTCCCACAGTCACATATATTTTGCTTTAACATAAAGCAGAAAATAGAGTTTTATTTTTTATCTTTATGTCTATGGAGATTCTCAGCCATCCAGGTCCCAATTGTCCCAAAGGTGCTTTTTTTTCAAGAGGCAATTTGCTTCAATTTGTCTCTACAGCTAGTCCTTGACTTGGAACCATTCATTTAGTGGCCGTTCAAAGTTACAACAGCACTGGAAAAAAAAGGGACTGTTTTTTTTTGTTTTTTTAACATTTACCATCATTGCAGCATCTCCTTGGTCACATGATCAGAATTCAGATGCTTTGCAACTGACTCGTATTTATGGCCGTTGCAGTGCCCTGGGAGGTCACGTCATCCCCTTTTGCGACCTTCTGCCAGACAAAGTCAACGGGGAATCCAGATTTACTTAACAACCGGGTTATTCACTTAGCAACTCACTTAACTGTGCGAAGAAAGTTTGTGCAGTGGAGCAAGCCTCACTTAGCAACTGTTTTGCTTAGCATCAGAAATTCTGGGCTCAGTTATGGTCGTAAGCCAGGGGTTGGCTGCTGGGGGTTTGTAGGGGTTCGAGAGAGCCCCTAAACTAAGATTCTGTGCAAATCCCACCCCTGCCTGGCCCCGCCCCGCCCACCCTGCCCCTCCCAGGAACCCCCACACGGCCCGTTTTGGATGCAGGTAAGGGCCGGGCGCACACGGAGGCTCGGGGAGGGTGAAAAAACAGGCCCCCTGGAAGTTCGAGAAGGCCGGAAATGGGCCTGATTCCAGCTTCCAGAGAGACTCCGGAGCCCAAGGGGCCCGTTTTCACCCTCCTGGAGGCTCAAAAAAAGCCTCCAGAGCCCAGGGAGGGCAAAAACACCCCCACACTGTAGCGCAGGAGGTTGACTAGGCCACGCCCACCATGGCCACGCCCACCCAACAACTGGCTAGAGCAGGGGTCCCCAACCACCGGTCCCCGGACCGGTACTGGTCCGTGGATCATTTTTTACCGGGCCGCAAAGCTTGGGTGCCGCCATCTTGTTTTGATGGCGCTTCTGGGTTTTCGGTTGGAAAGCGGCGTTTGGGTGCTCGCGCCTTAGTTTCGTCGAAGGGGGGGCGGCTTCGAATGAAGAGCCGTCCCGATGGCGGTGGAGTCTCACGTTACTCAGGTACCGGTCCGTGGAAGAATAAATAATCGTGAAACCGGTCCCTGGTTCAAAAAAGGTTGGGGGCCACTGGGCTAGAGTACCCTTTGCTAAAATTTTTGAACCCCACCCCTGGATGTAGCCCTGGGACACTGTGAGACCAAAATATTAATTTCAAGCGGACTTTCCCCAAGTGCCTTGGCATGTCCGACTAAGTTGCATGTTTGCATGTTTTTCTGGGAATTTATTGATTTATGGACTTGATTTATGGATTTATGGATACATGGACTTGCAATATACTGTGTATATATATATATATATATATATATATATATATATATATATATATATATATATATATATATATATATATATATATATATATATATATATATATATATATATATATATCAACATTTCACCTAGATGGATAAAACACAATAAAATACAAATGTCAACAAGATCTATGTTCAAATATCAATGTCTAGGCCAGGGGTAGTCAACCTTTTTATACCTACCGCCCACTTCTGTATCTCTGTTAGTAGTAAAAATTTTCTCTAACCGCCCACTGGTTCCACAGTAATGCTGATTTATAAACTAGGGGACATTACCGCCCACCATGAAAGCTGGAATGCCCACTAGTGGGCGGTAGGGACCAGGTTGACTAACACTGGTCTAGGCCATCTAATATTGAAGCACAACATGGTTTGTATATCAGCCATCATGGCCACACCCACCCAGCAACCGAGCAGAAAACCCTTCGCAAAATTTTTTGAAGCCTACCCTTGTACCTGTGTGTCTATTTGTCTAAGAGGCCTTCTTTTGCTGAATATTGCCAGCCCCTGCCCCCGCCCCCAACCTCTCACCTGTTATTTCAAAACCTTTCAGGGCTGTGTGATGAATTCCCCTTCTCTACAAGGATGAAACCAAGCAGAAAAGTCCATCGGTGACAGAGTCAAAATTTCGAGAGCGAATAAACAGGAACCGAACTACGGCTTTGCAGCTTAAATAAATGTTTTGCTCATTTCTTACCATTCACATTATTACTGTGGACAACAAAATGCAAATGGAATGTCAGGAATCCACATCATTACCGAGATGCATGGGTTCAAAAGCAGCACTTTCGGGTGTTTTTAAGCCAAGCAATTAAAACGGGGAGAGACAAGAACCCAGGAAGAATGCTGATCTTTATAGCCCTTTCCACTTTGCAAAGAAAATATCCTTCACATTCCTACCTCATTTTCCCAGGGATCTAAAAATGCCACTCCGATGGTGCAGTGGTTTTGGTTTTACAAGTAGTCCTGTAGTGGCCTATCCAGCCTCTCCAGCAGCCGAATCAGGAGGAGGAGGAGGAGGAGGAGGAGGAGGTGTGGGAGTCAGGGTCAGCATCAGAGCAACCTGGGAACTCCAAGGGACAAGAGGGAATAGAACTGGCAGAGAGAGAGAGAGAGAGAGAGCCTGGGCCATCCATCAGCTCTCAGGTGGAGAGTCAACAGCCCCCAGGTCTGGAGGTAGCTGATGAGGAAGAGGAGGAACAGCTGGGTCCAGTGCCTGACAGGCAGATACGCAAAAGGCAGAGGAGAGGAGAGCAGTGGAAATCTATGGGCTGGTCCCTGGGATGGAGGAGCCACTGCTGCTAGCGAGGCCCCACCCTAGCTCTGGGGATAAAAGGCAGGAGGCGGAGATGAATAGATGTGGAAGACAACTATTCATCTTCTGGCCGGACAGATTTATTAGCCTGAGAGATAAACCTTTTGCCGGGACTGCCGGCATTCCTAATAAAGGAATCTTTTGAGTTCACGTCTGTGGGTTTGGGGGGTTTGGGGGGGCTGGGTCAGAATGAGTCCTCGACTTACAACCATTCATTTAGTGACCATCCAAAGTTACGACAGCACTGAAAAAAAGTGACTTATGACCATTTTTCACATTTATGACTGTTGCAGCTTTCCCATGGTCACATGATCAAAATTCAAACACTTGCCAACTGACTCATATTTATCCCCAGGGTCACATGATCTCCTTTTGGGACCTTCTCACATACAAAGACGATGGGGAAGCCAGATTCACTTAACAACTATGTTACTAACTGAACCACTGCAGCGATTCACTTAACAATGGTGGCAGGAAAGGTAAAACAGAGCAAAATTGATAACAACTCTCTCACTTAGGAACAGAACATTCGGCCTCAATTATGTTATGGTTGTCAGTTTTATTCAGCTTTCAGCCTTTTTTCCCCTTTTCAGATCTGGCCACCCCCAACGAAAACACTTTCCAGAATCTGAAAAAGTGTTGCCAGCTGTTCTGAGCCACACCCTTTTCCAACAAATCAAACACAATCCAAAGGGAACAGAAACCTTTTAATGCTTCTGCAAAATAATTAGCTGTGATAAGCATAAGCCTTGCCAAACTGTGCAAGACTTGCCAAAAGATAACAGATAAGAAAAAATTTGCAAAATAAGAATCTTCAGTTACAAATTCAGGATACTGGAATGTCCATGAGGCTGAGTTTCAAAACGTCTTTGCCTTCTGCAAAGTACGTTCATTTCATAGCTGGCTTTTATCTTCTTGAAGGAGGAGCCATTACCCTGCAGCCTTACTCCCGAGTCGCCTATGCTGTTGTAACTGCTCTTTCCTCCGAGCAATCCTGCGCACATGCGCACTTGGCACAGGCTCCTCGGGAACCTCTTCATCGCTGCTGCCAGCCCCCACAAAGGCAGCAATCTACTCCTGAATGGTCCTGGCCCCTCATCTGAGTCCTCGCTCTCCTCAGCCGTCCGCACCTGCTTCCAGCTAACCACAACACCGGCTTTCATAAATGTAGTTTTCAGAATCAGAGGAAGCTTTGGGTGGAAAAAAAAATCTTAGAATAGATCCCTAATTAAAACCTAGGGACTGCATTATCAATTCATACTGTTCAAATGTATCTCCCCTACAGTTGGGAAACATTTTTTATTCACCTGCAGAGCAAAAAAAAAAAAAACAGGAATGGGAATAAAAATCCAAAATCTTTCTCTCCTTTCAAGTAATGCCAGACAGAATTCACTTTTTTTTTTTTTTCGAGTTTCAAAGTTCATTAAAAAACATCACCTTTTGAAAGGAGAGATTCGACCCGGGAGTGATTAATGTAAGAGTGGTGGAAAAAACCCTATTCGTTTTCAAAGCCCTTCCTTCCCCAGTCGACTCTATGAAGATCAGCTCTGATCATTTATAATTAAGGTTTTCCAAGCCATTAAAAAAACCCAACATCATAATTAGCAAGCAAATGCTTATTCTTCCATTTCTGCTTCAACAAATATTAACTTTGATCTGCATAAATTGATGGGATCGTTAATGACATCCAATGACAACCCAAATGGCAAAAATGTCTATTGATATTAAGCTAATGAGGGCTTTTTTTTTTAAAAAAAAAAAAGAGCATTTGTAATTTAAAAGTTGTTTTCATAAATATTAGCGAGAGGCAACAGTAATTTCTTGTATTTTTACATCTGGATTTGTATTATATTTTTTACAAATGCAGATTTCCTTCAGAAAAAAATAAATAAAACCTTGCTGAAAAAGACTTATTTTAAAACTTTTTCACTCTTCAGAGGATAGGAAGACTAACTTTGGGATGGATACAATGTTTTGACATCTGAAATCTGGCAAATTTGGGAAATGTCTGATTATTAAGCTATTAGTCTGTCATTTCGCACATGAAAGTATTTTTTTCTTTGTGCTTGCTACTGTTTTAGCCTCCAAAAATCTTCCAACTTTTGCAGTGCTTAATGGTTTTAGTTGTACATACAAGGAAAGCCTTAAGCGTCATTACTTTTGTTTGTACATCTCAGGGAGGGATTGGCAAAATACATTTTTGCCCTTTACAAGTCTTACTGAAATCTGTGACTGTCAGCATTATTAAATAGTTCTCCAAAAGTGACTTGGACACTACCCAAAAGAAGGAATAAAAAGTTTGCATTCTCTAATGGAAGCGTTATTCTACTGAAACCAACAGGGCCTGTTAAATTCTGGAAAACACGCTTTGTAGAATCCACTCCCCTATATTTATACGCTGTTAAAATTCTCCTGTTGGTCTGTGTGTAACTGTTTACTCAGCAAAATGGTGCACTGTAGGATACTAATGTTTGAAACAAGGTACCTTCAAATGGGCTAATTTACAGAATGTTTCCGAAATCCAGGATCCACGACTCCCATGGAATTGAAATTCGGCAAAGTTTATAAAAACTTTTAAGACATAAACATTATCATGTGACATTTTACGACATAATACAAAATATCATAAAACGTTGCCTTCAGTCAACTCCTGATATTTGACTGGCTACTTGCCAGCAAGTTTTGTCCTCGGAAGTTACTATTAGTGTATATAGACACGACTTAGTTAGATAAATCAGAGTGGATATTGCTGAATATTTAAAAAACCAGTGCTCATAATCGCAGAAGCAGACCACTTAAGAGAGTGAAATGCATGGTTCATTACAGGTTAGTCCTCGACTTACAGCAGTTCATTTAGTAACTGTTCAAAGTTACAACGGCAGTGAAAAAGATGACTTATAACTGTTGATCTTGACAGCGTCTCCTGGTCACGTGATCAAAATTTCTACTCGTCAACTGACTCATATTTACTTGTCCAGGGGGTTGAGCCTGATGACCTCTTAGCTCCCTTCCAACTCTATGGTTCTATACAGGTAGTCCTCAACTTGCAACAGTTCATTTAGTGACCATTCAAAGTCACAATGGCACTGAAAAAAAAGTTACTTAGGGCTATTTCTTACCCTTACGAATGTTGCAACTTTCCCCATGGTCGCGTGAAGAAAATCCAGATGCTTGGCTACTGACTCAGATTTACGACCCATTGCTGTGTCCCTGGGTCACGTGATCCTCTTTTGTGACCACCTGACAAGCAAAGCCAATGGGGAAGCCCGATTCACTTAACAACTATGTTACTAAGTTAACAACTGCAGTGTGTTCAGGGTTCCGGTGATTGCCCTAATTAAAGAATGAGCCTCGAGCCAAGCTTCAAAAAAACTCAAAAGATTTATTAGGAGCAACATGCTGGCATTCACCTAAATGAAACCAACTCTGGCATACGTAATTCACTTAACAACAGTGGCAAGAAATGTCATAAAATGGGGAGGGGGGGAAACTCACTTAATAATTGGCTCACCTAGCAATGAAAATTTTGTGGTCATAACCCGAGGACTATCTGTATTTGGATAATACCGTGTTTCTCACATAATAAGGCCGAGCTGCCGCCGCTGTTTGGAGTACCATTGGAGCTGCCTCTGCCGTTTGGAGCTGCCTCTGCCGTTTGGAGCTGCTGCCGCCGCCGTTTGGACACACCGCCGCCGTTTGAAGCTGCCGCTTCCGCGTTTGGAGCACTACCGCTGTTTGGAGCACCACCGCCACTCCAAACACAGCGGCAGCTCCAAACATGACGGAAGCAGCAGCTCCAAACGTGGCGGCGGCACTCCAAACGGCGCCGGCAGCTCCAAACGGCAGAGGCAGCTCCAAACGGCGGCAGCAGCTCCAAGGGCACTCCAAATGGCGGTGGTAGCTCCAACGGCACTCAAATGGCAAGTCCCCCCACCCTTCCCCTATTTTGCATGTTTTAAACTAGGCCTAAATTTGGGGGAGGGGCTTAATTTGATTTTATTAGAAAACATGCTGGGTCTTCCTATTGGTGGAGGCCGTATTGTTGGAGAAACACGTAGAAATATCAAATGTTCCCAGAACGGCAATCATTTTTGTGGAAAAGATTTTGGAAGAATAAGTTAATTGCAAATTAAATGAGTTAACAGCGTGCTAGATCCGTGAAAATTAAAAAGTAGAGATAGCGTTAATAAATTGTACAGTTTTAGAATCACTAACAGTGTTAGGTCCAATTTTATTCTGCATTGTTCATTCCGTAGACACCAAAATTACACTTTGGACAGTTCTAGGGTGATCAGAAGGCAATCAGGAGAGAATGAAAGATCCAAGAACATTTTTCCCTTAAAAAGCAAAAGAAATGTTACAGTCCCACTACTTAACGTCCTGAAAGGACGTCACACCAAAAGCAGCCAAGATCTCTTCTCCCCCTTCAGAACCATGACAGGAAAGCAGATTCCAGCAGAATAATAAGAGGAATATCTTGAAGTGAAGGGCAGTTCCCTCTTCCCTGGAAGGGGTTCAAGCCATCTATCGTTGGAGGCTCTCCTTCGGATCCTTGCTCCGAGAAGAGGTTCGGACTCTCTCACAGGACTCTTCCAACCTAGCCATACCTGGATTCCATGATAACTAGCCAATTATAAACCCAGACTACGCCGAGCACCAGTTGGAACAAGCAACACCTTTGAAGCTAACCATGCTTTTAAGCCTTAATCAAGGCTAGCACAATATCACAACCGTCGGAGCAATTTTCCACATCAGTACTCAAACACTTGAATGGCAACATATCTTTTTTTTTTTGCAAGCAAATGACTCGTTGCTGCCTACATGTTCTGCTCCAGAGCATCCTATGATTTTCGGGGTGGGGGGTAGACAATGCATCCATTATTTGCCTGACCTCTTCTATTCTCTCTCTCTCTCTCTCTCTCTCTCTCTCTCCCGCTTATAAGTCTAAGTCAGGGGTGGGCAAACTTTTTGGCTCGGGGGCCTCATTGACTTTTAAAATTTGACAGACGGTCCGCTACCTGGTGTCAAAATGCCTGTCATTACAAGTCAAAATCAAATGAATGCAATCATTCAATCATTCACATCAAACCTTAATTCTTCGGCGGGCCGGATTAAAAAGACCAACGGGCCAGATGTGGCCCTCGGGCCATAGTTTGCCCACCCCTGGTCTAAGTACTACTTTTGCTTTTTCCTTTGCTTTTTCCTTTGCTTTTTCCTTTGCTTTTTCCATTGAGAGAGAAAAAGAACTGTAGATAAATTTGTCTAGGCAGCAGCCCTATCAGGTATGCCAAGTCAGTGAAGAGTGAACAGACAATACAACAACTACTACAACTCTGTGTTATTATTACATGGTATGGTAACTCCCGGAGTTTGCCTCTCCCCTCCTTATCACGAACAGAAGCAAAGCCGCATAACAGGTGTTATTTTCAGTCTCTTTGGTGTTTCTAGCATCAAAACCCAAAGTGATTCAGCTTCTCAATGTCCAGGGATGGACCCTTTAATACAACCACACTGGTTGTTTTGACCTTTGATGCTGCGTGTGCACGGCAAAGATAAAGATGAAATGGGTTCTTATTTCAATGACAAGAAGTCAGATGGAAACTCTCTATCTGTTTAGATCACTAGCCAAGCTAGGCAGGTCCTAAATTTTCTCTCTCCATCTTCCTGTCTCTCTCTCTGTCTCACTCTCTCTCTCTCTCTCTTACTTTCCCTCTCTGTCTCTGTCTCTCTCCCTCTTACGCACCTTCTCTTCCTCTCTGTCTTTCTAAGTCTTTCTCTCCCTCCCTCTCTCCTTCTACGTCTCTCTCCTTCTCTGTCTCTCTATCTGTGTCTCTCTCTTCCTCTCCCTCTCTTCCTCTCTGTCTCTCTCTTACGCTCCCTCTCTCTGTCTACCTCTCTCTTACTCTCCCTCTCTCCCTCTCCCTCTTACTCTCCCTCTCTTCCTCTCTGTCTCTCTGTGTCTCTCTCTTCCTCTCCCTCTCTTCCTCTCTGTTTCTCTCTCTCTTATGCTCCCTCTGTCTCTCCCTCTCTTACTCTCCCTCTCTCCCTCTTACTCTCCCTTTCTCCCTCTCTCCCCCTCTCTCCCCTCTCTGTCTCTGTCTCTCTCCTCAGTCTTTCTCTCCCTCCTGCTCTCCTCTTTCTCTTTCACCCCACCCCCCCCACCCCCCTCGCAGGCCAGGGAACACCTGGAAAGGGCTCCGATGTCGCAATCTCCCACATGCTACCCTCCCTCCCTGCCCGCATCAGTCCATCCGCCGGTGGTCTCACTCCTGTTGCCTCTCCTCCCTGCCAGCCATCTGGTCTTCAGCACGTGGCTTGTCGGTCTCCAGACATCAGATTCCCATCACTCAGCACCAGTTCAGAGGTTCCTTCCCCCCTATCCCCATCCCTGGGGACAGAGAGGGAGGAAAGAAAGAGGGAAGAGAGAGAGGGGGAAGGGAGAGAAAGAGAGAGGGAGGGAAAGAGGAGGAGAGAGATGAGAGATGAGAGAGAGAGAGAGAAAGAGAGGGAGAAAGAGAGAGGAGGAGGAAAGAGAGAGGGGGGAAGGGAGAAAGAGAGGGGGAGGGAAAGAGGGAGAGAGATGAGAGATGAGAGAGAGAGGGAGAAAGAGAGAGGGAGAAAGAGAGAGAGGGAGGGAAAGAGAGGGGAAGGGAGAAAGAGAGAGGGGGAGGGAAAGAGATATGAGAGAGAGGGGAGAGAGAGAGAGAGAGAGAGAGATGAGAGATCCCGGTGTTCTGTTTTCTGTGGGAAATGGGTCCAAATGACTCTTTGAGTATTTAAGGTTTCAGAAACAGGCAGCCAAGCTAAGTGCCTCAGTGGGAGACCAGGCGCTTCAGTCAGCTGCATGCTGGATTTATATTAGTGGTCCGTGGAATTTAAAATTATGAATTTGGTGGTCCCTGAGGTCCAAAAGGTTGGAGACCCCTGGACTAGATAGAAGACCTCCAAGATCTTCTTCCAACCTTGTTATTCTATGTTCTGTGTTATAAAATTCTCACTAAGAAAACTGCAAGGACCAGTCTCAAGCATCACCAGGAGTCAATACTGATTAGAAGGCACAAAATAAAACACAAAATGAAATACACTGCTGTGGTAGTATTGCAGCTAACTGTAATTCTCAAACATGGAAAATAGTACCCACTTTTGTTTTAATTTGATGGACAGCTGCTGATAAATAGATAGAGATAAATGTAATATTGGTTCTTTTGCAACATCTGATGATCTGAGAACACCTCAATTAAAATGTATTTAGGGACAGTCAAGGTGATGCTTATATGCGTTGCTTTATTAAAGAATTCAGGCTTTATAAAAAGAGATGAAAGAAGATTTTGATTTTTTTTTATAAACAGGCAATTCATACTGCCTTAGTAAGATACTTTTAAGCTGTACATTCCCAGTCGTATTATTACAAATGCTTCATTAAAAAAAGAAACATTTAAAAATTAAATTTGAACACCCAAGGAACTTTGGGGTACGTATACACGACAGCCTACAGCAAAATTACATGAAGCTTTTCTTTTTTGTCATCTGCTTCATTGGAACTTAATTCCCTTTATTCACTTACTGTGGAGTAAACAGAATTGCATAAAGCGAAGATATTGGGAGCGGAGGGGAAAAGCTGGTTCTGCCTTCATGATGGAAACAGCAATAACAAAAGAAGTGTAATTCACAATAGTTCCATTCCAGGCTAACAAACAAAAATAACAAACAGGCAGATAATGGGGGCTTCAAAAAACAAAAAAAAAAAAGACGCTTTCTGCACTTATGAAAGCCTCCAGGGGCTATTTTGGGTAGAAAATGTGCTGAAGACCTGTTTTGAACAGAACAACGAACCAAATCCACAGATAACGTGAATCCCTGAATTGTGGGTAACAGAATTTAACATTATTTCCACCATTAATGATGCGCTGAGTTATATCTGTTTAGCAATCCTTTCTTTCTTTCTTCTTTCTTTCTTTCTTTCTGTCTTTCTTTCTTTCTTCCCTCCTTCCTTCCTTTCTTTTATTAGTTTTATAAATAACTCAAAGCAGCAAACATACCTAATATTCCTTCCTCCTCCTATTTTTTCCCACAGCAACAACCCTGTGAATTGTGCTGGGCTGAGAGAGGGGAGGAAGGAGGGAAAGAAGGAAGGAGAAGGAGGGGGAGAGAGCCAGAGACAGAGGCAGACTGGCCTTAAGTCACCCAGTTGGCTTTCATGCCCAATGCAGAACTAGAACTCCCCATCTCCTGGGGATTGGCCCAATGTCACCAGTTAGTGTTCATGCTTAAGACAGGAGTAGAACTCAGTCTCCTGGTTTCTAGCCTGATGCCTTAACCATTAGTGCAAAGTGACTCACTTAGTTACAACAGCAATAAGAAAATGACTTACAACTGGTCAACCTTTGCAGCGTGCCCATAGTTTCGAGGTCAAAATTCAGATGATAGAAAACTGGCATTCATTTATAAGGGTTGCAATGTCTCGGTGTCATGGGATCACCTTTTGTGACCTCCCCCAAGCGAAGTCATTTAACCACCGTGGCAAAAAAAAAAAAAAAAAAAGGTAAACTCATGAGTGCCTCACTTAACAACCTGCTTGCTTAGCAACAATTCCTGGTTACAATTGTGAACTATCTGTAATGGTTCTGGTTTATTAAAGTTATTATTAACTTTTATTTATTAAACATGAAACTCCGTCAACTGAACATTTAAAAATGCATCACAAATACCACTGACTGACTCTGATGGTTGATACAGGTTGCTGCCAGCATCCTAGGTATCACCCAAATATTTTCTTAAGATGCTGGTGTTATTGCAGGAAGCTGCAACTTCTTGATGTATTTTCTAAAACTCTTGGCCATGGTACCAAGTGCTCTGATGACAATGGGTATCACAGTCACATGTTTCACCCATAAACGCGTAGTTTCGATGGCCAGGTCGCGATATTTTGTGATTTTTCTCCAGTTCTTTTTCTTCGGCTCTGATGTCTCCTGTTACAGCAATATCAATAAATTGTACGCTTCGGTTTTCGACAGCTGTGACATCTGGTGTGTTGTGTTCTAAATGACGATCCATCTGGATTCAAAAGTCCCACAAGATCTTCACCTTCTCATTTTCAACAACTTTTTCCACCATGTTCCCATGACTTTTTGGATACAGGTAAGTCATCTTTTTTACATAATACATGATTATTGTTGTTGTTGATGATGATGAAGATGATCATCGCACAGTCAGCCAGATGTTCAGACTAGGTGTCATGCCCCTGTTGGAATCTTATTTGGAGGGGGAGGCTGAGCAGCTGACAGGGAGTATAGCTCTGTTGGCTGTGGAAGAAACTGGGGAAGAGTACAGTCTGGCTGGGCAGAGCAGGGAAGAGGTAGAGCAAAGCAGAGGGAATTCAGAGGAAGACCCAGGCCCACCCTCTCTTCATCCTGGGGCTTGCAGGGAGGAACAGAGAAGGGAGCAACGCCAGTTGCATGGCTTACAGGGGAGGAAAGGGCCCTGATTCCCTTCATTAGCTGCAGCTGGGAACACAGTTTTTAAAAAGGGAAGCTACGCACAGCAAAGTTGTTGGAAGCAAATCATGAGTTATCTGTTATTGTCGAGGCTTATCTGGGTTCTTGGCATCTTCCCTACTGTGTGTGTTTTGCTGTGCTTTCAAGTCTGCAATTCCTTCTCCTGCCATGTCCAGTTAATTACTGCAGCGTAGTTTGTTGGATTTTAGTTACAGTTTGTATGTACTTTGTTTTCGGACTGAATTTCCTCCACTTAAAGGCTGTTCTTGGGAGTGTTTTTTCTCCAGCCGAAGGTAACCTGGACATTGGGGGCAAAGTTGGAGGTATTAAAGGGACTCTTCTTGCTGTGTTGCCTTTGTGCCATGCCCCTTTGGGTCATCACACTGGGTTTGGCATTTTTGTCTGTCTGTCGATTCCTTCCCAAGGACTTAGGATAGGCAAATCTGGATGTTTGACGGTATCACAGATTTCGTCACAGGACGAAAGTTGTTCTAAGTAAAGCCACTTCTACAATTGACTGACAGCGAATATGTCATCATCATTATTATTACTGTTGTTGTTAATTTTGACTTTGAAAAGCTGAGTCAAAGATGACCAAAGGAAGGCATTTATTTAGGTTTTGAAATATCACTCTTCCACGGGCAACATCTGTACATCCTGCTCAATCTATACCTTTTATCTTTTCTGGAAATAACTGTTATTATTAAATCCATGAGAACAAGAAGAGCGCGGCTCAATGGCTATTGATTGGCTAGTATAAGATCGGTAGGGATGTGTTTGCTCCTGGAGTATGGGGTGTTTATATTGATGCTCTTTTGAATAAAGTTTTCCCGACTTCACTGAACGAGTTTTATAGAACTGCTTTGGAAAATAGGTAAATGTTTTCCAACAAGGAAAACAAAACAAAGGGAAACAAAGGGAGAGAAAAAAAAACCCTCCAAAGCAAGAAAACAGAACATTTGATGTGTCCATGACAGAAGTTTGATAGCAACATTGGTACATAAACCAACAGGAGATTTACCTTCAATTATTGGTTCGTGTGATCTGGTTTTATAAAAGAGCAACAGATATTCAATGATCAGATGAATGTTTAGATATACATTCAGAAAAAGTAGAATTATCAGAGCAGGCTTCATTTGGTATAGAGACATTTGACATTTTGCAGTTCAAATTTCAGGGCTATGTTTTAGCCAAATATGGATATCCTTCTCATTTTTAAAATGATGTGCAATTCTAATTCTTCTGATAGGATTTTTTTTTTCAAATGCAGTTATTTCTCTACATTGGAAAGTCCTAGTGGAAACTTGTAAAGAGGCTCTTTTACTTAATCTGATATTAGAATTATTAACCTGTCTTATCAGGCAATTAACCTGGGCATCAATACAGATGGAGATGAAAATAAATTGTTACATGCTGACGGTATAGTACGTCTGATTGATAATTATGAATATCCTGCACCAAAATGTAATAACATAGCTTGTTAAACTGGCAGGCTACTCCATTTAATTAAGTCATCTACGTATAAAAACCTATAATTTAATAGATTGTTCATGGAATGTGATCGTATATAGAGAGTAATCTTAGAATACAGGATGAAGAGCAGCAGTGCAAACATGTTGAGGGATTCTGGGAGCTGAAGTCCACAAGTCTCAATATTATAAAGTTTGGAGACCAGAGGTGGTATTCAGCAGGTTCTGACCAGTTCTGGAGAACCAGTAGCAGAAATTTTGATAAGTTTGGAGAACCGGCCAATCCCACCTCTGACTGGCCCCATCAACCCCATCTATTCTCTGCCTCCTGAGTCCCAGCTGATCGGCTGGCTCTTCTTTGGTTGCCCTGCATGAGAGAACAGAGCTGGAAAGAGGGTTAGTGGGATGGGGAGGGAGTGGGGATTTTGCAGTAACCTTCCCCTGTCACACCCACCAAGCCACGCCTTCCAAGCCACGCCCACAGAACCGGTATTTTAAAATTTTGAATCCCACCACTGTTGGAGACCTCTTGATCTAACTCAAAGCATTCTGCCTTTTCCATAATAACATCTAGAGAGGGCCTGCTTAAGATCTCATGCTCTCAAGAGATGGAGCCAGAGGCAGAACTTTTTGGTGGTGGTCCCAAAATTTTAAAAACCCCTGCCTTCCAAGGTGTTCCTCACATTCCAGAAAGAAACGAAGACTATTCTCTTACTATTGGGCTTTTAAAATCAAATCCAGTTATGGCTGTTCTGGGTTGCTTTACAGTGGCCTTTATCAGGGGTGGGATTCAAATTTTTTAACAACCGGTTCTGTGGGTGTGGCTTAGTTGGTGGGCGTGGCTTGGTGGTCATGTGACTGGCTGGGTGTGGCCAACTCAACATCACTCACATCGAGGCACGCATCTCCTCACCTGGCCTCTCATGACTGTGGGGATGCTTCAACAGTCGTAAGTGTGAAAAATGGTCATCAGTCACTTTTTTCAGTGCCATTGTAACTTTAAAGGGTCACTCCACACAAGCAAAGTACCAGCAAAGGAGGGGGAAAAAACTCCAGAGAAGTTCCAGAGACAGGAAGTCTAGTCCTGCCAAGAATGTAATAAGGGTTAACGGAGAGGCAGTTTCTGTAAGCAACACCAGAATGTTTCCTTCCTGCCTTTCTTACAGGATTAGGCCAGTAATTACTTCTAACAACCGGTTCTCTGAATTGCTTAGAATGTTAACAACCAGTTCTAGAGAATAGGTATGAACTGGTAGAATCCCACCCCTGACCTTTATATTGTGGTTGGGTGGAAAGCTTTTTGTGAAAAATTGAGCAGTGTTATTTGGGGATCCAACCTATTTTACATTGCAAATTGTAGGCAGCCATGGAGATAACCTTGGAGAAACTATTTGGAAATGGTTAGAAGAAGAATATGTGCAGAAACATATCTTGAGCCTTGAGAAAAGAAAAGTATTAGGAAGAGATTTGTAATTAAACTTGCAAATTTCTGTTAGTATAGCCTACTCAATAACAGACAGTTCAAGTCATGCTGTACAGTCTATTTCATGTTCTGGACAACTTTGAAAGGCTGACTACAAACTTCCCTAAGTCATTCAAGTGGGCATTATAAATCTGTAAATAGATAAACATATTAGTGTGGATTTAAATTATTTTCAGAAAGATGATGGCGATTCCCCTAGATTTGCAATCTTGGATTGATGACATGTATTCACTCTCTGTTTATTAATTGGCTCCATGCTGGTGTAATTAATCCTTGTCGTCAAGATTTACTCCAAGGAAGTTCACCGAAGATCCTGGAAAACTGCAGTTCTGCATTTTCTGATGAACCTCCATGGATAGGAGGGATTCTTCACTCCCCATATCACCATCCATCATGGGAGGAGATGCATTTGCAGGCTTGTTCCAACTGCCTCAAATGCAGAAGCATGAAAACCTGGAAATGGAGCCAAAACCTGCCCAAGTAATTTCCAGAGCCCAGTCTGAAAGAAGTGGAACTGTATCGAAGTTCTGGAAGCCATGGGGAAAAGATGAAACACAGGCTATCATGTTGCAAAGCACACTCCATCTCTTGGGTATGACACTGTGTGCAAGTATAGGTACTGTGTTTTCCAGAAAATAAGGGCAGGGTGTTATATTAATTTTTGCTCCAAAAATGCATTAGGGTTTATTTTCCAGTTGGGACTTATTTGGGGAGAAATACAGTACTAAATGTGTCTCTGTCTGGCTGATGCTCTTAACTAGGGCTTATTTTAGGGGTAGGGCTTATATTACAAGCATCCTGAAAAATCATGCTGGGTCTTATTTTCTGGAAAACACAGTAGCCCTCGACTTATGACCACAATGGAGCCCCAAATTTCTGTGGCTAAGCAAGACAGATGCTAAGTGAATTTTGCCCCCATTTTACAATGTTTCTTGCCACAATTGTTAAAGGAATCATTTCAGTTGTTAAGCTAATAACACTGTGGATTAAGTGAATCTGGCTTCCCCATTGTCAGAAGGGCATAAAAGGGATCACATGACCCCCGGGACACTGCAACCGTCATAAATACGAGTCAGTTACTAAGTTATATATACAAACTTTCTTCGGTCATTAAATGAGCTGTTCTACATTAAGGATTACCTGTAGAGAGAGTCCTATACTTACAACCACAATTGGGGTTGGAATTTCGGTTCCTAAGCAAGGGGGTTGTTAATTAAAAATCGTGCCTGGTTTTATCATCTCTTTTGCAACAGTCATTAAGTGAATCACTGCAGTTGTTAAGTGAAACATATGTTCATCAAGCGATTCCCGCTTCCCCCATTGACTTTGCTAGTGGAAAGCTGGCCTTGAAAGTTGCAAATGCTGATCACACACCCATGGGATGCCGCAACTGTCATAAATAAGACCACACCTAGAATACTGCATCTAGTTTTGGTCACCACACTATAAAAAAGACATTGAGAGTCTAGAAAGAGAGCAGAGAAGAGCAACCAGGATGATTAGGGGACTGGAGGCTGAAACATATGCTGAACGGTTGGAGGAACTGGGCATGGCTAGTCTAGGGAAGAGAAGGACCAGGGGAGACAGGAGAGCAGTCTTCCAATATTTGCTGCCGCAGAGAGGAGGAAGGGGGTCAAGCTATTTTCCAAGATACCTAAAGGCCAGACAAGGAATAATGGATGGAAACTGAACAAGGAGAGATTCAACCTGGAAATAAGGAGAAATTTTCTAACAATGAGAACAATCAACCAATGGAACAGAAGTTGCCTTCGGATATTGTGGGAGCTTCATCACTGGAGGCTTTCAAGAAGAGATTGGACAGCCATTTGTCAGAAATGGTGTATAGGGTCTCCTGCTTGGGTGGATGGTTGGAATAGATGACCTACAAGGTCCTTTCCAAGTCTGTTAATCTGTCAAATACATGCTGGTTGCCAAGCACCCAGATTTTGATCCTGTGACCCTGGAGATGCTATGACAGGTAGTGTGACAGTGGTAAGTGCGAGAATCGGTTGTTAGCCCCTTTTTTTTCAACTCCATTGTAACTTCCATCAGTTGCTAAACTAATGGTTGTATATAAAAGGCCCAGTTTGTGTCAAGACATTATGACACAACATTTCATCACTTTGTCAAAACTGCAGGTAGCCCTGCTGACAAGCAGGACTCTTTTGGGTCTGGGGGCTTGCTCTTCATTACACGCACACAGAAGTTCAGGTTTTGGAGCACAGATTCCATTAAGAGCTACGTCTGGAAACTGCCAATCATTGCTTTAAATAATTACAAGTGAAGGTTGCATTTTGTACAAGAAACAAATTCCCACAGAAACTGAATACTGTACATTATCTACAGAGAGGTAATCCATAACCAATGAGGCATTCCAGATAAAGCATCCAAATACTGCTATTTAAACTGAAGAATTAAGGGGTGCTGGAAAACTGTGTAAGTAAACATAAATATAAGTCGATAGGAATGAAGGTGAATATACGTGTTGCAGGATAATACTCTGTAGAGATTTTCAGTCTGAGAAGAAGCTGAAGAAACTTCTTGGATGAGAAGCGAAACGTCTTCAAAGAAAGAAACAAGAAAGTCCAGCTGCCTCCTGAAAAAGCACCTTTGGGTTCTAGGATAATGTTGCAGAATCCAATCTGCGTCCAGAGGTTTAGTCTTCTGAGCTTTCGGACTTGTACTGGAGCCCATACTCATGGAACTTCTCTCTAGCAGAGTGCATGCTGTTCTGGGTATGCTATTTATACATTCAATTTTGCATCTACTAAGATTGTTGGTCGAGCAGGCACAAAAACAGTCAGAGAAGTGATTGAAGCCTGGGAAACATGAGTACTGATTTACCACCAGTTTACCAAGTACTTAGAAGGTGAAGGTTGGGCAGCACAGGCGAATGACAGCCAGTGACTTAATAGCCAGCCGTCAACGCCCCCAATCAACATATAAAAAGCCCACCTACAACAGGCGCCATATAAATAGCACACATAGAAAAGCACACATTCTGCTAGAGAGACGTTCCCTGAAAATAGGCTCCAACATAAGTCCGAAAGCTCAAAAGACAAAACCTTTGGTTCCAGGAACCAACCCAGATTGGATTCCGCAATGTCAATATTCTCAACGGTCAAATAACCAACAATGCAAAAATTTTCCTAGGTAAGCATATTGCTTCCCAAAGCCAAGCCTCAAATGGAAATCCTACGACTGTATTTGACATGATAGACACCCTGACTCGGGATGTTTCACAACACATATTGATGGTGTGAACAGCCAAGTATGAAGAGGACCCTCTGCTATCATTTCACAAATGTAAAGACTGAAAGAAGCGGGGGGTGACACCATTCATTTACACCAGAAGAAGGTCTCCCAGCAGCTGCTGAAGAGAGGATGAAATTATTTCCAAGGTCCCTTCCAGCCGTATAACTCTATGAGCACCAGTGGTGGTGTGCTACTGGTTCGTACCGGTTCAACTGAACCGGTAGTAAAAAAAAAAACCCAAGATCAGCTGAGAGGAGGAAAATAATCTTCTGACAATCGAAAAGAAAAGCACAGGATCAGTGCAGGATTGGGACTCCCAGCTTGCCCTGCGCTTTTCTCTTCTTTATACTTTCAGCTGATTGGCACTGCAGGCCTCACCTGGTGTGGGGAAAGCTGCGCACTAGCGTTAGGCAAAGCACGCCCACCAAGCCACGCCCACCGAACCGGTGGTAAAACTATTTGAATCCCACCACCGATGAGCACCATCAAACAACGACATCTATCTATTCCAGGTCCTGGGGAAGGACTTGATAGGCGGACAAAAATGCCAAAACCAGTTTGAACATCTGGTTGACTGTGCAATGAAGCATATTAATACATGAAACTTGGGTGCCCCAGCTATTGTTTGATGGTATTAAAAGTACCACTGTGGGATATAAGTTGTTCTGCCTACAGTTTCCTTTTGCAATTGACTAGTTAACAAAAGGCAGCTTTACTTGGAATAGCTTACATCCTGCAACACTAATTTTAACGCCATCTGCCTATCTCAGGCCCTTGGGAAGGACTCAATAATGGATAAAAATGCCAAATCCCATCTAGACATCTGGCTGACTGTGTGACTATCCATAAGAGAGATAAAAAGGTCTGAAGAGTAGATGTGGCAGGACACGACAACAGCGTCATGCCCCTGGGGGAGACCGACTCTGAGGAAGAGGAGAAACAGACAACAGGGAGTGGGAGTGTGGCTCCAGAGGTGGTGGAGGAGGCTGGGGAAGGGCAGAGGCCGGCTGAGCAATCAGAAGGGGATCCAGGCCCATCCCCTCTCCATCCTAGGTCACGCAGGGAGGAGAGGATCAGGGAAAAGCAAGGTCTACTCAGGAGGAGAGGGCCATGATCCTCCTCGTGGCTTGCAGCTGGGAGCTATGTATATAAGTTTGTAACTGCATAGTCTGGATTGCTGGAGTCAAATTTAGTGCTTCCTTTGAATGAGGCTTATCTTTGTTGGCATTCTTCCCATGGACTCTCCCCAGTTATCTTCCTGGAGTTTATAATTAGTTATCGTGGCTTGCTTCGGAACTCTCATCAATGCAGTTTGTTTTTGGTTTCCTTTTGCCTCATTATTTACTTTTGTGACGTTAAATTGTGCCTAATAAAACAGTGAAGTTAAAGGCATTAAGTTGAAGGCATTACCAGACTTTAATGTATGTTTTAGGTTTTGGGTTATTTTGAGAGACTACGGGTCATCACAGACAGCCAAAGGGAAGAGAAAGAACTGGGGGGAGGGGAATCAGAAAATACAAAGAACTAGAAGCAGAACAATTGTGGGAGGGAAGCAAAGGGAGTACCAATAATAATCGGTGCTGTGATGACCCAAAGGGGTGTGGCACAAAGGCAACACAGTCAGATAATCAGTAGGAGCCCCTTTACTAGCTCCAACTTTGCCCCCAGTGTCCTGGTTACCTTCTGGGCTGGAGAAAAACTCTCCCAGGAACAACCTTTGGCTGAAGAAAATCAAGTCCAAAATGTAGTCAACAAAAACTATAACTTTAAGTCCAATCAAGGCAAAACGAGGTAATTAGTCCGGCAGGGCAGGAGCAAGCATTCCAGATGTGAAGGCATGGCAATAACTCAACACAGTTGGGAAGACACCAGGAACAAAGATAAGCAAAGTCAACACAAGATAAACTCACATTTGATGCCAGCAGCTGCGGCACTCAGCATGCATCTCTTTTAAACTCTCTTCCCAGGTGTGGCTAATGAAAGGAAACGGGAATCCATAAATGTTTTCAAAGATAGTAACTAGGTGATTGAAGTTTCTGTCATGCAAAATTCTAACTGGAGAGCATGATTGATGACTCTTGGCTATGAATGTGTCCCATTGGAGAATATAAATTACAATACACCCAAGGGGTAGAGGGAAAACCAGGGTCAAGGGTGACAATGAATGATGTGTCTCAGAGTCGGCTACACCCAGGCAGTGCCGGACATGTTAACTCCCAATAAATCCTTCTGAAGGTTTTGGAAGTTTGGCTCGAGACTCATTATTTAAATGGGGGTAACTGCCAGAATCCTGACAGCATGTTTGTCCTCGGAAACGTGCGTGCACATCTTAAGATTAACCCACTTTCTTTCACTGAGTCTTAGTGGATCTCGAGGTAATTTATGAGACATATAGAAGCGGAGTCCCACAACAGCAGGGTTACATTAACAACTTTGAGTATAGTTGGCTGGACTGTGAGGGGTTGGGGGCTGATGGAGGGAAGAAAAGAGAAGAGAGGATGTGAAAAATAAAGTGAGAAACAAATGTAACACATTTCTCGTGGATTCAATGAAGCTCAGGGCTTCTCATCAAACTGCAGTTAATTGACTATTGAATGCAGACATGGCTATTTCACACTCCATATAGTGGGTAAAAGATGGCTGTGTTCCACATTTTGACACAGGCTGTCCTCAACTTACGACCACAACTGGGACCAGAATTTCCCACTGCTAAGCAAGGTGCTTGCTAAGGTGTCAAATGTTATGAGTTGTATTTTTTTGCCACGGTTGTTCTCTCTGTAGCTGTTAAATGCATCACAAAAGTCATTAAATGAATCTGATTTCTCCCATGGGTTTTGCTTGTTGGAAGCCGGGTGGGAAGATTGCAAATTGTGATCACATCAGAGGTGGTCTTCAGCCGGTTCTGACCGGTTCTACAGAACCGGGAGCACAAATTTTGAGTAGTTCGAAGAACCGGCAAATCCCACCTCTGACTGGCCCCGCCAACCCCATCTCTTCTCTGCCTCCCATTGAGTCCCAGCTGATCGGCTGGGTCTCCTTTGGTTGCCCTGAACAGGAGAACGGAGCTGGAAAGCAGGTTAGTGGGGTGGAGAGGGAAGGGGGATTTTGCAGTAACTTTCCCCTGCCACGCCCACCAAGCCACACCATACCTAACAAGCCACACCCACAGAACCGGTAGTAAAAAAAAATATGAATCCCACCATTGGATCCCATTGTCCCAGACACTGCAATTGTCTTAAATACAGGTAGTCCTTGACTTGCAACAATTCATTTAATGACCATTTGAATGTCTTGAGATTCGCAGCCATCCAGATTACGGTGCTTTTTCAAAAGGCAACTGGAGTTTCTAGTTTTGCTTTGAAGACATTTCACTTCTCATCCAACCAAGAAGCTTCTTTCAGAGGGTCGTTGAGGCCACTTGGAGGTTTCTCTGTGTCTTCAGAGTCACTTGAGTGGTGCAAATAGTTCCTAAAGTCTGTAATTTTTTCCTCTGGAAATCCATTCCTACTCTCACCCCACTCCAAGGGGGTTCATCATTGCTGCCAGTGGTGGATTCAATTTTTTTTACTATTGGTTCTGTGGGTGTGGCATGGTTTGGTGAGCGTGGCAGGGGAAGGATACTGCAAAATCTCCATTCCCTCCCCACCCCACTAACCTGCTTTCCAGCTCTGTTCTCCTGTGCAGGGCAACCAAAGGAGACCCAGCCGATCAGCTGGGACTCAATGGGAGGCGGAGAAGAGATGGGGTTGGCAGGGCCAGTCAGAGGTGGGATTTGCCGGTTCTCCAAACGACTCAAAATTTTCACTGTAGAACCGGTCAGAACCAGATGAATCCCACCTCTGATTGCTGCATCCTCATGGTCATGTGATCCTCGTTGGCATGTACCAGAGGTCTTCGACTTACGACAAGACAAATGAACCCAACATTTGCACTGGTAAGCAAGACATTTGTTAAGTGTGTTTTTGCCTCCTTTTATGACCTTCCTTGCCACATTTGTGAAGTGAATCACTGCCGTTGTTAAGTTAGGGACACGGTTGTTAAGTGAACCTGTCTTCCCCATGGACTTTGCTTGTCAGAAGGCCACAAAAGGGGATCACAAGTGATCCCGGGAAACACTGAAACCGGCATAAATACGAGTCAGTTGCCAACTGTCTGAATTTTGATCGTGTGATCATGAGGATGCGGCAAGGGTCATGTGAAAAATTGTCACAAGTCCCTTTTTCGGTGATGTTATAATTTATTTACAGATTAACAGAGTTGGAAGGGACCTTGTAGATCATCTAGTCCAACCCCGCGCAAGCAGAGACCCTACACCATTTCAGACAGAGGGCAGTCCAGTCTCTTCTTGAAAGCCTCCAGGATGAAGCTCCCACAACTTCTGAAGGCAACTTCTGTTCCATGGGTTGATTGTTCTCCCTGTCAGGAAATTCCTCCTTATTTCCAGGTTGAATCTCTCCTTGTTCAGTTTCCATCCATTGTTCCTCGTCTGGCCTTTGGTTGCTTTGGAAGGTAGCTTGACCCCTTTCTCCTCTCTGTGGCAACCCCTCAAGTATTGGAAGATGCTCTCCTGTCTCCCCTGGTCCTTCTCTTCACTAGACTAGCCAAGCCCAGTTCCTGCAACCGTTCTTTGTATGTTTTAGCCTGCAGTCCCCTAATCTTCCTGATGTGGCTGTCCTTTGCACTCTTTCCAGAGTCTCAACATCTTTTTTATAGTGTGGTGACCAAAACAGGTGCTTTAGAAAATAGCTTGACCCCTTCCTCCTCTCTGTGGCAGCCCCTCAAATATTGGAAGACTGGTCTATTGTCTCCCCTGGTCCTTCTCTTCACTAGACCAGCCAGGCCCAGTTCTTGCAACTGTTCATTGTTTTGAACTTCAACCGTCCATAACTTTGAACTGTTGTAAATTGAGGACTACCTGTCATTAAATGCAGCCCACCCTCATCAAATCCTTTGCCATTCCACTGCAGAAAAAAACAGCGGAGAGTCTAATATCTATTCTAACAATGACCAGTTTGAGAATAGGATTCACGAAAAGTAAAAAGAAACAAAAATCAAATCTAACTTCTAGTGGAAGCTGGATTTAAGTTAGAAGGCACAGCTCCTGGGAAAGCCCAGATTATCTTCTTGTTTCAGGTTTTTGTTTTGTTTTTTAACAAAAAAAGAAGATAATCCTGAATTTAAGACCACCCTCTCCCCAACAGGCAACATGTGACAGATATCAACTGCTATTGTTGTTGACTGTACAGATAGCTTTGCTGTTCTAAAAGAAGAGAGAGTTAAGTCTTCCTTTTAAATAATTGCAGAATTCAGAACCACAAGGGAGTCCCCGCCAAACCAAACAGATGTTGGAATGCAATATCAAATCTCACACTTGTGGAGATTTTCCCTAGGAGCATGCAAACTTCATGAGGAATTCATGACGGAATGCTAGAATATAATTGATAGTTACAATATGATGACATTTTCAATGCCCCGGAATGCCTAAAGAATCCTAGAATTCATGATGATACTCCAAACATCTGCATCTTGTGAAGACAAGGCTTGAGGGGCAGCAAATATGGTTTCATTGCAATATAACTTAATTTTCAAATTGCAGGTAGACTTCGAATTCCAGACCACAATCGGGACTGGATGATTTGCCGTTAAGTGACGCAGTTATTAAGTGAGACATCATGTAACTGAGACTTTGTGATTCTCCCTGCTGGATTCCCCCTTGATTGTGCTTGTCAAAGGCTGGCTGGGAAAGTGTGATGACCCAAAGGGGCGTGGCACAAAGGCAACACAGTCACAGAAGTAAGAAAAGTCCCTTTAATACCTCCAACTTTGCCCCCAGTGTCCAGATTACCTTCGGCTGGAGAAAAAACTCTCCCCAAAACATAATAATTGTAAATAAAAATCCACACAAACCACGCCGCAGCAATTAACTTGATACAGCAGGATAAGGAATTGCAGTCTTGAAAGGCCAACAAAACACTCACAGTAGGGAAGATGCCAAGAACCCAGATAAGCCTCAACAATAACAGATAACTCATGATTTGCTTCCAACAGCTTTGCTGTGCGTAGCTTCCCTTTTTAAACACTGTGTTCCCAGCTGCAGCTAATGAAGGGAATCGGGGCCCTTTCCTCCCCTGTCAGCCACGCAACTCACATTGCTCCCTTCTCTGTTCCTCCCTGTGTGCCCTCGGATGAAGAGGGGGTGGCCTTGAGTCTTCCTCTGAATTCCCTCTGCCTTGTTCTACCTCTCCCCTGCTCTGCCCAGCTGGACTTTGCCCTTCCCCAGTTTCTTCCACAGCCAACGGAGCCACACTCCCTGTCAGCTGCTCAGCCTCCCCCTCCGAATCAGATTCCGACAGGGGCATGACGGAAAGTCTCAAACTGATCCTGGGAGTCACTGCAGTCATAACAGCAATAGCACTAAGACTTATATACCGCTTCACAGTGCTTTTACAGCCCTCTCTAAACAGTTTACAGAGTCAGCATCTTACCCTCAACAATCTGGGTCCTCATTTTACCCAATTCTGAACGATGGAAGGCTGAGTCAACCTTAAGCCAGTCAGAATTGAACTGCTGGCAATGGGCAGAGAGGAAGGGAGGGAGGAAGGGAGGGGAGAGGGAGAGCAATAGCACTTAGACTTATATACCACTTCACAGTGCTTCACAGCCCTCTCTGAGCAGTTTACGGAACCAGTCTGTTGTCCCCAATAATCTGGGTCCTCATTTTACCCGCCTCAGAAAGGATGGAACCTGGAGCCTGGTGAGATTCGAACTGCCAAATTGCAGGCAGCTGGCAGTCAGCAGAAACAGACTGCAGTACTGCACTCTTACCACTGCGCCACTGCAGCTCATAATCAATATAATCAGATAAGCCAGTTGCTTACGTGCCCAGATTGCTGAGGAATTCTGGGACTTGGTCCACAAGTCTTAAAGTTGCCAAGATTGGAGACCCTGCATAAAGTACCCTCCAAGCAGGATCCCTATTTATCCTACTGGTGATATTTATGAATTTCTAATGCCATGTAAGGACATTTTGGAGACAGCCCCTTTCTTCCAGGAAAATCTCATTTCTGGTCACTGTTTGGAGGGAAACCCATTATTACCAATTAACCTGCCATGAACCTATATCACCAGCTGAATTGCACATACAGTAATTATTCTTTTATAGCTAAAGCAAATTCCAGCCATCTCTGCTCACTCTCTCTTTTCTTAAAGCTCAACGTCCTTGCTGCTGTTTTCAATGCCTTCCTTAACTTCGGATTTCTCCGTTTCTTCCTTGTTCTTTCTTTCTGCCTCTTCCTTCCCTCTTCAGGTTTAAGCCCATAGGGCAGAAGATAAGTTATTTATTGTATTTTTAACTCTGCCTGAGATGCAAGGAGTGTTCTCTGGGTAGGTTGCATAAAAGGAATAGAAATACAATACAGTCACAAATAAAAATGCATTAAGAAGCCAGTCCGAACCAGTGAACATTTCCCTAGAAATAAATCTAACTCGGTTCAAAGGAAGCTATTCTTAGATAAGCCTGCATGGGACTGCAACTTAAACAGATCGGGCATTTACATGCGGCTTGGCCAATGTCCCAACTCGAAGGAGGAGGTTTCGCACCAAACCTTCAATTCTACAGAACTTTTGTAACGATCTGCAGATCATTAGTTAAAATTCCTGCCTTCCCCTTTGGATCGAGAAAGTCCACAACCGTGAAAAGTCAGAAATAAGGGTAAAATATGCCACCAGAAAAGCTGGCGAAAAAAAGCTGGGTAGAGAAAGAAGAAACAAAGGAAAGCCGTGTATATAGGAAGATAGAGTTCATAAAAAGCTGGGATGAAAAAAGCCACGTTCTCCCAGCACATCGAAAACAAAAAGAGGCTGCATTCATGTGTTGTGACAAACGATTCATCCTGGCTAGAGACGCAGCCGGGGGGGCTCATCCACATCAAAATGTCTCTGAAGGCCCCCTGCATACGTTGTGTAGAGGGGGAGAAGGGGGGAAGGAGGAGGGGGAAGAAGGAAGGAAGAAGTGGAGGAAGAGGAGGAAGAGAGAAAGGAAAGAGAAGGAGAAGGATGGGGAAGGGAGGAAGAGGAGGAGAAGGGAGGGAGGGAGAAAGGAAGAGGGAGGGATGGAAGAGGGAAGGAGGACAGGAGAAGAAAGGAAGGAGGGAGGGAGGAGGAAGGAAGGAAAAAGAGGGAGGGATGGAAGAGAGGATGAAGAGAGAAGAGAAGGTGGGGAAAGAAGCAGGAAGGGAGAAGCAAGGAAGGAGGGGGGAAGGAAAGGGTAAGGAAGGAAGGAAAAAGAGGGAGGGATGGAAGAGAGGATGAAGGGAGAAGGAAAGAAGGAAGGAAGGAGGAAGGAGGGAGGAGGGGGAGGGTGGGAAGGAAGGAAGGAAGGAGGAGGGAAGAGAGGAGGAAGGAAGGAGAGAGAAGCAAGAAAGAAAAAAAGAAGGAAGGATGGAAGAGAGGAGGGAGGAGGAAGGGGCAAGGAAGGAAGGGGGAAGGAGGGAGGAAGAAGGAGGGGAGGGAGGGAGGGAAGGAAGGAAGGAAGGAAGGAAGGAAGGAAGGAAGGAAGGAAGGAAGGAAGGAAGGAAAAAGAAGGAGGGATAGAAGAGAGGGGAGGGGCAAGGAAGGAAGGGGGAAGGAGGGAGGGAGGAAGGAAGGAGGGGGAGGGAGGGAAGGAAGGAAGGAAGGAAAAAAGAAGGAAGGATGGAAGAGAGGAGGGAGGGGCAAGGAAGGAAGGGGGAAGGAGGGAGGGAGGAAGGAGGGAGAGGGAGGGAGGGAGGGAAGGAAGGAAGGAAGGGATTCCCACATAGAGTGAACACAGACAGTTACAATCACCTCTGTCATCAAACCGAATATTGTCCAGTGTTTTCTCTCAGGAATGAACTGAGCAGCTGCCCTGGTGCAGGTAAGTAAAAGATCCCTTGGGCCCCTGGTTACCTCCAAAAGGTGACCTAGCTGGACTTTCATCGTCTCTCAGCAAAAGAGGTCCAAAACCTCTGGAGGACTGCAGCTCTTGCGACCGGTTTCTCTCACCTCCTCCGCTGCTCCTTACAAAGAGCCAAAAAGCAGAGAACTTTCTCTAACCAAGGGAAGGGGAGGTAGAAAAGTGGCGTCCCCAAAGGGCACGAATTAAATGAGGCTGCATTCTAACCAATTCTTGAATTATGTGGGTTCCCTATATCACCTCCCTTGTCCCCCCAGCCTTCAAACCCACCGTGGACTTCCGGAATATTCCACCTCTGAGGCATCTTTAGCAGATAAAACAGCAGATAGTTTGCAGTTTAGGATTTTGGTTTAGAAGTCTATCCTTCTGGTATACATACACACAAACTCCTCTCTCTAATGGAAAACAGCATCCTGGGAAGTTAACAACCCCATAATCCCCTGACGGGTGGAGTCTGGGCAACTGAATGTGGCCGAGTGCTTACTGGACGGATGCCCTTCCTGTTGCCAATGCGGAGCTTTTTTGCAGCAGCAGCAGCAGCAGCAATATTCTCAGTGTGCCCAGAGAAAGAAATACCTGCCTCTACCTAGGATCGAACTCACAGCCTCCTGATTGTGAGGGCCACCGCACCACTCCCCTTGTGGGTTACACATGTCTTCTGCTAAATGTCCAGATTGTGGCCTGTACAGGTAGACTTCAGCTTACGACCACAATTGAGCCCAAAATTTATGTTGCTAAGTGAGATGTTTGTCAAGTGATTTTTGCCCCATTTTATGTCCTTTCTTATTTATTTATTTTGATTTGTCAATCACTTACAAGATAATAGGTATAAGTATATACATAGTTATGAATACATGAAATGGGTACATATAAGAAAAATAAAAGAAACAATAGGACAGGGACGGTAGGCACGTTGGTGCGCGTATGCACGCAGTTGTTACACAGTTGTTACACAGTTGTTAAGTGAATCACTGCAATTGTTAAGTTAGTAATACTGTTGTTAAATGAATCTGGCTTCCTGTTCTGACCAAGGCTTCCTGAGACCATAATTAAGCACACGCTTAGTTAAAACAACTCTTGCTTCATGTCAACTCTGGGAATTATTTTCATTCCCAGATGGTAATGAGTCCTAAACAGTCCCTCGAGATAAGCACCCACCTTTCTCTCCTTTGAATTGCTGCCAACAACTAAAGTGCCAAATGAACTGTAAAAAACCAACCAAAGTACAAAGTCCATACAGACCTTCAAGGATTAATCCGAACAGAAAGAACAACTTTGCTTCCTGCAAAGGTTTCTCTACCTTTGCCTGTCCTTTATACCTTATGGGAGGGGCAATCACCTCCAAGCCTTACTCCTGAGTCGTCCCTTTTGTTTAAGCTGCTCTTGCCTTCTAGCAGCTCTGCGCATACGCGCACTGGGAACAGGCTCCCCTTCTTCCTCTGCCTCGCTGCTGCCAGACTCCAGAGGCTCCGGAGTCAGCACCCCACTCCCAGATGGTCCTGGCCCCATCTCTGCATCGGATGCAGGACCCTTGTCTGAATCCTCCCCAGACTGGTCCCCGTTCTTCCCCACTGTCCGATTCCACTGCCGTCTGCACAGGCTGCCGGCAAACCACAACACTTCCCCATTGGCTTTGCTGGTCAGAAGGTCACAGAAGGGGGACTACATGACTTTGGGACACAGCAACAGTCGTAAATATGAACTAGTTGTCAAGCGTGCGAATGTAAATCAGGTGACCATGGGGATGTTGCAAAGGTAATAAATGTGAAAAATAGCAATATCACTTGGACTTATATACTTATCACAGACTTATATACTTATCACTTGGACTTATATACTTATATATACTTATCACAGTGACAGCCCTCTCTAAATGGTCGCAAAAGGGGATCATATGACCCCCAAGACATTACAACCATCATAAATATGAGCCAGTGGCCAAGCATCCGAATCTTGATCATGTGGCCATGGGGATACCGGTCGTAAGTGTGGAAAAACAGTTATAAGTCTCTTTTTTTTCAGTGCCCTTGTCATTTTAAACGATCGCTAAACAAACTGTTGTAAGTCAAGGACTACCTGTAATGCTGCTACGCCCATTCTAGAAATAGACATATCTCTGAGAAGTATCTTTTGTGAGAGAATACAGAACAGATAATAAGAATTTACACCTTCTCCAAACGCTGGGAGCTTTGGACCGGAGTTCAGGATATGCAGTACGATGGTTACCTTTGCAGTCAAACACGACATTAATCAAGGTAAAAACCTGGACAAAAATAGCTCTCCAAAGGCCTCTCTGGCAAAGGATTCTTGTAAAATCACACAATGGGCTAAAAAAGTCAAAATTCACACCTCCACCTCCGGTGCAAAGCTGACAATAAGGAGCCTGCGAAGGGATTTCTGGTACAGTAGTAGCTGACTGAGAGAACGGACCAATCAAGCTAGAAATGTTGGTTGGTTTGTTTCCGACACTTTAATGTACAAATCAATAATGCTTTATAAACCATTCATTCATGCCTAGAATACGTTTACAGGACACCCTGAGCCAAATATCAAGAAACTGTGTAATAAGGTGGATATATAACGTGCAAATAGTGTGTACACTCAGTGTTAGATGCAAAAGAATATCAAGGCAGAAATAGTCTGAGGATGGAATGGGACAATGTGGTGTGGCCAGCTGGGGTGGTGGTGGTGGCCAGTTTGGGGTGGTCACCTAACCATTGCCCAGTCACCTCTGCCAACTCACTGTCGCTATTGCAGGACAACACAATATAGCAATAGCAAATAGCCCTTAGACTTATATACTGCTTCACAGCGCTTTCCAGCCCTCTCTAAGCGGTTTACAGAGTCAGCCTCTTGCTCCTTCCTTCCTTCCTTCCTTCCTTCCTTCCTTCCTTCCTTCCTTCCTCCCTCCTTCCTTCCCTCAGTGGTTTACAGAGTTAGCCTCTTGCCCCTTCCTTCCTTCCTTCCTTCCTTCCTTCCTTCCTTCCTTCCTTCCTTCCTTCCTTCCTTCCTTCCTTCCTTCCTTCCTTCCTTCCTTCCTTCCCACTTAGACTTTTTGCATCCCACCCCTGAAATCTAACCCTGATTCTTCTACATCCAATCAGCCTCTAACTTCCAAGCCATGATTAACTATCTGGTCCACCTTACTGAACTATTGTAACTTACTCAAGTTCCCAAGTTTATTTCAAAACTAAAGACTAAATTTGAAAGCAACGTATTTTAGCAGTTGCTTACCCCAAACCAATTACCTCATTTTTTTAAAGTTTTTTTTTTTCCCTTACCACTCATTCAACAGATGAGCCAAATCTCTGCAGAAAGAAGAGAGCCATAAATCAGCTCAAATTTATTTTAAGTTGTCAAACAAAATTTACCGGATCCACGTCTGCCAAAAAAATATGGGGGTGAGTGGGGGTGGAGAAACCAGAATGAGATCTTGTCAGCTGAAATTGGATTGAGACCCCTTTTTGATTGATTTCTGATGCCCCCAATATAGAAACAGACAAACACAATGATACAAAGGGTGGCATAAAAGTTGGAACCCATCTCAGTGACACAACGCTCATAAAGGGGGGGGGGGAAGTGCTTCTTTAAAAAAACATTTTTATTGTCTCAGATGATGGATTGCTCTTGTGGGACTATTAAGATACAAGCAAAACAAAAAGGAAAAGATGGGATGCAGCTGTGTAAACCATGAATCCTGGCTCTTTTAACCAGGGTATGAACTGGGTTTACATACAGCAGTTATTCATGCTTGCTCTAATCACAGTTAGGTAGACAAGCCACTATAGGTGTTGTGGTCTGCCGTCAGCCTGCAGAGACGGCAGCAGAGTTGGACACTGGGAAGGAACGTGGGCCAGTCCAGGAGTCTGGGGAGGGCTCGGACGAGGGTCCTGCATCCAACACAGGGATGAGGCCACAAGGGCCATCTAGGAGTGATGTGCTGACTCCGGAGACTCCAGAATCTGACTCCAGGGCCATTGAAAGGTCGAACAATCCCTAAGCAAACTGTTGCAAGTCAAGGACTACCTCTATTTCAGCCCCATCAACTTTAAGATGGGTGGATTTCAACTCCCAGAATTCCCCAGTCAGAGTACGTCAGGAACAAGGAACCAAGAATAGTATGAGTAGAAACTTCAGCATAGTTTCTTCATTACAGGCAATCTTTGACTTACAGCCATTCATTTTTGACTCTTTGAAGTTACAAAGGCACTGGAAAAAGTGACTTATGATCATTTTCCACACTTACAACCATTGCACCATTCCATGGTCATGTGACCAAAATTCAGATGCCCCTGAATATCCCAAGTGGACAGCCAAGCCAAAGAACAACCGCATTGATGTTGCCACAGCCATCCCTAACAATTTGTCCAAACTCCATGGCGTCTACTCACAATCCCCATTTCTCTGCCTTATCCTCACCAGCCAGTCAAGAGCTCAATTTTACAATCTGATTACAATTTGGGGGAATTATAGTCATTCATGTGTCAGTAAGCCTTAGAATTTCGGAACAGATTAGAAAGGACCATATTCTACACAGCCAATTAGATCTTATCATATTAATTGAACTGCCATTAGCACATCACCACAATCAATTCCAAATATGTGAGCAGGAACAATGTGCAAGCGCACGCATGCACACAGACACAGACACAGAAACACACACACACACACACATACACATGATGATGGGTGTAAGGAGTAGTCTAAAGAGCCCATGGAAACAAACAGGACAGGGAAAAATCCTTCCAATAAAGGATGCTTGCAATGAAATATTGCAATACTACAGTATTATTTTCAATCACAATTGCTGCTTCTTTCTCTCTCTCTCCCTCTCTGTCTCTGTCTGTCTGTCTGTCCTTCTCTTTGTCTCTCTCTCTCTCTCTCTCTCTCTGTTTCTCTGTCTCTCTCTTTCTTTCTGTCTCTGTCTGTCCTCTCTCTGTGTCTCTCACTTTTCTGTCTCTGTCTCTCTCTTTCTCTGTGTGTGTGTGTGTGTGTGTGTGTGTGTGTGTGTGTGTCTCTCTTCTCTGTTTCTTTGTCTCTCTCTGTCTCACTTTCTCTTTCTGTCTGTCTGTCTGTCTGTCTGTCTGTCTCTCTCTCTCTCTCTCTCTGTTTCTCTGTCTCTCTCTTTCTTTCTGTCTCTGTCTGTCTCTCTCTCTCTCTGTCTCTCACTTTGTCTGTCTCTGTCTCTCTCTTTCTCTCTGTGTGTGTGTCTGTCTGTCTCTCTCTCTCTGTTTCTTTGTCTCTCTCTGTCTCACTTTCTCTTTCTGTCTGTCTGTCTGTCTCTCTCTCTCTCTCTCTCTCTCTCTCTCTCAGAGAGACCCTTTGAAGGAAGCCTGTGCGTCTCAGCAACAGAGATATTTTTCTTAATAAAACCCGTGGCACCTTGGTAGAACAGAACATTATTATCTTGGATTCTGAAAGGAACAGGTCTTGCCAAACACACAAAGACACCCACTTATCGTATTAGAGGACAAGGTACAGGTAGCATAGCTTGAAATTCCCTCTTTGGAACTAAACCCGATGTCAGGATCCGTGTACCTGCCACTCTTCAATGGAAGAAGAAGGGTGGAGGGAAGTTGGTACAAGTAATCCTTTTTGATGTAACCTGAATATAGTAAATCCTATATTGATTCTGTATAACTTGCACATGACATACAATGGGACGAGCGGAGCCAGATGTCTAGAAACTTGTCATCTCTTGAAGAGATAACAAGATGAGAAAGAACCATAAAAATTCCAGCTCTGGAAAACTCTCCTGGGAACTCTGCCAAGATATCTTCCCGGAGAAGGGGAGGGGGGAATTAACTTGTTGGTTCTTTGTTTGACTAAATCCACATCCGAATGAGAGGAGGGGTTTTAACTTCTTTTATCTATGACTGTATGCCTGGGGGATATCTTACATTCTGCTTTGTCTAGTGTTGAGATAAAACCCCTTTCAATAAAGGATCCCTTTTGAAACACCTAGTTTTCAGAAGTTCGTTCTTTTCGGTTGAAGGGAAAAACTCCAATGTTACACCCTTCATCCCCTAGAAGATCACATCTGGTGGAGCTGAAATTTGTCTTCAAGCAGCCGGCAGAAAGTAAAATCCAAGGCACGATCCCAAATCCCAGGACGTCCTCCAAGGATTGTAGGATTGAAAGGTGTGTTCATGGGTTGAGTTTCACTCGTTTTTTCCCTTCCCGTACAAGCAAATTGTAAGCTGAGCTTTTCTCGTTTTCACTTCGGCTAGTCTCGAAGCATCAAGCTCAGGGAACAACCTGAGCCAATCAGGGGATTCTTTCAGTGAACCAAAAAGAAGAATTGAAAAAAGTCTGGACTGAAACATCGTTCTGATCCTTAACCTTCAAAATTCATGGAACAATGAAAGTTCTTTTGTCATCCTTGTACCTGTGCACAGCAATGGTGGGATTTGCTCTCCCTGTGGTTAAGCAATTATCACAGTTGGTTAAGTGAGGACCCCGATTTCCTGTTAACTTCCAACAACCGAAGCCAGCCGGCAAGAAAGTTGCAGGCTTCAGGTAGCTCACAAGCAGGCCAGCAGGCAGGTAAGCGGCTGCCAAGTGCCAGAGACTTAGCACACTGACTTGTGTGACCTTCCCTGCTGACTTTGCCCATTTACTTCGCTTGTGGGAAGCTGACAGGCCAGGTCGCAGAGGGCGATCATGTGACCATCGGATGCTACAAGTCTATAGAGATTCTCAGTCCTTCAGGTCGTGGTTGTCCCAAAGGTGCTTTTTCAGGAGGCAACTGGATTTTGTTTGGGTTTTTTTCTTTGAAGACGTTTCACTTCTCCTCCAAGAAGCTTCTTCAGCTCTGGCAGGACAGTGGGGAATGGAAGGATTTATACTTCTTGCAGACAGCTGGTCATTTGCATCCTTTTAGAGGGTTGTTGAGGCCACTTGGACATCTATCTGTGTCCTCAGGGTCACCTGAGTAGTGCAAATGGTTCCTGTAGTCTGCAATTTTTTTCTTCCTCTGGAAATCCCTTCCTACTCCCACACCATTCCAAAGGTGTTCATCCCAAATTGTATAGCTAAAAGTCTGTAGAGATTCCCAATCATCCAGGTGATGGTTGTCCCAAAGATGCTTTTTTTCAGGAGGCAACTGGACTTTCTTTGAAGACATTTCACTTCTCCTCCAAGAAGCTTCTTCAGCTCTGGCGGGACAGTGGGGAATGGAAGGATTTATACTCCTTTCAGACAGCTGGTCATTTGCATTCTTTTAGAAACTTCAGAGTCTTTAGTCTTCAAAAGAATAAACAAGAAAGTCCAGTTGCCTCTTGAAAACCATGACTTGGATGATGGAGAATCTCTACAGACTTTTTTGCTATGCAATTTGGGATGGACACCCTTGGAATGGTGTGGGAAAAGGAAAAATTGCAGACTACAGGAACCATTTGCACTACTCAGGTGACCCTGAGGACACAGATAAAAACCTCCAGATGGCCTCAACAACTCTCTAAAAAGGATGCAAATGACCAGCTGTCTGCAAAGAATATAAATCCTTTCATTTTCCTATATCCTATCAGAGCTGAAGAAGCTTCTTGGATGAGAAGCGAAATGTCTTCAAAAGAAAAAAACCAGAAAGTCCAGTTGCCTCTGAAAAAGCACCTTTATTTTGTAGTGAACAATTACTACCCACCTGCCTTCAATCGAGGACCTGTATACTGCACGAGTCAAAAAGAGGGCTGGGAAAATGTTCTACAGACCCCTCACATCCTGGACATAAACTGTTTCAACTCCTTCCCTCAAAATAACGCTATAGAGCATTGCACACCAGAACTACTAGACACAAGTTTTTTCCCAAACGCCATCACTCTGCTAAACAAATAATTCCCTCAACACCGTCCAACTATTTACAAACTCTGCATTACTATTACTATTAATCTTCTCCTCACTCCTTATCACCCATCCCCTCCCACTTGTGACTGTATGACTAATTTTGTCGCTTGTATACTTATGATTTATATGGACTGTTTCCTAGTATGATTTGACTGCTTATTGTACCCTATGACTATCATTAAGTGTTGTAACTTATGATTCTCGACTCTTGATGAATGTATCTTTTCTTTATGTATACTGAGAGTATTTACACCAAGACAAATTCCTTGTGTGTCCAATCATACTTGGCCAATAAAGTACTCCATTCTATTCTAACAGAACTGGATTAGGAATTTGAAGTGTAATCTTACTAAGCTGAATTGTGGAGTCCTTGGGGTTCTTTAGCTCTCTCTGGGCTTATTTTATCTTAGTTTGGACATCATCTCTTCTTCGTAGCTTTTTAAAAACTATTAATAGTATACATATTCCCTTATTTCTTCATGTTCAAAACCATTATATTTGTATGGATGGTTCTTGCAGTAACTTGTTTCTTTATGTTTTCTTTTAGCCGGTCACTGATTGAAATCAATACCATCTCTCTATTTGTTTGAAATATGAGGTCTATTTCATGATGGCATTCTACTCTTTTAGATCCGCTAGAAATAGTGCCAGAAACTAGATTTTCCATCAATTTTATAAACTTAAGACTGCCTAGGTTTTGTAGAAAACTTGTGTGACAGCAAATGTAAAAACAAAGCAATGGTGATAATAATTTAGAAATGAACAAGATATATTTACTATTCTGAATCCCACCAAGCATAAAAATATATATATATTTGGGAGTTTGATTTAATTGGAAGTCTTCCAGATAAAGTGTGGCAATAAATTTAGACACTTCCTGTGAGAACATCTTCACAATTCAGGAAATTAATCTATAGGTGACATCTTGCAATAATTAAAAAAGATTAGCAGTCTTGCTACATGCTATTTGTTGGAGAAAATGTAAAGGGAAAAAAATAGTTCATTATGACCAATTCTATTATTGCAAATTATTCTGTAAAGGCTTTTAACCCATTATAAACAAAGCAAGAAACCCAAACTTAATCAAGAGATATATAATTTATTGCAATGCCATATTTGCAATAAACATTTTATTAAAAAAAATACCATATTTGGAGCACTGTGTCCAGTTTTGATCTGACCCAAACCTTGTTCCAAGAAACAAACTCCAAACAGAGATAAAAGCAAAACCTTTTAATGCTTCTCTGCGAATTCCATTAATTCACGGTTAAAAGACTATTAAAACTAATTGTCTCTGATAAGAACAAGCCATGCCAAGATTGTGCAAGGCTGCCAAAAGCACTAGATTATGTTGCCAAGAAATATTCCAAACAAAAAGTCTTCAAACACAAACCAAGATAGTCCAAACTTCCAGAAGGCTTGAGTGCAAGAACTTCTTTGCTTCCTGCAAAGAACTCCAGTTTCTCAGCTGGCTTTTATCTCTTAAGGGAGGGGCCATTACCTGCAACCGTACTCCCGAGTTGCCCGTGCTGCTGCAGCTGTTCTTTCCTTCGAGCAGTCCTGTGCGTGCGCACACTGGGCACAGGCTCCTCGGGGGCCTCTTCCTCATTGCTGCCAGCCTCCACAATCTCCGAAGGCCGCCTTCCACTCCCTGATGGTCCTGGCCCCATCCCTGCATCACACGCAGGCCCCTCATCTGAGGCCTCGCTCTCCGAAACCTCAGCCGTCCACACCTGCTGCCAGCAAACCACAACATCCGAACTGCACAGAATCATAACAACCAGTTCTATAGAACCAGTCCAAACCAGTAGAATCCCACCCGTTTTGAAGTCTAGAAAGAGTACAGAGAAGATCAGCATAGATGATTAAGGGGCCAGTCTGGAGGCTAAAATATATGAAGAACGGTTGCAGGAATTGGGTATGTCTAGTTTGGTGAAAAGAAGAACTAGAGGTGACATGAGACTAGGGTTCCAATATTTGAGGGGCTGCCACAAAGAACAAGGAATCAACTTATTTTCCAAAGCACCAGAAGGCAAGACAAGAAGCAATAAATGGAAACTAACTAAGGAGAGAAGAACCTAGAACTGAGGAGAACAATTAATCAGTGGAATGGCTTGACTTCAGAAGTTGTGGGTTTTTTTATCATTGGAGGTTTTTAAGAAGAGACTGACCAGAGAATTGTCTGAAATGGTATAGGGTCTCCTGCCTTGAGAAGGAGGTTGGACTAGAAGACCTCCAATGTCCCTTTCAACCCTATTATTCTATGTTCTGTTTTCTAAAAGTCAAAATGGGAAAAAGAACACTTTAGTTGCATTTTTTTCCAAACACAGCAATTTTAAGATGTGTGGACTCCTAGAATTAATTTCCAAGTCACTGCTTTAGCACTTGTTTGGAAATGCATGTGGATATGGCATATGTTGAATTTTCCATTTCTAGAAAAATTAACTAAGAAATTGAGGTCAGAGTCTTTTATTGAAATACCTTCATCACCTTTATGCATTAGGCTCTATGTTATCACAGTTACATAATGATATGCAGCTGTGATAACATGCACCTCTAACCTTCAGTTAAGAGTTTTTGGAAACATATTGTTGAGCACACAACAGTTTGAACTGTTAAGTTATTCTGTATTTATTTCTGGATTATACTGCTGTATATTGCCACACAACTGAGTGCAGCCTCCGGTTACCCTCGGCTATTCACTGGTAATAACATTGCCACAATTGCTACTATGGGTGGTAACCAGGGGCTACACTCAGCTCGCAAGATATATGCTAAAGTATTAGGGTTGTGCGCAATTTGAAAATAATTCACAAAAAGGCCTTCAACCCAGTGGTGGGATTCAAAATTTTGTTACTACCAGTTCGGTGGGCATGGCATGGCTTTGTGGGCGTGGCAGGGGAAAGATACTACAACACCCCCATTCCCTCCCCACCGCACTAACCTGCTTTCCAGCTCCGTTCTCCTGTGCAGGGCAACCAAAGGAGACCCAGCCAATCAGCTGGGACTCGATGGGAGGCGGAGAAGAGATCTGGGAGGGACCAGTCAGAGGTGGGATTGGCCGGTTCTCCCAACTACTCAAAGTTTCCACTACTGCTTCTCCAGAACTGGTTAGAACCTGCTGAATACCCACCTCTGCTTCAGCCCACAAGCAAGGATAAACCCAGACGCATTCACAAAAGCTCAAAAAGTCAAGATAGTCATTATGATTGTGTGATTGAAGCCCTACCCCTTTAACATGCCCTGCATAATGGGTGGGGCTTCAGTCCTGGGGGTCATGACTGCCATCTTGACTTTTTTAACCTCTCCTACTACAAATATCCTGTTGGGGCTACTTCATCAAGGTAGCCAGATCTTATTTAAGGTTCTGCATTGGTCAGGAAAAAACTAAAAATGTAAAGGAGTCCCTGCGGATTTTAAGTTGCTGGTCATTGCCACCTCTAGGGGCTGGTGCCCGTCTCTGTTTCAAGGGCCGTTGAGCCAGAGTTAGGGTTTGTCAACTCATAAAATATTTCTATAGTCTTTTTAAGAGGAGGAGAAGTGCAGCAGCTTGGAAATCAAAAGTGCATTCCATAAATGTTTTCAAAGATAGTAACTAGGTGACTGGAGTTTCCGCCATGCAAAGTTCTAACTGGAGAGCCTGATTGATGACTCTTGGCTAGGGAGGTGTCCCATTGGAGAATATGGATTACGATATACCCAGGGGATGGGGGGAAAACCAGGGTCAAGGGTGACAATGAATGATATGCCTCAGAGTCGGCTATACCCAGGCAGTGCCGGACATGTTAACTCCCCATAAATCCTTTTGAAGGTCTGGAAGTTTGGCTCGAGACTCATGATTTAAATGGTGGGAACTGCCGGAATCCTGTGACAGGGTTAGGGTTAGACATCCCCGTGGTCGTGTGGTCAGCATAATATCGCAGAGCGCTGCTACCTTCCCACAGAAGTGGTACCTATTTATCTACTCACATTTGCCTGCTTTGGAGTTGGGTGGGCAGGAGCTGAGGTGAGGAAGGGAGCTCACCCATCTCATGGAGCTCGGGTCTCAAACCTGGGCCGCTTGGCTTTCCAGCCGACAAGCCCAGGGTCTTAACCGCTGAGCCACTGTGCCACCTCAGGAAAAAAAAAAGCGGAGCTGTTTTAATGAGTCGACCGATTACAGTTAGCGCAACTCTTTAAAGCAGCCACAAGCAGCCCAAATTACAATAGTTTCGATAAAGTCTTTCATGCTTGTTTGGGGCAAATACAGAATCTCGGGAGCGTCGAAGGAATTTTTGAATAGATGTCTGGGGTTGTCTCAATGCCTATCCCTGGGTAGGCAAGCTGTGGAGAAACCTGGCTTCCTTAGGGAAGTGCCCTTCACTGGCTTTTCAAGCTCTCTCTCGCCCCCCACTCCTGCCATTTTCCAGGATGGTGCCAAAAACAGAGGAGGCACCTCGTCAGCCGTTGCTTAATTTACAATCTCTGGCCTCCACCATTGATTACAGGTCAACTGCTTTTGCTGAATAAGCTCCCTTATTAACAGTATAACACGCAGGCAGATTCACTAATAACAGATGGGCAGCCTTAAGATCCATAAGGTCACAAAGTAATAGGGACAAGCTGAAAGGCAGACTTCCAGGTCTAGTGATTTGACCAATAACCTCTTGCCTGCTCCCTCCCACTTCCCACCAGCTTCCAAAATTTAGTTGAAACAGCCTTTTTTTAGTGTTTCTCAGCTTCTGTCCAAGGAGACCAAGAAATCAACAGGGCTTTCAACTTGGCCAGTTTTAAAAGAAACTGGACCGGCAGAAATGACCAAGGAAGTGGCTTTGGGGCACCTGAGGGAACCACAGCTTTGCTCCGACAATGTCTTTGGGCAGAGTGTGGCCAGACAGTAAATGCAAATAGCACTAGCAATAAGACTTATATACCTCTTCACAGTACTTCGACAACCCTCTCTGCATGGTTTACAGAGTCAGCGTATTGCTCCCCCCCCCCCAACAATCTGGGTCCTCATTTTACCCACCTTGGAAGGATGGAAGGCTGAGTCAACCTTGAGCTGGTCAGGATCGAACTCTTGGCAGTCGGCAGAATTGGCCTGCAATACTGCATTCTAACCACTGCACCATCACAACTCCTTCCTTCCTTCCTCCCTCCCTCCTTCCCTAACAGCACTTAGACTTATATACCGCTTCACAGTGCTTAACAGCCCTCTCTAAGTGGTTTATAGAGTCAGTCTATTGCCCCCAACAATCTGGGTCCTCATTTTACTGACCTCAGAAGGACGGAAGGCTGAGTCAACCTTGAACTGGTCAGGATCAAACTCCTGGTAGTGGGCAGAGTTAGCCTGCAATACTACATTCTAACCACTGCGCCACCAGAGTTAGATGATAGATAAATAGGAATAACAATAACACTTAAGATTTATATACTGCTTCACAATGCTTTACTAAAACCCTCTCTAAGCAGTTTATAAGTCAGCCTATTTGTCCCCCAACAATTCGGGTCCTCATTTTACAGGCCTTGGAAGGATTGAATGAAAGAAACCTTGAGCCGATCAGAATCGAACTGCTGGCAATGGGCAGAGTCAGCTTGCAATACTGCATTCTAACCACTGGGCCACCGTGGCACAGAAAATTAACTTATGTTCATTCTGGAAATGCAATTTATCCTATCTGCAGGACCTTCACCTGGAAAGTTCATGCCATTAGATGCAGAAAGGCTATTTTCCACTGAAAAAGATTCCTTCCCTTCAAAGTCTAAGGCAAGGGTCTTCAAACTTGGCAAGTGTAAGACTTGTGGACTTCAACTCCCAGAATCCTTGAGCTAACATGACTGGAGGAGGAATTCTGAGAGTTGAAGTCCACAAGTCTTAGAGCTGTCAAGTTCGGAGACCCCTGCTCTAAAGGAAATAGGGCCACAAAACAACGAAGATGGAGGCTAAACTGTATGACAAATGATTGAGGGAGCTAGGATTGTCCAGCCTATCAAAGAGAAAGATTGGGGGGGACCTGAGGGGTACAAATGGGTGTGGAGCCTTATTGGAACTGTTGAAAGGACTGTGGTGTAGATTGGAGATTGATAATGTAGTATCCCTCCCCCCTTTGTTGAGTTCAAGAAGGCTGCAGGCCAGTTTGCACCACTCAAGTGACCCTGAGGACACAGTTAAACCTCCAGGTGACCTTAACGACCCTCTAAAAGGATGCAAATGACCAGTTGTCTGCAAGGAGTATCAATCCTTCCCATCCCCACCAACCAGTCAGAGCTGAAGTAGCTTCTTGGATGAGAAGCAAAACGTCTTCAAAGAAAAAAAAAACAAGAAAACCCAGCTGCCTCTTGAAAAAAAAGCACTTTTGGGAATCCCTGGAAAAGATGCCGCTGCTTTAAAGAGTTACTGACAACCCTATCTGCTTAAAGGGAATTTTGAAAAATATGATTGGGCACTGATTATGATTTTCCAAAGTACCCGAAGGCAGGACAAGAAAGAATGGATGGAAACTAATCAAGGAGTGAAGCAACTAGAATTAAGGAGAAATCTCCAGACAGTGAGAACAATCGACCAGTGGAACAGCTTCCTTTCAGAAATTGTGGTCGCTCCATCACTGGAGGCTTTTAAGAAGAAGGCTGGATGGCCACTGATCTGGAATGGTATAGGGCCATGATGGCGAACCTATGGCACGTGTGCCACAAGTGGCACACAGAGCCATTTATGCTGGCACGCGAGCTGCAGGCAAACTTACTTCACTGCGCATATGCGCGCCTCACAGCTGATTTTGGGCCTTTTTCGGCCTCCCAGAGGCTTCAGGTAGGCTTCTGCACACCTCTGCAGACTTTTCAGGTTGAAAACTAGGCCCATTTTGTCACTTCCTGTTTTCCGGAAATACCGGAAGTGATGAAACGGGCCTAGTTTTTGGCCTGAGAAGCCTGCAGAAGCCTTCCTCAAGCCTCTGGGAGGCCGAAAAAGGCCTCAAATCGGCCGAAAATCAGCTGTGAGGCGCAGTGCAGGTAAGGGGGCAGTGGGGTAGGTGGGATTACATGCGCATGTGTAGGGGACGTGGGGGGGAACGCATTGCCTTCTGGGTGCTGGCACGCAAGCACGAGCATGCAAGTGTGCACACAATTTTTGGCACAGGAGCCCAAAAAGGTTAGCCACCACTGCTTGAGCAGGAGGTTGGACTAGAAGACTCCAAGGTCCCTTCCAACTCTGTTACTCTATTCTCTGCTCCAAAGCACATACTACACTCTCCAAATCCAGATTGCGTCCACTTTGTTATCAGTTGCAAAGAAATTAAGGCCAAGGAGGAGAAACGAAACGGAGAGTAGATCTCACAACCTACACGATACAAGGAGACCCGCTGCGGAGCACAAGATCAGAGTCTGACCCGCTTACATGTGCCTGCAGCTACCGGAGGGGTCTCTTTCCCCTATGAGGAAAAGGAAGAGCCGTAGCCAATTAAGTCCATGTAAAGCAGAATTACATTTGCCTAATGAAGTCTAGTTTAGCAGGTTTTATGCTGAAACTCCCTTTGAAGTTGAGTGTATCTCATCTCACACAAAGAGAAAATGAACGAACCCACAAGGGAGCGCAAGAATCAGCCTGGCACTCCAGTTCCTTGGCTTGGAAGGAGTACTAAAATGCAGACAAATATGGAGGGGGATAAAATAATATGGTCTTTTCCTTTTCCTTTTTTTAAATTTAAGCTCCTGTGCAGAATTACTCCAAAGCAGTGGTCGCCAACCAGTGGGTCAGGGGACCACTGGTGGTCCGCGAGAAAATTTTGGTGGTCCACAGAGAAATGCCATCCCCAAAGCAATTAATCCAGGCTGCGCAGGACCACAAGGCTACACTGCCCACATGGCCCCTGGGAACACAAGTCTTGCATCGCTTGCATTGTGAACAACACAAGGTAGTGAGGGGAGGGGGGAAAGGGGGGAGGGGGGGACTTGACCCACGCGCCCATGTGCCTGGCCTGGCCAGTGGGATGCTTCTTTCCATTTCTTTCTTCTGCTTTTGGCTGCACACAAGGAAAGCAGCTGACTTTTGTCTTTCTTTCTTTTCCCCAAACTCCGCCAGAAATGAGTCCTTGGGACCCTGCAAGGCCTCCTGCTCCAAGAGGCTGCGCCGGCGTGACAAGTCTCACAAAGACTCATTTCTGGTGGAGTTTGGGGGAGAGAAAGAAAGACTTCTGCTGCTTCTGCTGCTTTCCTTGCATGAAACCAAAAGTCTCTCCCTCTCTCTCTCTCTCCCCTTGAGAACGGAGCTGGAGACGGTGTCCTGGGATCCCAAATAAAGAACGATCAATCGGTAGGAAAATGGGGTGGGGGATTTTCCTGCAGACTTTTGGGGGGGATTTTCCCAGGGTCTCTGGTCCGCGGGATTTAAAATTATGAGTCTGGTGGTCCCTGAGGTCCAAAAGGTTGGCGACCCCTGCTCCAAAGGATCATAACCCAGTTAGTCCTCAATGTACGACCACAATTCAGCCCAGAATTTACATTGTTCAGTATGAAATTTCTTAAGTGAGCTTGCTCCATTTTCTCTCCGTGTTTCTTCAGTGAATCACCACAGGTCTTAAATTAGTGACATGGCTGTTAAGTGAATTGAGCAGCTTCCTGGTTGACTTTGTTTGTCAGAAGGTTGCAAAAGGGGACCGTGTGACCCCTGGGGATGCTTGCAACCGTCATTAATGTGAGTCAGTTGCCCCAAGCATCTGACTGTAAAAAATAGTGCCAGGATCTGGGCATTGCTAGTCTAGGGAAGAGAAGGACCAGGGGAGACATGATAGCAGTCTGCCAATACTTGAGGGGCTGCCACAGAGAGGAGGAGGGGGTCAAGCTGTTTTCTAAAGCCCCTGAAGGCCAGACAAGGAATAATGGATGGAAACTGAACAAGGAGAGATTCAACCTGGAAATAAGGAGGAATTTTCTGACAGGGAGAACAAATAACCAATGGAACAGAAGTTGCCTTCAGAGGTTGTGGGAGCTTCATCACTGGAGGCTTACAAGAAGAGACTGGACTGCCATCTGTCAGAAATGGTGTAGGGTCTCCTGCTTGGGTGGGGGGTTGGACTAGATGGCCTGCAAGGTCCCTTCCAACTCTATTATTCTGTATAAATCTGTACAAAATGCTGCATGAGCTCCCCGCCTCTTACAATTGGGGTGTGCAGTTGTCGCTGTCAAGCCAGCCGCATTCTTTAAAGCTTTACAAGGGAAAGTGGGTTTTGTTTTGCTGCAAATAATAGGCCTGAGTTATTACAAATCACATTAAATTGTGCAGAGACCGAAGTATTCTCAGACATGATATAACTGCCTGGGATTAGAAGGAGTCTGCTATTTGTGAGAGAGAATGTGTTTCTGTGTAGTTATGTTTAAAAAACATTTTTTTATTATTATTATTACAGTACTTGGTTATTATAAAAAGAGTTTCGACTTACTAAGTCATTTTTGTTTGTTTGTTTTTTAAAGCTTTGGTGCAAATGTCTTCAACTGTGCTCTGGAAGCCGCATTTCATAACAGAATAAAAACTCTGTCGCTGGATTAATATGAGTTATTTTTTTTCAGCTGGAAGGAAGATGCTGAGATGCCACAGAGGAGAACAACCCATTTGATTCGTTTAGCCGACAAAACACCCCAAAGAATCAATTTGTTAAACACCAGACTAGAACATGGGTAAAGTGAGTTCTAGTTCATGTCTTAGGCATGAAAGCCAGCTGGGTGACTTTGGGCCAACCACCAGGAGGTGGTGAGTTCTAGTCCTGCCATAGGCATGAATGCCGACTAGGTGACTTTGGGCCAATCACCAGGAGACGGTGAGTTCTAGTCCTGCCTTAGACATGAAAACCAACTTAGTGACTTTGGGGGGAAAAGGAGGAGGAAGATTTGTGGGATATATTCGCTGCCTTGAGTTATTTGTAAAAATAATACAAATGGGATACAAATGAGCAAATAAAGATAAAGATGCTTCTTCCTTTCAAGAAAGCAGTTTATATCCCAATCTCCAATTTTTTTTAAAAAAAAGAAGAAGACGATCCTTGAGGGGAAATATGTAGTAGCAACAAGTTTCACAAGGTCTGTTCACTTAATGCAAACTTTCCTCTAACAACTCCACCTTGTAAATCTCACCGCAGGGAACTGAACACAGCTGTAATTCAGTAGGCAGAGAGCAGATGTCAAAACGATGACAAGCCAGACTGGAGAGGTTTATGAAGAGAGAGAGAGAGAAAGAAAGAGAGAGAGAGAGAGAGAGAGAAACCTTGGGGGGGGGAGCTGGGAAAAAGGCCTCTACCACTTGGTTCACTTTTCCCTGAAAATATCTTTCCGGTAAGCAGAGTTGAGATGACGGGAACCAAATAAATGACTTTCCTTGGCAAAAAACCACTGGGGACTCTGAGACAGCCTCCTAGGAAATCTGAAGGAAGGGGAAATGTTATGAAGGGGAAATGTTATGAAATACTGCCTAGAATGACTTTATAGCTTGTCATCCTCCCAATAACCAGTTTCAGACAGTTGTTATATTCCTGTCAAAATCTTTATTTGCTTTCCTGGATAATACTTGATCTCAGATTTTTCATAGCTAGGTAGGTAGGTAGGCAGGCAGGCAGACAGACAGACAGACAGACAGACAGACATAGACACACAGATAGATACACACACACACACACACACACACACACACACACACACACTTTCAATTACAGCCCCTGTGTAGGAAAAAAAAATCCTCTTTGCCCTTTTCTTCTAGCAGTCCAGGTCCTGTTTGCTGAACAAAATAATGCTTTCCAGATTTAAGTAAAATACTCTTTGGAGAAATGTGCAGCCACCTCGGCTTTATTTATTTATGTTTATTTATCTACATATATCAAAGCAAAAGACCACTCGTGCACCATCACAAAATCTCCAGAACCGTAAAGCGTACAAACTTGAAATTTGGCACGTGTGTTCCTCTTGGCTTCTAGGTACTCACTAAGAAAGGATTTTTCAAAAGGACCATCAGAGCATTAGTATTTTGTATATTATTATTAACACGCTCTGATGCTAAAGAGTTCTACTCCCCCTCCCCACCTGAAAAGAAACCTGTTCCAAATGCAAAACACAAGCAGAGGAGAGGAGTTTCAGTTTCACAGCAGACTTATACACCGCTTTATAGTGCTTTTCCAGCCCTCTCTAAGCGGTTTACAAAGTCAGCCTTTTGCCCCCAACAATCTAGATCCTCATTTTACCCACCCCTGAAGGATGGAAGGATGAATCAACCTTGAGCCTGGTGGGATTTGAACCGCCAAATTGTAGGCAGCTGGCTGCAGAAGTAGCTTGCAGTACTGCACTCTAACCACTGCGTCACAGAAGTTCCTAACCTTAACCATTAAAGATTAGGGATTAGATTACATTAGAGATTAGGGATTAGATTACATTAGAGATTGGGATTAGATTACATTAGAGATTAGATTACATTAGAGATTAGGGATTAGATTACATTAGAGATTAGGGATTAGATTACATTAGAGATTAGATTACATTAGAGATTAGGGATTAGAATACATTAGAGACTAGATTACATTAGAGATTAGGGATTAGATTACATTAGAGATTAGGGATTAGCAATTAGAGTAGATTATTAGACTACATTGAAAAAGCACCTTTGGGACAACTCTCAGGCCTGCAAGATTCTGTTACTGTAATCTCATAATAAAAAATAATATTAGCATTTGTAACTTTGATTTCCCAGTCTGGACCATTTCAAAGAGCTGACAATGTCTTCTTCTGGGAAAAATGGGGAAGGGGACCTTGTTAATCCAGCCCCAAAACCAAGGAAGGCACGCAGGTACTTCTGGCAGCTCGCTTAAAGAGAGAAGCAACCTAGAACTAAGGAGACATTTCCGGATCCTGAGAACCATCAACCAGGGGACAGCCCCTTGTCTGGAATGGTATAGGGTCTCTTGCTTTAGCAGGGGATTGGACTAGAAGACCTCCAGGGTCCCTTCCAACCCCATTATTCCATCCCCTATGTTCTAATTGTATATTTTATAAACCACTTCAAGATGTTTTGACATAAGTAATAGTATAAAGCTATATTAAAGAAAGCAAGCACAGTGAGATTTACAACAGGAACGTCCCTGCTGCTCTCTGTAAATCAGCAAAGGGTAGAAAAAGGGAATTTGGAAGGACAGCTGGACCATCAGCCATCCGTCAGCTCAGAGGACAGAGCCTTGAAAGCAGCTTCCAGGATTTATTTTTAATGTATTTATTATCGGTGTATTTGTCAGATTAATACCTGGGCTTTTCTCCAAATGTTTGAGGTGGGCTACAGTTGGATTTCCGTTTATTTTTAACTTAGAAACCATGATGCTGAGGCGGGACATTGGATGAGCAGAGAATGCTTGTCGGATAACCCTGTCCGCGATCCAGGTGGGCATCAACCAAGTCTGTTCTTGGTCCAACGTTTAAGTACGGATTCACATCACACGGGGGTTGTACTGCTTTTGAACACCGGAGCCTCATGCAACATTGATCAATAGGCATTCATCAGATTAGACAGCTCTGAAAGATTTCGGAAAGCCGACTAAACTAAACCGATATTGTACGATTGGCTTTTCCGGTGTGGAAAAATGGCTGGCTCAGCTGCCCTCCCACTTAGAAAAATTAATACTTAACCATTTGGGTTTTTTTTTTTTTTAAGGCCATCTGGTTAAAACGCTGGAGGTTCTTAAAAAGAGATTAGATAACCCTTTTTCTGAAGTGGTACAAGTAGTACTTGATTTATCACAATTCATTTAATGACTGTTTAAAGTTACAACAGCACTCAAGACTGTTTTAGCATTCCCATGGTCATAGCTTTGGTCATGATCAAATATTTCAGACTCTTGGCCAATGACTCATATTTATGACAGCTGCAGTGTCCCTTTTGCACAAGCAAAGTCAAAGAGGCGACTAGATTCACTTAACAATCGTGTTACTAACTTAACAACTGCAGTGATTCACTTAACAACTGTGGCAAGGAAAGTGTGATGACCCAGGGTGGGATACAAAATAGTCACAAAAACAGGTGAAGCCCTTTTTATTCCTTCACATTGCTTCAAAGCTCCAAATATCCTTGACTGGAGACAAAAAAACTCCTCCACAAGCAGTTAGGAAAAGGAGGAAATGCCGTTTAAACTAAAAATGCCTATAAATGATAAAGAGTAAAAACAACACAAACCATACTGAAACAATTAAGGGAACCAGACAAGATAAGGGCTTGAAGATGTCCACAGATATCAGAACACACACTGGGAAGGACGCCAAACTCAGAGAGGAATGACAGGCTAGAGATATTTCCATGCTTTGTTTCCAGCACTGGCCCATACGCATGTCCGTCCTTTTAACTAGTTCTCACAGCTGCAGCCCATGAAGGGAATCAGGGCCCTTTCCTCCCCTGTAGACCATGCCATTCATGTCTCTCCCTTATCCTCTCCTCCCTGTGTGACCTAGGATGGAGAGGGGATGGGCCTGGGTCTTCCTCTGCTCTTCTCCAGCCTCCTCCACAACCTCCGGAGCCACACTTCCACTCCCTGTCGGCTGTTCTTCCTCTCCCTTGGAGTCAGTCTTCAACAGAGACATGACAGAAAGTCATAAAATGGAGCAGAACTCCCTTCACAAATGTTTCACTTAGCAACAGAAATGTTGGGCTCAGTTGTGATTGTAAGTCAAGGACTATCTGTATGTCCTGCTTGAGCAGAGGGTTAGACTAGAAGACCTCCAAGGTCCCTTCTAACACTGCTATTCTGTTGTATCAAAATGTTTGTTTTTTTAAGGCAACTGGGCTGATTTTTTGAGGAAAAAGAAGATGTTTTGCTTCCTATCCTGGAAGCTTCATCAATTGTATTTCTTTTTCCTCAAAAAATCAGTTCAGTTGCCTTTTCAAAAACAGAAACCACTTTTGATACAACTATGACCTGGGTGACTGAGAATCTTCGTAGACATCTGTTATTCTGTTCTGTTATTCAAAACCATCTTTAGATGTTGGGTAGGTTAGATTCTGATCCAAGAAACCTTTGGATGCACGCTGACCTTCTTTTAGTGGTTAAGAAAACCAATCAACCCAAGTCTTGAAATGCAGCTGATAAAAACATTCAGAGTTTTCCTTCAAGGTTGTGGGAGGTTTAGCAAAATAAATCCTAAGACATGAATAATGCGTGTAGGTCTATCTTGGCTATTTTATATACCTCACTAAAGAGTTACTACCCAGAAATAGCTTCTGCTTTTTAAATAAACCAAGCTATTTTTAAGCCTGTAAAAATATGGTTTCAAAGGAAGTATTTTCATGGAAATTAATTAGCTTCCGTAGGCTTTTAATTACGGCTCTGTGATATGGGCAGGCTAATTATCCAATAATCCTATTTTGTGCAAGCAAAGAAGATTAATACAGAATGCCCCCAGCCCAAAATCTCTCACTCATCCTCTCTTATGATACTACACGTGGCTTTAATTCGTGTTTTTTTTAAAAAAAACACCCTCTATTCACCTTCTTCGCAATTTGCTTTTTAGGTTTGTTCTCTGAATGCCTAAAGAAACACGCAGAACTTAGAAATGCAGGCTTGTTCAGCCCCTCACAGTCTTTTTTGAAGTATTTTAAGAATACTAAGATCAAAAGGGGTTTGGAAAGCACATGGGTGGTATGGTCCACTCCAGCTTCTTACACAGTGCCTGCATATGAAACTATTTATATAACTATATAACTGTATAACTGTATAACTGTATAACTGTATAACTGTATAACTGTATAACTGTATGTATGTATGTATGGCATTCAGCTTTGTCCGGGTATTTTCCCACATCATTATAGTTGTGCTTTTAAAGTTGTAGCGACGTTTCGGCAGAATCTCATCTGCCATCATCAGGCTTCTGTATAGTGTTCGTCTGTGAGTCAGACTTTCACAGCCGTTTCTGTTTTAAATTTGGGCCTAGCCTACTGCTGTGCCAGAATGGTTTTCTCTTCATCCTGATTGGTTGGGAGTCTTGGTCTGTGTTTATTGTTCTTGGAGTTTGCTGTGTTCTGCTTGATTGGTGTTTCTAATATCATTGCAAACCTGTTTGCAAACCTGCAAACTTCTTTATAGTGTTCATCTGACGTGGGAAAATACCCGAACAAAGCTGAATGCCATACATACATACATACATACATACATACATACATACATACATACGTATATGTGTTTTCTTAAGTTTTCGTGGGTACTTACATATATGGCATTCAGCTTTGTTCGGGTATTTTCCCACGTCATTGTAGTTGTGCTTTTAAAGTTGTAGCAACGTTTCGGCAGAATCTCATCTGCCATCATCAGGCTTCTGTATTGTATCCGTCTGTATTGTATCCATCTAATATGTATATGTATGTATGTATGTATGTGTGTGTGTGTGTGTGTGTGTGTGTGTGTGTGTGTGTGTGTGTGTGTGTGTGTGATATATATATATATATATATATATATATATATATATATATATATATATATATATATATATATATATATATATATTCCTTACTGCAAAAAAAGAATATTGATGACACCATTCACCACCACTCTCTGTGAGTCTCCGAAAAGAAAGGAGGAAAAATACTGGTTTCCTTCAAAAGTCGCTCTCCACTCAGTATTCTGAAGTGCAAATACTTGTGCAATTAAAAGGAAAAAAAAGTGAGATCATTTTTCTACCACTTCATGTCTGATATAAGGGTATAATCTGTATTATCACAATGGTCTCAACCACTTATTTCCATTTTATTATTTCAATCTAGTTTTCTGCAGCCTTTTGAGGACAGGCCCTCCTAGGAGGTTTCAGAGAAGGAACAAAATATGTGAGAGGCCTTGTTCCTAACATGATTTTAGGCAAAACAATTTCAAATAAAAACCATGGAAAATAAATGCCACTTTCAAAATCTCCACCGGGGCATGACACCCATGAAGAATGGTTGCAGGAATGGTCTAGTGAAAAGAAGGACTGGGGTGACATGATAGAAGTCTTCCAATATTTAAAGGGTTAGGGTTAGGGGGTCAAACTATTCTCCAAGGCACCTGAAGGCCAGACAAGAAGCAATGGATGGAAACTAATCAAGGAGAGAAGCAACTTAGAACTAAGGAGAAATTTCCTAACCAAGAGAACAATTAATCCATGGAACAATTTGCCTCCAGAAGTTGTGGATGCTCCAACACTGGAAGTTTTTAAGAAGAAGCTGGACAGCCACTTGTCTGGAATAGGACAGGGTCTCCTGCTTGAGCAAGTGGGTTGGACTAGAAGACCTCCAGGGTCTCTTCGAACTCTATTAGTCTGCTATTAAGCTCCCTCATTAAATTTGCCACGATGAAAAGGAAATTAGTTTTTGAACTCTCTAGCAGGAGAGTCGAGAATTGGGGAGACATAGTTTCTTGCCCTAATTTGTGGGGGGAAAAGAGGCCAAGATATGTGTGTGTGTGTGTGATCTTTTCACCAAGTCTGTCTCTTGCCTGGCTTCTCGTGCTGCTATTACTGAATCACCATGGGGTGTTTCCAGATTAGAAACACAGGCAGCCTGAAAAGCTTCGGGCAAATGTGTTATGGAAAACATACCCACCCACCCACACATCTCCTCCATCACTTCCCACAAGAACACAACCAACAACCAACCACACTCAACAATTTCTCAATCCACCTGAAAGAGAAAGCTGTTGTGGCCCACCGGTGGCTACCGGAGCTGGCAGCAGAGACAGATAGTGAGGAGGTTGGGGAGGAACCTGGGCCAGTCCTGGAGGCTGAGGAAGGCTCGGATGAAGGCTCTGCATCAGAGGCAGAGTTGGGGCCAGGGCAGGCTGGCAGTCATCAGCTGCCTTTGAAGTCAGACAGCAGTGAGGCAGGGGAGTAGCTGGAGCCGGTTCCCAGCCTGCGCATGTGCAGAGCTGCCAAAAAAAAGAAGAACAAATGAACTAAGGGTCAATGTGGGAATAAAACCATAGGTGAATGGCCCCTCCCATAGGGATTAAAAGAGGAGCAAAGGGGGAGGGGGCCTTTTGCAGGAAACAATTCCTTCGTTGCAGCAGTGTGAAGATCTGTCTGTGCATCTCAGAGACCCTGTGCCGAGACCTTCCTTGTCATCACTGTGTTTGGACGTATTTACTTGGCAGCTCTCCATGCTAGATAAGGTCTGTGCTCCTAATGACACCCTTGAAAGACCGTTTGCCAGGCCTTTGGCTGAATGTGAATTCAAGAAATTCACCTTTGTTTAATAAAAGGGGTTTTGTTGGGACAAAGAGTCGGCTTAGTGCTTTTTGGGGACGCCGAGGTCAGAACAAAAGCATCTGAGACTTTGGGGGGGCAGCATTAACCAGTCAAGCCTGTTCACCTTTTGCCACGGACAACATTTTAATCTTGGATGTGCCAATCCTTTTGCACGCAGAGAAGATCAAGCTCTGATCTGCATTGGCAGCTGCAAATAGGAGCATCAGCAATATTTGATAAAGGCAGATTCAGAGTAGAGGTCAGTCAGCTCCGAAGTGGGTCAGCAGAGGAAGAATCGTTACTCAATCCATAAATTATTACACGGTGCCAGTCCACTCCCATGCCATTTTGCAGGATTTCATTTGCAGGAGTAAAAATCCATTCGCGTTCAATTGCACCACACGAACTGCCCTTGGCTGCGGGATCATGGTGGTGCTGGTGCTGGCGTTGGAATTGTCCAGGGAACCTGCACAGAAGTGCACCTGAGCAGCGGAGAAACCTAGTCCGTTTTCCTGTCTGCCTTTCACAAATCTTCCAGGCAAACCTTCTATCTGACTGTTTAACCTCGGAGACCAAAACGTTCTGCAGACGGAAGCAGCTTAAGAAGTATTGATAAAAAGACAGCAAGCATTCTCTTTCCTTTTTCATGAGATTTCTTCTTTGGAAAGAAAGAAGTTGGGAGTTGAAAGGCAGCAAAAAAAAAAAAAAGGTTTAAGGTGGGATGTGAACATCCTCTGCCATCCACCCCCGTGGTGGGATTCAAAAGTTTTTATTTCCGGTTCTGTAGGCATGGCTTGGTGGGGTGTGGCTTGATGGGCGTGTTGTGCCTTGCAAAGTGTGACTTGGTGGGCGTGGCAGGGGAAGGTTACTGCAAAATCCCCCTTCCCTCCCCACCCCACTAACCTGCTTTCCAGCTCCCTTCTCCTGTGCAGGGCAACCAAAGAAGACCCAGCTGATCAGCTGGGACTCAATGGGAGGCAGAGAACAGATTGGTGGGGCCAGTCAGAGGTGGCATTTGCCGGTTCTCCAAACTACTCAACATTTCTGCTACCGGTTCTCCAGAACTGGTCAGAACCGGCTGAAGATCATGGACGTAGCTGTATAGCAGTGTTCTTCAACTTCGACAACTTTAAAATGTATGGGCTTCCACTCTCAGAATTCCCCAGCCAGCCTTGCTTTGTTGAAGTCCACAGCGTTTAAAGTTGCCAAGGTTAAGAAACCCTGTTATATATTTTTGCTATATTAGCAAAATTCTAGCCTGTTTGCTCCAACTTTCCTGGAAAATCTCTTTTGTGAAGGCAGGGCGGCCTGCATCTGTTGACTGTTTGGGTAGCCGCTGTTAAGACTTCTTATCGCTATGAGAAATTACTCAGAAAAAGGAAGGATTTCTGTGCGCTGAGAGTTATTATGGTGTCATGACAACCCTCAGATTATTAGAACGGTGAGCCAACTTTTAACTCGCTTAAAAGTAATAACTGGAATTTGGAAAAAGAGGCATCTCGAAGGCTGGGGAGAGGAGAAAAGATTTAGAAGCTCGCGTGAAAGCAATCCTCTTTGATATAAAGATTAGAAAGAGAAACCTGACACACCAGGCAACGTTTCAGCCATCTTGGTTTGCCTGCTACCTCACATCGGGGAGAGCAAAAAGAACTGAGGCAACAGAAGCCCCGTGGTAGAAATGGGCGGCCAAGGGTTCAAGACCTTTGCAGTCAACTCAGCTCCCTTCCCTGCCCAGCTTCCTGAGCCAAATGACAAAAGGGTGGTATTGCAGACATGAACCATAGGGCTGAAAGCAGGGGTGGGATTCTCACGGTTTGGACCGGTTTGGACGAACTGTTTGTTCCAACGATCAGCTGGCTCCAAACCACTCTGACGAACATATGGGCCTGCCTGTGCATTATGTCTTCTTGGTTAGAGCACAGCCGATTTCTTCAGCTGCAGCTGAAGGTAAGTATTAGCTTTTTTTCCCCATGTGCCACGTGCTTGCCGAACCGGTTGTTATACTGGTTGAATCGCACCCCTGGCTGAAAGGGACTTTGAAGGTCTTCTATTCCAACCCTCTGCTCGATGCAGGAGACCTTAAACCCGTGATGGCGAACCTGTGGCATGCGTGCCGGAAGTGGCATGCAGAGCCATCCCTGCCGGGCCACGAGCTGTCGCCCCAGCTCAGTTCCACTGCACATGCTCGTGCGTCTCCCAATGGCCAGCTGATTTTCGGGGATCTGCCGTGCATGCGTGGGGGACAGGGCACATGCGGGATACATGTGTGCATGTGTAGGGGCAGGGAGAGCATGGGGGGGTAGCGCCCGTGCATTGTATTATGGGTGCAAATATTATTATTATACATTATATTATGTTATACATAATATATTATTATAATTATTATATGTCACACGTAGACTTTCAGCATGTGACCAAAAGATTAGCCATCACTGCTTTCCAGGACAAATGGCTGCCCAATATTTTCTTGAAGACCTCCAGGGATGGAGCACTTACTGCTCCAGGAGGCAAGCCGTTCCATTGATTCATCGTTCTCACAATCAGGAAACTGTCCCGGAGGCACTTTTTCAAAAAGGCAACTGGGCTTTGCTTTGCCTTGAAGACAATTCTCTTCTCCTCCAAGAAGCTTCTTCAGTTTTGACTGAAGAGCTGAAGAAGCTTCCTGGATGAGAAGCAAAAAATCAAAGTCCAGCTGCCTTTTGGAAATGCACCTTTGGGACAATTTCCTGACTGCAAGAACCATGAATCAATAGAACGGCTCGGCTTGCCTTTGGGGACAAGCATGACCTGGATGTCACAAGGAGGAGTGGGGAAGTCAAATACTATTTTCCAAAACAATCAGTCCTAAATTGGTGTTAGATAAGAGTTAATGGAGTTCAAGAAAGGCTGGATTGCTTGCGAGAATTTAACAACTCCAGGCTTATTCCTCTTTTGACTCCACCATCGGTATCTCCTTTTCCTACAGGGGATATAACTAACCGGAATACCACTCTATAAAGCCTTAGTAAGACCATTCCTAAAATACTGCATCCAGTTTTCATCACCACACTATAAAAAGATGTTGAGACTCTAGAAAGAGGGCAGAGAAAAGCAATCAAAATTATTAGGGGACTGGAGGCTAAAACATACGATGAACGGTTGCAGGAACTGGGCATGGCTACTCTAGTGGGAAGAGAAGGACCAGGGGAGACAATGAGAGCAGTCTTCCAATACTTGAGGGGCTGCCACAGAGTGGAGGAAGGGGTCAAGCTATTTTATAAAGCACCTCTAGGCCAGACAAGGAATAATGGATGGAAACTGAACAAAGAGAGATTCAACCTGGAAATAAGGAGGAATTTTCTGACAATGAGAACAACTAACCCATGGAACAGAAGTTGCCTTCGGAAGTTGTGGGAGTTTCATCACTGGAAGCTTTCAAGAAGATATTGGAGTGCCATCTGTCAGAAATGGTGTAGGGTCTCCTGCTTGGATGTGGGGTATAGCGGGTTGGACTATATGACCTACAGGATCCCTTCCAACTCTATTAGTCTATAGACAGTCAGGAAATTCTTCCTTAGTTCCAGACTGGATCTCTCTTTAAGGATCTCCCTACTTCTTGTCCTGCTCTTTGATGCTTTGGAGAGTAAATCAACTTTCTCCTCTTTTGCACTTGCCCTTCAAGTACCAGTAGACAGTTTGCATGTCCAACCTAATCCTTCTCTGCATTTGGGCTGGACTGAGGAATATGAGGAGAATGCTTGGTCCCAAACATTTCCACCCAGAGGTGGGTTGCACTTTCATTAACAAGGGTTTCACTGGTGGTGAGCGCATGGGCAAGGGGTTGTACTAGATGATCTACAAGGTCCCTTCCACTCTGTTAATCTGTTATATAATTTGTTAAATTGTGGTCGGAAGTCAAGGACTCTCTGTAGGATTACACTGCCGATGGGTGCATCATTGGAGCCCTTGAAAGACCAGCTTGGGGGCAGATCTTCATGGAGAAAATCTACCCATGTGGTCATAGGAAGTAGAAAATGACTTGGTAGCATGTAACCCATCAATCCCTGTGCCCCAAACTAAGACATTCAACCCTCCATATGAAGTTTGTCTGTCTGGAATCCGCACTGTATATCGGACATTAATACAACTGAGCGAGTCCAGAAGTATTTCACGAGAAGAGTACTACACTCCTCTGCTCGCAACAGAATACCCTACACCACCAGGCTTGAGATTTTGGGCTTGGACAATCTTGAACTAACACCGCTTACAGTTGGACTGTAAGGAGTGGGGGGTTAGAGGATGTAACAACAGGACAAAATTATCTGCTACAATGTCCTACCAGTCAATGACTACTTCAACTTCAACTGCAAAAATACAAGAGCACACAACAGATACAAACTCAATGTAAACTACTCCAAACTTGATTGCAGAAAGTATAACTTCAGCAACAGCGTGGTCAATGCCTGGAATGCACTACCTGACTCTGTTGTTACATCCTCTAACCCCACACTCCTTTAACCTCAAACTATCCACAATTGACCTGACCCCATTCCTAAGAGGTCTGTAAGGGGCGTGCATAAGTGCACCATCATGCCTATTGTCCCTGTCCTAGTGCCCCCATTTATTCGTACCTATTTTCTGTATTCTTACTCGTGTTTATACTTGTGCCTATTATCTTGAAAGCGATTGACAAATCAAATAAATAAATAAGTTAAACAAACATCCAACTCTGTATTTTTCACCCTTGCTGTTTCCAAAGCCAGCAGGCCCTAAAATGTAAACATGGACGTAAGCACCCAACAGGTTAATAGTCACAGTCCCTTGCACAAAAGGGACAGGAGAAAGCAGCATTTAAAACACCCAACCTCTCTGTTATTCTTGTTCGGCTCCTCCACATTTAGTTGCCATCTGTCAATTATAACCACTTCGAACTGAAAGTCTGTTCCCCCACAGCTATATTTATTTTTATTGTGTTATTACAGACAGAGAGAGAGAGAAATTCAATCTCCTAAGTAAACTTTCAGTGTACAGCTTCACCATATCTCTCTCTTTCACTGTAAAGTCATAAAAGGGCTAAAACCACGCAACTTCCAATGTTCTCTGTTTTTCAGCCGCAGCAGAAACAAAAAAGCTGTTCACCAAATGTGACCGGAACCAGGAATTGTAAAACATCCAATCTCAGATCATCAGTCTTGAACCCAGCTTACTGTTCTTCTGACCTGGGAACAAACATGTTTCCCTGCCCCCCAAGGGTAAAAAAAAAAAAAAGGAAAACGCACAGAGAGAACCCTACCCTTCTCCTAATCCAAAAAACCAGACAGAATTACAAGCTCAGCAGCATATGAATCATCTCAAGAAAACAGACCGAGCTCTTGTTTTTATATTTCTTCTCCCAAACGGATATAAGAAACAAAGGACGGGCGGGAATAAAATGATTCAATCAGTTGCGAAACCTTGAGCACCAGTTTACAAGATGCATTTTCTGCTGTCCTAGGATGAAAATGCCAGGTTCAAAATTAAATCCTTCCCTGGCTTTTCTGATCCCTTTTCATTTGAGGTTTTCGGTCAAGATACTAGCTTGCCTGAGTGATGGGAAGGAGCTGAGACACGGCTCTCCGTCAGCTCAGCAGAAGCTGTTTCCCCAATGTTGCGGGGGAGGGGGGGGTAGATGAAGGTGCTGTTCTGCAGGTTGGGACAACCCCAACTTCAGGAGCTCTGAGTGGAAGGAGCCCTTCAGCCATCAAATCAATCCTGCAACTCAACGCTGTCTTGCCCGGAGAAAACCCTACCCCCTTGGAAGATCAAAAAAACAATATTAAAAAGATGTTGAGACTCTAGAAAGAGGGCAGAGAAGAGCAACCAGGATGATGAGGGGACTGGAGGCTCAAACATACAATGAATGGTTGCAGGAATTGGGCATGACTAGTCTAGAGAAGAGAAGGACCAGGGGAGACAGGATAGCATCTTCCAATATTTGAGGGGCTGCCCCAGAGAGGAGGAGGGGGTCAAGCTATTCTCCAAGGCACCCAAAGGCCAGACAAGGAATAATGGATGGAAACTGAACAAGGAGAGATTCAACCTGGAAATAAGGAGAAACTTTCTGTCAGGGAGAGCAATTAACCCATGGAACAGAAGTTGCCTTCAGAAGTTGTGGGAGCTTCATCCCTGGAGGCTTTCAAGAAGAGACTGGACTGCCGTCAGAAATGGTGCCGGGTCTCCTGCTTGGGCAGGGGGGGTTGGACTAGATGACCTACAAGGTCCCTTCCAACTCTGTTAATCTGTATCTGAAACAGTGGCAGATAATATTTATCGTGTTGAGTTATCCCATGTGAAATTATCTTGCAGCTGGTTGTTCTGAGTCGACTTGGCTGTGGCAATTTGTCCCTTAGTGATTTGGCCACAGCAAGATGGCCAGGCCAGGTTGGTGAAGGTGAAGACCATGGCAAGATGGTCACAGCGAGCTGTCCCATTCCAACTCTGGCCAGCTTACAACATCAAGTCCATGTCCATGTTCACACATTTTGATAGGAAGCTGAATGGAAGTTCTGGAAAAGTTAGGGTTTTCCCGCTTCGTTGGACTTGGGATGTTTACGTTTTAGCTTGGTCAATCTTCCATCACACAAATGGTAGCAAAGGCGGTACCTTGGAAACCCACAACAAAAGGATGCTGGGTGTGGGTGCAGAATGGCAGGTGAAGGGGAGAGCTGCCCACACCCCAAGGGACCAATGCAGAACACACAGTCTTGCTCCAGCCAAGTTCAGGGGAACAGTGCTGAGGGCAGCATACCCAAGTTCTGACCACTGAAACAACCAACTTTTATATGGCTACATCGTAGATGCTGCCCAGCGACGATGCCAAACGCCAATCATCTTATTTTTAATAACACTGGTTAGATTTTTCTGCTTAGAATGAGAATGTGCATTGAATAAATTAGAGCTCAGCATGATTCAGCTTGTCTGGTTAAGTACTTCCTAATTTCCATTTAAAAATAAAAGTGTTAAAATCGAGAGCCAGTATCTGCAAATCTCTAAGTAAAAGTGTTAGAAAGACCCGTCTGAGTTCAGGGGCCTCAATAGTTTGAATGTTTAACCCCACCAGCCCGTAGCTTATTATTCAGCTTTCTACAATGATCCTACCTGCCTCCCTAATTATTCTTTTCTAAAATTCCTTTTCAAAAGCACTTTATATTCATTCAGAGCAGAATTCTGGATTTGGATGTTCCAATAGCAGAAGCTCTGAAATATCTAAATTGATTCCAACACTGAAGGGAAATTTCAGCATTTCTACCCTTGCCATTAAAAGTCACGGTCTCTTTGATGCCATTCGCTGGTTCAGCGGACATTGCTACCAATTACCGTTCCCGATTTTTTTTTATTTTTAAAGCAAGTTTGGCAGTTTGGCCAGCTGCCTTGCAAACCAAATCAAATGCCTCTGCCCTCAGAAAGGGCTGTTTCCAAGACTTGCATTGTTCTCTTCACGAAGTAGAAGCCCACCTCAATAATTGCATCAGAACTGATCGGTTTTGAAATGTCCAATTCAAATAATTTATTATAATAAATTATTCCGCATTTGTAATATTGCATCCAGTTCCAGTTACCGCAATACCAAAAAAAAAAACGTTGGGACTCTGGAAAGAGTGCAGAAAAGAGAAACAAAGATGATTAGGGGGCTGGAAGCTAAAACGCATAAAGAATGGTTGCAGGAATTGGATTTGTCTAGTCTAGAGAAAGAAGGATTCATGGTGACATGACAGTAGCGTTCTAGTATTTGAAGTAAAGATGAGAGGGTCAACCTATTTTCCAAAGCAGCAGGAGGAGGACAAGAAGCAATGGATGGAAACTAATCAAGGAGAGAAGCAACGTAGAACTAAGGAGAAATTGCCTGACAGTAGGAACAATTAACCAGTGATACAGTTTGCCTTCAGAAATTGTGGGTGCTCCATTGCTGGGGATTTTAAGAAGAGATTAGACAGCCATTTGTCTGAAATGGTGTAGGTCCTCCTGCTTGAGCAGGTGGTTGGACTAGATTGATCTCCAAGGTCCCTTCCAATTCTGCTACTCTATATTATGTAATATTTACAGAACAATTTCAGACAAATCCATTGCTCTGAAGCTTAAATATCACTTACATAATAATGCAAGGAAGGGTGGAATTCCAATTTAGTGAGTCTGGAAACTGGTTAAGATGGAACAAATCCTGTTCCAGGTTCTCTTCTGCCTTTCCCAAAGTACACACAATAAGAATAACAGAGGTACCATTTCAGACAAATGGCTGACAATCTTTTCTTGAAAAATTCAAGAACCAGGTGAGACATGAGAGCAGTGTTCCAATATTTGAGGAGTTGCCACAAAGGAGAGGGAGGTCAACCTATTTTGCCAAGCATCTGAAGGCAAGACAAGAATCAATGGATGGAAACTAATCAAGGAGAAAAGCAACCTGGAACTAAGAAGAAAGTTTCTTAACGGTGAGAGCAATTAACCAATGAAATGGCTTACCTTCAGAAGTTGTGGGTGCTCCATCAATGGAGGCTTTTGAGAAGAGAAAGAATAATAGAATAACAGAGTTGGAAGGGACCTTGGAGGTCTTCTAGTCCAGCCCCCTGCTTAGGCAGGAAACCCTACACCATTTCAGGCAAATGGTTGTCTGATCTCTTCTTAAAAACTGCCAGTGTTCCAGCATTCACAACTTCTGGAGGCAACTTCTGGAAACTGGAGAGCTATCTGTCTGAAATGGTAGCAGGGAGTTGAACCAGAACACCTGCAGTGTCTCTGTTATCCTATGTTCTATGTTCTATAATGGATTTCAGGGATGGAGCACCCACAATTTCCTGATGGGCTGAACTACAATTCCCATCATTGGCACCAATGGTGCTGGGACATTATTGGAGTTGACATCGAGCACACCTAGAATGCATCAACTTGATTAAGACTTCCAGGCACCTTACCCCTTAATGCAGGGGTGGGATTCAAATTTTTTAACAACCGGTTCTGTGGGCATGGCTTAGTTGGTGGGCATGGCTTGGTGGTCATGTGACTGGGTGGATGTGGCTTGGTAGTCATATTATTGGCTAGGTGTGGCCAACTCAATATCACTCACATTGAGGCACACATCTCCTCACCTGGCCTCTCGTGACTGTGGGGATGCTGCATCAGTCGTAAGTGTGAGAAATGGTCATAAGTCACTTTTTTCAGTGCCATTGTAACTTTGAATGGTCACTCCACACAAACAAAGTACCAGCAAAGGAGGGGAAAAAAACTCCAGAGAAGTTCCAGAGACAGGAAGTCTAGTCCTGCCAAGAATGTAATCAGGGTCAACGGAGAGGCAATGTCTGTAAGCAACCCCAGAATGTTTCCTTCCTGCCTTCCTTACAGGATTAGCCCAGTAATTTCTTCTAACAACTGGTTCTCTGAACTGCTTAGAATGTTAACAACCGGTTCTAGCGAATAGGTGCGAACTGGTAGAATCCCACCTCTGCCTTAATGACAAACAACTTTGCTAAGTATAATTTATGGATGCATGATTTACAAGTTGCTCAGAATATCTAAAGGTGCAAAAGTTGCACATGATGTTTATTTTTTCTGCTCCTTTTTCACGCACAAGCACAAAAGCATCGCAGTTCATCCATTACATCGGCTAACAAATGCCAGTGGGAAATCTCACAGCTTCTTCCCAATTACATTCCTAAGGAGTAGGTGTTGTGTTGTGCAGGATGCAGTCCCCGGGTTTGGGAATATTATCGCCCCCATGGCTAAGTAGCTACAGATTGACTAATTTATGGACTGATGCTCTTTGGAAGTTGTGACCGTAATATCAAATTGGCATTCCGTCAGAGCAGGATGCTCTTCGAATGCAGTGACCTACTCATCCATCTGCCTGGTGACAACAGTTGCAATCCAACAATTCTAGGAAATGCCAGACGGAGGCCAGCAATTTGCAAGGTTCTTTTTTTTTTTAATGAATTTATGTTGAAAGTTTTACAAAGAGCATAAAAACTAGCACAATTTAGATAAAATTTTTCAAGGGCCAGAGAGAAAAATGATTTCTAAAATATATAAATATCGGTTGAGTTATAAATTGGAAGAAGAAAATGTGAAGGAAACTATGATAACCTGGGCCAAAAATTTTGGATATAGCATCAATTTGGAAGGTGGGGAAAACCTATGGATAACAAATTATAAATTAACTTGATTGGCAACTTACAAAGAGAATTTGTACAAAATGTTTTTTTGCCGGCACTTACCGCCAGCAAGACTTGCAAAAAATGTTCCCCAACAATTTGGTGAGCTGTTGGAATTGTGGCTATGAGCAGGGAAACTACTATCATATGTGGTGGACATGCCCAAAAGCAAAAAAATATCGGAGGAAAATTAAAAATTGGTTGGAAGAAATCACAAAAGTTAAAATTGAGTTGAAAGCAGAGATATTTTTATTAGGGATCCTAAAACAGAAAATTAGTAAAAAAATTATTATACATAATACTCCATATATTAACCGCAGCAAGGCTCACCTTTGCCCAAAATTGGAAATGCAAACACCCCCGGCTCTGAATTTATGATCATAAAGAAAACCTTGGAATGTGCAGGAATGGATAGGTTATCAATGGAACTGGGAAACAAAGAGGAATCAGTATACTATGAAATTTGGAACTTATGGTATAGTTGGCTGGAAGATAGACAAGAAAGGAATAAAAAGTCAAATAAAAAGATAGGATAGAAATTGGTAATATTATATGTAAATTTATTTGTGATAAATAATTAGAATGAAATTTTGTATTATATCTAAATAAGGGAATGATCATCTGATACAATGAGAGAGCTGTCAATTAGAGCGAACGCCGTATTTGCTTACGTTACGACAAATGGAATGTTTTGATTTTATTGTATGTATATAAATTTATTTAATAAAGTATTTTTATACTTTAAAAAAAACTAGCACAATCTAGGAAACAGTAAAAGCAGAAGATGGGGGGGGGAATCAAAAGTGCAGAAAGAAAGAATAAAAGAAATAGAAAGAAGAAACCTTTGATTTCCTTTTCAGCAAATATAAGAACGATCTCGAAGTTATCTCTGGATTTATGGTTACAGAAGAAAGCTCGTTTGTTTTTATCATCCGGATTTTGTTTGGTCCTCAAAAACCACAAATTATAACTGCATTTTCTTCTGTTTTATGCCAAAAAAAATCTACAAGGAGTTTCCAGACAGCCATAAATGTAGAAACTGTTTTCTTTCTAATCCAAGAAGTTAATTTAGCCATTTCTGCAACTTCTATCCTTCATATCAAGAATTCCTCCGTTGTGGGAATTGTCAAATTTCCCCACTTTTGAGCCTGTAACGTCTTGCTGCACGAGGCCAGCAATTCTAGACTGCCTCCATACAATATAATCCCAGTTTACATACAGGTTGTCCTTGATTTACGACCACAAATTTCCATTACTGAGCGAAACAGTTATTAAGTGAGTTTTGCTCTGTTTTATGACCTTTTTTGCCAGAGTTGTTAAGTGAATCACTGCAGTCGTTAAGTCAGTTGTAAAGTTGTTAAGCAAATCTGGCTTCCCCATTGACTTTGGTTGTCCAAAAGTCACAAAAGGAAATCACGTGACACAGGACGATGCAACCATCATACATATGAGCCACTTGCCAAGTGTCTGAATTTTGATCACTGATCATGGCAACAGTCGTAAGTGTGAAAAAAGGTCACTTTTTTTCCAATGCCGCTGTAACTTTGAACAGTCACTAAATGAACTGTTGTAAGTCAAGGACTACATGTATTTAATAATAACAATAGCACTTAGACTTACATGCTGCTTTACAGTGCTTTGCAACCTGCTCTAAGGAGTTTACAGAGTCAGCCTCTTGCCCCCAACAAACTGGGTCCCCATTTTACCCACCTGGGAATGATGGAAGGCTGAGTCAACCTTGAGCTGGTCAGGATCGAACTGCTGGCAGTGGGAAGAGTTAGCCTGCAGTTCTAACTATTGGGAAGGAAGGGAGGGAGGAGGGAGGGAGGGAGGGAGGGAGGAAGGAAGGACATTAGCAATAGTACTTAGACTTACCTATCACTTCCCAGTGCTTTACAGCCCCCTTTAAGCGGTTTAAGAGTCAGCCTCTGGCCCCCAACAATATGGGTCCTCATTTTACCCACCTCGGAAGGACGGAAGGCTGAGACAACCTTGAGCCTGGTGAGGTTCGAACTGCCAAATTGCAAACAGTTGGCAGTCAAGCAGAAGTAGCCTGCAATACTGCACTCCAACCACTGCATCACCGAGGCTCTTTACTCACAAGATGGCTTCATAAAGGCCCCCCCACTCCTAGTTTTGACTAAGGGGGCAGTCTCCTATCTAGTATTCTTGCTGATTCTAAGCCTGCATGACTGAGAAAGGTAACCAAGACATCCTATTTCCCCAATTCCGCCCTCCAGAGAGATTGTTGCAAGAGCAAACCGGCCATTTGACATGATTTTGTGGTTGCAGTTTGTCATCTGCACCTCTATAACTGTCTGGTTTGGTTCTGCAACCCAACAGGGACACAGATTTCAGAGAGTAATTAGGACTGCAGAAGAAACAATGGCTACCAACCTGCCTTCCATGGAGGACCTGCATCTTGCACGAGTCAAAAAGACGGTTAGGAAAATATTTACAGACCCCTCACATCCCAGACATAAACTGTTTCAACTCCTTCCCTCAAAATGACGCTATAGAGCCCTGCACACCAGAACAACTAGACACAAGGACAGTTTTCCCCCAAACGCCATCACTCTGCTAAACAACTCATTTCCTCAACACTGTTTACAAAGTCTGCACTACTATTCCTATTAACCTTCTCATCACTCCTTATCGCCAATCCCCTCCCACTTGTGACTGTATGACTGTAACCTTGTCGCTTGCATCCTTACGATTTATATTGGCTGTTTCCTAGTATGATTTGATTGCTTATTTGTACCCTATGCCTATCATTAAGTGTTGTACCTTATGATTCTTGATGAATGTATCTTTTATTTTATGTACACTGAGAGCATTTGCACCAAAGACAAATTCCTTGTGTGTCCAATCACACTTGGCCAATAAAGAATTCTATTCTGTTCTGTTCTGTTCTGCTCTGCTCTATACTATTCTTCATTTCTATTCTAATTCTAATTCTATTCTATTCTTGCATGGCACTCTGGCAATCTGCTCTCCAATAGGAAGGCCTGACTATACATCCCCACCAGGAGTGCCAAACACTCAGTATTGAATTTAAAAAAACAAAAACAAAACCATCATCTTTAATCTCAAAGACAGGTGTGCAAGTTTATTACTTTTTCTTGTTTGCCCGCAGGAAACTGTGATGTGCAAAAAAAAACAATCTGTCTGTTAGGGACACAAAGGAACCGTCGGGCTATTTGAGGAGGGGAAAACCTTTGCAAACCGACGTAGGACGCGCTAATAACTATTGCCGCCGGAAGAAGACATCCCCACATTTGCGTCTGGTTTTGTTCTCTGGCATTTGCTTCCCAACCAGAGATAGGCAGCTAAAAGCAAAATGTGATTGTTCTGAATAATGATTAAACGGCGCACAGTTTGAGCATCTCGCGCACCTGCAGCTGAAAGGACAGTTGGCACGCGGAGTTTGGCTCTCTAAGGTTACGAGCAACGACCCGTTTGCCAGTGAGGCAGGGACATCTCAGGCAGGGGACAGCATGGAAAACGTAAAAGGACAGAGATTTTTAGAGGGCGAGCTCAGCAGATGCGACATTCCCTGGTGCCAAAGCTGTGACTCACCGCACATATACTCACATGTAAGCCCCTCGATGGATAAACTGACCCTCTTAATTTTAAACCAAAGTATCACAAAAGACGAGCCGCCTACAGATAAACAGGGCCCTCAAAATGTTTATGTTTTAATTTTCTCCGTTGGCTTTTATCCAGGTGTAATCTACGGATTATCCATTTTTCATGGAGTTTTTGTTAAAAGTTCAAGGTTCAGCTTACTTGTGGATGGACTTATATTTCAACTAGCGCGATACCCGTGCTTCGCTACGAAACTATGTGATCGGGCTTAGTTTTGGGGGAGAAAATAAGGGGGGGGGTGGAATTCTGCCTCTGCCTACCAGCATCCATCGGTATTCATCTGGCTAACATCCTATCAGTATGTGAGAAAGTTGAGGGCTTTTTGGAAACTGAAACAGTATTTGCTGTGTGAGCAAGAAGGAGACATCAAGGAGCCTGGGTGTGGCTTAGCTCAACTGTTCTGTACTAAAGCTGTTTGCTGCTCTGAAACTGAAACTGAAACTCCTCTCTGCTTGTGTTTTGCATTTGGAACAGGTTTCTTTTCAGGTGGGGAGGGGGAGTAGAACTCCTTAGCATCAGAGTGTGTTAATAATAATAATATAGGAAATACTAATAGCTCTGATGGTCATTTCGGAAAATCCTTTCTTAGTGAGCCCCTAGAAGCCAAGAGGAATATACGTGCCAAATTTCAAGCTTGTAGACTTTACGGTTCTGGAGATTTTGTGATGATGCGTGAGTGGTATTTCGCTTTTATAGAGAGAGATTATTATATATGTAGGTTACAGGGAGTGTTTTCAAAAAGTCCTAGACAACCCATGAGCTGAAAAAAAAATCCCTTTTGGAGATATTTCCCTAGCTGAACAGATAAACAGAACGAGCACAAGTGACCTTCCGCTGCGGGAACAGAAGTGACTTCTGACTTCCTGCTAGCTTCCCCACTGACTTTGCTGGAAGGTGGCGAGGAGCGTCAGAAATCACAATCACGGGATGGTGGCTGATTGCTACCATATTGCAGTGGCGCAACTTTGTAAATACAGTGGTGTGGAAATGCCTTGAAATTAATGTGCAATGTGTCCTGGATTTTGCTTGCATTCTTTAAAATTAGCGGCTTTGAGCAAAAATGGATTCCAACGTTTTTGCACTCTCAGCAGTTGAGCTTAAAGGAAGGTTACAAACAGACAAAAGAGTTTTCAGTAGTAAATAGATTGTCGTATAAACATACACATAAGCCTGTCCAGCGATAAGCTGCACCCAAATTTTGGGCAGTGGGTTTTGGCACCTGAAATTCTGGGCTTAATAACGGGTGGATAAGTGGGAGCTGGGGATTTCGATCTAAGAAGAGTCCCGTTGGATCAAGTCAGACCTGCATTTTGTTCTTTGCAATGGAAGAACAGGTATGTCCAGGATGCAGTGAAGACATTTCTTGGGGGGTCACGTTGAGTCTTCAGGACCAAAAATCCTGGACAGAGCTGCTTTATCCCATTGATCCACTCCCCTAGAGAACAATCCAAACCATCCCACTTAATGGCCATCATCGTATCTCAAGGAAATGAATCTTCAGCTCAACCTCGGGCTGTGTGAGGAAGTCCTTCGTTTCCTTTTGATTCCAAATCTTCCAGCACAGCAAAACTTGGCTAGGGTTAAAGGAAGGATAGCCCATGAATTCAAAGGGGTGGAAATATATGTACAACACCTTATGAAATACCCCAAATAGCTCTGATGCCACATTCATAGTGGCATCTACTGTACTATGAGCTCCCTGATGCCACTATGAGCCACCAACTTTGGCAACTTTAAGACCTGTGGACTTCGTGTAACTGTTCAGTTTCAAAATGGATTGGGCCTGTGGCAGCCATTCCCTCCGTTTCTCAGCTTGACACACTTTTAGGGATGGTGGTTTAGAGATGGTATTCAACAGGTTCTGACCAGTTCTGGAGAACTGGTAGCGGAAATTTTGAGTAGTTCAGAGAACCAGCAAATTCCACCTCTGGCAGGCCCCGCCAACCCCATCTATTCTCTGTCTCCTGAGTCTCAGCTGATCGGCTGGATCTTCTTTGGTTGCCCTGCACAGGAGAACGGAGCTGGAAAGCAGGTTAGTGGGGTGGGGAGGAGTGGTGGGATTCAATTTTTTTTACTACCAGTTCTGTGGGTGTGGCTTGGTGGGTGTGGCAAGGAAGGTTACTGCAAAAGCCACTCCCCACCCCACTAACCTGGTTTCCAGCTCCGTTCTCCTGTGCAGGGCAACCAAAGGAGACCCAGCCGATCAGCTGGGACTCAATGGGAGGCAGAGAAGAGATGGGGCTGGTGGGGCCAGTCAGAGGTGGGATTTGCCGGTTCTCCAAACTACTCAAAATTTCAGCTCCCAGTTCTGCAGAACCGGTCAGAACCTGCTGAATACCACCTCTGGTGGGGAAGGAATGAAGACTTTGCAGTAACTTTCTCCTGCCATGCCCACCAAGCCACACCCAGAGAACCGGTAGTAAAAAAATGTGAATCCCACCACTGCTTACAAAGCTTGCAATATCCCCACAGATACATGATCAAAATTCAGACCCTTGACAACTGACATATTTAGGATGCTTGCAGTGTCCTGGGGGTCATGTGAACTACTTTGGTGAACTTCTAAGAAGCAAAGTCAACAGGGGAGCCAGATTCACTTAACAACCATGTCACTAACTTAACAATTAAAGGGATTCACTTAACAACAGGGGCAAGGAAGGTCATAACACGGGACCAAACTCACTTAAAAAGGGTTGCTTAACAATGGAAATGTTGGGCTCCGCTGTGATCGTAACTGTCTGGTTTGGTTCTGCAACCCAACAGGACAGACACAGACTCCAGAGAGGAATTAGGATTGCAGAAAAAACAATGGCTACCAACCTGCCTTCCATAGAGGACCCGTATCCTGCACGAGTCAAAAAGAGGGCTGGGAAAATATTTACAGACCCCTCACTTCCCGGACATAAACGGTTTCAACTCCTTCCCTCAAAATGACGCTATAGAGCACTGCACACCAGAACTACTAGACACAAGGACAGTTTTTCCCCAAACGCCATCACTCTGCTAAACAGCTCATTTCCTCAACACTGTTTACAAAGTCTGCACTACTATTACTATTAATCTTCTCATCACTCCTTATCACCCATCCCCTCCCACTTGTGACTGCATGACAGTAACTTTGTCGCTTGTATCCTTACGATTTATAGTGACTGTTTCCTAGTATGATTTGATTGGTTATTGTACCTTATTACTATCATTAAGTGTCATACCTTATGATTCTCGATTCTTGATGAATGTATCTTTTATTTTATGTACACTGAGAGCATTTGCACCAGGACAAATTCCTTGTGTGTCCAATCACACTTGGCCAATAAAGAATTCTATTCTGTTCTGTTCTGTTCTGTTCTGTAACGTACTGTTCTATTCTATTCTATTCTGTTCTATTCTATTCTATTCCTTCCAATACTCTATTCTATTCCATTCCATTCCATTCCTATTCTATTCTATTCCTTCCAATATTCTATTCTATTCTATTCTATTCTATTCTATTCTATTCTATTCTATTCTATTCTATTCTATTCCATTCCATTCCAATACTCATTCTATTCCATTCCATTCCATTCCATTCTATTCTATTCCTTTCAATATTTATATTATTCTATTCTATTCCTTCTAATATTCTATTCTATTCTATTCTATTCTATTCTATTCTATTCTATTCTGTTCTGTTCTGTTCTGTTCCATTCCTGCATAGGGTTTGCAGGAGAGTAAGAAACGTCCCAAGGGCTCTGTGGACACAGGGCATCCATGCTACTCCTTGCAGAGTCACCCCAATCCCCTTTTTATAACCCCCAACCTCCCCATCTGCTACCTTGGCTCTTGCAACCTTATTTAAAAGCAGCCACATGCCTACCCTTGTAATACAGAAAGAAAAGGCAAGATAATTAAGGTGTGCAAGCAATGTACGTGACCTGCTTAACCTGCGGAGAAATTAAAAGGAGCGCAGGAAGAGAGAGAAAGGAAGAGGCGGCGTGCCACAGCTTCTGCAAGTAATTCGCCCCAGGGCACAAAGGCGGCTGCAGTTCAATAATATTTAGAAACACTGAAATTAGGGGGGGGAACACGAGATTTGAACATGGATCCAAGCTCATAGATGTATCCCCAGGGTGATGTGTTTTACCTGAGCAAGACAGGCCTCTTCTTAATAGAAGGATAGAATCGAGATCACGTGAAATACCGCTTTCTAAGCCCTTGGTAAGACTCCACCTGGAATGCCACATACACTTTTGGTTACCACATTGTAAAAAAGATGTAGAGACTCTGGAAAGAGTGCGGAAGAGAGCAGCAACGGTGAGTAGAGGGATGGAGGCTAAAACATTTTATTTATTCTTATTTATTTTATCAAGCGTGCATTTGATAATACTGTATATATATACACATATAAGTATAAACATGATTATTAATGCATGAAATAGATACGAATAAAAGGGAACATTAGGGCAGGGACGGTAGGCATGTTGGTGAGCTTATGCCCCTACAGACCTCTTAGGAATGGGGTGAGGTCAACAGTAGGGAGTCCGAGGTTAAAGTGTTTGGGGTTAGTGGAAGAAACCAGTTCAGCCAATTAATGCACTCTCCCTCTCCATCTTGTGGCGGATGCAGCTTTAGTTTCCGCATTCAGTCTCTCATTCAGGGAACGGATCAAGAATAAGTAATTAGCGCTGGGTCCCCCGGCGTTTGCCGGCTGTTGCTTCTGGAGCAGCTCCCCTCTTTTTCAGCACAAAGCAACAAAATGCCTGGACCAGATGCGCAGATGTGCTGCCTTGTGTCTCCTTGCCAAAGGCTGTCCCACTCGCAGCTCCATCATCCCCGTCAGGGCTCTCTCATTAATCACTGCTAATTGACTCCATTGATTCTCATGGCCGGGAAGACCAGAACATTGGAGTGCTGAGCAGCAAATTTTATTTTGTCCGGAAAATAGGAGCGTCAACTGATAGAAGTCAACCTGCTAAGCTTGTTTTGGAAGGAGGAGCTGCGACTTCTGCTTCAACGTGAAGCTTTTGTGCAGTAGAAGAGAATCTCTCCAGCTCAGGGTTCAACTATGGGGTCCATGGTTAGTGCTCTCTGAGCTTGGTGGGTTTTTTCCCAGACATTTCATTACCCAGCTAGGTAACATCATCAGGGCCAGAAGGGATTGGGGTTTGCTTTCTGTTTATAGCAACACCAATAGCACTTAAGGCTTACATACTGCCTCACTGTGTTTTACAGCCCTCTCTAAGACAGGGGTCTCCAACCTCAGCAACTTTAAGACTTGTGGACTTCAACCCCCAGAATTCCTCAGCCAGTGAATTCTGGGAGTTGAAGTCCACAAGTCTTAAAGTCCCTCACATGGTCCAATCCGGTCACAGTCCAAGGGTGAGTTGGTCTCAGATTCCCACCTCCTCGCACCTGTTGGGAAGGTCCTTGGTTCTCAGAGGAAAGAATTTTTATTTTGACTACAATCCCCCAGCTACCTCTACTACCCCCTTTCCCTTCCCACAGCTTGACTCATCCTCGCTGTGGCAACCCTGGAGGTGCCAGGGGAAAATGGCTCCAGGGCTGACATTTAGCATATTGTCCCCCAACAATCTGGCTCCTCATTTTACCCACCTCGGAAGGATGGAAGGATGAGTAAACCTTGAGCCGGTCAGGATCGAACTGCTGGCAGTGGGCAGAATTAGCCTGCAATACTGCATTCTAACCACTGCGCTGTTTATATACTAAGTATACTTTATATACTAATTGTACTACTAGCGTGCAAAAAGAGCGCAAACCCCACTCGCTTCTAGCACTGATGTTATCTAGTTTGGTAATGAAATGTCTGCAAGAACCAAACTCGGAGAGCACCAAGGGCCCCAGAGACCCTTAAATACCACCAATGATGGGGGTGGAGGGCAATTTCATGGCCCACCTAAATATCTTCAGTGTCCTGATGATGGGATGGTGATGGTGGTGAAGAAGGAGGAGGAGGAAGAGGAGGAGGAGGAGGAAGTGCAGGAAGAAGAGGAAAAGCAGGAAGGAGGAGGAGGAGGAGGAAGAGGAGGAGGAGGAGGAGGAGGAGGAGGAGGAGGAGGAGGAGGAGGAGGAGGAGGAGGAGGAGGAGGAGGAGGAGGAGGAGGAGGAGGAGGAGGAGGAGGAGGAGGAGGAGAAATAGCACTGATTACGTTACTTAGTTGGGTCATAAAACAAGCAAACAACCAAGCCCATTGAGCACCAAGGATTTCACAAGACTTTCATTCAAAAGAGAGCAACCCTCTTTAGATCTATGGATTTACACATTGTTTTAAACCTTGGCATGTTTAACTGTGGCTTGTTGACTAAGTTCGCCCTTAGTGCTACATCATAAAGCATGGCTTACAAACCACAATGGGAGGAATCAGCCAACAATCTATTTATTTATTTGAAACATTTATCTCCTTGTATTCTAATCAATTCTTGGCAGCTCCCAATCAAAAGCTGAAACATATAAAATCATATTAAAACTATAATAAAAAGTAAATACATTTTTTAAAAAAACAACAACAAAGACCTGGCATCAAGTCAAGTTATAGTGTGCAATTATCCAATCTGAGCCCAAAGCTTGAGGGGAAACCCAGATCTTACAGAAGGCTAAAAGGGTAGAAGAGATTGCAGGCTGCCAAATTGCAGGGTGTAGAACAGCGACGTCCAACCTTGGCAACTTGTGGACTTCAATTCCACGGGCCTTAAATTTGCCCGAGTTTGGACATCAGGGTTGTGTTTGACCTTGGAGGGCTGGGCGTGGCCAGAGTGGGCGTGGCCAGATTGACATCACTCGTGTCGGGAGGGGCCAACTGTGGTGGCCAGAGTGCTCCGCCAGTGAAAACGGGCTGTGATGGGCGATTTTGGCTGTGACGGTCTCCTGTGAAAACGGGTCTTACAACAAAACTGGAGGAAGGATAAGTTAAAAGAGGGTCCCTCAGTCTGGAAGATTAGCCTTCAGAGGCACGAGTTTTGACCCAGATGAGCCTCCCAAAGTTTAGCCAGGAGGCTTCAGGCTAGCTTTGCTTTTCATCCCAAAACAAGGAGGCCCATTCTCCCCCGACGAGAGAATACCGAGATAAGTCACGGAGGCCTCCCTGCACTTGGCAGCTCAGGGCAATGAGCTGCGATCAAAGCAGCTCATTTGGGAAGGCAACATTCACTTTTCTATCCACCCATTTCCTGCCTCCCATCTTTAGGCAGCACAATAGACCTTTTCACCAGGAGCTGAGGTTGCCCCTGCCAAATGCATTAATCTGCAGCCACTGAGTATCAGCTGTTCCTGCTTGGGAAAGATCGTGGCTGGGAAGAAACAGGTTTGGAGATTCTCGGGGAAGAAATGAGACGAAGAGGTTGAGATCCTGATCAGAGGCAACTCGTAAACCAGGATGCAGTTTCAGCAACTTCCCTTCTTCCCAGCGGTTGCATCGTGGGAAAGGATTCTATGGAAACAGGCATTTTTGCGCAGCCTTCCACTCGCTATATAGGGCTTTTTGCATTTTTAAATTGGCCAATTTCATAGCTAAAGTGAAAGTCATACATATTTTGGGAGGATAACTGGAATGTCGGCTCACAAGTGGTCCAGAAATGCAAAATTGAAATGCCAGGTGGTTCAAGGAGAATAATGATATTCTCATTGTCAAAAAAGGTGTAGGGGAAGGGAGGCCCAGCAAATTAGGGGCCGATCAGTTTGATATCTGAGAAGGTGCTAATGCAGATCATAAAGAAATTAGCCCATTAGCACTTTGGAAACAATGCAGTAATCGCCCAAAATCAATATGGATTTGTCAAGAATAAATGTTGCTGGACTAAACTTATTTCATTTTTGGACTAGATAATGACCTTAATAGATTGTGGGAATGTAGCAGATGTAATATATCTTGATTTTCCCAAAGCATGTGACAAAAGCATCCCATAACATGCAGACCATAAGCTAGTTAAGTGCGTGCAGGACAATACAGAAATTAAGAAGATACAGGGCTGGCTTGAAAATTATAGTCAAAGAATGTTCATTCATAGTTACAGGATACAGATTAACAGAGTTGGGAGTGACCTTGTAGGTCATCTAGTCCAACCCCCTGCCCAAGCGGGAGACCCTACATCATTTCTGACAGATGGCAGTCCAGTCTCTTCTTGAAAGCCTCCAGTGATGAAGCTCCCACAACTTCCAAAGGCAACTTCTGTTCCATGGGTTGAATGCTCTCACTGTCAGGAAATTCCTTCTTATTTCCTTATTGAATCTCTCCTGGATCAGTTTCCATCCATTATTTCTTGTCTGATCTTTGGGTCCCTTGGAAAATAGCTTGACCCCTCTTCTCTCTATGGCAGCCCCTCAAATATTGGAAGACTGCTGTCATGTCTCCCCTGGTCCTTCTCTTCACTAGACTAGCCAGGCCCAGTTCTGGTAACCGTTCATCGTATGTTTTAGTCTCCAGTCCCCTAATCATCCTGGTTGCTCTTCTCTGCACTCTTTTGAGAGTTTCAACATTTTTTATAGTGTGGTGATGAAAACTGGATGCAGTATTTTAGGAATGGTCTTACTAAGGCTTTATAGAGTGGTATTTGGTTTAGTTATATCTGCAGGAAAAGGAGACACCGATGGTGGAGTCAAGACAGGAATAAGCCTGGAGTTGTTAAATTCTCACAAGCAATCCAGCCTTTCTTGAATTCCATTAACTCTTATCTAGCACCAATTTAGGACTGATCATTACCTGACTATATTCTTGTGTAAAATCTTCAGCAATAAATCTTCTTAACTGGAATTTAACATGTGGTCCTGATTCTTCGAGCTTGACATCATCAAATGTGACAGAAATATCATTGGGCTATTTACTTTTCAATATTTTTTTCTTAATGATCTGGGTGAAGGAGTTTACAGATTGTTTATTGAGCTTACAGATGTTGCAAAACTGTATGGGATAGCAAATACCCCGAAGACAGGAATTCATTTTAAATGTGAGAAGGTGGAGAAATAGGCTGATAGTAACGGAATTAAATTCTGCATAAAGTCCTTCACATTGGAAATTAAACTCAAATGCAGAGGCGGAAGGCAGGCAATACTTGGCTTCATGACTGAGAAAAAAAAACATCTTGGAAATAAATAATAGTTGATTGCAAACTGAGCATAAGCCAAAATGACTTTTTATGACTGCATAAAAAAAAGATAAATACAATTTTAAACTGTACCAACAAAAGAATCATGGGAAATAAAAATCATTCATTTATTCTGTTCAGGCAGGCTCCACCTGAAATATCCGGCATCTTATATTGATTCAGTTTCAAAAACCTGGAATTTGTTCAAAGAAGGACAATGAAAATTATCAGAAGATTAAAACTAAAAGTAGAGAGACCAGAGGAATGAGGTATGTTTGGCCTTCAGAAAAGATAAATACTTGGCTTCATCCTTGACAAGTTTATGACCACAATGGAGCCCAAAATTTCTGCTGCTAAGCGAGACATTTGTTAAGTGGGAGTTTTGCCTCGTTTCACGACTTTTCTTGCCACCGTTGTTAAGTGAATCACTGCATTTGTTAAATTAGTGACCTGGTTGTTAAGTGAATCTGATTCCCCTATTGACTGTGATGATCTGGAGTGTAACACAAATGTAACAAAATCCAAAACATAAATAAATGTCCTTTAATGCCTCCAACTTGGCCCCACTGTTCAATAATTCTCAGTTGGAGATAAAACGTACTCAAAAATAGTCTTTCAAAGAAAGCAATACAGTCTGAACTTAATGAGCAGATAAAGGTGAAATAAAAAAACCAAAACAAACTACAATGAAGCAATTTCTACAATGGACTAGATAAGTAATTACCAACTTCAAGGAGATAACAAGGCACAGTCTGTTGGAAGGACACCAACCAAGATAACTTCAGCCCAAAATAAAACATGCTTTGCTTCTGGCAACGCTATGTTTTAACCATCTCTTTTATATACTATTCTCCCCAGTTGCAACCAATGAGGGGGATCATGGCCGCCTCCTCTCTCGCAAGCCAAGTTGTTTCCTTCTCCATTCCTCTCTGTGTGTCCTAGGATGAATAGGGGATGGGCCTGGGTCTTCCTCTGACTGCCCAGCTGGCCTCTGCCCTTTCCCAGCCTCCTCCACAACCTCCGGAGCCACACCTCCCTGTCGGCTGTTCCTCCTCTCCCTCAGAGTCCGACTCTAACAAGGGCATGACATTGACTTTGTGTCAGGATTCTGGCAGTTGCCCCCATTTAAATCATGAGTCTCGAGCCAAACTTCCAAAACTTCAAAAGGATTTATTGGGAGTTAACATGTCTGGCCCTGCCTGGGTGCAGCCAACTCTGAGACACATCATTCATTGTCACCCTTGACCCTTGTCAGAAGGTCGCAAAAGGGGATGGCGTGACTCCAGGACTCTGCAACCATCATACATGTGGGTCAATTGCCAAGCACCTGAAAGTAAATTGCATGAGCATGGGATGCTGCAATGGCCATAAATCGGAGGGCCGTGTGATGACCCAGGGTGGGATACAAAATAAACATAGTCACGAAAACAGGTGAAGCCCCTTTTATTCCTTCACTTTGCTTCAAAGCTCCAAATATCCTTGACTGGAGACAAAAAACTCCCCCACAAGCAGTTACAAAAAGGAGGAAATGCCGTTTAAACTAAAAATGCCTATAAATTATAAAGAGTAAAAACAACATAAACCACACTGAAGCAATGAAGGGAACCAGGCAAGATAAAGGCTTGAAGATGTCCACAGAGATCGGAACACCCACTGGGAAGGATGCCAAACTCAGAGAGGAACGACAGACTAGAGATATTTCCATGCTTTGTTTCCAGCACTGGCCCATACGCATGTCCATCCTTTTAACTAGTTCTCACAGCTGCAGCCCATGAAGGGAATCAGGGCCCTTTCCTCCCCTGTAGACCATGCCATTCATGTCTTTCCCTTATCCTCTCCTCCCTGAGTGACTTAGGATGGAGAGGGGATGGTCCTGGGTCTTCCTCTGCTCTTCCCCAGCCTCCTCCTCAACCTCCGGAGCCACACTTCCACTCCCTGTCGGCTGTTCCTCCTCTCTCTCACAGTCAGTCTCCAACAGGAGCATGACAAAAATGGTGATAAGTCACTTTGTTCAATGCCACTGTAGCTCTGAACGGCCACTAAATGAATTGTTGCAAGTTGAGGACCTGTAAAGGGGACATGACAGCACTATTAAATACAGGTATTCCTCACAACCTCCTTACAACCATTAATTTCTCAACCATTCAAAGTTGGAAGGGGACTGAAAAAAGGGACTTACAACCTCTCCTTGCACTTACAACCGTTGCTGTAGCGGTGCAGTCACGTGCAGACTTACGACCACAATTGAGCCCAGAATTTCTGTTGCTAAGCAAGACATGTGTTCAGTGAGAGTTTTGCCCCATTTTATGACTTTTCTTGCCACAGTCGCTAAGTGAATCAATGCAGTTGTTAAGTTAGTAACATGGTTGTTAAGTGAATCTGGCTTTGCTCATCAGAAGGTGACACCAAGACACTCTGCAACCGTCATAAATGAGAATCAGCTTGTCTGAATTTTGACCCAAGTGAGGCTGCAGTGGTTGTGAGTATGGAAAACCACCCAAAGTCACCTTTTTCACCGTCACTGTAACTTCAAATGGTCACTAGATAAACTGCTGTAAATTGAGGACTACCTGTAATTAAAATTTGAATGCTTGGCAACTGGCATGTACTTATGACAGTTGCAGCATTCCCAAGGTCACATGTCAGCCATTTGTGAGCTTCTGAGGAGTCTTCTAACAAGATTCACTTAATAATGAGGGGAAAGCTAGTAAAATCAGGTGTGATACTGTCCCTAAAGGGATTGTCCAGTAGGACTTCAAGATCCTCCTCGCGGTTACTACGGTTGGGACAGGTAGCACCTATTCTATACCTCTGCCTTTGGTTTTCCTTGCCTGCGTGTAGGAACTTACTTTTCCCACCGTTGAACTGCAATCTAGTTGGATAGAGCCCAGTGTTCAAATCTCAGAGGTGATGGGCTCCCCTTCACAGGCCACATGAAGCAGAGAGGCTTTCATTTGGACTCTGGAACTGAGCAGAGAGCTGGACTGGATGACCTCAAGGGTTCCATGCAGTGGTGGTATTCAGCCGGTTCGGACCAGTTCTGGACAAGCGGTAGTGGAAATTTTGGGTAGTTTGGAGAACCGGCCAATACCACCCCTGACTGGCCCCGCCAACCCCATCTCTTCTTTGCCTCCCATCCCAGCTGATCGGTTGGGTCTTCTTTTGGTTGCCCTGCACAGGAGAACGGAGCTGGAAAGCAGGTTAGTGGGGTGGGAAGGGAATGGGGATTTTGCAGCATCCTTCCTGTGCCATACCCACCAAGCCACGCCCACCAAGCCACGCCCACAGAACCAGTAGTAAAAAAAATTGGATCCCACTACGGGTTCCATGGGTTTTCTCTGACTCCAATAAGTCCCCATTTAAATGCAAATTAAACAGACATATTCTTATCTGGAATTGATAATCATTGGAAAAGAAAACTCCCTTGTAAGCAAATTCCTTTCATTTCCACATGCTTCCAAACATTGGGCACGGCTCCACTTATCCTTAACTCTGGGAAAGAACTGGAAATGCTACGGGCTTTAGTTTAATTCCATGGGAAACTTAAGTGACAGAGAACGTCCTTGTCTGCGATAAGCGTCTGATTCACAAACTCACATCTATGACAGTGGTGGTATTCCTGGGTCACATAATCCCCTTAAGCAGATTCAATGGGGAAGCCAGATTCACTTAACAAGGGTGTGACTAACAATGGCAGGGATTCACTTATCAACTGTGGCAAGAAAAGTTGTAAAATGGGACAAAATTCACTTAACAATCCTCTCGCTGAGGAATAGAAATTTGGGGATCCATGGTGGCGTGAGTCAAGGACTAGCTGTAGTTAAGATCTACTGTATTTTTTCCCCCAGTTAAATTCTCTTTCGTGCACTGATTTCGTTACAAGCTAACTTGTGGAAGCACCGATGTGCTCTCATGGCACCTGTTAAGCCTGGATTCCCCAACGGGTGTTAAGGAAAACAAACTAAACAGAATGTGCAGCGAAGTCAGATAGAAAGACAGGTAAATGTGTGAGATAAGCCTTCTCGTTAACACGCAGTAAAAATACAGATACGCTTGTGATATCAAAAATATAATTTATTCCATTTAAGAATTATAGCATAGTCATTATAAACAGTCCATTAGTCATATACCAAATTCAGTCAAGTCTTGTCGAGGATACTCTAATTGCAAAGTCCGTGTCGAATAGCCAGTGTCAGTACACATATAATAAATCTGTCCAAAACTTATCTTCTCTCCATTGAGAAATATCTTCAAAGTAATCCAACACTTCTTCTCCTCCCGATCCAGCAAGAACGCAGATCTTCAATAAGTCAGCCAGTAAGAGCCAGAGAGTGCCTTGCTGCTTATATAGTACTTTTACAGCTGGACCCTTAATTACATTCCTTTAGCTTAAAGTCACATACACTTTATCTGACAAACCATGATTCATCATTTTATTATCTTTACCCAAAACAGTTAGGGTAAAACAATGTTATCCCTAACAGCACGCTCCTCTTCTCCACATAGGGAAGCCGCCCCGGATTCCGACCCTCCTATTAAATCAAACAGAAGACCAAGTTCCTCCAGACCTGTGTGAATATCACAGAGAGCTTTGACCTTCAGAAGTTGTAGGGGACTTCTAGCTTCTCCTCCTTCCCCCTGAAGGAAGTCAGAGAAGTGTTCTTTCCAACTTTTCTCAACAATGGAAGATGATTTCAAAACCTCGTTTGTCCCAGCTCTGAAACAAGCCACACTTTGCCTTCACACGCTGTGGGCATCCCACGGGGGATCCCACTTCTTCTCCACAACTGTCCAGAGTCTTTCAAACAATCTCACCTTCAGGTCATTCCCTGCTACTTTCCTCAGCGGATGTCCAGCCTTTCTCCAAACAGCGGAGGGCAATTGTTGTAGACCGAGTTGGACTAGAAGACCTCCAAGGTCCCTTCCAACTCTGTTGTTCTATTCTAGACCTCCTTGTTTGCAGTTTTTTAATTGCAACACTTGAGGAAGAAGCCAGGATTTTCCTCCTTCAAATCAAGAAATCTTCATGTATGAAAACCATCGTCGTAGGTGACCGGGGGGGGGGGATTCCCCACAGACCATGCAATGAATGTAGATCTGGGCCTGGCCTGGACCCTACTAGAGGACCCTGGACCCCCCCCCCCCCTCTACCCCATATTAGCGCAACTCCATCTTTGTCTGATGTCTCCTATTCTCAGCCAGAAGGGGTATTGTCCATGGTCCTGAATGCCAGGAATGTGAATGGAAAGGAAAACTGGAAGCAGCGATAGGGATAAGGGTAGGGACAGGGGTAGGAATGGAATAAGAATGAATGGAAATGGAAATGGAAATAAATGGAAATGGAAATGGAAATGGAAATGGAAATGGAAATAGAAATAGAAATAGAATATTGGAAGGAATAGAATAGAATAGAATAGAATAGAATAGAATAGAATAGAATAGAATAGAATAGAATAGAATAGAATAGAATAGAATAGAATAGAATAGAATATTGGATGGAAGATAATAGAATATTGGAAGGAAAAGAATAAGAATAGAACAGAATAAGAATAGAATAAAATAAAATAGAATAGAATATTGAAAGGAATAGAATAGAATGGAATGGAATGGAATGGAATGGAATGGAAGAGAATATTGGAAGGAAGATAATAGAATATTGGAAGGAAAAGAATAAGAATAGAACAGAATAAGAATAGAATAAAATAAAATAGAATAGAATATTGAAAGGAATAGAATAGAATAGAATGGAATGGAATGGAATGGAATGGAATGGAATGGAATGGAAGAGAATATTGGAAGGAAGAGAATAGAATATTGGAAGGAATAGAATAAGAATAGAACAGAATAAGAATAGAACAGAATAAGAACAGAATAAGAACAGAATAAGAACAGAATAGAATAGAATAGAATAGAATAGAATAGAATAGAATAGAATAGAATAGAATAGAATAGAATAGAATAGAATAGAATAGAATAGAATAGAATAGAATAGAATAGAAATAGAATAGAATAGGAATAGAAATAGAAATAGAAATATAGAAATAGAAAGGAATGGTATTTCTATCTGTTGTGTGTCTGTTTGAGTGTCAGCGTACACACAGTAATGAACATTTCCCCCTGAGCATCCTTGAGATAACAGAATGGTGGGGGTGAGGGTGGGGGTGTCTGAATTCCAGGCATCTTTGAAAGACACTTGTCCTCCTCACCATACTTAGTCAACCGTTGATCCTGAAAACAGAAGGACTTAGTCACCAGTCGCCTGAAAATAACTCAAGAGTATTGAGTTATTGGAGTAATCCCAGAGGAGTTGAAATTAAGTGCAATTACACATTGCTCCTGAAAATAGCTCTCTGCCCATGTGCCAAAACTTCCTTCTTTAGACATCTTTCCAGGCCAGAGTTCGAAGCAGTAAAAATGGGGATCAACGCAAAGCACGCCATCCCCGTTTGCTAGGCATCTGTTCCTTTCACAAGAACTCAAAACCAGGATGAGTTGAATGAAAGCTTCTGCCTTTTAGTAACATTTGTTAGTCTGAAATAGTGTGGCTGCTATAGACTAACAGAGTTCTCCCCCTGCAATGCATAGCAAGGGCTCGAGTTTTTCTCTCTGAAAATGCTGTTTCTAGACAACCATCCCTGGGTGGATCACAGAACAACACTCCAATTGTGGTTTGCTTTTTTTTTTTTTTAGACATAGCATAATGAGATAATCCAGCCATTAGTTGTTTGGGGGCTTGGTGTTAGTGCACAGTAGGTGTGATGGAACGTGCACATAGAGAAGAAATAGAGGGAGAACTCCGGCAAGACCACTGTCAACTCCTAAAATATTTGTCTGGTCTTTTTAGAGTTGCCAACAGAAAGGGACGGGGGAGCAGTGTGGCAGCTTGCAAACCAAAAGTGCATTCCATAAATAGTTTTTCAAAGATAGTAACTAGGTGACTGGAGTTTCTGCCGTGCAAAATTCTAACTGGAGAACATGATTGATGATTCTTGGCTATGGATGTGTCCCATTGGAGAATATGAATTACGATACACCCAGGGGTTGGGGGGAAACCAGGGTCAAGGGTGACAATGAATGATGCGTCTCAGAGTCGGCTACACCCAGGCAATGCCAGACGTGTTAACTCCCAATAAATCCTTTTTAAGTTTTGGAAGTTTGGCTCGAGACTCGTGATTTAAATGGGGTTAAGTGTTAGAATCCTGACAAGCACCTTGATTTCCTAAGAAAGAGGCAGCACATCCAGGATAAGAGATTCTGCAGTCCTGAAGAACATGGAGGAGGAAGGAAAAGATTCACGATAGCGATACCTGGAATCTCCTTGGGTATATCAATTGGGGTAGAAGAGTGGTACGGTGGCCTAGAGGTGGAGCTCTCACCTCACAAATCATCAGGCTGTGAATTCGATCCCAGGTAGAGGCAGGTATTTCTCTCTCTGGGCACAATGAGAATCTATCTGCTGAACAAAACTCCGCATTGGTGACAGGAAGGGCATCCGGCCATTAAAACACTCTGCTAGCTTCATTCAGTTGCCCAGACTCCACCCCGCTAGGGATTATGGGGTCATTTGAAGATGATGATGATATCAATTGGGGAAGAAGGTGATAGCTTAAGCCCGGCAAGATTCTGTCTATGTAGGACAGGGGTGTCAAACTTGCATCACGGCACTGTCACGTGACGTTATCATGACTTTTCCCCCCCTTTGCTAAACTGGGCATGGCCAGAGCATGACGTATCTGGGCAGCAGGCCACGATTTTGACACCTCTGATGTAGGAGAAGGAACAGCAGAACCTGGGGGTGGAGTTAAAAGAGGAATCAGCCCAGAATCCCCACATGGCTACAAGAGGACTAAGTCCAAACCCCACCTGCCCCCTTGAATTCCATGGACTGTTATCTAACAGCAAGCAGGTGGCAACCATAGGTTGAGAATATTGCTGTGAGCAGCAATAAATCAGTTTAATTGGATCTTCACCTCTGCCTGACAGCCTATTAGGTATAAGCAAATAAAGCTGTAGACTTGTTTAGTTTTCGCCATGTCCTCTTTAAGCTTGAGTGTGACATCAAGGCAGGCTTATTGAAAAATGTGGTTAACATTTTTAACATTAACATTAACATTTTTAACATTAAGGTGTGAACCTACAGGCTTTAAAAGTAGCCCCCTCTGTCTTGGTCAATGTGCGAACTCAACTACAGTGCTACAGCATGGCCTCCATCTTTAAGGATCTTGTGAGACGCAAGTAACCAGGAACAACAGGCCACAGAGAAGGGAGGATCAGTTTATTTCACCAAAGCACCTGAAGGCAAGACAAGAAGCAACAGATGGAAACTAATCAAGGAGTGAAGCAACTGAGAACTCAGGAGAAATTTCCTGACAGTTAGAACAATTAATCAGTGGAACAACTTGCCTCTAGAAGTTGTGGGTGCTCCAACACTGAAGGTTTTTAAGAAGAGACTGCATAGCCATTTGTCTGAAAAGGTTTAGGGCAGTGATCGCTAACCTTTTCAGCACCAAGTGCCCAAAAGTGCCCATGCGCGCATCCCCAAAATGCACTTTACCCCCACACACATACTTGCACACCCCCTGAGACCTGAAGACCAGCTGGCTGGTGTGAGGCGTGTGTGTGCATGCACAGCAGAGCAGAGCTAGACAAAGAGGGCTCTGCATGCCACCTCTGGCACGTGTGCCATATAGCTTCGCCATCACGGGTATAGGGTCTCCTGCTTGGGCGGGGGGGGTTAGACTAGAAGACCACCAAGGTCCCTTCCAACTCTGTTGTTCTGTTATTCTGCACTAAACGTTTTACATGCTACCGATACACACGAATCAGATCTACTAGTGCTCAAGGCAAATTTGCGCTAGCTAAGTCAACGGAATTCATAGGGGAGCTGGGCTTACATCTCTTGTGAGAGTGTAACAACTCCAAACTGATGGTGCATTTGACCCCATCTTTGGGTTCCACCAAGTCATCTACTCCAGCCTGCTTAAAACTGAGTATATCCAGGCCTAGAGTGGCTACTGTCACCCCTAGAAATAGCTGCAACCATGGTGTCTTGATGGAATCTGTCTTCTCCTGCACTTACAGATTGGATATTCCTCATCCACAAACAGATGTTGTAAGGTCCTGCCTCTCCTTCTAACTCAAGGAAGTGAAAACTCTTGAAACTTGGTGTTTCAAAAGGAACCTTTTGTTGCGCAGAAGTGATAGCAGAACAAAAATAAAGCAGGCTCTGAATTCCCTCAGGCCATACAGTTGGAAATAAGGCATTAGAAACCCCTCCCTTCCAGTCCAATGTGGATTCAGCCAATCCACGGGTGTGGAAATGTTATAGTAACAGCTGTCCTGAGAACCAGATAAGAAGCATTCCCAGATAAGAAGCATTCTGCTTTCAGAGCGAAACAACCCACATGGCCCTCCCTCCTAGTACATTCCCCAAAAGGGGAGAAAATCTCAGGGCGCTAAGGCGCCAGGATAAAGGTTATAAAATAGCAGTTGTCGGAGGCAATAAGAAAGAATCACATTTGAGGTTTCCACTCCCCCCTTCTCCCAATTGAATGGCAGTATCACTTTAGGGATCTCACAAGAGGAAGCTTTATGAACTTCTTAGAAGGTCACTGGTGCAACTGAGAAGACAACTCTTGGTCTCTCCCAGGGAGGTGCTTTTGATTCTAGGTACAGCCCTCCGTGTCTCTGAAGTCCTCCTCCTTCACTGGTCCTATCCTCCCCAGAAATCCCTTTCCTCCAAAGTAGGTTTTTCATTTCCTCTGTTCTCACCCAGTTTATTATGATTGCCCAATGTTTATCTGCATAACTATCGGGAGTAGGAGTGTTGATCATCTTCTATTGATCTCGCAAAGCCCTCGAGAGACATACAATTAAGCTTAACAGAAGGAACGATCTCGGCGGCTGAGTGATGGTTCCCAGTATTAAGGCCCCCAGTTCAATTAAGCTAAGAGCTTTCCTCGGCGGGAGGCTCCCCACCCCTAAACCTCTGCGTTACAAAGGAATCAATGTTCAAAGTATGCACCAAAATGTTCTGAAGTACCCAGAATATTTTCATACAGCTTTCTACACTGCTAATGCACCCTTGCTTTAAAATATGACAGGCTGTCAATGTAAGGATTTAATTTAGCATTGTTGCTGTGGCACCGCACATAAACTAAAAGGCTTATAAAACTCTGAGAAAGAAAGGAAATGGCCCAGTGGCTCTCAGTGGGGAGAGAAAGGGGTTGTTTAACAAAAATCTATCGGACTGGAAATGGTGGGTCAACTATTTCAGCACATAGAGAGCAGTGGCACAAAGCAGTTGCTATGGAGGGCCAATGTGCATATGCCAACGGAGCAGAATTTTCACAGCTCCCAAAATGGCTTCAGGGAGAGGGCAAGGGGCAAGGGTGGGCTGATACCGGTTCGCCCCAGTTTGGGCCAACCGGTAGCTAATTTTATCACTTTTTTTAATTACAGGTTTAGTGAACTGGTAAATCCCACCCCTGACTGGTCCTTCCCACCCCGACCTGTCCCTCCCAGGAGTCCCACACGGCCCATTTTGGATGCAGGTAAGTGCAGGGTACCTGCAGAGGCTCAGGGAGGGTGAAAAACGTGCATCCCGGAAGTTCGGGAATGCCAGAAACGGGCCTGTTTCCAGCCTAGATAGATAGATAGATAGATAGACAGACAGACAGACAGACAGACAGACAGACAGACAGACAGACAGACAGACAGACAGACAGACAGACAGAATATATAGATAAATGTCCACTTCAATTTCAAGCATCAAAAGCAAGAGCAGGCCTTTATTTAAGAAGAATAAGAGCAGCAAGATACTCTAATAAGCCCAAATAACGTAATTTTCATCACTCAGAATATTCAGAGCTAATGTACAAATTAGCTTTTACACAGCAAGTTAATTTCTCTGGTGATCTCATTTAGACCTCACCAAGCACAAGAGGGATTTGAAGGGGTGTGCAGGTTTCCTTCTCTAGCTCCCTGGCACTTCTCAAGCTGGTTGCTAATAATCACTTCTTAATTGGGATCTTTCAAACTGGATTCATGCATGGTAATTAGTGGGCTTTGATTTCTGACCCCCATAATTTGAGAGACTCCAGGAGAGGAGAGGGGTAAGGCCTTGAAAGGGGAGGGGTTGCATCAGTGGTGGGATTCAATTTTTTTTTTTTTTACTACTGGTGGCTTGGTGGGCGTGGCAGGGAAAGGATACTGCAAAATCCCATTCCCTCCCCACCCCACTAACCTGCTTTCCAGCTCCATTATCCTGTGCAGGGCAACCAAAGAAGACCCAGCTGATCAGCTGGGACTTGGGAGGCGGAGAATAGATGGGGACGGGGCCAGTCAGAGGTGGTATTGGGCGGTTCTCCAAACTACTCAAAATTTCCGCTACTGGTTCTCCAGAACTGGTCAGAACCTGCTGAAGATCACCATTGAAGCTATCTGAAATTGTGTCATTTGTGCTTCCTTGGTCTCATCCATCTGGAGTGGGACCTGACACCCAGAGTGTGCTTCTCCGACTGCAGTCTAGATTTCCTCACTTCAGCCTTGTGCTTTCCCAGGTGCTGAATTCAGGATCTTCCCTCCTTTCTGCATTTGATCCAGAAAAAAAAAGTCACATCGTGGCAATTCCATTCGGGATTTCTAGTTGACGTTGCTGCCTCCTCTTGATCAAGGCCAAGAAAAAGCCAACTGCGGCACTAACCAAACTACACAACAGGAGTTTCCAGGAGGTGAGTGGCAGATTAGTCTGCTTTTGTGTGGCTTGGTCAACCGCCCTCTCTCCATCCAGCAGGTCCCAAATTTGTGTCCTGCTACATGCAAGTCCAAAATCATCAAGGATACAGGAAGTCTTGGTGGCTTGGGCAAGTGTTTGCCACACTTGCTCCAAATCAACCTACTGACAAAGCTAGGAACCTCTCTACCCACGTGTTCAGTCTTCATATCTACAGAAATACCTCTATAACTTTTGCAATGTCTCCCACTAGATCGTAGAATCATAGAATAACAGAGATGGAAGGATCACTGAGGGTCCTCTAATCCAACCCCCTTTCTAAAATAAAAGGCGGGAGGTTGAACAACTAGCCTCGTGGTGCAACCAGAACAATCTTGAACTAAATGCACTCAAAACTGTAGAAATGGTGGTAGATTTTAGGAGAAACCCTCCTATACTACCACCTCTTACAATACTAGACAACACAGCATCAACAGTAGAGACATTCAAGTTTCTAGGTTCTATCGTATCTCAAGACTTAAAATGGACGTCTAACATCAAAAACGTCATTAAAAAACAGAGAACAAAGAGTTTTTTCTGCGCCAACTCAGAAAACTCAAACTGCCCAAGGAGCTGCTGAAAAGAGTGACAGGAGCTGCTGATTCAGTTCTACAGAGGAATGATTGAGTCCGTCATCTGCATCTCTATAACTGCCTGGTTTGGTTCTGCAACCCAACAGGACAGACACAGACTGCAGAGAGTAATTGGGACTGCAGAAAAAGCAATTGCTACGAACCTGCCTTCCATGGAGGACCTGGATACTGCAAAAAGAGGGCTGTGAAAATATTTACAGACCCCTCACATCCCAGACATAAACTGTTTCAACACCTTCCCTCAAAACGATGCTATAGAGAACAACTAGACACAAGGACAGTTTTTTCCTGAATGCCATCACTCTGCTAAACAACTAATTCCAACAACACTGTCAAGTAAGACTGTATTGCTATTATTCTTCTCATCCTTCCTATTACCGATCTCTTCCCACTTATGACTATAACTATGTTGCTTGTATCTTTATAATTTATATTGTTTGTTTCCTAGTATGATTTGATTGCTAATAAGTAACCTATGACTATCACTAAGGGTTGTGTCTTATGATTCTTGATGGATGTATTTTATTTTTTCTTATATACACTGAGAGCTTATGCACCAAAGACAAATTCCTTGTATGTCCAATCACACTTGGCCAATAAAGAATTCTATTTTATTCTATTCTAAATGGCTGTCTAATCTCTTTTGGAAAACCTCCAGTGATGGAGCACCCAAAACTTCTGAAGACAAGTTGTTCCACTGATTAATTGTTCACACTTTCAGGAAATTTCTCCTTAATTCTAGGTTGGATCTCTCTTTAATGACCTTCTTGTCCTGCCTTCAGGTGCTGTCATGCCCCTGGTGGAGACTGACTCCAAGGGAGAGGAGGAACAGCTGGCAGGGAGTGGAAGAGTGGCTCCGGAGGTTGTGGAGGAGGTTGTGGAAGGGCAGAGGCCGGCTGGGCAATCAGAGGAAGAGCCAGACCCATCCCCTCTTCACCCTAGGACACGCAGGGAGGAGAGGATAAGGGAGAAATGGGAATGGCATGGTCTATGGGGGAGGAAAGGGCCTTGATCCCCTTCATGGGCTGCAGCTGTGAGAACTGGTTAAAAGGATGGACATGTATATGGGCCAGTGCTGGAAACAAAGTGTAGAACTATCTCTAGTCTATTGTTCCTGTCTCAGTTTGGCGTCCTTCCCAGTGTGTGTTCCGATCTCTGTGGACGTCTTCAAGCCCTAATCTTGCCTGGTTCCCTTAATTGTTTCAGTGCGGTTTGTGTTGTTTTTACTCTTTATAATTTATAGGCATTTTTAGGTTAAACGGCATTTCCTCCTTTCCATAATTGTTTGCGAGGGAGTTTTTTGTCTCTAGTCAAGGATATTCGGAGCTTTGAAGCAAAGTGAAGGAATAAAAGGGGCTTCACCTGTTTTTGTTTGTTTTGTATCCCACCCTGGGTCATCACAGGTGCTTTGGAGAATAGATGGACCTCCACTTTCCTGTGACAGCCCCTCAAGTACTGGAAGACTGCAATCATGTCGCTCCTAATCCTTCCCTTTGCTAGACTAGACATACCCAGTTCCTAGAACTGTTCTGAACCTGATCTAGGGTTGTATGAAGTTGGACTTTTTCAGACAATTTCATCCACCCATATGGTTTTCCAAAGAATATAAAGTGAAGAACTCAGAAAATGTAAACTTGTCAGCCACAGAAGCTTCAGTTTGCCGCACATATCAATTCTGCAAATTGCATCATTTCTAATTGTATGCGTTTTGCCAAGTATGGTGGGGGGGGGAATGAGTTTTTCCTCTGCCTTTTTACCGTCCGCGTGCTTCCAAGCATATTCTTTGCAGCCACCACTTTAGAACAAGAATACACAAATTATAGCATGTCATACAAAGGAAGCTGGGCAAATTTAGCATAATTTATAGAAGATGCAGGATTTAGATTTGTCAGAGGCAACGTACAGGTCTCTGTTTGTCATGGCTGTTGTGCGTTACACAAAAGTCACTCCAGCCTGCACAGAGAAGGGTTACGCTTGACAGGCTCCATTTCCACCCCACTTTGCAAAAAAAAAAACATCCTCCATTGTGACCAATCTGTGCTTGGCCTGATAAACACAATGCAGGTTTGCAAATTCCTAGCCCCATATTTCCACCCACTCCGATGACACACTGTAGATATTGCCCTGAATCAATGGCTATTCAAGTGCAACCAGTGCCTTTCCAAAGAGCCCTTTGATTTGACCGCCCCACCCAAAAGCCAGCTCCAATTTTTCTATGCCCACTTCAAACAGGGAGAATGGCTCTAATTAAGCAAAGCATTATTTGTTGCACAAATGCCAGCAAATATGATTAATAGTTGAGACTTGCCTGAAAGAGAACGCCTTCTTAGATCAGTGTTTCATGGTTGGTTGGAGATCTTTGGAAGATGAAAGTCCACACATCTTCAAGTTGTCAAGGCTAAAGAATGCTCATTTAAGGAGACTATTTTGCTGACTGAAAAATTCTGGAAGTTGAAATCCACAATATTCAACTCCCAGAATTTGTCAAGGCCAAGGAACACTAATTTAAGAAGACATCCGGGCTGGCGGAAGAATTCTAGGAGTAGAAGCCCACCATCTTCAAGTTGTCACAGTTGAGAAACTCATTCTTAGATGCAATGGTGAATAAATCTTCGTATCCCATATTTCCATTTCTTAGCAGCCTTCTCCAAAGTCCACTGCACTAACTATCTTTGTCATCAATAAGGCATGGTTTCCATGTCTGAAACTCTCCATCATCTCACCTGTGACTGTAACCTATTTGTCAGCTATGGAATCGTGATTCATCGCTGCCACATAGCTGGAGAAAGTGGGAGGGGGATGATATTAATTGAGTAGCTCTTAGTAGACAAAATATACCGTATATGCCGGCGTATAAGACGACCCGGCGTATAAGACGACCCCCCAACATTTCCACTCAAAATATAGTTTGTTATATACTCGCCCCCTCTTCCGCACGCCTTCCACTTTTGCACTTTTTTTTTTTTTGAGGCACTTTTGTCTACTGTGGAAAGCAATCCCGTGAAGCCGAAAGGAGCAGCCAGCCTTCTCCCAGCTCCCAAGGAAGCGAGGCTCGCACCGCCCGGGCTCCGCTGAGGTATCCGGCTGGGGCTGTCAGGAGTTGTTACCGCTGGCGCGGCTCCAGCGGCTCCAGTCCAGCGTTGCCTCGGGAAGGGAAAGGCAAAAGGAAGAGCCGCGGCGGCGCTTTGCAATGGCAACAGCGGCTCCTGGTTTTGCCTTTCCCTTCCCGGGCAACGCGGGACTGGAGCCGTGCGGAGCCGCGCCAGCGACAACATCTGACAGCCCCAGCCGGATACCTCAGCGGAGCCCGGGCGGTGCGAGCCTCGTCTCCTTGGGAGCTGGGAGAAGGCTGGCTGCTCCTTCGGCTTCACGGGATTCGTTTCCACAGTAGACAAAAGTGCCTCAGCCGCGGGCAGCCGCAGTGCTTCCCAATTACTATTTGCCGGCGTATAAGGCGACCCGGCATATAAGGCGACCCCCCCAATTGGAGGCATCTTTTTCAGGGCAAAAAAGTCGTCTTATACGCCGGCAAATACGGTAATTCTTTTGATAGTTCAAGGTTAAAGAGTGTGGCGCAGTAAGAATTGGAACCCGCTTTGAGATTGGTTCATGCGATGTGATGATGAGGGAAAAGGGGATGGTTTGTAGGTTGGGACCTTTTGGGGACACCGGGAAAACTTTTAGTTTCGGAATTCCACAGAATGTGCCAGATGCTATTCTAATAAAAGTATTTTGAGATTATGCTTGTCTTGGAGTTACTGACAGGAATGGATTTTCCCTGGAACGCTGACACTACTAACATGGTTTAAACATCAGCCACAGCTCTTGCCCACCAAGATGGTGGCTTCTTCTACCCTTATTGCCTTAAGCCCATGATGGCACGTGTGACACAGGTAGCACACAAAGCCACGGGAACCCCAGCGAAACTTACATGCCTCCTCCAGGCCAAATATCACCTGGGAGGCGCACACATGTGCAGTGCAGGTAAGGGGGTGGGGGGGGGTGTTGTGCACACATGCACAGGGGGACGCATTGCATTGTGGGTGGCGGCACACCACAACAAAAAGGTTGGCCCTCACTGCCTTCAGCCATGCTGAGATTGGTCCCAACCTCTTTCTGATCTCATGATATCAGCAGGTTTGGATGAGCGTGTGTCTTTATATCTGGGTTCTGTGGTGATTCACTGGACATGGTTGCAAAGCTGATATTTTCCTTTAAATGGTTCCAAGGGCTATAAGCAGCCTATTTTCATGCTGGCAGGAATGCTTGCCTCTCGGCTGAGGCCATTACAAAGCAGAGACAATTGCATGTGTGGTTACAAATAGCTTTGTAGGGGGCTGAGAGCTGGCAAGGCAAGGGTAGCAAAAACGTCTGTTTTTCTTCTTTGCAACAATTGTGTGTGTTTTCTATCACTCCAGTCCAGGAATTGGGTTTAATAAGGATTGGGGAATGAGATCTGCACCCAGTTTTGGTCACCACACTATAAAAATAATGTTGAGACTCTAGAAAAAGTGCAGAGAAGAACAACCAGGATGATTAGGGGACTGGAGACTAAAACATACAATGAACGGTTGCAGGAACTAGGCATGGCTAGTCTAGTGAAGAGAAGGACCAGGGGAGACAGGATAGCAGTCTTCCAATATTTGAGGGGCTGCCAGAGAGAGGAAGGGGTCAAGCTATTTTCCAAGGGACTTGGAAAGCCAGACAAGGAATAATGGATGGAAACTGAACAAGGAGAGATCCAACCTGGAAATAAGGAGGAATTTTCTGACAGTGAGAACAATCAACCAATGGAATAGAAGTTTCCTTCAGAGGTTGTGGGAGTTTCATCACTGGAAGCTTTCAAGAAGAGACTGGACTGCCATCTGTCAGAAATGGTGTAGGGTCTGCTTGGATGGGGGGGTTGGACTAGATGACCTACAAGGTCCCTTCCAACTCGGTTAATCTGTTAAAGCTGTTAAAGATCTACCGCTTACTCCTTTTTAAAAAGCAGACCACCATGCAAAATAGCCCAGCCTTTTCATGAACAAAATCACCAAGCAAAGGGTGAGAACCTGGAAGTATTAATAATCCAACATTTCATTTGTTCTCAAAATCTGGCCTAATGGTCAGCTACAGCTTGGACACACAAACTTTGAAAACTGTGGGGCATTTAAGCTGGTTTGGTCATCCACTCAATGGATCCCAAGCAGCTTTTTACAGCCACGCTGCTGATTTATTTAAAATATTTATAGGTCATCTTTCAGAATAAACACTACAGGATAAGGGGAAAGTTGGCCTGGTTTGGTTTTTGATATCTGATACTCAAATATTTGAGCCTCAAAAATCCTTTTTCTGTGAGACGGATGAAGAGGGATTGACTTTTTAAAAAGAAACCAAAACTGGAAATAAAATGGACAAAATTGATCTATCCAGACAGATAGTTTGGTGTATATACAGTGTCAGAGTTCTAAGTGATAGATCCATGGCAACGAACACTCCAAGGCAATTGAACGCCTCAAAGAATACTTTTATTGGAAATATCATATTGGCACATATCTGGTGATAACCGACTCTGAAAACTCTGGTAGTTTTCACCTTATTAAAAGTAAAAGATTTTCTACTTTCTCAAAACAATCAGTCCCAGGGTCCAATCTGCCTTCTTCCAACCAGATGTGAGAATGACCTTGGTTCCCAAGAGAAAGTGTTTTGTTTTGGCTACAAAAATATCTCAAATCCCCCCCTCCCTGACTCTCAGCTCCAGTGTGGCAACTCTGTAGCGGACAAAATGGCTTTGGTTAGGACAGCTTCAGGGTTGGCATACCAGAGGTGGTATTCAGCAGGTTCTAACCGGTTCTGGAGAACCGGTAGCAGAAATTTTGAATAGTTTGGCGAACCGGCCAATGCCACCTCTGAATGGCCCTGCTCCCCTCTATTCTCTGTCTCCCATTGAATCCCAGCTGATCAGCTGGGTCTTCTTTGGTTGCTCTGCACAGGAGAACGGAGCTGGAAAGCAGGCTAGTGTGGTGTCAGCGTTCCAGAGAACCTCCACTCCAACCAATAACTCCAAAACAAGACATCCTCTCAAAAGTTCTGTTTTATTTGGATAGTAAACTGGCACAGCTGGCGAATCCCGAATCTGGAAGTTCCAGGTTTCCTTGCAATAAGTAAAAAATTACAAATCCACCCCCTGCATCCATCATTGCATCATATGCCCCACTCACCATCCATCCCAACTTGAGACGTCCCCTCACCCAGGTGCAGAAATAACATGACCTTGACTTAGAAGAAGAATGCTATTATGTCTAACCACATACACTCCAAGAAATTCCCCCCTCCCATTTTCCCAGGCTCAAGAACGTGGCAGTGTGGAAGCGTCTGGTGTTTAAAAGGCTTCCAAAGTTGACATGGAGTGGGGTGGAAATGGGAATTTTACAGTATCCTTCTCCTGACACACCCACCAAGCCACACCATGCCCACAAAACCAGTAGTAAAAAACTTTGAATAGCACCACAGACATACAGATTCTTCTTGACTTAGAACCATTTATTGAGGTACAATGGCACCGAAAAGAGTGACTTATGATGGGTCTCCACACATATGACCACTGCAATATCCCCAATATATATAATTTTAGCATCCCCACAATCAAAATTCAGGCACTTGTTGTAACCAGCGTGTATTAAAACCGTTGCAGCTTCTCGGTGTCACCCGAGCATCATTTGCCATCTTCTCAGCGACCTTTCCATTTCCCACAAGCAGGTCAGTAGGGGAAGCCATATTTATTTCACGTCCATATGCTTCACTTAGCAGCTGTAGTGATTCATTTAACAACTGTGGGGGGGGGAAGGCTGTAAAATTGAATGCAAGGCATTCAAAAATTGCCCTGCTTAGCCACGGAAACTCTGGTCCTCTGCTCTGTAATCCATTAGGTTTTCATTAGGTACAATCAGAGAAAATGGCAATCACCTTTGAAGAATATTGAGGAATTCTTCTTTGGGAAAGATGCTCAGGACAACGAAGAAAGAAAAACATGACCGATTTTGCTGGAGGACAGCAACTAACATGGCTAGCCTCACGGAGAATTTTTTGACTTAGCCAGGCCATGGGTGAGGATTTTACAGGATTACTTTTTTTTAAATTGAGTTTTCAAATTTCTACAGGAATAGGACCAAAAGAAACCAACCTCTTCCAAAATCTGAAAACGGAGTGAAGCTATTCATCTAGAACTCCTTACATCCAGCAACATCCATACAACATTGCAATTAAATTACAGATACCAATAGACCTCACTCAATAAAAAGTACTACATCTGAAGAAAGAACAAAACTAAGGAACTCATTTGTAACAATGCAGTTATTATCTAGCTAACAAAGGACTGTTTACACCCAGCTAAGTTTACAAACAATGTTCAGCAGGATAAAATACCACAAAGCTCTAGAAAATCTATGAGAAACTCATCAGAAATATTCCCTTATTGAAGATTCAGAGTCTCACATAAATATAGTTCCTATATCATACTAAGCCAGAGTTTAGCTACCAGTTGTTTAGCAAACAATCATTGCTTGGGTTTGCATACAAGTCACAGCATACTGATTTACAGACCATAATATTCTACATCAGGGGTGGGATTCAAATTTTTTAACAACCGGTTCGGTGGACATGGCTTAGTCAGTGGGCGTGGCTTTGTGGTCATGTGACTGGGTGAACGTGGCTTGGTGGTCATGTTATTGGCTGGGCATGGCCACCTCAATATCATCGAGGCACGCATCTCCTCGCCTGGCCTCTCGTGACTGTGGGGATGCTGCAACAGTCATAAGTGGGAAAAATGGTCATAAGTCACTTTTTTCAGTGCCAGTGTAACTTTGAATGGTCCCTCCACACAAGCAAAGTACCAGAAAAGGAGGGGGGAAAAAACTCCAGAGAAGTTCCAGAGACAGGAAGTCTAGTCCTGCCAAGAATGCAATAAGGGTTAACGGAGAGGCAGTTTCTGTAAGCAACACCAGAATGTTTCCTTCCTGCCTTCCTTACAGGATTAGGCCAGTAATTTCTTCTAACAACCGGTTCTCCGAACTGCTTAGAAGATTAACAACCGGTTCAGAACCAGTAGCGGAAATTTTGAGTAGTTCGGAGAACCATCATAAATCCCACCTCTGACTGGGGATTTTACAGTCTCCTTCCCCTGCCACGCCCACCAAGCCACGCCCACAGAACCGGTAGTAAAAAAAAATTGAATCCCACCACTGCCCTCCTCCCTATAGATGAAACAGAATTTCATGACCCATTTACTATTCACAGATGACTCTCATTCTGACTTTTGAGTTTTTGGCTGTGCAACTCACCTCCCCCACCTCCTGCCTCAGTTTCGGGGGAGGAAGAGGGAGGGAGGGCGGATGCTTTGAAACAATACAAACTTGGAAAATTACATGTCATCCCTCATCTTCCAGCAGGCTGATCCTAAGCTCCAAAGGCCAAAAACGCCTCTGTGTGACTCTCAAAACTCATTTCCAATTAAGCGCCATCACAGCGTTCCATAGATGATGAGCAGTTGGGAGAATGGAAGAAGCATTTCACGAGGCCGCTTTTAAGCTGCCTTTTGCAGGAAATTCAGCCCTGATAGATGGGCACTAGGGGAGGATTATCCAAACACCACTTGCAAAAGAAAAGCTCCTAGGTGCTTTTTTTTTTTTAATACACAAGCAGCATTGATTTAAACGACTGGCTTCCCTAAAGAACATAGAATCATACAGCTGGAAGGGACTTTGGAGGTCTTCTAATCCAACCCCCTGGTGTATAGGAGAACCTATACTAGGGGTGTCCAACCTTGGTGACTTTAAGACTTGTGGACTTCAAGTCCCAGAATTCCCTAGCCAGGCTGACACTTCTACAGTCATCGGAATTGTGGATAAAGTAGAGAGAGGTCTACCATTTAAAAAAAGATTGTGTTAGCTTTGAGGCCAGATGCTCCCACACCGCCACATTTTGAGCCTGGGAAAATGGGGGAGGGGGGAATTTCTTGGAATGTATGTAGTTAGACATAATAACATTCTTTTTCTGATTCAAGGTCAGGTTGTTTTGCACCTAAGTGAGAGGAAGTCTTATCTTGGGACGGATGGTGATAGGGGCGTGTGATGCGATGATGGGTGCAGGGGGTGGATTTGTAGTTTTTACTTATGGCAAGGAAGCCCGGAACTTTCAGATTTGGGATTTCCCCAGATGTGCCAGTTTACTATCCAGTTAAAACAGAACTTTTGAGAAGGTGGTCTGTCTCGGAGTTATTGGTTGGAGTGGAGGTTTTCTGGAATGCTGACAGTCTGTCTGTACATCATAATTCAAGAATGAGGTTTTCTTTCTCTCTCCCCGCCTCTCTCTTTCTCTCTCTCCTTTTTGCGATGTTAGCCATAGAAAACTACACCGAAGGAAGAAGCAGGCGTACATGCCAAAGAGGTTGACGACAAGAACAAGTAAATGAGTGGAACCCGGCTAAACATTACATTTGATTCCATGTAATTTACATTTTGCTATAATTAAAATTAAATTACCTCCATTTAATGTGATTAATATAATTATCATCACTGTATTTAATAGCTTTCCTCCTTGTTACACTAGAAATCACAATGAGGAAATATCTTCAAAAGAGACTGCGGGGGCTGTGGTAAACGTTTTTTTTGGGGGGGGGGGTTGCAAATACAACTGTGGGGTTTTGAGTTGTGAAATCTGTCCTAAGCCACAGCTTACAAACAACAGGGATGACATTCATAGAAGTTATCTACCAAGTCCTCTATTTTTCTGCCATTCTCATTCAGTCTGGTGAAGAACTTGCTTTCAGGTGAGAAAGTTTGGTGACATTCTCATGATAGTTTGAGATGTAGTGACAAAAAAAAACACCTGAATATGGGGGTGAATACCTTGGCAAACTTCTCACCTGCCAAGAAAGATTCCTGGGGATCTTTCTCAGACTTGAACGTCCAGGTGGACCAAAACATAAAGGAACCGAAATTACCAATTGTTACCCTCTCTGGCTTGCACACCCAAACCGTCTGGAAAATTTCAGCCAGAGGAATTTGAAAAAAATGTCCATGTCCCTTGAGAATAAAACAGAAAAACAGAAGTAGAAGACAGAAATACCTGGAAAAGGGCAATTTGACTCACGCTCAGAATTCCAAAGGAAAAAAGGTAGGTAGGTAGGCATGTAGGGGGAGACAGAGAAAGAAAAAGAGAGAGGGAGGAAGGAAGGAAGGAAGGAAGGAAGGAAGGAAGGAAGGAAGGAAGGAAGGAAGGAAGGAAGGAAGGAAGGAAGGAAGGAAGGAAGGAAAGAAGGAAGGTTTACAATATTTTTAAAAAGTTTAAAAAATAATCAGAAACAAAATCCATGTTCTGGTTTGATTCATAAACACCTCATTCTACTGCACTTCAGCCAAGGACTTTCAACCATTTAGCAACAGAAAAAAATGATCCTGCCCTCTTTCAGTCCCAAAAGCATCAGACCAACCTCAGAGGTGGGTCTCTTATTCCATGTCTCCCAAAGCACCTCTTTAGGAGAGGAATTACGAGATCCGCACAAGGTTTGGAATGCAAGGATCAACCTGTGAGTCAACAGTCACAATCTGTGACTCCAAAAGGTCAATGTCATTAACATCAGGGCCTCTATTCTTCTCACTCTCCAGAACCATTGGCCAGGAGATCTTGAAACCAACCAAGGAAGAAATAATATCTCAAAGCTTGTTGTTAGTTAACATCCTTCAAGCACCTTCCAGAAGAAAACAGTGTCCCATCTTCTGGCAGATTCCTTCCTAGCAATTCATCTAGGTAGTGATGTAAGGCAGAAGTCTCCAACCTTGGCAACTTTAAGACTTGTGGACTTCAGCTCCCAGAATTCTTCAGCCAGCTGGCTAAGGAATTCTGGGAGTTGAAGTCCACAAGTCTTAAAGTTGCCAAGGTTGGACACCCCTGTTTACAGGGCCTCTCTAGGACTTTGCCTTGGACCCAAACAAAGCTGGCTGAGGAATTCTGGGAGTTGAAGTCCATAAGTCTTAAAGTTGCCAAGGTTGGACACCCCTGATGTAAGGTACAACCGAATTTATTTATTTATTGATTGATTGATTTATTTGATTTATATTGCCGCCTATTCGCCCATGGCGACTTGAGGCGGCTTACGCAATGTAAAATCATATTTAAAACAAAAAATAAAAATAAAAACAATAAGAACTAACAAAAAGAATCCAATAAATTAGTAAAGTACAATAGAACAAAATTTGGGAAAACAAAAAACAAACACAAACACAAACAAAAACCAACTCCCACCCAGCGGCTCCTATCAACACTGACTGAGAGCCGCCGCAGAGGAAGGAAGTGAACCAAGACAGCCCAAGTCCTCCCACTCCCATCCCCTGAAGCCGTCCCAAGAGAATCCCATGGTCAATGGTATCAAAAGCCATCGAGAGGTCAAGTAGAGCAAGGATGGATGCACTACTCCCATCTCACTCCCTCCAGAGATCATCCAAAAGTGCAACCAATGCCGTTTCTGTCCCAAACCCAGGCCTGAATCCTGACTGGTAGAGGGTCGAGATAATCCGTTTCATCCAGAAACCTCTGGAGCTGCTGCGCGACCACCTTCTCAACCACCTTCCCCAAAAAGGGAAGATTGGAGACAGGTTGGAAATTGTCCAACCGGGTGGAGTCCAGCGATGGCTTCTTAAGAAGAGGGTGGACCACAGCCTCCTTAAAGTGCTGGGGCACCGTCCCCTCCTGTAGGGAAGCATTAATCACCACCAGAGTCCACCCGCCTGTCACCTCCTGGGAAGCTTTCACAAGCCAGGAGGGACATGGGTCTAAAATACAGGTGCTCGTGTGGATCCTCCCTAGGATCCTGTCCACTTCCTCAGGAGCAACAGGGTCAAACCGTTCCCAGATAACAGGGCAAGAACCTGCCACAGAAGCTTCCACCGGATCAGCAACCACGCCGGCATCCAACTGGGAACAAAGTCGAGCGATTTCGTCTTCCAGAAAAATCTGCAAATTCCTCAGCGCACCCCTTCAGGTGGACCTCAATCTCCTCCTTCCCTAAGAGGAGACGGGGCTCACCATTGACCATGTCAGGTTCCTCATGACCTAGAAACCCTACTGCAGGGATGTCCAACCTTGGCAACTTTGAGACTTGTGGAATTGCCCAGCCAGCATGGGGGATTCTGGGAATTGAAGTCCACAATTCTTAAAGTTGCTGAGGTTGGACACCCCTACCCTAAGGAATATCATGACAGCAAATAAAGCTAGCATGCCTTAAGTTGTGTTTCTTATACCTTCTCTGCCTCCTGCAAAGGCAAGTTAAATTTCAGCATTTTCCTGATAAGTTACCAAACAGCAGAAACTAGAAGCGGACGCAGCTTTCCAACCTGTTTCATGTTAGAAATTTAGAAAGATCAGGATTTTCCCACCACCCTTCTCAAGCAAAAAAAAAAAAAGGAAATTAACCTTGCCTCCTACACAGAGAGACTACAATTTATTCCAAACTAATTGCCACACGGTTTTTTAAACACAAGCAGTTCTGTCCATCTTTTGAATTTAAAGCAAAGGCAATCAAAGGACTAATTAACACCGTATCTATTGCTACAATGCCACCACATTGTTTTAATTTGAGGATGGGGTGAGCTCGCTGGAGGAAGCAGATTAAAAATATCTCTTTCCAAAGAGAGGGGCACCCTATGCTTTACCTCCACAGATTCTCTCTTTGCCTAACAGCATTTAGAGTTTTGCCCTTAGCGGAAAATTTCCAGCTACGGATGTCAAAGAGACAACTTTGTTTTTTAATGCACCCGGACAGCTCATTTAATGTGATTGGGAATGGCGCTCGGGCCTCCAAAAAGGGTTTTTAAAGAGCCTTTTGAAGTCGAAGGCCCATCTTCCTTCGAACCCAAAGGAAGACCCTTTCCCAATTGTACCAATTCATAAGTTCTTTAATACCAGCAACAGGAAACTGGGGTCATCCCAGCGGAGTGGTCAAAAAAAGGCAAGATGGCGGCGTGGTTGAATCTCGAACAGATTTTATTTATTGAACCACTTTTAGAGTCCTCCAGTTTTATATCCAGGGCACCTTAGAAACAGGTGCTTTGACCGCATCCTTAGGAAAAGAAGCAAAAAGAGTTCGCTGGAAGCTTTCCAGAAGAGACTGGACTGCCATCTGTCAGAAATGGTGTAAGGTCTCTTGCCTGGGTGTGGGGGTTGGACTAGATGACCTACCAAGTCCCTTCCAACTCTGTTAATCTGTATCTGCTGGGTTTAAGGAAAGCCCTTTTCAAAAAAAAAAAAAAAAAAAACATAGGGGAAAAAAAAGGAGTAAAACGCCAACGCTAGGAACTTTTGGGGAAAGAAAGTGAGACGGCTGGGAGACTCACAAAATTAGATTCTGAAGACCCAGCTGCAAACGACTCCAGTAAGAAGGGAAGATTTAAAAGCACTTAAAATAGCCCCTGGCTGGGTTCACCCATTGCGGTAAATTGCTATAATGTGGTTTTTCTGATTCTGGCTTAGACTATTGTAGGAACACAGCCACTGTGATTAACAAGTCATGATTTACAGCTCGGCCTGGGAAGAAGGACTGAAGGTTTTAAAAGGCACAAACAGGAGATGAAAGGAACACAGCAGAAAGCCTCCGCTCGCTCGCTCGGGGGCATAACTCTGGCATCTGAAAAAGGGGGAAGGGTCCCCAGGAATAGTCTAAAGTAAGGGAAGGGCTGGGGTGGGAGGATTAAAAGCTGGGAGGAAGAGGAGAGGAGGAGGAGGAAGAAAGAGAAGAACAAGGAGGAGAGGGAGGAAGAGGGGAAGGAAGGCGGATGGAAGGAAGAAAAGGAAGAGAAGGAAGAGAAGGAAGAGAATGGGGTGGAGAGGGAGAAAGAGCAGAGGAAGAAGAAGAATGAGAGGACAAAGAAAGAAGGAAGAGAAGAACAAGGAGGAGGAGGAGGAGGAAGGGGAGGAAGAGAAGGAAGAGAATAGGGTGGAGAGGGGAAAGGAGAGGAAGGAAGAAGAATGAGAGGACAAAGAAGGAAGAAAGAGAAGAACAAGGAGGGAGGAGGAGAGGAGGAAGGGGAGGAGGGTGGGAAGGAAAGAAGAAGAGAACAAGGAGGAAAGGGAGGAAGAGAGGAGGAGGGAAGAAGAACCAGAGGAGGAGGAGGGCAGGGAGGGAAGGAAGCAAGGAAGGAGGAGATGGAAGAGAACAAGGAGGAGAAGGAGGAAGAGGAGAGGAGGACAAAGAAGAAGGATGAGTGGAGGAACAAGAAGGAAGAAAGAGAAGAACAAGGACAAGGAGGAAGAGGGGAGGGAAGGAAGGAAGGAAGGAAGGAAGGAAGGAAGGAGAGGAAGAAGTAGGAGAAGAAAGGAAGGGGGAGAGAGAATTGATCATTAACTCCTTGAAAACATGAAAACACTGTTGGCCACCAAGCCTAAAGAGAACTTGGGTCTACAGTGTTCCCTCCACCCCTTTTCACGCTCACTTTTTCAACTGGAGGCTCTTTCACATCCCCCAAATTGGGAGCAGCAGCCAAGCGGAGGATTAATGTAAACCGGACTTTGCAACAAGAAAGGCCTTGAAGCTCAGGGGATTATTAGAAAGCATCTCTCCACCTTACACAGCTAGCATCAGGCACGGTGTCCACCCCGTGGCCAAACAACAGCTGCTGAGCTCAGCCAACATCCTGAGCTGAGCCTGTTACTGAAGGGCTCACAGCAGTGAATGGACATGAGCTGTGAGAGCCCAGCTCCCCGGCCGGCCGAGAAGAATCGCACCCCAGCCAGTGGTGGGGTTCAAAAAATACGACTACCGGTTCTGTGGGCATGGCAGGGGAAGGATACTACAAAATCCCATTCCCTCCTCACCCCCAACCTGCTTTCCAGCTCCGTTCTCCTGGGCAGGGCAACCAAAGAAGACCCAGCCGATCAACTGGGACTCAATGGGAGGCAGAGAAGAGATGGGGGCAGGACCAGGAGTTGGATTCTACAGGCCCACACCTATTCTCTAGAACCGGTTGTTAACACTCTAAGCAGTTCGGAGAACCGGTTGTTAGAAGGAATTACTAATCCTGTAAGGAAGGCAGGAAGGAAACATTCTGGGGTTGCTTACAGAAACTGCCTCTCCGTTAACCCTTATTATATTCTTGGAAGGATTAGACTTCCTGTCTCAGGAACTTCTCTGGAGTTTTTTCCCCCTCCTTTGCTGGTACTTTGCTTGTGTGGAGTCACCATTCAAATGGCACTGAAAAAAGTGACTTATGACCGTTTTTCCCACTTACGACTGTTGCAGCATCCCCACAGTCATGAAAGGCCAGGCGAGGACATGCACGCCTCTATCTGAGTGATATTGAGTTGGCCACACCCAGCCAATAACATGACCACCAAGCCATGTCCACCCAGTCACATGACACCAAGCCACGCCCACCAACTAAGCCACGCCCACAGAACTGGTTAAAAATTTGAATCCCACCCCTGGGCAGGGCCAGTCAGAGGTGACATTGGCCAGTTCTCCAAGCTACTCAAAATTTCCGCTACTGGTTCTCCAGAACTGGTCAGAAACAGCTGAATACCACCTCTGACCCCAGCCCTTGCTGCTTGCGATCTGGATGCCCTTTTTCCAATGCCAGAAAAACAGATTTGGGTCAGCATTATATATAGAAAACATGGGCTGAGTCTTCACAATACCCCCAGGTGGCTTCCTTGCAGGTAGTTTGGTCTCTGGGGTGAACCCAGCCAAGTGTGGATTATCCATAAACTGTGATTAAGCCAACCAGATGTAGCTTGTTGTGTGAACGCAGCCACAGAGTTGCCTGTTTTATTTCTAACCCTGTATTATAGTAAAGGATGATTCTTAATTAACTTGAAGACCAAGAAACACAAAGTAAAGAATGTTAATGTCTCAATGTGGACATCAACAGGATTACCGAATCTTCATGAAAGGCAAAGGTTGCGAGGGAACTTGGAGATCATCTAGTCTAACCATTGCTCAGGGCAGACAGAATGAATGAAGAATTATTGACACAAGACCCCACCCACCCCCCCAGCCTCTGATTTAAACATTCCCAGCAATTAAATCTTTTTTTTTTAATTCAAATTGTTGAAATACAGACTCCAAAGAAAAAAGAAATACAAAAATAGAGCAAAACTAGACAAGACTACACAAAGAGAAAAAAATGTGCATAAAAACAATTTACCACCCCCTAAATTAGTTGGTGGTTGGTGCACTTGTTAGTCTCCCCTCCAAATCCTTGTTTTTTGTTTGTTTAATTTTCCATAATTTTCATAATCTATTTTATATTTATAACTGTTATTATATGTTGTTTCATCTTGATGCAAGCTGCTCAGAGTTGCTTCAACTGTGAAATAGCCGGCAAATAAATTTAATCAACCAATCGATTAATTCATTCCATTTAACCCCTTGTGATTCCCTTTGTCACATTTCTATAGACTTAAAGGCACACTTAATTCTACAAAAGTCCTTGTTTTCCATCGGTTGGATTCCTCTGTTTGTTTGTGTTTCCCCAGGAAGAAACTGATGGGTTCAGTGAATTGTTGGAGGCAAAGAGCACAAAATAAAATACTGAAATATATAAGGGCTCAGCTTTGGGGCAAAAGTTATTTTGGCTATAAATTGTATTGTAAAGGAAAGAGGATTTTGCAGATGAACATTTTCTTTTGAATTGCATACAAATGGTTGAAAATTAGCAATTGGAGAACAGAAATGGAGAAGGCATGTTGTTAGAGTTGGAAAAAAGAAACAAAACTATTGTGGATCAATTATATAGTGGTCCGAGGGACGCATTTCATTTTCTTTATTTGAACAACCATTTTATTTTGGGGGATGAAAACTGGAGAACTCTGGAAATTTGGATTGTGCATACCAATTCATATATTCATTTTCTTTTCTTTTTTTTTACTATTAAGTAAACTTAAACCAGTGTGCCTAATAGTAGAAAAACAGAGAGTGCGATTTTAATAATTAAAAAGTATAATTTGACATGGCTCCCTAGGGAAAATTAAGAAAAAGATTTTCAGTTGGTCTGAAGATGAAAAAAGGAAACCGATTCAATGGGAGATTGAATCAAAACTGGACAGCCGGCCAGAGGAGGGATAGCAGAAATTCAAAAGATCACGAAATGAACGATATTATTGTAAAAGTTGAGATTTGCTCGAAAAGGATGATATGAATTTACGATCAAAGTCTAACAATGGTTTGATAATAATATAATATGATATGGATAGCTGATTTACGTAATATGAATTTTAATTTAAATTTAGGAGAGAAAGACTGTTAATATTGTGCACAAGAGATACATATCAACTGGCACACTGTATAATAGAAAGATGATTTTATTTGATGTTTTATGTTTGTGTTTGTTTATGTTTGTTGTCAAAATAAAAAGTTCTTTAAAAAAAAAGAAATGTAAAAGATCACTAATGGAAAACAAAGAAAAACCTATTTGCTGCCTTCTACTGGTGGTCTAATTTTGTTCTAGCACATTTGGGAGCTCTAGTGAAGTGATGTTCCTCAGCTTTGACACCTTTAAAATGTGTGGCCTTCCATTCCCAGAATTCCCCAGGAATTTTGGGAGTTGGGGTCCACTCATTTTAAAGTTGAGAAATAGTAGCCCACAAGACTGAAGGAAAGATTGATGGAAATAGCTATCAGATATGAATAATGGAGCAGATGTGATTTGGCGATAACACACGAAAGAAAAACTTACTTGAGCAGAAACAGATTCCAAAAGTGGAATTAGAAATCTTGAGGAATTTTAGGTTGGATAAGCTGGTCAGCGTCCAACCAGTTTACTTTCCCCAACCTGGTGCCCACCAGTTCAGTTGGGGCCAGAATTTGGAAGACTGGAACTGGCAGTGCCAGCTATAAATTCTAATACAGACAACTGACTCCCAGGCATTCGTTTAGCAATCATTCAACGTTGCAATGGCGTTGAAAAAAAAAGTGACTTACGGTCCTCACACTTGTAAACATTCATGGTAGCATCCCCGTGGTCACCTGATCAAAATCTGGGCACTTGGCAATCGGCATTTTTGTAGGAGATGGCGAGGCTGAGCTTCAAGGAGGGGTCGAAGGCGTCATCAGCGATGAGTCCCTTTGTGCCCACAAGAGATCTGAGTCCAGCCCACTTTGAATTCCTCCTGTTCTTAACCGCCACTAACCTTCCTTGTTAGTAGTTCAGACTCTTATGCTGAACTTAGGCTAAGCTTGCAATAAATCTTTATACTTGTGCGAACTACCGTGATTTTCTGATTTACGTGGTGGCACAGTTGTTAAAGGTAAAAAGCAAATGTTCCCCTCGCATATCCGTGCTAGTCATTTCCGGCTCTAGGGGGCGGTGCTCATCTCAGTTACAAAGCCAGCCAGCGCTGTCCGGAGACGTCTCCGTGGTCACGTGGCCGGCATGATGAAAACGCAGTTACTTTCCCACCAAAGTGGTCAACTATTTTTCTGCTTGCATTTTTACATGCTTTTGAACGGCTAGGTTGGCAGCAGCTGGGACAAGTAACGGGAGCTCACTCCGTGACGCGGCGCTAGGGATTTGAACCGCTGAACTGCCGATATTTCTGATTGACAAGCTCAGCGTCTTAGCCACTGAGGCACCACGTCCCTTTTAGAGTGCAGTACTGCAGGCTCCTTCTGCTGACTGCCGGCCGCCTCCAATTTGGCAGTTCGAATCTCACCAGGCTCAAGGTTGACTCAGCCTTCCACCTGTAGGGGGCGTGCATGAGCGCACCATAAGCCTACCGTCCCTGTCCTATTGTTTCTTTTTTTTTTAATTTTTCTTATATGTATCCATTTCCTGTATCCATAACTATGCTTATACTTATACCTGTTATCTTATAATTGCTTGACAAAATAAATAAAATCAATAAAAAAATCTTTCCAAGGTCAATAAAATGAGGATTGTTGGGGGGCAAGAGGCTGACTCTGCAAACCGCTTAGAGAGGGCTGTCAAGCATTGTGAAGTGCCTACCGTCCCTGTCCTATTGTTTCTCTTATTCTTCTTTTATTTTTCTTATATGTACCCATTTCATGTATTCACAACTATGTATACACTTATACTTATTATCTTGTAAACAATTGGCAAATCAAATAAATAAATAAAGTGGGATATAAGAGCTATTGCTATTCCTGGCACCCACAGGCCTCCAACCAGCCAAGTCAATGGGGGAGGGGGAAGCCAAATTCACTTAATGACATCATGAGTCACTTAACAGTTCAAGTGATTCACTTAACAACCATGGCAAAAAGTCACGAAACCTGGTCTGAATCGCTTAACCACCTGGCTTAACGATGGAAATTATAATCCCAGCGAAGGTTGTAACTTCCTGTATTGCCTTCTTCCAACAGATTTTAAGAGATGAAATTTCTGCAGGTCATTCGTCGTTTGCGTTTCATGCGTGTTAAGGATCTGAAATCCTTTCTTTTTAATTTTCTTTTTTTTTAAAAAAAAATTTCCCCTTTCTTTTTAATTTTAGAAACCAACTGGATCGATACTGAATAGGCAAAGCCAACCAATCTATAGAAACAGCATTCCCAAACCCACCCCCCTCGCAAACTTTTGCTTACCAGCTTCATCTTTGAGAATTTATTACAAATTCTAAAGTTTCCTGCCGTTATTTTTAGCGGATTTTTTTAAAAAATAATAATAATAAAGTTATTAAAATCCAAGTGAAAATAATGCAGGCTCGGCAAAAAGGAGACACGAAAGCTAATAAAATTTGAAATGTAAATCAATATTGCTGTGCATGTGGCCTTCACGATAAGCTAATATATGGGTGAACACCGCAGCCATACAGGAAGTCATCAACAGAATGGCTTCGGCGGTCCTTTGTGCTCAATGCGGGCAGCATAAAGATGTGAGACACTCAGAATGGCACTGGGATAGCCCCACCAGACACTGGCTCCCAATGCACATCAAGAACAGGTGCAGGAACTGGGCACGGCTAGTCTAGCGAAAAGAAGAACTGGGGTGACATGATAGCACATCTCAGGGGTTGCTCCAAAGAAGAGGGAGGTCAACCTATTTTCCAAAGCACCAGAAGGCAAGGCAAGAGGCAATGGATGGAAACGAATCAAGGAGAGAAGCAACCTAGAACTAAGGAGAAATTTCCTGACAGTTAGAACAATTTATCGGTGGAAAAACTTGCCTCCAGAAGCTGTAAATGCTCCAACCTTAGAAGTTTTTCAAAACATGTTAGATAACCATTTGTCTGAAGTGGGTTTCCTGCCTAAGCATGGGGTTGGACTAGGTGATCTCCAAGGTTCCTTCCAACGCTGTTGTTCTAAAATTCTAAATTCTAGAAGCTGATACATTGGCATCCTGGATGCTTGAAACTTCCAATCTGGTTGACATTGTGGCCCAGATGGGTGAGAAGACAAGAGGTCACCTGGGGGAAAGGAAGGTATCTACATCAATAAGGTAGAACTTCAATCGTTTTCCCAGAAGAGATGCTGTCAATATTGTAAAAGAAAAAAGAAAAAAGTCCCCCCCAGACCCATTGACAACAAAATGAGCTGGAAACTCCTGCATAGAAGCTTCTTGTCCTGCTTGTGAAGAAACTTGAACCTCCTTGCAGGGGCTTGGGGAATCCAACTGGGATAAATGGGGAGAGGGATATCTACCCTCCCTTAAATTCCTGTTGTGGTTCACCGGCAGCTCGTGTAAACGGCAATGGAATCGGACAGTGGGGAAGAACGGGGACCAGTTTGGGAGTCTGGGGAGGACTCGGATGAGGGTCCTGCATCCGATGCAGAGATGGGGCCTGGGCCATCTGGGAGTGGGGTGCTGCCTCTGGAACCTCCAGAGTCTGGCAGCAGCGAGGCAGAAGAACAGCGGGAGCCTGTTCCCAGGGCGCGTGTGCACAGAGCTGCTAGAAGGCAAGAGCAGCTCAGACAAAAGGGGAGACTCGGGAGTTAGGCTTGGAGGTGATTGCCCCTCCCCTAAGGTATAAAGGACGTGCAAAGGTAGAGAAACCTTTGCAGGAAGCAACGTTGTTTGCTCTGTTTGGATTAAACTTTGAAGTTCTGTATGGACTTTGTACTTCGGTTGGTTTTTTACAGTTCATTTGGCCCTTTAGTTGTTGGCAGCAATTCAAAGGAAAGAAAGGTGGGTGCTTGTCTTGAGGAACTGTTTGGGACTCATTATACACTGGGAATGAACATAATTCCCAGCATTGAAATAAAACAAGAGTTGTTTTAACTAAGCGTGTGCTTAATTACAGTCTCAGGAAGCCTTGGTCAGAACAATTCCTGGGTATGTTGCCATGTCTAGAAATCGTAGGATAGTGAGGGTGCAATTGGGTGCTATTCTCAGATGTCAAGCTGGGGTGAGACTGTTTTACATCGAAGGACAAACTAAACACTGGAAAAGAGCTAAAAAGTTGCAGGATTAAAATCTGGATTCCTTTCGTCTCCCTCCCACCTAAATTCTGAATTTCTCCCAGAATAGAGACATCCAAAGTTGCCTCCAAAGCACAAATTCTTAAAACACTTGACAAGAGTTTGAGAATCGGTTTGTCTTTTCTCTCCTTGGTGATACGAAGCCATTGAATCTCGGGAACATCTGGCACAATGCTAGTACTCCATACGATGCGGGTAGTCCTTGACATATGACAGTTCATTTAGTGACCGTTCAAAGTTACAACAGCACTGAAAAGAGTGACTTGGGTCGTTTTATGGCCAAAGGAGCTGCTGATCCAGTTCTACAGAGGAATGATGGAGTCTGTCATCTGCACCTCTATAACTGTCTGGTTTGGTTCTGCAACCCAACAGAACAGACACAGACTCCAGAGAGTAATTGGGACTGCAGAAAAAGCAATGGCTACCAACCTTCCTTCCATGGAGGACCTGTATCCTGCACTGAGTCAAAAAGAGGGCTGGGAAAATATCTACAGACCCCTCACATCCCGGACATAAACTCTTTCAACTCCTGCCCTCAAAACGATGCTATAGAGCATTGCAATCTAGAACAACTAGACACAAGGACAGTTTTTCCCCAAACACCATCACTCTGCTAAACAAATAATTCCCTCAACACTGTCCAACTATTTACTAAGTCTGCATTACTATTACTATTAACCTTCTCATCACTCTTTATCACCCATCCCCTCCCACTTGTGACTGTATGACTGCAACTTTGTTGCTTGTATCCTTATGATTTATATGGACTGTTTCCTAGTATGATTTGATTGCTTATTGTACCCTGTGACATTAAGTGTTGTAACTTATGATTCTCGACTCTTGATGAATGTATCTTTTCTTTTATGTACACTGACAGCATTTGCACCAAGACAACTTCCTTGTGTGTCCAGTCACACTTGGCCAATAAAGAATTCTATTCTATTCTATTCTATTCTATTCTATTCTATTCTATTCTATTCTTTAAACTGACTGTTTCCTAGTATGATTTGATTGCTTATTGTACCCTATGACTATTATTAAGTGTTGTACCTGATGATTCTTGACTCTTGACGAATGTATCTTTTCTTTTATGTACACTGACAGCATTTGCACCAAGACAAATTCCTTGTGTGTCCAATCACGCTTGGCCAATAAAGAATTCTATTCTATTATTATTTATCCTTATTATCTTTTATTTCCCCCTTTTCTTGGGATTATTATTATTCTCTCTGTTGCTTTGCATGTACACTGAGTGTTAGTGTACCAGAGACAAATTCTTTGAACATCTAAAACACTTGGCCAAATTAAATAAGTATTTATCATATCCATCTTTTCCCCTTTTCCATGTCCGGCAGGGAAGACTAGATCATGAGGTGAAATTTTTAAGGCAACCAGAGATTCCTGCCTTCTTTCTTATTCCTCCCTATTCAAAGCTCTGGTGTTTTAGTCAAAATAACTGTGATCCAATGCCATCTCGGTGCTTTTATTGTACGATATGGCTCAGCTTCATAAAATGAATGATCTCTGGGAATTTGACCATGTTTTCCATAGCCATAGCCTCTGCCTGCCTTTGTAGCTTGTTGAAAGTTTCAAAGCAACTAAGGAACCTGTGAAATGATAGTCAAGAAACAACGGCCAGACATAGATTTTGCAACAATGCAGAAAACATTTCAAACATTTAAAGAAGGGATCTTTTAACCTTTTCACGGGGGAAAAATAGCTGGTACAACTTGCTTTTAAAAAGCTCTATTCACTTCCTTTAGAAAGTGCCTCGTTTCAAGAAATCATAATTTTGCTGAGTAGCATATTGGCTTCAAGACACAAAACAATCATGACAGCTTAAAACATAATGCAAAATGAATTTGTAAAGCAAAATTGTTCTAATGGGACTTTTTAAAAAGAAAAAAAGAAAGGGGGGCTTGAAACATACTTCAAGCTAAAAACATGAAATATGGAAGGAAAGCCAGAGAGAGTTATTTGTTTTCAACCTTTGGAGCTAACATTAAAATTTAAAAATCTCTTTGCTAATTTAAATTAACTGGAATTTGTTCAGCTTTAATTAATTTTTTTTTTTTGAACAACCACGGAATAGACATTATTCATTTCTGAAAATCAAGAAAATGCAATTTACTTTCAATTTTCCTTTTCCCAAATGCATCCGCAAATAAGCAAACAAACTTTCTCAAGTATTTATCAGTAAAAGGACGCACTATAAGCAGAATTTCTGAGATTCAATCTGAATAGCTCTCTAAACGCCATAAATTATTTCCTAACGCTACCATCCACCTATACAGCAGGCAAGTAGCATTCAACGCGCATCCTTCCAGCCCATGAAGCAAAGCTTTATACAGCAAGAGTTGTATCTGCTATCGCTTGTAACATACATTTTCAGAGGAATCACATTTTCCCAGGAGAATATCTGAATTTTTGCCCAAGGTTGTTCCCCGTTCCCTTGGCCTTCACTATCATTATTAATCCAGTCAACTCTGCACTCAAGTCAGAGGCAGGGAAATTAAAATGCCATTAAAAGTACAACAGGTTGGTGGATATACAGTACAAAGCCAGAGCTTTGACTCCTCCTAAACAGAGTCCTGAGGATGTGTGAATGACACAATGTTTTTTTTTTTTTAAATTCACTCAGCACAGCAGCCTGATAGAGAAACCTCAGGAGCAAGTAGAGTAGGTAGCAGTTACAAGTAGCAAACAAGAAAATAAAGTTGCCCAATTAATCCTCCAGGTAAAGATTGATGGCAAATGAGGGTCCAAGATGAAGAACATCATGGCTTTAAAATTTAAGGGACCGGTTTGGACAAAACTCAACGGCACTTTTTTTTTTTTCATGCGGCTGTTGATAAAAATAGGATCGCCAATGTCGGATATGGCACAAGAGAAAGACTTAATTTCCCTGAGTTAACAGGAAGGCAGTGAAAGGCAAGGAAACAGGCATGTTTTCGTGGACTATTCAGGGAGCAGAGTTACTTCCAGGGACTCAAAGATGCTGACCCATGCTGACTTGGACATTTTCCTCAACTAAGTCATTTTTAAAGGTAATTTGGCATGCTAATGTATTGGGGGGGGGGAAGCTTTGCCTCCCTCCCTCCCTGAGTTCAGTTCAAAGGGTTTTTTATTTTTATTTTATTGGGACAGTTTTTCCGCCCCCTGACATCTATCGGGTGTCGCCCCCTCCCATCAAATCTTGGAAGAGGACCATGCAGTGAATCCCATCTAAGGAAGGAGTAAGTAGGATTCCCAACAACCTCCAGAGCAAAACTTTAAGAGTCAAGGAGAACGGATTTAGGGAGAACCGAAGAAGCAGCAGTGGGGTCTCGCCTATCACTCAGCAGGACGGCTCGTGGTTAGCCAAGAGCTCACAGGTTCAAGCCTTTAACGCCTCTATTGGGGTTCACTTTGGCCTCTGTGCAGGCAAAACAATTAAAAGCCAAGCTCGGGGTTGTTTCCCCCCTCCCCCCTCCCCGGATCTGGATGAGGCTTCTCTGCAGATACAAAACCGGCGCAGCATTTGCAATGCGCTTTGGAGAGCCGCGAGCAAAGCCGGCTGTCATTTATTTGCAAAGGACTAAAGCCCCCCCCCCGTCCCCAATTCCCACCGGGCTCTGGCCACCCAACGCCCGCCCCCCCCCCTGCTAGAGGCCAGCAGCGCCCGCATTGTCCCCGCTCTCTCCCACCCGCCCTCCCCCCCAAAAAACCCCCACCTTCATTTAACACGCGCGGGGCCGCCTGGATGAACCGCGAGCCCCGAGAAGTGGCAGGTGGGATTTTTTTGGGGAAGAAGGGTTTTTAGAGAGACCAGAAGTTCATCTTGAACAAGCAGCGGGGAAGGGGGCCTGCAGAGCCCCCCCCCTGCACTCGGGTCGGAGCCACTTTGGAGGAAGAGTGAAATCTCCCCAGGTGTATTTGGGGAGGGGAGGGGGAGGACAGTCCTGAAAAGGGGTGCGAGTTGAACGGCAGCAACCGGGATTTAAATGGGGGGGGTAGCTCTTTTTCCCCTCCCGGTGCAGCTTTCTTTTTGGGGGGTGGGGGGTGGGGGAGGCTGGAGGGAAGGTCAACCCAGCAGAGGAACTAGGTAGGATTTTTGGGGGGAGGTTGCGGGGGGAGAGGCAGTTCAGCCCGGACTCCACCCGGAGAGGGAATCCCGGCTGGTGGAGACCCCCGTCCCGTCTCGCCTCTTCCCCCGTCGGGACTCCAAGGGACTCCTCGCCTGCTTCTTGCAGGTGATGGCGAGGTTGGCATCCCCCTTCCTTGGGCTTCCGCGCGAACCGCCATTCCGGCCATTCTGGGGGCGGCGGGGGGGGTATGAGGACCGGCACCCTCCGGCAAGGACAGCCCAGGACGGGAGAGGCGCGGAAGAGAGAGAGAGAGAGAGAGCCTCACCAGGGACTAGGAACTTGGCACCCGAGCAATGAGCCCAGCTGGGAAGGGAAGGGAAAGGCTAACACCCCCCTCTCTCTCTCTCTTCCTTTCTTCCTCCTCGCCTTCCCCAAAGACCCTCAAGACCGGCCGGCCAGGTCTGCGCCTTTCCACCCCACCCCACCCGCACGCAAGGAAGCGGAACTCTGCACGCGCTCAGAGACTCGGCGCCTTACCTGGCTGGGAAGCCGGCCGAGGGCAGCGGAGGAGAGGCGCGGGGGCCGGAGCCCGCAGGAGGGACCAGAGCAGCAGCCGCAGCAGCAGCCGCTGGCGAGGGGGCCGGGCCGGGAGAGGCTGGCGGCGGCGCTTCGGTGTGGCCGGGGGTCTTCCTTTCCCGGCGCCTGGTCGGCTCGGTTGGGAAAGTTGCAGCCGCCGCGCGAGCGCCTTAAAGCCGCCTCCCAGCAGGACGGGGAGGCCCCCGGCGGGGCGGGGACTCGGAGCCGGCCCGGCCCAGCAGCACCGCCCCTGCCCCCGCCGCCGATGATGGTGTTGGGGGCGGGGGGGAGCGCCTCTGAGCTCCTGCAGAGCGCCGCCGCCGCCGCCTCCCGCTCGCCAACCGGGGAGGAGCGGTTGCAACCGGCGGCCTCGGCCGTGCCGGAGACTGCAGGTAATAAATGATTCAGCCCTGCGACAAGGAGCCCGCGAGGGGCAAGGAGTTAGCGCCGCGGGGTCCGGATTTTCCCGGGCCCCCTGGGAGGGAGAGGCAGGCCCGTGGGTCCAAGGGGGGCTTGCGGGGAGGCGGGCAACAGTGCTTTTAATTTCCTCCGACCCCCCTCCCCGACCCCCAAGGAAATGCTGACTCCGTGGCCTCTCCGAGAAGGAAATTGCCCCCCGCCCCAGCTCGTCGGGCTTCCAGCGACAGGCGCAGTCTATCTGGCGCTTGGAACAACGCTGCCGATCGAGCCTCTTCGTCCTGCTGCCTCTTCGGGGCGGGGGTTTGCTTTGCTCTCTCTGGGCTGCGGGGAGAAGCTGTTGCCGCCCCCCGCTTCCCTAGTTAGGGACCCCCTTTCCCTCCCCCCTTCTCTGCCACTCCCTCTTTCTCTCCTCCCCACGCGCCTTCATCTCCGGACAGGCTCTTTTTACCAAAATGTGTTGTTGTTGTTTTGAGTTTTTGTTCACACTTTTCCACCCTCAGCAAGTGCAAATGCCCACCGGCTGCAGGGATGGAGAAGCCCACCCTTGGCGCACACACACACACACACACACACACACGGCTGGGGTCTGCCTCTGCTTGCCTGCACCTCAAAAACTCCGCGTTCCTCCTTCCCACCCACCCCCAACCTTCCTTTTTTACTGATCCCCAAATGAGGTCTGCCTGGTTGGACACGAGGCTGGAGTCAGAAAGCAGCAGGCGAAGCACGATCCGATCCGTGCAAGATTCGCCTTTTATAGATCTGGCTCTCTAGACCCAGGAAGCCAGTGGAGCAAGAGAGGGTTGCCCGAGTTTCGGCCACTGGTGGCGCGATCAATTCGGCTCCAGTCCCTGTCACGGTTGATCACAGATGTGGCCACGATTTGCTGGTGGCCTCTGCCCGGGGTGGTTTTTTCTCTGCCTTGTCCCGGGTTTAAAGCAAGTTTTGGGCGCCGCGTTTTGTGTGTGTGTGGGGGGGGGCAGACTTTTAATTATCTCTCCCCTTGGAAAACAAAAAAGCGAAACTTCTGAACTCACAACATCAATAATAAATAAGTGACTGCTGATTAAATTAGAGCAAGGATGGAAAGCCATTGAATATTGATTGAAATTTAGCAATGGCTTATTGAATAAACAAGAGCCAGACTAATTGCTTTTCTTTATTATTTGCATTAGAATATTAAAAACAAATGTACATCTATGAAAAGAAAACTTGCGATGAGGGATTTTGCTCTCCTCCTGCATCTTTTTTTTTTTTAAGTTACAACCAGTTCCAAAAGTGGAAGAAAGGGAATAATAAAGCAGAGAAGCTGTTCTTTACTTTGTGCATTTAGAACATTTGTGGCATATTTATTTAAAAATAGGAAACGATTACCTCAAACTAAGCAAAATCAATTCCTGACAATAAGAGCACTGGGGGGGGGGAGTGTTATTTATTAAAAATATTTGTTTTGCCCTTTATCTAATAATGGTATAGCAGCAGATACAAATGGTAATTTAGGCATACAAAGGAATAAAATTACTACGTTGAGAAAAGGAAGCGGGTATAAAAAGAGGTGGCCCACGCCAAGCTGTTTAAGAGAAGGTTGGAAAACTCAAGAAAAAGACTCTTAAAATGCAGGGAAGGTCTGGTTTCTTCTTGACAAGTAAGTAGTCCCTCTTCTTCTTCTCCCTCTCCTGTCCTCCTGAGAAATCGCACTCAGTGCTTTAGCTAAGAGAAGGGGGCAATGTGGGAGGCTTTGCATACGGCAAAGCTCAGCCCTTTCTCTGAACAGTTTTTTTGGCATCAAAATGCTCTCCTGCTCCTGGGGAAAAGATAGGAAACCAATAAAATTGAGCTTTATTTTTGGAGGTCTTCTAAATCCAGCGTCCCGCTCAAACAGGAGAACTTATACTATTTCAGATGTCATTGTCTAGTAGTCCCTTCTTCAAAACCTCCAGTGATGGAGCATCCATGATTTCTGGTGGCAGGATGTTCCACGGGTTAATTGTCCTCCCTGTCAGGAAGTTCCGCCTTAATTCCAGGTTGCTTCACTCCTTGATTAGTTTCCATCCATTGTTTCTTGCCCTAAGGGGAGTGGAGGGGAAAATCTTTTAAACTCAAGAGTTGAATCGTGAAGTCCTTGGTGCTCTTGGAGTTTGGTTCTTCTCTTGCAGACATTTCAATACCAGATGAGGTCATCATTATCAGTGGTTGAAGGCAGTGAGGTTTGCAGAGAGGAGGAGAAGAGGAGAAATTTGGTGTCCTTGGTGCTCTCTGAGCTGGGTTGCTTTCTTGCAAACATTTCATGACCCAGCCAGGTAGCGCCATCAATGCTCCATCTATAAACCATCGGGGCACCAACCGAGTGGTCTGTGCAAGCCAACAAATAACCTTAAAGAGCACCAAAGATTCCACAGATGTACGGTCTTTATGCTGGATTCACCTCTTGGGATTAAACCACACTAGGGTAGGTTCAAATTATGGCCACATTACATGCTAGGTTAAAAGAACCCTGATCTCATTATTATAATATCTCCCTCTCTTTTCCTGCTATGGGTGAGAAAGATAGTAGAAAGCAACTTTGATCTTCCTTCTTTTTTTAAAAAAAAAATCCCTCCAACAAGAATTCTGAGTTGCATCACTAGGACATTTCATCCTCAATTCCTGAAGGCTTTTCCTGGGAAGATATGAAACAGCGTGGGAGATAATTCCATTATCATGAGCCGGTGGGATGCCCCCAGAGTTTGCCAAAACCATTTTCTGAACCTTCTGCCACGCCAGGCTCTCTGGGCAAGGTATTAATCTATTGGGGGGGGGGAAGCATCTTGTTAAAGACTTACACCTTTTGGTAATTTAAGGAATTACATAGGACAAAAACTTCTGCAACAATAAATATATTTATTTTTAGGGCCTTTTGTTTTCTCAGCCAGGGGAAATTCAGACCAAAACCCTCTTTAAATATCTTTTTAAAAAGCAATTTTGCTATGGCTCCCACTGCTTGGCTGCATCCATATGAAACTACTAAACAGCTAGTGCATGAATGATGCAGCTACTTGGTTGCTTTATAGACAGTAACAGAATATTTTGCCCTGTCTGTTGTGTTGGGACAAGGTTATCTCAAGGGCATCTTTCTGAATCTATGCAAGATCTCATTCAGAAAAGATTTTCACAGCCCACCACTAAGATTTAATAGATGGGAGACATTTCTGCAGGTGCTCTAACCTTGGGAGAGTCTCCTCATGGGAAGGGAGTGGGGGATTTAAAGAGAGTGGCTTTCCTTCTTTGTTTCCATATATGCTTTGAAAGATTTAAATCAGGGGTGTCCAACCTTGGCAACTTTAAGACTTGTGGACTTCAACTCCCAGAATTCCTCAGCCAGCTTTGCTGGCTGAGGAATTCTGGGAGTTGAAGTCCACAAGTCTTAAAGTTGCCAAGGTTGGAGAATTAAAAAGCCCGCAATAATACAGGTAGTCCTTGACTTATGACCACGATTGAGCCCAACATTTCTGCTGCTAAGGGAGACCGTTATGAAGTGAATTTTGCCCCATTTTACAACCTTCCTAGCCACACTTATTAACGTAGTGACGCTTGTGAAGTGGATCTGGATTCCCCATTGACTTTGCTTGGCAAAAAAAATCACCACGTGACTCTGGAACAGTGCAACTGTCATAAACCAGTTGGCAAGTGCCTGAATTTTGATCAGGTGACCATGGGGGTGCTGCAGTGATTGTGTGAAAAATGGTCATAAGTCACTCTTTTCGGTGCCATTGTAACTTTGAAAAAGGTCTCTAAATGAATTGGTGTAAGTCAAGGACCATCTGTATGGATTGGTGCTTAGGTTTTCTATTTTCTTAGGGGTAGCATCTTTGGGTTGGAGGGTTTTATTTTCCCTTTCCTTATCCAGGTCTTTGCCAAGCAGAAAACTTGAAGAAGGAGCCAAAGATTGTGATTATGTGGCAGCCCTGTGATAAAGACCTAAGATCAACTAGCCATGGCTGTCTCAAATGACCCCGTCACGTCGGCTAGAGGTCATGTTCACATTTAACCTGGTGACTGGATTAACCCCTGCTCTGGTTTGGGGGACGCAATGAATCCTAAATGGATCAGGTGGGCTGGAGTTTGCCCAACCTGCTAAGCACAACACAAGGAAACCAACTTTAAATACCAGCTGAGCAGTTTGTGCTATTGCGGGGATTAGCTTTTTCTACATTTCTTGCTAACACAGCCATTGCTTAAGCCCTGGATCACAAAATCTCCATGCACCCATTTGGCATTTGCTGTAGCACAACATCTAAAATTAAGGCTTCAATAATCCACTGATCAGCAATCAATATCTGCTCCAGAAAAAAGACCCAAAGAAGGAAAACCTCTCCCCTTTAGCTGGCAGATTGTAATACTTCTGGGAAATCAGGATGGTTATTTTTTGCTGAGAAGAGCAACGTCTTAGGCTAAGCACAAGCAAAACTTAACCCTACCTTCCTGGAACCTTTTGCGATCAAAGTCCATTTCTAGTCATGGAGGAAAAATATAAAATCTACTGGCTGGGCTGATTCCTTTCCCCCAATTGATCTAAGTGGCAGTTTCCTAAATATGCTAAATTATTCCATCAAAACCCTGACAGGGTTCACGTCTTAGGCTGGATGGTAGCTTGTTATTCATTTGTTAAATGAACTTCAATTGGCTGGGTTCAAGGAAACATAAACACAACCCATTGTGGCTTAACATGGTGTGGACAGAGTGATGGTTTGCAATTCTAAGCACACTTCTTACTGAGGAAGCTTCGTGGAACATTTCCAGGCAAGGAAATCTATCATTGGGCTGTAAGAAATACGTTGTAAACGCCAAGCACTATCTGTTGGCAAATTCTTCAATTTCAGCCCTTGGGGAAAAACGAGGTGTGTGTGCATGTCAAAAAGGCAAATGGCAGCCACAATTGTATGATCAAAGCCCTCTTCTAGAAGCACTTAAAAAGAGGGTGTGACTTTGTTTTTGTTTTTAATTTATAAAAATACTTTATTAAACAAATTTATACAAATAAAATAAAACCAAACATTCCGCTTGTCGCAACGTAAGCAAAACAGTGTAGAATAATCATTCACGTTTATTACTTTAACATATAACATATAACACAAAGTTTCATCTAATTATATATTACAAACATAGTTACTTGTAATGTTACTAATTTCCATCATACCTTTTTATTTGACTTTGTTTTGTTCTTTTCATACCTACCTTCCAGCCAACTATACCAAAAATTCCAAATCTCATAATATTCTGACTCTTTTTTGTTTTTAAGTTCCATTGACAACCTGGTGTGCCTTTGATTGGGCAACTGTGGCCAGCAATTTGAGGGACATATACATCTACATTACATGTCTTCTAGGTAGGTTATATGCAGAGGCAGTTCAGATTCCCCCAAAATTTTCCTAGGCCTAGACGAAGATGTGAACAATTGAAGTTTGTTGAATTGTGTCTAGGCCAAGGAAGAGAAGGACTAGGGGTGACATGATAGCGGTCTTCCAATATTTGAAGGGCTGTCCCAAAGAAGAGGGAGGGGTCAAGCTATTCTCCAAAGCACTTGAAGGCAAGACAAGAAGTATCAGATGGAAAGTATTAAAGTATCAACCTAGAACTAAGGAGAAACTTCCTGACTGTGAGAACAATTAATCAGTGGAATGGCTTGCTTTCAGAAGTTGTGGGTGATCTATCACAGGAGGCTTTTAAGAAGAGACTGGACAGCCATTTGTCTGGAATGGCAGAGGGTCTTCCAGCTTGGGCATGGGGGGTTAGACTAGAAGACCTCCAAGATCCTTTCCAGCTGTGTTATTCTGTATGCTCTACCCTCAAAATGACACTATATAGAGCACTGCACACCAGAACAACTAGACACAAGGACAGTTTTTTCCCAAACGCCTTCACTCTGCTAAACAAATAATTCCCTGAACTATTTACTAAGTCTGTATTACTATTACTATTAATGTTCTCATCACTCCTTATCACCCATCCCCTCCCACTTGTGACTGTATGACTGTAACTTTGTTGCTTGTATCCTTACGGTTTATAGTGACTGTTTCCTAGTATGATTTGATTGCTTCTTGTACCCTATGACTATCATTAAGTGTTGTACCTGATGATTCTGGACTTTGATGAATGTATCTTTTACTGAGAGCATAATCACCAAAGACAAATTCCTTGTGTGTCCAATCACACTTGGCCAATAAAGAATTCTATTCTATTCTATTCTATTCTATTCTATTCTATTCTAGTCTATTCTAGTCTAGTCTAGTCTAGTCTAGTCTAGTCTAGTCTAGTCTAGTCTAGTCTAGTCCAGTCCAGTCCAGTCCAGTCCAGTCCAGTCCATTCTTGTATCACATAAAGCATTAAACCCTTCTTGACAAGCCACAAAGATTCAGTTCACATGATTTGGAAAACTAACAGAACTTCGTATGTGGTGGTTTGACACATATGCCCTTTCAGCCACACAGCTACACCAGTGAGACAACTTTTAACAAGAATCATTTCTAAAAACATCGCAGATGAACTAGAAACAGAATTTTCTTGTCTTCTGCCAGGTGTGTGTGTGTGTGTGTGTGTGTGTGTGTGTGAGAGAGAGAGAGAGAGAGAGAGAGAGAAGTTGCCTTCTTCATTGTAAGTAACCTTCAAAGAAACCAGTTCTTGAAGCCAAGGTTTTGGGAGAGCTCTCTCTATTTACCTCTGAAAATGGGAAAAAATCAAATCTTTGGAGAAAAATCTGCTGTCAGGGCACTGTTCAGAAAATGTGTCGGGGCCATCCTTAATAAATTTATCATATCTCTAATATCCAAGTGCAAGCAATTACACAGACACACACAAAAACGCACACAAAATCCAGACACAGTTTGTCACTTGGAAGAACAAATAATGGTTTGGTGAAAACGGTAGCCAAGGGATGCGTAGATTGCATCTGTCTTCTCCCCTGTTTTTATTTTCTTCTCTACCAAAATCCTCTTTATGAATCGCTTTATCCTCCTCAATAAGATACTGTCTGCACAATCAGCGATGATAAATGGCAAATAATTGTAAACCTGATATTGCTTTTCAATATTGAATTTATCATGCTGTCTTCTTAACACATATTAAATACTTTAAAGAATTCATATATGTTAGATTACTCCGTGCTTCACCCCCACCCTCCAATAAACAAAATGTATTAGTTTTCTAGTTTGGGCGAATCTAAGAATAGGCAACATCATTAATAATGCGGAATAACAATCTGGTCTCCTTCACAGCTAATCTCTCCTTACTAATCCAAAGAACTCAAATCAAATAACTTATATTAGATTTAGGGGCCGAGATCCAATGCAAAACATTCATTCTGTACTCTGTACTCTCCGTACAGCTGATTTCACTCGATTTTTGCATGAATGGGGGGTGGGGGGGGGGAACTTATCAAATTAGAAAGCTTTGAGGAATAATTGATTAAGAAGATCGGCCTCCAACCTGAAACTGCCAGGGATGTGAGACCGATAAAGATTCAGGGGGGGCAGTTTTAGAAAGAGTCCGCTGCCAGCTTGGTGAATAGCCCTTGCCAATCCATCCAGAGAGAGAAACATAAAGTCTTGCCATAACGTATATGGGGAGAGATTAGTTCTAATAAGAAACAGTTCAGCTCTTCAAATTCTTGTAAACCCCGCGCCATCCCTTTCAATAAATCTTGCTAAAGAAGACCGGGAGCGTGACGCATGCAAAGGGCTCACTTTTAGGCAGCTGCCAATAAGCCTGACAGGGGTCGGATTAACTGTCTGAAGATTTGGGCAGCTGCAGTCCAACCCCAGACTGAGGAAGGTTGAGTTAATTTGCTGCGGTGGTTCCAGATCGTTTGCCCAAGAGCTGCTCTTTCACCTCGTTTTCCTGGAGGCGTTCAGGAGTAAATCTGAGATTTGGGGCAGTAGCGAAAGAGCCACCGTGGTGGTTCATCAGGTGATTTCCCAGTTTTGTCCGTTATCTTTGCTAAAATTTGAGACAGGATTCTCCAGACTTCAAAGAAACGAAAAAAAAAAAAAATTCAGGGAAGAGCTTGAAGGAAGAATCTAGAATCCCTAACAAATCGGCAGGCTTTTTATTAAGGCCCATTTTCATTCTTTGCAAACTGAAAAAATAACAACCCTACAATGGTTTATTGTTTTTTAGTTTATAGGGCTAATTTTTCCCAATTTTTTCCTAATTTTCCCTAATTTTTTTGTCTAGTGGCATCAATTTGGTTTGTTGATTCCTTCTTGGTGTTTACCAGACTCCCCGTTTCCCTTACTGGTTTTTTTTTTTTAATTAAAAATTTTAAAATTATGTTTTTTTCAAAACAAAAACAAAAAACAATCACTACTCTAACGTTACCTTTTTTTCAAGATTGCTCGGGTTCCACATAGGAATTCTTAGAAGATAAAAAAGGAAGCCCAAAGGTGGCCATTTGGTGCTAGAGTCCATAACACGCTGTCAAAATTCCCAATATTTTCACCAGTTCAAAATGATAGCAAGCCTGCGGAGCACTGAATCACACTTTTCAAACTGACATTAAGCATCTCCTGCATTGGCTCACGGGAAGCATGGCTGGCAGGGAAGATGGAAGGGCTGGATCTAAACTCAAGGAATAACCCTGGATGGCATGTGGTCCAGTCTCAAGGTCCAGGCAGAGGGGGAAATGCAATGGGCAGGAAATCTGAAACCTATCAAATGAACGATGATTCATGGACAATCATTTGTCTGAAATGATAGGGTTTCCTGCTGGAGCAGGGGGGTTGGACTAGAAGACCTCCAAGGTCCCCTCCAACCCCGTTATTCTGATGATGAGGCACAGTTTGACTCATCAAAATAACTTAAAATGGGAACAAAGGGAAAAAAAAGAAGAGTTTCCTATACTTGAAATTCAAGGTCACTCCAGAGTTCATTTTTCCCCCCACCAAATAATCTTTTCTCTGATTATTTCTAGCAAGGATGAATATGTTCCAGATCTGAAGGCAGGAACCCTCTCCAAGCCGGTTGTGCGAGATCTGCTTTTATGCCAGCCAACTCTCTGGACCCAGCAGAATGGATGAAGATCCTTTAGTCTGATATAAGGGGCTATTTCTGTATCTTTCACCTTCATGAGGCCCCTTCTTTTCAAACCATTAGACTTGCACTGGGAAAAACCTAAGTGGGGAAGAGCACCTTTCTCGTGCAATAAAAGGGGCATAAACTCTTGGAAGTGCCTCTTTTGTGCTCTTAGACACGAAGAGCAGATTCCTGGCTAGATGGCAAGAAAGTGGTTTAAAAAGCAGCAGCAGCAGCAGCCCAGAAAAACCGTCTCCATCTTACACTACAGTACATAATGACGTCTCTTTTTCGGCACAAGCTTCTGCTTTTCTGCCTCCTGTTTTCTTTTCCTTTTTCCTTCCCTTCAGGACACCCTCCCAGGGGAGATCAAACTGTCTGTGTGTGGTGGGGGTGTGTGTGGGGGGTGTGAGTGACCTGCCTTCATGCTCCCTCCTTGCTCATGATCTGCTTGTCCGCAGACAGAAGGCAGGAAGGAGAGTGTGCCAGGTAAACCATCTGTCTTCATTATGGCCTAGAAGAGATGCCAGGATGGTTTCCTGCCATTCCCCCCCCTCCCCCAGTGGAAGAATATGGGAGTGGGTGGGTGGGGAGAACCCACTGTGATCCAAAAACATTGTGACGCTGGATTTTGCAACCAGGTGAGTGCAGGTTTTCAATCAGGCTGTAAACTGTAGACCTCAGCTGGACATTTTCTGTCTCCAAAGTCTCACCACAATCAGCCTTTTTCAAAAACCTGTCTTTTGGGGGGGGAAATAATCATATATATATCAAAAGGATGCATATTTGATCCCTCGGTCTTCTTCCTCTCAACTGCTGAATCGGTGCCCATGGGATTTAATCTCTTGCAGGGCCCAAAGGAAATGAGATGGAGAATGAAATGGTGTCTGAACATCTTTTTTTTCTTCTAGAATTGAAGGGTCTTCAAACTTGGCAAGTGTAAGACTTGTGGACTTCAGCTTCAAACTTGGCAAGTGTAAGACTTGAGCTAACATGACTGGAGGAGGAATTCTGGGAGTTGAAGTCCAGAAGTCTTAAAGCTGTCGAGTTTGAAGACCCGAGAGAGGTAAAAATAGAAAGAGAGATAGAGGGAGAAAGAGAGAAAGATAGAGGTAGGTAGGTAGGTAGGTAGGTAGGTAGGTAGGTAGAATGAATAGATCAAGGGTCTTCAAACTTGGCAAGTTTAAGTCTTGTGGACTTCAACTCCCAGAATTCCTGAGCTAACATGACTGGAGGAGGAATTCTGGGAGTTGAAGTCCACAAGTCTTAAAGCTGTCAAGTTTGAAGACCCCTGTTCTAGACCAAAGTTCCAGATTTCTTGCTGATGTGTGAAATGAAAACAGCTATTCCCAAGTAGGATCGGTGCAGGCAGTCCTCAACTTATGGCCACACAACGGGGGGGCCAGAATTTCCATTGCTAAGCAAGGTGGTTGTTAAGTGATTCACACAGTTGTTAAGTGAATCCAGCTTCCTTCCCCAACTTTGCTTGTCCAAAGCCAGCTGGGAAGATCACAAACAGTGATCACACTGGGACACTGGCAACCAACGTAAATATCTGCCGGTTGCCAAATTGTGATCACGGGACTGCAGGATGCTGTGAGGGTTGTAAGTGCGAAGACTCCTCGTGAGTCACATTTTTCGGTGCACTTTAAAACAGCTGAAACGACTATACATACAGGTAGTCCTCCACTTACAACAGTTCCATTAATGACTGTTCAGAGTTAAAATGGCACTGAAAAAAGTGACTCATGACCGTTTTTCACACAGCCATTGCGATCACGCGAATAAAATTCAGGCGCTTAACAACTGGCTCATATTTATGTCGTTCGTAGTGCCCCGGCCTCACATGATCCCCTTTTGCGACGACTTAAAAACTGCCGCGATTCACTTAACTCTGGCAAGAAAAACAATATGGGGCAAAATTCACTTAACAACTGTCTCACTTAACAACATAAATTTTGGGCTCCACTGCCCCTGCGTAAGCCGGGGACTGCCAGAATGTTGGAGGGAGGAAATGGGAGCAGCTGTTTGAAGAATCTGAAAACGGGCCTAAGGGTCCAAAGAATAAAATGCTCAACAGAATGAAAAATTGCTCATTCGACCCACAGAAAATCAGGAGCTGACGTCTCCTCACCCTTTTTGGCTATCAGGCAACGTGCGAGCTGCTGCTTTTCAAAGTCTGCATAGTTGCTGTGAAGATAAAAAGAGACAATTGTACATTACAAAAAATTGTCCTAGGTAAGCAGATTTGATAGCAAGAAATAGCAATTCAGGTTCCAGAAGACAAAATTCTTACCACAGCTAATTTTCATTATTGGGGGGTGGGGTGGGGAATCTACTTTGGTCCACAGATACTGTGTTGTGCTCCAAAACAACAGCAATCTCCCTCGTGCACACTTTCTGTTTTGAGTTTGCAGTGCTTGACATCAAACTCTAATAAAAGCTAATTCACAAAAATGAAGACATCCCTGCAAGTAAAACGGTGCTTTAATGTTGTTATGCACTTTTGCAGGCATGAATAATTTTATCGAGGTCAAAATGGGCAATGCGCTCAAAGTAAAATAAGTTTAACATTCAAGTTGACCACTCTAGATATCTGCTATTTATTTTAGCATATCATTTGGCAGTTTTCATTCCCCCACCTCCCGGTTATCTGATACATAGGAGACGATCAGCAAAGGAGGTTGGATGAACAAAAAGGAATTTAAAAAATCTCGATAAAGAAAAAGGAATCCTTAAATTCCAATAAAAATAAAACTGAGATTATTAGAAGCATATTCAAACTAGTTCAAGGTCTCCTGGATATTTACTTTACCATTTATTTCAACAGGATTGGTGCAAGAGAAGATAAAACGGCTCTCCCTGGAAAACCATGCCTCTCATAAGACCTCTATCTCCATCTCTATTCTTAATTAAATAACTCATTACTTAATAAAGTCAACCAATGATTTATTTGTATTCATTAATTCTGAATAAATGCTGCTCTTTGGCGTTGGTTTTGTCACTGACAAAGATAAGGTCCTGAAAATAAAGTAAGATGGTTTGATTTAAGCAGGCCACATTAACAAGCCCCGTGGTTAAATTGTGGTAAAAGATGGATGCCCTTCGCTTCTGTTTTGAACGTGTCCTGTTGGGGGTTGGGAAGATGGAAGGTGCCGAATGATGGCATCATCATAATAAGGGACAACCTTTCCGAGAGAATTGAGGATGTGGGAACCCTCCATTGCAGAGTATAGCTGCCTTTCCCACAGGGGTGTTCCTGGCAATGCACCAAAATATGCTAAGGAGGCCATCAATATCTCCCTCTGACTTTCATTGCAGGATATATTAAGTTACTGCAAAACTCTATAAAAATAGTTTGCTTGGGAAAAGAAATACGACTCAAAAGAGAACTTGGTCCTGCATTAAAAAAGCCAACGGGCAACAGATCAGGACAAGGAGACGGTGGGAAATTTGGCTGCTCTCCTGTCAAAGACACTCAATTCGATGGATGACCTCTGGCAAGCTGTTTGACCTTCCTGTTCTTTGGCTGCCAAAAATCTCAATCCTGGTAGGGCTTGTTTTGCATTTGCACCAGCAAAAGCCTTGCCTTCGAGAACGCAAGCAGAGCGACGTGGCTCAGCAAAGAAGCTACCCGCCGTCTCCTCTGTGCCTCCTCGTCCTTGTTGCATTTCATTTTTACCTGCTTACTTATAAGTTTGTCAGCACAAACTGCATTTTTTTCTGCCTTTCGGAAGAAAAACCAAACAACAGATGTGGGGGGGAGGGTTTACAGTGGGGGGAAAAAAACAATTAACAAAGTCAAAAATCATTCACCAGGAAAATTTAAATTCTGCACGTGCAATATTAGGCATCGTAACATATGTTTACTTTGCATATTATTTTATTCATCTGAAATCCAGCCTGCCAAATATTTCTACAGGCTGCAGAAAAATGAACCCATGACAATGCAAAGTTTGCAGGACAGAGGAAAAACTGTCCAGGGTACTGAAATAAAAATACTGGCAATTCTTTTGATCATTTTTTATGTGTAGTTCACATAGATACTACAGTACATGCACCGAAGCTGCCTTATCTTTATGGTTACTGATTTTATCAGTCAAGAATCTTTAATAGTTGGATAGCTGTATAAATCTCCATGTCCGTTGCCTGAATTTTAAACCAATCTATAGTTTAAATATTGTTCTGTGCTAACAAAGACAAGTTTATTCAACCAGAGTTGTTCCAAATCATTTGCTTTGGGTTTTTTTTTCCCCTCTTTTTCTTTTCAAGTGGTTATGGAAACATTTTTGTTTCTCTCTATGGTGCTATAAAAAGAATTGTATATGCCAATTATCAGTCTGAAAAAGATCCTCCCTACATTTTGTTTGCGATTTCTGGTTTTCTGAAGTTGTCCTTACAGTCAAATTATAACTTGTAACAATGCTAGTGTAAGATTGTAGAATTAAAATAAGCTTTAAACACATCTATGTCCAATATCCAAGGAATAAGGGGCCTGATAGCCTGGATTGTCTGGATATTTCACATCTATCCTTATCTGGGCAGGAAATGTCCCAATATTTATGGAATGATTAGGGTTTCTTGATTATGAGGCCCAGGGTGTTTCTTGACTCAATTTGGTTGCTTAGTGCAAAGGCCTGCTAAAATAACTCTTGCCAATAGAAAATTGATTAATTCCTTTTAGCCATCGAGAGAAATTAAATCAGGTAGCATCATTGAACAATTTCGAGTCATCATTTGCTGCACAGGTAAGATAGAACTTTAGGAGGGTACCTCAAAGCTATGTAGGAGGAGGAAAATCATGGTCCACCAGCATTTTTCTCATCTACTGTGTATGTTAATTAAAATGACCTAACAGTGATGAATAGTTTCAGGTTCCTTTGAAAGCAGTCAAATTTCCATGACAGCATATACAGGCAGTCCTGGACTTACAATCACAATTGAGCCTAAAATTTATTTTGATTCTCGTTTCTCCTTCCCCTTCTGAGAAGCACTATTGTCAGCAAGTGAGATGAGACATCTGTAGGGCCACTCAATCTGAGGGAAGTTGATTTTCCAGCTAAAATCAGGGTATTTTAGGTCTCCCATTACCACTGTAGCCTGTTATCTTGAGAACTTGTGAGATGATTTATAGTTTGGTCACATCTCTGCCTGGAGAAGCATTCTATAATGTAATTGCATGATACTTTTATAATTATACTTTTGATACTTTTTATAATTATACTCTCCAGGCGATTTCCCCCTTCTTCACCACCCCACCAGGGTGGTTCTGGTCGCGATCGGGACCCTCCAGCAAGTGAGCTCGGGCAAAACCGCCCATGATCAGGGATTCCGCTCCGACTCCGATGAGGAACAAACCAGAAGTCATTATTCTTGACTCTTGACAAATGTATCTTTTATGTACACTGAGAGCATTTGCACCAAGACAAATTCCTTGTGTGTCCAATCACATTTGGCCTACAAAGAATTGTCTGTCTGTCTGTCTGTCTGTCTGTCTGTCTGTCTATCTATCTATCTATCTATCTATCTATCTATCTATCTATCTATCCGTCCATATTTTTGCTTCCAAATTCTTTTGGGCCGAAAACTCTGCTGCTAAGCAATGTGGTTGCTATACAAAACATCACACAACTGATTTACATCACCTTTCATTTGGTGGTTGAGTGAGTCACCACTTCAGACTGGAAAGCAAGACATGCAACCTTGACTTGCAATTTTACTGTCACCTTCTCCATTGACTCTCCTTATCAGCAGCAAGTTGTGAAGTAAGCAAATGTCAATCACCGCAGGGTCACTGCAACAGTCATAAATGCAAGGGCCAGTTGTACAGTTACTGTTTCAGTGCCATCAAGTGTTTTAGATGCTTGCTAAATGGGGCAGCTGTTAAGTAAGATCTATATGTTGGAGATAAGAGATTATCACTGCTTACTGGTCTCCGTGCTGCCACATACAGCAGGGGTCCCCAACCACTGGTCCGCGGAACAGGTCCTACCAGGCCGCTGGCTTGCTGGGCACCGCCATCTTTTTTGATGAAAAAGTGCTTCCGTGAGCTTTTCCGGGTAGAAAGCTCACGGAAGCACGCTTTCATCAAAAAGATGGCGGCAGCAGCGCTCGTGAGCTTTTCCGGTAGAAAGCTCACCGAAGCACGTTTTCATCAAAAAAGATGGCGGCGCTTAGCGCTTCCGGTGAGCTTTTCCGGCAGAAAGCTCACGGAAGCACGTTTTCATCAAAAAGATGGCGGCGCTAGCGCTTGCTGGTGAGCTTTCCCGGTAGAAAGCCATTTCACCCGAAAAGCTCACCGGAAGCGACTCATTTTTTTGATAAAGTGCTTCCGGTGAGGTCACCGGAAGCACTTTTTCATCAAAAAAAGATGGCGGCGCCCAGCTGATGCTGGTGATGAATAGTTTCAGGTTCCTTTGAAAGCAGTCAAATTTCCATGACAGCATATACAGGCAGTCCTGGACTTACAATCACAATTGAGCCTAAAATTTATTTTGCTAGATGAGACAGTTGTGACATGAGTTTTGCCCCATTTTACGACTTAACAATGCCACAGTTGTTAAGTGAATCACTGCGGTTGTGAAGTTAGTATCACGGTTGTTAATTGAATCTGGCTTCCCCATTGACTTGGTTTGTCAGAAGGTCCCAAAAGGGGATCACGTGACCCCAGGACACTGCAACCGTCATAAATATGAACCAGTTGCCAAGCATCTGAATTTTGATCACCTGACCTTGGAATGCTGCAACGGTCGTAAGCCTGAAAAACGATCATAGCTCACATGTTTCAGTGCCATTGTAACTTCCAACAGTCACTAAACGAACTGTTGTAAGTTGAGGGCTATCTGTACACAGAAATATTTTTCCAGCTTCCCACTTACATCCATCCTGTATATTCATCTTTTTGCCAATGCCAATTTTCAGAAAAGAAAAACTACTAATGAGTGAAAAAGCTATTTTATTATTACTGGCTATACCAGTAATAGGTAAGTTGCTGGTGGTGACCCATTTTCAATTTTTGATTCTCCCAGGACCATTTGGGTTTCTCTCTCCCTCTAACCTGCCAAACTTGGGGATAATCTAAGATATACCCGAGAAGAATTATGCTTTAGTTAGGGCAACTGCCGGAATCCTGACAAGTTTACTTTACAATAGTGCAATGGGATAAATAATGCAACACATTGTTTTAAGAAAAGACTTCCCTGCGTTGTTTTGGCTTCCAGTTCTTCTACGTTAACTGTGAAGCACTTTTCCGAAATTATTTAAAAAAAGAAAAGAAAATGAACATTAACAGCTGGATCCCATTATGTGTGTTACTTAGTTCAGCAATTGATAAGAATCCAGGAGGCAGTTTTGTAAACAGCCCCCTGCTCCTCTGTTATCTGTGAAAAGAATTGCCGCCTTGTTGGTTCACAGCAAAGCTATTAGAGAGGAACTAAGAAAAACACCACCAATAATGCACTGGAGAATAAATTAGTTCGACACTCAGAATAAGTCAGTTCTAGAAGTCTGGTAATCCTTTTTCATCTTGATAGATGGCGTTAAAGAAGACCCTGTGAGAATCTTGCTTGGAAGAATTACTTTGGATTCAGGTAGCTCCCAAAGAGCTTGACAATACACTTAATTGCAATATAATACATTTTACAGTATTTAATTTGGTGGAACACATTGTTTGGTAAGGGTGCATAGGCTATAATTTTATAGACAAGTCCACTGATTTAAAAAGATGTATGTAGAGCTCAAGGCTAGATTGGAAAGTTTAAAAACACCAGCACTGAAGTTACCTAGTTTGGGTAATGAAATATCTGCAAAAAAAACAACCAAGCTCAGAGAGCACCAAAGACCCCATAGATTCCTTCCTCCTCCTCCTCTTCCTTTCTGCACATCCCAATCCCCCTAACACTGATTATGTTAATTAGTTAGGTAATGAAATGTCTGCAAAAAAAACAACCAACAAATTTATCTCAGAATGACAAATGAGATGTTGCTAAGATGTTACAGTCACCAGTTTTCTTTTTATACAGGTGTCAAATTGTATGATGTATAAAAGTAGAGTTTAGCAATTTAATCTTAATGTTGGAATTGTTTAACCAATATGTAACAGTGAAAACTAAGCAAAAATGAAAGTAGAACGAGGATGATCTCTCTCTATGCATCTAACAGGTTATGTCATTGCTTGTGACAATGTACACTAGAGCAGCATTTTTATGCAATATTTTTTTAAAAATTTTGAAGATGAACTTACAGGTTTATTAGGCGTATTTTGAGTGAAGCAGCCAGGATGCTGGAATAATCACAAAAGGCCAATGAAGCTCTTTGCTTCATCCAGCAGGGCTGAATCTAGGGAAGGAGTGACTCTCTGTGCCAGTTATGAAAATTACACCCTGAAAACTATTGGCAAATGCACATAATCGATCTACCTAACAAATTTAAAAAAATCTTTATAGATAATCTGTGGCTCTCTATTGCCATTTCAAATCTGTGAACTAACTGGGTGGGATTTACCTCTATGCAAAGATTCATAGGATTGCAATACACCAGCTATGAGTCGTGATTTTTGAAATCGAAGAGTTTCAACTACAGAATAAACTGTTTTGTCTTTCGTGGCCTATTTCTTAAATTGGGCTACCTTATATCTTTTAATTGGCCAAATAGAAGGAAAGGCGTTTTTCTTCCTTGACTGGCATGGGGGAGGGAAGTAGATGGGAGCTTCTACAGTGTACATGAACATAACCTGAAAATGAAAGGAGTTACCAGATTAAAATGTCATTAAAATGTCAAAAGATGATACATTACAACTGCAAGTATATGGAAAAATCAGAGTTGTGGATATCACAGAAAATTTTTCTTCTTTACTTAATAATTGATCATAACGGCTCTGACATGCCAGCAAAAATAAAGATACTAATCTATTCAGAATGACAGCTTTTGCTCTATTCCTCTGTTTTTAGCAACTTGTGATTATGTTCGTTCTTAACAGCCGTTTCCTTGAATAGTAAGCTCTTTTATGCTGAAATAAAACAGTATCGTCTCACGTGGTCCTCAATTTACGACGACAATTGAGCCCAGAATTTCTGTTGCTAAGAGCGACAGTTACATGAATTTTGCCTCGTTTTATGACCTTCCTTGCCACAGTTAAATGAATCACTGCAGGTGTTCAGTTACTGATAAGGTTGTTAAGTGAATCTGGCTCCCCCGTTAGCTTTGCTTGTGAGATAGTCGCAAAAGGCGATTACGTGACCCGGAATACTGCGACTGTCATAAATATGAACCAGTTGCCAAGCACCCGAATTTTGATTATGTGACCATGGGGATGCGGCAACAGATGTAAGTGTGAAGACTGGTCCCAAATCCCTTTTTTTTTCCGGTTGCAACTTTGAACAGCGGCTAAAGGAACTGTTGTGAGTCGAGGACTACCTGTAACAGGAAAGTATCATGGCTTGTGTGAGTTGGTGGGAACCTTATAGATCTGGACCATGCCTTGGTTAGTTTGGGAATCCACAAACTCTTCCTGGACAGAAAACTATCTAGCCCCTATTTGGAAGCCACCACCCTCTTAGGCGGATTGTCCCCCCGCTCAACAGTTCTGACCACCGAGAGGTTTCTCTCAGAAGTTGCCTGAATCATCCTGCTTCTGATAGGAAGGCCCTACAGGGAGTCCTCGTTTTGCAACCATTTGTTTAGGAACCATTCAAAGTTACAGCAGCACTAAAAACTGACCTACATCACACTTGATGATCATTGCCGCATTTCCAAGGTCAATAAGATCACCTTTATTGTCCCTTTTTTTTTCCTGTGAACACACTGGCGCACGATAAAAAAATGAAATTCTGAAAGAAAAAAAAAATCAACGATTTTTTTCAAGCGTTCAAAATTCAGGCGCTTGTCAACCAGCATGTAGTTATGAGGGTTGCAGCCTCCCAGGTCATATGATCACCAATTGCGATCTTCCCGGGCAGCTTCTGACCAGCAAAGTCAATGGAGGAAGCTGGATTCACTTAATGGCCACGATTCATTTAACAGCAGCAGTGATTTGCTTAACAGCCATGGCAAAAAAACAACAAAAAAACCATAAAATCAGGCACAACTCACTCACAATCAACTTGCTTAGCAATGGAATCCTGATTCCGGTCATAAGTTGAGGACTACCTGTGTTATCTTATTTTCCAGATTCACACCCCAAAACCCCCTTTAACACCCTTACTCCTCCCAACTCCATCGTTATATACCTGAATTACCTGTTTGGATTCCTGCTGAGTCTATTTCCGATACGTATTTTTCTGCTTCTTGGTTAATTTCACAGACTTCTTAAAGCTTTTCATTTCCCCTTATTATGGGGATCATTTATGCCTGTAACTATTTTCTCATGTTCTCCCATCCCTCTTCGACTTCTCATTTAGGATTTTGAGTTTCAATAGGCTGTATACTTTTTGCCCAGGCTGATTGAAGCTAGCCTCTCTGAAGTCTGTGGCTAATTCCGCTCAGCTTTTCTCCCTCTTTAATCTGCCCAGTTCTCCCAGGGCACCTGATACCATCAGGCTACTGATCAGCTCCTCTCTTCGGTCCGAATTAAATCCAGGGTAGTGGATTCTCGTTTCTCCTTCCTTCTGAGAAGCACTATTGTCAGCAAGTGAGATGAGACATCTGTAGGGCCACTCAATCTGAGGGAAGTTGATTTTCCAGCTAAAATCAGGGTATTTTAGGTCTCCCATTACCACTGTAGCCTGTTATCTTGAGAACTTGTGAGATGATTTATAGTTTGGTCACATCTCTGCCTGGAGAAGCATTCTATAATGTAACCCATAATTGCATGATACTTTTATAATTATACTTTTGATACTTTTTATAATTATACTCTCCAGGCGATTTCCCCCTTCTTCACCACCCCACCAGGGTGGTTCTGGTCGCGATCGGGACCCTCCAGCAAGTGAGCTCGGGCAAAACCGCCCATGATCAGGGATTCCGCTCTGACTCCGATGAGGAACAAACCAGAAGTCATTATTCTTGACTCTTGACAAATGTATCTTTTATGTACACTGAGAGCATTTGCACCAAGACAAATTCCTTGTGTGTCCAATCATATTTGGCCTACAAAGAATTGTCTGTCTGTCTGTCTATCTATCTATCCGTCCATATTTTTGCTTCCAAATTCTTTTGGGCCGAAAACTCTGCTGCTAAGCAATGTGGTTGCTATACAAAACATCACACAACTGATTTACATCACCTTTCATTTGGTGGTTGAGTGAGTCACCACTTCAGACTGGAAAGCAAGACATGCAACCTTGACTTGCAATTTTACTGTCACCTTCTCCATTGACTCTCATCAGCAGCAAGTTGTGAAGTAAGCAAATGTCAATCACCGCAGGGTCACTGCAACAGTCATAAATGCAAGGGCCAGTTGTACAGTTACTGTTTCAGTGCCATCAAGTGTTTTAGATGCTTGCTAAATGGGGCAGCTGTTAAGTAAGATCTATATGTTGGAGATAAGAGATTATCACTGCTTACTGGTCTCCGTGCTGCCACATACAGGTAGTCCTTGATTTACGACCACAATTGAGCTCAAAATTTCCATGCTAAGCAAGGCAGTTAAGCCCTACCTCTATTAAGAATTTCAACTATTTTTTTTGTCTTGCAAGGCCTTATTATATGAAGCCATGTTCCTAATGTCCAGCACTTTTCTTGGTCCATGGTTCTTTTTCCCTCATCCTTTCAGTTTAGTTTAGCCCTCCTGACAAGATTCCCAAAGCTCTTGCCAAACATGTGCTCTTTCCCCATATGAGCTGCAGTTCATGTCTGGCTAAAGTCTCTTGTACTATTGATGAAAGGATTGGTCTAAATCTCAGATTTTATACCAATTTGTTAATTAGCTATTCACTTTCAGTTTGCTTTCCTGCAAAAAAAAACAACTCTCTTTCACACCCAGCCTCTTCACTTCCTACTCAACTTTGTATTCTAAACCGGTGTTTCTCAACCTTGGCAACTTTAAAATATGTTGGCTGGGGAATTTTGAAAGCTGATGTTCACATGCCTTAAAGATGTCAAGGTTGAGAAACACTGGTTTAAAGTAATCTTTCTTAAAAGTAATTGTCCTCTTCTAGCTATAATGCATGACCACAAATGGGAGTGAATTGCAATTAGTAGTTTTGATGTGGCTCAGTAGTCTTTCCACTTCATCTGGAAGCACGCATCAGAAGACAGCTCATATCCTACAAAACATATAGCTGCTCCTACCCCTCTCAATATCTCACTACCACTCTTCCTTTCTTCTCATTGAACTTTTTGTTGATTACTTTGTAGTTGAGAATCATTTACACATTTATACCGTATTTGCCGGCGTATAAGGCGACCCGGCGTATAAGACGACCCCCCACCACCACCGGAAATGCCCTCCAGAAATCCCCAGGGCTGCAGCGGCAGGGCGGAGTGCCAGGGGCCGTGGGAAGAGCAGGAAGGCTGCAGCCTCGGGCGGAGCGAGGCGAGCGGGATGAAGCGGAAGCGACGCAGGGGATCCAGGAAGCCAGAGGCGCCTTCGCTGCGTCCAACAAGCATCCGAAAGCCGGCAGTGGATATACCGGCGTATAAGACGACCCCCCCACTTGGAGGCATGTTTTTCGGGGCAAAAAAGTCGTCTTATACGCCGGCAAATACGGTACTTACTATTCTGTATGTGTCAGAATGGTAAGATTACCCCATATGAAACTCACATTATGCTCACAGTACGTTCACCACTTTTGAGTTATGTATGTATGTATGGTATTCAGCTTTGTTCGGGTATTTTCCCACGTCATTATAGTTGTGCTTTTAATGATGTGGGAAAATACCCGAACAAAGCTGAATACCATACATGTAAGTACCCGCGAAAACTTAAGAAAACATATATATAATCTATATCTATATCTATAATCTATATCTATCTATCTATCTATCTATCTATCTATCTATCTATCTATCTATCTATATCTATATCTATATCTATATCTATATCTATATCTATATCTATATCTATATATATAAAGAAAAACAGGATAAGAATTTTGTTATATAATTATATTTTTGTGGTTTTAATTGGTTTAAATGTTTTTTGTTTGGCTTATTTTGTTGTATTATTTTAGATTAAACCAGACTATTGACACATATAAAAACATTCTTTGTATTTTTATTTTAAAAAAAAATTAAGATTAAATTTTTTGTAGCAAAAATAGTAAATTTTAAAATTGTTCTGTTTTGTGTTTTCAATTATATATGCCACTCAGACTCTCATATGGTGAGATGGGCAGCTATATATATTTCACAAATAAATAAGCAATTCAAAATTATATAGCCATCCTCTGATATACAACTCTGGGCAACTTACAATGAAAAAGAAAATATAAACAATAAACAATAAGACAATAGTTTAAAAACATGGAAAAATGCATATAAAAGCACATTTAAAAAGCTTCATAAAATACAGAAAACTCATAGCTATTGTGCATTATTTATTTCATAGGACTTCTACTCTTTTGACAGGGGAAAGAAGAACAAGACCAAAAGTAGACAACAGAATAACAGAGTTGGAAGGGACCTTGGAGGTCTTCTAGTCCAACCTCCTGCTCAAGCAGGAGACTATACCATTCTGGACAATCTTTTCTTAAAAGCCTCCAGTGATGGAGCACCCACAACTTGTGAAGGCAAGAGAGTTTACTGATTAATTGTTCTCAGGGTCCTTATTTCTAGGTGGGTTTTTTAATTGATTAGTTTTCATCTATTTCTTCTTACCTTGCAGTATATAAAGCGGTATTCAACACACGTTCTTAAAACTATCCCTTCTCTTAATGAAGGCTGCATTTATATTATTTTTTTCTTGCCTAAGTGTAAACCCTTCCTATTTGCACCACTGAATTGCCTTTTGTTGGACAGCTGCAGTGTTTAAGTCTGTTAAGATCCTTCGAGAATGTTCAACCCATTTTCTGGAGTGTTGACTATTCTCACCAACTTGGCCTCATCTGCAAATTTGATTATTTCCTTCCTTCCTTCCTTCCTTCCTTCCTTCCTTCCTTCCTTCCTTCCTGTCTGTCAGAATAGAGTGTTGCAGGCTAACTCTGCCCAAGCCAGCATTTCGAGACTCACCAGGCTCAAGGTTGGCCCAGCCTTTCATCCTTCCTAGATCGATAAAATGAGGAGCCAGATTGTTGGGGGCAAGAGGCTGATTCTGTAAACTGCTTAGAGGGCTGTAAAAACCCTGTGAAGCTGTATAGAAGTCTAAGGGCTATTGCTATGGTAGTGCCTCCCTCCCTCCTTCCTTCCTTCCATCCTCCCTCCCTCCCTCTCTTCCTTCCTTCCTTCCTTCCTTCCATCCTTCCTTCCTTCCTTCCTTCCATCCATCCATCCATCCTTCCTTCCTTCCATCCATCCTTCTTTTCTTTTCTTTTCTTCTTTTTTTCTCTTCTCTTCTCTTCTCTTTTCTTCTCTTTTCTCTTCTCTTTTCTTTTTTTTCTTTCTCTCCTTCCTTCCTTCCTTCCTTCCCTTTCCTTCCTGTCAGAATAGAGTGTTGCAGGCTAACTCTGTCCAAGGTAGCAGTTCGAGACTCACCAGGCTCAAGGTTGGCCCAGCCTTTCATCCTTCCTAGATCGATAAAATGAGGAGCCAGACTGTTGGGGGCAAGAGGCTGATTCTGTAAACTGCTTAGAGAAGACTGTCAATGGACCGTGAAGCGGTATATAAGTCTTAAGGGCTATTCCATTCCAATCCCCATTCTATTCGACTGCCGTGGTGGTGCAGTGGTTAGAATGCAATATTGAAGGCTGACGTTGCCCACTGCCAGGAGTTTGATCCTGACTTGGTTCGAGGTTGATCCAGCCTTTCATCCTTCTCCCAGATCTATAAAATGAGGATCCAGAGTGTTGGGGGGTCAAGAGGCTGACTCTGCAAAAACCACTCAGAGAGGGCTGTTAAGCACCGTTAAGCCTTATTGCTATTGGAAGAGTCCTGGGTGCAAGACACAACCTTGGGACACGCCACTGCATGTGTCCCTTCATGTACACACAGCTCCATTGAATGCAGTTTGTCGACGCAGCTGAGTTGCTGAGAACTGACTCTAGCGGGCATGTTTTCCAAGTGGCGTTTGGGGACTCCGTGTGAAGGGAACACCTCAGAATGGAGAGAGCCAGGCTCTCCATTCCCCCTCCAATGGAAAGCCATAGGGATTCCTCGGGGGGGCTCTGGGCCAGTGGGGAAGGCATTGACCCAGCACAACAGAGACCAGGGGCCTCCTTCAGAAGCTCCCTCAGTGACTTCGCAGCTGGGGCCTCATGTTCGGCCAGCCCACCTCGCAGGGCTGTTGTTATGGGGAATTAAACAGGAAGAGGCAGCCCCATGGAAGCTCTTGAAGGAGGGGGTCCCCAAACTTGGCTACTTTTTTAAGACTTGTGGACTTCAACTCCCAGAATTCTCCAGCCAGCTTTGGAGACCTTTGCCTTGAAGGAAAGGCGGGGAGGAAAAAAGGAGGCAGCCTGCCGGGATGAAGTAAGTGACGAGAGATCCGGCCTCCAGCTCCGTCTGCCTACCTCACAGGGGTGTCGCAGTGGCGGGCAGAAGCGGAAGGACGGAGCACCTCGCGGCTCCGAAACAATAAAGAACCCGCACAACGCGCGCGGCCTGCTTAGGGCGCGACACTCGCTGAGAAGCCGACGGCGATAACGTCCAGCTTTTACCTCAGACGTTGGCGGGAAAATGCACCGGAAGTGGCAACGCCCTTCCCGCGCGGCCCCGTCCCTCCGCGCGCGGCCTTTTCTGTTTGGCCCGACCCCCCCCCTCCCCGGCGACGGCCAATCAGAGAGGCGGGAAGGAGGGCTGCCCGGCAACGGGAGGCGGGACGGCGACGGGGCCTCGCTTTCTATAGCGGAGATGTTGCGGACCGAGAAGGTGCTGCTGCTGCGGAGCCTGCAAGGCCGCTCCGTGCGGGTCGTGCGCGAGCACTACCTGCGTCCGGACGTGCCTTGCGGCAGCGCCCTCTGCCGGTTGGGCTGTCCCCGCGGTGCGTTGAGAGCGGGGGGCGGAGCTTGGAGTGGGCGGGGCGGCGGCTCGGGGAATTAGGTCGTCGTGTGAATGCCGTTCGCGGCCTTCCCGGGGTGGGCGGGGCTTCTGAATGCTTGGGAGAGGGGGAGGAGCCCAGGAGGGGTGGAGCCACGGGGCGGGTTTCCTGTGTGATCTCAAAATATTAGCTTCACGTGGAGAACATGTGAATGTGTGAACACGTGTTGGGTTGGAAAGAGGCGTGTGGTGGCGCAAAATCACTGCTGGTGCTGAAGAGCACGGAAGAAGCTCAGTGTCCAATGGAGGGAGGGGTCTAAACGTAATATTGAAGTTTAAAGCTTGTTAAGAAGTCAAAGAAAAAGACATATTAGAAAGTTCTGATTTAAACAGAAAAGAAAAAAAAAAGTTTAGTACTTTGAAGGGAAAAAAAGGGTGAAAAATAAGGCTTCTCCCCTTTTTTTTCAGTAAGGGTTTGAAAGAATACAATGAATTTTGTAAATAAAAATGGGGACGGTTCCCGAAGATTATTACTAGGTGCAAATAGAAATAAACAGAGAGTATCTTCACTTACTGCACCAATTGGTTTGCCAATTGCACCGGGGCAGATAGGAAAGCACTCCAGAGCAGGGGTCTCCAACCTTGGCAACTTTCAGACTGGTGGACTTCAACTCCCAGAGTTCCTCAGCCAACAAAGCAAAAAAGCAAAGCTGGCTGAGGAACTCTGGGAGTTGAAGTCCACCAGTCTGAAAGTTGCCAAGGTTGGAGACCCCTGCTCCGGAGGGTTAACGTCATTGCCCAGAGGATCATGGGTTGCCCTCTCCCCTCTTTGGAAGAGCTTCATAGCTCCCGCTGCTTCAAGAAAGTTCAAAACGTTCTCAAAGATCCATCTCATCCTGGGAACCCCCTTTTTTTTGAACTATTACCACCTGGCAGACGGTACAGGACAATAAAAACAAGGACAAATAGGCTGAAAAACAGCTTCTATCCCAGGGCAGTCGCTCTTTTGAACCCTACTGTATAGTGCAATATGGATGCAATATCAGGGGTTTTCAGTTCAATTGCATGGAATACGAAGGATGTGTGTTTGTGTTTATTTCCATAGTCATAATGTACACTGAAGATGGCATTTAATTTCGTTGTACGAGGTGCAATGACACTAAAGTAAACTAAACTAAAGGGAGATAAAGCAGGAATGGTTGTCAGTCTTAGCTTGGTCAAAACTTCCATCGCACAAATTGTAAATACGTAGGCATTTACGTACACATATCACAGAATTTTGTTGTTGTTTTTCTGCTTCAGATGGGAAATTGCTCTCCGATGATGTCACCCACTATGTTGTGCCTGACTGGAAGGTGCTTCAAGATTACCTGGAGATTCTGGAATTCCCTGAGCTGAAGGGCCTGGTTTTCATGCAGACCGCATGTCAAGCGATGCAGCAGCAAAAAGGCCGCAGGTATCTGGTCCTCCCCGGCAGGGTTAGTTCCAGGGATGGGATTCAAAATTTTTTACTACCGGTTCTGTGGGCGTGGCAGGGGAAGGATACTGCAAAATCCCCCTTCCCTCTCCACCCCACTAACCTGCTTTCCAGCTCCCTTCTCCTGTGCAGGGCAACAAAAGAAGACCCAGCCGATCAGCTGGGACTCGAAAGGCAGAGAATAGATGGGGTTGGCAGGGCCAGTCAGGGGTGGTATTTGCCGGTTCTCCGAACTACTCAAAATTTCCGCTATCGGTTCTCCAGAACCAGTCACAACCTGATGAATACCACTTCTGAATAGTTCACAGGCCAACGCACTCCTCAGTTGCATCAACAGAGGCAGAGTTTCAAGATCGTGTGATGTGAATGATCGTTAAAAGAAGAATCAACCTGAAAATAAGGATAAATTTTCTCACAGTGAGGACAATCAGCCAGTGGAACAGAACTTGCCTTCAGAAGTTGTGGCTGTTTCATCATTGGAGGCTTTCAAGAAGAGATTGGAATGCCTTCTGGTGTAGAAATGGTGTAGGGTCTCCCGCTTGGGCGGGGGTGGTGGACTAGATGACCTACAAGGTCCCTTCCAACTCTGTGAATCTGAATGGCTTGCCTCTGGAAGTTGTGAGTTCTCCCATCGTTGGAGGGTTTTTGGACAGCCATTTGTCTGGAAGGGTATAGGACGGTGTTGGAAAATCTTTTCGGCGCCAAGTGCCAAAACAGGAGCACCAGGAGAGCTGAGCGTCCAGTTCGTGTGCGAAGACTAGCTGGCCGGCGCCACCCAGAAGAGCAACGGGGACATCTGGCGTGCCCAGAGAGATGGCTCTGCATGCCATGCGTGCCATGGGTTCGCCATCACGGGTGTAGGATCTCCTGCTTCAGCAGGGGTTGGAGTAGAAAACCTCCAAGGTTCCTTCCAACCCTATTATCCTATGTTCTAGATCAGGGGTGTCCAACCTTGGCCACTTTAAGACTTGTGGACTTCAACTCCCAGAATTCCTCAGCCAGCTTTGCTGGCTGAGGAATTCTGGGAGTTGAAGTCCACAAGTCTTAAAGTGGCCAAGGTTGGACACCCCTGTTCTAGATTGTTTCCACTCTACTTTTTCACCAAGAGCCAAGTGAAAGTGTTGGAATCTTGGCTAGAGAAATCCAAGTTCAACTTTGCCGTCAGCCACAGAAATTGATTGGGTTGACTTGGGGCCAGGTGCTGTTCCTCAGCCCAACCTACCTCACCAGGTGGTTATTGTGGGGTGGAAATGGGTGGGGGTGATGATGCAGGAGGGGTTTCTATGAGTGAGTGTTTCCTTGAGCTTCTGAAGGGAAGGCAGGATATAAATCCAACGTCTTCCTTCCGTCATTTCAGTTTTCACCTAGCTAAAGTACTTCCGTTCATTTGCATCACAGTGTGATACAGGTTGTTCCCCTGATAATGAAGAAAAACATGCATGCATCAATCAATCCATAATATACCGTTAATAAAATGAAAAAAAAAATGAAGATTTGCAGGCCGTTCTGTATTTAATCTGCCTTGCAAATTAATAAACATGCTTAAAATCTCACATTCCTTCAGAATTTAGTGAGCAGATTTATTTCAGATTTCAAGTGGCATTGGAAAGGCCAAGATATACAGAATGAAACTGTAAAAAGTATACTGTGGTTTCTTCTTCTTTTAATCGATTGCAAAGGTTAATAATATGCCTTGGCGATTATATGAATACCTCTGTGCTCTAAATACCCTTGAGACATAAAAGGTTAATCAGGGTTGTTTTTTCTAGCCGACATTAATTATAGCATCATTATCTATGAATATATTTCAGAGGTAATGCAGGATTTTAATCAAAAGTCATAGTACAGCAAGTTAATAAAAATGTTTAAAATCTTTCTGCCACTGTTTTTTGTTAAACTGTTGGACACTCTCTGGATTGTGAAAACGATTCCATGTTATGCCTATATAATACGTCTTAATCGTTTTCATTCCTGACACAGAATTTGCCATTTGCCTCCCCACGTGCCCTTCCTGCAGTCTGACAAATGGGGTCAAATATTCCCCACTAAACTTGGAAGTCATGGGCGCGATGGCATGTTTCAGCGGCCGTAAATGAATTATTTTTCACTCACACTTCAATCACATCAATTCTTACGCATAGTTTGAATACTTAAAGTTGGGATGCGATGCTCTTTTATTTAGATATACATCTTACGTTGCCTTTTTATGAGGTTTCAGTGGTGTTGCAAAAATAAATTCATTAAGATTAACAGAGTTGGAAGGGACCTTGTAGGTCACCTAGTTCAACCCCGCTTCCAAGCAGGAGACCCTACACCATTTCTGACAGAGGGCAGTCCAGTCTCTTCTTGAAAGCTTCCAGTGATGAAGCTCCCACAACTTCTGTTCCACTTGTTGATTGTTCTCACTGACAGAAAGTTTCTCCTTATTTCCAGGTTGAATCTCTCCTGGAGCAGTTTCCATCCATTCTTCCTTGTCTGGCCTTCGGGTGCTTTGGAAAATAGCTTGACCCCTTCCTCCTCTCTGAGGCAGCCCCTCAAATATTGGAAGACTGCTATCCTGTCTCCCTTGGTCCTTCTCTTCCCTAGACCAGCCAAGCCCAGTTCCTGCAACCATTCTTCATATGTTTTAGCCTCCAGTCCCCTCATCATCCTGCTTGCTCTTCTCTGCACCTTTTCTAGAGTTAGGTGGATGAACGAGGCTCTTAATCTTGGGTGGGTCTGCAGCCTCGGGAGGTGGGGGGAGCAGGAGCAGCCCTCCCATCAACTGAACAGACTGGCAGGCCGAAGGGGGTCCTGGCATTCTCATTGTCAGGCAAAGCAGGCCAGGTAGGGGGTGCCCAGGCAGGGGTAGGAGGGGCAGCCGGTGGAAACGCCCGTAGGGCAACCCCTGGCCAGCCACCTGCTCCTCACTGAAGTGGTTGATGCCTTCCGATAAATCACTGCCGTAAGATGAAAGTCAAAATATATAACAGAGCACAGAAGAAAACACATTCCAGCCCCCTTGTCACATTACACAATTCCTTTGATATAGCTGTTCAATAATTGCAAGAAACTACGTTGTTTCTAGAAGAAGAAGAAACCCACCCCTCTGCCTCTGCTGTTCTTAGTGTAGTTTAACATATAACATATTATCTGAAGGTCCATATATATTTGAACAGGAAGTCTCAATATGAGGGATGTCTGTTTCGAGTCTTAAATAATAAAGTTGTGCTGCCTCAGACCGCGTCTTTTTATCTTCTGCTTCTTCTACAGGCAGCACAATAAACTGCGGAATTTAGTGAGGGATCCCCGTCACGACTGCATTGTGTTTTTTAATGAATTCCAGATGCTTTCTTATTTGCCACGAGAGCGGGGAGAATCACTGGAGAAATGGCAGACCAGGTACGTGATTCACACAACGCGGCCCTGAACGGTGCAACTTTGGGTCAGCGGTGACGCCTTCATGGTCCTCATCAGGCCTGGCCTGGCCTGGGGGTAGCAATAGCACTAGCCCTTAGACTTCTACACCGTTTCCCAGTCCTTTTATAGCCCTCTCTAAGCGGTTGACAGAGTCTATTGTCCCCCAACAATCTAGGTCCTCATTTTATTACTGACCTAAGAAGGATGAAAGATTGAGTCAAGCTTGAGCCGGTCAGGATTGAACTCTAGGCTGTGGGCAGAGTAAGCCTGCAATACTGCATTCTAACCATTGCACACAAGGAAGGAAGGAAGGAAGGAAGGAAGGAAGGAAGGAAGGAAGGAAGGAAGGGAGAGAGGGGGAGAGGGAGAGAGAGAGAGAGAGAGAGAGAGAGAAAAGGGCAATAGCAGTTAGAATTATATACTGCTTCTCAGTGCTTTTACAGCCCCCTCTAAGCTGTTTACAGAGTCTATTGTCCCCCAACAATCTGGGTCCTCATTTTATTACTAACCTAAGAAGGATGGAAAGTTGAGCCAACCTTGAAGGGAGGCAAGAACAAACCCCCAAACCCCCCCCACCCCCCCCCCCCCACACCCCCCCCCCCCCCCCCCCCCCCCCCCCCCCCCCCCCCCCCCCCCCCCCCTCAAAACACCCCCCCCCCCCCCCCCCCCCCCCCCCCCACCAACCACACAACAAAAAAAAACCAAAACACCACCCTCCCCCCCCCCCCCCCCCCCCCCCCCCCCCCCCCCCAACAAACCCCCCCCCCCCCCCACACCACCCCCCCCCCCCCCCCCCCCTCCCCCCCCCCCCCCCCCCCCCCCCCCCCCCCCCCAAACCCCCCCCCCCCCCCCCCCCCCCCCCCCCCCCCCCCCCCCCCCCCCCCCCCCCCCCCCCCCCCCCCCCCCACCCCCCCCCCCCCCCCCCCCCCCCCCCCCCCCCCCAACCCCCCCCACCCCCCCCCCCCCCCCCCCCCCCCCCCCCCCCCCCCCCCCCCCCTCAAATGAACTGTTGTAAGTTGAGGATTACCTGTACTGGGGCAAAAGCATTTTAACAAAGCAGCACAACTGAGAACTGCCTACCTGGATGTGATTGGGGTGACACCGAAATAAGATGTGCATTTTCCTCCATTTATGTGTTTTATACTCTATTTTTCACATATGGTCTGTTCCCTATTTTTTATTCTGATAAAGTATACTCCGATAAGGCCTAATCAATAAAGTATTTCAGTAAAGTAATGTGGAAAGAGTTCCCCGTTAGTGTTGATCAGTGAACGCTTGAAGTGTTGTGGTTTGCCGGCAGCCTGTGCAGACGGCAGCAGAATCAGACAGTGGGGAAGAACGAGGACCAGTCCGGGAGTCTGGGGAGGACTCGGACGAGGATCCTGCATCCGATGCAGAGATGGAGCCAGGACCATCTGGGAGTGGGGTGCTGATTCCAGAGCCTCCAGAGTCAGGCAGCAGCGAGGAAGAGGAACCAGGGGAGCCTGTTCCCAGTGCACGTATGCGCAGAGCTGCTAGAAGGCAAGAGCAGCTGAGACAAAAGGGGTGACTCGGGAGTAAGGCTTGGAGGTCATTGCCCCTCCCATAAGGTATAAAGGACAGGCAAAGGTAGAGAAACCTTTGCAGGAAGCAAAGTCGTTTGTTCGGTTCAGACTCATTCTTGAAGCTCTTAGGTTGGTTTTCTTTCTCCAGCACGTCGATTGGAGAATCCACGAATGGGTTGACACGTGCCTTTCTGCCCGGAGACTGAATCCTTAATCTTTTACCACGCCCCTTGTCAACTGTCACTTTCCCTAGTTCACGACTCAGTCTTGCCCTATGTGGATGTGGCAAAAGATTAGCTCTTAATTTTTTTGGTAGAAACGTTGGATTCTCCATTCTGACAAGTTCTGCTGGCAGGTTAATGGTTTTCTTTCTAGTTCATTTGACACTTCTGTTATTGGCAGCTCTTAACAGGAAAGAAAGGTGGGTGCTTATCTCGAGGGACTGTTTGAGATTCATTACTGGCTGGGAATGAAAATAATTTCCAGTGTTGCAATAAAAACAAGCCTTGTTTTTAAGATAAGCGTGTGCGTAATTACGGTCTTGGAAACCTAGGTCAGAACATGAAGGACTGCATAGACTTAGATCAGAGGTCTCCAAACTTGTCAACTTTAACACTGAAAAGTTGAAGTCTACCAGTCTTAAAGTTGCCAGGTTTGGAGACCTCCGACTTAGATAGTTGTGGCATGTTTTCAAATGGCAGACATGAAGTCGTACGAACTGCGGGATCAGAGCGAAACGGGAAGGTGTAACATGACATCCTAAAGATAAATGTGAACGCTGATTCTCCTAGGAGCATTTACAATGCCTCCGTGTGGTACTATAATCACTTCTCAGGCCAGATGCCCGTCGTCATGGTTACAGAGGACGAAGAGGCGGTACAGCTGTTTGGAAGCGAAACGGAAGGTGTCTTTGTGATCTCGTTCAAGGTAAACACTTTCGTGCTGTTCTTTTGTGGGTCAGCTTACAAAATTGGTCGCTTAACTATTTTGGGGTTACTTTAGGATCTGGATTCCAAGTGCTGATGGCTGCCCCTGCCAACACCTGGCTGAGGTGTGTTTGTAAAAGAAGCAGAAGGGTTAGGATTAGAAGACAGTAGAGGCCAGTTCTTACACCCTGCCTAGTTTCTTGGATGTAAAGATGCAGGGAGGAGACACGTACATTGAGACTTGCAAGATTCTGTTGAAGTAACCTTACTACGCAGTAGAAGTGCTTCTTGTGGGTATATTTCTTGTCTGGCCTACCTTGCCCAGCCGACATCAATGGTACAATTAATGAAGTAAAATCGGTAGACAAGGCAGACAGTTTGGTCTCCAATTTCTTCTTCTTCTTCTTCTTCTTCTTCTTCTTCTTCTTCTTCTTCTTCTTCTTCTTCTTCTTCTTCTTCATCCGTACACACAGAATTACTTGGACAACTTCTGGCCCGATTTAAAAGCCGCCCACGAGCTTTTGGATTCCATACTCCAGTCGCAACGTGAACGGGAAAGCGAAAGCCATGAAAACAGTGGGAAGGAATACCCCGAGCATCTCCCTGTAGAGATCCTGGAAGCTGGAATCAAATCAGGACTCTACATCCAGGTGACGCTTCCAATGCACGCGCAGAAAGCTTTGTAATTGGGATGAGCCGGAAACGACTAGCATGTATGTATGAGGGGAACCTTTACTTACCTGTATTAAAAAAGACTTGAGTGCAGAATCACACACACACACACACACACCTCCTGGGGTTTCTCATCCTTCCTGATTCAGGACCAACTTGACTTTGCTGCACATGACTTTATTTTTAAAATACTTATTTATCTCGTGCATGAATACATTTTGGCATTTTGGGATACTTAAACTGTTTGGCTCGTAAAAATTCTCAGCATTCCTCCAGGCAGCACTTAGACTTAAAAGAATGTCAGCCCCCAAATCGAAACAGAATATCCAGCACAAACAAAAATAAATAGGGGCTGCCAGTCATTTCCATCCTGTGGACGGCTCTCTTTAGTATTTGAATCCTGAAGCAACCTTATACTAAGTATTTCCAAAGCCCTTCATGGTTCAGTTCTTCGCTTCTCTTAGACCTCGACTGAGGATTTTCTCTGACTTCCTGATACTCTGATACCATAAAGCTTCTCTTACCAATATAATTGAGGGGAAAAAACAACACTCCATTTACGGTATATAATCAGGGAACTGAAATAAATCAAGGTTTATCCGTGCACGATTCTGAAACAGCTCCGCAATTAAAAAAACAAACAAAACCAATGCAATCCTAGGCTACATTAATAGAGGGATAGTACCAGGGGTGGGATTCAAATTTTTAACAACTTACTTAGGTTTTGTAAAACAGTACTAATGGTACCATAATACTATCCAGGGGTGGGATTCTACCGGTTCACACCTATTCGCTAGAACCGGTTGTTAACCTTCTAAGCAGTTTGGAGAACCGGTTGTTAGAAGAAATTACTGGGCTAATCCTGTCAGGAAGGCAGGAAGGAAACATTCTGGTGTTGCTTACAGAAACTGCCTCTCCATTGACCCTTATTACATTCTTGGCAGGACTAGACTTCCTGTCTCAGGAACTTCTCTGGAGTTTTTTCCCCTCCTTTGCTGGTACTTTGCTTGTGTGGAGTGACCATTCAAAGTTACACTGGCACTGAAAAAAGTGACTTAGGACCATTTTTCACACTTACAACTGATGCAGCATCCCCACAGTCACAAGAGGCCAGGTGAGGAGATGTGTGCCTCGATGTGAGTGATGTTGAGTTGGCCACGCCCAACTAATAACATGACCACCCAGTCACGTGACCACCAAGCCACGCCCACCACCTAAGCCACACCCACAGAACCGGCTGTTAAAAAAATTGAATCCCACCCCTGTATAAGATCTCTTGCCATGAACAGCGGGTTGGACTAGAAAACCTCCAAGGTCCCTTCCAAGTTCCAATCTGATATTCTGTCATTTTATTGTTAATTTTTGTAGGGGGTCTTGAATGTGAATAAGCACAGAGCCCAAGTAGAGGCATTCATGCGACTTCAAGGCACTAGCAACAAAGAAAAAGGTGAGGACAAATCCAGCATATTCCATTTGGCTCTCATGCCAAGTCAGTTTTTGCCTTCCTATGCAATGTACCCTTGAGGCGATTTAATTAATTTAATTTAATTCGTTTTAATTTACACCTCAGTTCATGGCCTAACTAGGCTGCCTGGAAAAAAAAGGGGGGGCTGGTTTAATGGGTGGAATCTGCTTCTGACAATGCTGCCTCTACTTTTTTCTGACCTTTGCTCCTCTGTTTTGTTGCAGATACTATGGTGGGTTCAGTTGAACCTGGGGGTCATTTTGGGAATGGGTTCCCCAGAGCTGTTGGGGATACTTGGAACAGGCATGGATTGGATTGGGATAAAAATTAGTAAGATAATATAGTCAGAGCATTTGCAGTGCGACTACTATTATTGGACAAGCCCAGGGCAAAACACAGCACACAGGGGCTTAGACATTTAACAATGGATTATAGACAACAGTTATATACAGAAATATGCGTGGTAGGCAAATACCTTATAAGCAGTCTTTCTTCTGAACTCTACACCGAGAACTCTGCAATGGATACAGGACACAAGGCGAGAGAAACGTGACCTCTAATGGCTGCCTTATATAAACTTCTGTGGACTCGTTGTTCATCTTAAAAGGGCAATACTAATGCTGACTCCTCTTCAATTGCATCAGCTTTATATTGCATCAGCTACATCTGGTCAGCTCTTAAATTGCAATACCTCAACATAATATCCTGAAATGTTGGGTAGCTTTTTTAAAAACAACAACAAGCCAAGTGTATCATATCTTAACATTTATTATGTTAAAACAAGGCTTTTTTGCATATGGAACAAGTATTGTTCCACTTTTTAATTTAATTTAATTTAATTCATCATTTAATGGATCATCTCTTATCCATGAATATCCTTAATGAACAAGCTGAAGCAGATGGAAAATCTCCTGGTTTTTTGTTTGTTTTTTCTCCTCTCTAATGCCAGAGATACTAAGATCTCTTGATCCCTATTTTTTCTCCTTGGTACTCAGATCTCAAGACAGATGTTCTTATTTACGGCACGAAAGCCCGAAATAGGGCAATCCATGGTGATGTGGTGGCGGTGGAATTATTGCCCCAGAAGGAGTGGAAAGAACGGACGGCTGCCCTCGGAGAGACTGAGGGGGAAGAGAAGACCGCTGGGGAGGTTTATGGTGAACCCATGCCCACTGGTACGTGGCCAAGAAGAAGAGCTGTTGAGATCAGGCGGCCAGACCCGGTTATACTTCTGTTCTCTTATCAAGGTTAACTGGGCCCTATCTAACAAATTGAAATTCAGTGTAGAGAAAAGTAAAGTCCTACCCTTAGACAAGAAAAACCAAAAGGACACATATAGACTGGGTGAAACCAGGCTCAATAGCAGGAACTGTGAGAGGGATCTTGGTGGACCAGCAGTTAAATAGGAGCCAGAAGTGTGCAGCGGCAGCCAAAAAAGCCAACACAATCCTAAATTGCATTCACAAAGGGATACAATCAAGATCAAGGGAGGTACTAATACCACTCTATAAAGCCTTAGTAAGACCACACCTAGAGTACTGCATCCAGTTTTGGTCACTACGCTATAAAAAAAATGTTGTGACTAGAAAAAGTGCAGAGAAGAGCAACCAGGATGATTAGGGGACTGGAGGGTAAAACATGCGATAAATAGTTGCAGGACCCGGGCCTGGCTAGTCTAGTGAAGAGAAGGACCAGGGGAGACAGGAGAGCAGCCTTCCAATTTTGAGGGGCTGCCCCAGAGATGAGCTATTCTCCAAAGCACCTGAAAGCCAGACAAGGAATAATGGATGAAATAATGGAGAGATTCAACCTGGAAATAAGGAGGAATTTCCTGACAATGAGAAAAATCCACTTATGGCACAGACGTTACCTTCAGAGGTTGTGGGAGCTTCATCCCTGGAGGCTTTCAAGAAGAGACTGGACTGCCCTCTGTCAGAAACGGTGTCGGGTCTCCCACTTGGGTGGGAGGGTGGACTAGATGACCTACAAGACCCCTTCCAACTCTGTCAGTCTAATAATTGGCATCGGTTTCCCGTCCCAGGCAAAGTGGTGGGCATCCTGCAGAAGAACTGGCGCGAGTACGTGGTCACTTTCCCATCCAGGGAAGAGAATCAGCCGCACACCAAAAACGCCCAGAAGGTTCTTGTGACTCCCTGGGATTACAGGATCCCTAAAATCCGAATAAGCACTCAGCAGGCCGAGGCGTTGCAGGTGAGCGGTTGTGTTTGGCGTTCAAGAGTTCCCTCAGAGTCCAGGGTGGGTGGGTGCAGACATATTTTTCTGCTCTTCTGACCACCTCTGGTGTGGTTTCATGTCAGGACTTCCGGGTTGTCGTGCGTATAGACTCTTGGGAACCAACCTCGCTGTACCCCAACGGACATTTTGTGCGGGTCGTGGGCCGGATAGGCGACCTCGAGGGAGAAATACAAACAATTCTAGTGGAGAATACTGTTTCGGTTAGTCCTTTCTCCGAGGCACAGGTAAGTTTTTCCAGTTCTTAAATTAACAAATATTAGGGGCTGTACACAAGCTATTATACCTTTAAGAACTTGTACAATAAGAAGAGGCCCTATTAGGGCATCTCTGTCTTGCTGTGTGTTCTTCCCTGCTGTAATTGCTGCTTGTTTGGCCTCTGCCTATAGTACGTGTATGTATAGTATATATTCTAAACACACTCACAAAAACAGGCGAAGCCCCTTTTATTCCTTCACTTTGCTTCAAAAGCTCCAAATATCCTTGACTGGAGACAAAAAACTCCCCCACAAGCAGTTACAAGAAGGAGGAAATGCCGTTTAAACTAAAAATGCCTATGAATTATAAAGAGTAAAAACAACACAAACCGCACTGAAACAATTAAGGGAACCAGGCAAGATAAGGGCTTGAAGACGTCCACAGATATCAGAACACACACTGGGAAGGACGCCAAACTGAGACAGGAACAACAGACTAGATATTTTCACGCTTTGTTTCCAGCACTGGCCCATACGCATGTCCATCCTTTTAACCAGTTGTCACAGCTGCAGCCCATGAAGGGAATCAGGGCCCTTTCCTCTCCCATAGACCATGCCATTCACGTCTCTCCCTTACCCTCTCCTCCCTGCGTGCCCTAGGATGGAGGGGGGATGGTCCTGGGTCTTCCTCTGACTGCCCAGCCTCCTCCACAACCTCCGGAGCCACACTCCCACTCTCTGTCGGCTGTTCCTCCTCTCCCTCAGAGTCCGACTCTCACAAGGGCATGACACTGAACTAGATGATACCAGTGCTCAGTTTATGACGCGGCGTTCTCATTGCCTCACTCTTGATGCACGCAGATGTGTGAGATGCCCGCGCTCATCCCGGAGAAGCCGTGGCAAGTAAGTCCAGAGGAGCAGCAGAAGCGCCTCGATCTGAGAGAGACCCATTTGGTCTTCAGCATCGACCCCAAAGGCTGCGAAGATGTGGATGATGCCCTCTCCATCAGGCTCCTCCCCGACGGCCACCTGGAACTGGCCGTCCACATTGCTGACGTAACTCATTTTGTGGCAGCCAATTCTTACACCGATATGGAGGCCAAAGCAAGGTAGGCCTTTTCCTGCTTAACGGCAAGAGGAAGTGAAGGAACTACAGCTAGTCCTCAGTCTACAACAATTCATCTAGTGGCCATTCGAAGTCACAGTGGCACTGACAAAAAAGGACCTTATGGCCGCTTTCCACACTTACGACCTACAGCATCCTCATGATCACATGTTCAAAATTCAGACACTTGGCAACTGGCTCGTATTTATGACGGTTGCAGTGTTCCCTGGGTCATGGGATCCCCTTTTATGACCTTCTGACAAGCAAAGCCAATGGGGGGAAGCCAGATTGACTTAACAACCATGTTACTAATTTAACTGCAGTGATTCACTTAACAACGGTGGCAAAAAATGGGGCAGAACTCACTTAACTGTCTCGTTTAGCAACGGAAACTTTGGGTTCAATTGTGGTTGTAAGTCAAGGACTATCTGTGTACCAAGAATATTGAGCTCTGAATTCTGATCAGGTGACTAGGGGGAGGCTGCCACGGTCGTAAATGTGAAAAATGGTCATGCCACCTTTTTGTTCCCCACTGACGTCGTAACTTGGAATGGTCACTAAACAAATGGCTGTACGTTCAAGGACTGCCTGTGTGATTTGACGAAATTATTTTTCGCCTTTTGTGCTACTCCTGATCTTATTGGTTTCTAAGGTCACATTAAGTCATAGTTTCCTTAACTGTGGCTTGAATAATTCACAGTTTGGTTAGGACTGTAAAATGGGCTGAGGCTGAGCCATAAACTGTGGTTTATTTACCACAGTTGCTGAAAGAATCAACAAGCTGCGTTACGTCTTCCTATAAAACATGAGCCCCACATTAAATCTATTTTTTGTTTTTCTTCCCTGTTAAAACTTCCTTGGTGAATTGTTTCTGCTTAAGCACAATTATTCTGAGCTAAACCGAGGCATCCCATGTCAACAAAGATTGTGTGTGGGTGTGCCTTGGAGTCACTCTTGTCTCCTGACAGGCTCTTGCAGTTTTCTTGGCAAGATTTTGGGAACGGTTTGACATCGGCTGCTTCCTAGGGCTGAAAGAGAGTGAATGGCCCAAAGCCACTCGGCGGCTTTTCCACCTCAGAAAAGGGTAGGATTTAGAGCAGGGGTGTCCAACCTTGGCCACTTTAAGACTTGGGGACTTCAACTCCCAGAATTCCTCAGCCAGAAAAGCTGGCTGAGGAATTCTGGGAGTTGAAGTCCCCAAGTCTTAAAGTGGCCAAGGTTGGACACCCCTGATCTAGAGCCTCCTGGTATCGGGCCCGAGGCCTTAGCCACAACCCCAGGCCTCAACAAAGGTCAACATTTTATCATTAATCCAAATGCTACGTGAAACCTACACCTCTGATCTAAATAAAATCTATATATATGTAAAAGGTGAAATGCCACTCAGGCAACATCACAAAATCTCCCAAATCTTGTCAAGCCTACAAACTTGAAATTTTGGCACCTATGTTCCTCTTGGCTTCTAGGCGCTCCCTAACAAAGGGTTTTTCGAAACGACCATTAGAGCTATTAGTATTTCCTACATTATTATTATTATTAACAGGCTCTGATGCTAAGGAGTTCAACTGCCCTGCCCCACCTGAAAAGAAATCTCTTCCAAATGCAAAACACAAGCAAAGGAGAGGAGTTTCAGTTTCAGTTTCAGAGCACCAAGCAGCTCTAGCACAGAACAGTTGAGCTAAGCCACGCCCAGGCTCCTTGCTGTCTCCTTCTTGCTCACACAGCAAATACTGTTTCAGTTTCCAAACAGCCCTCAACTCTCACACACCCTGACAGGACGCTAGCCAGATGAATACCGATGGATGCTGGTAGGCAGAAGCCTCTCTTATTTTCCTTCCCAAAAACTAAGCCCGATCACATCGTTTCGTAACGAAGCACGGGGATCGAGGTACTTACTTTATATTCGGTAATTACAAGCCTGAATACATCCAAATATGTTACCAAACAAGCTGCCTGAAACTGGCCAGGCAGTTGCCAGGAGTCAAGACTGACTCGAAAGCTTAAAATATAATCATGGTGTTACAAGTTGTTGGTATCTAGTTGTTTTTGGTATCTAGTTGTTTTTAAGCTTCAAAAAGTATGGTGACAGAAAAAAAACAACCACTGAGTACTTTTACTCCCGATTTCTCAGGGCTACTACTTACTACTTAGCTGACCGTCGTTACGATATGTTGCCCGCCGTCTTGAGTGCCAATTTATGCTCTCTCCTTGGGAACGTGGACAGGTGAGTTTTAAGCCTTATCAGCTCCTTGCGACCGGCGCTATGGGTGTATTACTTGGAGCCCTGACACACTGCTTGTAAGTACCTTCATCGGGGATGATTTGAATATTTGTTTTCAGGTATGCCCTGAGCGTTATCTGGGAACTGGACAAGGCCTCTTACGAAATAAAGAGAGTCCAGTACAAGAGAACCATCATTCGCTCTTCTTACAAACTCTTCTACGAGGCCGCCCAGGCTTTGCTAGACGAAGACCTGACTGCTGCAGCGGAAATCCTGGAGCTCAAAGGCATGGAGGAAAATTCCCGGAGACAGAAGTTAGACGAGCTGATGTGGGCCATCAGGAAGCTAACTGACGTTGCCCGCCACCTCCGAGCCAGGCGGAGCAGCTACGGGGCCCTGGAGCTGGAAGGGGTGGAAATCAGGGTTCAGCTGGACGACAAGAAGAACATCGACGACCTGATCCCCCGCCAGCCGCTGGAAGTCCACGAGACGATAGCCGAGTGCATGATCCTGGCAAACCATTGGGTGGCCAAGAAGATTTGGGAGGTGTTCCCGCATCAGGCGCTGCTTCGTCAGCACCCGCCACCCCGGCAGGAATTTTTTTCCGAGGTCCGAGAATGTGCCGGGGCAAAAGGCTTTTCGATTGACACGCGGTAAGTGGATTTATTGTTTGTTTAGGGTACGGCATATTGTACGTGGACGAGCGGTATAAATTAACATTTCAACTAGATGAATGGAACCCCAGAAAATAGGAGCTATGTTCAAATATGCCTAGGCCAGGGGTGTCCAACTCAAGGCCCGTGGGCCGTATCTGGCCCGCAGGCTGCTTAAATGCAGCCCGCAGGGCCGGCCTGGAAATAGCAAAGGACCAGCCCGCAGTGTCTGTGCTCACAAAAATGGGGCATGGTTGAAATCAATCCTGGTTGCTCTTCTCTGCACTTTTTCTAGAGTGTCAACATTTTTTTTATAGTGCGGTGACTAAAATTGGACGCAATACTCTAGGTGTGGCCTTACTAAGGCTTTATAGAGCGGAATTAGCTCCTCCCTTGATCTTGATTGTATCCTTCTGTTCAGTGGTGGGTTTCCAAATTTTTTTCCTAGGGGTTCAAGGAGCGTGCATGTGCACAGGACTGAAAGAATGCCTTCTATATCAACACTGGTGAGCTGTACACGCGCACCTAACGCACACTTCATGCGCACGCAGAGCTCAAAGCACGCAGGGCCTTTGTATCAACGCTGGTGAGCTGTGCTGTTTTTTAGCTCAGCTGAGGCGCACATCAGCTGAGTTAAAAAAAACCAAGGGAATATAGGAGATGTCAGGGTGGGTGCGGGTGGGTGGGGCCAGCCAGAGGTGGCCTTTGCTGATTCTCTGAACTAGTCAAAATTTCCACTACTGGTACACCAGAACCGGTCCGAACCGGCTGAATATCACCTCTGCCTCTGTTAATGCAAGTTAGGACTGCATGGGGTTTTTTTGGTCTGCCGTCGCACACTGCTGGCTTTATTATAGTTATCAGCTTCAAAACTCTTATTGGGCAGGGCTCAACAACTATGGCCCCTTTACGACCTTTGGACTTTAAGTCCCAGAATTCCTGAGCCAGCCATGTATAGCTGGCTCAGGAATTCTGGGAGTTGAAGTCCACAAGTCCACAAATGGCATTGAGCAATTAAGAGAAGTAACTTTATTTTATTTTTTTGACAGGTCTAACAAGGCATTAGCTGACTCTCTGGACAGAGCGGTGGACTCTTCTGACCCCCTGGTAAACCAGCTGTTGAGGTCTATGGTCACCCAAGCCATGTCCAACGCGGTCTATTTTTCAACTGGATCGTGTCCCGAGGAAGACTTCTTCCATTACGGTATTTGCTGTAATGTGGGCGACGTGTCTGTTTCTTATTTCTGCACCTGGTCTTGTGGACTTTGGGCTTATTAGTGTCCTTTCTACCTTAGGTCTTGCTCTAGATAAATACACCCACTTCACGTCGCCCATTAGGAGGTACGCAGATATCATTGTCCACAGACTCTTGTTAGCAGCCACCTCAAGAGAAGAAGACGGAGTTGGTGCAAGAGACGGCTTGCTCGGCAATAAAGAACTTGAAGAACTATGCAGACATATCAACAACAGGAACCGGGTAAGGCTACAGACCAATTTTCTGTTATCCATGCTTTAACCCGAGACAGAGAGAAGCGTGCTTGAGGCTTGAAAACCTTTTCACTGTAGCAATTCTGGAGATGTTCCATGAATGACAGTATTCTGTCTAAAATGGCACCTCGATACTTGATTTGCGGTCCAACAAGGACTAAAAACAATGAGTATCAAAACAAACAAGTGGAGCAAGTGGCCAGTTTTAAGTTTCTGGGTGTTACCATGAAAGAGGACCTGACCTGGGATGCTCACATTGCAGCCCTGGTCAAAAGGGCCCAGCAGAGATTATACTACCTGAGACGTGTCAGAAAACAACAACTGGATGGAAAACTGCTGGTGACCTTCTACCGCTGCACCACAGAGAGTATCTTAACTTACTGCACCTCTGTAGGGTTTGCCAATTGCACAGTGGCAGATAGGAAAGCACTCCAGAGGGTTTAACATCATTGCCTAGAGGATCATTGGTTGCCCTCTCCCCTCTTTGGAAGAGCTTTATATATAGTTCAAAACATTCTTAAAGATCCATCTCATCCTGGGCACCCTTTTTTTGAACTATTACCATCTGGCAGACAGTACATTAGAGTTTGCAGCATAAATTCCAAGTCCAGAAAACACACAGATGACTGATTAAGCAGGATCCTTAACTTCTTTATAAACATAATAATGAGTAAAATTTACAATACTATTTGTAGATTCTGTCAACGTAATATAAGCAAAAACACAAGCAGCAGCAGCAGCTCAGTGCAGATATCAGTTTCAGCAAGCAAGCAAGACTAGTTTCACTTTCAGTTCTCAGCAAAGCACACAGAGCCAAACCACACCCAGGCTGTGAGCTCCCCTTGGCTGGTCTGTTGCCATGCTTACTTCATTAACCATGTCTCTGCCAGTTAATGACTATATTCTGACAGTACAGGATCATGAAAACAAGGACAAATAGGCTGAAAAACAGCTTCCATCCCAGGGCAGTAACTCTATTGAATTCTACTGCATAGTGCAATATTAATGCAGTATCAGGGGTTTTCAATTCAATTGCATAGAATATGAAGGGTGTGTGTTTGTGTTTTATTTTTAGTTTGTGTATAATGTACACTGAAGATGACATTTAATTTCATTTTATGAGGTGCAATGGCAATGAAGTCAACTAAACTAAACCACATGACTTAACCGTGTGACTGTTTCAGCCAGGAAGGACTTCCCGTCTGTCCCGTTTCCTGTGTGCCAGTGACCGCAGCATTACTGATTCCCTCTTCGTCCTCCCTGGCTGTCCCCCCCTCCTCTTCCCAGTTTCTATGTCAGCTGGTGCTCCATTCAAAATCCAAGAAAGAAATACTTAGACTCTTTCGATTCGAGAAAATATATCTTTTACTGGAAGTCAAGTGGTAGCAACAAAAGAATTCTGAATCTGGGGAAATAGGTGCGTAAATCACAGACACAAAGTGATGGCAACGTTCCCACCCCCAATAGTTCAAATGGTTCTTCCAATTAAAAGTTGTGCATGTCATCATGTGGACATCTTCAGGTGGTGATGAGGCTTCTGTCTGTTGACCTTGGCATACTTCGATAAAGGTTTGCAGCTGCGCAGAGAAGAGAAAGCTAAGCAAGAAATAGAAACCTAAGCAAGAATGTACTCTCCCGCCTCCTCAGTTTATACAGTAGTAGTTTGCAACACCTCCAGCTCACTTCCCATACCTTTCCCCCCTCCTCTCCCCCGTTACTTATGACAGCCGAAAGATGCAAAGCAGAGGAAGAAAATCTTGAAGGCTGACATTCTAGCCTGCTGCTTTAACCGGAACACCAAACTGGCTCTCTAATCCTGATTTTCCATTTTAAATAGCCACAGTGAATTTTCTGTTTCAAGGGTACTGAGTTGCTTGTTGGAACAGAACAGACCAGCAGTTCAGATACTGCTGCCAAAGGGACAGGAGCCAAAGAAAGGGACAGGCAGCATTAGAGGTACCGGATTTGACGCTATCTGAGACCGTGACTCTAAATCAGGGATCTCCAACCTTGACACCTTTAAGGCTTGTGGAATTCTGGGAGTTGAAGTCCACAGGTCTTAAAAGTTGCCAAGGTTGGGGACCCCCCCCCCCTGCTCTAAATGGTCTTGAGAGCAACTTCTGTGGCTAATTGGAATTGCTTTCTTCGGAAAGGCGGCCCAGCATGTTCAGAAACAGTCCACGGGGCTCTTCCAGTGCATGTTCTTCAGTGACAAGAGTCCTGCAAGGGAGGAGCAGCGCTCAGCGGACGGCGTGATCTATTCAATCCGAACCAACGGGGTGCTCGTCTTCGTGCCAAGGTGAGGAGGCATCTTGGAAAGAGGGTGAGGAAAGGCCGTGGGCGTGGCAAGGCACTGGAAAGCAAGGGCAGAATTTCAAGGAAGACGTTGTTCTGAATCCATTGCAGGAAAACACTTTTGTCAAGGTAAGAGTCAACAGATGAGAGACAGCGAAGCTCAGAGACTTGGGAAGAGGTTCTGCACAGATCCCAGGGTCAGCTAGCAAAGTTTTGCAGGCAGTGGGGCTGTTAACGGTCTTCTGAGGAGGGTCCCTGCCACACAGATGCTGTGGTTTAGACCTCAATCCATATAACGGCAAGTGAGAATGACCTGGGGAGACAGGAGGAGGAAGAAGTGTAGCCTAGACCAGGGATTGGCAACCTCAAACACTCAGAGTCATTTGGACCAATTTCCCACAGAAAACATCGGGAGCGATAAAAACCCTTCCCAGGCCTGACTGTTTCCTGAGCAGCCACATGTAGTTGAATTAAAAGTTCCGTTTTCTTCTGAAACTTTTCTTGGATTTATCCATGGTTGGTCTACTGGGTGTCGAAAAGCTCAATAAATCGCTGGCCAGTGGGTGTCTCACAACATAAGTGACGCATATTTTGAGCAACAGGGAGACACAGCAGAGGGATGAAGGAGCCACCTGCGGCTCCAGAGGCATGGGTTGCTGACTCCTGGCCGAGACAACATCATGCAAAAGGCATCTCAGCCCACGGAAGGAAAAGAGATGTGGGAAGTGTCTCAGAAGGGACAGCCACACACACCCACCCCACCCCGGTTCTCTGGAAGGTAAAAGTAAGGGAGAAGGACTTTCAGACTTCAAGATTCTGTTACTATAACCTTAACAATAAAGCTATTTTTAGTACTCATGGCTGTGAAGATTCTCAATGATCCAGGTCATGGTTGTCCCAAATTGGCATCCTTCAGTCTCAAGAGACGATGGTATCATGACTGTGGGGATGCTGCAACAGTCGTAAGTGTGAAATATGGTCGTAAGTCACTTTTTTTCAGTGCCATTGTAACTTTGAATGGTCACTCCACACAAGCAAAGTACCAGCAAAGGAGGGGGAAAAAAACTTCAGAGAAGTTCCAGAGACAGAAAGTCCAGTCCTGCCAAGAATGTAATAAGGGTTAACGGAGCGGCAGTTTCTGTAAGCAACACCAGAATGTTCCCTTCCTGCCTTCCTTACAGGATTAGGCCAGTAATTTCTTCTAACAACCGGTTCTCCAAACTGCTTAGAAGGTTAACAACCGGTTCTAGCGAATAGGTGCGAACCGGTAGAATCCCACCCTTGGTTTGAAGCAGCCTTTTAACCATGAAGGAACGGGATTCGTAAAAAAAACATTAAAAGGTTGTGCTGGTACCTTGGTCTCGTGTTTGCTTCCTTGGGACCAGGTTTGGGCCAGGACACTCAGTCTCTGATACAGAGTGCATTTTCCTCCCCCGAATAAGGTTATCTGGGACATGACCTTCAGGGTGCCAATCCAGAGTGCTCTTTTCTTCAACAGCCAATCTAGACTTTCCTTTGGTTCCTTTAACTCAGGGGTGTCAAACTCGATTTCATTGAGGGCCACATCAGGGTTGTGTTTGACCTCAGAGGGAGGGCCAGCTTGATGTCCCTGTCCTGTGGTAACCCGCGGTGCTTCTGCCAGCAAAAAGAGGCTCCTGAGCTCCATTGTCGGCTGCGACGTCCTCCTCTGCAACCCTCTGCCAGCGAAAACGGAGCTCGGGAGGGTGGCAGGCAGCCTTCCTGAGCTCCGTTTTCACTGGTAGAGGCACCAAGGGCCGGTCCTTTCCTGCTTCCAGAGCAGCCCCGCAATCCAGATCTGTCCACCAGGCTTTGAGTTTGACCCCCTTGCTTTCCCAGTGACTTGTATTTGACCCATGGGCTTCCTGGCTGGTAAATATAAAGGGATAAAGGCATCTTCATTGTCAAGCGAGCCCTTTCTCTTACAGGTATGGTATTAAAGGGGCTGCTTACCTGAGGAGCAAGGATGGGCTGGTCATCTCCTGTCCAACCGACGGGAGCTGTGAATGGCAACCTGGTTCTCTGCAGCGCTTCCCCAGCAAAATTACCGCCACTCCCGCCGTTGGAAAGCCTGTGACTTTGAATCTCTTCGATCATGTGACCGTAAGTGATGCCTCTTGATGACAGGGTCCCCAACCCCCCATGCTGCAGCATCGGTCCACGGTCCATCAGGAACTGGGCCACGCAAGCAAAGCGAAACCACGCCCCCTTCCTGGTCTGTGGGAAAACCTCCCTCCACTGGTCCTTGTTGCTCAAAAGCTTGAGGGGGGCGCTGCTTTTACAACAGGCACCATCTGTTTATGGAAACGAGCAAGTGTCAGCTGTTATGCTCGGTTGTGCTTCACTACTATTTGGTGACAAGGCTACAAGGAATGGTGGGGAGCGGGGGAAAATGTAATGGGGAAGCTTGGGGGAAACTGAAAGTAAGCTCTGTTATCTCCTTGAGATGCTGCTTCAAGGTTATCCGGCATACCAGCTGTATCTCAAACGGTGCCTGTATTGTCCGTTATGAAAACCTCTTGCTTCAACCTCATTGGTTGCCCGGGGGTGGGTGAGTAATGGGAGGCAGCTATTGGGGAGGTGGGCAGTGTTGAACTAAGGGATTTTAGCGTGCAATTTTCAGTTCTGGCTTTTCATGACTACGATAAGCTTGATTTCGGATAAAACTAGACCTTTCTCAGCTAAACGGGAGCCAAGGGTCGCTTTTTATTGAAGGAGGTCTGACAAAAGGGACTGATACTCAGAGTTGTTTTTTCTACCCAGGTGAAAATCTCTGTACAGGCATCTCGCTGCCACGCAGACAGGATCCAGCTTCAGATCACCAGCTGCAAGCCGTACGAGACGTCGGAAACGGAACCATCTCAGAGGCCCCAGATGTCTAGAACGGACTTGGTAAGGGAAGTCACCAAGACAGCAGAGGAAACGCAACTGGCACAGAATCTGGCCAAAGCAAACCAGGTAAAGGAAGGATTTGATGAAGAGTATCGGCAGACCCAGTGCAAGTGGAGTTTGTATCACCTGCTAGAAGAAATCAAGGATTTGTCTCTCTTGGATGTATCGGCAGACCATGGCGCATGACACCTCATGTCACACGGCTTCTGTGCCCAAAATCTCTTTTCTCAGCTTATCTTTCTTTTAAAGTTGTAAATTTATTATTACAGTGTTGTTTATCTAAAAAAAATATGGAAATTCTATTTTTAAGATTGCATTATTGCTCACGGAAGATATGCTTTGTCTTTTACAAATGAAATACCGAGAAGTGTAAATAGTTCTTGAGCACCTCAGGGAGTTAAGTGATGATGTAGCGTCTTAATTCTTTAAAATACTCCTGCTTGGTAATTTTGACTGTGTAGAGATCTACATTAAGTGAGCTGCTTTAAATTATTTTAATGGGTAGTATAGTGTTTCTCAACTTCGGCAACTTTTAAGATCATGGATGCCAACTCCCAGTATTCCCTAGCCGGCATGCTGGCTTAGGAATTTTGGGAATCAAGTCTATGCAACTTAAAAGTTGCTGCTTGTGTTAAGAAACACTGAGATACAGTACCGTTATTTAATCTTTTTTAGTTGTTTGACATGCAGATACTTGGATATACGGTATATAAATGTCAGGAAATAGTCAGATGTAGCTGTAAGAACAAATTTAGTTCAGTCTTTTTTTAAAAAAAATAACTTTGTTTGTAAACAGAGAATTGCTTAGTGTTTGAAGAGTTTTTGAAGTCTACAGGAAGCAGAGCCAAGCAATTTTTGATGCTCAGATATGCTATTTTCTTATGTTGAAACTTGGGTTTGCAAGGCCTCTTTGTAGGAATCCTAATTTCTTTATTAAAAGCACAAAAACACCTGGATTTGCACAATACAAATTACGAATGGTTAACCCAATGTTCTGGATCTGCAGTGGACCATGTACTAACCTCATAGGTTGTATTCTCTAGTCTAAACACACTAAAATGCTGGTGACTGATCTGAACCTCAGTGTCTTAGCTGCTGTTCATAATACCATGTGCTCCTTAGTTGAGGGTAGAACTCTTATCATTCACACGCCTGACTTTCCCCTGTAGCCCAAGCACTCAAGTGAGTTCACACAAGCTTGGCATAATACGTGAAGCGAGCTTTTATGTCTCAGAAAAGGTCCAGGAATTGCCAAGATTTAATTCATATGAATTTGTGGAAGCAATAAAAATGTCTTCTCCTTCCCCAACAACGATCAAAGCTGGCAAGCATCACTTTCAGTGGAAGGACCAAAGATTTCATGACCTTGTTTGAACTCTGCATTTAGCAGCCAAGGGAAAAAAAAGGGGGGGGGATGGAAAGTTTAACTGACAGTGTCTGTCAAACTTGACTGGTTCCAGAAGTGAGTGTCCACATTGTACAGTGCTTTTACAAAAGTGGTTTGGAAAAATAAAAAGATATTCCTCGTTCTGTTTTTGTATGATGGGTAGTAAACCTGTCTAGGCTAGGAACACAAATACAGGTGGGGTTATTTCTTACCTGACTGGAGACCTCCAGGAAATCTGTAGTTTGAAACTTACATCAGGAAGCAAAACACTCTGAAATCCTAGAGAGGTATATAAGCACATTTTGAGTTTCCCTCCAAGAAAAAAGCAGAGACATGTTCCATCAGGACTCGAGTCTGACCCAAAGGTGTACTTTCTTTCCCCACATCAGATATGTGGGATATTTTAAATCCAGTCTCTAGGTATAAGTTGGAACCAGACAGACATTAAGGTATCGGGCTAGAAACCGGGAGACTGCTGAGTTTTAGTCCTCCTAGCTGAGTAATCTTGAGCCAGTCCCTTTTTCTCAGACCTAAGAAGGAGGCAATAGTGCATCATTTCTGGAAATCCTCATCAAGGAAACCGTAGGGACTTTTCCAAGCAGTTTCTGAGAATTGGACATGACTCAACAGGAGAGGAAAAAAGGCCTAAGTATTAGTTGTAACCTGCATGAAATGGAACAACACTGCAATCCATTTTGGTCACCATACTACAAAAAAAGATGTTGAGACTTTGGAAAAAGTTCAGAGAAGAGCAACTAAGGTGATCAAAGGCCAGGAGACAAATACATGAAGAAGAATTAGGGGTGACATGATAGTAGTCTTTCATGATTTTAGTTCACTCTGCATATCCTTTCGTTCGTGCCTTTAAATCCAGAATATCTGGACATCAATTTCTAGAAGACAATCATAGCTTTTAACCAGCAATTACAACATTAATAGATTTTTTTTCAGGTTATATATTCGTTCTAGTTTACAAGATTTATTATTTTCATTTCCAGTATAAAATATGGGCAATTACAAATATTTCACAATGGGAAAGTTATAAAAGATTTAAAGTGTAGAAATATAGCATCATTTGACTTTTATGTATAGTTTTCATTAAAATTTGCTGTACAAATGTTTAAAGCTTAAAATGTTCTTTCACTGAAATGAAAACACTTCTTTAAAACGTTGGCATAACAGAAAACACTGGAAATTATAGCAGCTGCCAAATTAACCAGCCTCGACATCTAAAGTTGCCGTAAAAACAAAACTATGCTACTCCTATTCCACACAATTAAAAAGACACTTGATCTGTACTACTTTGCATGTCCTCCGTAGGTTGAAAAGGGGCGCCAACAACTTTGTCTACGCAGACCTCATCCTTCTCCTGAGCTGTAATGGGGCCGTATTCTTCACTGGTAGGCAAATCTAAAGGAAACAAAAAGTTGGCTTTAAAATCACGATTTGTGCATCAGCTTTTTCCCCTCTGACATAATTGCCATGGCAGAGTTTTCCAGCTGGTCAATTGCTTCCTGAGTTTTATGAAGTGAAAATAATCTCTTTAGTTGAGAATGGGAAATAATTATCACTAAAGTATCAACTTGCAGAAAATACTTGTTTTTTTAAAAAAATCTGAACGTGCATACGGATTATTAGAAGATTTCCATGGAGGACTATAACCAAGTCCAATAGAATCAGGCTCTGCCAGAATTCTCAAATCAGAATCTTGCGCTGTTTAAATAGCACAAAGCCTAAGAAACCTTGAGCTGTTTCTTTGTTCCCAGCTTCACCCCAAATACTTGCACCAAAGGTGCACAACCATTTAGGTGGCTAGAAGTCCACAGTGGAAGGACTCGGAAAGAAAGAAGTTTGGGGCCCAAAATACAGGGGATTAAAGCCCAAGTAAAATTTCAAGATGACCCATTTGGGGTAGTGGAGAAGGTACTGGATTAGAAACCAGGGGATCTAGTCTCACTTTAGGCATAAAGCCATTTGGGTGACTTTAGGCCAGTCACTCTCCCTCCGCCCTAGGAAGGAGGCAATGGCAAAGCGCTTCTGAAAAGCTTTGCCAAGGAAACTGTACAGTCTCTGAAAATTGGACACAATTTGACAGGAGGAAAAAAAAACTTTCAATATATAGTTAATTAACTTATGTATGTATTTAGTAATATTCCTCTACAGCCACATTGAAAATAATTATTGGAGCCATGCAGCCAACAGCTGGGATGGTTGTATTGGGCGAACACCAGTTTACAGCCCAGGCACCGTTTGTGGCAGCCCTCCTGCATTTTTGCCAGGGGTCCAAAAACTAAACTAAAAACACCATTGTAAACTATATCAGATTTTTTCAGGGGAAAAAAAGGGACGCTGCCTTAATAAACCACATCAAGGTTGGCTTGGGAATTCTGGGAGCTGAAGTCCACAGGCCATCAAGGGGCCACAGCTGCCCATCCCTGATTTAAACACACCCTACAACTGACTGGCATGAATCTTGGTCTCCCAACAACGTGGATTAAGAGGCTTGCCTTTTTTCCACTACTGTAGTTACTCCCAAATGTTACCATTAAATGGAGATCGATTGGCTGCCCTTTTTTCAAAGACCAAATTAATCAAGAGGCATCGACTTTCAACCACAGCCTGAATCGGTAATTCCAGCAACACAAATATGAAAATTCCCTCCAGCCACTGTCATCAAAATTCCACTCATTTAAATTATTATTATTTAATAATAATATGAAAAATATTATTTAAAACAAGACTCTTCGTCCTTCAGGAAAGCAGCATTTGAGGGATGGAAACCTCTCTGGGAATTCTGGGAGTTGGAGTCCACAAGTCATAATGTGGCCAGGTTTGGGGACCCCTGGTTTAAACGATTTAAAACTGTGACTTTTGAGCAGGAATCTGAGAATTCTAGTGTCCCCCAACTGCCTCGGTCTTTCACGGTTGACACTTAGACCTCACCATCGTTTGGAGATTGACTGAGCTGGTTTTTTGCCTGTCTTCTTTCAAGGGCTCTTTGTCGGTTCCTTTCGATTCTCTGCTGTTGCTCCTCGGTCAGGGCAGGACTTAAAGAGGGAGAACCAGATTCTTTTGGGGAATTCTGTGTTTCGGGAAGGAAAATTGGTTCTTCGGTGGCCGGGCTGTGTCTATTGTTCTCATCTTCTTCACCTGTTTTAGATGGAAGAGGATCACTATTAATCAGCTATCAGCAAGGTCTGTGTTTTTCAACGTTAAGCTGTGTGGACCTCAACTCCCAGAATTCCCCAGCCCGCATGGCTGGCTGGGGAATTCTGGGAGGTTTTTTTCCCCAATTTTTTTTCATTTCAATCGACATATAACAACAATACATTAACAAGTGTGGCATCAATATATCATACATTTCTCACTGCATATATTCATATTAATTCATACTTCTTCCATATTTATTTTCAACCTTACTCTCTCCAGATGCCTACCACCATATCAGTTAGTAATTCCATTATTCAATTTTCTCCGTTTTCATTTTATTTTATTTTTTTAATTAAAGAATTCTCATTCTTTTTGCAAGCAGTATGGTTCCAAGTTTAACATCTCAATACAAACATGACCATAGTTACCTATTCATTTTATTTGTTTAACTTCACATTACATCAGGGGTGTCCAACCTTGGCAACTTTAAGACTTGTGGACTTCAACTCCCAGAATTCCTCAGCCAGCTTTGCTGGCTGAGGAATTCTGGGAGTTGGAAGTCCACAAGTCTTAAAGTTGCCAAGGTTGGACACCCCTGCATTACATCATCCTGGGAATTCTGGGAGTTGATGTCCACACAAATTTAGTTGCTGAAGTTCAGAAACATTGATCTAGGCAACCTCTACAGTTAAGCTGGTAGAAAGGCCCAAATCAATATGGCCTCTTTTCAGGAAACGTTCCTTTATTTATTTATTCTTCGATCTTGTTTATGGCCTGCCAGTGGAGCTGGCAGCAGACTCGGACAGTGAGGAGGCTGGGGAGGAGCATGGGCCAGTCCTGGAGTCTGGGGGAGGCTCTGACGAGGGCTCTGTGTCCAAGGCAGAGATGTGGCCAGGGCCGTCCGACAGTTGTCAGCTGCCTTTGGAGTTGGAGATCAGTGGGGCAGAAGAACAGCTGGAGCCTGTTCCCAGTGTGCACATGCGCAGAGCTGCCAGAAGAAGGGAACAGCTAAGGAACAAGGGTCGGCTCAGGAGTAAAGTCATAGGTGGATGGTGAATGGCCCCTCCCATAGGGAATAAAGAGGAGCAAAAGGGGAGTGGGGTTTGCAGGAGTTCATTTAATTAGAGTGAAGATTTGGTCGTGACTCCTTGCCAAGTATTTTCTGCTACAACGTTGTGCTTGGAAGCTATCGGCCTGGCAACTCTCCAAGCTAATAAGGTCTGTAGTTGTAAATCACTCTTGAAAGACTGTTTGCCAGGACTTTGTTGGATGTGAATGAGAATAAAGAAACCTAGTTGTAAAAACCAACTGTTTCTATATTTTTTGGGATCCATACCGAAGCAACCACAGACACATCGTTTTTCTTTCCTTGCAACCCCAATTCTTTCATAAATGAATGTATGGAACCATCGCACAGAAATCTGATAACTAGACAGACGCTGTCGGCAGGAACCATCACATTAATGTGCGTGGCTACCTGGGGATGTATTGTATTGCTTACAAATACAACCGATATTTATTGCAGCCACGTGTTTTGTACTTGAAATGTATTTTCTTTCTAGGCCACCTCCCAAGTTGAACGGTACTGAATGAAGAGAATAAAACAACTCCTTTTAACAGTCTGAGATAGTCCTACACTTAGGCAAGAAACACCAAAAGGACACATACAGACTGGGTGAAACCAGGCTCAATAGCAGTAACTGTGAGAGGGATCTTGGAGTCTTAGTGGACAACCAGCTAAATAGGAGCCAGCAGTGTGCAGCAGCAGCCAAAAAAGCAAATGCAATTATAAATTGTATTAACAGAGGGATACAATCAAGATCAAGGGAGGTACTAATACCACTGTATAAAGCCCTAGTAAGACCACATCTAGATACCGCATCCAGTTTTGGACACCACATAAAAAAGATGTTGAGACTCTAGAAAAAATACAGAGAAGAGCAACCAGGAGGATTAGGGGAGTGGAGGCTCAAACAAACAACGAACGGTTGCAGGAACTGGCCATGGCTCGTCTAGTGAAGAGAAGGACCAGGGGAGACAGGAAAGCAATGTCCCAATATTTGAGGGGCTGCCACAGGGAGGAGGAGGGGGTCAAACTATTTTCCAAGGCACCTGAAGGCCAGACAAGGAACAATGGATGGAAACTGAACAAGGAGAGATTCAACCTGGAAATAAGGAGAAACTTTCTTGACAGTGAGAACAATCAACCAATGGTACAGCATAACCAGAAGTTATGGGAGCGCCATCATTTGAGACCTTCAAGAAGAGATTGGACTGCCATCTGTCAGAAATGGTGTAGGCTGTAGGCTCTCCCGCTTGGGCAGGGGGTTGGACTAGATGACCTATAAGGATCCTTCCAACTCTGGTTATCAAAAAAGAAAAGAAGTTTTCCTTGGCCTTCAATTGTTGGAAACTGAATTTCTTCCCAATTCCACTGTTTTGTCTCTTCACACACACTCTCAAAGTCATTCTTAACCCAATTTTGAAGAAATTTCATCAAATTCACCAGTGTTCTAATGATTTCCAATATTTCTACCTATTACAGACCTGGGCCTTTTATGATCCTGGCGCACATCCATCTCTTTGTAGTCTGTTCCTGTCCACCCCGAGACGGTGGCAGTGAGGTGGCAGACGCCATCTACAACAGACTTACTTTCTTATGTGGGGCCCTTGGGAAAAATTAATTGCCCACCCCTGACCTAGCCAGGTTCACTTAACAACCGTGTTACTAATTTTTAAAAAACTGCAGTGATTCATTCAGCAACAAGTGAATCAAATAACAAGGCAAGATAGGTCAAAAAACGGGACCAAACTTACTTAACAAATGTTTTGTTTAGCAATAGAAATGTTGGGCTCAACTGTGGTTGTAAGTCGAGGACTAGCTGTACTCCTCATGAAGAAAGAGCTAGATCCGTGATGGCCAACCTATAGCACACATGCCAGAGGTGGCACACACAGCCCTCTCAGTGGGCATGCACCCTGTCGCCACCTGCACTCCTGGTTTCTGGTACCAGCTGGTCTTTGTAGGTGCTGGGGCAGCGGAAAACGGCATGAAAATTGGTTAAAAACACAGGCTGGTTTTTTGGGCTGTTTTCCGGGCCTTTTGCAGGCCATTTTGCAGGCCAAAAACAGCCCGGAAAACAGCCAAAAAAACAGCCATGCGTACACTTGGCCAGTTTATCTTTGGTTTTCCGGCACTCCAGCATGCACACATGCACATGCGTTACAGTCTGGGCATTGAGTGCCCAAAAGATTCGCCATCACTGAACTAGATGATTCTTAACCAAAATGTGATGACCCAAAGGGGCGTGGCACAAAGGCAACACGTCAAATAAGCAAGAAGAGTCCCCTTATTATCTCCAACTTTGCCCCCAATGACCAGGTTACCCTCGGCTGGAGAAAAACTCTCCCAGGATCAGCCTTTGACTGGAGAAAATTCAGTCCGAACACAAAGTACACACAAACTGTAACTAAAAATCCAAACAAACAAAGCTGTAACAATTAACTTGACAGGGCAGGAGAAGGAATTGCAGACTTGAAAGCACAGAAAAACATACACAGTTGGGAAGACGCCAGGAACACCGATAAGCCTCAACGGTACCAGATAATTCACGAGTTGCTCCCAACAGCTTGGTGTGCGCAGCTTCCTCTTTAAACACTGTGTTCCCAGCTGCAGCTAATGAAGGGAATCAGGGCCCTTTCCTCCCCCGTAAGGCATTCAACCCATGTTGCTCTCTCCTCCATCCCACCCTGCATGCCCTAGGATGAAGAGGGGGTGGGCCTGGGTCTTCCTCCGAATTCCCTCTCCCTTACTCTACCTCTCTCCTGCTCTGCCCAGCCGGACTGTGCCCTTCCCCAGTTTCTTCCACAGCCAATGGAGCCACACTCTCACCCCGTCAGCTGCTCGGCTTCCTCCTCCGAATCAGATTCCGAGAGAGGCATGACGCGATAGCTGGAATTCTTGGGAAAAGGGATTCCAACTTATATGGAAAGCACCTGGTTGGGGCGGGCTATCCTGGAACTGGGATTATTCTGCTCTTACCCAACGAAACATTTATTAATAAACACGCACAGGCGTTTATCTTCTAGGCTTACTCAATACAAACTACAGGTAGTCCGCAACTTACAACCCTTTGCGTGTTCAAAGTTACAACGGCACTGAAAAAAGGAACTTACGACCGATCCCCACACTTACAACTGCTGCAGCATCGTCAATAGTTATGTGATCAAAATTTGGCCACTTGGCCACTGGTGTGTATTTACACTGTAGTCCTCAACTTACAACAGTTCATTTAGTGACCGTTTGAAGTTACATCGCTGAAAAAAGTGACTTTATGACCGTTTTTCACACTTATGACCATTGCAGCATCCTCACGGCCACGTGACCAAAATTCAGGCGCTTGGCGGTCTAATGACGGTCGCAGTGTCCTGCGGTCACATGATCCCCTTTTGCGACCTTCTGACAAGCAAAGTCAAGGGGCAGCCAGATTCACTTAATGACCATTTTACTAATTTAACAATTGCAGCAATTCGCAACAACTGCGGCAAGAAAAGTCGTAAAATGGGGATAAAACTCACTTAATGAATGTCTTACTTAGCAACATAAACTTTGGGCTCTATTATGGTCGTAAGTTGAAGACTACCTGTACATCAACTGCAGTGTCTTGAGTCTTGTGATGGACCATTTGTGACCATCTCAGCTGGCTGCTGACAAGCAAAAACAACAGAAGAAGCTAGATGTCAGGACTCCGACATGCATCCCCGTTCAAATTATAAGTCTCTAGCCGCACTGATTTATTAGGAATGGCCATGTTGGCGTTAGCTGGGCGCAGCTGACACTAAAATACATCGTTCATTTCCCCCTTGACCCTGGTCTTCCTCCTACCCCCTGGGTGTATATTCTCCAATGGGACACATCCATAGCCAAGAATCATCAATCATGCTCTCCAGTAATAATCTTGCACACCAACAGCTTCGGCTGCCAAGGCGATTATCTGAAGCATTTAAGGAATGCACTGCTTTCCCCCCACTCCTTTTCTGCTGGCAACTAAAAAGACCAAAGAAGTATATTTTTAGTCGATACTAGATTCACTTAATGGCCATGTGATTCACTTAACCACAGTGAAATTTGCCTAACCACCATAGCCCTCCCCCAAAAAGATGATAAAATCAAGTGCTTCTCATTTAACACCTGAATTGCTTAGCATGAGAAATCCATGATCAAAAGCTGACGTCTACCTATGCTACGTGCTTAACAGTTATGACTTACTTAGCATAAATTCTTGTTAATTTTAACTGAGGACTATGGATTTCTAATACCTAACGACTAAACATCCTGGCCTATTATTATTTATGACTTTATTATTTATTATTATTTCTCGGGGGCATTTTACCTTTGATCAATTCAAGCAAAAAGAATCGAGTGCCAATATTTTAAAGCCATACGTGCCTTCGTGACTTCTGAAGTCTTCGTTCAAAAGAGGGAGATCAAGTCGAATTCTCTTTAAGCACGCCTGGAGGGGCAAAGGTAACACTATTCATCCCAGGTCAAGAGGCGTAAGCTTTCCCTTAAGCGCTTCATCCCACCCAAAGTAATCCCGTTGTTAACAGTCACCTGAACAGGTTTTTTATTTCCCAAGCTCTCTATTCTTTCCACAACGTTTTCAAAGGGAAGTTGAGGGAAGAGGCGGTGGGCCCAATGTTCCATGTGCCTTATAAGCGTCCTCAGGTCAGCTTCCTAAATAAAGGAGAATACATTTGACCAGCGTAGCAACAGCAGACTGGAGGGAACCCTCCCTTTTTAGCCTTCTAAAAGGCCATGAAGACCAGGCTAGGGTGGCCTTCAAGTCAGGAGGCTGTTAGTCTGAGCTTATTTTCTTTTTATTCTTGTTCTAGTCCAGCCCCTTGCTCAAGCCCACCGATCCATCGCTTAGGAACGGTTTTCACACTTACGACCAGTGCAGCATCCCCCATGGACACCTGATCAAAATTCAGGTGCTTGGCAACTGACTCATATTTACAACGGTTGCAGTGTCCTAGGTGATCAGCCGTCGCCACCTTCTGACAAGCAAAGTCAATGGGGAAGCCACTGAACAACCATGTTAGTAACTTACCAACTGGATTCACTTAACGACTGTGGCAAGAACGGTCGTAAAACTCTCTTCACTTAGCAACTGTCTCACTTAGCAACAGAAATTTGGAGCTCAATCGTGGTTGTAAGTCAAGGATGTCTGTCGTTTCATTATTATACAGATTATCTTGCAGAAGTATAGCATCACACAAAAATTACTTAAAATAATCAATTCTATACAACTTCAAATAAAGCTAAACAGACTGGCATGGAAGCTCCGAAAACGCCAACCTGTACATTAAAGACAAACTTCCATCTTTGAACATTACAACTTCGACATACTGCAGACTACATATGGATGAAACAACTACAAAAACCCGCAAACTCTTTCTCAGCCATTTCTTACCTCGTGACCTTTACCTTTGAAATTTACGTTGTCGAACAAATTGCACAAAGCTGGAAGTCCTCGCTCTGAAATCAATCTGCAAACATTAGAAGGGTCTCCAGTTACTTGGAAAATATCATAAATAAGGCACTCCATCATCCAAGATCTTGAAAGAGAAAGCCAACACTTTAGGGGCCTTAGTCCTTGGCCCAGCCAACAGGCTTTGTTGCTCTGCTTTGATCAATTGATATGGTGCAATTGAATGACAGTGACAAATAGGACAACCCTTTTAGACTCGTCTATTAAGACTACCAATCCTTGCTAAACTGAGAAATAGGTTAGTTTACTTAGTTTACTTTATTGTCATTGCACCTCCTACAATGAAATCAAACACCATCTTCAGTGCACATCATGACCATGAAAATAAACACAAACACACACCCTTCACACTCCACACATTGAATTGAAAACCCCGACGATACCGCACTAACACTGCACTATACAGCAGAATTCAAAAGAGCTACTGCCCTGGGATAGAAGCTGTTTTTCAGCCTATTTGTCCTTGTTTTTATTGTCCTGTACCGTCTGCCAGATGGTAATAGTTCAAAAAAAGGGGATGCCCAGGATGAGATGGATCTTTGAGAACGTTTTGAACTTTCTTGAAGCAGCAGGAACTCTAAAGCTCTTCCAAAGAGGGGAGAAGGCAACCCATGATCTTCTTAGCAATGACATTAACCCTCTGGAGTGCTTTCCTATCTGCCACTGTGCAATTGACAAACCCTACACAGGTGTAGTAAGTTAAGATACTCTCTCTGGTGCAGCGGTAGAAGGTCACCAGCAGTTTTTCATTCAGTTGTTGTTTTCTGAGAAGTCTCAGGTAGTCTAATCTCTGCTGGGCCCTTTTGACCAGGGCTGCAATGGGAGCATCCCAGGTCAGGTCCTCTTTTAGGGTAACACCCAGAAACTTAAAACTGGCTAGTAGTGGCATCTGAAAATACTTTTGAGTAATTTCAGCTGGGGAGTTCTGTCTGGAATGCTTTGAACCATTTTCATTTTAGAGAATTTACTTTTCAAGCCATTTAACCAACTTCCCAGCACCCCACTTTGGAGGTCCAGCAGGGTTCATAAAAGGAAGAGGACATTTTGAACCCAGCATTTCCAAATCAACACATTTTACGTAAGAACGGAAAAAAGTCTCGATGGTTTTTTTTTTACACAAATTATATGTAATCCTCGACTTGCGATCACAATTGAGCCCAACGTTTCTGTTGCTAAGCGAGTCAGTTGTTAAGTGAGTCTTGCCCCATTTTACAACTTTTCTTGCCACAAAGTTGTTAAGTGGATGTCTGCAGTTGTTAAGTTAGTAATTCGCTTGTTAAGTGAGTCTGGCTTCCCCATTGACCTTTGCTTGCAGAAGGTCGCAAAAGCGGATCATGTAATTCCAGGAGACTACAACCGTCATAAATATGAGTCAGTTGCCAACTGTCTGAATTTTGATCATGTGATCATGAGGATGCTGCAAGGGTTGTGTGAAAAATGGTCACAAGTCCCTTTTTTCGGTGACACTGTAACTTTGAACGATCACTAAATGAATGGTTGTAAGTCAAGGACTGCCTGCATAATCTAAGAGCTAGAAATCAGATGTTAACATCCCTGAAGCGAGTCAGGGCAATCCCACAGCCAAATGGGAGAAGCACAAGTGTTTCTAGTGGACATTACAGACCGCTGAGGGATGCCCCAACACTCAGCACGAAGAGGTTTCTCACAACCTTGGGAGGACACGAAACAAGCCAACAGAGGGGGGAAAAATACCCAATCATTTCTGTTCCAGAAGTGTGGCATCAGGAAAACCATTTTTAAAATAGCATAACTGAGGCTCGTGTAAAAAAAATAATATTAAAGGATATGCACCATACAGAAAGTAAAAAGTGACTACATACCTTTGAGCATCTAATTTAGGTATTGTTCTTTTAACAGCTCTTCTTGTGGTCACAGAAGAATCCTTGTTTTGTGTCAACTGATTTCCCTCTGGATCTGATGAATAGAATAGAATTCAATTCTAAAACTAGGAACACAAATTGTGCCTATTGGATTTTCGTCATTAAATCGTTCATGTATTAGGAAACAGATCTAGCTAAAACCTATGTAGAAGCAAAAAGAGAATGCCAAAGCTAACATGCTAGTCAATACTAAAAGAACTGAGGCAGGGTCAACCTCTCCCCAGGCTCAAAATGTGCAAGGATGATTTCCCAGGGCCATAGCAGAGAGGAGCATCTGTTACTTGAGTAAATATTAAAATGAAGAGACCATTCTTGCCAACAAGGATACGTCCTATCAAGTCCATATAAGAAAAGGCTGTGAAAGCTGAACCTTGAAAGCAGAAAGGTAGAAAATATGTACACTAGTTCAGGAGGTTTTGCCACAGCTTTGCCATGTGCAGCGTAATGGCTATATATGTATGCATGCATATAATTATATATAAAATGAATTCCTCTTTAAAAAAACTGGTATTACTAAGCATTGATCATTTATATGCATGTATATTTTGGAGAAACTCCCAACAAATCATGTAAGGCTTATTCACAAATAAATGCATAATATTTCAATTGTCAAGAGAATAGTTACCTCCATTGAGTAAGGCACCTTCCGCTACCCCCCCTGGAGAGTCTGGGGGTAGAAGAGGCTGAAAGGTCTCATCATGGGTGTGTTCATAATCAGGAAGATCAGATAAATTGTTTTCAACAGGATCTATCATGTTGCCTCAAGAATGCTTAAAACCTGAAAATATCAATAAAAAGAGGAAGAGGAAATATAAAGATGAAGAGCAGAATTCTGAAACCTTTGCAGAGCTAAATGACATCTCAAAATACAGTGATACCCAATTCCTGAAACTGTTCTTCACGTTTTAGCTTTCAGACCCTTAATCATCTTTTTTTACATTTTTCTGCACTCTTTGTAGAGGTTTTTTTTTTTAAATATCGTGGCGACCAAAACAGGATGCAGTACACTAAGTGTGGTCTTAACAAGGCCTTATAAAGGGTTCTTAACTCTTCACACAATCTTGACTGTACCCCTCTGTTAATGCAGCCTAGGATTGCACTGGCTTTTTTTTTTGGCTGCCACTGCACACTGCCAGGGATCATTCACTAGGACTCCTAGTGCAGTTTAACCAGGTGCTACCTGTTCTATACCTGCATGATATGCATAGTATATGCGTGCACACACACACATGTATATTACACATGTGCATAATATGTGCATGCACACACACAGGTATACACACATACATGCCATCACTCAGCCTAAGCTAAGGCAGGAGATGGTGAGTTGTAGCCTGGTCTTAAGATATGAAATCCAGCTAGGGGACTTTGGGCCGGGTGAATGGGACAACTTGCCACAGCCAACTTGCTGCGGGACCATTTAACATTATTTTTATTTGATTATTATTTTAAAATAAAATTTTAAATTTTCACCGTTCACATTTTCTTTCTGCCCCCTCCCTTTGGTATCCTTTCTTTTAAGGATTCTGTTCCACCATCACCTTGGATATTAGAGTAACTCTTGTCCCGCAGCGAGCTGTCCTGGGGAGAATTGCCCTAGACCCCCTTTGGGGCCGAGGCCTCCCTCAGCCGCTTTAAGACTGGCGGACTTCAACTCCCAGAATTCCTCAGCCAGCTTTGCTGGCTGAGGAATTCTGGGAGTTGGAGTCTGCCAGTCTTAAAGCGGCCAAGGTTGGAGGCCCCTGGCCCAGTCCACCTCGCAGGGTGGTCGCCAGAGGGAAAGACGGGAGACAGAAGTGCCGTGTCAGAAAAGCTTGTCGCCCGCGCGTCGGGTCTCCTGGTGGCCTCCCATCCAAGGACTGACCGGGGCAGGCGAAGCTTCCCTTCCCAAAGGAGCCACCTGCGCCAGAGAGAAGCCTCCCAGCTCCCAGGGAAGGCCACCCCACCCGCCCTCCCGTGCCCAAACTATCCCGCTGCGGCACCTTCTCTTCTCGGCAAGGGTCGCGGCTGCCCCCCGCGGAAAGTTCTACCTTCTCCAGACTTCCTACCAAGCGAGCCGCCAACCGCCAACCGGCTGAACCGGAAGCAGTGGAGCCCGCCTTCTTGAGATGGGCTTCCGCTTCCGGAGGTGAGCAGAACGCGGGCGCGTGGGAATTCCCCAAGCGGACGCCTCGCGTCCTCTCGCGAGAGGTCCCGCGCATCGTAAACTTAAAAAAAAATGTAGAGAGGCCCCAGGTGCTTTCCCTCCTTCGCCCCCCCCTCAAGAAGCAATTCTGAACTTTCTGATTTTTTTCTTTGAAGACGTTTCGCTTCTCATCCAGGGAGCTTCTTTAACTCTGACTCCCATTCCCCACCATCCAGTCAGAGCTGAAGGAGGTTCTGGGATGAGAAGTCTTCAAAGAAAAAAACAAGAAAGTCCAGTTGCCCCTTGAAAACGCACCTTTGGGTCAGCCGGGATGACTGAGAATCTCTACAGAGTTTTGGCTGTACAATAAGGGGCGAACACCCTTTGAACGAAATAAATAATGAATAATGAATAAAACACCCTTTTATGTACACTGAGAGCATTTGCACCAAGACAAATTCCTTGTGTGTACAATCACACTTGGCCAATAAAAGTATTCTATTCTATTCTATTCTATTCTATTCTATTCTATTCTATTCTATTCTATTCTATTCTATATTCTATTCTATATTCTATTCTATTCTATACTATATTCTATTCTATTCTATTCTATACTATACTATACTATCTATTCTATACTATATTCTATTCTATTCTATTCTATTTTCTGTTCAATTTTCTATTCTAATTCTAATTCTGATGTGGGATTAGAAATGGATTTCCAGAGGAAACAATTGCAGACTCTGGTGACCCTGAGGATACAGATAAACCTCCAAGTGCTTCAACGGCTCTGTAAAAGGATGCAAATGACCAGCTATCTGCAAAGGGTATAAATCCTTCCATTCGCCACCATCCAGTCAGAGCAGAAGAAGCTTCTTGGATGAGAAGTGAAATGTCTTCAAAGAAAAAACAAGAAAGCCCAGTTGCCTCTTGAAAAAAAGCATGTGTCTTTATGCCCCAAAGATGCTTATTTCAAGAGGCCACTGGCCACTTTTTCTTTTGGAGACGTTTCGCTTCTCATCCAAGAAGAGTCTTCAAACAAAACGTCTTCAAAGAAAAACCAGAAAGTCCAAAGTTGCCTCTTGAAAAAAAAGCATACCTTTGGGACAATCATGACTTAGGCTCTAGTTGACTAGAGGACTGAGAATTCTCCAGAGCCTGGAGAATTAAATCCAAATGTTGAGACCTCTGACTTAGAGGACTGAGAATCTCCCAAGACATAGAAATGCCAGGTTTTCTCCTGCTCAAACCCCTTTTAGAAGGTCGTCGTCAGGATGGCAAAAAAACCCAGGAAGAGGCTTGTTTAGGTTGGGCACGGAGGCCGGGTCCTTTGGCCGGTATCAAAAAGAAAAAGAAAAAAAATTAGTTTCATCTTGGAAAAGGAGACAACCAGGTAATCCCAGGGTGTGGGGACATGCTGGGAAAACCAACTTCTGCCCTGCTGGTAAAACTCGTCAGGGAGCAAGCAAGGCTGTTCCTATCCTTTACTGCAGTCAAGGCAAACCAAGCTGCTCCAACGCAGGAAATGCAATGCTGTCCTACACTGCAGGGGCGTCCTTCATGGAGATCCCCCTCGGTCTCCTATCCCAGGGGTCTCCAACCTTGGCCACTTTAAGACTTGTGGACTTCAACTCCTTTGCTGGCTGAGGAACTCTGGGAGTTGAAGTCCATCAGTCTTAAAGTGGCCAAGATCCCCACCATTCCAGGTAGCTTGGTTGAAGGAAGCCCAGCCCAGCCAAGAGGCACCATCACGTGACCTGAGAGTAGTTTTGAATGAGGAAGAAGTCACCTCTGCAGAAAATTATCCCGCACGCAAGAGTGCGCACAAGTGGCTTTGTTTTTTTTCTTCAATTTATTTGTGTCTTCCTCATTGTAAAAAAGTTGGTCACCTTACCTGTGATTTATCACTTCCCCTGCTGGCTGGGGCATATGAGAGTTGTAGTTCTTTAGACTTAATACTTAGAATAACTTTATTGTCACTTTGAATGTACACTAATCGGCATACATTGAAATGAAATTCTGTTGCATACAGCTCTCAAAAGGGCCTCTACCTCCAATAGACACTACATTAACCTTCAAATTTCTAGGTTCTATTATATCTCAAGACTTAAAAGGGACACCTAACATAAAAAACGTCATCAAAAAAGCACAACAAAGAATGTTCTTTCTGCGCCAACTCAGGAAGCTCAAACTGCCCAAGGAGCTGCTGATCCAGTTCTACAGAGGAATGATGGAGTCTGTCATCTGCACCTCTATAACTGTCTGGTTTGGTTCTGCAACCCAACAAGACAGACCCAGACTTCAGAGGATAATTAGGACTGCAGAAAAAGCAATTGCTACCAGCCTGCCTTCCATGGAGGACCTGTATACTGCATGAGTCAAAAAGAGGGATGTGAAAATATTTACAGACCCCTCACATCCCGGACATAAACTGTTTCAACTCCTTCCCTCAAAATGACACTATAGAGCACTGCACACCAGAACAACTAGACACAAGGAGTTTTTTCCCCAAACACCATCATTCTGCTAAACAAATAATTCCTTCAACACTGTCCAACTATTCACAAAATCTGCACTACTATTCCTATTAATCTTCTCATCACTCCTTATCACCCATCCACTCCCACTTGTGACTGCATGACTGTAACTTTGTCGCTTGTATCCTTACGATTTATATGGACTGTTTCCTAGTATGATTTGATTGCTTATTGTACCCTATGACTATTATTAAGTGTTGTACCTTATGATTCTTGATGAATGTATCTTTTCTTTTGTGTACACTGAGAGCATTTGCACCAAGATAAATTCCTTGTGTGTCCAATCACACTTGGCCAATAAAGAATTCTATTCTATTTCTAAACATCACAAAATAAATACAAAATTATGCATATACCAACATATATGACAGAGAGTATGTTGTATATTATATGACAAAGGATGTTGTCTTTGCGGAACAACACACGTTTGAATGAACTAGACACAATTGTTTCCATTACTGACCTGTCACAACGGAGCTTGTCTTTTTGACAGCTAGTGTAACAAGGGTGCCATAGCAACAGAATTAACACTCTGGTGATTAAGAACACTCTGGCTTAAGGCGATGTGTGAAGACGGCCACTTTTGTTGCCTCTAAGAATATTAAAATCATGAAGGGATTGGATTCACAGACCACTGCATCTCAAGGACAATGCAACACATCTGCAGTGCAGGTACTCCTCGACTTATGACAGTAATTGCGATCAGGCTTTTTGTCACAGTGATCATACAGCCCAAGGCACATGACAATCCTCGCAGTCCTGCTTTCTGTCCTAACCCTAGCACTGTGCAGGTCGTTAAGCAGGAAGAGGTGCAATTATAGATTGTGTAAAAATGAATAAATTTACAATAGAATTGCAGGAGAAGGAAGAAAAGACTATTCGGTCTGGGAGAAATGGTATGTTTGGTTAGATAACAGAAGAAAAGATAATGCAAAATGTAAATGTAAATGATGTGTGTGTGTGCGTGTGTGTGTATATGTATACACATACATATATACGTATACATATACATATACATATACATATATGGAAATCCACAAGCCTTAAAAAGCTTCCAAGGCTTGGAAATTCCGGTCAAGGCGAATGCAATACAAGGAGTCCTCCACTTACGACTGCAATTGAGCCCGACATTCCTGTGGTTAAGCAAGACATTTGCTAAGTGAGCTTTGCCCCATTTTACGACTTTTCTTGCCATCGTTAAGTGAATCGCTGCAGTTGCTCACTTAGTAAATTGGTTGTTAAGGGAATCATCTGGCTTCCCCATTGATTTCGACGGTCAGCAGGTTGCACAAAAGTGACCCCAGGACACTGCAACCGTCATAAATATGAGTCAGTTGCCAAGCGTCTGGATTTTGATCCCGTTACCCTGAGAAGGCAGCAAAGGTTATTAAGTGTGAAAAATGGTCATAAGTCACTTTTTAAAGTACTGTTGTAACTTTGAATGGTCACTAAGTGAACCATTGTAAGTTGAAGACTACCTGTACTGTATACAGCCTGATTTTTTGGGGGGCGGTTTACAAAGAGTAATGAGGGTGCCCCTCACCAAACAATCCAGCATGTTTTCATCCCCACCCACCCCCCCGCCAGGATAAATGGGACAGTCCATCAAGAGCCAAAAAGCCTGGGGGAAGTGTGGACCACCTAGCTGAAAGGGGGAGGGTGGCAGAGGGAGGGTTGGAAACGCCTGGAGAGTTTGGGGGGGGGTGTCCCTTTTCTCCTCTTCCTCCTCCCCCCTCCTCTCCCCTCTTCCTTCTCCCTCCCTCCCCCCTTACCTCCCTCCCCTCCTCTCCCTTGTCCCTTTTCTTTCTCCTCCTCCTCCTCCCTCCTCCCTTTCTTCTCCCCTCCTCTCCCCATCCCCCTCTCCCTCCAGCCCCCCTCCTCTTCCTTCTCCCTCCCCCTTGTCCCCTCTCTTCTTTCTCCTCCTCCTCCTCCCCCTCTCCCCCTCTTCCTCCTCCCTTTCTTCTCCCCTCCTCTCCCCATCCCTCTCCCTCAACTCCCTTGCCCCCCTCTTCCTTCTCCCTCTCCCCTCCCTCCCCCTTGTCCCCTCTTCTTTCTCCTCCTCCTCCTCCCTCCCCCCTCTCCCCCTCTTCCTCCTCCCTCCTTCTCCCCTCCTCTCCCCATCCCCCTCTCCCTCAACTCCCTTGCCCCCTCTTCCTTCTCCCTCTCCTCCCTCCCTCCCTTGTCCCCCTCTTCTTTCTCCTCCTCCTCCTCCCTCCCCCTCTCTCCCCCTCTTCCTCCTCCTCCCTTCCTCCCTCCTCCTCTCCCCATCCCTCTCCCTCCACTCCCTTGCCCCTCCTCTTCCTTCTCCTCTCCCTCCCCTCCCTTGTCCCCTCTTCTTTCTCCTCCTCCTCCTCCCTCCCCCTCTCCCTCTCTTCCTCCTCCCTTCCTCCTCCCCTCCTCTCCCCATCCCCTCTCCCTCAACTCCCTTGCCCCCTCTTCCTTCTCCCTCTCCTCCCTCCCTCCCTTGTCCCTCTTCTTTCTCCTCCTCCTCCTCCCTCCCCCTCTCCCCTCTTCCTCCTCCCTCCCTTCCTCCTCCCTCCTCTCCCCATCCCTCTCCCTCAACTCCCTTGCCCCCTCTTCCTTCTCCTCCTCCTCCCTCCCCTCTCTCCCCCTCTTCCTCCTCCCTTCCTCCTCCCCTCCTCTCCCCATCCCTCTCCCTCCACTCCCTTGCCCCCCTCTTCCTTCTCCTCCTCCTCCCTCCCTCTCTCCCCCCTCTTCCTCCTCCCTTCCTCCTCCTCCTCTCCCATCCCTCTCCCTCCACTCCCTTGCCCCCTCCTCTTCCTTCTCCCTCCCCCTCCCCTCCCTTGTCCCCTCTTCTTTCTCCTCCTCCTCCTCCCTCCCCCTCTCCCCTCTTCCTCCTCCCTTCCTCCTCCCCTCCTCTCCCCATCCCCCTCTCCCTCAACTCCCTTGCCCCCTCTTCCTTCTCCCTCTCCTCTCCCTCCCCTCCCTTGTCCCCTCTTCTTTCTCCTCCTCCTCCTCCTCCCCTCTCCCCCTCTTCCTCCTCCCTTCCTCCTCCCCCCTCTCCCCATCCCTCTCCCTCAACTCCCTTGCCCCCTCTTCCTTCTCCTCCTCCTCCCTCCCCTCTCTCCCCCTCTTCCTCCTCCCTTCCTCCTCCCCCTCCTCTCCCCATCCCTCTCCCTCCACTCCCTTGCCCCCTCTTCCTTCTCTCCTCCTCCTCCCCCCCTCTCTCCCTCTTCCTCCTCCCTTCCTCCTCCCCTCCTCTCCCCATCCCTCTCCCTCCACCCTTGCCCCCTCCTCTTCCTTCTCCCTCCCCTCCCCTCTCCCTTGTCCCCCTCTTCTTTCTCCTCCTCCTCCTCCCTCCCCCCTCTCCCCTCTTCCTCCTCCCTTCCTCCTCCCCTCCTCTCCCCATCCCCTCTCCCTCAACTCCCTTGCCCCCCTCTTCCTTCTCCCCTCTCCCTCCCTCCCCTCCCTTGTCCCCCTCTTCTTTCTCCTCCTCCTCCTCCCTCCCCCTCTCCCCCTCTTCCTCCTCCCTTCCTCCTCCCCTCCTCTCCCCATCCCTCTCCCTCAACTCCTTGCCCCCCTCTTCCTTCTCCTCCCCTCCTCCCTCCCCCTCTCTCCCCCTCTTCCTCCTCCCTTCCTCCTCCCCTCCTCTCCCCATCCCTCTCCCTCAACTCCCTTGCCTCCCTCTTCCTTCTCCTCCTCCTCCCCTCCCCCCTCTCCCCTCTTCCTCCTCCCTTCCTCCTCCCCTCCCTCCCCATCCCTCTCCCTCCACTCCCCTGCCCCCTTCCTTCTCCCTCCCCCTCCCTCCTCCCTTGTCCCCTCTTTCTTTCTCCTCCTCCTCCCCCTCCTCCTCCCCTCCTCCTCCCTTTTCCTCCCCTCCTCTCCCCATCCCCTCTCCCTCCAACTCCCTTGCCCCCCTCTTCCTTCCTCCTCTCCTCCCCCTCTCCCTCCCTCCCCTCCTCCCTTCCTCCTCCCCCTCCTCCCCATCCCTCTCCTCAACTCCCTTGCCCCCTCTTCCTTCTCCTCCTCCTCCTCCCCTCTCTCCCTCATTCCTCCTCCCTTCCTTCCCCTCCTCCTTCCCCATCCCTCTCCCTCCTCCCTTGCCCCCTCTTCCTTTCTCCTCCTCCTCCTCCCTCCCCTCTCTCCCCCTCTTCCTCCTCCCTTCCTCCTCCCCTCCTCTCCCCATCCCTCTCCCTCCACTCCCTTGCCCCCCTCTTCCTTCTCCCTCCCCCTCCCCTCCCTTGTCCCCCTCTTCTTTCTCCTCCTTCCTCCTCCCTCCCTTCCTCCCTCCCCCGCCCCCTCCCCCCTCCTCCCCCTCGGCGCGGCGTCTCCCCCGCATTCCTGGCAGCGGAGCCGGAAGCGCGGCGACGGCTGGGCCGAGCCCGGAGCACATGCGCCCTGCGCGCCTCCCGGCCCGAGGAAGGGGGAGCGCCCCTTCCCCTCGCCCGCCTCCCGCGCCTTAAAGCGCCCCCCGAGCGCAGCCGCCCGCCCCGCCGCCGCCGCCCCCGCGCCCCCCACCCCCCCTGGGCTCGCCCGGCGGAGGAAGCCCAGTCGCCCTGCCCGCGCCCGCCGCCGCCGCCGCCGCCATGCCCAAGAAGAAGCCGGGCCCCATCCAGCTGAGCCCCGCGCCCGACGGCTCCGCCATCAACGGCACCACCGCGGCCGAGTGAGTGGGGCGCAGGGAGGGAAGGAAGGAGAGAGGGAAGAGGAGAGGAGAGGAGGAAGAAGGGAGAGAAAGGATAGAGGGAGGAGGGAAGAAAGAGGAGGGAGGAAGGAGAGGAAGAAGAAGGAAGGAGAGAAAGAAAGAGGAAAAAAGGAAGGAGAGAGGGAAGAGAATAGGAGAGGAGGAAGAAGGAGAAAGGATAGAGGAAGGGAGGGAAGAAAGGAGGAGGGAGGAAGGAGGAAGAAGAAGGAAGGAGAGAAAGAAGGAGAGGAAAGAAGGAAGGAACGGGGAAGAGAATAGGAGAGGAGGAAGAAGGGAGAAAGGAAGGAAGGAGGAAGAAAGGAGGAGGGAGGAAGGAGAGGAAGAAGAAGGAAGGAGAGAAAGAAGAGGAAAGAAGGAAGGAACGGGGAAGAGAATAGGAAGGAGGAAGAAGGGAGAAAGGATTGAAGAAGGAGGAAGAAAGAGGGAGGAAAGAAAGGGAGGAAGGAGAGGAAGAAGAAGGAAGGAGAGAAAGAAGAGAGGAAGAAGGAAGGAAGGGGAAGAGAATAGGAGAGGAGGAAGAGGGAGAGAAAGGATTGAAGAAGGGAGGGAGGAAAGGAGGAGGAGGAGGAGGAGGAAGAAGAAGGAAGGAGAGAAAGAAAGAGGAAAAAGGAAGGAGAGAGGGAGAGAATAGGAGAGGAGGAAGAAGGGAGAGAAGGGATTGAAGAAGGAAGGAGAGTAAAAAGGAGGAGGAGGAAGGAGAGGAAGGAAGGAGAGAAAGAAGAAGGAAGGAGAGAAAGGACGAAAGAAGAAAAGAGGGAGGGAGGGAGGGAGAAAGAAGAGAAAAAGGAAGGGAGGAACGAAGGAAGGAGAGAAAGAGGAAGGAAGGAAGGAAGGAAGGAGAGAGGCAGGTAGGGGAGAAGGAAAGAAGGAAGCCGGTGCGGGCAGCTCTCAGCCGCGCCCTCGCCCGTCCGCCCGGCTTTGGGCTGCCTGTTGCTGGAGGCTCCGGGCGGCTCCTGGCGCTTCTTCCTCGTCTCCGCGCAGCCGATCCTTGGCTGGCCGAGCGAGAGAGCCGCTGCGCTCCGGAGAGGCATCGCCCGCCCTGGGCTTCTCGCTTGCGGGAAGGAGCCGCCCGTCCGCCGGCTGGGCAGCCCGGGGCCGCCGACGCCACTGGTGCGGGGCAGCGGGGCTGGTTGGCCGTTCCGGAGCGCCCTTTAGCGAACCGAGTGGGACCTTGGACTCCCCATTGGTCAGAAATATGGTGTAGGGTCTCCCGCTTGGGCAGGGGGTGGGGGTTGGACTAGATGACCTTCAAGCTCCCTTCCAACTCTGATTATCTGTTATTCGGAGCTTGGAAGTGGTGAGGGTCTGCACACACACACCCCTCCGCAAAGCAGGATCCTTGGGGGGGGACCCCCCTTTTGCAGCCCAGAACCCCCCCCCTTGCTCTCTCTCCCCTCCTCTTTTCCTTCTTCCCTTCTTTGGAGGAAACCAAATCCTGGCTTGATCCTGGCTTTACGTTATTTGGGGCAGTGCGGTGCTTAGGTCAAAACCAGGGTGTATCCTTGGGATGAAATGAGATTTAGGTGGGGGATTTAACAGGATTTCAGTGCTGATATCCCGCCGGATGAGAAAAAAACAAAACAAGGCCATGCAGATTTGACAAATAATACTGGTCTTTATTTAGGAAGCTGGTGCTTGGTTTCTGATTTAGAAAGGGGGTTTCACTTTTTTCTAATGTGCCCAGGAACCAGGGATCCAAACTATGAATGTGATGCTTGTATATATTCTAACAGATTAACAGAGTTGGAAGGGACTTGTAAGTCATCTAGTCCAACCCTCTGCCCAAGCGAAGGTGTTTTTTCCCCCCCTCTGCATTTGCTTCATTTGATGTGAAAATGTTGACTGGCAATTGCCAGTATTTGTAGAATCTGTGGCCAAAAAGTAGGCTTTCGAGTTTGCAGGTCAGCTGGTTGGGACAGATTTAAACCATATCAGTGGAAGTGCTGGGGTGCAAGGTAGAGAAAGAATGTAGGTTCTGGGCAGAAATTTTGGTTGTAATAAACTTTTCCTTTAAAAAACAACAACCCATAAACACAAGGTTGTATTTCTCCTTTATTTAGCCTTTGTGGAGGGTAAATTTTTGCAGTATTTTTCCATTATTTGTTTCACTGTAATTTCTTTGTTTGCTTTGCGCTCAAGAGTTCATGAGAGTCCAACAGCTTACAAGTTTAATAAATTATTGTTATAGTTTGCAGGAAAGTTGGAGAAAAAACAGAACTGCCTGCTGGAAATGTACTGATCTGATTATTGGTTCTTGATTTGGCTCTCTCTCTCTCTCTCTCTCTCTCTCTCTCTCTCTCTCTCTCTCTCTCTCTCTCTCTTTCTCTCTCTCTCTCTCCCTCCCTGTCTCCCTCTCCCCATATATATATTGGATTAGGTAATGGAAAATTAGGAGCAAAGGAGTCATTCTGCAATGGGGGGAAATCAGCACTTGACTTTTTCAACAGTTGCCATTGATATTGGGTAGTGATAAATAAATCTGGAGTTTGAAGTGAGAATAGTGTTCCTTCTGCTTTGATGCGTGGCCCAAGTAGGGCACCAGGTTGCTGACAGGTTTTGCTTCCAGTCTGCTTTTAAAAGGTTTATTTATTTTAGAAATGGAAGCTCACACCCTGCAAAGCAAACTTGAGCCCAGAGGGCGACTTAACTGCGAAAAAAGCGAACGCCATTTTAAGCTGCCTCGGGGTGAGAAGCCGTGATTCTCTGCTTGATCGATGGTTGCGCCCTCCCCCTTTGATTATTTTGTCCCGTTCTGGGCACTGAGTGTTGATCATATTGGACAAATGGGAGCAGCCAAAGTGGAGAGGGATCCAGAAAGGCAGCCTGGAGCAAATGTCGCAGATCCTCTGAGAGCCAGGAAATATCCTTACCTGCCATGCACTCGGGCCGTGTTCAGTGTAATTGTTTTGGCACCCTGGCTATTGCGGAGGCTGTGATGGTGGCATCAAGCTAGAAACCGTCGTTGTGTGCAGTTCTGGCTCCTGCCTTCCTGAGACGGCATCCAGCAGGAGTTTGAAGTAGAAGACGGGTCCCTTCCACATGGGGGGATTCGGCAACCTGGTGCCCTAATCGGGCCACACTTCAGAACGAACACTATCCTCATTTGAAACTCCAGATGAATTATCACGGCCAACAGCAGTGGCAATTCTTGAGAAACTCAAATGCTGACTTTCTCCATTGGAGAAACAACCGGCTTACATTCCTAATTCTTTCTTTCTTTCTTTCTTTCTTTCTTTCTTTCTTTCTTTCTTTCTTTCTTTCTTTCTTTCTTTCTTTCTTTCTTTCTTTCTTTCTCTCTCTCTCTCTCTCTCTCTCTCTCTCTCTCTCTCTCTCTCTCTCTCTCTCTCTCCCTCCCTCCCTCCCTCCCCCTCCCTCCCTCCCTCCCTCCCTTTCCCTCTCCTCCTCCCCTCTCAGGAATATATGGATAAACTATCAAATTCATATCTATCCATCCATCCATCCGAGACAGAAATAGATGAATAAACTATCAAACTTGTATGGCTGCCCATCTTACAAGAGGTGGGAGTGACTCCAGCCAGCATATAGCCAAAAAAATAAAACAAAGTCATTGACTAACAATTGGACAGTCTGTGCCGAAGTGTCATAATCCAAACACTTTTAGAGAAAAGGATCCAAGACCAATATTCAGTTCTCAGCAGTATTTCCAGAACTGTTGTTTTTACCAACTTTCCTCCAAATAGTAACCGTAATAATTTATTAAATGGTAGGATCAAGCAGGATTTGTTAACATATTAAGCCCCTATAGAGAACAACCAGTTGGCAAAATATGGAATAGCAGGAGTGTCATCCTTCCTTTCTTTTGGGGTAGAGATTGGGGTAGAATTGGATCCCTGATGCAGTTTGCAAAGGAAATGCAAGTGATTCGTCCAGATTTTATTTAACCAGTCTGATACCCTCCACCCCAAAAAAAGTACTCAGGAGTGAGAGAGCAGAGAAGAACTTTAACTAAAAACTGCACATGGCATGGATTATTTTTTTTAAAGATTGCATTTTGACCTCTATATTTTGTCACCATTTGTTAAGACTGGAAATGCAGAAATACAAATTAACAGCTTGCAGAGCAAAATGCCACCATAATCCATAGGTATTCCTAGAAAATAAATTTGGAACTATGTTCTGAGATTTTGCCTAAAAACATCCTGATTGATCCCAAAGAAAAGACCAAGGGAATGATCACTATAATTCACGTTTTGCCTTTCTGTACTGTAAAATGGAGGTGAGGTGAGCAGAATCTAGGGCCACATTTCTTGATCTTGACAAAGATTTGTGGACTTAAACTCCATGCTGGCTGGGGAATTCTGGGAGTTGAAGTCCATGTCTTTAAATTGCCAAGATTGAAGAACACTGTTCTACATTTAATTCCACCAAAAGGCTGAAGACACTTGAACCTTTACTGCTTTTTCCAAACCAAATGTTATCCAGGTTTGCTGCTTGAGTAGATGACAGAAACTGTAATTTGCTGCATTTCAGAGGTGGAAATCTGGTTTGAATCCCCCTACAAGCAAACTTTCTTTGAATGTGCAAATTTTCAGATTATCCAGGGGTGTTGCATTTTTTTTAAAATACTGTGTAGATTATAATCTTAACCTATTGCAGAATAAAACATGTACATTAAAATGTTCTTTTTAAGAAACTCCCAATTGTTGAAGAGGGGGTGTGGGTGTTTCATGTGTAATTTGGCAGATGTGCTTTGGAACAGTGGGAGCATTAATTCCGTCCCATCTGTCACTTATGAAAGCAGCCACCTCTGTTTTTACAGCTGCAGGAAGCAGTCTGGGATGTGGCTGCTTTAATGAGTCACCCAGAGATGCTAGGTTTATGCTTTCTTGCTTTTCAAAATATCGGTCACAAATTGATTCTAAAGCATCACACAATCCTAGAATAACATTAAAGTAATACACCTACCCAAGATTAGAGTAGAAGAAATTGAAGTAAAACACCTGAGAAAATACAAACTTTTTAGTGTCAAAATAATATCGATAATATATAGATAAAAAGCTGTAAAAACCAAAAACAGCTCTGTGAACTAAAATAGAATACACAGGGCAGCTGAAGTATTTGTATTAGATTTGATTTATACTCTGCCATTCCTGGTATGATAGGATCAGAGTCTGGTCTCATTTTAGTCATCTGGCAGCCGTATCGATGAATTGTTATGCAACCATCGTAAAGGCAGGCCCATGTATAATACATTAAACATCTGGCAGTTACCAGAACATGGATCGTGGAAAATATCCCGTTTCTTTTATGTGCTACATCAGAGATTTCCAAACTTGGCAATTTTATTTCTGGGAGTTGAAGTCCACAAGTCTTAAAGTTGCCAAGGTTGGACACCCCTGAACTAAGGCTATCTTCTTCCACAAAAGGAGACACACGCGAAGCTGCTTCTTTCCCTGTCTTATACAGCATATCATAATATGATATAATATCAGAGGTTCTCATCAATTTACAACCGTTTGTTGATACGAAATGATATTTTGAAGTTATGATGGAGCTGGACAAAGTGGCTTATGACTCATCCTCAAAGTTCCGCTTGCACCACCCACGGTTGTGTGATTGTGATTCAGGCATTCGCAAACTGGCTTGCATTTACTAAAGTTGCAGCGTCTGGTGATCTCATGATCACAATTTGCAGCTTTTCCAGGTGGCTTCCAACAAGTCAATGGGGAAGCCTGCAGGAAAGGTTGCAAATTGTATCATGTGATGTCTCGCTCAATGACAAACAAACGTGGCAAGGAAGTCAAGGGTGTGTGGTCACGTGATGCCTCACTCAACAATTGCACACAATACGTTTTCTGGCCCCACTTGTGGCTGTACGTCAAGGGCTACCTATTATAATGACTAAAATGAAAGCATCCTGTATACCGGAAGTGATGGAATGGGCATATAATTGGTCCCGAAAAGCCTTGTAGAGGCTTTTTCCAATCCTCTGGGAGGCCGAAAAAGGCCTCAAACCAACCGGGGGGAAAAAATCAGCTGTGAGGCGCATGCATGTGCAGTGAGGTAAGTTTGCCTGCCGCTCGCGTGCCAGCACAAATGGCTCTGCGTGCCACTTGTGGCACGCGTGCCCTAGATTCTCCATCACAGCCTTAGGGTATCACTACGAGGGATGGTTGCCACTCCACGCTGACCTTCCAAAGTCCCCACCCAATTGGAGTGGGCCAGCAAGGAAGAATGGGTTCCCCTTACAGATCAGTCAGGTTAAGTACAAAATAGGCAGGGGTTCAAAAATCCCAGCGACCGGTTCACTGCCCAGTTGCTGGGTGGGCGTGGCCTACTGGAACTTCTAGGAGGGCTATTTTTCGCCTTCCCCAGAGTCCGGAGGCTTCCCTCGGGCCTCTGGGAGGGCGAAAACGGCCTCCGTGGCCACCGGAGGCCCTCTGGAAGCCAGAAATAGGCCCGTTTCCGGACTTCCGGTACTTCTGCCTCTGGGCAGATCCTGGACTTACCTGCATCGAAAATGGGCTGCGTGGAGACTCCTGGGCAGGGCCAGCCGGTCGGTTCAAAGAATGGTTCGGCGAAGCAGATGCAAATTTAACATCCGGTTCTCCTGAACCGGTCCGAACCGGTAGAATCCCAGCCCTGAAAATAGGTCTTGGCAGTCAAAAAAAATGTCAAGATGGCAGCCTCAACTGACCCCTTTTTAGATGAATTCCAACGAATCGAACATTTATTTCAGACCCATCTCTCTACTACCATATCTCAGTCCTCCAAAATGGTGCTTCTTGATAGGTGGACTTACAGCCTTTGGGGAAAATTGTCTTCTAAGTAAATCTAAGAAAATATGTTCCATTCCTAGAAGTCGTCTAATCTAACTACTTTTCAGCCATCCCAAGTAACAGCCTGAATTTCTCCCAAAATTCTTCCTCACCGAAGGGACTTGGGAGCGTTGGGAGTTGCTTGAACTTGGCCAAAAGTACCCCATGCTTGTTTTAAATCTTGCAACTTGCCCCTGTTGCAGGTTGTGTGCCGTTTAAATAATCTGGATTTTAAAACAGTCTCTCCTAGTTCTTCAAACAGAAATAAATACAGTTGGTTGCTTTGCCAACGGCTGTGGAGGTTGTGAGATTTATATGAAGTGACAATATGGCGGATTATAGGACAGATGGCACCGATTGGGGGAGGCTTGTTCTGAAAGCAACAATTACCTTCAGTCTGACATGAAATTGACATGCATTTCATTTCAGTGGAATAGAATAGAATAGAAAGCAAAATAGGGTGGGGTGGGATGAAATAGAATAGAAGAACAGAACAGAACAGAACAGAACGCAGAGCAGAATAAAATAGAATGGCACTCAGGATGGGGTGGAGTGGAACAGAACAGTAGAACAGATCAGAGTAGAATAGAATGCAGAATGTGGGTAGGTGGAATGGAATGGAATAATATAACAATAGGATAGAACACAGCAAAGAGGAACAACGCAGAATGGGATGGAGTGGGACAGAACAGAATAGAATTCTTTATTGGCCAAGTGTGATTGGACGCACAAGGAATTCATCTCCAGTGCATAAGCTCTTAATGTACATAATATAATCATAAGATACCAATATTGGAAAGGCAGTAGAAAAGATAAGAAAGATAATAAGCAATACAACCCTACTACATGGGTAAATATCCTTAGACATAAGGCAGTATTGTAGTAATTAAGTGTTCGGGAGAGTGATGTCACGTGCTGGTGGCGGAAACCGTTTTTGTGTCTAGTTGTTTTGCAGTGTTTCTCAACTTTAAGAACATTTTTAGCTGGCCAATTTTTATGTACGTTTGGTCATAGAGAACACTCATTGTGGACTGATGCCCAGCTATATTTTTTTTTGTGGTCATGGGACAAACAAACAAGGGCTTCTTTCAAGCTCCCCTTGTTCCAAATGGTGGCGTATTGAAACTGCCCCAAGAGCAGCTCAAACCTGGACTGTTTTTCCCCCCAAATTTGGAATATCTGAAACAGCCATAGGGAAATTTGCACCCCCTATGGTCTTATTTTAAATATTAACCAAATAGTTATGAAGAGTAATGCATCTCATCCAACATAGGATTATATGCAGGCAATCCTCAATTTACAACCTTTCATTTAGTGACGGTTTGCAGTTATAGCAGCATTGAAAAAAAATAAGAAAAAATTACTGCTTCTCATATTTACGACCATTGCAGCATTCCCGTGGTCAAAATTCCCGTGGTCACGTGATCAAAATTCAGGTGCTTAGCAACTGACTCGTATTTATGACGGTTGCAGTGTCCTGGGGTCACGTCTCCTTTTGTGACCTTCTGACAAGCAAAGTCAATGGGGAAACTGGATTCACTCCCCGAGTTACTAATTTAGAGCTTCTAGTGGATTATAGAAGGAACAGATCAGACCCCCAACCCTTGTTTATCCATGGAGACCGAGTGGAGCAGGTGGCCAGTTTTAAGTTTCTGGGTGTTACCCTAAAAGAGGACCAGACCTGGGTTGCTCCCATTGCAGCCCTGGTCAAAAGGGCCCAGCAGAGATTAGACTACCTGAGGCTTCTCAGAAAACAACAACTGAATGAGAAACTGCTGGTGACCTTCTACCGCTGCACCATAGAGAGACTTTTAACTTACTACACCTCTCTGTATGATTTGCCATTTGCACAGAGGCAGATAGGACAGCACGCCAGAGCATGAACGTCATTGCCCAGAAGATCTTGGGTTGCCCTCTCCCCTCTTTGGAAGAGCTTTATAGCTCCCGCTGCCTTAAGAAAGTTCAAAACATTCTCAAACATCCATTTCATCCTGGGCACCCTTTTTTTTTTTTTTTTTTTGAACTATTACCATCTGGCAGACGGTACAGAATAATAAAAACAAGGACAAATAGGCTGAAAAACAGCTATTGGTGTGTCGGGGTTTTTCGGTTCAATGTGTGGAGGGTGAAGTACGTGTGTTTGTGTTTTATTTTCAATGTGCACCGAAGATGGTGTTTGATTTCGTTGTACAAGGTGCAATGACAATAAAGTAAACTAATTTAACAACTGCAATGATTCGCTTAAACAGCTGTGGCCAACAAAGATGGTGAAATGGGCAAAACCAAAAATGTATTGCTTTGCAGCAGAAATTGTGGTCATAACTTGAGGACTACCTGTATACAATTCCAAGCAAACAGTTTTCATCACCCTTTGATCTCTTTCTTCACCCTTTGAGCAAATCCACATTTGTGCAAGGGGGTTCTGTCTCAGGTCCGCTTGCATTTATATCAGTGGAAAAAGTTGGATGGGGAGGGGAATGAAGTGCAAAACTTGAAATTATTCTGCTGAATTCCCACGCATTTTTGAGAAGGTAGGAGGCAGTTAACAGTTCCCTTGGCATGAGCAATTAATGAGGAGGTGGGGGAGGCTTTTAAGGGGAGGAGGGAGGGATTCTGGAGACAGCCTCATACATTTTTCAAGGGCAACATCTTTATCCTTGACTGCCTAAGCAGGGGGAAAAAACAAGGAACATGTGGTTGTTTTCCAGGTATAATACTGGAGTTTGAAGCAGCTGTTCCTTGCCAGGCATTCTCCCGATGTTTGAGGATTCCGACTCCCAGAATGCTTAGCCAGTGGACCCAGAAGAGGTGGTTATGGATGCTCTAACATAGGGACTACTTCCAAACCTGGAAATATTAAGACTTGTGGACTTCAACTCCCAGAATTCCTCAGCCAGCTGGGAGTTGAAGTCCACAAGTCTTCAAAGCTGCCAAGGGTTGGAGACCCCTGCTCTAACAATTGGCTGGGGGACAGTTTAAGGACACAGAAAGTATCCTTCACATTATAGTTGGGATTGCACACTGTGCTAAATCAGCGTTTTTATTGACTTAATCACAACGGGCTGGATTTCCATATCAGGCTAAGTCACAAACCATAGTTTCCAGCTGGAGTTGCAACACCAGCAGCAACAACCCCTTCTGTCAAGGCCAAATTATATGATGGCTTAAGGCAGGATGTGAGTTCATCCTCTTCCTCCACCTAGCCCCGCCTGTTGAATTGTCTCCTTGGGCAGAGGACCAAATTGGCCATTATCTGCCCCTTTGAGAGAAGAAATGGATGGCGTTCGTGATTCAGAAGTGCCAACCCTGATGACAGCTGCAAACTTAAGTTAAACGGAGGCACGAGGTTTTCTTTGCTTTTCCTGCGGTCTCCCTGCTTCTGACTCGGTCCAATTGTTGAATTAAGGAATTATCTTTTTGGCAAGGGTGGGAGCCAGAACAGCAGTCTGTTTAATTACTCTGAAATTCTCTTCTTGCACTTAAGTTGAATCTCTCCTTGTTCAGTTTCCATCCATTATTCCTTGTCTGGCCATCCGAATGCTTTGGAAAATAGCTTGACCCCTTCCTCCTCTCTGCGGCAGCCCCTCAAATATTGGAAGACCGCTATTCTGTCTCCCCTGGTCCTTCTCTTTACTAGACTAGCCAAGCCCAGTTCCTGCAACTGTTCTTCATATGTTTTAGCCTCCACTCCCCTAATCCTCCTGGTTGCTCTTCTCTGCACTTTTTCTAGGGTCTCAACATCTTTCTTACACTGTGGTCTCCTGCTTTGAACGGGGTTGGACTAGAAGATCTCTCAGGTCTCTTCAAGCCCTATGATTCTGTGTTCTAAGCTTGATGTATGTGTAGACCAGAGGTCCCCAAACTTGGCAGCTTTAAGACTGGTGGACTGCAACTCCCAGAATTCTTTGCCATTATCTGTGATTTTGTGTATCTCAGATTGTGGTGAAGTCCAGCAGAGGAGTAAATCTGGACTTCTGTGAATTGGGTTTCTTTCACTGGATAAAGCCCCATGTTTTGGTGTGTTCAGCACAAGCAGTTGGCTGGGGAAAAAAGCAGATTGCCAGCGGATGTCCCTTTGAAACTCGAGCTGTGTTCCACTCTGTTAAGGGAAAATAATCTTTCCTGGAGCAGGAAGTACATAATCCAATTTCAATGACAGTTGAAAATTTACTGTGGCGTACTAATGCAAGATCTGCGCTGCTCCTAATGATGGCTTATTCACATTTTGGTTTGAGATTGTCAACCTACAGACAAGGGGGAGGCAAAGACAGCTGTTCTGCTGTTTTTGTTTTTAAACAGCGTTTTATTTTCAGCTAATGCTTGGATGTTTATTTATTTATTTCATTTCATTTCATTTGTCAATTGCTTACAAGATAATAGGTATAAGTATAAACATGAGTATGAATACAGGAAATGGGTACGAATAAATGGGGACAATAGGACAGGGACGGGAGGCACAATGGTGCACTTATGCACGCCCCTTACAGATCTCTTAGGAATGGGGTGAGGTCAATAGCGCCCCTTACAGACCTCTTAGGAATGGGGTGAGGTCAATAGCGGATGGTTTGAGGTTAAAGGAGTTTGAGGATGTAACAACAGAGTCAGGTAGTGCATTCCAGGCATTGACCACTCAGTTGCTGAAGTCATACTTTCTGCAATCAAGTTTGGAGCAGTTAACCTTGAGTTTGTATCTGTTGTGTGCTCTTATATTGTTGTGGTTGAAGCTGAAGTAGTCATTGATTGGTAGGACATTGTAGCAGATAATTTTGTGTACTATACTTAAGTCCAACCGCAGGCGGCGTAGTTCAAGACTGTCCAAGCCCAAAATTTCAAGCCTGGTGGTGTAGGGTATTCTGTTGCGAGCAGAGGAGTGTAGTACTTTTTTCTTGAAATACTTCTGGACTCGCTCAATTGTATGAATGTCCGATATACAGTGCGGATTCCAGACAGATGAGCTGTATTCAAGTATTGGTGCAGCAAAGGTTTTGAATGCCCTAGTTAGCAATTCAATATTTCCAGAGGAGAAGCTTTGTAAGATTAGATTTACAATTCTTAATGCCTTTTTGGCAATGCTGTTACAGTGAGCTCTAGTGCTTAAATCATTAGATATGGGTACTCCGAGGTCCTTGACAGAGTGAGGTTCATCAACGAGGTCATATCTGCCTAGCTTGTATTTGGTGAACTTATTTTTTTTTTACCAATGTGTAGGACAGAGCATTTGTTGGTCAAGATTTGGAGTTGCCAAATGTTTGACCATTCAGACACATAATCAAGGTCACTTTGAAAAACAGTAGCATTGTCGGTGGTGTTGAATAGTTTTACATCATCCATGAAGAGGACACAGTTGCTTATCAGGTGATTGCAAAAGTCATTTATATAGAGTATAAAGAGTGTGGGTCCTAAAACGCTGCCTTGGGGGACACTGTTGACTGGAGCAGGGTTTGATATAGCGCTCCCTATTTTTACAATTTGTTGCCGGTTTGACAGGAATGCAGTAATCCACTTATGAAGGGATCCAAAAATGCCCTAAGAGTTTAGTTTTAACAGTAGTTTATCATGTACCACTGAATCAAAGGCTTTGCAGAAGTCTGTGTAAATTGCGTCTATTGCTTTTCCCTGGTTGAGTAGAGTAGTCTTATGTTTTTGCAGTGTAGGAGTTGTAGGTTGCAGGACAATTTTTTCCTGAAACCAAATTGTTTTTGGGAGAGTAGGTTGACTCTAAGTGGAGGGTGATGAATTGGTTAATGATTGATTCCATGACTTTACAGGTGACAGAACACAGTGAGATTGGTCTGTAGTTTTCAACCAGGCTGGGGTCACCTTTTTTGAAGATAGGGATGACCATAGCTAAGGACCATAGGTTTGGTAAGGAGCTGGTTTTGAATGATATATCATATATAATGCTTAGGCATTTGCTATGGCAAAGGAGAGCTTTTTTAAGAAGTATGCACATAATCCATCGGGGCCAATAGATAGGGATGGGTTCAGGTTTCATAGTGCCTTTTCTACATTATCTTCTGTAAAGTCAATATGTAGTAGATCATTGCAGTTAGTTGTGGTACGACTAGGAAATGTGGGGCATGAACCATTGCTGTTTACAAAGATTGAACTGAAGAATGTGTTGAAGAGGTTGGCCTTAACAGCTTTGTTGCTGCAGTCTTTCCCATTTGGTCCCTTTAGAGGTGGGATGGTTCTTGAGTCTTTAAGTTTGGAGTTTACAAAATTGTAGAAGGCGCAGGTAGATTTTGTACGTAGGAGGTTTTTCTCCTTGCAGTAATAATTTGTGCATTCTGCCTTTATCTGTTGGCATAAGGTATTGTATCGGTTTTTAAAGTTTGCTACGTAGTTAGTTTTGTTTTTACGCCATAGTGATTTTTTTTTTGATCGAAGTTTCCTTATTGTTATGGGTAATTTGTTTCTTTTGTTTTTAGGTTACTAATGGTACATATAGTTTAATGACTCTTTCAAGTTCAAGTAAGAATGCATTATAATGGTCTTCTGTAGTATTACAGTTAGAGAACAGAAAGTGCCAGTCAAGAGATGATAGGTCGGCATCTATGAGATCAGAGTTGGCTTTTTTGAAATTGTATTTTGGAGATCCATCATTATGATCTTCTTTGTGAGGGCGTAAATTGAGACAAAAGTCAATCATACTGTGGTCACTGTTTGAAAAGGGTTCTTGTATTTGTAGGCCATAAATTGAGTTTGAGCTGTTGCAGAAGATGAGGCCGAGGCAGTTGTTGACTCTAGTGTTGTTTGTTACTAATTGATCCAGTCCCACTGTGGTAAGAGCATTGTACAGAGTTGCATGTATGGCTTCGGATGTACATTCATTTAGGATCCAGTTTATAAGAGGTAGATTGAGGTCACCAAAGAAAATAAGAGGGTGTGGACAAGAGGCAACCCACGTCAGCAGTTAAGTTAGTTCATTTGCATGAACTATGTCATAATCATGGGCTCTGTAGCTTAGTAAGAAGCGGATAGTGGTATTTAAGGACAGTTCACAAACGATGGTCTCTGGAAGAGCAAGCTCTTGTGTAATTAGAATCTTTCTTAGATTTAGGGATTTTTTATAGAAGATAGCAACTCCACCTCCTCTATGGATTTAGCGATCTGACCGATAAACGAGATATTCTGTGACTGTGGCAATGGAGTCTGGAAAAGATGCATTCAGCCACGTCTCACAAACAAATATAATATTGAATGTGGCTGTGCTTAGTAAGATAAGGAATTCATGCATTTTGTTTGTGAGGCTTCTTGCGTTGAGTAGTTTGCATTTTAGATATGTAGTAGTGGATCTGGAGGAAGTAAGGGGCGTGCATGCCTAATGTTGGATGTTGGGGTGTTGGTTATTGGGATGTAAGTTGAAGGTCTTGCTTTTGATACATTCTGTGCGGTAGTCAATGTATAGGTTAATATTTCCTTGTTCCTGTAGTCTTTTGAGTTCAGAGCGTAGTTCACGGGACCGTACATATTGCTGTAAGGTTAGGTCAGGACGAGAATGGAGATTCTTATGGTTGATGTTGCTCTTGGCAAGTGAGTTTATAGTGTAAATGAATTTTCCTTTGCTTAATTCATTTTTGCAAACAACCCTGCAGAAGCGTGGGGCCAACAAGCCGTCACTGTTTTTGAACTCTGGGCCGATGCAGGAAATGTCGAGTATTTCATCAGGGGAGATGCTTGATGCTTGATAGCCACTGATGATGTTGCGGACATTTGTGATGTCATCATTATCATTGTTGTCTTCTAGACCAAATAAGATGGCATTGGGACGTTTCCGTTCACACTCGATGGCTTCTTTGATGAGGATTGGGATATCATTATTTGTAGGATTTGTGTTTTTTTGTGGATTGGGTTGTGGTTGCAGTTGTTGGGTGGTGTGGTTTGTAGCTATTGGATGTTCATTTTTTTGTGTTGCTGTCTTTTTTTTCAAGGTTAGTTAATCTTGTTTTTGTAGTGTCCAGGGATTCTACTATGGTGTCAAGGGAAGATATTCATGTTTCTATGGTATCAACTCTTTCGAACAAGGCAATATATTTGTCCAGGTTGGGTCTGCACAATGGACAGAAATATGGAAACACATGGTTGGATGATTCTAGGAATTGAGCCATTTGTTGGCTAATCCCAAGCAACCATGGTGAGTGTAGTTGTCACATAGGGAACATTTGATGGAATTTTCATTCTCCTTTAAAGTTTCTTTACATATATGGCATGTGCAGGAGTCTTGTGGTTCATTGGTGGGGATTTCTTTCATTTGGGCTTCTGGTTTGGCATTGGATTTTTTTCCTGGCATGGTGGCTTTATTGAGATGGTTCGTTGATTAAATTGTTCAATCAAACAAGATCAATAACAATATTGCACCAATCAATTAATTAATCATGCTAGTCAAGTAATTTCACTAATTAACAATCACCCTAAACAATTAATTACAGTAACCACTAATCACACTGGTCAATTAATTACACTAATAATTAACCTTGCTAATCAATTAAATTACAGATTGGTAATCACATTATTTGCACTAGACACTCTAATCACACTAATCAATCAAACAATCAAACAATTGATAAATTATTTTAGAGAAATTATTATAGAGAAATTATTTTATAGACATCATTATCTAATCATTGATATATGTCTTGAAGTAATAAAAGTTATACGTTTTGAGGTAATAAAGTAATCAGTGTTATAAGTATTGAAGTAATGAAGTAGTAAGTCAGCAAGTAAAGGGTTGTTGCTTTGTTGGTTGTTGCTAACCGATCAGATTGGTGAGAAAGATTAATTGCTTGGCTGGCTGCTGTTAACTGATCCACTTGTATAGCTGACTCCGTCTTAGCTGACAGGAAATCTTCTGCCCAGGGAATCTTGGTGAGGTAGAGGTTGAAGGCACGTGGTTTCTTTTTGTTTTAATGACTTCAAAGTGATTGATTTTTGCTTCTTTTTTTTTTCCTCCCCCAAAGGAGAATTTAAACATCCATTCTGTGAAAATTGCAATGTTCTGTAGCTGTGTTCTAACCAAAACCCATATCGTTGTGAGCATGAAAAGTGATTTCTTGCTGTTTTAAAAGTTACTGGTCCCACAAATCTGTTGCTGACGGCGTGCCACACTGGGTTTGCAAATCGTTTGTTGCTGGATTTTCCTGCTGGATTTCTCATAGGCAATTTGCCACCTCCAGGAGCCCTGCTTAATGGTGAGAATTGGACAACATCTGCAAAATGCAAGGCAGAAAGTGTTAGGCTAACAGTTGGCGTCATCTCTCATTTCTCTGTCTTTTGATTAGCAAGGTTCAAAAGTGGCAGTTGGCTTTCCTGAATTCATTAAATGTGCTTCGCTGAAGACCCCAAAATACCCGTAGCAGCTGCTTTCATTGCTGGAAGAATCCGCTGCGAAGGAAGAAGACAATCACTTTTTAACACCTCTCGGCTTAAAAATAAGGAGTCTGTTCACATTCAGGAACCATTTGCAGGAACCTTGAAAGGAGCTAAGACAGTGTTTGTTAGCCTTAGCAACTTTAAGATGTGTGGACTTCAACTTCCAGAATTTCCCAGCCATCATGGAATTCTGGGAAATAAAGTCATCGTACCTTAAGGTTGCTACATTTGAATGATCTAGATCAGTGATCCCCAACCTTTTGACACCGCTGCCCGGCACCGCATCAGCTGGCGCCGGCCCGTCCGCCATCAGCTGGCGCCATCTTTTTGATGAAAAGTGCTTCCGGTGACGCCACCGGAAGCACGTTTTCATCAAAAAGATGGCGGCGCCAGTGCTCGGTGAGCTTTTCCGGTAGAAATGGCTTTCTACCGGAAAAGCTCACTGAAGCGCGATGCCGCTTATCTTTTTGATGAAAACGTGCCCGTGAGCTTTCTACCCGGAAAAGCTCACCGGAAGCACTTTTTCATCAAAAAGATGGCGGCGCCCAGCAAGCTGCGGCCCGGTAGGAGTTGTTCCACGGCCCGGCACGGTCCGCGGACCGTGGTTGGGGACCCTGATCTAGATGATGGACCTTTAGAACAAAAGGAGTAGCATCTCAGGTCTTCTTCTTTTGAACCTGTTTACTCTATTTTTGTTGAGAGGAGAGTAATGAACAAGTGAGGAGCATCCATGCAAAGTGTGAGTGGTTGCATAACAGCTTGCAAATTGGTTCCATTGAATGCCTAAAACAGGGGTCCCCAAACTTGGCAACTTTAACACTTGTGGACTTCCAGAATTCTCCAGCTAGCTGGAGAATTCTGGGAGTGGAAGTCCACAAGTCTTAAAGTTGTCAAGTTTGGAGACCTCTGTTCTAAAACGTTTCCGCAGAATGGAAAGTACCACCTTGCTTGCTGCAAATGGAATCTGAGAATATTTTCTGTGGGGGAAATAAATGATTGCTCGCCGGGAACAAGCAGCTGTGTTGAATCAATGAACGCCAGAGGATGGAAAACGTCTTCGGTTTGAAAGTTAATTAATTATGCTTCTGTAGCTGATATTATTTCTGCTGGATGGGTGTCCCATTAAGGTGTTCCATCCGTGCATCAGGGAGGAACAGACACAGGAAAAATACACATGTATAGATAGGAACCTATCTGGAACGTTGAGAACAGAAGTCAAGCACTGTCACAAAATGGCTGCCTGCCACTAAACATCAATTAGGTGAAAGTGGAATTGATCCTTCCCTTCCCAGCAAAATCTCAGGAGGTGTATTGTGGGATCTGAAGAACTTGCAGCTTCCACCTCTTCTTTAGTAGAGGGTAGCACTTCCTGGGATGCCTAGGGGCATAATGGCCCAATTTACTCACAGGGTGGTTGGGTAATAAAACTAGGAGAGAACAAAAGATCAGGTCTACCTAACTAGGAAAGTCTCGTTAAACTGATTTATTGCTAAACAGCCTAGACACAAGAATCTTCTCAACTCACGGTTTGCACCTGCTTGGAGTTAGATAAGGGTCCACAGAATTTGAAGAGGAATTGGACTTGGCTTGCTTGTAGCTACGTTGGGATGCTAGGCTGATTACTCTTTTGACTCCGCCCCCCAGGTCCTGCCGCTCCTCCTCCTCTTACAGGGGAGCTTGCAAAGAAAAGGCAAGACACAGACGCTATAACAATCGGTAAGGGTAGTGAGTGACAGCAGAAACAACCAGGCAACTTTGCTCTAACACAGGGGTCTCCAACCTTGGCAACTTTAAGACTTGTGGACTTCAATTCCCAGAATTCCAAGTTGCCAAGATGGGAGGCCCCTGCCCTAATGTGCATCAAGAATCTTCCTCTTTCCTTACGTGCAAGTTTTCTGTATCTTGAGAGAGAGAGAGAGAGAGAGAGAGAGAGACAGGCTCCTGTAATTTTAATAGGAGTTTCTCCCTTCTCCCACCTGGGCCCCACAGGACCAATTTGGAAGCCCTGCAGAAAAAATTGGAGGAGTTGGAACTGGACGAGCAGCAGCGGAAACGGCTGGAGGCCTTTTTAACCCAGAAGCAAAAAGTGGGGGAACTGAAGGACGATGACTTCGAGAAGATCAGCGAACTGGGCGCCGGCAACGGTGGCGTGGTCTTCAAAGTCTCACACAAGCCTTCTGGACTCATCATGGCCCGGAAGGTGAGTTTGGTGACTGGCTTTAAGTTCCTGCGTCTCACGGAGCCATTTTGCAGAACCGTGGTTTAATTCAATCGGCCGCCATTTGCAGAAGTCCTTCATCAGAGGGGGACAAGGCGTACCTCCAGTTATCAGTGTTCTGACCAGTGGTGGGATTCCAATAATTGAACAACCGGTTCTCTGCCCTAATGACCGGGTGGGTGGCCGTGGCAGGCGTGACCAGGGGGTGTGACCGGCAGCATGTGGCCTCCTGCAAATCCTCCTGGGAGCCAAAACTGGCCTGGGGGTGGCGCTGCACACCTCCATGCTCTGTTTTGGGCCTAGTAGGCCTCCCTGCAGCTCCCTGGGAGTAAAAATGGGCTGTGGGGAGGGGCTGAGCCACACCATGGCCACATCCACCCAGCAACCGGACAGAGAAAACCATTTGCTAAACTTTTCGAAGCCCACTCCTGAGTACAGGTAGTCCTCGACTTACCACTCTTCATTGAAGGACGGTTCAAAGTTACGTCAGCCTTCAAAGTGACTTACAACCTGTCCTTAAAAGTTCAGGACTGTTATACCGACCCCAAACGGCCACATGATTGCAATTCATGTCCTTGCAACCCAGATTTAAAAGCTATGAGGGTTGCGGTATCTTCGGTCATACGGATGCGATTTGGGGACCTTCCCAGATGACTTCGGACAAACAAAGCCAACTGGGAAAGATGGGTTCACTTAATGACCACGTTGGTTTCATTTAACAGCCACGTGACTCACTCAATGATCTTGGGGGGTGGGGGAAAATTGTCATAAAATTGGGTCTGGCCAGACGGTGACTTGTTTAATGATTCCGGGTTTTTTTGGTGGCTGAAATACCGGTCACAGTTGTGGTCATAAGTCGAGGACTGCCAATATTCAGCCTTAGAATTTTGCCTTCCTCTCTTTAGCCAGGCAAGGAGCGGTGAAATCAGAGGTGGTATTCAGCCGGTTCTGACCGGTTCTAGAGAACCGGTAGCGGAAATTTGGAGTCGTTCAGAGAACTGGCCAATACCACCTCTGACTGGCCCCGCCCCCATCTATTCTCCGCCTCCCAAGTCCCAGCTGATCAGCTGGGTCTTCTTTGGTTGCCCTGCCCAGGAGAATGGAGCTGGAAAGCAGGTTAGTGGGGTGAGGAGGAAATAGGGACTTTGCAGTCTCCTTCCCCTGCCACGCTCACCACACAGAACCGGTAGTAAAAAAAAAATTTGAATCCCGCCACTGGATGAAATGCCTTCTTCCTTGCTAAATGGGCACCTTTGAGGGGCGGCTTGCGGGCCCAGCTCATTAAAGATCCAAAGGAGGCTGGGGTCCGAGGCCTGACCCTCTTGCTTTAGCTTCCTCGAGTCCTTGGCTGCGGCCAGCAGGGTGGGCTGGGCCCTTGAAGTGATGGAAGGCACCGGAGGGGCGACCCACAGCGACGGCTTCTTTTGGCAGTTGATTCATCTCGAGATCAAGCCAGCCATCCGCAACCAGATCATCCGGGAGCTGCAAGTCCTGCACGAATGCAACTCCCCCTACATCGTGGGGTTTTACGGAGCCTTTTACAGTGACGGCGAGATTAGCATTTGCATGGAGCACATGGTAAGTGGCCCTCTTCGCTTGGGGGGGGGGCTGCTTGGGACCCTGTGGTGCTTTGTCCTCAAGGGCTCGGGGAGGTTGGTTGGGGGAGCAGAGTTAGACGTTCCACCCTCCCTCCGTCCGTCCGTCCATCCCTTTCTCTATTTTCCTTCCTTCCTTATCCCTCCCTCCATCCTACTATTTCCCTTTCTTCCTCTCTCCATTTTCCTTCTTTCCTCATCCATCCATCCCTATTTTCCTTCCTCCCTCCCTCCATTTTCCTTCCTTTGCTTGAACGTTTCTTAATAGGATGGCGGATCCTTGGATCAAGTCTTGAAGAAGGCTGGCAGAATTCCGGAGAAGATTCTCGGCAAAGTCAGCATTGCGGTAAGTACATGTCCAGCAGGGAGAGAGTGCTGAGAACATCTTTAAGGCAAAGAGACGTGGAATTCTTCCTCTTCCTCCGCTTTTTCCTTCTTTCTCCTCCGCTTCTTCCTTCCTCCTCCTTCCCCATTCTTCCTTCTTTCCTTTCCTCCTTTCTTCTTCTTCATCCTCCTTCTCTTTTCTTCCTTTCTCCCCATCCTCCTCCTCCCTCCTTTCTTCTCCCTTTTCCTTTCCTCCTTTCTTCCTTCCTTCCTTCCTTCTCCTTCTCCTCCTCTACCCTCTTTCCTTTTCCTCCTCCTCCCTTTCTTCTTCATTCTCCTTTCTTCTTCCTTTTCCCCCTATCCTTACTCCTCCTCCCTGCCTCCCTCCTTCCTTTCTTCTCCCCTTTTCCTTCCCCTTCATCCTCCACCTCCCTTCTTTCCTCCTCTTCTTCCTTTCTTCTTCTTTCATCCTCCTACCTTCTTCCTCCTTTCTTCCTTCTCCCTTCTTTGCTCCTCCTCTCCTCCTTTTTCCTTCCTCCTCTCTTTCTTCTTCCTTCCACCACCTCCTCCTTTCTTCCTTTTTCTTCTGTCTTTCTTTTCCTTTCGAACTGAAGGCCTCAAATAAGGCTGACAACTGTGCAAGAGGCAATATCAGGGATGTTCCCTTCCCCCACCCACCCACCCACCCACCCACCCCCAAGCCTTGTAAATCATGTAGCAGCTTCTGTTTTATGCCTCCATCCCCGGAACACATTTGCTGGGTCCTGCCTCTCTCGCAAAGAAATGACTCACTTGTCTTTGGAAGAGCTGTGAGTTATTACGAAAGACCAACCCAGATGGGCGAACATTTGCGGCTGCTATTGCCAGAAGTCGAACCCAATGGTGTTTAACGACAGCTCTCCATTCCTTGGCACACAGTGTGGATTGGGGTCACGTAGAGAGAAAAACAGAAAAAAATAAGTGGAAAAGATGTTCTTTATGTTTCTCTTTTTCTGCTTTCCATCTGTCATAATTGGCTGAAACAAAAAAAAAAATGGTTTCCCAATTTTCCTAAAATTTTAAGACAACTCGCTTTCCCTCAACCTTGTCAGCTTTAAGATGCATGGACTTCGAGTCCCAGAATTCTGGGAATCAAAATCGACGCATCTTAAACTTGACAAAGTTGAGAAATATTGACCTGCCTCATGAAAATGAACAATGAACAATGTTTTCTTTTTATAAAAATAGTGGGCTTGGAGAAAATGATGAGAGGGGTACCTGGGTGTGCCTGCATCAAACTGGAAGATTCTACAAAGAAGTTAACTTGGATAGTTTGTCTTAGGATTCCAGATTCATATAATCCAACCTTAGAATCCTTAGCTGTGCAAGTGCTTTAGATTCAGTTGCAAAAAGCAATTTCCAAGTTTGTGGAGGGCAGCTGTGTCGTCCGCAGCAAAGAGGTGGCTGCTTTAAAGAGATCCAGGTCTGAACTTGTGTTTGAAGCCTGGCACGGTCATAAAAATTTCTGAAGAACAGTCAACTGGAGCAGGATATCTGTTAGGCTGGGGGGTTCCCCCCCCCTTCTATTAAAGTAGAATATGGTTACGTTCCTTTGAAGTTTATCCAGTTGCATGTTGATCGTTGTTGTCTGCTTGTTGCAATGAGCGCCTTCTTTTGATCCACAGGTTATAAAAGGTCTAACATATTTGAGAGAAAAGCATAAGATCATGCACAGAGGTAGGTGGTTTATGTTTCCTGGCCTCAATGCAGCCAGATTTTCTTCACTTGCCCATGTTTTGCTAAAATTGCGAGTAGGTGGGAGATAGAAATGTCAAGAAAATCAAGATTGCAGCTGTGACTACAAAACTGAAACTCTATCCCAGAGGTCTGTGGAGATTCTCAAGTCATCCAGGGTGCTTTTTCAGGAGGCAATTGGACTTTCTTGGTTTTTTTTCTTTTGAAGACGTTTTGCTTCACCTCCAAGAAGCTTCTTCAGCTCTGACTGGATGGTTGGTGGAGAACGGAAGGATTGATATGATACTCCTTGCTGGTCATTTGCATCTTTTTTAAAGAGTTGTTAAGGCCACTTGGAGGTTTGTCTGTGTCCTCAGGGTGCTTTTTTCAAAAGGCAACTGGACTTTCTGGTTTCTTCTTTTGAAGATGTTTCACTTCTCCTCCAAGAAGCTTCTTCGGCTCTGACTGGATGGTGGGGAATGGAAGGATTGATGTCCTTTGGAGACAGCCGCATTTAAAAGTCACAGGCCACTCTTTTGAAGATAACAAAGTCCATATTTTGGACAGAGAGGACTGGTGGTTTGACAGAGGGAACAAAGAGGCCATCTATGTCAAAATTGAACAGCCCTCCCTCAACGGGGGTGGGTGGTGGGGTACAACATCATCTACCTCCAGTCTACAACAAAGTCCTTTCAGCAGCTGCAAGAAGGCTCCACAGCCATTTGCACCACTCAGGTGACCCCGAAGATACAGATAAACCTCCAAGTGGCCTCAATGACCCCCTAAAAGGATGCAAATGACCAGCTGCCTGCAAGGAGTATCCATCCTTCCCTTCCCCACCATCCAGTCAGAGCTGAAGAAGCTTCTGGGATGAGAAGCAAAATGTCTTCAAAGAAAAACCAGAAAGTCCAGTTGCCTCTTGAAAAAAGGACCCCAAAGGACCTGACATCCCTCCCACTCCACATACACACACCCCTCCCCTTGCAAATCACCCTGGGAAGCGGTCCATCACGGCTGCTGCATTCCCCTGTCTTGAAAACTGGGGAATAAAAGTAGTCCTTGACTTATGACCAAATGAACCCAGAATTTCAGTCATAAGGTATTGTCATCGTTCGACTTTTCATGTAACCAGACTCAGTTTTATGATTGTCTGTACAATTGTTGCCAAACAATTCCCCTATGGTCGTTGAGTGAAGCACTTGGTCCTTAAGTGGATCCGGCATGGCCTAATGGGCGGGGTTTTTTTGCCATTTTCTGCCGGGAAATGACAAAAAATACCGCAAACCATGGTCAGATCATTGCAGGACCCTGTTGTAAATGTGCCATGTGCCCGAAAAGCAACCACGTGACTTTGGGAGGGGCACAGAAGTCGTAACTTTGAGAACAGGTTGTATGTACTTTTTAAAAAGTTGGGTGTAACTTCGAATGGTTGTTAAACAGCCAGTCGTAAGTCAAGGACTACCTGTACACGTAAGTCCTCGACTTGCAATTCTTCATTTAATGACCCTTCACAGTGACAACCCAGCCCTGAAAAAAGTGGCCATTTTTCACACCGACAACCTTTGTAGCATCCCTAGGATCATGTGATCAAAATTCAGAAGTTCAGCGATCGGTTCATACTTATGACCGTTGCTGCAGTCCCCTTCTGCCACCTTCTGAGAAGCAAAACCCAGGGGGAAGTCAGATTCACTTAACAACTAAATAATATTTAGTCAATAATGTTACTAAATGATCAACGGCTGACACACCGTACTGAACGAGTAGTCCTTAACGGGTCTACGTCTACAAGTAAGCAGTGGGGTGCCGCAAGGTTCCCTCTTAGGCCCAGGACTCTTCAATATCTTTATTAACGACTTAGATGAGGGAATAGAAGGGGAACTTACAAAATTTGCAGATGATGATACTAAACTGGCAGAATAGCCAACACCGTAGAAGCTAGGCTCAAATTCCAGATGGATCTTGACAGATTTGAACACTGGGCCATGTTTAACAAAATGAAATTAAGTGTAGAGAAAAGTGAAGTCTTCCTCTTTGGCAAGAAAAACCAAAAGTACACATATAGACTGGGTGAAACCAGGCTCAATAGCAGGAACTGTGAGAGGGATCTTGGAGTCTGAGTGGACAACCAGCTAAATATGAGCCAGCAGTGGGCAGCAGCAGCCAAAAAAGCAAATGCAATCCTAAGTTGCATTAACAGAGGGATACAATCAAGATCAAGGGAGGTACTAATATCACTCTATAAAGCCTTAGTAAGACCACACCTAGAGTACTGCATCCAGTTTTGGTCACCACACTATAAAAAAGAGGTTGAGACTCTAGGAAGAGTGCAGAGAAGAGCAACCAGGATGATGAGGGGACTGGAGACCAAAACATACAATGAATGGTTGCAGGAACTGGGCTTGGCTAGTTGAGTGAAGAGAAGGACCAGGGGAGACATGATAGCAGTCTCCCAATATTTGAGGGGCTGCCATAGTCAAGCTGTTCTCCAAAGCACCTGAAGGCCAGACAAGGAATAATGGATGGAAACTGACCACAGGGAAATTCAACCTGGAAATAAGGAGGGATTTTCTGACGGGGAGAACAATCAACCCAAGGAACAGAAGTTGCCTTCGGAAGTTGTGGGAGCTTCATCCCTGGAGGCTTTCAAGAAGAGACTGGACTGCCCTCTGTCAGAAATGGTGTAGGCTTGGGCAGGGGGTTGGACTAGATGGCCTACAAGGTCCCTTCTAACTCTGATTATCTGTTATCTATTAACGGCTGTTGTTCACTTAACTGCGGTAAGGGAGGTCGTAAAATGGGACAAAGCCCACTTAACTATCTCTCTATAACAACAGAAATTTGGGGCTCCGTTATGGACCAGTCGAGGACTAGCTGTAATTTGAGAGGACTGAAAAAGCTTCATCTTAGGGGCTTTTCGGACCATGTTCTACCCAGGATGCATGTATGGTGTGAAGTTTGCCACTTAGTGTTAGCTTCCTGCAGGGAAGCAGGAAGGGGGAGTGTCGTGCCCCAGCTGGTCACAGCTCCCCCGGGGCCGAATCATGCCACCTGCACAAAGTCAATGCACTCGATATTCTCACGCATCCACTGGCTTGTTCCTGCCGGTCCTTACTGGACGCTCAGGTAACGGAAATCAATACCTGAGTTCCGAGAAAATACAAGACAGAAACGCAGCTGAGAAAAATGAGACCCAACCAAGCTGTGAGAAGCCGCTTGCCAGAACCGGAGGTCACTGTGTGCCGGGGACCATGAAAACTTCAAAGCTCTTTTCTGCTCTTCCCTCCCAGCCTTTCCATGCTCTTTCAAAGGCACACACCTGCTCTTCAAGCGGCCACTTCGCTATCCTCCCCGTTTGCGTTTGTTTTGTTTTTTACCTCCAAAAATTCAGGGAAAAGGCGGGGGGGGTTGATCTAGGATCCCTGTGAGGGTCCCACAAGATGCTAAGCCTAAATGAAACACAACCAACTGCTCTACGAATCCCCCATTGCTCTGAATGGCCTTTTTTTAGGGGTAGGTAAGGAGAGGTGAAACCACAGCCCAGGGATGGATGGATGGATGGATTTATTTATTATCTATCTGTCTGTCTGTCTGTCTGTCTATCTATCTATATCTATCTTATCTATGTCTCTGTCTATCTGTGTGTATCTATATCTAAGTCTCTACATCCATCTGTGTCTCTATCTTCTATATCATCTATGTCTATATCTATCTACTATCTTCTATCTATCCTATCTTCTATTTTCTATCTATATCTATCTATCTATGTCTCTCTATCTCTCTATCTATTCTATATCATCTATCTATGTCTGTCTGTCTATCTATATATCTATGTCTCTGTCTATATATCTATGTCTCTATATCTATCTTCTAACTATCTTTTGTATTCTATCTATCCTATCTTCTATTTTCTATCTATATCTATCTATGTCTGTGTATCTATATGTCTCTATATCTATCTATATGTCTCTATCTTCTGTCTATCCTATATTATCTATCTATGTCTGTCTGTCTGTCTGTCTATCTATCTATCTATCTATCTATCTATCTATCTATCTATCTATCTATCTATCATCTATCTATCTATCTATCTATCTATCTATCTCTATCTATCTATCTATCTATCTATCTATCTATCTATCTATCTATCTGTCTGTCTGTCTGTTCTATCTCTTCTATATCTTCTATCGATCTATCTATCCTATCTATCTATCCTATCTTCTATCTATGTGTCTGTCTGTGTAGCTATATCTATGTCTGTCTGACTTTATATCTATCTATCTTTGATATCTTCTATATACCTTCTATCTACCTATCTGTTCCTGTGGTTTTTAAGGCACTTAGCGTCCTCAAGTTGAAGCCGCCAGCAGCTCTTTCCCACTGCTTGATGCCGGCTTTCCTTGAACCCGGGCCCCTCCCCCTTTCTCCCTGCCCCGGTGGGATGAATCTCAGGTGGGCTTCCTTTCTCTGGGAGCCCTAATGCAGGGCTAATGGCTGGCTAAGTGCTGTGCTGAGTGGTGTCCTTCGCCCACGGGAGGAAGGAGGGGGGGAAAGGGGCTCCTTGCAAGTCTTGGTGGAGAAGCGGTTGCCTGGTTACCAGCAGCCTTCCTGCGGAGAAGAGGCGCATCCCAGCATGTCCCTCACCTGCCTGGCAATCCAGTGGTTCTCCAAAGATGCTCGAGATGCTATACAGGGAGAAGATTCTGGCTGCTGATTTACTTCAGGTAGAAGAAGTCCATTCAGATGAGCAGGAGACCTAGGGAAAGGTGCATCCTGGCTTGTTCCAAAACAGTGGCTTGTAGAGATTCTGGATATATTCCTGCGAGACAGCACGTGCTGTCATTTTTTGGGTACCACCAACAACTGAGTTTTGGCATACAGGCAGCCTTATGCCCACAGGTGCAAAGCCCCAGAGGGCAGGACAAGAAACAACGGAGGGAAACTAATCCAGGAGAGAAGCAACCTGGAATTAAGGAGGAACTTCCTAACAGGGAGGACAATTAACCCGTGGAACGTCTTGCCACCAGAAATCATGGATGCTCCATCACTGGAGGTTTTCAAGAAGGGACTACTAGACAATGACATCTGAAATAGTATAAGTTCTCCTGTTTGAGCAGGACGCTGGATTTAGAAGACCTCCAAGGTCCCTTCCAACTCTGTTATTCTTTGTCCTAAAGTGGGGGCTATGTAATAGAGTGAGGTAGGATCATCTATTTAATCCAGTAGCCTCTAGAATGGAAAAGAACTTATTGGCTTTCAAAAACCCAAATCTGTTTCCAATCATTTTAGGGCTGTACTTTTCTCCATATCCTTTAATGTCTTTCGGTGGCTGTTCCTGTGCCTCTACACGAGTTCCATACATCTTCTCCATTCCCAGAGGTCTCCAAAGTTGGGCAACTGTAAGGCTTGTGGACTTCAAATCCCAGAATCCATAGCTAGCTGGAGAATTCTGGGAATTGAAGTCCACTGCAAAATCCACATGGGTAGCAGGCTACCAGCCATCACTGAATAGCAGAGAACGTCGACTTCCGGTGGTGAGGTCACGGTGGAGCGGAGCAGCAGGAGAGCGATCTCTGCAATCCTGTATCCGAATTTTTGTGCTAGGAAGCTCTCAGAGGCATCGTGTGAAGCTCGGAGAGACACACAAATCTGAAGGGGAAACCTAGGAACAGAGTGGAGGGAAGCAACCTCCTGCTGCCAAGAGGGGAAACCCTTTGAATCCGGCGTGAAACAAACTCGGCACCTGTGGCGGGTCCGAAGCCACGACAGCCAGCTGCGATCGGGAAGCAGGAAAGTGGATCAACGCAAGACATCAGAAGAAGAACGGCAGACTGGGACAGTTTTTGAGGGGTGAAAGAAGAGATTCCTGTGAAAGATTCTTGACAGAGGGAATCTTTGGGGAGAGTGAATACAGTGGCGAATTGGTGGGGGATAGCAGAATGAAAGGGAGAGGAGGAAGCCGTTGGAAAAGAACAGTTTGATGGCTGAGAGAGAGCACCGCAGAAGAAAAGATCGAGACTGTGAATAAAAACTTAAAATTTCTACGATTTGGACGGATTACTAGCAGAGCAGAAAAGAGACAACAATTGACAACAAGAGATTACTATATCTTTTTCAAACTGCACCAATAAGATTGGATAAACCCTTTTTTAGAGAGTTAGATCGAATAATAAGTAAATTTGTTTGGGACAGGATAAAAATGAAATTGTTACAGGACAAAAGAGAAAGGGGTGGCTTTGGACTCCCTGACTGGGAAATTTATTACCAGACTGAGGCTATGGTATGGATTAAAGATTGGATCAACCTGGAGAGTCGAAGAGTATTGTCGATAGAGGGTCACAACTTGCAGAGAGGGTGGCATAGTTTCCTATGGGATGGGAAATGTCAACAACATGCATATTTTCAGAGACACATGATTAGAGATTCATTAATTCGGACATGGAACAAGATTAAAAAGAATCATTATACTAAAATGCCAAACTGGTTGTCAACTATGGAAGCACAAATCTACCCAAACGCAATGGAACTGGGGGAAAAAGAGGAATTATAAAGACTTATTAGACACACAAGGAAGATTAAAAACGAGACAAGAACTACAGCAACAAAATATAAAGATAGATTGGTGGACATACATGCAAATTCAGGCGAGATACAAAAAGGACAGAGAACAATTTGGTTTCTGCATGGAAAAGCATCAATTAGATAAAATTCTACAAGAAATGGAAAAGAAAATGATCTCAAGAATATATAATTTTCTACTAGATTTTAAAATGGAAGAGGAGGTGGTCAAAGAGACCGATGGTGGTATGGGCAAAAAATGTTGGCCATAATATAGACCTGGAAAATTGGGAGAGAATGTGGGGACTAAATTACAAACTAATTACATCTACAGCATACAGGGAAAATCAATACAAAATTTTCTACAGTTGGCACCTTCCCCCCGCTAGACTGGCAAAAATGTTTAACTCAGACCCAAATTGCTGGAAATGTGGAAAAGAAAAAGGGACTTATTTCGATACCTGGTGGACATGCCAGGAAGTGGAAAAAATATTGGAATATAATTAGACAATGGATAGAAGAAATCACGAATCAGAAAATTGAACTTAATCCGGAAACTTTTTTATTAATTATAATAACACAAAAATGCAATAAAACAGATAGATACATCATGTTACGCGTATTAACAGCTGCAGGGATTTCGTACGCACAACTCTGGAAAGAAAAAAGGGGTTCCACCAGAAGGCATGGTTATAAAAAAAATAATAGATTGTATAGAGATGGACACGATGAAAATAAAAGACAGAAGATTCAATTTACTATAGGGCCAGGTATGCCTGGTATGAGTGGTTTAGAAATAAAAAGGAAATAAAATGGCAATTAAGAAAAGAATGAGGGAATATGTAAACATATCAATATACCATGGAGAAGATTGATGTGTTAGGATAAAAGGTATTGATTTACAGCAAGAGTAAGATGTAATGGTAAAGGAATAAGTAAATACATATACTGAAAAATGTAAGGAGATGCAAAAGATGTCTTGATGTTGATAACAATGTATAAAGTTTTATTTTATGTTTTTAAAATTTGAAGACTTAATAAAATTTATAAAAAAAGAGCGGAGAACATCACTGTAAGCATTGCTTGTACCAACTTCCCCCCCCACTTATTCTTCCATTGAAGAATGGCAGATAGACGGATCTGACAGTCACGCTGTTTTCTGTTGATTCTGCATAAACCCACAGACGATTCTGTGTGAGGTTAACATTTGAATCTCGTTTATCCCTTTCTATACAGGCAAGTCCTTGACTTACAACAGTTCTCACTTAGTGACCACTCAAAGTTACAACGGCACTGAAAAAAGGGAGCCATAAAACCGTTTTTTCACACTTACAACCATTGCAGCATCCCCCATGGTCACATGCTCAAATTTCAGACCCTTGGCAACTGACTCCTATTTATGACGGTTGCAGTGTTCCAGATTGATGTGATCCTCTTTTGCGACCTGACAGGCAGAGTCAATGGGGAGCCAGATTCAATTCTGTTCCATCTGTTACTTCTCACTTCTGTTACTCACTTAACAGCTATAGTGATTCATTTAATAACTCTGGCTAGAATGGTTGTAAATTGGGGCAAAACTAACTTATCTTGTCTCGCATAGCAACAGAAATTCTGGGCTGAAATGTAGGTGGAGAGGACCCCCTGCATGTGAACTGGTAGCTGTTTTTTATTTAATGATTTGAATGTGGATCCGTGACTACAAGAGGGAAAGCTGGGATGGATTTTATGATCTAGCATGCGTTGCCAAAAGGAATGGCTGTCCCAGAACTAAACAGTTTGAAGTATTCTCCTTTTTTACTTCTTCTTCTCCCGCTTCCTCCCCTCTCCTTCCAGATGTGAAGCCCTCAAATATCTTGGTCAACTCGAGAGGAGAAATCAAACTCTGCGATTTTGGGGTCAGCGGGCAATTGATTGATTCCATGGCCAACTCTTTTGTGGGCACGCGATCTTACATGTCGGTAAGTGCCATAAGGTACCAGTAGCTGCTGTCAAATTCAGACACGATAACAGCTGACCAGTGTGGTGATCAATCTCTTGTTGAGTGGAGTGTTTTCTTGCCTGCAAAGTGCCACAAGTGTTTTGCACAGGAGTGTGCAACCTAAGGGTGCCCTCTCATTTAGTTTAGTTTAGTTTTAGTTTACTTTATTGCCATTGCACCTCGTACAACGAAATCAAACACCATCCTCAGTGTACATCATGACCATGAAAATAAACACAAACACACATCCTTCACCCTCCACACATTGAATTGAAAACCCCCGACACCACACCAACACTGCACTATACAGCAGAATTCAACAGAGCTACTGCCCTGGGACAGAAGCTGTTTTTCAGCCTATTTGTCCTTGTTTTTATTGTCCTGTACTGTCTGCCAGGTGGTAATAGTTCAAAAAAAGGGGATGCCCAGGATGAGATGGATCTTTGAGGGTGTTTTGAACTTTCTTAAGGCAGCAGGAACTATAAAGCTCTTTCAAAGAGGGGAGAAGGCAACCCATGATCTTCTTGGCAATGACATTAACTCTATGGAGTGCTTTCCTATCTGCCACTGTGCAATTGGCAAACCCTACACAGGTGCAGTAACTTAAGATTCTCTCTCTGGTGCAGCGGTAGAAGATCACCAGCACTTTTTCATTCAGTTGTTGTTTTCTGAGAAGTCTCAGGTAGTCTAATCTCTGCTGGGCCCTTTTGACCACGGCTGCAATGTGGGTACCCCAGGTCAGGTCCTCTTTTAGGGTAACACCCAGAAACTTAAAACTGGCCACTTTTTCCACTCGGTCTCCATGGATAAGCAAGTGCTGGAGGTCTGATCTGTTCCTTCTATATCATCCGCTATAAGCTCCTTGGTCTTATTGGTGTTGAGGACCAAGTTGTTGTTCTCCACACCACGAATAGTTTCGCATTATCGATTTCTCCTCCTCCGTCACCCTTCCCATTCTGTGACCGGACGGGCTTTTGCTGCTGTACTGTCCATGTTTTTTCCACCCTTGTGACTCGTTCTGACTTTGCGTCCATCCCCCCCAGCCGGAGAGACTGCAAGGGACTCACTACTCGGTGCAGTCGGACATCTGGAGCATGGGGCTCTCCCTGGTCGAGATGGCCATCGGCAGGTACCCCATCCCTCCGCCCGATACCAAGGAGCTGGAGCTGATGTTCGGCTGTCCCGTTGGGGCTGACTATCCTGTCTCGGAGACGTCTCCCCGGCAGAGGATGCCAGGGCGGCCCATGAGTGGTAAGAGGGCGCCAGCTGGCAGTGCCACCTTGGGGGGGCTGAAAACGGACCACTCCTTGGAGAAGCGAATCCAGTTGTGGCTGGGTGTTGGTTTTTTTTAGGGAAGTCAGTGGGTGTGAATGTGTTGGGATGGTTGGGCACAGGCTGTGCCAGAGCAACCCCATCCTTCCAGCATGGGCTGGGCCTAGGAGCTTGGCCTTCAGATCTGCAGAAGCACCTTCAGAGAAGAGGCCGTTTCTTCCCACTGGCCATACCTGCTTCCACCAGGGCTTTGCTTTCATTTGGGCAGTCCCTGCTTGGTTACAGGGCCAAGACTTCCTGACAGTCTAGGCCAGGGATTTTCAAATTTGGCTAGTTGAAGATACGTTGACTTCAATTCCCAGAATTCTCCTCTCAGCACGCTGTGAGTTTTGGAAGCCATATTGAAACCGCGCTGCGCCATTTTGAGCCTTGGAAAGTGGGAGGGTGGAAGTTCTCGGGGTATATGTAGTTGGACAAAACAACATTCGTTTTGTCGTTTGAGGTCACGCTATTGTGTGCATATGTGAAGAGAAGTCTTCAGTTGGGATGGACGATGATTGGGGCATGGGATGGGATGGTGGGTGTAGGGGGTTTGGATTTGTGGTTTTGATTATTGCAAGGAAGCCTGGGATTTTCAGATTCGGGATCCCCCCAGTTGTGCCAGTTACTATCCAAATAAAAGAGAATTTTTGAGCGATGTCTGTCTCGGAGTTATTGGTTGGAGTGGAGGGTTGCTGAAACGCGGACACATGCCTTCCTTCCTTTCCTTTTCCTTTCTTTTCCTTCCTTCCTCCATTCGTTCATTCATTTTATAAATAGTTCAAACTGGCAAACATATCCAACACACCTTCCCTCTCCTGGTAAGCCGGTGAGGTGGGTTGAACTAAAAGAGAAGCAGACCAGAGCCTTCTGGGGGTTGAAGTCCACACGCCTTAAGGTTGAGTTTGAAAAACATTTTGTTTTTAGCAGACATTCGTTGACAAAACCTACGCTGTCTCTCTTCATCAGCATTTCTTAAAACAAATTTCAAGGCATGCCACTGAACGAGTTTTGGACACGGTTAAGTCTCATCAGAAAAGAGTGAAAAAAATAAGCTATACGCCAAAGAGTGAAATTAATTTTGCCAACGTGTTGTCATTTTTTCAGCCTACGGTTCAGACAGCCGACCACCTATGGCCATCTTTGAGCTCCTGGACTACATTGTCAATGAGGTGAGTGGAATATAGTGGGTCTTCGGGTTTTGTTTTTTTTTGTCTTCTGCAAGCGGAAGGGTTTTTGCTGTCGTAAGAAGCATCCTGGAACCCTGGTGTTGTGATGGACTCCTGCCCTGTATAGATGACCTCCAGGGCCCCTTCCATTCTGCCGTGTTCAGAACCCCCGAGGAGATTCAGATGGTTGGGATCAGCGGTAAATATTTTTACTACTGGTTCCGTGGACATGGTTTGGTGGGCGTGGCAGGGACAGATATTGCAAAATCCCCATTCCTCCCCACCCCACTAACCTGCTTTCCAGCTCCGTTCTCCTCTGCAGGGCAACCAAAGAAGACCCAGCCAATCAGCTGGGACTCAGGAGGCGGAGAATAGATGGGGGCGGGGCCCGTCAGAGGTGGGGTTTGCCGGTTCTCTGAACTACTCAAAATTTCCGCTACCGGTTCTCCAGAACTGGTCAGAACCTGCTGAATATACCACCTCTGGCTCCTCAAAAATCTTTGTAGATGGCTGAAATCTCACCCAAGATCTTAGTAAGACCAGATATGCAAAAAAAGGGGGGGTGTATTTTAGGGGTGCCTCTGAAGCAGCCTTTCCCAGTCTGGCTTGAAAGTCTTACTCTTCTAACAGGCGCATCAGCTGCAAAGCCCGTTTCTGTGGCAACATTAAAGTCAGTCATTGCAGGCTCGAGAGGCAGCTGATGCTGGGATGCGAAAAGGAGTTTTAGACCTCAATCAAGATGGTTTGTTGGCCCCTCTGTGCTAAACAGAGGCAGGTTTGACTGTTCTCTCCCTTGGTGCAGCACGTGAGGATCTCTTGCATCTTTCCTCAGGGAAATGCTTCGGGTGGACTGCATTTAGTTCCCACATTTCTGCTATTTTTTTTAGTAGTATTTGTAGCAGGACTACCAGATTCTATAACACGTTTGCTCCTCATGCCATCCATCTGGTAAACTCACAAGATTTGTTTTTCACGCCATAAACATTTATAACTAGACTGTGTTGTTTCTGTGTGTCATATAATATATGTGGGTATATGCATAATTTTGTACTTATTTATCTATCTTGTCATGTTTATGTAGTGTAATATTGGAGGTAGTGACCCTTTGAGAGCTATATGCAATGAAATTTCATTTTTAACGTATGCCAATTAGTGGACATTCAAAGTGACAAAGTTATTCTTATTCTATTCTAATTTCTCTATTCTATTCTATTCTGATTTATCCTATTTCTATTCTGTTCTAGTCTATTCTATTCTAAATTTCTCTATTCTATTCTATTCTGATTTATCCTATTTCTATTCTGTTCTAGTCTATTCTATTCTAATTTCTCTATTCTATTCTATTCTATTCTATTCTATTCTATTCTATTCTATTCTATTCTATTCTATTCTATTCTATTCTATTCTGGTTTATCCTATTTCTATTCTGTTCTAGTCTATTCTATTCTAATTTCTCTATTCTATTCTATTCTATTCTATTCTATTCTATTCTATTCTATTCTATTCTATTCTATTCTATTCTGGTTTATCCTATTTCTATTCTGTTTTAGTCTATTCTATTCTAAATTTCTCTATTCTATTCTAATTTCTCCTATTCTATTCTATTCTGAATTGTCCTATCCTGTTCTGTTCTAGTCTAACCTATTCTAGTTTCTCTATTCTATTCTAATTTATTCTATTCTAATTCTAATTCTATTCTATTCTGGTTTATCCTATTTCTATTCTGTTCTAGTCTATTCTATTCTATTTCTCTATTCATTCTATTCTATTCTATTCTATTCTATTCTATTCTATTCTATTCTATTCTATTCTATTCTGAATTGTCCTATTCTGTTCTGTTCTAGTCTAACCTATTCTATTTCTATTCTATTCAATTATTCTATTCTAATTTCTCCTAGTCTATTCTTTAACCCTGTGGCATTTGGGGAACTGCTGAGAGTCTTTGAAAATGGAGCAGCATCTAAAAAATCAAAGTCATGAAAGGTGGATATAATTGTGATTCCTGCAATTGGAGGTGGACAATATAGAAAGAAACAGACAGACAAACAGAAACAGTCAGACAGACAGACCATTTGGCCTAGTGGTTAAGGTGCTGGCCTAGAAGCCAGGAGATGGAGAGTTCTAGTCCCGCCTTATTGGGCATGAAGGCTGGCTGGGTGACTTTGGGCCAGTCCTTCTTACTTGGCCCAACCTACCTCACAAGGTTGTTGTGGTAGAGAAAATTGGAGAAAGAAGGACTATTAGATACATTCGCTGTCTTGAGTTTCTTGTAGAGTAATAAAGGTGGGATTAAAAAGGCAATGAACTCCGAGTCGCAGGGTCGTTTCTCTTTTCATCTTTTTGACCCCTTGGTTGCTTTCAGCCCCCTCCAAAGCTGCCAAGCAGAGTCTTCAGTCCAGAATTCCAAGACTTTGTGAACAAATGGTGAGTTCGGACTCCAATCTGTTTCCTTTGGGGACGAGGGTGGGGGGGTCAATGAAAATGCTGGGGGGGTTGACTCTCTGAAAAGGCGTTTTGGTAACTAATAAAATGAGGTCCGTTTTTGCCTTTCTGGACCAAACTTGCTCCCAATTCAACATGATGGTATGATTTTTCAAGATTTTTTATTTTTTTTTTGTCATTTGATGGCCACGCAGATCGTGTTTCCCCAAAAATATGACCTACTCAGGAAATTAATCCTAGCTTGATTTTTAACATGTGCGCCCAATATAAGCCCTACTCCCAAAATAAGCCCTAATTTAAGATCCTGCCCACTCCAGAGTTGACAGGTAAAAATTAAGCTATGGAGGGGTGGAGCTGCCCCACTACTTACCTTTGAACAGTTGCAGCCAGGCCTCGCACACCCAAACACCTGCCTTGCCGGCCCATTTCTTCTGCAGCTGGCAAGGCTTTCCCGAATAGCAAAAAAGAGGCCAGGGGCCACCCATGCAAGTGAGGTAAGTCATCCCCCCCCAAAATAAGACCTGGTGCCTTTTTTTTTTCTTGGCAAAAATATAAGACAGGGTCTTATTTTCGAGGAAACACAGTCGTTTTTGAGCAATGTGCTGGGATGCACACTCCAGCAACATGGATAAAGCCAGGGCAGAATCCAAAATTGATCTGTGTCAATTCAAATAAAGCATGGGAATTATTGACCATGCCTTGAGCGGAGATTGTGCCCATGTCAACAAAGGTCCATTGCAACCACAGCTCATGTCCTGTTACTTTGCACAGGATATAATAATATCCTTGTAGATATATATATATATATATATAAAATCATTATCAAAATATTCAGGAAATTCTGATCTCTTTTAGGTACATTAGATCAGTATGATAGTTTATTTGAACATGGTTAAATTTTGCTACACTTATCTGTAGAATTAGGCAGATTTTGGCCACCCACCAATGATCTCATCCCTAATTATAATACACGATTATGTCTTCTTCTTCTGTTTTGTTTTATTTTAATTTTATTCTGGTATGGGACCGTAATGAAAGCTGGACCATGCATTTAAAGCTTCGTATTTTGGCTTGCCATTCATTCAACCTTTGCATGGAATCCAGAACTGCAGACCTCCAATTTAACATATACCTCAACCATGATTGTGTTTGTGGGTGTGTTGGGCTCCCAACTGTAATATATAACTTTTTCTTTTTGACAGCTTGATCAAGAATCCGGCTGAGAGAGCAGATCTAAAACAACTTATGGTGAGTGAATTGTTCCTGGTTTTTTTTTTTGAAAGATGCATATTGCAAGATTCCTCCCCTTGGAATCTACTGGTTTCATCAACATGCTAGAGTGGTTTCATTAAATACTTAGAAAGTCAACATGCACGACTTCCAATTAGGGTTGCTGACTATTCTGTTCTATTTTCTATTCTATTCTATTTCTATGGTGGTGCAATTCGAATGCAGCATTGCAGGCTAATTCTGTCAGTTTAATCCTGACAGGGCTTAAGGTTGACTCAGCCTTCCATCCTTCCGTGGTCGGTAAAATGAGGATCCAAATTGTTGGGGGCAAGAAGCTGACTCTGTAAACCACTTAGAGAGGGCTGGAAAGCACTATAAAGCGGTATATAAGTCTAAATGCTATTGCTATTGCTAATAAGAGGAAGGAAGGAAAGAAAGGGTGTGATGGGAAAGGAAGGAAGGAAGGGGAAGGAAAGGGGAGGGGTGGGAAAGGAGGGAGGGATGGAGGGAAGGAAGGAAGACAACTGGACCTGGCACATCCATTTTAGTCAGCAAGAGGCTGATTCTGTAAACCACTTAGAGAGGGCTGGAAAGCACTATAAAGCGGTATATAAGTCTAAGTGCTATTGCTATTGTCTTTTCTCCTTACCAGGTCCACATTTTCATCAAAAGAGCGGAAGCGGAAGAGGTGGACTTTGCGGGCTGGCTGTGCTCCACCATCGGCCTCAACCAGCCCAGCACTCCAACCCACGTCGGCGGACTCTGAGCCGCTCCGCTGGTCACGGTACGAAGACTTGCACCGGCTGCTGCTGCTGCTGCTGCTGCTGCTATGCAACTTCCATTCCACGGGGGAGGCCGACTCGGAAACCGCTCACTCCAGACGCCCATCGATGCGCACCGGGGTCGGGGAGCATGGCATGATGTGGCGCATTGGTGTTCCCAGCCACCTCCCGCTGTTTAGAGCCACGTTTCCCCCCCCCTTCTTTTCCCATCAACTCAAAAAAGTTATTCTGCTGCCCCTCCCGCCGCCGCCGCCCTGCTTCCGTGCTGCGCCTTCTCAAGCTTGTCGTGCCAAATTCTTTTCCAGGTCGAGTCCCTTTCGCGGGTTTGTGCGAACAGCTGTTGTGTTTTGATTCTCGGCGACCAAATGTGACGCTTCGCGCCGCCAAAACCGGCACAGTTGACGTGAATGATGGATGCCTTTCCTTAACTGGGGAACCTCGTCAAGAGACCTGGTTGGCTGTTCTCAGCCTTGGTAGACTTTTGTCCCGTGAGCCTTGTGTAACTTCGGTGGTCCCTTTTTTTTTTCCCTCAGCTTTTGCTTATCCCAGTCCTGGTCAGAACAGTTAGAGACGGGTGGGTTGCTTTTGGACATGGATTTGATGCCACTAAGCTGAGGTGGGAGTCATGAAGAACCCTGGGTCCTTGAACCGGTGGGGAAAACCATTGGTGGGCTTCAGCCTGAGTAAAGGGTTATTATTATTATTATTATTATTATTTGGCCTCCCCTCCTGGGTCAGTATGAACACACCTGTCGATGCTTTTTATTTATTTGCCTTGTTGGATATTTTGGGCTGGCTTGGCTGTGCTGTTTTTTCAACCTTGAGCTCTTCAAGATGGGTGGGCTTCAACTCCCAGGATTCCCCAGCCAGTTATTCTGGGAGTCGAAGCCCACCCATCTTCAAGGGTCCCAAGGTTGAGAAAGACGGGCGTAGTGGCACTCATCTCCTCCATCTATGAATTTGGTATCCGTTGTGCACGGGTGATAGGAAACTGTCCGGCAGAATCGATGCATTTCTTTCTCTCTCTCTTTTCTCTTTTCTTCTTTTAAAGGCACCAAGATTTATTTCCCTTCTAAGGACGGCTGAGGTTATTAGATGTCATGAAACCTCTGCCTCCGTTGTGTTGGAAACTTCTTTTTAATCATTTTACTCTTTCCAGATGTTGAGCCAAACTGCATCCTACATTTAATAAATGTCACCAAAATCACTTTGGGAGAGTTTTATGGGGTTTTTAAAACACGGGCCGTTAGCTCGCTTGGGGTTGATTTTTTTTCCGTGGCATTTTGGGTTGGGGGAGAGGAAGTAACTTCTAGATTTAACTCTGCCTCTGATCTCCCAGGCGTGATCTACAAACACTCCATAGCCCATCTTCCAGAGATCTCTCTTCTCCAGATGGAGGACAATTGTGAACTGTACCGCATGAGGTATTAAGACATTACACTGCAGGGGTGTCCAACCTTGGCAACTTTAAGACTTTAAGCTTTGCTGGCTGAGGAATTCTGGGAGTTGAAGTCCACAAGTCTTAAAGTTGCCAAGGTTGGACACCCCTGCACTACAGTATAGCACCTGATGGATGATTACCATAAAGCAAGGGTCTTCAACCTTGCCAAGTTTAAGACTTGTGGACTTCAACTCCCAGAATTCCTCAGCCAGCAAAGCAGGGCTCCCCAACTTTAGCTACTTTTTAAGATTTGAGGAATTCTGGGAGTTGAACCCCACAAGTCTTATAAAGCTGCCAAGGTTGGAGATCTCTGCCATAAAGCATAGCTCTTCCCCCCCTGCAATCCAGGCCCCAATCAGAGTGTTGTACCCACAGGTAGTCCTCAACTTACAACAGTTCATTTAGCGATGGTTCGAAGTCACAACGACACTGGAAAAAGTGACTTATGACCACTTTTCAGACTTATATGACGGTTGCAGCCTCCCCATGCTCCCCCTGATCAAAATTCAGGCACTTGGCAACTGGCTCCTGTTCATATTATGACGGTCGTAGTGTTCTGGGGTCATGTGATGACTTTTTTTTTTTTTTTTGCAACCTTCTGCCAAGCAAAGTCAATGGGGAAGCCAGATTCACTTAACAACCGTGTGACTAATTTAACAAATGCAAGGATTCACTGAACGACAGTGGCAACAATGGTGGTGACATGGGGCAAAACTCACTTAACAAAGCTTTTAACTTAGCAACATAAACTTTGGGCTCAACTGTGGTCGTAACCAGAGGACAGACTACCTGTACTGGATTTGGGCCAAAAGTGTTGTAAAACGCACACTGGACACCACAAACAGACCTAAAGGCAGGTCTGTCACTGAACAGCTGACCTGTGGCCACAAGACTGCAAGGGAGGGGCTGGCAATCAGAACTTTGGAACCAGGTTTGCAGGAACCTTTTTAGAGGTCCGTTGTAACTTCACGTGGTCCCAACACGTTGTACCAAGTCACCTGTAGGAAACCTTGGAAGTTGTACTTTCAACCAAGGGAGTATGGAAGGCTAGGAAGCACACAGAAATTTAAAGGATAGTAGTGACTTAACATATACTCTCTTTTGTGCAGGGGTGGGCCACGATTGCAACTTCACAACCTGTGGGCCTTCAGCTCCCAAAATTCCTGAGCCAGCTTCAATTTCCGCGAGTTGAAGTCCTCAAGTTGTAAAGTCACCCGTTGTCAACTCGTAAAACATTCCTAGGCCTGTTTTAGTAGTTGCCATTAAAAAACAGGGTGGGAGAGGAAGGAAATCTGGAAGAGGAGTTGCAGCAGTTTGTGGAAGCGGAAGTACATTCCAACTCTTACCTTTAAAAGATTGTAACTCAAATACCAGAGCTTTTGCCCACAAATATATTTAATTGAAGAACGTGATTGATGACACCCAGCCCGTGAATTGGTTCAGTTGGAGAATCTGATTTATGACACACCCAGGGGGGAAACAGGGTCACAGGGGACTGTGAATGAGGTATGCCAGTGTTGGCTTCATACAGGGCAGTGCCAGTATGTTGCCTCTAATGAGTACTTAGAAGTTCTTTGAAGTTTGGTTCAAGGATCGTTAGGGTGATTGCTGGAATCCTGACAACCACAGTTGCCCACACTTGCTCTTGTGTGCCTGCCTTTGCAACTTGCCCCATTCCAGATGTGCTGCAGCTGGTTTGCTCCTTCCTGAAAATCAGTGCCCATATATGCTATGCCACCTCCCAAAGAGCTACCAATTCACTGCAGTATCTTAAGAGTCAAACTCGGGGCGGGGCGGGGGAATGTATGCTTCTTGCCCCCCCCCCCCCAAAAAACAACTTCCTATTTTGGGGTGATTTGTAATTCTGAAGACACAAATCTATCCCGAGCGATGCAAAGCAAACAGAGTCATTTTGACATCCGTTGGAAGGACTGACGTGCCAACTGCCCGCTAGGAAAGTATCTTTAATATTACCCAGAGTAAACAAAACATATTTTTTTATTCCACACAAGTTTCATAAAATGGGCCCAAACGAACCAGAATAAAGGAGTCATATACAGCCATACAGGGGGGGAAAAATCCCATATTTTTCCACTTCTTTTGTGCAATTTATCCATAGGAGGTTCAGGAAAACCCAACTGGCACAGAACAGGCAGCTTCCCAGCTTTTCCTTTTTTTTTTTTTTTTTTGTTTACAACCGGGCAGGAGATGATGTTTTGTGGACAGATTATTGCTTCAAAAGTTTCGTTTCCTGAACTGCTACTTGTTTTGAAACGTAGGTCTGCTCTAGAGCAGGGGCAACTTCCAACCTTGGCAACTTTTAAGACTTGCGGACTTCGACTCCCAGAGTTCCTCAGCCAAGCTTTGAAGTCCACAAGTCTTAAAAGTTGCCAAGGTTGGAAGTTGCCCCTGCTCTAGAAAATGACTCGTGCTACATAATTAGGCTTCAATGCTGCCAGTTTTCCAACCCGCCCCGTAATTTATTACCGCCTTCAGACATTTTTGTGAGATGCTCAGCGGCCTTTTCTGGTTGGGGTTTTTGGGTCTCTGGAGCACCACACAAAGTTTCCTCCAAGCCAGGGAAAGCTTCGGAGCCCTGGCCTGATAGCAACACGGGTGCACTAGGAATCCGATTCTTCTTCTTCCTCCTCCTCTTCCTCACCATCGCCACGTACTTGTAACTGCAGCTTAGTCTGATTAATGGCCAGTTCATTGTCCATCTGTGCAAAGAAAGAAGAAAACGGGTCACTTCCTGCCAAGAAATATTAAGTCGGGGGAAGAAACACCCCGAATGCCATTTGCAGCAGGTAAGGAAATGCTGAGCTTGTGTTCTGACCCAAACCTGGTTCCACAAGAGTAAACACAAGACAAAGGTACCAGCACAACCTTTTACTGTTTCATTTACGAATCCTGTTTCTTCACAGGTAAAAGGCGGCTTCCAACTAATTAACTCCGATAAGTATTCTATTATATAAAGCAGGGGTGTCCAACCTTGGCAACTTTAAGCCTGGAGGACTTCAACTCCCAGAATTCCCCAGCCAGCTGGCTGGGGAATTCTGGGAGTTGAAGTCCTCCAGGCTTAAAGTTGCCAAGGTTGGACACCCCTGATATAAAGTATTTTATTCTATTCTATTCAAGAGCCTTGCCAAGTTTTTGCAAGGCTGCCAAGAACACCAGATAAAATTACTAAACAATAAATCAAAGAGTCTCTAAACACCAACTCAGATATTCTGATGTCCACCAGGCTCTAGTATCAAACTTCTTTGCCTTCTGCAAAGAACTGCAGTTTCTCAGCTGGCTTTTATCTTCTCAGGGAGGGGCCATCGCCTTGCAGACTTACTCCCGAGTCGCCCGTGCTGCTGCAGCTGTTCTTTCCTTCGAGCAGTCCTGTGCGTGCGCACACTGGGCACAGGCTCCTCGGGGGCCTCTTCCTCATTGCTGCCAGCCTCCACAATCTCCAAAGGCCGCCTTCCACTCCCTGATGGTCCTGGCCCCATCCCTGCCTCACACGCAGGCCCCTCATCGGAGTCCTCGCTCTCCGAGACCTCAGCCGTCCGTACCTGCTGCTGGCAAACCATAGCAGCTTGGTGGATACACAAGAGTTAGTCCTTGACATAGGACCGTAATGGAGCCTAACAATTACTGGTTGTGTGTCGTCACGGTTGTAAAACGGGTTTGGTCGTATGACCTGATTTTACGACCGTTTTCACAGCAATTGGTAAACGTTGTAAAACGAGCACTGTGGTTTAAAAAAGGAAGGCAGTGTTCACTATGGCAGTTTTGTCCAAAAATGGGAAGAAACTGCTGGTTTTCAGCAAAACCATTGTAAAACAGTCTCTCTCTCTCACACACACACACAAACACACACACAATGGTGGGATTCAAATTGTTTCACAACCGGTTTAGTGGGCGTGCTTTGCCTAACGCCAGCGTGCAGCTTTCCCCACACCAGCTGAGGCCTGGAGCATCAATCAGACGAGAGAATAAAGAAAAGCACAGAGGTGGGAGAGCTAATCCTACGATTTTTGTTTTCCTCCCAGCTGATCGCTTGCTCTTTTTTTACGACCGGTTCGACCAAACCGGTCCAAACCGGTAGCCTACCACCACTGCAGACACCCATGCATACGTTATAAATTCATGCATGGATCAGCACACCAAGATGTGACTTACATTATTAAAGAATGCTCGTCCCCAAACAAAAATGTAAAAAGGGTGAAACGGGTCTTTCTAATATCGTCTTCCTGAAACTCAGTGAATCGAATTATGCGCCCCGATTTAAAGATTCCCTGGGCCAGAAGCAGTGGTGGTGGGATTCCACCGGTTTGTCCCGGTTCAGCCAAACCAGTAGCTCCGAGGATCATCTGCGAGTGAACCGGTTTGCTCCGACGATCAGCTGCTGGGCCCACCCGCCGGCCCCGGCTCTATGCTGACCTTTATTTCCTGCTTTTCGACCTCGGCTGCTTCGCGCGGCACATTTCAATTGCCACGGGTCAGCTGTTGAAGACACTGGGAAGAGTGTAGGATTGCGGTAGCAAACCCTCTGGGCACACGCAACGCTTGCGTTTGGCACATGCACGCCTGTGGAACACGTGTGCAAAGCCTGCCCGCCAAGCCACGCTCACAGAACCTGTGGTCAAAAAAATTGGAAACCCACCACTGGCCAGAAGGTGTAAGGATCTGTCAGGGAAACGTTTCCAAAGTCCTCTTGCCTATGTGGTTGATGCGTTTTCCTCCCCAGGAAACAGAAGGTCTGTAAAATCATGCCGTCATGCCTGCCTCCAGCATATCATCCATCCATGGTTATGGAGATTCTCCATCATCCAGGTCATGGTTGTCCCAAAGGCGCTTTTTTCTAAGGGCAACTGGACTGACTTTGTTTTTCCTTGAAGAGGTTTCGCTTCTCATCCAAGAAGCTTCTTCAGTTCTGACGGAATGGTGGAGAATGGAAGTTTGAAAGAGGGGGTGAAAGAGCCCAACTACATTAAGACTGGACAGCCCTCCCTCAACAGAGAGGGAGGGATGCGACATCATCTGTCTCCTGTTTACAAACACAGTCCTTTCCGCAGTTCCAAGAAAGTTACACACCCATTTGCACTATTCAGGTGACCCCGAGGGGACAGATAAACCTCCAAGTGGCCTCCACGAACTCTCAGGAAGAAAGCCCAGCTGGATGAGAAGCGACATGTCTTCAAGAAAAAAACAAAGAAAGTCCAGCTGCCTTTAGAATATAAGCATCTTTGGGATCTCTCGAGCCACGGTGGTGCAGAGGTTGGAGTGCGGTACTGCAGGCTACTTCTGCTGACTGCCGGCTGCCTGCAATTTGGCCGCTCGAATCCCGCCAGGCTCAAGGTTAAACTCAGCCTTCCGTCCTTCCGAGGTGGGTCAAATGAGGACCCAGAATTGTTGGGGGCAAGAGGCTGACTCTGTCAACTGCTTAGAGGGGGCTGGAAAAGAAATGTAAAGCGGTATATAAGTCTTAAGTGCTATTGCTATCTTCCATGGGTGGGTTTTTTTAAAAAAAAAAGTGAGTTTCTTGGCTTGGAAATATTGTTCACCTGCTTGGACAGAAACAGAGGAGAGCGTGGGGAGAATCTTCCCTCAGTTGGCATTCTGGTAAATGAGGGACCAGTTACAACTTACAACCAGGGGGGCTGTAGATCATGAGCCCCAGGAGCCTTTTCTTTCTTCTCGTAAAGAGGACTCCTTCTTTGTGGCCTCTAAACAAGAGAGCGACTACAGCGGAGGGAAAGAGCCTTACGTTTACGTGCTCCTCCGTGACAGCAGCCGAGGGCGTGAACATCGTCCCTTCTCGGGCGTTGATCATGGACCGAAGAGCCAACTCTTCCACCTGGAAGCAGAAAGTCATGGTCAGCCTTGAAAGAGGCGTTAAGCAACGTCCTTGGCACCGTCAATCCTCCTTTAGTGAAATCATCTGGCTTAGAGCAGGGGTCTCCAACCTTGGCCACTTTAAGACTTGCGGACTTCAACTCCCAACAACTCCACAGCAAAGCTGGCTGGGGAATTCTGGGAGTTGAAGGTCCTCCAGGTTTAAAGTGGCCAAGGTTGGAGACCCCTGCCTTAGAGTGTGAAAATATAACCTGGCCAGCCAAGGGCTGTGCATCCTAGTGCTATGATTTTAAAATGAATCCAGGGTTCACTATGGCACAGTTGATCTCCCAGGAGGGAAAAATGGCAATTCCCCTCTTGCAATACAGGCAGTCTTCGATTTAGGACCAGAACTTCCGCTTCTACATGAGTAGCACCTGATCTGACCACCATTTTGCTACTGTTATTTAGCACTTGGACTTCTATACCGCTTCACAGAGCTTTACAGCCCTCTCAAAGCGGTTTACAGAGTCAGCCTCTTGCGCCCAACAATCTGGGTCCTCATTTTACCCACCTCAGAAGGTGGGAAGGCTGAGCCAACCTTGAGCCAGTCACAATCGAACTCCCGGCAGTGGGCAGAATCAGCCTGCAATACTGCATTCTAACCACTGTGTCACCACAGAAGAAAGGGAAGGGGAAGGAAGGAAGGAAGGAAGGAAGGAAGGAAGGAAGGAAGGAAAGGAAGGAAGGAAAGGAAGGAAGGAAGGAAGGAAGGAAGGAAGGAAGGAAGGAAGGAAGGAAGGAAGGAAGGAAGGAAGGAAGGAAGGAAGGAAGGAAGGAAAGGAAGGAAGGAAGGAGGAGAGGGAGGGAGGGAGAGGGAGGGAGGGAAAGGGTAGAGCAATAGCAGTTAGACTTATATACCATTTCACAGTGCTTTCCAGCCCTCTCTAAGAGGTTTACTGAGTCGGCCGATTGACCCAACAACCTGGGTCCTCCTTTTACCCACCTCGGAAGGACGGATGGCTGAGTCAACCTGGAGCCTGGTGGGATTTGAAAGGCCAAATTGCAGGCAGACAGCAGGCAGCAGAAGTGGCCTGCAGTACTGCCTTCTAACCAGACTATGCCACCCCCCCAGCTCTTTCGGGAATTGCTGCCGTTTGTTAAGTGGATCACACAGTGGTTAAGATAGATCAACTCTGTTCATCTAGATGTTAAGTCCCCAAATTTTGATCACGTGCCTGGGAATGCTGCAATGGTCCTAAACGTAAGGACTCGCATTTTATTTTTTTCAACGCTATTGTCAAGAAAATCGCTAAACTGGTGATTGTAAGGCAAGGAGTGACCCGTAGGTCTTCAATGAAGCTGTCTTTTATAAACTACCAGTTCCTAGATTTTAAGGTGACACGTGTGGGGTCCCCTCTAATTGTATCCCAGCAACCATTCTGTATGATGAAATGAATATGACCCATTTAAAGTCAACTCTGGTCAAGGGAAGCCTGGAATTTAGATTGTAGTTATATGGGAAGCATTTCTGGAAATTACCAAAAGAAAAAAGAAAGAAAAGCCCCTGATATTTTGTGATAGAAACACTCTCTTTTGATGGAATATCAAGCCTCAAGGAGACCCCAGGACAAAGGGGAGACTTGCACCGCTCCCACATTTCAAAGACTAGCCACCTCAGGAGGACTAGAAACTGGCCTTCTTTTAAGCTCTAGGTATCTAAGTATTTAGGTATCCAAACAATTGTAAGTAGATCTGCAGCAGAGGAAGTGGAGCTGAACAACCAGGCTTACAATGCTAATCCCCCTCCGGAAAGCACATTCCTAAATCTCTATTTATAAAGCTAGCCTTTGTGCGTTTGGCTGGGCCTTCCTTCCTCATTCATACCAGGGTCTTAGCACCTTTGCCAACAGCTGGCCCAGGACTCACAAGCCCCTGTGGTATTCAAATCAACAGGGCAGACACCAGGCCTGGAGGGTGGCTGGTTAAGCCCTTTTATGGCCCGAAGTGCCATGGGGAGAAGAAACAGGATGTTAAAAGTCTCAAGCCACTGTCGGAGGAGAGCTATCTTCATCTAGGGAAGGGATCCCCAAATTCTCCATCTGGCTGGAGAAGTCTGGGAGTTGAAGTCCACGAGTCTTCAAGTTGCCAAGTTTAGAGATCTCTGATCTAGGGCAGCCAAAATTCAGAAGATATACCTTTTCAGATACATATATACATATACATCTCTATCTCTCTATGTCTCTATGTCTCTATCTCATATATATATATGAGGAGCCTGATGATGGCAGATGAGATTCTGCCGAAACGTCGATACAACTTTAAAAGCACAACTACTATGACGTGGGAAAATACCCGAACAAAGCTAAATGCCATACATGTAAGTACCCGCGAAAACTTAAGAAAACAAATATATATATATATATATATATATATATATATATATATATATATATATATATATATATATATATATATATATACACACACACACACACACACACACACACACATACTTATTTTCTGAGGTTTCTGAGGTGCCCGTTTACGCCAGGTCCCGGGTATTTGTTAGTGCCAGTGCAAGCTGCTTGCACTGGCACTAGCCAGCAAGTGAAGATGGCGAGTGTCGCCAACGCCAGATACTCGAGAACCAATAACCAAAGATCATATACATATAATATATATATATACATATATACATATATATATATATATATATATATATATATATATATATATATATATATATATATATATATATATATATATATATATATATATATATAATTTGTTTTCTGAGGTTTTTGGTATTTGTAGGATCTTTGTTTTTCTCCGTGGAGTATTTGCCGACGTTGACGAAATCTCATTCGTCATCTTCAGGCTTCTGTCTTCGGCTTTACTCCAAGAAGCACAAAGCCAAAGACACAAGCCTGAAGATGACAAATGAGATTTCGTCGAAACATCGCCAAAATACTTCCAATTTTACGTGGGAGAAAACCTGAATAACCAAAGATACACACACACACACATACATATATATATATATATATATAATTTATACATATCTGTATATCTGTCTACCTATCTATCTATATCTATATCTCTAATATATATATATATATTGTCTTTCTTGTTGTGCCTTTACCCTGCCTTTTGCTTCCTCCCATTTTCAGTTTAGCCACATCTTGCCTCTAGTCCCGGGATCTAAAGTTTGTAAGGTTGAGAAATACGTGTAGTCCTCAACTTACAACAGTTCATTTAGTGACTGCTCAAAGTTACAATGGCAGTGGGGGAAAAAAGTGACTTACGACCATACCTGCCATCATTGCAACATTCCCATGGTCATACGATTAAAAAAAAAACAGATGCTTGGCAACTGACTCATGTTTATGACGGTCCCGGGGTCACGCGATCCTTTTTTTACGACGTTCCGACTGGCGAAGTCCATGGGGGAAGCCAGATTTACTTAACAATCATGTCACTAATTTAAGAACTGTACCGATTCACTTAGCAACTAGGGCAAGAAAGGTGATAAAATGGGACTAAGCAATAGAAATTTTGTGTTTTCCAGTTGCGGTCATAAGTCGAGGACGACCTGTATTAACTAGAAGATCTCTAGGGACAAACTATTTTTGTGTTGAATTTATATTTACCGACCAAGAAATCGAGACTAGCATAGATCTATTTCAAGCTATTTAGCTCTCATCAGCTAGCTATACCCTTTTGGGATTCTAACCCAGGCTACCTGCCTATTAGGTAGATGGATTCATTTCTAAGCCATGCCTTGCTTTGTCGGCTATACCAGTAAATATAAATTCAACACAAAAAGAGTTTGTGGCAAAAGCGACTGCCTGTGAAGGCTCCTGGATTGGGGCTGAAAGGCGAAAGCTGAAGTAGTATGCTCCAACCCATAATTGGTAGGCCAGGTTGCCCTGATAGACCAGTCTCACTGGGGAAAAACAACCACACTTACTTCTTTGGGGAAACCCCAGCCTCTGGAACAGCATCTCTTCAGAGAAAAGGACACGCACACACACAGAGCGGTCTTCCTCGATTTCCTGACAGTTCTTAAAACCTGGCTTAGGTCCCTGCTGTATTTTGGGGAGGGTTTTTTGTGTGTGTACGTTCTTTGAACTGAGTTATTGTTAGATCATTTGAGTCCGGGCAGTCCAACTGTTTTAGACATTATCTGTTTTTATGGATTTTTGTTTTTTTTGTTTGCCTGGAGATAAACTAAGAACTGAATATCTCGCGGGACGCCATGCAGGGAAAGCCAGCCCAAGTTATTCTCGCCATCCTTAGAAATTTTCTAAGCAACTCCACAAATTGAAGGGAGACTGATGGGTGCAAAGGGGGCCCAAAAGGGGCCTTTCGTTTTTGAAATGTCCCCCTTTGGAACCATCTGCCTGGAGCCCCCAACCATTGTCTCCTTACAAGCTAGGACAATCCTTCCCTCTTTTATCAAAACTTTTTTAAAAAATATCATTATATGTTGTAATGACGAGGCAGTCGAGTTGTTTGATCATGAACAACTGAATCATGATGACTTTATTGGAATCTAGTCTTGCATTTATACACATTTTTAATTATCCTCCATCATTGGTTAACTTTGGTTACTGCTTAACTTTCGTTACTGTTTAGCACAGTAATTAATACAATTAATTATCTCTAGTTAAAGTCTAACATATGTTTACTTCCTCTCTCTAATCCTCCTTTAGATTAGTGGCTTTGTTTGCCTGAGTTGTATTTGCTTGGAAACATTCTTTATCTGAGGTTTGCCATCCGAGATTGGAACATTCCTGCAATTACAACTCTAAAATTATAGCTTGATGCATTTTCTGTCCTCATTCCTCTAGAAATCCTCAATCCTTACATGGATTAAAAATAACAATTCCCTGCATATCCTTGAGATGGACAACCACACCCATTGAAATGATAAACAACAATAGCACAACCCAAAGCCAAACACCCACCAAACAAGGGCCCATCCCATAAACTGACATGCAGGTGTGGGGGTTGAAGGAGCAGCTTGGATGGCTCCTTTGGCCTGGACCACAAATTTAGAATAACAGAGTTGGAAGGGACCTTGGAGGTCTTCTAGTCCAACCCCCTGCCTAGGCAGGAAACCCTACACCACTTCAGACAAATGGCTGTCCAATCTCTTCTTAAAATCTTCCAATGTTGGAGCATTTGCAACTTCTGGAAGCAAGTTGTTCTTAAGCTTTCATCTCTGAGGACCCCTCCCCACTTTTAAAAATTACAGAGGACCATAAATAAGCTTTTGTAAGCATGGCTTATATTTATCCATATTTACCATATTAACATTTTAAATTGATACATTCACTGCCAATTGTCAAGAATGTTTCACAGGATTTTTAATATTGAATTAATATGGCCTTGATTTCGAGGATCCCCATGGGACCTTGTATCATCATTTGAGACACACTGGCCTTTAACAAAGCATTGGGGCAAGGGACATAGGCTTTGTTACTCCTCCATCCGATTTCCTATAGCTTTTGGATGAAAACACCCATCATCCCCAGGCAAAAAATGGTCTTGGGGGGGTCAGGGGGAGAGGTAGGCCATTCAGAAGAATCTTTTGGGGGAAGTTGAGTTACAACCCTGCCTGCAATCGCCTTGTATGTGTGTGTGTGTGTGTGTGGCTGAAAAAGCCCCTGCTGGTCTCTGCGCTTGCAGTCTTCCAATTCTGTTGGGACTATCATACCCATTATCCTCTGCCTTGGTTCTTACAGACCTATAGACATTTCGGGGGGGGGGAAATCTATGGAAATTCCCAGTCCTCCAGGTCATGGTTGTCTCAAAGGTGCTTCTTTTTCTTTTTTTCCAAGAGGCAACTGGACTTTCTGGTTGTTGTTGTTGTTGTTTTCTTTGAAGACGTTTCGTTTCTCATCCAAGAAGCTTCTTCAACTCTGGGGAACGGAAGTCAGAGTTGAAGAAGCTTCTGGGATGAGGAGGGAAACCTCTTCAAAGTGGGGGAAAAAATCCAGACAGTCCAGTTGCCTCTTGGAAAAAAAGCACCTTTGGGACAATAGTGGGGAGGGGGGGACACCATTGGGGGCTCCCTTGAGGCAAATCTCCTCCCTAGACAGAGGCTGTGCCAGCGGGGTGCGACACACGTGCGGGCGTCCACACGTGCGCAGTTCCGGGCTACCCCCCCTCCCCCGGGAGGGGAGGGGGGCTGGCCCCGCTCGCTCCCTGCGCACCTTGAGGCGGGTGAGCTGGTCGTGCAGCGCCTCCTTGACCCGCAGCAGCGTCTCCTCCTCCTTGCGGAGCTCCTGCAGGCGGCTCAGCATCCTGTTCCCCTCCCCCTCCCCCCCGAGGAGGTGGTGAGAGGGTGCGCTTGGGGATGACGTCACCGGCGACGGCCCTCTCTCTCTCTCTCTCTCACCGGTCGGAGGGAGAAGAGGCAAGCGACGCGGGAGCCGCCATTTTGCTCCAGGGCGGAAGAGAGGGAAGGAAAAGATACGTGCCTGGTTTCGAGGCCTCAGCGGCCTTCAGCTCGTGGGGAGGTCTTAATGCTTCCTCCCCCTCCCCCCCAAAAAAATGGAAAGGGGAGCAAAAGCCAGGGGGGTGAAACAGCAGCTTGTCAGGAAAGAGGCTGAAGACAGAGGGGAGCAATGCCCCACCTACCCAAAACAGCCCCATTTCGTTCTATTATTCCAAGCCAGAATAGAATAGAATGCTTTCTTGGCCAAGTGTCATTGGACACACAAGGAATTTGTTTTGGTGCAAATGCTCTCTGTGTTCATAAAAGAAAAGATACACTCATCAAGAATCATAAGACACAACACTTAATAAGAGTCATGGGGTACAATAAGAATAGAATTCTTTCTTGGCCAAGTGTCATTGGGAACACAAGGAATTTGTTTTGGTGCAAATGCTCTCAGTGTTCATAAAAGAAAAGATAAACACTCATCAAGAATCATAAGACACAACACTTAATAAGAGTCATGGGGTACAATAAGAATAGAATTCTTTATTGGCCAAGTGTGATTGGACACACAAGGAATTTGTCTTGGTGCAAATGCTCTCAGTGTACATAAAAAAGATAAATTTGTCAAGAATCATTAGGTGCAACACTTAATGATAGTCATAGGGTACAAATAAGCAATGAAATCATACTAGGAATCAGTCAATATTCAACCCAGGGCATTATCTTTGAGGAACTGAGAAGAAATGCCCAAGTGGTGGTGGTGGTTGTTTTTTGAAGGATTGTTAGCACCTTAATATTAGTGAGGGAGTTGGGCAGCTTAAAAATGTGATCAATAAATCCTCATATTACCAGCATGTATATGTAGCAAATCTGATTTCCCCTGCTGACTGGTCCAAGATAAGGCTGTCCCTGTAGAGCGCAAAAGCTTACACTGGACATCCCAAAGGTAACTCAAAGGTGCAACAATCACTAGACTTACTCTGGATACTTTTACTTCAGATACACTACAATTAAAGCCCTGGGGTATCTGCAAGAGATTAGAAGACCCCCATCTTCCTGTATCTAGGTATACGGAATAGATGTGCAAGGATTTTTTTAAAATCTGATACAAAAAGGAAGTTCAGTATAGACCTGTTAAGTTAAATTTGTGAAAGTTTACGATGCATTCCCTCTTTTGGAAAATCTACTCCCAGGACAGAACACCAGAAACAGTAAGCAAACAGGGCAGACTATTCACATCAGCTTTGTTATATAGCTGGGATATCCCGGAGCAGGAAAGCATTAAAAAAAAACCAAACACCCTCCAAATCTGAGGCAAACCTTGTTTCCCCAAAAGTACAGTACCATTGTTAATAGCACATTTCATATATACACAAATAGCGTATCTGCTTTTCCAATCGATTTCTATTTTTTGAGATATTTATGCAGAAAAAGTGAAGTAACCAAAAAAGGAAGAAAAAAAACGCATTTGTAAAGATTCCCACATTATTGCTCCTGATATCTTGATAAAATTCCTTTTCTTTGGCTGTGATAGAGATTCCAACTTGCTGATAAAACCCGGTTTTCTCCTTCTGCCATTCTTATGCAGTTGGTCCCTTGGGTGAATATGTTCATGCAAAGAGCATCCTTTAGCTCAGTCATGCTGCCCTACCGTATTTCCAATTATCTTGCATTCTACCGAGTTATGCTACTCTGCGCAAATAAAAGATGAAATGATGACACCACTTTGGATATATATTTTTTATTATGAGTAAATTGAGATCTTTTAAGCATTGAATCATAAAAGTGCAGAAACTCTTTATGCTGAACTTTCACTCTTTTCAGCACCTGCCACTTGGATCTTCGCTTTCCCTTTCGCTGCCTTCTCTTCTCTGAGTTTGTGCTATCAAAAAAAACAGAAAACGGTTCACAGTCATTTCTATTCCTTTAAAAACAGGTATTCCAGAATAACATTTCAGAAACGTCAAGCCACTCACATTTTTAGCATGGCGCAGAATGGTGTTACGCCTCATAGTTTTGGCATATGGGTTCAGTTTAACCATGATTCTCAAATTCTTCAGTGGATTCTTCTTAAGGACTCTACGGCGAATCTTCTTCCTGCAGAACAAACAGATGGGGACACAGAACTGTGAACACAACTTTGGTGGACCACTCGGTGCGCATGAAGGGACCAATACTGGGGAGAAGAGGTAACATGCAGAAAAGTAGTACAACACAACTCCCATCTTCATGGGAACACAAACACACTTTTGCCTCCAGAGGACATCAGAAACTTATGGTTCGGATACGTACCTGGGTGGACGTAGGGCCTTCTGGATCTCCTGGCTTTTGAGGATCCTTCCAAGGTCAGTATTGGTCATCTTGTGCATTGGCAGACTGCACAGAAAGACAGATGAGAACAAAGGTACAATTGTGTTAATTATTTTTCAAGGCAGAATCTATGTTGGAAGGTATTTTTAACATGATTACTATTTCATATTAAAAACAGGAGTGGAACAAGCATTTAAAAAAAAAAAAAAACCCGGACTGAGAACTATTATAGTGCAAACCCATCCAAATGTGGTTATCCAGAGAATGGCTCTGGCACTTCAGATATGAAGGCCTGCAGGTATATCTATGCAACACCTCTCAACTACTTTACAGAGTTGCCAATTACACTAAGAAAGCCCCTGTCCTCTTCAAAGTTCAAGCACTGCACAGCTCCCACTATATTTCTATATATTATGAATTACTAAAAGAGCCATGGTGGCCCAGCGGTTAGAATGCAGTATTGGAGGCCGAGTCTGCCCAGTGCCAGAAATTTGACAGAAAGTCAACTCAGCTTTCCATCCTTTGGATGGAGGTAAAATGAAGACCCTGATTGTTGGGAGCAAAATGCTCACTTTGCAAGCCGTTTAGAGAATGCTGTAAAAAGCACTATGAAGCGGTATACAAATCTAAGTGCTACTGCTATATCCCCATGACCTGTATGTTGGAGAGATCTCCAGGGTCAACTTCTTCTATCAGTATTGGCAAGAATCTGTTCGTGCACTGGTACGTAGGCCTACAAGCCAAATGTCATTTCTGATCCCCAGATGCAAAAAAAAGATACTGCTCAATTCCCTTCAACACAATGACCTCAGCACCATGAAAGGAACAGCAAAGGTGAACAAGGTGACTGAAGTCATCCCCACTCAAAAGCCCTTTGAGTTGGACATGCCTGGTTTAGGGCTTTCAACGCTCCAGTTTGCAAAGCTGAAAAGGAAGCGAAGGCAGACTCACTTGTAGCTGCTTTTCAGGGTGGCAGGCTTGCGCCAAGTGCCGTATAAGTCATCCAGCTTGCGGAAAGCACTTTCGGTCCAGATGCAGAAACGTCCAACGTGGCCACCAGGAGCGAGTCTCAAAAGGTTCAGCTTGTTCACATTGAGAAGAGTGATTCCTATTAGGGGAGAGAATGCCAGGTGGCCTTTCATGTAAAAGATACCCACAAGGAGAAAGTTATTGTCTTAAACTCAATCCATGAAGTTTAGAAAGTAAATGTGTCTCAAATGAAATCCACCAGCTGATACTTAAGTCAGAACTTCCACCAAATCATGTGTTTTCAGAAACACGGACCAATGAAGTGGAATATCATCATTCAGGGCCGTCCTCCAGCCAACAACCTTGTTGTGAATCCTCGAAAGTAACGGAAAGGAGTACCTGGGATATTCCTGAATGCTTTTATGACACCATTGTCTTCGTTATAAATGATGCAAGGTCCCCTGCGCTGGATGCGACGGCGGTTCCTCATTTTACCTTTGCCTGCCCGCATGCGCTGAGAGGCATAGACCTGGACAGAAACAGGTGTGTAAAAATCCAAATTCACCATTACAGGACAAACAGATCTGGTACCCAGCAATTCAGAATTTCACTATCGTCAACGTTTATCTGAAACACGGACCAGTGAAAAATTCATCATATGCAAAGGCAACAGTAATTATTATGTATGCTCAGTACTTTTTGGTATCTCTCTTTGCAGTAATCATATATATTTGTACCAAATGCTAAGCTCTTTGAAGTTAGTCAATTCTAGTAATAAAGTTAGCAGAGATTTTTCAAACTAAATAAAACAACTGGCCTGTCCATCACTCAGCCACTCTTCTGCTTTAATTGAAGATCCAACCCACCTTTTTGATATCATTCCAAGCTTTCAGCTTCTTAAGTAGGAGAACAGCTTCCTTGGTTTTTTTGTAGCCTTCAACTTTGTCTTCAACGACCAGAGGAAGTTCTGGAATCTCTTCAATGCGGTGACCTGACATAAAGATAGCAAAAGTGTCATTGAAAGTTTAGTCGACAAGCGAAGCCCAAATACTACCACCCTGACTTTTCTGTACACACAGTATTCAAGAGATACCCACTGAATTTCTTCAGAAAATGTGACACAAAACAAAGGGCCTATATGGTGGCAGGCAGTGGTCATTACAATCATACAACACTTGCACTGAAGGCATTCCATCAGCTTTCAATTCATTTCTGGGTACATCTAAAGACTTAATGGAGTGATCTAAGTTGTCTCCAGGATGACTAGTTTGTTGAATGCTCTCATCCTGGTTGAGCATACTTCCTATCACTCCCACCCCTATCCTAATGGAAAGGAATAAAAGCAAGCTATATCTTTATGGTGCTCACAGCCTTGCCGAATTAACTTCTCCCTAAAGGTTCATTTGGCACCTACCCCTATACAACTCAATTAAGGCTTCTGAGGCCTTTTTTTGTAGTGTTATTATACTGGAGTTTGTATCTGTTGTGTTTACTTTAAAATTACTGTTTTTTTTAGAATTGTGGCATATCATTAGTGTGTTGCAGTATTAAGTTTTATGGATTTATCTATTGTGAAGTTGTGATTACAAGGACATTTATACAAGTACGGTAGTATTTGATACCTTTTTCCCAGATGTTATTTTATAGACTCAGTTCAGTTACATTTGCCCTGTATACCCAATGCCATCGCAGAAAGACACTTGCCTTTGGACATGACTAGAGCTGGAAGGGCAGAAGCTGCCAGAGCAGAGCAGATGGCATAGCGCTTCTGAGTGATGTTCACTCTGCGATGCCAGCGTCGCCAAGTTTTGGTTGGGGCGAACATGCGACCTCCACGACACATCTATGCATCAGGCGTCAAGGATGGAACTAGCTTTTTATTGCAGGAAGCCCCTCTTCCACCTTGCTCAGAGTTAAAGGATCATCAATCACCTGTACCAGCTGATGACAGCAGGCAACTGTCACTGAATACAGAGTAAGGCGCAAATTACAACATCACCGCAAGCAAGGGGCCTCTTTTCTTCTAACCAAAACAAGGCAAGCAATTGGTGTTAGGTTTCCTATGCTACAAAAGGGCTTTAAATGAATTGCCCATCAAATACAACGTATTTTAAATCATAACACAGAAGTTCAAATGCCATTTACCTTACATAGTTGCTACGTATTATCAAATAATTTGTCTAATGAAGGATACATTGCCAAAAGCACCCTGGCCAGATCGATGAGTTCCACCCCCACGAACCCTTGGAATACGAGCAACTGCCCTTCCAGTACCCCAGGATTCAGCGCTGGTCTGGTGCCCTAGGGAAAAGGGGAAAAATAAATTATTTTTATATGTTCGGGTATTTTCCCACATCATTATAGTTGTGTTTTTAAAGTTGTAGCGACATTTCGGCAGAATCTCATCTGCCATCCTCAGGCTTGTGTATTGTGTTCGGACAATCTATATATATAGCGTGTATGTATGTAATTATAATATATATATTCACCACACTGATTATAGATTTTAGATAATCTCCCTAAAAATTAAGCACCAACATCAGAACATTTAGTAATATTAAAAGCAAACTTTTTCCAACAAGCCTCTGGAAGCAAACATGTTTCCTAATGAATCCATAATAAGCCATTCTAAATGTTATTTTCTGAAAGTGGTTATATTTGATTTTTTGCAAGTTGTGTATTATCTAAAGATAATATGATTACAGTGGCACTGAGATATGGGAAATTCAGACCAAGAGTAAAATTTCACCAATCTGTGCGTACTAAAATGCTTTGTTGCAGAATCTCATTTTCAAACACAATGACTCTTTGGATGATCTTAAAAACCCAAACTAAGTCAAAACACCTATAACGTTTGGGGTTTTTTTTGTGTAACATCTAAAGGAAGCATTATGTTTCATAGTGGATTACTGCATATTGCAAATCAAGTATCATCACCACTGCTTTGGATGTGATAACTACTATCAATTTTAATATTGAAAAGCACTGAATGTCCATCTTTCAAAGTTTGCAAAACACACCTCTTCTGCAACGTACCTGCAAGTTCACTGACGGCATAGGGCTGCCTGCTGTTCTTCCTCAAATTAGTGTGAACAAAATTCACAATGTCCGGGCGAATCGGAGCCTTGAATACAGCAGGCATGGTGACATTTTTACCTGAAACCTCTCCCTTTTCGGAGTAAACCGATACTAATGGCCGAGTACAAGCCTGGAGGGGGAAAAGGAGCATTAGACTTGCAATTCAACTCATTCTGCTGCTGATGCTCACTAACATAGAACTATTGCTCAGTTTGGAAGAGTCGTCAGTTCAATGGCAACAGTTTATGGACGGCAGGCAACCGTCCCTGAATACCAGATAGGACGCAAATTACAACATCACAGCAATACACGTGCTCAATGCACGCCTATACTCTGCATGCTGCAGCAGTGCATTTCCACTTTAATGTTAAATGTGAATTATACTGCCTCTCAGCATGGAAATTTGATTTACCTCAACACTTGGTTGGGGGGAAGAGAGGATATCATTTAACACTGAGCAGTTGAAAGGCAAGAATAATGGAAGAACCGTTGTGTTGAACTTCATTTCTGTCACCCACCCCAACCCTTCAGCAAGCCCTGCAGAGCTTGTAATTTGCTTTGCTTCATAAAGCCCCTATGTGAATTCCAGCCACTTACAATCATTCCCAGGAATAATGTTGCTATTATTACTATTAAGATTTTAAACAGTGAGAGAAAAGAATTGTTACTCTTTTATAATGGAATTTTTATGTAGTTAGACTAGAAGATTCTTCTTTGCTCTTTTTGATGCTTTTCTGTTAGCTTCCTCTTGTTCTTTTTCTATATAAAACCCCCCACCCTAAAACCTAAAACGTGTTCGGTACAAGTTCATGATACATTGTTCTAAGGGACATCCTCCCAAGGTAAAGCCCAGCAGTAAAACAAGACACTGAAACACAGAAAACAAGGTCGTGCTGACCCTCAAGCTTATAGTTAATCTCATTTTAGAATATAGAGAATAAGGGGTGTGTGGGGAGGGCCTCTTAGGCATGGCGTGTTCTGTGCAGGGGTACCAAATGTATTGTTTGAATATGGAAGCTTGCTCTTCTTGTACCCAATCCACTTTGGAAGGGACTTGAAGGCCCGTTTGCAAACACTTGTTTTCTTTAATAAACCTTTGAATGGTGAACCAGACCTGTTTCTGTGTTGAGTATTGAATAATTCGGTTCTTACATCTCACAATGGGGTCAGAATGATCTATGTACTTTATTATTATTATTATTATTATTATTATTATTATTATTGGACCACAGTAATAGTTTAGATCAGGGGTTTCCAACCGTGGCAACTTTTAAGACTTGGGGACTTCAACGCCCAGAATTCCTCAAATTTTAGCTGCTAAGGTTGGAGACCCCTAGATCAGGGGTCTCCAACCTTGGTGACTTTAAGCCTGGTGGACTTCAACTCCCAGAATTCCCCAGCCAGCTTTGCTGGCTGGGGAATTCTGGGAGTTGAAGTCCACCAGGCTTAAAGTCACCAAGGTTGGAGACCCCTACCCTAGATCACAGCAATACTTACGTAGTCACACTAGGTGCCACAAACCTGCACTCAACCTGCAACTACAAAACACTGGAATGAAGGCAAGTGGCTAATTTTTGGCCTTCATGCTAGATCTGGGAGATAACTCGATACGGAGATTCCATAGGGATGGGTGGGGGGGTTCGTGTTGTGTGTATCATCTAACACTTCAGCCCATGCTCCTTGAAGCAGCTGAAAGGCCTTTAACACCCCGACCTGCTGACTTGCTTCCAGAAGCCCCAATGTGAATTTCAGCTCTTGACAACCAATGTCTAAGACTTCATATATTTATTCTGTCCAGGTTACAGGGACTACCCAGCACGAGGTTGCAGCAAGAGTCGTGCTTTAATGCGGCCAGGAATCCACGCATCCATTATTGTTGCTGCTGATAGAAGGATCGCGGATTAACTGTCCGTGGCGCCCCGCGCGGGAGGGCAACCGTCCCTCCCCCTCCGGCCTAAAAGCGGGGGAGAGGGGCTCCCTTGAGAGGCGAGGGCCGGGCCTCCCTCCTTGGCTCGCGCGGCCTCCACGCGGCAGCGACTCCTCCAAGATGGCGGCCTGCCCGGCCGGCCTCCAAGCCTGCCCGGCCTCCTCTCTCTCTCCCCGCGTTCCCCTGGAGGCGCCCCTTTCGTTCCCCCGCTTGTCAGCCGAGGCGTTCCGGCCGTCTCGCGCGGCTTATCCCACCCCACCCCGCCCCGCCCGGCCCGCTTCCCTCCTCACCATGATGGGCGCCTTCAAGACCGCTGAGGAGCCCCTCGCGCGGCGCCCTTCTCCGCCTCAGCCCCGACCGGAAAAGGAAGGCCGCCTCGCAGCTCTTAGGCTTTTGCCGCTTGCGCGCGCACGGCCCCGCCCCTGACGAGCCGAATAAGCTCCCCTCAGCCGGCAGATCGCCCGCATCTCCTTCCCTTTCCGTTCTGAGGTCCTCGTCTGACGAAGATGAAGGGAGGAAAAAAAATAAGTTTCCAGCCGTATTCTCCGTTTAAAGTCTCCTCAGGAGATGCCGGGATTATTTTCTCGGGGGAAGAGGAAGGATCCGGCAGGCGTCTCTCTTACGGCGGAAGGATTCCTCAGGGGGGTCCACGGGAGATGATGGGAAGTAGTTCTGGCGCGCAAGTTCGAGCTACGGGAAGCGACTGCGCGTGCGCGCGGCTCCCGGTTGGCTGACCGTCTCTGAGGCGGCGGCGCTCGGATGGCTTCCCGGCGGCGGCAGGAGGAGATCCTCCGCTTCCATGGCTTCCTCCTGCAGTAAGTGGGCCCGTCCTCCTCCTCCTCTAATCTTGGAACTGTTTAAAAAAAAAGGGGGGGGTTAGCTCTCTGCTTGAATCCTCATAACAACCCAGCGAGGTGGGCTCGAACGGAGCTCCAGTTTAAGGGATGCTTATAAAAATAGAGGGGAAAAAGTGAAACGCCAGGAATGAGCCTCACTAAAATACAGTAATAGGACGGTTATTGTGATTTAGTTTTATTTTTATTCTCTTGCTAATAAAAACCAGCCGTTCAAATAATTGCATTTAGGTTTCTCCTGGGGCTCCTTTGCCTCATACAAGTGATTAAGAAAAAAAATCAAGTAAACTGAAATTACCCAGATGTAGTTAGTTATTTTGCCATGTTTGGAAGACTCCATTTCTGGACAGGGGTTGCTATTCATGGCTTAACTCTGAGGGAAGATTTGAACCCTGGCTCCGTCCTTCATGAAAATACTGGAATGAGCTGAAATTCGTGGAGGCTGTGGGGGGAAAAAAATGCAATATATACTTCTGGCAAAACTAAGGAAAGATATATACAGTGTAAAACCAATGAAAGAAGTCCCTGCCCTCAGTCGTGCTAATACAGGTAGTTGTTGACTTACAACAATTCATTTAGTGACCGTTCAAAGTTACAACAGCACTGAAAAAAGCGGCTGCTTTTCACGCTTATTTTTTCACACTCAATGGCCGTTTTTTTCACACTTGCAGCGTCTCCATGGTTCACGTCATTAAAATTCAGCTACTTTGGCCACTGGTTCACACTTATGACCGTTGCGGTGGCCTGGGAAGGTCACGTGATTCCCTTTTGCAACCTTCTGACAAGCAAAGTCAACGGGGAAGCCAGATTCACTTAACAGCCATGTGACTAGGGTAATAATTGCGGCGATTCACTTAACAACTGTGGCAAGAAAGGGTGTCAAGTGGGGCAAAACTCACTTAACAACTGTCTCAGTTAGCAATGAAAAGTTTGGGCTCCATTGTGGTCATATGACAAGGACTACCTGTATAGAATAGAATAGAATAGAATAGAATAGAACAGTACGTTTACAGAACAGAACAGAACAGAACAGAACAGTATAGAATAGAATAGAATAGAATAGAATAGAAAATATGGAGTGGAATGGAATAGGAATAGAATAGAATAGAATAGAATAGAACAGAACAGTAATGCGTTACAGAACAGAACAGTATAGAATAGAATAGAATAGAATAGAATAGAATAGAATAGAAAATATGGAGTGGAATGGAATAGGAATAGAATAGAATAGAATAGAATAGAATAGAATAGAATAGAATAGAATAGAATTCTTTATTGGCCAAGTGTGGTTGGACACACAAGGAATTTGTCTTGGTGCAAATGCTCTCAGGGTACATAAAAGAAAAAATACATTCGTCAAGAATCATCAGGTCCAACACTTAATCATAGTCATAGGGTACAAATAAGCAATCAAATCATACTAGGAAACAGTTACTATAAATCGTAAGGATACAAGTGATAAAGTTACTGTCATGCAGTCACAAGTGGGAGGGGATGGGTGGTAAGGAAGGATGAGAAGATGAGAAGTAACAGTAATAGTAGTGCAGGCCTTGTAAATGGAAGTGAATGGAATAAAATAGAATTGTTTATTGGCCAGGTGTGATTGGACACACAAGGAATTTGTCTTCGGTGCATAAGCTCTTGTTGGAAGAATTATCCTTCTGGGTTCGGTTCCAAGTGTGGAAAAAGACATTGGAAACATGGAGGCTGCTTGGAAAGATGGTTTAATGGTGGACAGGACCAAATGGCTTGGAACTCCAAAGTGAAAAGGATAACAGATAACAGATAATCAGAGTTGGAAGGGACCTTGTAGGTCATCTAGTCCAACCCCCGCCCAAGCGGGAGACCCTACACCTTTGCTTCAGGTGAAAAAGAGGGCTGATCCTGAGTCCCTGGTTTTATCTTGATATGTTGAGCTTTATATGCTTGTCACTCCCTGGAAGGCAACTCTGTAAACTGTCCTGAGTCCCAAGCGCTTTGCTGGCCCAGGATCTTTGTTATGTAAAATATTCTGGCCCAGGCCTTAGTGGCCCACCCATTAACAAAGGTGTGGGGGTGAGTTTCTGCCTCTCAGAGTTTCTACTTTACTCTTTTTAGGGGAAATATTCTGCCTTTTTAATATTTCCTAGGATATTTCAATTTTCTAGGAGAGGAGTGGGTGCTAACTTCCTACACTCTCAGTGTACATAAAAGTTATAAATGATAAACCATGATCATAGTCGTCATTAAGTTAGTAACACGGTTGCTAAGTGAATCTGGCTTCCTCATTTCTTGTCAAAAAGTTGTAAATGGTGATCACGTGACCATGGGGATGCTGCCACGGTCGTAAGTGTGAAAAAAGGTCATAAGTCACCTTTTTTCAGTGCCGTAACTTCAAATGGACCCTAAACAAATGGTTGGAAGTGTAGGTCTGCCTGTATTCGGTTCCCATTTAGAAAGGTTGGAGCGGGGCTGAGTTTAAGTTTCCAGTAACTTATGAATATGTTTGGTTGGATTTTAATGGAAGGTGTTCATGTTGTTTTGGGGAATTTTTTTACACCACATATATTCACAATAAATAACAAATAATACCGTAAGAATTAAGTATTAAACTCTGTAATTAATTGTGTAATTAATTGCATTTAGTCAAATCATTTTTTCCATTTTCTTAGGTTTGAGGGAGGGGTTGCTTCTAGATTTATCCGCTTCGGGGAATGCCTTCTTCATGCAGAGTTCATTAAGTTCAAATTACAAGCGTAGCTGTGAAAAAATGTAATACAGTATAAACTTTGGCAAAACAAAGGAAAAATTTACACAGTGTAACCAATTAAACAAAATATACACACAGGCCAAATATGCATCCTAAAAAGTTTGAATGAATGAAAAATTAGTTGATCTTTGTCTTGATTTTTTAGATCTAAAAAGGGGTTAATCTTGGCTAGTACTTGGATGAGACACTCCCCAAAATCCTAGGGCACCGAAGGCTAGACTGGGAAGTTTTATAAACACCTCAGAAAAAGTCATGGGCAAAGCCAGCTGGTGAGCTTGGGCCAATAGTCTCTCAACCCTAGTAAGAAAACAGAAGGAAGCCATTTTCAAAAATCTTGTTTAAAAAACTGCATTGTTTTCAGTATTCAGAAAAAAATAAATCACTATTTATATTTCAGAGTATATGAAGAAAGAAAGCAGAATAATACAGCTGGCCCTTCTACTTTTGAGGTATGTTTATTAAGTGTTTTAAACATAGTATTAGTTTACAGGAAATGGTGTGCAGTTAAAGATAGTGAAGTTAAGATTTAAATTAGTTTAAGGTTAGATATAGATTCTAGAAGGGGAAAATATATAATGCTGAATGAAGTTTAGTTTATTTTCATTTTTTAAATCTGAGAAATGTTCCTTCTTGTTTTAAGGATAAATTTGGAAAGGTAATGCTATATATGTACTCCAGAGGGAAAGGTAGGATATAAGTATAATAAATAATAAAAATGATAAGTCATCTTGATAGGTATGTTGTATAATTCAGATTGAAAATTTGGACTGTTGATACAAATTAATTTGAATAAATTCTATGAAAGGAAATAGATTCATTTTCTATTTTCTCTGCAGCTTGGTTTGTGTTATTTTTATACAGCTTTATGGCTGTTTTCTTTAAATAAATTTTATTTTGCTAGGGAAGGACTATTAATAAGTTCTGGAGTCTGCTATAAAGCATGATTGCAAAGTTATACATGATTCAACATTAAACCTGTTATATAATCTGGTGGGAAAGCATCTTAATTCTTCACAGTCTTTATCCTCTGTCATCACTAAGGGGATCCTAGACCATAGAAAGTTACTGAAAAATCAGGTCTGAAATTCTGACATCAGTTACTTTGAAGTAAGATTATGCTGCAAAGGAAACGATGTGCATGAATGCAAATTGCTGTAAATATGCCTTTCAGTGTATAAGTGTATGGTGCTGTAAGTCAAATTATTTTTAAATTTAGATTGAGAAAAGTACTATGGAAACAACTTGTTTCTTTTTACCAGACTGACCTACGAGTCCGTTTGATCAATGAAGGCCATACAAATCCCTTAGAAAAGCTTTGGGACCCAAATGGGACATTTTTTATTGTAGAGAAAATGGTAAGTTGGTAAGTAAGTTGTCTATTTATATACGTTACACCTTTCTGGAACTTAGTAAATTTCCTAGCATGGCTGCTTTTTTGCAGAGATTACATGAAGAAACCAGCAGTCTGGAAGAATGTCAAAATGGTGAGCCTTCAGTTTCTGAGGCTTTTCTGAAAGAGAATTTACCAGGATCTCCTCTGGCCCTTTCAAGAGCAAGGTAATGCATGTTTGTGTGATTATTTTAATCTTTATCCTTTAGAATATATATTCTTTCTAAAGCAAAAACTAATTTTACTGCCTAGCAGAACAGCTTTAATAATGCATATTAGTTTCTACAAAATGGCATCAACTTTAAATATGCGAGTGAGTAGAATTTTGTATCTATAATTCCTCAAAGGGACAATTATAAGATTCCTTTTGTTCATGTGTGTATAATATGCATTCACCTACATGGAATTAGCATTGCCTTTCTTTTTTAATTGATGTTAGCCAATTTGGGATACAAAAAAATAAATATTAAAAAAATACAGCAAATACTTTGTAAGTAATAATCTTCTATTCTGATATAATGTCTTTTCACCATTGATAGGCAGTTGATTTCTTTCTACACAATGTCTCAAAATCCAAACATGAAACATTTACAAATAAACCATGCAGTGCAGCTTCCTCCGCTCTGGGTTCGATGTGAACCTTCTGACCCAAAAAAGACTGTTTGGCTTGGAGCAGAACCTTTGAGGAGTGGAAACAACCTTTTGGGAATCAGGCTTCACACTATTACTTGCAACAACGGTAAGTGTCTATGGGAGAATCTTAGTCATCCAGGTCATGGTTGTCAGAAAGGTGCTTTTTCAGAAGGCAAATGGACTGTGTTTTTCCTTGAAGACGGAAAGAAAGAAGACTGAAAAAGCTTCTTGGATGAGGAATGAAACGTCTTCAAGGAAAAACAAAGTCCAATTGCCTTTTGAAAAAGCGCTTTGGGATTGCTATGGTACAGTTTTGGCCTGTGGTGGGAAGTTCCATTAACAATGAGTAGAAAAAATGGAAAAATCCACTATTTTTTAAAAAAAAATAGAATCTAGGGTATATACTTCAAAAATGAAACCTGTTTTAGCAAATTGATTCAGACAAAATGTTATTTTTGAAGTTGTGGGCTAAAACTGTATTGGTTATTTAGAGTAGCCTCTGGAAATATCTCTACATTTGGATATACTGTATGTTTTTCTCTGCTTCAGACATACAGATTAATTGAGGTATGTTATTAGTTGCTAATTACAATTTGTGATACAGTATTCTTTATATTTTAGCTGCTGATAGGAATAATATTAGAAGATTTTAAAAATGAAATCAAAGCTTTTTATCAAGTTTTGATAATTAGGAAGCCCTCATTTAATTCAGTTTTTCCCCTAGGTCCTGTGTCAGATAATAATTATTCTATTGGCTTGAAGGAACTGAAAGAAAATCATAGAATGAGACATCATGCTTCAGATGTACGTTTATTTTTATTTTTATTCACAACCAAATATATACTACATTTTTGAAAAATGAACTAACTGAAAATTTTCTAAGTTTAGTACATAGTGTTTTATTACATAGCACAATAATTTTGAATTTAATATGCACTGGATCATTCTATACTGAATGCAGAAGCCTTTGTTTTCAGTGCAGCTTTTAGGGAGTTTTTATTATTGTAGTCTTAATCTGATGTTAAGGTCATTTCTAAAATGTGATGTTTTCATGGCTATCGTCATTCGGAATGGCTGGCTACAGCTGTGAACTTTCTTGTGTTGTAGCTGACAATGGCAGGCTTTGCCCGTTATGAATTTCTTGAATCCCCTTCACTGGATTCCTTGACTCGGGAGGATTCTCTTATTCCACTGGAGAGAAATATATATGCCGATTTTGCTTGGGAGGGTGTGAAAAAGATGCTGCAGGTACCTCCCCCCTCATCTACTGCTCTGCTGGTAAGGAAATCAACAGTTTCAATACTGTGATAATAACAGATGCTAAATGTTGCTGCTCATTTAGCAATCATTTAATTATGAACAGGGTAAAGGAGGGAGTGTGCAAACATCTTGTAGTAAAACATACATTATACAGTATACATACATACATAAGAATTATACATAAATACATACATACGTACATGAATCATTTTATTTTTGAAAATTTCAGACACTTCAGATGGCCTCTGGGAGCCTCTTGAGTTCTGTATATGAGCCAAACAGAGAATTGCAGTTTCTCTTGGTAAGTATTGCGACATTATAGAAGCCTCGGTGGCGTCGTGCTGTACTGCAGGCCACTTCCGCTAACTGTCGGCTGCCTGCAATTTGGCTTTTTAAATCCCACCAGGGTCAAGGTTGACTCAGCCTTCCATCCTTTGGAGGTGGGTAAAATGAGGACCCAGATTGTTGGGGGAAAGAGGCTGACTCTGTAAACCGCTTAGAGAGGGCTGTAAGGCACTATAAAGCAGTATATAAGTAAGTGCTATAGCTATTGCTATTATTTCCCAGTCAGAAAATAATACGTAGCTGAGTAATAGCAAGGATGATTGCAAGGTTTTACTCAACAGTCCTCTTTTGAAATGGAGTCAAGGTAGAATTATTAAATATAAATGAATCTTTTAAATGAATCTTTTTAATGTAATAACACTTAAATGTCTTGGTAATTTCAGTAGCATCTTGTGTGTGTGTGTGTGTGTGTGTGTGTGTACATCTGGGCACATAAGTATATGTAACATATCCTACTGCAGAGCAAACCCCCTTAATTGGATCAATCTACTTCTGAGGCAGCAGCCTGTATTAAATAGCCATGTATGCTATTGTGTGTTGCACTCTGCTGTATCGAGCCATGACTTCAGACTTCTTTGTTTTTGGATGATGGTGTTAGAGTTTGGCTGAGACCTTGAAGAATGGAGTAATAAAATGGCCGAATGCCCTGGGAAGAAAGTCTGCTGTCCAACTAGTACAGAAACTTTTGAAAGGTAATGCTAAGCATTTTGGAAATAATTCCCTTGAAGTCTTAACTGAAATATGTGTAAGGGCTGAGTTTGCATTGCACACTTGGTTTGCTGAATAAATTAGAGTGGCTGGATTCACACAACACATTAATCCCGAATGGAAAACACCACCTATGAGCCAATATGTGGCATGGAGGCAAGTGTGCCATGTCATCATGAATTGATGTGTTCAGGAAATGTTCCTTCCAGCCAAAGTTGCATGAGAGCAAAGTATGTTCTATTACATTAAAACTGATGGCCATAGTACATAGCTTTTTTTTTCTTTTTAGACATAAAAGATGAAGTAGATGGACTGAAGTCACACAATGAAGATGATACTGAGGTATTTGATAAGATAGTGGAAAAATATTCCCTCAGAACTCTAGATTGACTGAAGACTGTTTTAATATTGAAGCTTTCAATGAGTTTTGTCTCAACTAGAATGGCAAAAATAACAGACATTTTTTGGGGAAACCTATTTCCAAGCCTGGTATAAGTAGTCGTTGTTTAGCTACTGCTTCATTCAATGGCCATTCAGTTACTCAACGCCTCTAAACTTAAATTGAACTCTGGGAGGGGACTAGAAATGGCAGAAGTTGTATTAGAAGTGTCAGTCACCCTTTCTTGGAGGGTTGATGGCAAAAGAGTGTTACATTTCCCACCATCTTCAGAGCTTTTTAATGCGCTTTGTTATTTTGAACCTTTAAAATTCTATTTCTAGTTTTCTTATTAATGTAAATACATGGTTGTAAAGTTTCTTTGAACTGTGACATTTAAATAGCTAACATTGTAATTCTGGTTTCATTTTGAAGTTTGAAATTCATTTCTCCTTGCTGAATCTCCAGGATAACACTGCTGCAGTCATTGGTTCCATGAAAACGCTTTTTAGTCAGCGCGGAGACCTTGATTTCCTTGAACTGCTCTGGTGTAATATATGGAGAAGTATGTATGTTTCTAGGTTCTGTCTCTCAAAACATTATGAGATACTCGGTCTTTAAAGGGACCAGGGAAGGATTTCTATTAATTCCCCTGGTCTACTTTGAGTTAGGTTACAACTTTATTTAATACTTGACTTTTCTCCCGCAAGACGTTGCTTCACGTGAGGAACTAGTGGAGTGTTTTTCGTTGGTAATAAGAGCCCTTCAGCATGGAGAACTGCAGACCTGGGTGAGTTGGAGTAACGAACCTGGAATGCAGGGAGAGCCATCCTGCATTTCAGCCTGCCCAGTTTTTTTTCCGGACCAGGAGTTGATGCGATGTGCAAAGAGCTGCACTTCCTAAAACCAGGGGCAAGATTAGGACAGGGAACTAGGCAGAGCCAAATCAAAACCTAAGCTGAATGCAGTTAAAGGTATTCTTTGATGTATGACCATTTGTCCATTTGACTGAAATAAGGATGGCACTGAAAAATGGGCTTACGACCTGTGCCCCAAGTTACAGCAATTGCAGCACCGCCATGTCACGTGATCAGAATTCAAGCACTTGGCAGCCACTTGCACTTATGACCACAGAGGCACTTCAAATCCCCCCAACCTGCCTCTTTCTTCCCCTCCCCGCCCCCCTTGCAGGGATGGCAAATGCCCCCAGAACTGCACTAGTTCTACAGCTGCTGCTATGCCCAGAAAGCCTCAGCAAGCCTTCATTTGCCCATCCACCGTCTTACCCGCAAACCTTTCACCTTTTGTGCCTAGTACCTCGCTGCATTTGCTTTCTCGTTTTCAGACCCTGCCACTCTGGCAAATGTTTCCTACACGTAGCTAGAGCTGTACTATCTTCAGAAAGGTTTGTGAAGAGAGGACAGCTTTAGCCACTTCAGAAATGGAGAGGGATGGAGAGCCACGTGGGGATGGGGAGAGAAGGCATGTCCTACGGATGTTTGTTTGTTTTGAAAAAATGAAAAATGTGATATAAATTGGGAACTCCCTGGTTTGGGGGTTGCTTGATAGAGGTTAATGAGTCTTCCATCCTCAAATCTTCTCAATAATATTACATTGAGCACTTCATAGAATTCAGATCCCTTAGACTTTGGTTGCCAGAGAAGCAGCCTGTCATGGCACAACATTATGTGGTTTATTTAATTCTGGCTTATGTCTATTCCTGTTAAGAAACTCCAGGTTTATTTCCCAAGCCATAGTTAGATAAAACGTGACTTGGAAGGAGTTATCAATCCAGTCAAATAGTCTTACCTGGCCAAATATATATACTTAATTGCTAGAAATAATGTTAGGGTGTGGTACTAAGAAGTGCTTTCTTTCCTGCTGATCTTTCCAGCAGATACATCTACTAAGGAGGTGCTTAAAAGGTCAGGATGGCAGCCACAACCATCTGATTAACACTTCAGCTTGTAGAAGTTTTTTTAATCTTATGTCTTGCATTTCCCCAGACAATCTTTCAGGGGATTTGCTTCTGAGGCTTGGGCAGGATAACTCACTCCTTCCCTCTTTCCATCTTCTAATCCCCCATCTTTCCATGATTCAGTCTCTATATTTCACATTTTTTAAATTCTGATTTAATCTGTGCCCTGTGCATTAGGGAGTCTCAAATATTCTGGTCTCATTTTGTGGTTCCAACTGAGCTTAACATGAGACTGGGAGTGATGGTTGGCGACTATATTTTGGTTGAATGGTAGGAGCAGGAGGCTTACTTTACACACTTAAAATGCATAATTTATGTAATATATGGAATTAGATTTATTTAAATGGTTATTTTGAGATATTTCAGGATATGTATATAACGAGCAGGAGGGTCTATGTAAAACATTGGTTCTTTTTGTAGATTCATCAAGAGAGTAATAGCTTTCTGAGCAAACTGATCAAGCAATCTTACCATGGAAAGATGGAAACCGTTTCTCTTGATGGAGATTCTCCCGTTCAGATGCTTCTAGAAATAGGCGTGGATAAAATGAAGAGAGACTATATCAGCTATTTTGTGGGTATGTTGGGTAACCATCCTGATTTCGGGTAGTTGTGTCCAAATGATTTATGGTTTTCTCTGTTAAAAAACATATTAGTATTTTGTCAACTAACATCAATGGTGAGCAAATTATATATTAGACATCAAACTTTGATTTAATTTACAACTAACAAGAGACTTTCTGAACAAATTTGATATCTAACATTGCTGGATCCTTCCCCACAGTCCCTTTACCCTGCCAACCTCTGAACTAGGAAAGGGAAAACTCTCCAGCTGTCTCCTAATTCCAGTTTTTCTTTCAGTTTTTCAGGTGGTTCCAATAATGCAAACATGGAGGCAAAAGTCATTCTCTCCAGCTTTTGGTTTTCAAATTTTGTAATAAATCAAGGCTTTCATTGCAGCTTGTAGCATTTATTTTGTATGAAATTATAATACAAATTATGTTTTGTGTTTCAGGCAAAGAATTTGCCATACGGACTCATTTGGTAAGTCATAGCTCTCACTTTCCAAATAATACCATATACGTAGTCCTCGACTTATGGCCACATTAGAATTTCCGTTGCTAAGCAGAGTGGTTGTTAAATGAATCACATCCGATTTTATGGCCTTTTTGGCCACAGTTATTAAGTGAATCACATGATCATTGAGTAAATCCCAGGGTCTTCCATTGGCTGCTTGTTGGAAGCCAGTGAGAAAGGGCACAGATCACAATCACGTGCCTCTGTGGCAGGGGTCTCCAACCTTGGCCGCACTTTAAGACTTCTCCCAGAACTTCAACTCCCAGAATTCCTCAGCCAGCAAAGCTGGCTGAGGAATTCTGGGAGTTGAAGTCCACAAGTCTTAAAGTGGCCAAGGTTGGAGACCCCTGCTCTGTGGGACCTGGCTGGTTGCTGAGTGCCTGGATTTTGATCACGTGGCTATGGAGACTGCAACGGTTAAAAGTGCAAAAACTGGTCGTAAGTCACTTTTTCAGCACCATTGTAACTTTGAACAGTTGCTAAACAAATGGCTATATGCGTCGAGGACTACCTTTACTTGAGAGTCGAATAGCCACAGATGTCTGGCGTGGAGGGCACTGGGGAGATTTTTACTGGATTTTTGCAACGGAGGCCGTCTGCATATTGTTATATGTTTGGGAGCCTCTGTGGCACAGTGGTTAGAGTGCAGTACTGCAAGCTACTTCTGCTGTAACCAGCTGCCTACAATTTGGCAGTTCAATTCTCATCAGGCTCAAAGTTGACTCGGCCTTCCATCCTTCCAAGGTGGGTAAAATGAGGACCCAGATTGTTGGGGGCAAGAGGCTGACTCTAAACCGCTTAGAGAGAGCTGCAAAGCACTGCAAAGCGGTATATAAGTCTAAGTGCTATTGCTATTTACCCAATCCTTAGGAAAGTGAGCATTTGGTTAAGATTACAGTTGCTGTCAATAGTTCCTGATGCTTGTTCTCTTGTTCTCTCTTTCAAAGGATTACTTCATGTCCACTTCAGTAGATCTTCAGGAACAGGTTCATCGTATCCAGAAACTACACCACATGTTGGAAATTGTGGACAACTGCTTAGACCTTATCAAACTGGAACATGAGAGCCTCATCTTTCTGACACAGTAATTGCTTCCAGCAACTTTTTTCTTAATAAGAGAGTTCCCTCGAATAAACATGATGATTGGGATGGTTTTGCTTCACAGAATTGTACAAAAAGTGTGCAGCTTCTATGCTTCTTTCTGCACTGGGCGAAGGAAGGCTAAAGGAATATTTCACCAGTATGGGGAACCACCCATAAATTAATAATTACTGAATTGATCCTTTAGGAGTGGCATTTCATTCTTCCCTTCATTTTCAATTCCTATCTTTGTATTACATCAAGAGGCAAGGGAAGAAACTTTATTCTTCCCATTGTATCCCTAAAGCCACAACACAATTTATTTTTGAAGAGAGAGAGTTCTCCCTGATGTGGGCTACTTAAAAGACCATCTCCAAGGCGTATTCAGTGGGGAATACACGTTGAAATTGAAAGTCTGAATGTGAGATCCATTTTTGCAAGGGTTTAAAGCTCACAACAATAATTGAAAATGAGCCTTTCAAACTTAAAAGACTTCTCAATTGTCACAGAACAAATATTTTGAGACTTGTAAATCCCTATTTCTTACTAAAGTGAAAACTTAATCCGATACAGAACAGAAATGTATTTGATATGACTGGGAAGTGATTTTATGTATTGCATTTGATTAAATATGAAAAATGAAATCAACTTTAGTTTTTGGCCTAGCTTTGCCCACTTGTTTTGATCTGCTTATTCTTTAGCTCATATGGGATACCTTGTGGGTTAAGTTCTCAGCTTGGGTATAATTAGTGTCTTTTGCTTTTTATTCAGTTTAGTCCAAGTTTCTTCTCCTTCCTAGAAGCTGTTAGAGTCACGAGTCTCCATTGTGTTCACTCATGTGCTACTTTTGCATGTTCTTCATAATATCTATTTAAATTTCTATTTATAATATTAAATATAAATATATATTAAATATACAGTAAATACAATTGCATGTATTGAACAGAAATCTGAAGATGCCAATGATTTTGATTTACGTTGTAATCTATATAAGTTCTCTACTATTTTTTTTCTAAGAATTGGTGGTGTGAAAATGTCTTTGTTTTTGTAGGTCTTGCATCAATTACTATAAAGAAAACCCTCTGAATGAAAAACATGCATTTCAGCTACCAGTCAAGACAAGTTTGGTGAAGGAATTTTACCAAAAGTAAGTCAAGTCCTCAGGGAGTTAAAGGCCCTCCATCAATTGACACAAAAGCAATAATAAATAGCATAGAAGCTTCCTTGTCAGGCAAAGCTGGGCAGTAAGTTAAAGCATTGGCTTTGAGGAAAGTCGTCATTTGCAATCTCACGTAGGGCTTCAGAGGTGACAACCAGCACCCTGAATTGCACTCAGTAGTTAACAGGCTGCCAATGCAGCTCCCGTTATAATGGGGTGGGTGGACAAACCACAGTGTCTCCATGATTACCTGGGCTCCTGCACGTTGCACTGGCTGAAGTTTCCAGTTGGCCTTCCAAGACAGTTCCACTTGGAACCTACTAGAGCAGGGGTCTCCAGCCTTGGCAACTTTAAGTCTTGTGGACTTCAACTCCCAGAGTTCCTCAGCCAGAATTACGCTGTCTAGAGAATTCTGGGAGTTGAAGTCCACAAGTCTTAAAGTGGCCAAAGCTGGAAACCCCTGTGCTAGAGTCAATCCGTTTGTGAAGGATTGTGAGTAGTCAGCTAATCAAGGAAAGGCCGCCACTGTTGCTGCATCAGACTGAGTTACTCCCATGCCCTGGTGGCTACAACTTCCATGTGCTGTTCAAGTAGGATTCCAGTGGAATCCCAGGATTCCCCAAGGACTGTCCAGTTCCATTTGTCAAAGTCCCCCAAAGCAACTATCGCGGGACTTGATCTGGCATCCAAATCCCAGCTACTTTGTCTTGGTAGAATCCCTATCCAGGCCTCACAGTCTCCAGGAAACAAGTAAGGATTTCTACTTGTATCCTGTCAGCCTACCTTGGAGATGTTATTAGCATATTGCGGATGCCTCTCCCCGTCCTAATGAATAACCTGCCCCAGTCATTTCATATCTTGGTGTTAAAGAGTGACGGGGAGGAGACTGAGCCCCACTGAATGGAGTGGCTGACCGCTTGGCCTTTCCTCACTGTCTCAGCCGGCTGGAAGCAGCCATTGGGGAAGGAGAACCATTGCAAAACAGTGCTCCTCATTCCCAGCCTTCACTGTCAGGACTGAACAATATTAAAATGAATTCTCATACAATTCCTATTTAGTCCTTTCAGGCAAGTGAATTCAGAGGCTAAGCAAGAGAGTCTTTAGCTCCAAACTATAATTTCAGAGAATTGCTGAAAGGCATTGCTCTCTCTGGTTAGTTAGGCGTAAGACTCAGCTTTCCTTTGTAGGTACAATATGCAGAGATAGTCTTGAGATCTGACTACCTGTAGGAGACCCTTAGGTTTTATCGCAAGAGTTGTCCAAGTACACGCACCTCTTTAATATGATCAATTCTTATCTTTTTTTTGTTTTTACAGTGCTCATCCTCAGATATGGAGAGTGGAAATCAGCAGCGGTCAAGGACCGAAAAGGGTGAAAACAATATGGCAGCTTAGCAGCACGCCTCCAGCTGAACACAACCCGGCCAGCGGTGGTGAGGAACCTTGGCAGTCTGGAATTGAGAACGGCATTAGCTTTTATATTTTATTTCTTACAGCTGCTGTTGTAATCAAAGCCCTGTTTTGAAATTTCCTTCTGGGATTTATTAACACATCACTTGGTGGCATGCGGCAAGCAATCTTTTGTGTCCCTTTGTTTATTCTCTGGCTTCTTATCTATGGATCTTATCTATCTTTCCATTTGTTTTTAATGTTCTGTTCTGACAGATGATATCCACAGATCTAGATACAATTGCATTTCTGCCTATGAGAAGAATCCCCTTGTTTTGTTTTCCTTTTGGTTAAAATAATAAGAACCCATATTTGACCTTCGGCCTTATCTTCTTATGTTTGGGGAAGTTAGTTTCCAGAATGAGTAGATTCTGACTTTCTTGTTTTGCATAATTTTAATTGGGTTCATAGCTGGGAGACTGTCCAAATCTTGAGTCGTGGGTGTATTTATGTCAATAAAATTCCCCTGTAACGGTGAAAGAGCCCTCCTAAATAAGCCTCCCATTCGAGGCACTTAAATGTTTTCTTTTGAGTTTCCCCTCATGTTTGTTACTGTTGCCTTTTGTTCTGCAGATTCACTGGATGACACCGAAATTTGTGGCAACAAAGAGAAGCGTTTTATCACTCTTTCTGAGTGCTCTCAAGTGGACTTCATCTAAACATGTGCAATTCATGATCCTTTTCTTCACCCAGAAAGAGCTTCGTTGTAGTGCTCCGCTGCCTGTGTTGAAATTCTTTCGCAGAAGACAGTTTTAAGGGGAAAGTGCATTTTAGTGGAGAGCAGAATGTTGAGCTTGGAGGACCGCATCCTCTGTAAATACGATGTAGGAGCTGTGGCAAACTTCCCAATCCTGTGCCACCCAGGAAGGTTTAACTAGGCTACATCTTATTTCTGCCTAACCAATGCCTTGTGCAGGCTGGCGTGGGCTGCCAGAGGTTGTGCTTCTCTGGAGGACACAAGGGCGGGCAGGGGAAGCCATCCGAACTGTTTTTATCTATAGTACTGTATATCAGAATGGGGGAAGCCAGGGAGCACCTGTAAGAAAGCAGGAATAGATTAAGAGATTACCATCAACTGATTGTAAAAAATGAAATAATCAGGCATACCTGATTTCCAAAACTCTCAGTACTTCGTTTTTGTAACTCTGTTTTAAAAAGTTGTGTTGGTTTTTGAAATAACCTGAGATCAACTAGCTCAGGGGTCTCCAAACTTGGCAACTTAAGACGGGGGAATTGTGGGAGTCGAAGCCCACAAGTCTTAAAGTTGCCAAATTTGGAGACCCCTGATGACTAGCTTCTAATCCAGTATCTTTGAAAGGTCACTCTTCTTAATAAATGACCCAGGAAAAGGTGAATTTCCTACCAAAATATTCAGTGATTCCTGCCAATTAATTCAGTTCAAAATTCAGACTGATGGAGTTGTACAAATTTGTGGAACTTTGCAATGTAGAAGTAATTTCAGAAGCCTGTCATAGAGTTGGTTAATGTGGACCTCTTTATCCTCTCTCTTGGGAAGGGAAATTGAAAGACAATCCCAACAGCTATGATCTATATATGCAAGTTTCAGCCTTGAACTTTGGATCCAAATATGTGGGCTAGGCAGAAGGTTTTAGGCTGGGAGGGAGAGGGCTAAAAAAGACCAGGACACAAGCAGTGACGGTCACTAAGGAGAGGAGAGGAGCCTGGCTTACAGCCCAGGGAAGAGGAGCCGAATGACAGGAAGGCCACCAGCTTTGACCCAGAGACCTTCCACATTTTGTGTGAGCCAAATCCTGGGGCCAAGAAAATGTTCCATATTCTGATTCTATTGAGCTGCAGCCCACCAGGAATGATTTGGGTGGCATTTCTGAAACACCATGCCTTTGAATACGGTAGGAAAAACTGCATTTTTGTGCACAGCCATAATCGTTAAGTTGGCTTTTAACTAGTTTTGGGATTGTTGGGAATTTTAGCATTGCCTTGTTGAAATGTATTTTATGAGCCACCAAGGATTGGGTGGTATATATTTATATTTGCTAAATAAACCTATACAGCTTCTCTCTTCTGCGATGTTGCACATTGTGCATAAGTGTGTCCTCATAGGACTTCGCTCAGCGGTCTCCACTAACATTTCCAAGTGTGGAGAATTCACAAGTTAATGCAGGGCTGTTAGGTCACTTAATAAGCCAAGTCTCCAAATGAGAGACCACTTTCGTTCTGCCTCTAGGAGCGTCACTAATGGAACCTTCGTTAAACCATTTTCGGAAGCTAATTTTTCATAGAATTGGAATTATTGAAACCCTGGCACTAAGTACAACTGTTGACCTTTGGAGGTAGTTGGTTATCTAGCCTGCTAGTTGAATCTATCTCTGACACCTGCCTTGGATACTTGCACCATCCAACTGCTCTTAACTGTTTCTCTCAACACTCAGAAAAATGCTGCCAGGTCCCTTTCCTTGTCAGTCTTACCAAGATTTAGTCTTTGTACAGTTATACAATTTATACAATTTTGTCTCTAGTTCCTCAACTTCCTGCCCTTGGTATATAAGGGGTCCCCAACCCCAGGGCTGCAGACTGGTACTAGTCTGTGACCTGTTAGCAACCAGGCCACGCAAGCTTCTGTGCACGGGCAAGATCTAGGTTGCATGAAAAATCACACACACCCATCTGTGAAAAAATGGTCTTGTGCAAAACCAATCCCTGGTGCCAGAAAGATTGGAGACCACTGTAGCCTATGAACCAATTTATTACCTGAATCCTTAAAGCATGTTACACATAACTGGTCAGGACTGAGCTGGGATCCATCAATACTAAATTGACTGGAATTCTGGAATCCTACCACTCTTTGCAGGCAGTAGTTTTATTGTTAAGCTAGGATTGTGTTTGCCGTTATCCTGCTGCCGCCAGATAAGTCAGTTTATAATTGATGACAGTTCCAAGATCCGACAGCTTGGAACTCCTTACACTCCCGTGTTTGGTTTCAGTTGCCTGAGTAAAAGATTTGCATTTGCTTCTGTAAACGTTTATTATCTGTGGTCTCTTTTTGTCTTAACCTGCCCAGATTGTTTCCAATTTTACTTCTGTCTTCTCAAATATTAGCTGCCCCTCCTATTTTTGCAACCTCTGCATCTTGCTTTCCTGAAATTTACGGTGACTGCTAATGGGAGCGGTATGAGCCGAAGGTCTCTGACTACAGAAAAAAACCCTACCGACCCACTATACGGTTTTCTTTTAGTTAATTTTTTTTTTTTAAAAAAAAAAGCTTTTGATAAATAAAGAGCGGAGGTCCTGCTCGCCAACTCCTGTTAGCAGATGCTGCGTTTGTGCCTGTTGAAAAAGAGCTCCATAACTGCCCTTGACGGATGCTTCCTTCCCCGTCGAAGGAAAGCCGTCAAAAGCTGCTCACTGCTCCAAGTAACAAAAAGCAGACGAGAGATTCAGCAAAAAACGCCTCTCTTCTTTTGTTAATGACATTAAGATAGTTTAAGGAACACTTGAACATTTTGGAATCCCTACTGGGTTCTGACTTCTGTAGAGATTTCCTTTTACTGTGATGGTGATCCAGCCGAATCTTGGAACTGGAAACAATCCGCTTTTGAGAAGTACTCTTTAGCCAAAAAATATCAAACAATTTCAAGCTCTTGCTTGGAAAAGTAAAATAGGTTTACTATTTTGGAACCTCCACAGGTTTTTTCCCCCTCTTTCTTTTCCATTTCATGCTCACCTTGCCATTAATTCAGTTAATTCAGAAAGCATCGGGAGCCTCCAATATGTATGTATACCCCATGCTGGCTGGGGAATTCTTGGGAGTTGAAGCCCAGAGGTCTTAAAAGTTGCCAAGGTTGAACACCCGGGAGATAAACACTTAAAATTGAAGCTGCTCCTCTTATGCTCACGCAGGCTTAAGAAAACCCTGCCAAGACTTTGCAACAATTTGCAGCACTCTATCATTCATGACCCAATGCTACGATGCTCTTGTTGCTGTGCCATCCTAAATTTCTATTCTGGGAAAATGGCTAATCTCTCTTGAGAGGAAGTGTTTCTACACCTGTAGTACGTGTGCAAATGCTCACACATAAACCTAAAAACAAATCCATGCAAAGTAGTATTAGAATTGATATATACTAATTTTATTTCCATCTAGGTAGTAAATTAAAATGGCAAATGAATATATACGGCAAGCAGCTTCTTCCCAGCCAGTCTGTACTCTTAATAAACTTAGTAATCTCCCCTACGGCATGGCGGCTAAGAACTTTACCTACTATGTAAGAGGTTGCTGTTTTGACATCCAGCAGAAACTTCGTAGAAATAATTATTTTCACTCAAGTGTCTGGAGAAACGAATGCTGGAGCTTTGCATTCTATCCTTGGGAAAAAAAACTCAAATAGCTAGGAAAAGAGGAGGGAGGGAGGGGAGAAAAGAAAGAATTTACTGAGATTTGAACCAGCATCCTGTTATTAGCCAAGCAAAACTTTTAGCCACTGTTTTAGGTTTATATTGCCAGAGGAAGATTAACATCAAATAGATACTCTTGGATCAGAACTACTCTTGTTTCAGATGACAGATATTCCATCCTTTGCAAAGCAGCCAAGGAATTGCTGAGATGAACCAGGATGAAGGTGAGCATTGCAGCCAAAATAAATCCCAGCACGTGATGCAACGTAAAATCAATTTGCAATTGGGTGTGTGTATCAGTTAATGCCCATTCGTTCCTCCTAAATGGGCTTCCGCTCCATTCTGATGCCTGAGCAACTACTCAGTGCAAAGTTCTGCTTATAGCAGGGTAGCCACCTATGGTGTTTTTATGACCTGTGGACTTCAACTCCCAGGATTCCTGAGCCAGCATGGGTGACTCAGGAATTCTGGGAGTTGAAGTCCATAGGTTGTAAAGGGATCATACTTGCCCACCTGTGATACAGAGTATGGTGTTTTGATTTTCCTGTCTGCAGATTTCTGGAAATAGGAGTGTTGGGGGGGGATGGGGGCCAAAGCCCTGTTCTTTTTATGCACCTGTAATCACAGCTGCATAAAAATCCACAACTTCTGGAGACAAGCTATTCCACTGGTTAATTGTTCTCACTGTCGGGAACAGAGGTCCCGAAACTTGGCAACTTTAAGACTTGTGGACTTCAACTCCCAGAATTCTCCAGCCAACTATGCTGGGAGTTGAAGTCCACAAGTCTTAAAGTTGCCAAGTTTTGGGACCCAGGGTCAGGAAATTTTTCCTTAATTCTAGCTAGCTGGGCTTTTCAGGAGTGGGTCTGGCCCATTCAAGGCCTTTAGCTGTGTCTAGAAAAGTTCAAGAGCCCGGTGTTCCAGAATGGATTTTTAAGCACTTTCTTTACAAAACTCCAAGCAGAGAAATATGGAAACCCCAAGTATTTCTGCTGTCCCAAGCATTTGTTCACTGGCCGAAGTTACAACTGCACTGAAAAAAGTGACTTAGGACCAATTTTCACACTTGCAATCCTTTGCAGACTCCCCAGGGTCACATGATCAAAATTTGGAAGCTTGGCAACTGACGTGTGTATTTATCATGGTTGCAAGTATCCCCAGATAATCCTCTCTTGCGACTTTCTGGAAAGCAAAATCAGCAAGGAAGCCAGATTCATTTAGCCATCAGCAATACTAACTTAACAACTGTGGCAAAAAAAGTGGGGTCGTAAAATGTCATTTAAATGTCTCACTTAGCAACAAATTTGGGGTTAAATTTTGGTCATAAGTGTTAGGATATGTGTACAGTAACCCTTGTATAAAAAGGATATGCACACGGAAAACGGTTTATGAGAATAGTTATGAAGAAATATACAGCCACACAGAGTTGAACAAGTTGTCTTAGTGTTTACTTGAAGAAATAGCACAGTCCAATAAACAGTCCATGTCGTACACATTTTTAACAGTCCAGAAATATCCAGTTATAAAGTCTTCTTACATCTAGTTATAAAGTCTTCTCACCGGTTCCATGTCTTTTACAGCAGACAAATATCAAACCATAATACAACAAATAAGCTTCAATATCAACAGAATATCAAAATAAACAGGGTTAATCAGTATCGGTCCATAGTATCAGTATCAAGAGATCAGTGAAAAAGAGAAAGAGAGTTAAACCATGATCTATAGCTCCCTCTTATGGCAACTTGTAGCATAATTAACCAACCAGAACATAGCGTATTACATTACAGTATTTTTCCTTAAAGCTACAAACATATATTTGTAGTTTATATATTGTCAACCCAACTACGTTATTTACATATACATAACAATAAGTCAAGGACTATCTGTGCTCTTTATAATCAACCCAAATATGCCAGAAGGCAGGGATTTCACACAACAAAACTACCTCTGTGGTTGGATATGCCCCCAAATTAATGTGTGTAAAATGTGAAGGTGCATTTCAAGAAAACAAAACCAATGCTTACCAACTTGGTTCTTAGCCACGCTTGGAGAAACAGGGTAGAGAATGCAAATTCCTTTCTTTAACCCATCCTTTGCTTTTCGGTTGGAAGGACTGCCTTTTGTGCCGCTTGCCCTGCTCCCAAGCCAGGAGTTGTGCCCCAGACACAACTGGAGTGTATTTGTGGGGCTAGAGCCCACTGCAACTACATAGCCAAAAAGGCATTAAGAGTTGTTAACCTAATCCTACGTAGCTTTTTCTCTGGTAATATCACACTAATAACCAGAGCATACAAAACATTTGCTAGACCAATATTCGAATACAGTTCATCAGTCTGGAACCCACATTACGTATCTGATATTAGCACAATTGAGAAAGTCCAGAAATATTTCACAAGAAGAGTTCTCCACTCCTCTACTCGTTGTAGAATACCTTATGCCACCAGACTTGAAATTCTAGAACTAGAAAACCTTGAATTACGCCGTCTTCGGTCTGACTTAAGCATGGTATATAAAATCATACATTGCAATGTCCTACCTGTCAATGAATACTTCAGCTTCAACCATAACAACACAAGAGCACACAATAGATACAAACTCAAAGTTAACCGCACCAAACTTGATTGCAGGAAATACGACTTCAGCAATAGAGTGGTCAATGTCTGGAATACTCTACCCGACTCTGTAGTCTCTTCCCCAAACCCCAAAAACTTTAACCTTAGACTGTCTACTATTGACCTCACCCCTTTCCTAAGAGGTCTGTAGGGGGCGTGCATAAGCGCACCAACGTGCCTACCGTCCCTGTCCTATTGTTTCTCTTATTCTTTTATTTTCTTATATGTACCCATTTCATGTATTCACAACTATGTATACACTTATACTTATTATCTTGTAAACAATTGGCAAATCAAATAAATAAAATAAATAAATAAATAAACACAAATAGGGGTGGAATGCATTAAGGCGGTTTTGAAGGTGTAAGGTTTGGCTGACGCCACAAGATGGCAGCCCCAGAACATCTATCAGAGTGCACCCTGTGCAGCCTTTACAGCCAAAAACAACCGTTTTATGGCAACTTAGGTATTTGCTGCATGCATTTTAGGCGGGTGACAGTCTATTTGATGCAGGCAAGGACTCTAGTCCTGAAAAGGAAGTGCACGCACACAGTATCTGTAGTTGGTGAGCATTCCCACAGTGCTTAATGTGACCCAGATGTTCTTCCTTGGTTAAGCAGGTTAACCATGTGGTAAGAAACATGGTTATCGTTGTGTCAGCGATAGCTTAAAGATGGCTGTAATCCACAGCGGTTGAAAGTCCCAAAGCTGATATTTTAAATTTCTACCAGTTAAGTTTGCCTTCAATTGCACTTTTTTTTTTTTTTTTAAAGGAGGGAGAATAGCACTATCAAGAGAAATTAGTTCACAGCTCCGTTTGGCATCCTTCCCTTTTATCCTTTTGGAGCTTCCGAGGCCTCAGTTCCCATTTGCAAAATGTGTAAGTAAATGTGTAAAAACAGAAGTCCTTGGAAGGGAACAATAATTTATTAACTCGGAGCCTGGGAGAGGGCTTAAGGCAAGATACCAGTGGGCTACCAGCACCAATTAACCAGAGCTGTATATTTAGTCTGTAATCAAGCTATTAATTGGTTAATCACACTTGGTAATCAACGGATACTTTCAGGCTTAGTTGGTATCGCTGACATCCACACAATGCCCCAGGCAACGATTCAGCACTCAGCCAGCCCCCCCACCTCCATTTTCTCCATTTTAAAGCAGACTTTAAAACATGAGCATCCAGTGTAGCGATAGCAAAACTGGGCACGAACTCACAAGTGTGATTTGGGGGGTGGGTGGGATCCCCTTAAGGACCGGATTCCAAGGTTGAGCTTTGAGTCTTAATTTTTTTGTTTTCTGCACCCTATAGAATCATACAGACATTTATACTAGACAAACATCTCTGTAAGTTGGTTGCCCACAGTTAAAATATGATCAGATAATAAGGAACACGCCCAGCCCCAAAATAGGAAATGATAAAACAGAAGCTGTTTGAAGAATGAAGCCAAAGGAGTGGGGTGGGGGAAAGATCGTGGTTGTAACTGGGAAGTAAAAGAAGGTATGTTTGAATCACCATGATACAAAAAGATGTTGAGATCTTGGAAAGAGTGAAGAGAAGAGCAACAAGAACAAGTGAGGGGAAAAAGTAGGGATCGTACTATCGTGTATGGTGGACTTGTAGGAAAGCTCAGGATTTCTGGCATAAAATTGAGAGCTGGTTAGAGGAAATGGAATCAAACCTGAATACAAACCGGAATTTTTCTTACTGGGAACTAATATAGAGAAATGTAATAAAGATATGATGTACCTAATAATACATGTGATTACGGCTACAAGACTAGTTTATGCTCAAAAGTGGAAACTCAGGGAAATTTCAGATGAAATAGAGATAATTAAAAAGATATGGACATGTGCAGAAATGGACAAATTAACATTGGAACTAAAAAATAAAGATGAATCTGAATATTACAAACTGTGGGGAAAGTTTTACCACTGGTTGGGAAAAAGGAAGGACATAAAATTTCAATTAAAATAAGATAAGGATGTAAAGATAGTGTTCAGCTTTGTTCGGGTATTTTCCCACGTCATTATAGTTGTGCTTTTAAAGTTGTAGCGACGTTTTGGCAGAATCTCATCTGCCATCATCAGGCTTCTATATTGTGTTCGTCTATACAGAAGCCTGATGATGGCAGATGAGATTCTGCCAAAACGTTGCTACAACTTTAAAAGCACAACTACAATGACGTGGGAAAATACCCGAACAAAGCTGAATACCATACATGTAAGTACCCGCTAAAACTTAAGAAAAGATAGATAGATAGATAGATAGATAGATAGATAGATAGATAGATAGATAGATAGATAGATAGATAGATAGATAGATGAATTGTTGATATTGATCTACATAAGATATAAATATGTATTACTTATTTTCCAAAATAGCTATGTAAGACAACTAGATGTGTCAGGATGATGACACCACATTCAATGTTTTTAAATGTTTTTTTTTTCTTTTTGTTCAATAACATTTTGTGGAAAAACAACAACAAGTAGGGGGCTGGAGGCTAAAACCTACGAAGAACAGTTGCAGGGATTGTGTATGTCTGGTTTAATGAAAAGAAAGACTAATGGTGACATGATAGCAGTATACCTATTTCTGACGGGCTGCCGCAGAGAAGGTCAACCTTTTCTCCAGAGCACCTGAAGGCAAGAGGAAGTAATAGATGGAAACTAACCAAAGGAGAGGAGCAGCCAAGGACTAAAGAGAAACTGCCTTACAGTGGGGAGCAGGGGAATGCCTTGCCTTCAGAAGTTATGGGTGCTCCATCACTGAAGGCTCTCAAGAAGAGACTGGACAGCCATTTGTCTGAAATGATATAGGATCTCCTGCTCAAACAGGGGGGGCTGGACTAGACGACCTCTGAGGTCCCTTCCAACTCTAATTATGTTCTGTTCTAATTTGTATTCTGTTCTATTCATTCTTATTCTATTCTATGCTATCCTATTCTTAGATATTTAAATCAGGCTCATAACTTACTCCGTTGCTTGAGTTTCTCTGTTGTTCAATCAACACTACTAGGGAATCACCCATGGCTAATTAAACCCGGGGCTCCAAGAAATGCAAAGTGCAAGCTAAACCAGGTTGCCTCTCCTGCAATCCACTTCCTTGCTTTAGAGTAGAGTTTTGGACACCATTGCAAAGATCAAACTGGGCCTTGCCCAGTTCAAAAATGGCTGCCTCTATGCCTCTCCCAGTCACAAAGACAAAAAGTCAGGTGAGGCACAGCTGGAGATGGCGATTCTTACATTTCCTAAGATATATTTGTATATATAGGTAGCCCTTGAGTTACAACAATTCATTTAGTGACCGTTCAAAGTTACATCAGCCCTAAAAAAAGCGACATGACTATTTTTCACAGTTCTGACCATGGGAGCAACCTCCTAGTCACGTGATCAAAACTCAGACCCTTGGCAACTGACTCATATTTATGACGGTTGAAACATCCCAGGGTTACGTCATCCGTTTGCAACCTGACAAAGTCAACTGGGAAGCCAGATTCACTTAACAACCATATTAACTAATTTAATTGCAGTGATTCACTTAACAACTGTGGCAAGAAAGGTCATAAAATGGGACAAAACTTATTTCACAACTGTCTCTCTTAGCAACAGAAATTCTGGGCTCCGTTGTGCTCATAAGTCGAGGTATGTGGTAATTCTCCAGAGATTGTTGGCCTCATTTAAAGAAAAATAACTTTCTTTTTTTTGTGGATTATTATGTAGCTATATAGTAAATGAAACAAATTCAGGTGTCTTCCAGCGAAGTTTGTGTCCTTTTAATTCTTGGTCCTTCTGTTCCCTCACCAGCCAGGCAAAATTTAAACGTCTATCTTAATTTACTTAAAAGCTACAATTTTAGAACAGTTAATTGAGCTCCCTGTTAATGGTGCAGCTGACAGCTAATTAAGATACATCCTTCCTTGATTTGGCTGAATTGCTTGGAGGGAGACCAGGGTGTCTCATCTGGGTTTCACACAGGACTGCAGCAGCATCCAGACCAGGGGTCGCCAACCTTTTGGACCTCAGGGACCACCAAACTCATAATTTTAAATCCCATGGACCAGAGACCCTGGGAAAATCCCCCCCAAAAGAGTCTGCAGGAAAATCTCCCACCCCGTTTTCCTACCGATCGATCATTCTTTATTTGGGATCGCAGGATACTGTCTCCAGCTCCGTTCTGGGGAGAGAGAGAGAGAGAGAGGAGAGACTTTGGGCTTCATGCAAGGAAAGCAGCAGAAGCCGCAGAAGTCTTTCTTTCTCTCCCCCAAACTCCACCGGAAATGAGTCTTTGTGAGACTTGTCACGCCGGCGCAGCCTCTTGGAGCAAGGATGCCTTGCAGGGTCCCAAGGACTCATTTCTGGCGGAGTTTGGGGGAGAGAAAGAAAGATTTTTGCTGCTTTTCTTGTGTGCAGCCAAAAACAGAAGAAGAAAGAAGCAGAAAGAAGCAGCCTGGTGGCCAGGCCAGGTGCGTGGGGCGAATGGCGCAAGTTCCCCCCCTCTACCCCCTCTAGCCACAAGGTCCCCTGGCTACCTCGTGTTGTTCGCAATGCAAGCGAAGCAAGCCTTGTGTTCCCGCATAGCTTGGATTAATTGCTTTGGCGGGGGGGTGCTTTGGGAGTGACATTTCTCTGTGGACTACCAAAATTTTCTCACGGACCACCAGTGATCCCCGGCCCACTGGTTGGCGACCACTGATCCAGACCCCAACGTTATTTAGGGAATGTTTATCCTGAGCTTTGTGTAAAACCCCTGACATCTCTACATTTATATTTAGTGGGCAACACGGTGCCCCAGGGATGAAGTTGTACTGAAACGCTTCCCGTTCCCAATTCCAGGGAACATCAAACTGTTGGATACGGCTGCAGAAAATTGGCCATGTGGCTATCCGTCATTTTGAGCTGGGGAAGATGAAAAATACACCACGCTGTAAAATAGACTTAATTCAATTAGAAAGAACACAGCCATCCTCGCCCATCCGAAACCAATCCCACCTATTTTGCAAGAGACAGTTGGATGCAGTGGTTAGCATGCTGGCCCAGAATGGTTCCAGGTTCAGGTCCAACATCCACCTTGAAAGGCTCCCAGCAGTTTTTGGATTTCTATTCTATTCTATTCTATTCTATTCTATTCTATTCTATTCTATTCTATTCTACCCTACTCTACTCTACTCTACTCTACTGTACCCAACTGGCTCATATCTATGACGGTTGTGGTGTCCCAAGTTCATGTGATCCTCATTTTGCGACCATCTGACCAGCAAAGTCAATGGGGAAGCCAGATCCACTTAACAAGGGTGTGACACCACAAACGTCATAGATATGAGCCAGTTGCCAACCGTCTGAATTTTGACCCTGGGGAGGCTGCAACAGTCACAAAAGTGTGGAAAACGGTCATTAAGTCACTTTTTTTTGTTAGTGCCATTGTAATTTTCAACTAAACGAATTGTTGTAAGTTGAGGACTAGTTGCATTTGTGAAAGGAAAGCTGGCTGGGTGACTTTGGGCCTGTCCCTCTCTCACAATTGTGGTTGTAAGTCAAGGATTACCTGTATCTGCTTCCAACTAGACGGAGTTATTCAACCCATTTATGGGCTGAATATGTTGAAGCATCTCAAGATAGTTTAGGAAATAACATTTTTTGAAGAAACAACAACAGGGAACGGCTTCAGTTTTGCTTGGAAAGCTGCCCAATTTGCCCAGAGCAGAAAGACCCCAAGAAATGAGGCGGGTGAAGCAAGGACAAGGCGGAAACTAGCTAAATGGGTGTTTAGCTTTGTCCGAAGTGTCATTCCAGCCTGTGCCAAAATCTTTCTGAGACTCCCATTATTCCAATCTCTGTTGAGAAATCCTTCCTGGCCTTCAGCCTAGAAGTCCCTTTTTGTGGGCGCCAGTGGAAGGAAGTACAATCCTGTCAGCTGATCCTGAATTCTGATGTGGGCGGCCAAACAATCTCTGCACCGGTCAATAAGTGACGAATTTTGATATTTGGGGGGGGGGACATAAGGGTGGGGAAATGAAGCACGATTTGAGCTACGCTTCTGAATTGTTCCTATCGTCCTTCCTTGAATTTGGGGCCGAATGGAGCCTCCCCTTCTTCCCTTGTGCTTTGAAAGGGGAAAAAAATAAAATTAGTAAGGCTTATGCAGCCTGGGCTGTTTTCCTTCCCTCGTTGCGATGGCACCCTGAAACCTGGCCGTAAATATAAAGGTCTTTTAAAGTTGGCGCTGGCAAATATTCTTCCCTGCAATGCCACACAGGTAGCCCTCAACTTACAACAGTTTGTTTAGTGGCCGTTCGAAGGAGGGGTGTCTGGACTGTAGAGACTCCAAACTGATGATGCGTTTGATCCCTCCCTCAGGCTCAGCCCGGTGATCTCCTATAGTTGACAGGACTTCAGGATCCAGAAGGACAGGATATACCTTAATTCTATCGGATGTCTTTACAATTTTAATTTAATGGAATGAGAATTTAAGAGATTGGACAATCGTTTATCCGAAATGGTAATAGCGTTTCCTGCTTGAGGAGGGGCTTGGACTAGAAGACCTCCATGGTCCCTTCCAATTCTGTGGTTCTGGTGGCCACAAGAGATGCTGGTGAAAAAGGCGGCAATTGCCTGGTATCTCTCTCACCTCTGAAAAGTTTGTAAAATGGGGCAAAACTCACTTAATAAGTGTTTCACTTAGTAACCAGAATTGTGGTTGTAAGTCTAGGATGACCTGTAAAAGATTCTATCTGCAGAGAGTTATGAGAGAAAGGTGGCTTCGAGAACAAAACATTTCTCCTTCTTTTAAACGTTTTGACATGTATTGAGTTTCTATGTACCAAAATCCTCTCAGCATTCGTGGTGCCAAGTTCCTGGGAAAATAAAGGTGTTTTAAAAAGAAGGAGAAAGTGGTGTGGGGAGGAGGAGGATCACATTACAAACCACAAAATACCTGTGTGGTTCATCCCATAGACTTCCATTGTGCCACATGGAAAGAGGAATGTAGGTGTCTGTGGAAGAAGGCTGAGCCAGGCAGAGGCCTCTCCTGCTTATTTTTTATTTATTTATTTATTTTATTTTATTTATTTATTTGATTTGCCAATTGTTTACAAGATAATAAGTATAAGTGTATACATAGTTGTGAATACATGAAATGGGTACATATAAGAAAAATAAAAGAAGAATAAGAGAAACAATAGGACAGGGACGGTAGGCACGTTGGTGCGCTTATGCACGCCCCCTACAGACCTCTTAGGAAAGGGGTGAGGTCAATAGTAGACAGTCTAAGGTTAAAGTTTTGGGGGTTTGGGGAAGAGACTACAGAGTCGGGTAGAGTATTCCAGACATTGACCACTCTATTGCTGAAGTCGTATTTCCTGCAATCAAGTTTGGTGCGGTTAACTTTGAGTTTGTATCTATTGTGTGCTCTTGTGTTGTTATGGTTGAAGCTGAAGTATTCATTGACAGGTAGGACATTGCAATGTATGATTTTATTTTTTCAGCTTTCTCTCTTCGCCAATCTTCGAAGCAAATGTGCAACGTTTGTTGTGTCAATATTAGGGAGAAACTGTGAAAAGGGGGCACCAAAGGACCTTCCCATTAAACGGGGAGAAGGGAATTCTCTCTTCCTTCCTTCCTTCCTTCCTTCCTTGGCTCCTGCGTGGAGCAGAGCACGCATCAAAACGCAAAGGCGCCATTTTGGGGGATGGATGGGTCATGGGAGAGCCTTTGGCTGCTCTCCTCTTCAGCCCGGCTCTCCTCTGTAATTGCTCTAAAAATAGACTTTGCCGTTTCGCTGGCACATTGGCGTTGACCTGAATTAATTCCCAGCCGGCCTCATTTCCTTAAAATAAAGGCAGGCTCACAGTTGCCTTGACAAAGATTTAGCGCACTGCGGTGGATGTGCTTCCTTGGTTCAAATCTAATCCAAGGACCATTAAGCCTGGAAATGGGAAAGAGGCGGACAAGCCCATTTGGAGAATACCCTGAGCAAAGACACAGCTGTTCTCTTTCGCCTGATGCCATGCAAAAAAAAGGGAAAACCAGGCTAGTGTGAAACAATTCCACATGCGCGCGCACACACACACACAACATTCAAAAATCAACTGTGCAGATGTGCATATTTAAATTTGCTCTGCTGGGGGTTGTTCAGCCATTCCCCTCCCCTAGTGGGACTTCCTTGCGCGCAGTCTAGGAAAAGTTGGGGAGAAGTACCTCCCTCCCCGTATTTCAAAAGCAGGAGCAATTCCCTTTCCATTTCTTTTCCTCCGTTTCTTCATCCTGCAATCCTCCATCTTGTTGAGAGGATCCGAATTTTTCTAAGGTTTTTTTGGGCGGGAAGCCCCAGATAGAATATTAATTTAACTATCTGCGTTCCAACCACACAGATCTGTTTCATGTCCATCAAAATCCATGACTGGAAAATATTACTCCATCTGGATTGTTTTCTAATGTCTCCAAGCAAACAATCCAGCTTAGAGCATCAAAAATCTTTACCTAAGATTTATTTTTTTGGTGCTCTAAGCTTGATAATGAAATGTTAACAATGAAATGTTAACATTTTAACATCATCAGTGCCTTCTTCTTCTTCTTCTTCTTCTTCTTCTTCTTCTTCTTCTTCTTCTTCTTCTTCTTCTTCTCCTTCTCCTTCTCCTTCTCCTTCTCCTTCTCCTTCTCCTTCTTCCTCCTCCTCCTTCTCCTCCTCCTCCTCCTCCTCTTCCTCTTCCTCCTCCTCCTCCTCCTCCTCTGTTCATAGATGTGTTCCTGGAGTTTCCTTTGGAAGCTATGTGGAAGTGAAGATTCAAAATGCAACATATACCGTCAATCACAACCCCTTACAAGTAATGCATAATCATCCTTACTACCCTCCGAGTACAAATAATAACATTAGCAACAGTGATCTGCTTATGGCCTTGTGGTGTCAGGGGATTTTGCCACTCCTGCATGGAACATATATCACATTCTCCACCAGGAGCCAAAGGTTGGCCAAATGAAATCTCCCCTCATCCTGCCAAGCATGCTGCCAGTGTGTGACGCAATGGGTCCCTCCTCCATCATCTATTTTCTCTCAAACGCTTCAAAGTATGCAAACTCCGGGGCATGTTCTGCGTCCCATCATTCCTCAAGACCTCCTCTGGTGGCCATTCAACAAGGCTGGAATTGCAAAGGGTTCCAGAGAGGGAGAAGAAGCCCAGGGCATCCTGATCGATTTACAATTATTTCTCTTGCTTATTTAATTCTCCAAGAACGCAACGCTGGTGCTGCTATCCAACGACATTCAAGGCTGCTTTCTTTCAAAGCGGGGTTTTTCCCTGCCAGCCTTTCTCCACTTGGGCAGCCCCATTGGGATGGCCATGTTCTCCTTGCGCATGGAATGGAAAGGACGTTTCCGTTTGCTCGATTGCTGCACGAGGGAGGGATCTATTCCACCCCATCCTTCATCCAGGAAAGAAATAGAGGATTCCAGGGCTCTGGCCTCACTCCCAAATAAGGAAGCAAATATTAACATTTCCAGGACCAGAAAGGCAGGGGAGAGAAACTTATTCTGGTTAAAGAAGACACCGAAGGCTGTTTAGGGCGAAAGACCCTGCTCAATGTACCAAATTTTACAAAGAACCAGAAGGCAAGACAAGAAGCAACGGATGGAAACCAATCAAGGAGAGAAGCAGCTTTGAATTGAGGAGAAACTACCTTAACCATGAGAACAATCAACCAGTGGAAGGGCCTTCCGAAGTGGTGGGTGTTCCCTTCACGGGAGGTTTTTAAGAAGAGACTCCAGCCACATGTCTGAAATTGTATATAGGATCTCCTATATACAGCAGGGGGTTGGAGTAGAAGACCTCTAAGGTCCCTTCCAGTTCTATTCTGAAATAGAAAATGAATTATCCTGGGCAGAGAGCTCTCTAAGTGAAAGGCTTCATTTGGGCAACTGTTTGGGCAACATGTTTTTTTCTACCATTGTACTGGAATCTGTTTTCCTGTCATTTAAATCCATGGTTTTGGGCCCTGAACTCTGGAATAAGGAGAAAACAGTTCTTGGCTTCCTTCTGTGAGATATTTGCCGGCTATCATAAACCCTCTCAGTGCAGGGATTATGGACTTCCTGTTTTCACAGATGGGAAGGAGACACCATTTCCTCTGTCCTTGGCAAGTAGGCATCGTCTGATGCCAGCACTGACATTTCATTCTGTCGCCAACGTCATCTTTGAACTTAAAAAGAAATAGTTTACATCTGGCCTAGTTTTTTTGGACTTTGTTGTTTCCTTATCTCCACTTCTTTAAAGCTTCTGGCCCGATGAAGAATCATGGTGAACTCCAAAGCTTGCATATGTTTTGCGGGACTCCCTCACCCGTTCTTATTCCTGCTTGTGGCGAATTTGCAACATTATCAATGGGTTCCAAGTCAGAGCAGCTGATACGATGGAATTGGAATAGACATAAGAAGGCTCAGGGTTTATCTGTTCTTTTTACTTTCCATTTCACAGAATATCAGAATTGGAAGGGACCTTGGAGGTCCTCTAGTCTAACCCCTGCTCAAGCAGGAGACTCTATACCATTTCAGACAAATTGTTGACCCATCTCTTCTTCAAAACCATCACGGATGGAGCACCCACAACTTCTGAAGGAAAGCCCTTCCACTGGTTAATTGTTCTCAAGTGTTAAAAGGTGTTTGAATGACTTTGTGAAATAAAACATCCATGAATTTGATTGCTGATTGTACCCTATGACTATCATTAAGTGTTGTACCTGATGATTCTTGACTCTTGACGAATGTCTCTTTTCTTTTATGTACACTGACAGCATTTGCACCAAGACAAATTCCTTGTGTGTCCAACCACACTTGGCCAATGAAGAATTCTAACTCTAACTAACTAATTAACTAATGAATGGTGCTTTTTAACATTCACCTTAAAAATCTTTCCCCTGGATTCAGAGGTCTGAACTCAAAATAAAAGCAATAGGACTACAGGCAGTTCTTAATTTGGAACCATTTGTTTAGTGAACAAAGTTGCAATCACACTGAAAAACGGGTCTTACAACTGGTCCTCGCACTTATGACTGTCACAGCATTCCCCCCTGTCACATCATCAAAATTTGGACGCTTGGCAACCGGCGTATATTTACAGTATTCTGGGCCCATGGGATTCACAACTTTCCCAGCTGGTTTCCAACAAACAAAGGGAAGCCAGATTCACTTAATGACTGTATGATTCATTTAACAAACATAACGATCCACTTAACAACTGTAAGGGAAAAAAAGGACATTAAATTGGACGCAACTCAACAACCATCTTGCATAGCAACAGAAATTCTGTCCCAGCTGTTGTCATAAATTGAGGACTTCCTGAAAGGAGAATTCCTGTCCTGGGAAAATTTCTCCTTCTGGGGAAATGCATAAAAAAATTCCCTTCCAACTTTGTTCAGTGGCATCCAGCTTTCTGGGAAGTTGACTCTGGATATTTTTCTCTGACATCCAATACAATCCTCTTCCCATCCAGCAGAGGGAAATCCGTTCCAAATTCTTTTGTCTCCGAAGCCTCCTTAATGCGTAGGAAGGCTGGATGCCCGCAGGGAACTTCAGGTGAAGGTCAGGAGAACATTCAAAGGGTTCCTTAAAAACTGGCATGGCGGAGCAGTGGGTGCTGCCTGTCTTTGGGTATGCCCAGCCCGTCAAACCAGCTTCAGACGGGGAGCAGTGCCAGTCCTCATTATCTCCCAGGTTGCCACCAGCCTCGGTGCAAAGCTCATCAGAGCTCACAACTGGCACCACAGCTGGAGAACAATCACCCCTCCGAGCTACTTGCCAAGCCATAAGAGAAATTACAAGGGGAGAAAAAGAAGAGAGCTCTGGGGCTGCAAACTCAGCCAGGATTTGATCAGAAGACGCGTTAATGGCTGAGGCTTAGAATAACTCTGTTGTCACTTTAAATGTACACTAATCGGCATACATTAAAATGAAATTTCATTCTATGCAGCTCTCAGTGGGTCACCACCTCCAATATCCACTACATAAACATGAGAAAATAAATACAAATGTATGCATACACCCACATATATTCATAGCACCAATGCTGGTCTATTTCTTAACTGGGCTTCCTCCCTGTCCAGTTTCTAAACAATTGCTGTGACTTAAATTTCTTTCCGGGAGCCAGGGAAGAAACTGAGCTGCCTTCCCTCCGATGAGGAGCTGCTCCAGTCCTTTGCACAGATGAACACACAAAGGGTGGGAATTCTCTCCCCTCCAACGCAGGCCAATGGTTTACACGCACTCCAGAGATGGTTTCGTTATACGTTTTTTTGTTACTCTCTGGAGTCTACACCAAAGAGGAAAAAAAGAATGGAATGGAATAGAATAGAATAGAATTCTTTATTGGCCAAGTGTGATTGGACACACAAGGAATTTGTCTTAGTGCAAGTGCTCTCAGCGTACATAAAAGAAGAGACATTTGTCAAGAGTCAAGAATCATCAGGTCCAACACTTAATGATAGTCATAGGGTACAAGAAGCAATCAAATCATACTAGGAAACAGTCAATATAAATCGTAAGGATACAAGCAACAAAGTTACAGTCATACAGTCACAAGTGGGAGGGGATGGGTGATAAGGAGTGATGAGAAGGTTAATAGTAATAGTAATGCAGATTTTGTAAATAGTTGGACAGTGTTGAGGGAATTATTTGTTTAGCAGAGTGATGGCGTTCGGGGGAAAACTGTCCTTGTGTCTAGTTGTGCAGTGCTCTATAGCGTCGTTTTGAGGGAAGGCGTTCAGTTTATGTCCGGAATGTGAGGGGTAAGTAAATATTTACACAGACCTCTTTTTGATTTGTGCAGTATACAGTATACAGTATATTCTAAAAAAATATATAGACAAAATGGGTGACACATAAATCACATAAACAATAAGTAAACAAATAAACAAGCAGTTGCCCGAATGTTGCAAATAGTCACAATGAGAATGTCCCATATTAGGGGAAATCTGAGAATAATCAAAATGAGAATAATGCAACAATGCCTTTTATTGTGCTAACATGAAGAGATTTGACATTATTAGGGAGAGAAATGCGGACTTCTGAACAAAATGTTTATATATAAATGGTAGAATAGAATAGAATATAGAATAGAATATAGAATAGAAATAGAAATAGAAATAGAAATAGAAATAGAAATAGAATAGAATAGAATAGAATAGAAGCAGAAGAGAGTAGAATACAGAATGGAATGGAACGGAACGGAACAGAACAGAACAGAACAGAATAGAATAGAACAGAACAGAACAGAACAGAATAATAACTTTATTGACAATTTGAATGCACACTAATCGGCATATAGTCAAATGAAATTTTATACAGCTCTCAGTTGCCACCTCCAAAATATATTACATAAACATGACAAACACCCCCCCCCACACACACACACTACCACTCTCTGTATGGACCTTCTAGCTGAGGCACTGCTACCACCAAAACTATGGATTTAATGAGCTGTGGAAGGTGAGGAACCACCTGGAACAATACCGGAACATCTGGCTTTGTGTCCAGTTCAATATGGCTTCTTCCTTTGCAGGGGGACAAAAAAGGAGGACGTGATTGATGACAAAAGAAAGTGATTTTGAAAAAACGAAAAAAATGGAACTTTCCCCCAGAACTAATTCAGGTCGTCCTTGACTGGTGATCACAGTGGACCAGAATTTCTGCTGCTAAGCAAAATGAGTAGAAAGCAGCATGGGGTGATGATGCAAGTTCTCCTTAGTCTAATTTGCAAAGTTCCCCAGACCATGGTTTGTGGAATAAGCCACCAATGGTTGGCTTTCTGAAATTGATTAGGCCCGTGATGGCGAACCTATGGCACACATGCCAGAGGTGGCACGCAGGAATGGAATGGAACAGAACAGCGTGCCATTGCCAGCTGCTCTTCTGGTTTCCCTCGGACACATGTGTGCTGGCCAGCTGGTCTTTGCGCATGCCAGAATGCCAGAAACCCCAAAACCAGCTGGCCGGTGCGCATGCGTACGCCAGCCAGCTGGTCTTCAGTTTCCGGCGCTCTGAAGCACACGCATGTTCCAGTTTGGGCACTTGGTGCTGAAAAGTTTCGCCATCACTGGGCTAGGCTATCTGCGGCTGATGGGAAACCCTTTACAGGCTTTTTGCATGAAAAAGAAAGAATGCGCCAATGATGTGTGGTTTTGATGCTTGGAAGAAAGTGGTTAATAGAAAAAAGTGAGCTTGTGTGATCATAGAATAAGAGATCCCTTCCCTTCCTTTTCCTTTCCCAGGGTTCCAATATTTGAAGTCTGCCACAAAGAAGAGGTGGAGATATTAAAGGGACACTCCTTGCTTATTTGACTGTGTTGCCTTTGCACCATGCTCCAAGTCATCCCTGCCTTGGCAGGGGGTTGGACTAGAAGACCTTCAAGCTCCCTTTCAACCCCATTGTTCTATGTTCTATGCCCTTGCCCTCCATATTTTATTCAAAGTGAGCTGCCACTAAAAATGAGCAATTGAAGGTGAGAATTCAGCATCCTTCCTATTCTTCAAAATGCTCCTCTGTATTTTAACTGAGAAGAGGAGGGGGGTGAACCCCCAAATGCAAGGAATGGCTGCTGCTTGGATGCTACTGAGTCTGTTTGTTGGTTTTGTGGTGAATCAAGATGGCTCCGAATCCGGAGAGCCTTCATCTCTCCTGTCAGCCCTCCCACACCTGTAATTAAAAATAATCTTCCCTTTCATCCTACAGCCTGATTAACAGGGCAGAAAGAGAGTGGCTTGAAAGGAGGACGGGTTTATCCCATCTTTTTCTCTGGTTTCCTCGCCTCCAGCGATGGGGCATTTTATGGGATTTCCCCCCCTTGCATTTCAACCTGAAGATTTTTCCTCCTCTTCCTCCCCTCCAAAAGACCCAGAGGGCACCAAATAACAAACGGGGTGGAATTTGTTTTCTTAATTCCGTAATAGGATTACTGGGCATGGGGTGAAGGTTCGCCTTCCTTCTTCTAACGCAGGCCCTTCCCAACCTCGGTGTCAAGCCCAGGAAATCAAGAGTCCGTGCAGTTCGAATGAAGATATATGTTTATTGTACAGTGGTACTTCAGTTCTCAACCTTAATTGCTTCCGGGAGTACAATGAGTACCCAAAAAACAGTGAGTAGCAAACCAATTTTCCCCAATAAGTAATAATATAGTGAATTATTATAGGTAGCCAACACCGATAACTCCTGGCTTGTCTATTGTGTACAGATGGTCCTCAACTTATGACCATAATTGAGCCCAGAAGTGATGTTGCTAAGTGAGAAATTTGTTAAGTGAGTTTTATTTATTTAATTTATATTGCCATCTATTGGCCCATGGCGACTCGAGGTGGCTTACACAATGTAAAACCATATTTAAAACAAAAAATAAAAATAAAGAACAATAATAACTAACTAAAAGAATCAAATAAATTAGTAAAGTACAATAGAACAAAATTTGGGGGGGTGGAGGGGAGAAAAAAACTCAACTCCCACCCTCTGCCCCGATGACAGCAGATCACACGAGCCATTTGATGGGCTCCATCCCGCTCTGGGTTCCCCAGGCCCGCTGGCAAAACCAGGTCTTCAGTGCCTTTTGGAAGAGTGCTAGAGTGGGGGGCCATTCTAATCTTTGGGGGAATGATATTCCAGAGGGAAGGAGCTACCACGGAGAAGACCCTTCTTCTGGGAGTTTTGCTTTATGAGTTTTGCCCCATTTTACGACTTTCCTTGCCACCATTGTTAAATGAATATCTGCAGTTGTTAAATTGGTAACGTGGTTGTTCAGTGAATCTGGCTTCCCCATTGACTTCGCTTGTCAGACTGTCACAAAAGGAATGTTCACGTGACCCTCTGGGACATGGCAACCTTCATAAATATGAGCCAGTGGTCAAGCATACCGAATATAAAGCGCATGACTGTGGGGATGCTGCAATGGTCATACATGTGAAAAATAACCACTTTTTTTCAGTCCTGTTGTAACTTTGAACAGTCACTAGATGAACTGTTGCAAGTCAAGGATTACCTGTACCAAACCAATGATGAGTACCAGGACAACATTTTCCCGTCAAAATGTGTGGGGTGTCAACTCATAAAACACTTCTACGCCTGTTTTAGTAGTTGCCATAAAAAAGGGAGTGGGAAGGAAGGAAACCTAGGCCAGCAGTGCAGCAGTTTGAAATCGAAAATACATTCCAACTCTTACCTTTAAAAGATTGTAACTCAAATACCAGAGCTTTTGCCTGGGAATATATTTAATTGGAGAACGTGAATGATGACACCCAGCCCGTAATTGGAGAATGTGATTGATGACACCTAGCCTGTGAACGTGCTCAATTGGAGAATCTGGTTTATAAGACGCCCGGGGGGAGAGGGGGGAAACAGGGTCACAGGTGAGTGTAATTTACATATGCCAGAGTTGGCTTCTTACAGGGCAGTGCCAGTATGTCGCCTCTAATAAATCCTTTTTTGAAGTTTGGCTCAAGAATCATGATTTAATTAGGGCGATTGCTGGAATCCTGACATGGAGTATCAAATTCATGACTTTCAAAGCAGTTGAGTACCAAGGTACCACGGAATGCTAAAGCTCTCTACAAGAATCTGAGCTACTAACAGTCAAGGCGGTAGATAAAAGTCAACAGAATTTAAGGATGGCTGGACTTAAGATCTCTTGTGGGCATGAAGGGATCTGAAACTGATGACGCCTTTGACCCCTCCCTCGGTCGCAGCCTGCTCATCTCCTACCCTTATCAACTTTAAGATACGTTAACTTCAACTTCCAGAATTCCCCAATATTTACACCAATTGTTGAAACAATCGTTGCTATTTTTAAAGGCTGGTGGCCTTCCTCATTGGTTGTATTCTATGGCTTTTAATCTGACAAAAATCAGCAGCTAACCTCTTCCAAAACTTTACTTCACTATTTTTGCTGAGTGCTTTGTTAAAAGAAAAATTTGCCTGGAGTGGAGCCAAAGGCAAGTTTCAGCCATCATATAAACTATGTTTTACAGAACAAACTGAACCACAAACTAACCAATCACATTTTACCCTGGTGAGTTTTGCAAGACCACAGCCTAGGTGAGTTAATCCATTGTTCGTTGTGTTTCACAGATCCAGAAGATTAATGGAGTAAATCATGGTTACGTCATTGGCTCAGATGAATTGCCTGATCCAAGGTAAACGCAAACAATCTTTCCATTCCTCAGGACTAAAGATCTCCACAGCTTATAAAAATCAAATCCTCCAAACCTTCCAGTGGCTTTTCTAGCACTATTCGAGCAGATGACCACACTTAGTTGACCTTGGCTGAACTCAAAAGAAGAAAGCCAGGATGGAACTTATAAATCTTTAGACAGGAGACCACCAGGAGATTCGAGTATAGAAGAGCAATTGCAAACCAGTTCCATGTAGTTTCCAAGTACAGGTAGTTGACTTACAGACATACTTGGAACACAGGTTTTTCCATTGGGAAACAAGGCAGTTGTTAAGTAGTCCCACCCAATTTTACAACATTTTTGCCTCCCATCCTTGAGTCAACAGAATAGTGGACTGCCATCAGTCACTAGCATCAACACTCGATTAGTCAACTTGCCATGGCCAACTCGCAATGAGACAAGTTGCCATAGGACAAGAGTTACACTAATATTGAAGCATTGGTGGAATAGAGTCATCAAAGAAAGGATGCCAAAGAATAGAATAGAATTCTTTATTGGCCAAGTGTGATTGGACACACAAGGAATTTGTCTTGGTGCAAATGCATTCGTCAAGAGTCAAGAATCATAAGGTACAACACTTAACAATAATCATAGGGTACAATAAGCAATCAAATACTAGGAAAGTCAATAAAAATTGTTAGGATACAAGCAAAAAGGTTACAGTCATACAGTCATAAGCGGGAGGAGATGAGTGAAAGGAAGGATGGGAGGATTAATAGTAATGCAAACTTTATAAATAGTTGGACAGTGTTGAGGGAATTATTTGTTTAGCAGAGTGATGGCGTTTGGGAAAAAACTGTCCTTGTGTCTAGTTGTTCTGGTGTGCAATGCTCTATAGAGTCATTTTGAGGGATGGAGGTGAAACAGTTCATGTCTGGGATGTGAGGGGCCTGTAAATATTTTCACAGCCCTCTTTTTGACTCAGTGCAGTATACAGATCCTTGATTGAAGGCAGGTTGGTAGTAATTGTTTTTTCTGCAGTCCTAATTACTCTCTGGAGTCTGTGTCTGTCTTACTGGGTTGCAGAACTGAACCAGACAGTTATAGAGGTGCAGATGACAAAAGGAGGGACAAAATGACAAATGAACGACAAAAGTTAAAATATTTTTTAAATTTATTTTAAATAATTAAATTGAATTGTTGAATTGTCCTCCAGTGAATTGTCCTGTGGCAAGTTGGCCATGGCAAGTGGTCCCACAATGAGTTGGCCATAGCGAATTGACTGTAGTGAGTTGGCCATGGTGACTTGTCCCATTCTGCCTCTTGCTAACCCAGATCCTTCTCCTTTGGTTCTCAGTCTTGCCCAGTTCATTTGCTAATGAATGACAAAGTCTAAAATAATTGAGGGCTAAATCGGAATACATCAGATTGAAACAGAAGTTTTACATTAGCATTTGTGCCAGTAAGGATGATTTTTAAAAAAGCTAAAGGTTTCCCAGGCCCAGTTGTGTTTAACCCTAGATTCTTAGTTTATTTATATTTATATTTATATTTATATTTATATTTATATTTATATTTATATTTATTTATTTATTTTTATTTTGTCAATTGCTTACAAGATAATAGGTATAAGTAAAAACATAGTTATGAATACATGGATACATATAAGAAAAACAGTTGAGGAAGTCAATTTTGACAACCTTGTCAGAAGACATTTTCCATAGTTACATGGGCAGCATGGCTATAGACCAGAGTCCCCAATAGCTAGCTGGCTGGAGAATTCTGGGAGTTGAAGTCCACAAGTCTGAAAGTGGCCAAGTTTGGAGACTTCCGCTATAGACAAAAGGCTGTTACCTTCCCGCTGAAGTAGTATCTATTTATCTACTGGCATTCGCATGCTTTCGAACTGCTAGATGAGCAGGAGCTGGGGTGAGGATGGAAGCTCACCCCGTTGCACAATACTTGGGTCTCCAATGACCACACCTTCCAGCTGACCACCCAGCGGTGACTTCCTGCTGCTTTATTCCTGGGTGGGCACCAAAAAATGGACAACATCAGGAAACTAAGGAGAAATTTTCCTGACCGTGAGAACAATAAGCCAGTTGGTCTGCAGAAATTGTTTGGGGTGCCATTGCTGGAGGCTTTCAAGAAGAGATTGGACACCCACTTCTCCGGAATGTAATAGGGCCTCCTGTTTGAGTAGGCAGTTGGATTAGAAGACCTCCAAGCTCCCTTTCAACTCTGATAGTTTATGTTCTGATTTTATGAAGACATTGCAAAAGACATCGCAAAAATCCCCAAGGCATATTGACGTTGCTGTTAGGTTCAAGTGAGGAAAGGCCCCTAAGTACATTTTAAGTCGGAACAGCAAAGTTTTAACACCATACAGTATTTTCCTGACCTCTTCTACTCGTTTTATAGCAGCTGAAATGTTAGCTGCCCTGATTTTTATTTTTTTCCCTCCCAAAGGGCTGAGGAGCGCCAGGAGGAAATGCTCATGAAGCGTTCAAACTGCAAGTTGATTTATGAATGATTGGTTTGAAATCTATTCCCATCTTTAAAGCTCCCAGAGCAGCTAAGAAAAATCTAAACGGCAGTAAGAAAGATCGATGAGACGCCATGAAAAAGGGCAGGAGGAGGGGTAGCAGCGTTCAAAGTGAAGCAGGCTTAAAAGGGAAAGGGGTTTTTAACATTAAGGGTTGAGGCCTTGGCCACGAAACGTTCCACCGCTTTGCTTCTGGAATTGGAGAACAGCCGTGGGACCGTTTTGTACAGCTCAAGATGGGAAGATCCCCTTGGGGACAGGACTATCTTCTCCCAGCCTCCTTTCCTGAAAACTTCCCAGAATCCCCTCCAGTGGTCAGGTCTGCCATTTCCAGCATGCTTCCCTTTGCTGGCGTCCTGCTGAAATGGGTGGGTGGAGATACTGGGGAGATAGGAGGGAGGGTGACAGGAACCAGAGGTGTCAATCTGGAACAGATCCTTGATGGAGCTGTGAGAATGGAATGCAAAACTCCACCAAACTTCAATTCCATTCCCAAAACATCTAATTCAAATATCACTGGACGCTGACAGACGGTCAGGAGGAATGACCAGGGAAGTGGAGAAAAGGCAGGCTTTGCACGGGACTATTCAGACCCAGCTTCGCTTAGGCTGCCACCATTAGTAAAAGGAAACCTTTCGCTTTAAAAACGGAGTCGAGGGTCTTTCTTTCCCAAAGGCTCAATTCAGGACAAGCCTGACAGCCATGGTGTTTGCTTCAAGACGGTGGCAACCACTTTACAACTGTGGCATTTGTTTAACAACCACTGCAAAATAAAAAAATGGGATTGGTCACATTGGTGACCTTTTATCAGACCATCCTGCCTTATGTCCATGATGGACAGGTTCCATGACAGTCATAAGTTGAGGGTTACCTGTATTGGCTTGTCTGGCTCACGGGGCTGAGCCTGGTCCCTGGCCAGCCTCCCTTTCTGCTTGTCTGTGGCTGAATTCCCGAGAAGACTGAATCCAGCAACGTTGCATTGGTGGTTTATTAGAACCACACAGTAGCTCCAGCTGGTTCGGCCCACAATCCTGTTCGTGTTTGAGCCAGAATTTTTTGGCTCAAGGCTGAAACTGCAAAATAGGGAGTGGCACAGGGATGCAATAACTAAGGGGCCGAAAGAAGATCAGCTGACCAAGTCTTAATACTCGGGTGATGCCCTCCGTGGCCTCCTGAACTAAGTGTAGAAATCAGCTTTTGTTGGCTGTAGAAAGGAAGGAAGAGAAGCATTGCTTGAGACTCCATGCCTTTGTAGACACTGATCTATTTTCATAAAACTTTATCTAACTTATCTATGGAGATTCTCGGTCATCCAGGCCCTGGTTGTCCCAAAAGTGCTTTTTCAAGAGGCAACTGGGCTTCCTTTGTTTTTCCTGGAAGACATTTCACTTCTCACCCAAGTCCATTCACACTTGGCCAATAAATAATTCTATTCTATTCTATTCTATTCTATTCTATTCTATTCTATTCTATTCTATTCTATTCTATTCTATTCTATTCTATTCCATTCCATTCCATTCTATTCTATTCTATTCCATTCCATTCCATTCCATTCCATTCCACTCTACTCCATTCCATTCCATTCCATTCTCTTATTTATTGGCCAAGTGTGAATGGACACACAAGGAATTTGTCTTGGTGCAAATACTCTCAGTGCACATAAAAGAAAAGATACATTCGTCAAGAGTCAAGAATCATCAGGTCCAACACTTAATGATAGTCATAGGGTATAATAGAATAGAATCGAAGGATATAGAAATAGAATGTAAATAGAATGGGATGGATGGCATGGGATAGAAAATAGAATAGAATATAGAATAGAATAAGAATAGAATAGAATAGAATAGAATAGAATAGAATAGAATAGAATAGAATAGAATAGAATAGAAATTAGAATAGAAATAGAATAGAATTCTTTTATTGGCCAAGTGTGAATGGACACACAAGGAATTTGTCTTGGTGCAAATACTCTCAGTGCACATAAAAGAAAAGATACATTCGTCAAGAGTCAAGAATCATCAGGTCCAACACTTAATGATAGTCATAGGGTACAAGAAGCCATCAAATCATACTAGGAAACAGTCACTATAAATCGTACAAGCGACAAGGTTACAGTCAAACAGTCCCAAATGGGAGGGGATGGGTGATAAGGAGTGATGAGAAGGTTAATAGTAATAGTAATGCAGACTTTGTAAATAGTTGGACAGTGTTGAGGGAATTATTTGTTTAGCAGAGTGATGGCGTTCGGGGAAAAACTATCCTTGTGTCTAGTTGTGCAGTGCTCTATAGCATCGTTTTGAGGGAAGGCGTTCAAACAGTTTATGTCCAGAATGTGAGGGGTCTGTAAATATTTACACACCCTCTTTTTGACTTGTGCAGCATACAGTATACAGTATATTCTAAAAAAAATATATAGACAAAATGGGTGACACATAAATCACACAAACAATAAGTAAACACATAAACAAGCAATTGCCCGAATGTTGCAAATAGTCACAATGAGAATGTCCCATATTAGGGGAAATCTGAGAATAATCAAAATGAGAATAATGCAACAATGCCTTTTATTGTGCTAACATGAAGAGATTTGACATTACTAGGGAGAGAAATGCGGACTTCTGAACAAAATGTTTATATATAAATGGTAGAATCAACTTTCAGAAAAACCTATGCAAGTCTGATCAGTTGAATTTATCCTACTTGCAAAAAAAAGGGATGAAACCATAATTAACCCACTCACCCATCCCTATTTTAATTTTTTTAATGTTCTATAAGGCAAGCAGAAACAAGATAACACCCCAGAACAATGTATCTCATATTCAATCATAGGTTATTATTGTTATTATGACTTATACCTCTATAATATTTTCAAATCTGATAAAAAATATGACTCATCTCTTTGAGATGTCAGTACTGGAATTTTATCAGTAATTTTTTTTCCCCAAGAGCCGCTGACCTTACTTTAGCATGGCAATTCTTCAAAGATAGCTTATTTGGAAATTTCCAATTTTGAGCAATCCTTGACTCTCTTTTTTTTCTTTAGTGTATTACCAGTGAGTTATTTCCTTCAAAAACTATAGTTATTCTTACTTTGGAACATATTTTACTTCTTGTTTCGTTATTCTCCTAACTTAAAGTGTTTCAACCTTGGTCATTTTAAGCTGGGTGGAATTCAGCTTGTTGGCTGGGGAATTCCGAGAGTTGATTTCTCCACATGCTGTCTAAGGAATTCTGGGAACTGAAGTTCACACATCTTCATGTTGCTGAGGTTGACAAACTCTGTTCCAACTCTCTCCTCCTTATTTAGCAATTGATGCAAACTCCCTTAGAAAAGAAGATCTGCAGTCTGCGGTTGAGCATTGCCCCAAGGCCTCCTCAACCCCAAGCGAGGTTAAATGAGGGCAAGTGACATCTTGCTGCCATCCTGTCCTGCTTGCTGAAGGAGGATTCTGTGATGGGGTGATTAAAAGGCCCCGGTGCCTGTCTTGCTGGGTGATGCCCTACCTCTCCTCTCCCAGTCCCTTCCTTTGTGGAGTTCAGGGCCATCCCTGAATTCTTCCTGCCTTCCCGTATTTAAAAGGCAGCCTGGGAAGACACAGAGCCTTAATTGCCAGGGGAGGCTGCACCATGCAGGGTTTTGGCTTCCTTTGAGAGAGAAGGCACCTTGATGCCAGGGGGAGATTTAGAAACACTCCACACCCCCATTCCAGCATTTATGTTCTGGCAGTGGCCCTGATGTAATTAAGTTGTTTATTCTGTCATGATTTGATAAATTCCAACCTTCCTTCTTAAAAGACTCCTTGAGTTATGCCCTTGCAACAGAGGCAGCTGTGGCTTTGGCTGTTAAAACACTTTTGCATTAACTGGTAGCTTCAAGTGATATTTTTGGAGGCTGAAACCTACGATGGACGGTTGCAGGAACTGGGCTTGGCTAGCCAAGTGAAGAGAAGGACCATGATAGCAGTCTTCCCATATTTGAGGGGCTGCCCCAGAGAGGAAGGGCTGAAGCTATTTTCCAAGGCACCCGAAGGCCAGAGAAGGAATAATGGATGGAAACTGAAAAAGGAGAGATTCAACTTAGAAATAAGGAGGAATTTTCTGACAGGGAGAACAATCAACCTGTGGAACAGAAGTTTGCCTTTGGAAGTTGTGGGATCTTCATCACTGGAGGCTTTCAAGAAGAGACTGGACTGCAGCGAATTCAAACAAAATTTAAGAAGGATGAAAAGGAACTAGGGATAGATAAAGATTTACAAAAATTGGACCAAATCTTGACAGGCAAGGAAATAAAATTTATAACACAAATGTATAATTATTTACTGGAGGTGGAATTAGAGGAGGAAATTGTCAAGGGACCAATGATTGCCTGAGCAAAAAATGTGGGTCATAACATAAATTTGGATGAGTGGGAAAAGATTAGGACCGAGAACTGGAAGCTGATTTTGTTAACGGCATTTAAAGAAAATCAATCTACAATGTTTTGTAGATGGCACCTAGCGCCGGCACGACTGGCGAAAATGTATCCAAATTTGAAACCGGAATGCTGGAAGTGCAAACAAAAGAAAGGAACGTTTTTTTCATATGTGGTGGCAATGTATAGAGGTGAAAGAATCTGGAAGAAAGTACAGAGGTGGCTTTTTGAGATTACAAAGCATAGATTGAAATTAGAACCAGAAACGTTTCTATTAGGTATGATTAAAGGGAATTTGAGTAAAGATAAAAGATACCTTATTGTACACATTTTAACCGCAGCAAGAATTACTTTAGCACAAAATTGGAAGAGTGATAAAATACCACCGGATGAAGTTCTCATGCAAAAAATAATGGGCTGTGCTGAACTAGATAAATTCACTATGGAACTAAAAGGCAAAGATGATCGAGAATATCCTGCGATATGGGAGAGGTGGTATGAATGGGTGAAGAATAAAGATAGAAATGATGTATAGTCACAAAATGAGAAACATGTATATACAATGACACAATTACTGTTAATGGAAATGAGACCTTTGTAATTTTGGTTTTTAAAGAATAAACATTATTTAAAAAAAAAGAAGATACTGGATTTCTGTCGCCTGTCAGAAATGGTATAGGGTTTGCTTGGGCAGGGTAGGGTTGGACCTACAAGGTCCCTTCAAACTCTGTTAATCTGTAGGTTCAGTCAAGGATTTTGTGATTTTTGCAGTCCATGGGATGCCAAATAATTGCCTCCAGCATCCCAGTTCAAAGACTTCCACCTTTTTCATCTTTTTTATCTCCTTTTTTTAATCTCCTTTTTCAGAGGCCAAGTTTCGCAGCCCTAAGTAGCAATTAGAAAAATTATTGCATTAACTAATCTGTATTTGCAGGATCCAATCTGGGTCAGTCCCTGAAACCAGAGGTTTAGACTTCTGAGCTTTCGGATTTGTGCTGAAGTCCATCTTCAAGAAACTTCTCTCTCAACAGAATATGCGCTTTGGGCTGTTCTATACATAGCATTTATATGGTGCCTGGTTCTGTGGGATTTTTAGTTGTTGATTTAGGAAGAAGTTGAACAAATATTAGCAATCGGTACATCATTGGCAGAACTGAAGGGCCAGGTTGGAGGCAGATTATCCTGGAAAAGGTCTATCTCTGTGTCTATGGAGATTCTCAGCCATCACGGTCCTGGTTGTCTTTTCTTCAAGAGGACCCTGGACTTTCTAGTTTTTCTTTGAAGATGTTTCGCTTCTCATCCAAGAAGCTTCTTCAGCTCTGACTGGATGGTTGGGGAAGGGAAGGATTTATACTCCTTGCAGACAGATGATTATTTGCATCCTTTTCAAAGAGTTGTTAAGGCCACTTGGAGGTTTACCTGTGTCCTCAGGGTCACCTGAGTGGTGCAAATGGGTGTGGAGCCTTCTTGGGACTGCTGAAAGGACTGTGTTGTAGTCTGGAGATGGATGGGGTCATATCCTTCCCTGTCTATTTGACATAGATGGCCTCTGACCCCTCTTTCAAACGAGCAGTCTTCTCTGTCCAACATGTGGACTTCACTGTCTTCAACTGAGTGGCCTGTGTCTTTTAAAAGCACGTGGACTGCTGAATCTAGTCCTGATGGATTTCTTCTCCTATGTTGTACCATCCAGTCAGAGCTGAAGAAGCTTCTTGGATAAGAGAAGCAAAACATCTTAAAAGAAAACCAGAAAGTCCAGTTGCCTCTTGAAAAAGCCCTTTTGGGACGTCTATCTCAGCGGTTGATTAAAACGGAGGTTGTTTAAAACCAATCAATCAACCAACCAATGCAAAGACCCAGCTCCCTTGGGAAGACCATAACGGTGGGAAGGAAGGGTGGAGGGAAAGAGAAGAGGATGATGGCGAGAATGATGGTGGATGGACTCCATCAGAGAAGCGATGGGGTCATTGTTAGAAGATCTAAACAGCCAAGTTGAGAAGATCCTAGAGAAGATCCATCTTTATGTGCTCTCTAAGCATTGGCATTGACTTGATGGTACATAATCCATCCAATTTAAAATGTGCCAGCTTCCTATATCATTTTATTAGAAATTTAAAAGGATTGAATCTTTAGGAAGGCAAAACAAGTTAGGGTACCAGCCTGATCCCAGTCCCATGCCCTCCCACACAAGGACACCCTACTGTTTGCCTTCTCCCACCCGCAACATTTCTTGTGTAAAAGGCAGCATCCCAAACTCCAGTTGCGATGCATGGCTGTGAAAGTTGGACCATAAGAAAGGCTGAGCACCAAGGAATTGAGGCCTTTCAACTCTGGTGCTGGAGAAGATGGCAAGGCGATCCAAATGGTCAACCCCAGAAGAGATCAACCCCAACTGCTCTTTAGAAGGCCAGATCCTGAAGATGAAGCTCAAAGACTTTGGCCACTTGAAGAGAAGGAAGGAAGGACTTGCTGGAGAAGAGCCTAGTGCTGGGAATGATGGAGGGCAAAAGAAGAGGACAGCAGAGAAGGGTTCTCCGCTCCTCTACTCGTTGCAGAAGACCTTATGCCACCAGACTCGAAATTCTAGACCTAGAAAACCTTGAATTACGCCGTCTTCGGTCCGATCTAACTATAGTATATAAAATCATACATTGCAATGTCCTACCTGTCAATGAATTCTTCAGCTTCAACCATAACAATACAAGAGCAAACAATAGATACAAACTCAATTAATTGCACCAAACTTGATTGCAGGAAATACCACTTCAGCAACAGAGTGATCAATGTCTGGAATACTCTACCTGACTCTGCGGTTTCTTCCCCAAACCCCAAAAACTTTAACCTTAGACTTTCTACTATTGACCTAAGAGGTCTGTAGGGGGCGTGCATAAGCGCACCAATCGTGCCTACCATCCCTGTCCTATTGTTTCTTTTTATTTTTCTTATAAGTATCCATCTCATGTATTCAAAACTAGGTTTATTCTTATACTTGTATCTTGTAAGCGATTGACAAATCAAATAAATAAAATAAAATAAATAGAAGGCGGGGGCTGGATGGAGTCACTGAAGCAGTCAGCGTGAGCTTCAATTTGATTCCAGAAGATGGTAGAGGACAAGAAGGCCTGGAGGAACATTGTCCATGGGGTCGCAATGGATCGGACACGACTTTGCGACTAGCAACAAAAAAAAACAACTGGATTAATGGCAGAAAGGAAACTTGTGCTGACGATTCTTTCCAGCAGATCGGGAAAACACTCTCATATTATTCTTATTTTTAAAGAACGGCTGTATGTCAATTCCTTCTTGTATGTTGCATATTTTCGTTTTAGTTTAGTTTTGTTTTTTAAAAAGAGAAACCTCACCAAACCCCAAAACAAAACCCAGAACAATTCCATTCTTAATAGCTAAAAAAAGGGGGGGGGAAGAAGTCGTGTTTATTTAAAACCAGTCCCCTGCCCAGTTTTGCAAAACAAAACTGGGTAAAAATAAACAGCTAGAATAAGCAGAAATGTCCTTTTTTTGAAAGGAGAAAACAATGAACCCTGAAAGGCAGCTCCAGCCAAGGGAGCGGCGGCTCTGTCTACATTTCCCTTTTGACTTAACAGCTCCAGACTGTTGTCTCCATGAGGTGAGTTCCTGCTTGCATGATTCATTACCAAGATGAACTGATCAACAAATTGCAACTTGTATGCCCATCTCAGCTCTCCTGCCAGGTCTGCCTACAGCAGGGCACGAACAGGAGGCAATTGCCAGCCTCCATAGCTGACTTGCATTTAGACCTGGGCTTTTCCCCCCTTCGCACACACTGGGTGAGCCCCAAGCTTTAAACCCTGGTTTGATTCAGTCTGCTTTATTGAACGAACCCAGATGGGGTTGGTTTCCACCACAAGCTATTTCGGGATCATAATTTGCAAACCACAAGGGTCAAAGAGCATCACAGAGGCAACGTTGGTGCAATACTGGAGGCCCAAACCAGCTACTGGTAATCCTCGACTTATAACCGTGATTGAGCCCAAGCAGGACAGTTGTTAAGTGGGTTTTGTCCCATTTTATTACCTTTCTTGCCACATTGTTAAGTGAATCCCTGCAGTCATTAAGTTAGTTGTTAAATGAATCTGGCTCCCCCATAGGAATAGAATAGAATAGAACAATGAATGGAATGGAATCGAATGGAATAGAATAATGAATGGAATAGAATAGAAATTAGAATAGAATAGAAATTAGAATAGAATGGAATCGAATCGAATGGAATGGAATGGAATGGAATGGAATGGAACGGAACGGAACGGAACAGAACAGAACAGAATAGAATAATGGAATGAAGAATATAATAGAATATGGAATAGAAATTAGAATGGAATGGAATAGAGTTAGAATAGAATGGAATGGAATGGAATGGAATAATGAATGGAATAGAACAGAAATTAGAATAGAATAGAAATTAGAATAGAATAGAATAGAATAGAATAGAATAGAATAGAATAGAATAATGGAATGAAGAATATAATAGAATATGGAATAGAATATAGAATAGAATATAGAATAGAAATTAGAATAGAATAGAAATTAGAATGGAATGGAATAGAATAGAATGATGGAATGAAGAATAGAATAGAATATAGAATAGAATAGAATAGAATAGAATAGAATAGAATAGAATAGAATAGAATAGAATAGAACAGAACAGAATAGAATAATGGAATGAAGAATATAATAGAATATGGAATAGAAATTAGAATAGAATATAGAATAGAAATTAGAATATAATAGAAATTAGAATGGAATGGAATAGAATAGAATAGAATAGAATAGAATAGAATAGAATAGAATAGAATAGAATAGAATAGAATAGAATAGAATGATGGAATGAAGAATAGAATAGAATAGAATAAAATAGAATAGAATAGAATAGAATAGAATAGAATAGAATAGAATAGAATAGAATAGAATAGAATAATGGAATGAAGAATATAATAGAATATGGAATAGAATATAGAATAGAATATAGAATAGAAATTAGAATGGAATGGAACAGAATAGAATAATGGAATGAAGAATAGAATAGAATATAGAATAGAATAGAATAGAATAGAATAGAATAGAATAATGAACGGAATAGAAATTAGACTAGAATAGAATAGAAATTAGAATGGAATGGAATAGAGTTAGAATGGAATGGAATGGAATAATGAATGGAATAGAATAGAAATTAGAATAGAACAGAACAGAACAGAATAGAATAGAATAATGGAATGAAGAATATAATAGAATATAGAATAGAATAGAATAGAATAGAATAGAATAGAATAATGAATGGAATAGAAATTAGACTAGAATAGAATAGAAATTAGAATGGAATGGAATAGAGTTAGAATGGAATGGAATGGAATGGAATAATGAATGGAATAGAATAGAAATTAGAATAGAACAGAACAGAACAGAATAGAATAGAATAATGGAATGAAGAATAGAACAGAATATAGATTAGAAGAGAATCTGGAAGGGACCTTGGAGGTTTTCTAATCCAGCAGGAGAACCTATTCTATACCATCCCAGACAAGTGATCTAGCTTGTCAGAAGGTCACAAAATGATATAGAGGCACTGCAACCGTCGTAAATATACGTCAGTTGCTAAAGGTCCAAATTTTGATCCCGTGACCACGAAGATGCTGCAATGGTCGTAAAGTGTGAAAAACAATCAAAAGTTCTGTTGTAATTTTGAACGGTCCTTAAATGAACTGTGGTAAGTTGAGGTCTACTTGTATTGCCTCCCGTCCAGGTCACTGGGGCTGTCCGAGTGTGTGTGTGTTGCTTCTGTGTGTTGCCTGAACCCTTTTCTGAGGCTGGGCGAGGACATTCCAGGCTGCATTTGATGCTTCGCCTGGGCCGCCTCTTTTCCAAACAATTCTGCTTTGAAAGGGAAAAAGCTGCAGCCAGCATGTCTGATTCCTTCGTCCGGACAACATCCGATCGGCCACATTATCAGGTCCTTGCGGGGGCTTATCAACAGATGGAGTTAAACAAGCTCGTGTTTATCTGGGAGAAGCTGTATCAATTGCGCCAGGGACAAAGAACTCACTGGCACCAAGCAAATCTCTGGCTGGCATGGGAAGGGGACTGGACGGCCCCAGCGAAGAGGTGCCGTGTGGAGAAAGTCACCAAGAAGCAGGGCTCCGTTCCCACCTCACACACACACACACACACACACACACACACCGGTCTCGGGAGCAAGCAATTTGGAGAAAGTGGGGTGCGGAGGCCTCTTTGCCAGAACCCAAAAGCAAAGATCCCAAAGGCCCTTTTTCAAAAGGCATCTCGACTTTCTTTCTTTTTCTTGGAAGAGGTTTCACTCCTCATCCGAGAAGCTTCCTCGGTTCTCATTTAAATCCTTCCCTTCTCCACCCTTCCGTCAGACCTGAAGAAGCTTCTCGGATGAGGAGCGAAACCTCTTCCGGGGAAAACCAAGAACGTCCAGCTGCGTTTTGAAACCGCGCCTTTGGGACAACCACGGCCTGGGTGGCGGAGCATCTCCATAGACAAGCAAGGCTGGAGGGTTGGGGTGTCATCAGCCCAGGGGGCTTAGTGAGGCTCTGGAGGTTCCTCCCTCGAAGGGCAGGTGGCTTTCTTCCAGGTGCACAGACACCTGGAAATCCTGCAGGCTCTCTACCAGGGAGAGGTCACCCATCCAAAATGGCCGCTGGTGCCATTTTTACGAGGCTGAGGGCAAAAGGGATAAGCGCAGAGGGTGGGAAACACATTCGCTCTGTTGAGTTAAGATGAATCAAATGAAAGGTCTGGTCGGGGGTGACCGTGAAAGGGGCCCCAGGGTCGGGGGCTGCTTTGGGACAGCCTGAAGCTGGGGAGGCATCCGCAGGAGGGGGCAGTGCAGTAAGTAGGGTGGAGGGACAGAGATGGCACAAGCATTGGGCACCATGTATGAATTTTCCAAGTAGCAGAGATTGGTAGCTTAAATCATCCCCTTCTCTTTACCTCCCTCCCTCATTCCCTCCATTCCTTCCTCATTCCCTTCTTTCCCCTCTCTCTCTTCCTTCCTTCCCTCCCCCACCCCCTTCCTTCCCTCCCCCTCCCCTCTTCCTTCCCTCCCTCCCTCCATTCCTTCCTCTTTCCCTTCTTTTCCCTCTCTCTCTTCCTTCCTTCCCTCCCCCACCCCCTTCCTTCCCTCCCCCTCCCCTCTTCCTTCCCTCCCTCCCTCCATTCCTTCCTCTTTCCCTTCTTTTCCCTCTCTCTCTTCCTTCCTTCCCTCCCCCCCCCTCTTCCTTCCCTCCCTCTCCCCCTGTTCCTTCCTTCCCTCCCCTCCCCTCCCCCTTCCTTCCCTCCCCCTCCCCCTCTTCCTTCCCTCCCTCCCTCCATTCCTTCCTCTTTCCCTTCTTTTCCCTCTCTCTCTTCCTTCCTTCCCTTCCCGTCCCCTTCCTTCCCTCCCCCTCCCCTCTTCCTTCCTTCCCTCCCTCCATTCCTTCCTCTTTCCCTTCTTTTCCCTCTCTCTCTTCCTTCCTTCCCTTCCCGTCCCCTTCCTTCCCTCCCCCTCCCCCTCTTCCTTCCATCCCTCTCCCCTGTTCCTTCCCTCCCCTCCCCTTCCTTCCCTCCCCCCTCTTCCTTCCCTCCCTCTCCCCCTGTTCCTTCCTTCCCTCCCCTCCCCTCCCCCTTCCTTCCCTCCCCCTCCCCCTCTTCCTTCCTTCTTTCCCTCCCTCTTCCCCTCTTCCTGTTCCTTCCGTTCTCTCCCTCCCTCTCTCCCTCTCCCTTTTCTCTCTCCTTCCTTCCTGAAGGAAGGAAAGAAGCAAGCAAGTAGAGGGAGGGGAGGGTGGAAGGAAGGAAGCAGAGGGAGAGAGGGAGGGAGGAAAAGGAGGGAGGGAGGGAGGAAGTAGAGGGAAGGAAGGAAGGAAAGCAGAGGGAAGGGAGGAGGAGAGAGAGGGAGGGAGGATACGGAGGAAGGAAACAGAGGAAGGGAGGAAAGAAGGAAGGGAGGAAGGAAACAGAGGGAGGGAGGAAAGAAGGAAGGAAGGAAGGAAGGAAGGAAGGAAGGAAGGAAGGAAGGAAGGGGACCAATGATTCTGTGGGCTTCCCTAAGGCCTGATTCTGCCACCTTCCGGGTTCTCCAAAGGCATCCGAGAGGCTGCTGCAAATCCTGACTCCAGCATCACTCCTGCATGGCCAGTTTGCTTTCTCCACTTGGTCTCTGGTTCCCCATGGTGGGATTCTCCCCTCCCCACCTCACCCCACCCTTCCTGCCCCTTTCTAGGCCTGGCCTGAAGATGCTTTTCCCCGGAGGAAGAGCTTGGTAATTGAAAATGGGGACCGAACCAAACGAATCCCCATCCCTGCCTAATCTTATTTCCCCTGGCGTTGCGTAAAGGCTGGCTGTGAGGGTGGGGGGGGCGGCTTGGCCCTTGTCCAAAGCCTCAGATTAATTGGGTGCAGAAGGAGGTGGCTCCAGGGATCCTGTGGGAGGGGGGCAGCTCAAGAGGGAGGGGTGCAAGACGAAGGTTGGGCTCCTTTCCCTGCAGGGGCCCTTCTTCCGTGGAAGCCGGGGTGGGGGCTGAGGGCAGATAAGGCTGCAGCCCCTTCCCTAAGCGGGCAGAAGAAGGGAAGCAGGGGGTGGGGGTGTCCCACATGATCTGGGGGTGGGTGGGTTTCTGGCTGAGGCAGCTGGAAGGGACTACTGTCCGGCTCCAGGGCCCCTTCCTGACCTCTTGAGGTTTTGGGAGATGGACAGGAAAAAAAACAACCCCTCTTCCTATCTTATCGTCCTGGTGCCGGGTTGTTTGCACAGCCTGAGGCTGGAGAACAGGACTTTGACCTTTGGGGAGGGGGCTGAAGTCAAGGCGGGAAGTGGGAGAGGGCGTCATCACGCGCGCGCACACAGTCAAGTAAATCATTGAAGCTTTAAATCAAGGGTCTTCACACTTGACATCTTGAAGGCTTGTGGACTTCAACCCCCAGAATTCCTCCTCCAGTCATGTTAGCTCAGGAATTCTGGGAGTTGAAGTCCCACAAGTCTTAAACTTGCCAAGTTTGAAGACCCTTGATCGATCTATCTATCTATCTATCTATCTATCTATCTATCTATCTATCTATCTATCTATCTATCTATCTATCTATCCATCCATCCATCCATCCATCCATCCATCCATCCATCCATCCATCCATCCATCCATCCATCCATCCATCCATCCATCCATCCATCCATCTATCTATCTATCTATCTATCTATCTATCTATCTATCTATCTATCTATCTATCTATCTATCTATCTCTATTCTACCCCTCTTTATCTATCTATTCTATCTATCTATTCTATCTTTCTCTCCCTCTATCTATCTATCTATTCTATCTATCTGTCTTTCTATCTATTCTACCTCTCTTTCCCTATCTATCTATTCTAGGGGGTCTTCAAATTTGACAGCTTTAAGACTTGCGGACTTCAGCTCCCAGAATTCCTCTTCCTCCAGTCCTGTTAGCTCAGGAATTCTGGGAGTTGAAGTCCACAAGTCTTAAACTCGCCAAGTTGGAAGATCCTTGCCTTAAATGAACCACATGGTGGTTAAACAAATTCAGCTTCTCCCCTTGCTTGTCGAGAGATGCCTGGGATAGTCGCAAATATTGATCACATGACGATGGGATGCTGCAACCCTCCTAAATATATGCAGATTGCCAAGCAACCAAATTTTGATCTGGGGATGCTGCAGTGGCCCTTAATCGGAGGGCTGGTTGTAACTTACTTTTTCATGCTGTTATAACTTTGAATCATCGCTAAACAGAGGGTTATAAGTCGAGGACTACCTCTACAGGTGCTATAACCCTTCGTTGAGTGACTGTTCATGACCAAACGTGAGCCCAAAATTTCTGCTGCTAAGTGAGAAATTTGTTAAGTGAGTTTTGCCCCTGAGTCCCTGCAGCTGTTCAATGAGTAACACAGTTGTTAAGTGAATCTGGCTTCCCTACTGACTTTGTTCTCAGAAGGTCGCAAAAGGGGACCACGTGATTCCGGGACATTGAGACCGTCATAAACACGAATCAGTTGCCAAGCTTCTGAGTTTGGATCACGTGGCCATGGGGATGCTGTAATGGTCGTCACTCAGTGCGAAAAATGGCCCTAGGTTACTTTTTGCTAGGCTGTTGCAACTTCAAATGGTCACTAAATGAACTGTTGTAAGTTGAGGACTACCTGTACTTAGCTATGCCCTAACCAACATAGCAACTTAATTTACATTCCTAGAGGAAAAACTGCTCTGTTCCCCCAATCCAAGCATTATCTCGAGCCTTGGTGGCACAGTGGTTGGAGTCCAGTACTGCAGGCTACTTTTGCTGACTGCCGGCTGCCTGCAATTTGGCAGTTCGAATCTCACCGGCTCCAGGTTGACTCCGCCTTCCCTCCTTCCGGGGTGGGTAAAATGAGGGACCCAGATTGTTGGGGGCAAGAGGCTGACTGTGTAAACCACTTAGAGAGGGCTGGAAAGCACCGTGAAGTGGTATATAAGTCTAAGGGCTATTGCTATCCATCCAATCATCCATCCATTCATCAGCTGTGATGGCAGGGTGGTTAGAATGCAGTATTGCAGGCTAACTCTGCCCACTGCCAGCAGTTCGATCCTGACCGGCTCAAGATTGACTGAGCCTTCCGTCCTTCCAAGGTGCGTAAAATGAGGACCCAAATTGTTAGAGGCAAGAGGCCGACTCTGTAAACCACTTAGAGAGGGCTGGAAAGCTCTGTGAAGCGGTATATAAGTCCAAGTGCTATTGCTATTGCTATTATTTTATTGCAAAGAGGCTCACCTTCTAAGAGTTCTCCCTTGGGTCAGGGCTGGCTTTTTTCACACTTGCAAGTAACTGTGAGAAGGATCTTGGCATCTTAGTGGATAACCAGTTAAAGCAGTCCTAAGTTGCATTAACAGAGGGATATAATCAAGATGGAGGGAGGGTACTAATACCACTCTAAAAAGCCTTAGTAAGACCACACTGAGAGTACGGCATTCAGTTTTGGTCACCACACTATAAAAAAGATGTTGAGACCCTAGAAAAAGTGCAGAGAAGAGCAACCAGGATGATTAGGGGAGTGGAGGCTCAAACAAACAACGAACGGTTGGACTGATGGCAGTCCAGTCTCTTCCTGAAAGCTTCCAGTGATGGAGCACCCACAACTTCTGAAGGAAACTTCGGTTCCATGGGTTGATTGTTCTCATTGTCAGAAAATGTCTCCTTATTTCCAGGTTGAATCTGTCTCCCCTGGTCCTTCTCTTCCCTAGACTACATTGCCCAGTTCCTGCAACCGTTCTTCATATGTTTTATCTTCCAACCATCCCCTCATCATCCTGGTTGCTCTTCTCTGCACTCTTTCTAGAGTCTCAACCTCTTTTTATAGCGTGGGGACCAAAACTGGATGCAGTACTCTAGGTGTGGCCTTACTAAGGCTTTACAGAGTGGTACTAGTACCTCAGAAGTTGCTCTCCTCCAACTTCAGACCATCACCTCCAGTACGGATGTGTCTACCGGGTGTCCCCAAGAATAACGGGGTGCTGTGGGAATGGCAAGCTTTGTTCACAGTTTGTGGCTTCTATCTGGGTTGTTGTTGCTACTCCTGCCCCAAACGGTCTACGCATGGATGAAGGAAGACCAACAGAAAAAGGAAGGGAAACCAACCGGGGATTGGCCGAGAATCTGGCTGTGCAAACTTAATTCCTCTCCAATGGACTCGTTTGCATGTAACTCTGGCCCCAACATTTTCTGCCAGGATTTCTTGACGTGGCTCCAACTGGCCCTCGGCCAGGAAGGAGACAGGATTAAGAAGTTCTTAACCACGACTGTATTGAAGCTGGATTTTTCCCCCCTCCCCTTGTTCGGATACCCTTTAAGGGGACCCTCAAGCTAGTAAATTCTGCTTGGCTTTGTTCTCCGTTGCCTCTTCATCCTCTTTAGATTAGGACTGTTATTTTTACTTTCGTTGCGAGACACCAACTTTCCAGCCCCTCTGAACAGCCAATCTGAAGAGTGGTCAGTCTTAAACAAACAAGCAAAACCTTCAAAGGAAATCTTCAGCTGGAAATTGCTGACTTGCAGCTTTTGGAGAAAGTGAGAGTTTGCTCTCTCTCTCTCTCTCTCTTTTTTTTTCAGATGTTCTGAATTAAGATAATGACTTTGCATCTCACTATTGGTGGAACTGGAACTTGGTTTCAACCACAGGATGTTTGCAGAGTCTTTGGTGGAATGGGGTCCGTGAAGAAGGTTTGCGCACACTTAATTCCAGGCTCTTCTCCTGGTAGAGGCAGAACTGAAAAGACAAATGAATGAAACAAGCAACAATAAACAAAATCTTAATGACCACATTAATGTTAATGGTCACCACGTAATTAAAAAAAAGATATAGAGGCTTTGGAAAGAGTGCGGAGAAGAGCAACAAAGATGATTAGGTGGCTGGAGATTAAAACATGAACAATTGCAGGAATTGACTGGAGGAGGAATTCTGGGAGTTGAAGTCCGCAAGTCTTAAAGCTGTCAAATTTGAAGACCCCTGGAATAAATAGATAGATAGGGAAAGACAGGTCAAATAGATAGAGCGATAGATAGAATAGATAGATAGAATAGATAGATAAAGAGAGGTCGAATAGATAGAGAGAAAGAGAGAATAGATAGAATAGAAAGATAGATGATAGATAGATAGACAGACAGACAGACAGACAGACAGACAGACAGAATAGAGCAAGGGTTTTCAAACTTGACAAGTTTAAGACTTGTGGACTTCAACTCCCAGAATTCATGAGGTAACATGACTGGAGGAGGAATTCTGGGAGTTGAAGTCCACAAGTCTTAAAGCTGTCAAATTTGAAGACCCCTGGAATAGATAGATAGATAGATAGATAGATAGAGAAGGAGAGGTCGAATAGATAGAGAGATAGATAGAATAGATAGATAGAATAGATAGATAGAATAGATAGATAAAGAGAGGTAGAATAGATAGAGAGAAAGGGAGAATAGATAGAATAGAAAGATAAATGATAGACAGACAGACAGACAGACAGACAGACAGACAGATTAGAGCAAGGATTTTCAAACTTGACAATTTTAAGACTTGTGGACTTCAACTCCCAGAATTCATGAGGTAACATGATGGGAGGAGGAATTCTGGGAGTTGAAGTCCACCAGTCTTAAAGCTGTCAAGTTTGAAGTCCCCTGCCTCATAGAATGGGACGATACTCTGCCTAGGTTTTCAGCAGCATTACTAACCTACAACCACCCACCACCACCCCAACAGAAAGGAAAAGAAGATTGATTAAGGGCCTGGAGACTAAAACGTATGAAGAATGGTCTCAGGAATTGGGCATGTTTAACGTGTGCACGTATGTTGTGTTGGCTTTAACCCCAAGAATATTCTAAGGCAGGGGTCTCCCACCTTGGTATCTTTAAGCCTGGAGGACTTCAACTCCCAGAATTCCCCAGCCAGCTTTGCTGTGGAGTTGGGAGTTGAAGTCCACAAGTCTTAAAGTGGCCAAGGTTGGAGACCCCTGCTCTAAGCCAGAAAATTTCACTAAAGGAGGATTGACGGTGCCAAGGACCGTCTTTTGAAGACAGCAAAGTCCACATTTTGGACAGAGAAGACCGCTGGTTTGGAAGTGGGGCCAAAGAGGCCATTTATGTCAAAACTGAGCAGCCCACCCTCAACATCTATGTCCAGTCTACAACACAGACGGTCCTTTCAGCATTTCCAAGGCTTCACACCCATTTGCACTACTCAGGTGAGCCTGAGGACACAGATAACCTCCAAGTGGCCGCAGCAGTTGTGGGTTTCAAAAAGTTTTCCTACCGGTTCGGTGTGAGTGCGCGCTTTGTGCCAACCACGCGCTTTGCGCACACGCAGTGTTGGAAACTCACCTTCCACTGCAAGCTCTGTGTGTCAAACAGCTGATGCACGGCAAAGCAGCTGAGGTTGGAAAGCAGGAAATAAAGGTCAGAATAGAACCAGGGCAGGCGGGGGGGGTCCAGCAGCCGATCGTCGGAGCGAACCGGTTCTCTCACAGATGATCATCCGAGATACTGGTTCGACTGAACCGGGCCGAACCAGTAGAATACCACCAGTGGGCCTCAGTAACTCTCTAGAAGAATGCAAATGACCAGGTGTCTGCAAGGTATATACATCCTTCCTTTCCCCACCATCCAGTGAGAGCAGATCCAGTCATTTCTAGTCTATGAATGATTCATCACTGATATCTTTTATGTACGCTGAGAGCATTTGCACCAAGACAAATTCCTTGTGTGTCCAATCACACTTGGCCAATAAAGAATTATATTCTATTGTATTCTATTGTATTCTATCGTATTGTATCATATTGTATTGTATTGTATTGTATTGTATTGTATTGTATTGTATTGTATTGTATTGTATTGTATTGTATTCTATTCTATTCTATTCTATTCTATTCTATTCTATTCTATTCCATTCCATTCCATTCCATTCCATTCTTCCTTATTCTATTCTATTCTCATTCTCTTCTTTTCGCATTCTAATCTTATTTCTATTCTATTCCATTCCATTCCATTCTTCCTCATTCAATTCAATTCAATTCAATTCAATTCAATTCTGTTTTATTCCATTCCATTCTCCTATTCTATTCTATTCTATTCTATTCTATTCTATTCTATTCTACTCTACTCTACTCTACTCTACTCCATTCCATTCCATTCCATTCCATTCCATTCCATTCTATTCTATTCTATTCTACTCTATTCCTTCATTCCAATATTTATTCTATTCTATTCTATTCTATTCTATTCTATTCTATTCTATTCTATTCTATTCTATTCTACTCTATTCCTTCATTCCAATATCTATTCTATTCTATTCTATTCTATTCTATTCTATTCTATTCTATTTTTATTCTATTCGTTCATTCCAATATTTATTCTATTCTACTCTACTCTACTCTACTCTATTCCTATTCCTATTCTATTCCTATTCTAAATATAATTTGAGAAAGACAAGGCCGACTGTCAGGATACTTAGATAAGCATCTGAATGAGCCAAAGGCTGCGTTGCGAGCTCAGTTGGATGCTTCGTTCTCCGGCTGCCTGTGAGTTCATCGGATTTTTCACAAAAAAAAATAAAGTTCTTGCACTATCCCAGCCAAGATTCCTTCCCCATGGAAAGTGCCAGCAGGCCCAGGCCTCCCTCCCTCCCTCTCTCTCTCTCTTTCTCTCTCTTTTTTTTCTCTCTCTCTCTCTCTCTTTCTCTCTCTCTCTTTCTCTTTCTCTCTCTCTCTCTCTCTCTGCTGCTGCTGATATATTTTGGTAAAGATATTCTTTTTGTCTCCGTTGGTGTGGGAAAATGTACTTTCCACCACACAATCATAAATTATTCTTTGAGGGAAAAGTTTGGAATTCAGAAGTCTACATTTTTCATGGCACGCTGGGTCCAGCCTTTTGGCAGCGGAGATGAGCAAATGGGGGATAGAGAGAGAGAGAGAGAAAGACAGAGAGAGAAAGACAGAGAGCGAAAGACAGAGGGGTAGGGGTGGGGGCGAACAGGAGCAGCAGGGAAAGGAGAGGCCTGGGAGATGCTGGCCTCCTTGGTGGCAAAGAAATCATGGGATCGTTTTTGGCAACCCCAGAATTGCCAAAATGTATAATAAAGTGGACCAGGCTTGCATTTAGAGACAAATCAATGGAATATTCCAGGTCATTAAACAGGACTTTGCAGCCAAGCTTGATCACATCAATACCGTGTTTCTCCAAAAATAAGACCCTGTCTTATTTTATTTTATTTTATTTTTGCCACCAAAAAAAGGGACCAGGTCTTATTTTCGGGGATGTCATCTACTGACTAACCTCACTTGCGCATGTCACTCCCGGCCTCCTTTTCATTGTCAAAGGCCTTCAGGAGGAACGTCTTCTTCTGCAGCTAGCAAGCTTTTCCTCAAGGCTTCTGCAGTCAATAATGGAGCTCTGGATCGATCCTGAGCTTTGTTACCAGCTCCAGAGGCCTTCGGGAAAGCCTTGCCAGCCTTGCCGGCTGCAGAAGAAATGGGCCGACAAGGCAGGTTTCGGGGTGTGCGAGGCCTGGCTACACCTGTCCAAAGGTAAGTGGTAGGGCAGCTCCACCCTCCCATCCCCACCCTAGATTAATTTTTACCCGTCTACTCTGGGGTGGGTGGGGGTCTCAATGAGGGCTTATTTTGGGGGTAGGGCTTATATTGAGCACACGTGTAAAAAGCAAGCTAGGGCTTACTTTCAGGGTTGGTCGTATTTTTCGGTCAAACAGGCTATGCGCATTCAAAATGGAAAGGCGTCTGTGAAATAGTACAGATCATCGTCAAGTTAGCAAGTCAGTGGTTGAGTTTTGCCCCGTTTTGATGACCTTTCTTGCCACCGTTGTTGAGTGAATCACTGCCAGCCACTTAACCCTGTTGTTAAGTGAATCCAGCTTCCCCACTGACTTCGTTTGTGAGAAGGTCGCAAAAGGGACATTGCATTTCTTTGCCACCAAGGAGGCTGGCATAACCCTGGGACATTGCAACCGTCATAAATATGAGTCACTTGCCAAGCCTCTGAAGTTGGATCATGGGACCATGGGGAGGCCTCAATGGCCGTAAGTGTGAAAAATGGTCATAAGTCTCTTTTTTTCAATGCTGTTGCAACTTTGAATGGTCACTAAATGAACTGTTGTAAGTGGACATTTCAATGCACTATCCGGCTGTTTGAAAGACGTAACTCAAAGGTTTCCCAAAGGCTGAATGTGTCTGTCTTGGCGTCTCCGATGAAATATCCCATCATCTTCTTGCTCCTTATCCTCAGAATAATTTATATCGCAGCTTCTGGCTGAAAAGAGAGCAGCTAACCTTGTTTAAGCCATGATTAAAGCAGAAGAGCATCCGTCCTGCCCCCAGGAGAATCCATCATCCCTGCTTTGAGACCAATGGCTGTTTCTCGTCCTTGAAGGCAATGGAAGAAACCCACGTCATCGATGTTGGATTGGACACACTGTGGGGTCCATGGTGCTCTCTGAGCTTGGCTGTCATCGCATTTCATTTTGCTAGAAGGGAATGGGGTTTTCTCTCTGGCCCCCCTCTCTTCTAGCACTGATGAGGTTACCTAGTTGGGTAGTGAAATGTTTGCAAGCTAACAGCCAAGCTCAGAGAGCACCAAGGACCCAGCAATCCTCCTTCTCCTCCTCCTCCTCTTCCTCCTCCTCCTTCTCCTCCTCCTCCTCCTCCTCTTCCTCCCTGTAAATTCTACTCCCTTCTAGTACTGATGTTATTACTTAGTTTGGCAATGAAACGTCTGCAAGAAAGCAGCCAAGCTCAGAGAGCACCAAGGACCCTTCAGTTCCTCCTCCTCCTCTTCCTCCTCTTCCTCCTCCTCCTCCTCCTCCTCTTCTCCTCCTCCTCCTCTTCCTCCTCTTCTTCCTTCTCCTCCTCCTCCTCTTCCTCCTCTTCCTTCTCCTCCTCCTCCTCTTCCTCCCTGTAAATTCTACTCCCTTCTAGTACTGATGTTATTACTTAGTTTGGCAATGAAACGTCTGCAAGAAAGCAGCCAAGCTCAGAGAGCACCAAGGACCCTCAGTTCCTCCTCCTCCTCCTCTTCCTCCTCCTCCTCCTCTTCCTCCTCTTCCTCCTCCTCTTCCTCCTCCTCCTCCTCCTCCTCCTCCTCCTCTTCCTCCTCTTCCTTCTCCTCCTCCTCCTCTTCCTCCTCTTCCTTCTCCTCCTCCTCCTCTTCCTCCCTGTAAATTCTACTCCCTTCTAGTACTGATGTTATTACTTAGTTTGGCAATGAAACGTCTGCAAGAAAGCAACCAAGCTCAGAGAGCACCAAGGACCCTTCAGTTCCTCCTCCTCCTCTTCCTCCTCTTCCTCCTCCTCCTCCTCCTCTTCCTCCACCCTGCCAACCCTCCTCCCTTCTTCTACTGATGTTATTACTTAGTTTGGCAGTGAAACGTCTGCAAGATAACCACCAAGCTCAGAGAACGCCAAGGACCCCTCAGTTCCACCCTGAGCCATCCTTATTCTCTTCTGTTGGTAAAGTTGGCATCCCCGTTGCCCGTCAAGGCTGGGCATAAGATGACAGCCAAGATGAAGGCACAGCAGAGATCTGAGGCTGCCAAAGGAGAGAAAGGCCTTGCGAGATGCCACTTCTGGGCACTGCAGAGGGAAATGTAAGCATCTTAATCTTAACTCTTAAGCATCAGCTTAAAAAAATGGACTAGAAAGAGGCTGAGACTCTAGACAGAGTGCAGAGAAGAGCAACAAAGATGGTTAAGGGACCGGAGGCCCAAACATACGATGAACAGTTGCAGGAACTGGGAATGTCTCTTCTAATGAAGAGAAAGATTAGGGGAGACATGGAAGCCATCTCCCAATATTTGAAGGGCTTGTCAAAGAAGCTGTTGACCTATTTTTCAAAGGACTTGAAGGCAAGGCAAGAAGTAACAGGTGGAAGAGCATTCAAGAGAGATCCAACCCAGAACTAAAGAATACTTTCTTGACCTCGAGAACAAGGAATCAATGCAATAGCTTTGCCTCCTGAAGTTGTGGAGGCTCCATCGTTGGAGCTCTTCAAGAAAAGATTGGACGGCCATTTGTCCACGCTGGTATATGGTTTCCTCCTGCCTTGAACTGGGACTTGGACTAGAATCAGAGGTCTCCAAACTTGGCCACTTTAAGACTTATTTTATTTTTATTTTTTTATTTATTTGATTTGTCAATCACTTACAAGATAATAGGTATAAGTATATACATAGTTATGAATACATGAAATGGGTATGTATAAGAAATATAAAAGAAAAAATAGGACAGGGACGGTAGGCACGATTGGTGCACTTATGCACGCCCCCTACAGACCTCTTAGGAAAGGGGTGAGGTCAATAGTAGACAGTCTAAGGTTAAAGTTTTTGGGGTTCAGGGAAGAAACCACAGAGTCAGGTAGAGTATTCCAGACATTGACCACTCTGTTGCTGAAGTCGTATTTTCTGCAATCAAGTTTGGTGCAATTAACCTTGAGTTTGTATCTATTGTTCACTCTTGTATTGCTATGGTTGAAGCTGAAGTATTCATTCACAGGTAGGACATTGCAATGTATGATTTTATATACTATGCTTAGATCGGACCGAAGACGGCGTAGTTCTAGGTTTTCTAGGTCTAGAATTTCGAGTCTGGTGGCATAAGGTATTCTGCAACGAGGAGTGGAGAACTCTTCTTGTGAAATATTTCTGGACTTTCTCAACTGTGTTAATATCAGACTCCCAGAATTCTCCAGCCCGAAGGGGCCAAGTTTGGGGACCCCTGGACTACAGAAGACCTCAAAGGCGCCTTCTAGCCCTATGGTTCTAATTTTGCAAAGCCGCCCAGAGAGAAGTCCTTGTCCTTCTTTTGCAAAAGGAAACGCGCGCGGCCAAGCTACAAACTTTCCCCTCGGCAATCTAGAGATTGCCGAGCCCCCCCCCCCCCCCCCGCCTGAGGCTGGCGGCAGAGCAGAGCCAGGGGCGAGGGCGGAGGGAAGGCTCTTATCGCCAGCTGGTCTCCTGGATGTCTGGACCGGGGGCGGCGGAGTTGGGGGGGATAGAAGTCCACGTGGGAGACTGGGCTGGGGAAACTCAGGCCTGGGGGGGTGCATTTCCCCCCCCACCGCACCCTGTGAAAATACAGAATCGGGCACCCATCCTGGGAAAAGGGTGGTCCAGGGAAGCCCCCAGCCGTTACTAGCCAAGGGAGGGAGGGAGGGAGGAAGAGAAAGGAGGAAAAGAGAGAGAGAGAAAGGATGGAGGGAAAAGAGAGGGAGGGAGAGATAAAGGAGGGAAAGAGAGGGGGAAGGGAGGAAAGAGAAGAAAGGAGGAAAGAGAGGAAGGAGAGGGAGAGAGAGAAAGGAGGGAAAGAGAGAGAGAGGAAGGAGGGAGGAGGAGGAAGAGAGAAAGGAGGAAAAGAGGGGATGGTATGAAGAGAGAGAGAAAGGAGGGAGGGAGGGAGAGAAAGGAGGAAAAGAGAGAGAGAGAAAGGATGGAGAGAAAGAGAGAGGGAGGGAGAGATAAAGGAGGGAAAGAGAGGGGAAGGAGGGAAAGAGAGAGAAAAGGAGGGAAAAGAGGAAGGAGAGAAGAGAGAGAGAAAGACGGGAAAGAGAGAGAGAGGAAGGAGGGTGGGAGGAGGGAAGAGAGAAAGGAGTGAAAAAGAGGGGAAGGAATGAAGAGAGAGAGAAAGGAGGGAAAGAGAGAGAGAGAAAAGGATGGAGAGGAAGGGAGGGAGAGATAAAGGAGGGAAAGGAGGGGGAAGGAGGGAAAGAGAAAAAGGAGGGAAAAGAGAGGAAGGAGAGAAGAGAGAGAGAAGGGGGAAAGAGAGAGAGGAAGGAGGGAGGGAGGAGGGAAGAGAGAAAGGAGTGAAAAGAGGGGAAGGAATGAAGAGAGAGAGAAAGGAGGGAGGGAGAGAAAGGAGGGAAGAGAGAGAGAGAGGAAGGAGGGAGGGAGGAGGGAAGAGAGAAATGAGTGAAAAAGAGGGGAAGGAATGAAGAGAGAGAGAAAGGAGGGAGGGAGGAAGAGAAAGGAGGGAAAGAGAGAGAGAGGAAGGAGGGAAAAGAGAAAGGAGTGAAAAAGAGGGGAAGGAATGAAGAGAGAGAGAAAGGAGGGAGGGAGGGAGAGAAAGGAGGGAAAGAGAGAAAGGAAGGAATGAGGGAGAGAGAGAGAGAGAGAGAGAGAAAGCTTCCAGAGCTTCCCCTCCGCATTCCAGCCGGGCGTCTTGAGCGGGGTGAACTGGGAGCCGTCGAGCCGCCCCAGACAGACGCCAGGCGCTCCATCCAACTGCCCGGCCCCGATAAGCCCGCCTGTCCCCTTGCCTGTCACGGAGCCCAGCCGGCTGGTTCTTGGCTGGGGCTTCCCGCAGACGCCCACCGTGCCGGAGCCAGGGAACGGCGAAGGGGCTCCGGGGGAGATAACGCTGCCTTGGAGGGCTTCAGCCCCTGCCCCACCCACCGCCTTCCCTCCGCCCGAGCCCCCGGGGAACCAGGGCCTGCTTCTCCCTCCAGGCTCCAGTGCCTTCCGACGGTCTCCCGAGTGAGATCCCCGGGGATGGAAACCCATGACGGCCAAGGCGCAAAAGTCCCGGGAAGATTTCCCGGCTGGGCGAAAGTGCCACAATGCCCATTTTTGTAGCACGGTGCCAAGCCACGCACTTTCTCCCTTCATAGAGTAACCGTGTTGGAAGGAACCTTGGAGGTCCTCTAGTCCAACTCGCTGCTTGAGCAGGAGAACCTTATACCAACTTTGGAACTTTTAAGACTTGTGGACTTCAACTCCCAGAATTCCCCAGCCAGCTTTAAGACTTGTGGACTTCAACTCCCAGAATTCCTCCTCCTCCAGTCAGGTTAGCTCAGGAATTCTGGGAATTGAAGTCCCCAAGTCTTAAACTTGCCAAGTTGGAAGACCCCTGGTTTAGAATAACAAGAGTTGGAAGGGACATTGTAGGTCATCTAGTCCAAACCCCACCACCACCCCAAGCAGAAGACCCTACACACCGTCTAAACCTTGCCTCCTCCATCTTTCCTGTTCCAAACGGGTTTTTCCTTTATTTGTTATTTCTGCGCCTTCAGGACTTGCTCCATGCCATTAACCAGGCAGGAAAATTCATTACAGTGGGAGATAAAATGCCTCCAAAGGAAAAACAAGCAAGGCCAGGAGACAGCTCGACCAGGACTCAAAATCCAGATAGCGACAGAGTCCTAATTCTTCCAGGCAGGGCAAACTGCAGCCATAGCAAATATTTCTCTGCTTCTCCCTTTTTTTTTTCTTTCCTCCTTTAAAATTTCCTCTGTCGTTTTTTCTCATCAGGTTGCAGAATTAGGGAGCATCATTTAGGAATCCAATCTGGTCCCTCCAACTTAGGGTAACAGGGTTTTCAAGATCCTGGCTTGTTCCAGAGTGCAGGAAAGGGTCAAAATAAGTCACGAGGGTAGCCACAACTGCACCATCAAAGCAAGTGAAAAATGGGTGTTGTTGGTGACAAGTTCTCGGCCATTTTATTGGACACTTCACAGTTTGTTTATTTCAGGGGTCCCCAAACTTGGCAACTTTAAGACTTCTGGACGTCAACTCCCAGAATTCCCTGGCCAGGGAATTCTGGGAGTTGAAGTCTATGCGTCTTAAAGTTGCCAAGGTTGGGGAGCCCTGGTTTACTGAATGAATAAGTGTCCTGATTCCCAAAAGGTGGGCAAGCCCATTGAAACAGAGCATATATTTTACACCCACAAAAGTTCCATTTCAGTGGAAAATCCCCACCCACTGGATAGCGTGTCAGTGGAGAAATACACACCGCTTTTGACTTGCTGATCAAAGAAAGACGCTCTATCAGCCAGGTGAATACCCCCAACCTTCTCCCAGGAGATCAGAAGGATTTTATTTCCTTTTAACCTAAGCAGAACAGATCTCAGCCATCGGGGCTATCCAGATAATGTTGCGTGTTATCCAGATCCTATATGTCTGGAGAGCACCGAGTTGGACACGAAGAGGCTGCATTAGTGAGTGCTTTGGAGCAGGGGGTGGTGGTTCACCAGTAGCCTGTGCAGACCGCAGCGGAATCGGACAATGGGGAGGAACAGAGGCCAGTCTGGGAGTCTGGAGAGGACTCGGACAAGGGCAGGGGTGGGATTCTACCGGTTCGCACCCATTCGCTAGAACCCATTGTTAACATTCTAAGCAGTTCGGAGAACCGGTTGTTAGAAGAAATTACAGGGCTAATCCTGTAAGGAAGGCAGGAAGGAAACATTCTGATGTTGCTGACAGAAACTGCCTCTCTGTTAACCCTCATTACATTCTTGGCAGGACTAGACTTCCTGTCTCAGGAACTTCTCTGGAGTTTTTTTTCTCCTCCTTTGCTGGTACTTTGCTTGTGTGCAGGGACCATTCAAAGTTACAATGGCACTGAAAAAAGTGACTTATGACCATTTCTCACACTTACGACTGTTGCAGCATCCCACAGTCATGAGAGGCCAGGCGAAGAGATATGTGCCTCGATGTGAGTGATATTGAGTTGGCCACACCCAGCCAATAACATGACCACCAAGCTACATATACCCGGTCACATGACCACCAAGCCATACCCACCACCTAAGCCACGCCCACAGAACCGGTTGTTAAAAAAATTGAATCCCACCCCTGGACAAGGGTCCTGCGTCCGATGCAGAAATGGGGCCAGGACCATCTGGGAGTGGGGTGCTGCCTCTGGAGCCTCCAGAGTCTGCCAGCAGCGACCCCCTGATCTAGTCCAACCTCCAACCCCTGCCCAAGCAAATCCTACACCAATTCTGATGTTTAAATGAGATGGGCGACCATAGGCATCAAATAAAACAATACATCTGAATTATTCGCCCTACGTTTGAGTAGATGTGCATGTTTATGCCAATGAGGGAGCCCCCTGCAAAGGATGCAATTGATGTATATTTGCACCTCAGACATTCAAGGCACATCCCACAGTTACAAATCTCTCTAAAAAAAAAAAAGAGGGTTTGGCAACGATTGTGGCAAAACACCCTTATAATATAATAATTATATAATAATTATATAAGTCAAGGACTACCCTTATTCTCTCCCCTTCACTTGATCAACTGAAGGTAGACAGCCTTCGTTATCATCATAAGGTCCTGTGCAAAGCACATGGATTATTTTATTTTATTTTATTTTATTTATTTATTTATTTATTTATTTATTTATTTATTTATTTATTTTGTCAAGTGATTATAAGATAACAGGTATAAGTACAAACATAGTTATGACCACACGCAATGGATACATATAAGAAAAATAAAAATTATTAGGGAGTGTTTTCCGTGGGGTTTCTATCATTCGCAGCATCGTTGGCCTCGTCCCAAGAGACCTTGCTAAAGAAATAGCAAATTATCCTTCTGGTTGCTAAAATATCCCCCTCCCCGCTGCCACCTTATTTCTAAACTGTCCCAAGGGCCCCTCAAGGAGTATTTAGTCTGTCAAGGTTTGACAGTGCAGGGTGGACAGTTGGGGCTCGACGCTGGCCGGGGTGTGGCCATTTCCAGCAGATGTTTATTTATATATATCCACCCCCACCCCCCGCCGCCTTTATTATTTTTATAAATAAGGTGGTGAATAGATCCAGCGCATCTTCCTCCTCCTATTTTCCCCGCCACCATGTTCAAGGGGAGAAAGAAAGAAATGGCTACTGTCATCAAACTTGGCTGTCTCTACAAACGGGGGCATTTTTAATTCGAAACACTCCTCCACTCAGGGGAGAATCTGGTATAAACTAAAGCCTTTTGCCTTGCACTCAGGGGTAGGACGTAACAGAACAGAATCACAGAGTGTGAAGGGACCCTGGAGGTCTTCTAGTCCACCCCCCCCTGCCAGAGGCGAAGTCAAGCACTCCCAAAAGCGCAGTTGCAGGGAAGGTGCCTCCCGCTGAGAATAGTTGCCATTGGGAAACACAGCAGTCACGCCGCCGTGCCAATTGACAAGGCCAACTATTGTGGGCACTTCCTGCCTTCCTTCTGGCTCCTTGGGGTCCGTCTGCCACTCTCTTCTCTGTCCTGGGGAGACAGACAACTCCCTGGTTTGCAAGCACTCTCAATTTCCCATTTTCTCCAAGCGCCTGCAGGGATTATGCAAAGCCCAGAGACGCTCTTGGGAATAAAGATAATGCTAGAAGCCGACTCTTTGTTTGCAGCAGGCTGGTTTCTAATGTATTTATAATCTTTTTTAAACCAAAGGACAAGCCAGACGGGGCCAGCAGCCAGAGTGACTCCCAGCAGGACAGGCTGCCTTTGAACCCCACAGCACCAGGCTGCTTATCTAAGTTTTGAATTGGAGATTGGACCTGATGCCTCCTTTCTAAATGAGCCAGCTCCTTTGGTTTCAAACAGACTCAGAGACCTGGTTTATACTCCCACTGTAGGCCACTGTTCTCAAGTTTAGCAATTGTAGGGCATATGGTGTTCAACTCTCAGCATGCTGGCTGGGGAATTCTGGGAGTTTGAAAGTCACACGTGTTGGCTGGGGAATTCTGGGAGTTTGAAAGTCACACGGGTTGGCTGGGGAATTCTGGGAGTTTGAAAGTCACACGGGTTGGCTGGGGCTGGGAGTTTGAAAGTCCACGTGTTGGCTGGGGATTCTGGGAGTTTGAAAGTCACACGTGTTGGCTGGGGAATTCTGGGAGTTTGAAAGTCACACGTGTTGGCTGGGGAATTCTGGGAGTTTGAAAGTCACACGTGTTGGCTGGGGAATTCTGGGAGTTTGAAAGTCACACGGGTTGGCTGGGGAATTCTGGGAGTTTGAAAGTCACATGTGTAGGCTGGGGAATTCTGGGAGTTTGAAAGTCACATGTGTAGGCTGGGGAATTCTGGGAGTTTGAAAGTCACATGTGTTGGCTGGGGAATTCTGGGAGTTTGAAAGTCACATATGTTGGCTGGGGAATTCTGGGCACGTCTTAAAAGTTGCCAAGGTTGAAAAATTGCTGTAGACAGGGGAGAAGGCAAGAGAAAAATCCGAGCCTTTTGGGACATCTCCCGGTGCCATGGTTGCTACTTTGAATAACACTTGCCCTAACCAAAGACCCAAAATTGCCCTGGTTTCTTCTGCAACCAGACTTTGCTAAAAGAATTCACCTTTTTTTTTCTTTTTTTTTTAAAAGTAGGAACCGAGTTTCCTTTCCTGGATCTTGGGTGCCTGCCTTGAACGGAGCTGGTGGAAAAGCACTTTCGGGCTTTGAAGGACCACTCTTTGTTCATAAAAAGAAATTGAAAATAGGGAGTGTTCGGTGAGGAAGAAGCAAGCCAGGCCCGCTTGAAAGGTTTCCAAGCCCTTTTGTGAAGGACTATCTGCTTCTTCCATCTCAGCTTGGCTTCCTGTGGGTCTTTCCCAGTCACGGTTCTCTTCCATTGTGAGCAGCAACATTTTGGAAGTGACCTCAGGCGGGACCAGAGATAGCGACCCGAGGGCCTAACCCAGCCTGTCTCCAAGCAGCCCAAGGAAGGCAGGCGCTGAGATGGGGAAAAGGCAATCAAAGAGGGGGAAATGCGTAAGGAGAGCAGACGAAGAAGCTGGAGACAGGTAAATGCTGCAGCCGCCAGGAGTCAGAAAAGTCAGTCACAGTTGTGAGATGCAAGCAAAAAAAAAAAAAGGGTGGTGGGGCTTTGACTACATCATTGTGGCCCCTTTGTGGTGACTTTCTGAGACCGTGGCACATTACAAAAAACAAACAAACAAACCAGGCGGAGTTTCAAGTCACCCAGAGTCCCTTGTTGGAAGAAATATATCCCTCTGCTTCCGTTCCAAGCGGAGAGAAAGACACTGGAAACACGGAGGGTGATTGGAAAGATGGTTTAATGGTGAAGCAGAACCTACCAAGCCCATGATTGGTGATTCTGGGCAGCTGACCACATGGAGTTGAGAGTGGGGCAGAGGTGGTCCCATCCAGTGCCTTAAAGCAGGGGTCTCCAACCTGGGCAACTTTAAGCCGGAGAGTTTAATTCTGGGAGTTGAGGTCCGTCAGCAGAGGTGGGTATTCAGCAGATTCTGACCAGTTTCTGGAGAATCGATAGTGGAAATTTTGAGTAGTTCGGAGAATCGGCAAATCCCACCTCTGACTGTAGATTTTTTTTTACATGCTTTCGAACTGCTAGGTTGGCAGAAGCTGGGACAAGCAACGGGAGCTCAGCTCACTCCATTACGTGGCGCTAGGGATTCGAACCGCCGAACTGCCGACCTTTCTGATTGACCAACTCAGCATCTTAGCCACTGAGCCACCACGTCCCACCAAGAAGACCTTCATGCTAATCAAAGCAATGCGGGGACCACAAAGATCATCCTTGCGTTCTATCAAAGCTCACTTTGTTAAGATTCAGTGCTCTACCAGAATTAATGGAACTAATTTTCAAGGATGGAGATACAGACTAAAGGGCAGTGTTTCTCAACTTTGGTCACTGGAAATATATAGACTTTTATCTCCCAGATTTCCCTAAGCTACCAAGGCTGAGGGATTCTGGAAGTTGAAAGTCACATGTGCTGCCTAGGGAATTCTGGGAGTTGAAGTCCACACATTTTCAAGTGGCGAAGGTTGACAAGCACTAGATTAAATACTAAGAATTTAGGGACATCGAGAGCTGTCAATTAGTGAGAGATAACAGATAATCAGAGTTGGAAGGGACCTTGTAGGTCATCTAGTCCAACCCCCCGCTCAAGCAGGAGATCTGACAAATGGCAATCCAATCTCTTCCTGAAAGTCTCAAGTGATGACACCCCCACAACAAATTAACACAATTAGGTGGTTATTAATTAAATTAAATTAATTAATTTGTTATTAATTTAATTTAATTAATTTGTTATTAATAAATGAACACAATTAGGTGGTTATTGCATGGAGTGGCTAGATAATCATCTATCCAGGGTTGGGGTAAGTAAATCCTTGTCCAGGGGGTTGAGCCTGATGACCTTTTAGCTCCCTTCCAAACTCTATGTTTCTATATAGGTAGTCCTTGACTTACAGAAGTTCATTTAGTGATTGTTCAAAGTCACAAAGGCAATGAAGAAAGTTACTTAGAACTGTTTTTCACAGTTACGGCCATTGCCACATCTCCATGGTCGTGTAATCAAAATTCAGATGCTTGCCAACTGGCTCCTATTTACGACGGTCATAGTGTCCTGGGGTCATGTGATCAATTTTTTGCGCTTTTCGGACAAGCAAAGTCAACTTAACAATAGTATTACTAATTTAACAACTGCAGTGATTCACTTAACAACTATGGCAAGAAAGGTCATAAAACGGGGCAAAATTCACTTAACAAATGTTTCACTTAGCAACAGAAATTTTGGGCTCAACTGTGGTCATAAGTTGACTACCTCTATGATTCTTGCACATCTCCCTTGCAATCCCTGGAGCAGTAGGCTGATTAACAGATTAATGGAGTTGGAAGGGACCTTGTAGGTCATCTATTCCAACCCCCCACCACCGCCGCCCAAGCAGAAGACCCTACACCATTTCTGACAGAGGGCAGTCCAGTCTCTTCTTGGAAGCCTCCCGTGATGAAGCTCCCACAACTTCCGAACGCAAGCCGTTTCAGGCAAGCTGATGGATGCCCCAGAGCTATTTCACCTGAGGACAGGTAAGCGAACCACCTTTCCAATCTTTTGCCCTCTTCCCTTTTCGGAGATGGGAAAAGAAAGGAAGTCGGCGCGATGCTGCTAATTCTTTTAAAATGAAAACCTTATGAAAGACACTGTTATGAAGGGCATGAGAGCCACGACAAAAGGCCATTGTGGTTTGTCGCTCCTGCCAGAGGTTAAAACTAAACAATGGGGCCATGGTGAGTTTGAGAGCTGGGAAGTGGGCCACGCAGTCTTACTTGGAAGGGCAAGGGTGTTTCCTCTCCTTCTACTTACAGCATGCAGAGGCTCAGAGTACCACAAAAGGCAGATTGTCTTCTGAGCTTTGCACTGTTTGCTTTGAGCACTAAAATATTACGGAGTACAGAATAACAGAGCTGGAAGGGACCCTGAGGTCCAGCCAGTTGCTGAAACATTCCAGACAAATGGCTGTCCAGTCCGTTCTTAAAATCCCCCAGGGATGGAACACCCACAGTTTCCAGAGGCAAGCTGTTCCGCAGGTTAATTGTCCTCTCTTTTTAATTCTAGGTTGATCATCTTCCGTTTGTTGCTTCTTGTCCTGCCTTCAGGTGCCTTGGACTGGAGAATGGGTCAAATCCCCTCTTCTCTGTGGCAGCCCCTCAAATATCGGAAGGCTGCTATCCTGTCACCCCTAATCCTTCTCTTCATTAGACTGGACGTACCTAGTTTCTGCAATAGTTCGTTGAGAATAAAGAATAGCGTAGAAAAGATGCTGGGTAGCACCTGCAGATGACCTTGATCGATACAGAGAAAGTTATATATAGAATTAGCCTCGTGGGGATAGGAGACCACACAACGATCCTACTTCGGCATTGTTGCCATGTAAGCACTGGGCAGCAAATACAACACATAAGACAGCCAGTTTGGTTTAGTGGTTAAGGCAATAGGCTAGAAGCCTGAAGATGGTGAGTTTAAGTCCCACCTTCAGTATGAAAGCCAGCTGGGTGACTTTTAGGCCAGTCTCTCTCTCTCTCTCATCTATCTCTTTCTTTCTCCCTCTCTCTCTTTCTCATCTCTCTTTCTCCCTCTCTTGCTCTTTCTCATCTCGTTCTCCCTCTCTCTTTCTCATCTCCTCTCATTCATCTCTCTCTCTCATCTCTCTTTTTATTTCTGCCTCTCTTTCTCCCTCCCTCTCTTTCTCATCTCTCTCTCCCTCTCTCTCTCATCTCTCTCTCTCTCCGTGATGACCCAGGGCGTGGCACGAAGGCAACACAGTCAGATAAGCAACGAGTCCCTTTATTATCTCCCAACTTTGCCCCCAATATCCAGGTTACCTTCGGGCTGGAGAAAAACTCTCCCAGGAACAGCCTTTGACTGTAGAAAATTCAGTCCAAAACAAGGTACACACAAATGGTAATTTAAAATCCAAACAAACCAAACTGAAGTACAGTAATTAGTTTGGCAGGGCAGGAGCAGGAATTTCAAACTTGAAAGCACGGCAAAATTCACACAGTTGGGAAGATGCCAGGAACACAGATAAGCCTCCATGATACAAGATAAAGTCACATTTGCTCCCAACAGCTTGCTGCACGCAGCTTGCCTTTTTTACACACTGTTCCCAGCTGCAGCTAATGAAGGGAATCAGGGCCCTTTCCTCGCCCGTAAGCCACGCAACTCACGGTTGCTCCCTTCTCCATTCCTCCCTGTGTGCCCTAGGATGAATAGGGGTGGGCCTGGGTCTTCCTCCAAATTCCCTCTCCCTTGTTCTACCTCTTCCCTGCTCTGCCCAGCTAGACTTTGCCCTTCCCCAGTTTCGTCCACAGCCAACGGAGCCACATTCCCACTCCCTGTCAGCTGTTCATCTTTCTCCTCCAAGTCAGATTCCGACAGGGGCATGACACTCTCCCACCTCACAGGGTTGTTGCGCTGAGGAAAATAGTAGGAGGAATGTGTGTTGGATATGTTCGCTGCCTTGAGTTATCTGTAAAAATAATAAAGACGGGACAGAAATAAATATAAAAAATAAGAGACGTGACCTCCAGTAACATACATTAGTCACACACCCCCAAGCAAATTCCTCCAGTTAAAATTCCTCCGAAATCAAGACCCCCCCAAGCTGGCAGCCAAGATATCCATGCAGCCAGACAGCAAATAAGGCAGGCTGCCAGAGGAGGGAAGAATAGCGTTCCACATGTGACAGAAATTAGCTCAAAGCAGAATCCGCTCTGTATTCTATAAAATGAAATATCATCCCACTCATTGGACAGAACACGTTGAGTACCATGCTTTGGTACAATGGTACCATTGTCTCCTTCTGGGATTTTATTTTAAATGTCCTAGTCTTACTACAAACCGAGACGCAGTTTAGTGTAATGGTTAAGGCATTAGACTAGAAACTAGGAGAGTGTGAGTTCTAGTCAGGGGTGGGATTCTATCAGCACCTATTCGCTAGAACCGGTTGTTAACCTTCTAAGCAGTTCGGAGAACCAGTTGTTAGAAGAAATGACTGGGCTAATCCTGTAAGGAAGGCAGGAAGGAAACATTCTGGTGTTGCTGACAGAAACTGCCTCTCCGTTAACCCTTATTACATTCTTGGCAGGACTTCCTGTCTCTAAAACTTCTCTGGAGTTTTTTTCCCCTCCTTTGCTGGTACTTTGCTTGTGTGGAGTGACCATTCAAAGTTACAATGGCACTGAAAAAAGTGACTTGTGACCATTTTTCACACTTACGACTGTTGCAGCATCCCCACAGTCACGAGAAGCCAGGTGAGGAGATGCGTGCCTCGATGTGAGTGATATTGAGTTGGCCACGCCCAGCCAGTCACATGACCACCAAGTCACGCCCACCAACTAAGCCATGCCCACAGAACCGGTTGTTAAAAAATTTGAATCCCACCCCTGGTTCTAGTCCTGCCGTAGTCACATAGCCAGCTGGGTGAACTTGGATCAGTCATTCTCTCTCTGCCCTAGGAAGGAAGCAATGGTAAATCAAAAACTTCGCCAAGAAAACTGCAGAGTCTTGTCCAGGCAGTCTGAGAACCAGACATGATTGAACGGGGGAAAACCCTTATGATTTCCTGGTGGTCTCCTGTCCCTATTATCACCAGGCCGGACATTGTCTAGGTTTCCAAAATTAGGATGAGCATGGGGCCTCCATTTGTTGTGACAGTGAAGATTGAGACTGGCCCAGCTGAGCTATAGAGTCCCAGTGGTATTCTTGGATGGCTTTTTGACAAGTGTCCAGAAACATTTGCCACTGCCTTGAGGAGGAATTTTCAAAAAAAGAATTCTCAAATTAACTTTTGGTCTTCACATTTGCCATGTGAGTTCTGACCCTGTTTACCTTTGAGCCCAGAGGTTGCCACCCAGCCATATAATCCGAGATGCTAATCCAACTTGGGAAGTGAAGCGCTTGAAATAAAGATTTTCCCAGCTCAGTCTGGTCAACCCATCCTACCTGGGGGCCGATTCTGAGTTGCAGTCGCCTTGCCGAAACATCTGGGCAGATGCTGCCTGTTCTGGATTCTTTGCTCCCCATGCTCTTTGCCCCACGAGTCTGGCGAAGACTTCTGCAGGAGGCAAAAGCTGGCACATCTTGTGGTGCTGTTTTGGTGCCAATAAAAGGAGAACCCCCCCTACTGGATTTTTGCATTTTTTTCCCCTCAAGAAATATGATTTTTTTTTTTTAAAAAAAAAATGCAATGTCCTTTCCAATATACAGGGGTTCAATTCTGTGATGCCACTGTGGGTTTTATTGCATTATTACCAATTACAGAATTGAAAGGCATAAAAATATCTGGGATTTTAATACTTGCGGGATTCTAAGGATTTTGAGGATAAATTCCTCATCTACCACCTAATGGAGAGAGGTGGTAATGCAGCAGCAGTGATCAGATATCTTTAAATATAATCAATAAATAACAGAAGAATAGAGCTGGAAGGGACCTCGGAGGTCTTCTAGTCCACCACCACCCCGCTCAAGCAGGAGACCCCATGCTAAAAGTCGCTAAGGTTGGAGACCCCTGCTCCAGGACATCAAGATAGTGAAATGGGACTCCTTCCTCCAACAACCCTGCAGTGCAGGCTGGGCTGGGGATGATTGGTCAAAACCCACCCACCAGATGAGAACCTGGGTTTCTCCATTATGACTCTTCCAGGCAGGGGTGTCTTCCAGCCCATCTGGGAGGTTCTAAATGGGGAAAGCAGAGGGGTGGTCTCTTTTCTGAAAATTTATCATGGAAGGTTTACCTCTAGGACTGTATTAACTGCCTGACGTTTATGTCATTCCACAGATATTAGCAGTTGACCTCGATCGCTTATTTAGTCTCCAGGGACTTAAGCCAGGACAGGCCTGGTTGAATCCATGGATGCATGGGAAGAAATGTCCATCTGGTTCAGTTCCAAGCCTGGAATAAGACATATGGGGGCTTATTGGAAAGATGGTTTAACGGTGAAGCAGAAGAACATGGGGACGCTGACCACATGTAATAGAGAATGAGGGTTATTATTTATACCTTCTCTTGGGCCTTGCCCTGGAGCTTCCTGTTCCTGTGCAAGGACGTTTATTCTATTAGCTGCTATCTGACTCTCATGCTGGGAGTTTGTCTGAGATAGGTTTGGTTGAAACCTGGAGGATGATGCAATGCCCCCAGGTGTTGACCTGGGGGGTCATGTCTTAATCCCATCACCGTGGAGCTGGAGGTCCTTTTGTTTTGAAGATAGGCTGGCCCAGTCCTTCTCAATGGGCACAAAATATCTGCTGAGTTTCTATCTCCCTTAAGATTTCTATTCCTCTTTTAGGGGAAATATAATATTCTGCCTTTTTAAATATTTCTCAGAATATTTCACTCTTCTAGGAGGGGTGATTTCCCTCAGAGGGGAGACCACCAGGAAGTAAAATGTAATTTGTGATGACCCAGAGCGTAACACAAACGTAACAAAATTAAAAAAAAAATGCAAATAAATGTCCTTTAATGCTTCCAACTTGACCCCACTGTTCAATAATTCTCAGTTGAAGGTAAAATGTACTCAAATATAGTCTTCAAAAAAAAAAGCAATGCAGTCCGAACTTAATGAGCAGATAGAGGTGAAATAAGAAACCAAAACAAACTACAATGAAGGAAATTCCACAATGGACCAGGATAAGTAATTACCAACTTCGAGGAGATAGCAAGGCACAGTCTGTTGGAAGGACGTCAACCAAGATAACTTCAGCCCAAAATAAAACACGCTTTGTTTCTGGCAACGCTGTGTTGTAATCGTCTCTCTTATGTACTAGTCTCCCCAGCTGCAACCAATGAGGGGGATCATGGCCGCTTCCTCTCTCGCAAGCCAAGTTGTTTCCTTCTCCATTCCTCCCTGCGTGTCCTAGGATGAATAGGGGATGGGCCTGGGTCTTCCTCTAAATGCTCTGCCCTTCCCCAGCCTCCTCCACAATCTCCGGAGCCACACCTCCTGTTCCTCCTCTCCCTCAGAGTCCGACTCTAACAAGGGCATGACATAATTTATCATTCATTGCTCCAGGAAGAAGGTAGATATGTTTGTAAAGCAAGCTGCCCAGTTAGATCCATGAAGCCATCATGAGATAAACCTGATTTAGTGGCATTTTTACTCCTTGCATCTCAAACTTGAGTTAGAATCCTTTTTCCAAAGAAGCTGCTTGGTCATTTCATTACGTTTGCTGCGTCTGCTTAGGACACTTCCACCAAAAGTGATGAAGGCCTGGCACGCTTGGGTGTGCAACTTGTAGGTTTAATGGCAGATACTCCTTGACTTACGACTGCAATTGGAACCAGCCTCTCCTTTGCTAAGCAAAGCAGGGTGCATGTTAAGTGAGCTGCGCCCATTTGGATGACTTTTTATGCCATGGTTGTTAAGTGATTCACTGCAATTGTTAAGCAAATCTTGGCTTGTCAGAAACAGCGATCCATGGTTGATCTCTGCCCTTTTTTATACACATCACACACGTGTGCAACAGGGAGTGGCGCAGTGGCCTAGAGGTGGAGCTGGGCACGATGAGTATATATCTGCCGAACATAACTCCGTATTGGTGATAGGAAGGGCATCCAGCCAGTAAACAGCTCCATTTTATTTATTTATTTATATTTCATTTGATTTGTCAATCGCTTACAAGATAATAGGTATAAGAATAAACATAGTTATGAATACATGAAATGGGTACATATAAGAAAAATAAAAGAAACAATAGGACAGGGATGGTAGGCACATTGGTGCGTTTATGCACACATTCAGTTGCCTAGACTCCACCTCACAAGGGATTATGGGGTTGTTAAAAGAGGATGATCATGACACACACATGCAACATGGATTTAAAAAAAAAAAAAGGTTGGGACTTGGATCACTCCATAGCAGCTGCATTCCTGATGAAGATATTTAATCAGCAAAGAAACTCGTCAGTTTTGAGGGAAGGCTGCCCTTATGTTACCCAGCAGAATCTCTCAAGGATTGAAGATTTTTAGACTGATCTTCTGTCGGGCATCGATCACGCTATCATCAATACAGCAGCCAAAATTCTGATTGGCTCCAGTGAAAACGCAGCAACAGTTAGTCCAAGCATGACAAATTTGCTCATATGGATTCTTTTTTTTAAAAAAAAAAGAATTAATTTCATTAACTTTACCTTTGTGGATTTACTTTCTTTGATTTGTGGAGTAAGCACTCTGCTTCTGCTAAGCTCTCGTAATTTTACATGGGGCTTAATGGCTCTGCTAGTCATAACAATAATAAAAATTTGATAAGAAAGATTTTTAAAAAGTCTGGATAGGGGACATGGCAGTATCCAGAGACAGCAAAAGAAAAGAGAAAGAACTGGAGAAAAATCACGAAATACAAAGGCTTACAAAAAGACGTAGAAGGGAATTCTATTCTATTCTATTCTATTCTATTCTATTCTATTATTCTATTCTTATTCTATTCTATTCTTATTCTATTCTATTCTATTCTATTCTATTCTATTCTATTCCTATTCCTATTCCTATTCCTATTCCTATCCCTATCCCTATCCCTAATTCTATTCTATTATACTCTATTCTTTTTCTTATTCTTATTCTATTCTTTAAACTGACTGTTTCCTAGTTGCATTTGATTGCTTATTGTACCCTATGCCTATCATTAAGTGTAACTGATGATTCTTGACTCTTGACCAATGTATCTTTTATGTACACTGAGAGCATTTGCATCAAGACAAATTCCTTGTGTGTCCAATCACACTTGGCCAAGAAAGAATTCTATTCTATTCTATTCTATTCTATTCTATTCTATTCTATTCTATTCTATTCTATTCTATTCTATTCTATTCTATTCTATTCTATTCTATTCTATTCTATTCTACTCTACTCTACTCTACTCTATTCTTTTTCTTATTCTATTCTTTAAACTGACTGTTTCCTAGTTGCATTTGATTGCTTATTGTACCCTATGCCTATCATTAAGTGTACCTGATGATTCTTGACTCTTGACCAACGTATCTTTTCTTTTATGTACACTGAGAGCATTTGCACCAAGACAAATTCCTTGTGTGTCCAATCACACTTGGCCAATAAAGAAATTCTATTTTATTTCTATTTCTATTCTATACTCTTTCTATTCATTTTGCTATTCTATTCTATTCTATTCTGTTCTGTTCTGTTCTGTTCTGTTCTGTTCTATTCCTATTCTATTCTATTCTATTCTTTTTCTTATTCTGTTCTTTAAACTGACTGTTTCCTAGTTGGATTTGATTGCTTATTGTACCCTATGCCTATCATTAAGTGTACCTGATGATTCTTGACTCTTGACCAACGTATCTTTTCTTTTATGTACACTGAGAGCATTTGCACCAAGACCAATTCCTTGTGTGTCCAATCACACTTGGCCAAGAAAGAATTCTATTTCTATTTCTACACATGACAAAATAAATACAAAATTGTGCATGTACCCACATATATGACATAGAGAAACACCACAGTCTAAGCACTTTTATAATGCTCAGAGACCCTAACCGTCCGCCTGTCGGCAGCCAAGAGCCACAGGGGCCAGGGGGCTCTCTGGAGGAAAGTGCATTCACAATCCCCCTTTGGTGTGTGTGAGGGGGTGTCCCTTTGGAGCAGGAGTCTCCAATCTTGGCAACTTTTAAGCCTAGTGGACTTCAATTCCCAGAACTCCCCAGAAATTCCCCAGAAGTGATGGGTGCTCAATCCCTGGAGGCTTTTAAGAAGACTTTGGACAGTCATTTGTCTAGACCAGGGCTCTCCAACCTTGGCCACTTTAAGCCTGGAGGACTTCAACTCCCAGAATTCCCCAGCCAGCAAAGCTGGCTGGGGAATTCTGGGAGTTGAAGTCCTCCAGGCTTAAAGTGGCCAAGGTTGGAGAGCCCTGGTCTAGAATGGTGTTAGTTCTCTTGCTTGAGCAGGAGGCTGGACTAGAAGACCTCCAAGGCCCCTTCCTTTCTTCTGGTTAATTCACAGTGCCTTGGCTTGCCTCCAGAAGCCAGGAGAGGCTGCAAGCCCCGCTCAACTCGCCACCCCGCAGCTGCGCCTCTCCATTCAAAAGCCCCGTCGGCAGGTTTGCGCAATCGCTGAGCCTTCCTTTCATTCAAGGAACAACCCGCCTTCCCCTGAATGGAACGCCCAAAGCCAATCAACACGCCCGAGGGGCGGGGCGGCCTCCTGCCGAAGGCCAATCGGCGCTTCCGGAGCCTGAACTTTTGCTCGCCCTGAACAAGTTAATCAATCCGGGGGGCGTGGCCTAGCCTCTCGGACTTGGGGGGGAGAAAGGGGAAAAAAAAAAGAGGCGGCTTAACTCTTGGCGCGCCGGAGGGAATTTTGTTTGTTTGTTTTAAGAAAATGCAGGATTTATATGCCGCTTTTTCCACGAGAGCTCAAGGCGGCTGTTCAACAATAGTTCAATAAGCTAGGCCACAGTATTTCTCAACCTTGGCCACTTGAAGAGGTGTGGACTTCCGCTTGTCTTATAATAGACTCTCCTGCTGGAGCAGGGGGTTGGACTAGATGACCTCCAGGATCCCTTCCAGCTCTTGTTATTCTATGATTCTAAATCTGAAAAAATAAAGTACTTGTATTATAAGGACTGTATTTTCTCAGGGTTCAAGATAATGTAGCCCCAGTAAAGTGACTTGATATTTCTCTGTAATTTGGGAACCAAATAAAGTTAGATTTTTTTAAAAAAAAATATTAGTTTTTATTTAAAACAAATAATCCATCTTCCATTTAAACAGTGTGTCATCTAGGTACAAATAGCTTGTGCAATAACAAATACAATTACACCTATTCATTGCATTGGTATTGATTCTCTATTCTTACTCAATACTGATATACATAATATGTCTAATTATTATAAGAATCTTTATCATCACATATTTAATTCTCTCAGCATGTTTTCTATTTTTCATGGATCTTTTTAAATTTCTAATTCCCATATTTATTCTCAAGCCATCGATAGAAAGATTCCCGTATCACACAGTATTCGGTTTGTTCCTTCTCTTTAATTACAAGGGTTAATCTATTCATTCCTGCACATTCTCATATTTTCCTGACCACCTTCTCATCAGTCGGAATCTCTTCACTTTCCCAGTTTTGTGCAAGTACAATTGATGGTGGAGATAAAAATAAGATTAGACTTGAGTTTACATCAAATAATGAGACCTTTAAACATACAGACACACTTAAACACCTATATATGTTATATATAACAGCCCTAACTTATTGTTATATTTCCTGGTATGATTTATTATGTTTTATATGTTTCATATATATATATATGAAACATATAAAAACATATATATCCTCACAGACGGACACAATACAGAAGCCTGATGATGGCAGATGAGATTCTGCCGAAACGTTGCTACAACTTTAAAAGCACAACTACAATGACGTGGGAAAACTCCCGAACAAAGCTGAATACTATACATGTAAATACCCACGAAAACTTAAGAATATATATATATATGTGTGTGTGTGTGTGTGTGTGTGTGTGTGTGTGTGTGTGTTTCCTAGTATGATTTATAGTACCCTATGACTATAATTTTTCTATGATTTTTCTGCAAATACAGTTAATGGTGGAGATAAAAATAAGATTAGAGTTTACATCAAAATAACAAGACCCTTAAACATACAGACACATACATACATGACTTTTAAACATACAGACACACTTAAACACACATATATGTTATATATAAAACAGCCCTAGTTTATTATTATGTTTCCTAGTATGATTTATAGTACCCTATGACTACTTCTAAGTGTTATATCTATGATTCTTGACATATGTATCTTGAGGGCATAGGCACCAAAACAAATTCCTTGTGTGTCCAATCACACTTGGCCAATAAAGAATTCTATTCTATTCCATGGGTCTCCAACCTTGGCTACTTTAAAACTTGTGGACTTCAACTCTGGGAGTTGAAGTCTACAAGTCATGAAGTTGCCAAGGTTGGAGACCCCTGCAACTATTCCACCGAGAGAACAACTCCCAAACCACACAAGATCCAACATTTGCATGTGAGGTTATTTTAAAACCCCTCCCTATATTCCTGCATGTGGGCAACCAGACGGCCCTTTTCAGCCCTGCTTCCAAAGGTCAGAAGCTTCCGAGATGTTGCTTCCTTATTGAGCCAGGCCTGGAGTCACCAAGTCACCACCTTTGTTGACAGTGCAGAGTTTATAATGAGATGTTAGGGAGGCTATAAAAAACAACAACAGCCAGCATAGCTTTCTGAGCTGAAACAGAGGATTAGAGGCTGCGCCTGGGATGGATGGGGATGGGGTGAAGAGGTGGAAGGGACCTTGTAGGACATCTAGTCCAACCCCCTGTCCAAGAGGGAGACCCTACACCATTTCTGACAAATGGCAGTCCAGTCTCTTCTTGAAAGTCTCAAGTGATGGCGCTCCCACAACTTCCGAGGGCAACTTCTGTTCCATGGGTGGATTGTTCTGTCAGAAAGTGTCTCCTTATTTCCAGGTTGAATCTCTCCTTGTTCACTTTCCATCCATTATTCCTTGTCTGGCCTTCGGGTGCTTTGGAAAATAGCTTGACCCCTTCCTCCTCTCTGTGGTAGCCCATCAAATATTGGAAGATGCTCTCCTGTCTCCCCTGGTTTTTCTCTTCCCTAGACTAGCCAGGCCCAGTTCCTGCAACCGTTCTTCATATGTTTTAGCCTCCAGTCCCCTCATCATCCTGGTTGCTCTTCTCTGCACTCTTTCTAGAGTCTCAACATCTTTTTTATAGTGTGGTGACCAAAACTGGATGCAGTATTCTAGGTGAGGTCTTACTAAGGCTTTGCGGAGTGGTATTAGTACCTCCCTTAATCTCGATTGTTAATGCAATTTAGGATTGCATTGGCTTTTTTGGCTGCTGCTGCACACTGCTGGCTCATATTTAGCTGGTTGTCCACTCAGACTCCAATATCCCTCTCACAGTTACTGCTATTAAGCCTGGTTTCACCCAGTCTGTATGTGTACTTTTGGTTTTTCCTGCCTAAGTGTCCAGCTTCAATATTTTCAACCCTATATGCCAGGGGTGTCTGACCTTCGTAAGACTTGTGGACTTCAACTCCCAGAATTCCTCAGCCAGATTTAGATTATTACCATCTGTGATGGCTGTATGTCAGCTAGCTCCCCAGAATGTCATTATTTCTTTAAACAATGGTCTGTTGAGTGTTCTAATTTGTCTGGGTCCAGTTCGTATGTCAAGTCATAACTGTGTTTTTAAACGGCAAGCTTTGTTTAAAAGAATAGACTGCTGGCTGGGGAATTCTGGGAGTTGAAGTCCACAAGACTTAAAGTTGCCAAGGTTGGAGACCCCTGTTCTAGAGAGCAACAGCAATTTTTCTCCCAATACTTTAATATCATTTCTCACCCCCCCATCTCCCATTGTAACTCTGTCCAAACAAAAGGAAAACTCCAATTGCTGTTGCTCACAGATTAAACTTGTTGCCCAACAAATCCATTCTAAAAGGTTGCACAAGACAGCAAACTGACTAAATGGGCTGGATTCATGCTATGCGATAAGCCAGAAACTAACCAACATTACAATTCACCCAAATAAATACGATACATGAATACAGCAATTAGGTTTGCAACAAAACTGGTTCATACGTGTTATGTGAACACATCCTTTCTGACTTTCGAACAGAGGTCTGCAACCTTGGCAACTTTAAAACTTGTGGACTTCCAGCTATACTGGCTGGAGAATTGTGGGAGTTGAAGTCCACAAATCTTAAAGTTGCCAAGTTTGGGGACCCCTGGACTAGAAAATGGAGTTCAAGGGATTAAGGCCAGGGTTTGTGTTCTCCATGCTGAACTCCACAAGTTGCTGATGTTATTTTTGTTAACTTTGGTTCCACCTGCCTAAACAGGGAATCGAACGCCTTCTGTCCCAAGGTGGTTGTGAACTGGAATAGCTGTGGCTGTTGGTGTGTGCATGAGCCCCAACCTTCTGCAAACAGATAGCAGGATGTGCGTGGAAGTCAGAGACATCTCGAACTACAACACAGCAATAAGTTTTGGAGCAACCTGGAATGCTGTCTATTGCCACAGAGTGTGTGACCTGATGCGTCTATATTTACTCTAGAGTAATTCCCTGTGAGATTTGTTTGGTGGGAGAAGTGGATTTCATTTGGGGCCATGAAGTGTGTCTTCACCTCTGCTTCAAAAGTAGAAATAAAGTTGTATCCCATCCTGAGTGGGATCCCCCATAATATCACTCATTCTCTATTTGCCCCCTTCTAGAAACTGTTTTCAACTCTCCTAGTCTAAGGTACAGCCCTGGGATTTCCTGGTGGTCCCCAATCCCAATAACAACCAGTTGGAGTCTTTTCTGATCAGCACAGCTTGCTAGCTAAAGAAGCCAAACTGGTCATTTCTTCTTCCAGCCTGACCCACCTCGCAAGGTTGTTGTGAGCATCAAAAGAGGAAACCCCGAGGTGAATGTCTGGGGGAAAGAAAGGCCAGGGACAAGGAGCGAAACAAAAGGGGGGTTCCTCAAAATTCCTGCCTTGACTTCTCCAAACCCCACTTCTGCAGGGCTCAGGACCAGGCTGGTACTCTGAGAACGTCTGGCAAAACGAGGCAGAACAAGAAGGAATGGATGGAAACGAATCAAGGAGAGAAACAACCTAAGGAGAAATTTTCTGATAGTGGGAACCATTAACCAGTGGAACAGCTTGCCTCCAGAAGTTGTGGGTGCTCCACCACGGAAGGTTTCCCAGAAGAGACTACACCAGGGGTCTCCAACCTTGGCCGCTTGAAGCCTGGAGGACTTCAACTCCCAGAATTCCCCAGCCAGCAAAGCGCCCCGTGGCTTCTTGGAAGGGAGCCCTGGCACTGGGAATGAACAGAAAGAACAGAGCTGGAAGGGGCCCTGGAGGTCTCAACTTGGCCCTAACCCCTGCTCCCAGATGCCGTGGCTTCTGGGTTGGAGTCCCCTGGCAAGTGGGAATGAGACTGCGAAAGAACAGAGCTGGAAGGGCCCCCTGGAGGTCTTCCTAGTCCAACCCCTGCTCAGAGGTGCTCCCCGTGAAGGGTTTTCCTGGAAAACCTTCCTCTGAGCAGGGGAGCGACCCCGTGGCTTCTGTTGGAAGGATTCCCTGGCACTGGGAATGAACGGCAGAACAGAGATTGGAAGAAGCCTCGAGGTCCCTTCGAGCTCTGTTCTTCCGTTCATTCCAGTGCCACCTTCAGATGCCGTGGCTTCTTGGAGGGAGCCCCTGGCACTGGGAATGAGCAGGGGTTGGACTAGAAGACCTCCAGGGCCCCTTCCAGCTCTGTTCTTTCGTTCATTCCCAGTGCCAGGGCTCCCCTCCAGAAGCCACGGCATCTGAGCAGGGGTTGGACTAGAAGACCTCCAGGGCCCCTTCCAGCTCTGTTCTTTCGTTCATTCCCAGTGCCAGGGCTCCCCTCCCAGAAGCCACGGCATCTGAGCAGGGGTTGGACTAGAAGACCTCGAGGGCCCCTTCCAGCTCTGTTCTTCCGTTCATTCCCAGTGCCAGGGCTCCCCTCCAAGAAGCCACAGGCATCTGAGCAGGGGTTGGACTAGAAGACCTCCAGGGCCCCTTCCAGCTCTGTTCTTCTGTTCATTCCCAGTGCCAGGGCTCCCCTCCAAGAAGCCACGGCATCTGAGCAGGGGTTGGACTAGAAGACCTCCAGGGCCCCTTCCAACTCTGTTCTTCTGTTCATTCCCAGTGCCAGGGCTCCCCTCCAAGAAGCCACGGCATCTGAGCAGGGGTTGGACTTCAACCTCGAGGGCCCCTTCCGACTCTGTTCTTGGTTCATTCCCAGTGCCAGGAGCTCCCTCCTCCAGAAGCCCCTTTCATCTGAGCAGGGGTTGGACTAGAAGACCTCAGCCCATTATTGACGCTCTGTTCTTCCGTTCATTCCAACCTTGGCCACTTTAAGCGGCTGGTGGGGCTTTAATTCCCAGAACTCCCCAGAAATTCTCTGTTCTTGAAGTCCAGTGCCAGGGCTCCTCCCAGAAGCCCCCAGGTTCATCTGAGCAGGGGTTGGACTAGAAGACCTCCAGGGCCCCTTCCGACTCGGTTCTTCCATTCATTCACAGTGCCAGGGCTCCCCTCCAAGAAGCCACGGCATCTGAGCAGGGGTTGGCTAGAAGACCTCCAGGGCCCCTTCCAGCTCTGTTCTTTCGTTCATTCCCAGTGCCAGGGCTCCCCTCCAGAAGCCACGGCATCTGAGCAGGGGTTGGACTAGAAGACCTCCAGGCCCCTTCCAGCTCTGTTCTTTCGTTCATTCCCAGTGCCAGGGCTCCCCTCCAAGAAGCCACGGCATCTGAGCAGGGGGTTGGACTAGAAGACCTCCAGGGCCCCTTCCAGCTCTGTTCTTCCGTTCATTCCCAGTGCCAGGGCTCCCCTCCCAGAAGCCACGGCATCTGAGCAGGGGGTTGGACTAGAAGACCTCCCTAGACCCCCTTTTCCCCCAACCCGTCTCATTCCGGCTCCGGCTGGCCTCCCTGCCCTCCTTTCCCCGGGGGTGGGGTGGGGTGGGGGGTGAAAGGGCGCGGAGAGAAGCCAGGCGGGGATCCGCGCCGTCCCCAAAGCGGCCGAGAGGCGTTTTCCTTTAAGAGGGAAGAAACCCGAGCGCTTGTTTGCGCAACCCTCCCGCGCCGCCAAAGTGTCTAGACTGGCACATGATGGGAGGGAGCCAATGACTCCGCGCTCGGCCAGGGGGCCCCGACCCGCTCCGGGCGGGAGAACAAAAAAAAAAAAAAAGAGGGCGGCGGCGGCGGCGGCGGTACAAGCAGCAGCAGCAGCAGCAGCGGCGGCGGCGGGCAGGGAGCGCCGCGATCGCCCGCCTCGCTCCTCCGGGGAAGCCGCCGCCGGGCTCCCCTCCGCGCGTGGACGGCCCCCAGTGCCGCCGCGGCGTCGCCGCTCCCGGCCCGGGACGGACGAGGAGGCGATTGCGGCGTCCGAGCCAGCTATGCCGGGCTCCTCCGGCCGGCGTCCGAGCCCGGGAGGCGGCCTCTTGCGGCTGTTGCCCGGCCAAGTCCGGCCAACTTGGTAAAGCGTGGCCGAGGAAGAAGAGCGCGCCACCCGACCCGACTCTCCCCTTCTCCCGCCCCGTCGTCGTCGAGGGAGCCGAGCCGGAGAGCAGCAGACCGAGCCGCTTGGAGGGGCGGCCTCCGGGCAAGGAGCCGTCGCGGGCTCGCCGGCGTCTTCTTCTTGCCGCAGAGAGAGAGAGAGAGAGAGCCGAGGGGCGGGCGGCGGCCCGGGCTGCTTCCCACGCGCCGTCGGCCTTTCGGGGCTGCCGCTCTATGCCGTTGCGGCGCTTCCTGATGCGGCAGCGCGGCTGCCGACCCTCGGCGCTTGGCTGGGCCGGCCGTGCGAGGCTTTGCTCCGGCCGCCGACGCCGCGGCGGTAGCAGCAGCAGCCCCAGCAGCAGCAGCAGCAGCAGCCGCCGACGCCGTCGCTGGCTCCCCTCCATGCGGCGCCCGCCCGGGAGGGTCTGACCCGGAGCCAGGCGAAGGGCAAAGCCCGGCCGAAGCGCATGTTCCGGTCCAAACGGGCAGGGCTTGTGCGGCGCCTTTGGAGAAGCCGGCTGCTCCCCGACGGCGGCGGCGGCGGCGGCGGAGGAGGAGATGCGGGCAAGAGCAGCAGCCTCCTCGGGCAGAGCGAGGAGCCCGGGAGCGGGAGCGAGGCCAGGCGGCCGGGGACCTGCGGAGGCGCCGTCGAGGAGCCGGCGGCGGGGTCCATGGTGCACGGCGACGGCGGCGGCGGCGACCTCGAGGAGGCGGCCGAGGCAGCGGCGCAGGAGGCGGAGAAGGAAGCCGGCGGGTGGGCTCCGGAGAGCGAGGCCCAGGCGGTCGGCTGCTGCCTCTTCAAGGAGCGGCCCTTGGACGGCGCCTCCTGCCTCGACGGCCGCTCCCGCCTGGCGCCGCCGCTGGAGCAGGAGCTGAACAGCCTCACCTACTCGCTCCTCAAGCGCCTCAAGGAGCGCGCCCTCGATAGCCTGCTGGAGGCCGTCGAGTCCCGCGGAGGGCTGCCCAGCGCCTGCGTCCTGGTCTCCCGGGCCGAGCTGGAGGTCAGGCTGGGCGGCCAGCCGGCCCCGCCGCAGCTGCTCCTGGGCAAACTCTTCCGCTGGCCGGACCTCCAGGGCCCCGCCGAGCTGAAGCCGCTGTGCGAGTGCCGGCGCTTCGGCCTCCCCGACGGGCCCACTGTCTGCTGCAACCCCTACCACTTCAGCCGGCTGTGCGGCTCAGGTAAGGCGGCTTGCCGGGCGCGGGACGGGGTGGTGGTGGTGGAAGGCTGGCGGGGGTCCCTGGGCCGCCCCCTCGGGCCCACCTGCACTCTCGCCCCGTGGGAAAGGGGACGGACGGGCACTTTAGTGAAGGTTGTGGGTCGGCCTTCCCTTGGTGTGAAGTTGTGATGTAGCCTGGCCAGACTAAACAAACCTGGTTATATAGGAGCAGGGACCTCCACTTTCCCAACAGACAGGGTGGAAGAAAGCTGGACTGGACAGATTCTGCCTGGTCTTAGCCAACATCTGTGCCTAAACCAGGAATCTCCAACCTTGGCCACTGGTTGGAGATTCCAACCTGGGGAAAGCTGGCTGGGTAATTGTGGGAGTTGAAGTCCGCCAGGCTTCCAGTGGCCAAGGTTGGAGACCCCTGCATTAGAGCAAAGCTGGATTGGGGAATTCTGGGAGTTGAAATCCCCCAGGCTTCCAGTGGCCAAGGTTGGGGACCCCTGCATTAGAGCAAAGCTGGCTGGGGAATTCTGGGAGTTGAAGTCCGCCAGGCTTCCAGTGGCCAAGGTTGGAGACCCTTGCATTAGAGCAAAGCTGGATTGGGAATTCTGGGAGTTGAAGCCCCCCAGGCTTCCAGTGGCCAAGGTTTGGAGACCCTTGCATTAGAGCAAAGCTGGATTGGGGAATTCTGGGAGTTGAAGTCCCCCAGGCTTCCAGTGGCCAAGGTTTGGAGACCCCTACTCTAATGTGAGTTGGAATCCTTCCATGCTGGCACTGAAAAAAGTTGGGACTCCCACCAAAAGCCATTTGGAAATGACAGGTTGGGGCAATGAAACCTCTGGAGACGGAGCTGCTGATGGGCCTGTCTGTTGGGCCACGGTCCCCCTCCCCTCCATTCTTTGTGCCATTTAAAACCCATCCCCCTTTTTGGCTCCCAAGCAGAAGGGGACTTCTGGGGAGGGGAGAGGATGGGCCTGGAAACAAAGGTCTCCCTCACCTCCTCTTGCACTCTGAACCAGGAGGACACCCTCCCCCCTCAATAACCCCCCCCCTCCCTTGCTTCCAGTCCCACTCACCTTGGGAATGCAGACCCCAACAGGTCTGGACAGGCGGAAGATTCTGCAGTCCTGCCTTGAGGGGCCCCCCAAGTACGTGAAGGGTGGGCGGGATTTGCCACCAAGTGATTTCCATCCCAGGAGGAGAAGTGGTGGTCTTCCTCTCTTTGAGCAGTGCTGGAGCCTTTGATAAAGAGCCGGCTGAGGATTTCATTGTGTTTTGAAAGTTTGATCCAAGTGCCTCTTTTGGGGTCCTTGCATATGTCTTCATAACCTAAAAGCATTTGCAGGCTGCTCTTCTGCTTCTTCACAGCATAGTCCTTGTGGGGTTTGGCAGCTTCCTTTTTTCTGCACTTTTTCTTCAGCTGGAAATGGGAAGCTTAAATTCACGGTGAAAATGAGAAGTTATGGTTTCTGGCAAAGCGGCATTTAAGAAGAGTCGTTTTGGAAGTCTCTTGTAAAGACGGGTGACCTACTTTTATCATCCTCTCCAATTCCCTTTAAAAGGGGGGTCTTGGGAGGCAAATGTCTTCAGGAAACATTTGCCATATCAGCCCCCCTGGGGTGGCGCACCATCTGTGTGTCCTTAGCTCAATTTTGCGCTGACCCAAGACTTTTTCATCCGTGGAGATGCTTCACGTGGGAACTGGAACATCTATCTAGTAGTGCCTTGGATGGGTGAATTACATCGCTGGTAGAAGCTTCCCTCCTTCCCTGGAGGCAGAGAACTTCTCCTTTGTAAACACTGAGCATGCTGGAAGCATTCAACCCCATACAGTTTGTCTGCTCTCATCTTCTGGTACCATGGGTTGCATTATACAGGGAGTTTCGTGCCCTTGTTGGAGTCTGATTCTGAGGGGAGGTCGAGCAGCTGACAAGGGAGTGGGAGTGTGGCTCCCGTGGCTGTGGAAGAAACGGGGGGGGGCAAAGTCCAGCTGGGCATTCAGAGGAAGACCCAGGCCCATCCCCTCTTCATCCTAGGGCATGCAAGGAGGAACGGAGAAGGGAGCAACGTGGCTTGGGAGAGAGAAAAGGGCCCTGATCCCTTTCACTAGTTGCAGCTGGGAGAACAGTGGGGCGTTCGCACACAGTACCTTGCTGGAAGCAAAGCCTGCATTATCTTGGTCGAGGCTTATCTGAGTTTTGGCATCCTCCCAACTGTGGCTGCTTGTGTTACCCTTTGAAAGCCTGCAATTTTATCATCCTGGCCTGTCGTGTTAATTTCTTCAGTGAGGTTTGTGTTGGGATTTTTTTTATTTCTAATTATCTTTACTTTGGGTTCGGTCTGTATTTCTGCCCTTGGTAGACTGTTTTTTGAAGAAGTTGTTATCCAGCCAAGGATAATTGGACATTGGGGCCAATTTGGGGGCATTAAAGGGAATTTATTCTGCTTTCGTGACTTTGTTATTTTTGTGTCACAACAGTTCCTTTAATGTTTCCATTCAAAGTTACATCCTGGAGAAAAGTGATTTGTGACAGTTTTTCACACTTAATGACCATTGCAACATCCCTTATAGTCACACAATCAAAATTCAGGCGCTGATTCACATTTATGACGGTTGCAATGTCCTGGGGGGTCATGTGATCCACTGTTGCAACCTTCTGAAAAGCAGAAGTCAATGCCAGATTCACTTAACAACGGTGTTACTAATTTAACAACCGCAGCGACTCACTTAACAAGTGTGGCAAGAACGGTTGTAAAACGGGTCAAAATTCACTTAATACCTGTCTCACTTAGCAACAGAAATTTTGGGCTCCGTTGTGGTCGTAAGTTTAGGATTGTCTACCATGCTTTCTTTTAAGCAAGGTGTGTGTGTGTGTGTGTGTGTGTGTGATGGTTGTAGGTGAGATGGGCAGCCATGGAAATCAAATCTGTAAATAAACCAAGAGACCAGTTTACCCTTTGAACTAAGCCTGGAAAAAGGTAGAGTCTAGGAAGCCACATTTTGGCTTGATCCTAACATTGAAGCCATGGTTTGGATGTCTGGAAAATTCCGTATCCAGACAACTTGAAAGACCCCAAGTCCCAAACCTGCAGTGCTGTCTCGTGGGAGCTTTCAGCAAGTCAGAGAGTCACACCCAGTTCTTGGGAAATCAAGAACAGGAACATGCATCAATCCCAAATGGAGCCTTCAACACGCACTGCTACTTTGTGGCAACTTCTTGCTGGTTTTTATTCCTTCACTGAATTGAGGTCCTGCCTTTTGCTCCTTTTCGAAAGGAGGGGATTTCTCTCCCTGAGTTTATGACCCCAACCACAGTTCCTGTGAAATGGATTAAGGAAAATAATAAGATTGGGCCCAAGCCACCTACCTGAATTTCTGTATGTCATAAGGCTGATGACTTAAGTCCTAGTTCAGTGTTTCTCAACTTTGACAGCTTGAAGATGGATGAACTTCTTTTTTTTTTATTTTTTATTTTATTGTATAAATTTTATTGAATAAACATTAAAAACAATGGAACATAGTGCGACTTTCTTGCCCATCATTTTGGCCTTACAAGCTATAGTATAGAGATACACATAACAATTAATTTCCTTTTTCCCTTATGTTGTTAGTATAGTGCTAGCTGCATATTATTTCTATCTACATTTATTTACATTTACATACAATTATATGCATATTTACAACCATCTTTTATACTCATGCACTCGTATCATCTCATATTTGTTCATTATATTCCATTCTCTTTGGTTTACAAAACTTTCATTCCTATAAAGCGTCAACCCCTTCTTTCTTTTTCCTTGTCTCCAGCCATTGATACATTTTACTCCAGACCTCATAATAATCTGTCTCACCCTTATCTTTGATTTCTAAAGTAAGCCTGTCCATCTCTGCACAGACTAATATTTTCCTTATTATTTCACTTTCTGTAGGGGTATCTTCATTCTTCTAGTTTTGGGCATACACCAATCTCACAGCTGTTATTATATGTATCATTAAGTATATTGTTCCTTTACTGTATTTCTCATTAATAATTCCCAGTAAGAATGTTTCTGGTCTGAACTCTACTTTCTGGTTAATTATCTCTTCTACTCAAACCTTTATTTTCCACCAGAAGATGGGTGAACTTCAACTCCCAGAATGGCTGGGGAATGCTGGGAGTTGAAGTTCACCCAACTTCAAGTTTTATTTATTTTATTTATTTATTTATTTTGTCAAGCAATTATAAGATAACAGGTATAAGTATAAACATAGTTATGGATACATGGATACATATAAGAAAAATAATAAAAGAAACAATAGGACAGGGACGGTAGGCATGTTGGTGCGCTTATGCACGCCCCCTACAGACCTCTTAGGAAAGGGGTGAGGTCAATAGTAGACAGTCTAAGGTTAAAGTTTTTGGGGTTTGGGGAAGAAACCACAGAGTCAGGTAGAGTATTCCAGACATTGACCCCTCTGTTGCTGAAGTCGTATTTCCTGCAATCAAGTTTGGTGCGGTTAACCTTGAGTTTGTATCTATTGTGTGCTCTTGTGTTGTTATGGTTGAAGCTGAAGTATTCATTGACAGGTAGGACATTGCAATGTATGATTTTATATACTATACTTAGATCGGACCGAAGACGGCGTAGTTCTAGGTTTTCTAAGTCTTTCGAGTCTGGTGGCATAAGCTCTTCTGCAATGAGTAGAGGAGTGGAGAACTCTTCTTGTGAAATATTTCTGGACTTTCTCAACTGTGTTAATATCAGATACGTAATGCGGGTTCCAGACTGATGAGCTTGCCAAGGTTGATAAACATTGCCCCAAGTCATCACCTACCATCCCAGCAACTGACAGCACCTTTCATAGCATTGCCCAGCCACTGTTGCTGATATAAAGGTGTCTACAATGAAATTTGGATGGCTTTAAAGCAGCAGTTTTCAGCCTTGGCCACTTCCAGATGTGTGGACTTCCAACTCCCAGAATTCCTCAGCTGACCAAGGTTGAGAAACACTGCACCAGAAGATACTCTAAGAAGTCACCCATACATGAATGATTTTCATCCAATAATTGGACCACTGCTAAACTTGATTCTCTGGCTGTGCTTTGCTACTAAGACTGGACAGTGTTTGCACACTTGCTTTAGGAATTGAGCACGTTTGTGCCATGTTAAAGAAATCTCCCCTCCACACACACATCTGGCATGTTCACACCTGAAGGACACGAGGGCTTTAAGAGATTTATGCAGCCTGCATCTATCCTGAAGTTGCTACCCAATTGCAATTTTTAATGTGAGATAAGAAAACTGCTCAGCGTAATGAGACTTAATTGCAAAAAATAGTTTTACCAAACTTGGGTGAGTTTTGGGAGTGCATCTTAAATCTTCCCCCATGGAAAGTTATACATCTCTGATCTCGGAAGACCATCCATTTCCCATATGACATGGGTTTATATTTATTTATATTTGATCATCTCTTGGTTTTATTGTTGTCTTGAAACTGGGTCAGTCGTGATTCTTTAAGAATCCAATGTCAGTGTAAACTTTGTGCATAGCTGCAGCTAGTTTTACACACAACAGTTAATGCTTGATTTGCCTTTGAGGAATTCCCAGATAAAGCCTGTTGTGTTTTAGAGATTTTTTTGGGTTTTTTTTTTTTTTTTTTGTGGCTTGAAGGGGTGCCTGAATGTTGCCAGTATCTCAAGCAAAGAGGGAGGAAGGAGAAGAGGGAAGGGAAAGAAAGAAAGAAAGAAAGAAAGAAAGAAAGAAAGAAAGAAAGAAAGAAAGAAAGAAAGAAAGAAAGAAAGAAAGAAAGAAGAAATGAGAATGACAGGGAGGGAGGCAGGGAAGGAGGGAGGAGAAGAGGGGAGGGAAAGAAAGAAAAAGAAAAGAAAAAGAAAGAAAGAAAGAAAGAAAGAAAGAAAGAAAGAAAGAAAGAAAGAAAGAAAGAAAGAAAGAAGAAATGAGAATGACAGGGAGGGAGGCAGGGAGGGAGGAAGGAGAAGAGGGAGGGAATAGCAAGAGAGAGAGAGAGAGAGAGAGAGAGACCTACAGCAAATGGAGTATCCAAAAAGTCCTACAGCAAATGGACTGTCTTTCTGTCCTCTGTGTAAGCTCAGGGAGTGATTTGGGATGGACACCCTCAACCTCTTTAGATAAACATTTGGGAGCCTATAAACATTGCCTGAAACCCCACTCCTTCCCAAAACGATTAGGAATAAGGAATGTGTAATTCTGTTCTAGCTCTCCCCCCAAAAAGGGACATGACTTTTCTCTCCATCTCATCTTTCTGCTTCTGGATTCATGGTAAATGCTGCTTTCGACCAGGCATTGTTTCGTGCAGGGCCCAGCACACACAGTTTATACCAGGGGTCCCCAAACTTGGCAACTTAAAAGACTTGTGGACTTCAACTTCCAGAAATTCTGAAAGTTGAAGTCCACAAGTCTTAAAGTTGCCAAGTTTGGAGACCTCTGGTTTATACTAAAAGGCCTTTAACAGCCATGGGGGGTAGATTTCCATTCAGTCCCAGTCTGGCTGCAGACAATACTTCACAGGAGGATCAACAACTTGGGGCCTTGCAGATGTTGCCGAACCACAATTGCTGGGTTCCCTCCTCCTTGGTCCAGCTGGTCTGGCTCCTGTGTCTCTGACTCAACACCCGTTGGGTGGCCATCCCACTCACCATCCCCACTCCTGCACAATCCACGGGCTTTGGAACTGGTGGAACCTGGTGGCTGAAAAATGATAAAGGAAGATCTCACTGATTAACTTGGCCCACTCTTGGACAGAATAACAAGGTGGGAAAGGGACCTTGGAGGTCTTCTAGTCCAGCCCCCTGCTCAAGCAGGAGACCTGGTAGTAGCTATCCAGTCTCTTTTTAAAAGCCTCCACCCACAACCTCTGGAGACAAGTTATTCCACGGGTTAATTGTTCTCACTGTGAAGAAATTTCTCCTCCGTTCTTGGTTGCTTCTCGCCTTGATCAGTTTCCATCTGTTACTCCTGCTTTGAAGAATAGGTCGACCCCACCTCTTTTTGGTGGGAGCCCCTCAAATATTGGAAGGCAACTATCATTGTCACCCATCATCCTTGTTTCTGTTAGATTAGACCAACCCAGTTCCTGCAACCGTTCTTCTCATGTTTTATCCTCCAGTCACCATGTCCCTGGCAGGATCCATGCATGATTAAATGAACGTTGAGCCCTTCGAACAATTCACTGAAATAAAAAGTATGATTTATGCAAAAACCTAAAAGCCTGAGCAAGGCTTGTGTTTGTTTGCATTTTACTTGGAAGGATGGGTCCTCTGTCTGACAGTCTCTCCCTCCCTGGAAATCTTTTTCCAAATTCCCCACAAGGAGAAGAATCCGAAACCTGCAGCTCCGGCTGGATTCCAGCCAGCAAAGAGTTAAACTTTTCTATCAGGGGGCTGGTATTAAAAAGAAGAAAGCAAAAAAAAGAAAAAAACCCGATTTCCCTGAGAAAGAGGGTGAGGGGAAACTTTTTGCAGGGAATGGGATCTGTTAGATTCCAGGCTGGCTGGGCAAGAGGAGAGACCCATAATAAAGGCCCCCGGAAGCCAGGAGGATCCGCAGCTCCTACTTAAGTGCAATTAGATTCTTTTCTTGGGGCTGAACTAAAAAAAAGAAAGAAAGAAAGAAAGAAATCTTGTTTTGCTTGCTTAGCTGAAAGTTTTCTGCAGAAGGGGAAAGTAAAAACAAGGGAAGGGAAAGCAGAATGCACCTTTTGCAAAAGGTGCTTTCCCTTTTCCTGCTTGGGGTCGCCCTGGGAACAGCCTTGCCCCCCCTTTCCACAGCAGGCAAACCAGCATCCCCCCTGCACAGGCGGCTGGAGCCAAATAGCTGCTGTTCACTGGAGCAGGGCTAAATCCAAGGGAGGGAAGGAGGGAGGCAGGCCGGCCAACAACCAGGGCTTGCCTAAGTTCTTCCCTTGCTTTTTGACAGGAAGGAGCCCTTAACTTGGATGGGCGGTATTTCTAAAAGGCGGCATCGGAGAGAGAATCAATCAATCAGACTAGAGCTGGAAGGGACCCCCCAGAGGTCTTCTAGTCCAACCCCCTGCTCGAGCAGGAGAACCTGTATCATTTCAGACAGGTGGCTGCCCAGTCTCTTCTTAAAAGCCCCCAGTGATGGAGCAGCCACAATTTATGGAGGGAATCTTTTCCACTGGTTAATTTTTCCTCCCTGTTCAGAAGTTCATCCTGAATTCCAGGTTGCTTCTCCCTTTGATTAGTTTCCAGCCCTTGTTTCTTGTCCTGCCCTCTGGGGCTTTGGAAAATAAGTGGACCCCCTCTCCTCTTTGTGGCAGCTCCTCAAATACTGGAGTACGGCTATTATGTCACCCCGAGTCCGTCTTTTCTCTAGACTAGACATACCCAGTTCCTGCATATGTTTTTGTCCTCAGGCCTTGAATCGTCTTAGTTGCTCTTCTCTGCACTTTTTCCAAAGTCTCAACTTCTTCTTCTTTTTTTTTTTTTGGTAATGTGGTGACCAAAACTGTTCCGGGGTGGCCTTACTAAGGATTCATAAAGTGGTACTGATACTTCATGTGATTTTGATTCTGTGCCTCTGTTTATATAACCCAGGATTGCGTTCGCTATTTTGGCTGTTGAAAACCCCTGATGAGAGCTTGAGTTTGGAAGACCGACCCCCCCCTGGCTTTTTCCTCAACCTTTTCAAACTTTCTAAAGCTTTGGAGAATCGACTCCCATCATCCTCCACCTTGTAAAATTGTAGCTTTTCCTTCCTTCCTTCCTTCCTTCCTTCCTTCCTTCCTTCCTTCCTTCCTTCCTTCCTTCCTTCCTTCCTTCCTTCCTTCCTTCCCTCTTTCCTTCCTTTCCTTCTTCCTTCCTTCCTTCCTTCCTTCCTTCCTTCCCCTCTTTATTTCTTTCTTCCTTCCTTCCTTCATCTTTCTTTCATCTTCTTTCCGTGTTCCTTCCTTCCTTCCTTCCTTCCTTCCTTCTTCCTTCTTCCTTCCTTTTATTTTCCCTTTCCTTCTTTCCTCCTTCCTGTTTCCTTCCTTCCTTCCTTCCTTCCTTCCTTCTTTCCTTTTCATCTTTCTTTCCATCTTTCTTTCTGTCTTCCTTCCTTTCTTTCTTTCTTTCTTTCTTTCCTGTGGCAATTGTGTCCCGAAAATTACAGGTAGTCCTGAACTTGCAACAGTTGGTGTAGTGACTGTTCAAAGTTACAATGGGGCTGGAAAAAAAAGTGGCTTATGACCATTTTTCTCCACTTTATGTCTGCTACAGCATCCCTATGGTCACGTGACCAGAATTCACTTGGCAAGGGATTCATATTTATAACGGTTGCCGTGTCCTGAGGGGTCAGCTGATGATCCCCTTTTTGGGGGACCTTCTGTCAGGCAAAGTCAGTGGGGAAGCCAGATTCACTTAACAGCCGTGTCACTAACTGAATCACTGCAGTGATTCACTTAACAACGGTGGCAGGAAAAGGACGTGAAACGGGGTAAAACTCACTTAACAACTATCTCACTTAGCAACAGAGATTTTGGGCTCCATTGTAGTCGTACGTACGTCAAGGACTACCTGTGCTGTTTTTTTTCATTGCAACAAAAAGTTTCCGACCTTGGCCACCTTCCAAGACCTCTGTGGTCTTCAACTCCCAGAATTCCCCTGGCTGAGGAATTCTGGGAGTTGAAGTCCACCGGTCTTAAAGTTGCCAGGGTTGGAAATCCCTGGATTATAGCCGAAAGAGAGAAAGGTTGTTTTTTTGGGGGTTTACAGAAAAAACACACTGGTTTCTTCAGGCGAAAACAGATGGGAATTGGGGAGAAGCCCCACGTAGGCAGCAAATCCCCCTCTCTCTTTTTGGCCAGGCATTTATTCCCCCCCTTTCAACTGAGATCATTTTCAAGTTGCGCTTGGGAGGGGAGCTTCCCCTTCTCTCTGAAGAGTTTCTCCTCCACCCACCCCCCTAAACCCACTATTTAGGTGAAGAAGTGGTGATAATATGCAGTTTGCATTTGGCTGGCGCCAGTTTGACTGGCCCTTCTATCTGACGGCCCGTCTTAAAGCAACAGCGCCTCTTATTTTTAAAAGCCAATCTTTATGGCAAGCCAGGGTTTGTGTGTGTGTGTGCGTTTGTGTTTTAAACCTCTCCTTTTGCAAACGTGTTTCTCAAACTTGCCAAACCTGTACAGGAGAAGAAGAACCAGCTTACCTGAGCCGGAATGTCTTGGTTTTTATGAATTTTTTCTCTTGCTCCAGTCATATAATAATGCGAATTAGAGGAGGAACGGAGGAAGAATCCAGGAAAATGTTTCTTGGATGCAACTTGTGATAGCCTCCATCTCATAAGCATGTTTGTGAAAGGCTGTTTTCTGTCTATCTTTTTTTTTAAAATGTCATTTAAAATAGGGAACCCAGAGACCCTAACATTACTGTTAGCAATTTTCCTTTTTCTCAGCGCTGCAAGTTGATTAGGAAATGAGCTTTCCTTCATTTTATTTTTGTTTGTTTGTTTTGCAGTACCAATGTCGTTTCCCCCGCCTCTTGTTATGCTCTGAATTCAGTCTTTTGTATCTTTCCTATCGGGAGGGATGGAATTCTTTCCCCTGACTATTCCTGAGACACCAAATACCAAGTTCCTTGTAATAGAGGCAACAGAAACTTAAGGAGGAAAGTTTTGGCTGTCTTGAGCCTGGCTGGACATATCCGGAGGAAATGTTGCTCCTGCCAAAAAAGTGACAGTGTTGTTAGGAATGTTTTCTGCTTCAGAGTTAAACCAGTTTTGTTTGGTAGCCAGTTTTGACTATTTTAGTTCCCTGCTGAGCCTCTGGGGCTGTGTTTACCCAGTGCAAAATAATAGGTGGTTTTGCTGAATGAGCTCAGTTGCACATATTCTTAAAACACCTGAACCATCCATCAAAACCTTCTTGGTTGGATTTGCACAGCATGGCAATCCTTTCACCCCAGTGCATTTTAGGCTGTGTGTTGTGCAAAAGCCAACTCTTTTGTAAACCACAATTAAAGACCCTTTGAGGCTCTTGAAAGGAGGGGAAAATGGCACTTACTGGATTCACATGTTGTCCTAAACCAGAGCTCCCCAAACTTGGCAACTTTTAGACTGGTGGACTTCAACTCCCAGAATTCTCCAGCCAGCATAGCTGGAAGTTGAGGTCCACCAGTCTTAAAGTTGCCAAGTTTGGAGACCTCTGTCCTAAACCATGATTCCGTTTGCTTGGTCTGGATTCGGTGCGTTGTGCAAACGAAGACTCCGTCTCTAATGAACCATGCCTTAATATAGCATGTGAATGTGCCATTATTGGCTGAAAACCGTGTTAAGAGGCTCTGCATTCTTGTATTGCTGGAACTGTGAGATCTTTTGACTTCAGCAAAAGATGGTAGTTTTCCAGGCGCACGGGGAATAAATTCTAAATTTGGGGGCTACCTCTTCAGCTGACACGGAGAAAAGTAACTACAGGTAGTCCTTGACTTCCAACAGCTCATTTAGTAACCGTTCAAAGTTTACAACAGCACTGACAGATGTGACTTATGACCATTTTTCACAGTTACAGCTTTTGCACTATCCCCATAATCTTGTAATCAAAATTAAAATGCTTGGCAACTGGTTCATCTTTATGTCAGTCATGTAAATCACCTTTTACGACTTTCTGACAAGCAAAGTCAATGGGGAAGCCAGATTCACTTAACAACCAGGTTGCTAACTTAACAACTGCAGTGGTTCACTTAACAACGGTGGCGGGAAATGTCATAAAACGGCAATAAAATGTCACAAAACTCTCTTAACAAATGTCTCGCTTAACAGCAGAAATTTTAGGTTTTAGGGCTACCAATTACAGGGTGGATCATATTCCTTGTGAGGATCCAGCCAACTTAAAACTATGTTTCATTTGGTGGGATTGTTGTAGAGTAAATGAACTTGAAAATTGCAAGCTGTAGTTTCTCTTTAAGGCATATTTGGTGGTATGAACACTATGCTAAATCCATGTAACTGATGTATTCTACGTATTGCGCAAGAGACGAAGCGCCTATGCCATCTTATGATTGAACATTATGGTTTGCTTGATGCAACATGCTAAGACAGTATTTCTCCACCTTGGCCGTTTGAAGATAGGTGGACTTCAACTTCTTGGAGTTGAAGTCCACACGCATCTTCAAACAACCCAGGTTGAGAAATGCCATGCTAAGGACAATCTTAGGGTTCTTAGGAAAGGCTGACTCATAGTCTACCCTATCCCAATTTAGTCAAGTGTTGGGTCAACCAAGCAAGGGAACTTTGGATGGAGGGTTATTTGTGGCCCATGGAAGTCTTCTACTCATAGGAATTGCATGCATCTAAACTAGGGGTCCCCAAACTTGGCCACTTCAAGACTTGTGGACTTCAATTCCCAGAATTCTGGGAGTTGAAGTCTGCAAGTCTTAAAGTGGCCAAGGTTGGAGACCTCTGATCTCAACCCTGTAGCTTGGCAAGGGAAGTTGAGTGGGTTATTCTGCTTCCTGTCAACGGAAGTATATTTTAATATATGTGAGCTTCTGATCAATATCCCATCCTTTGTTCAATTAGAAGTGACTTCATTGAGATCGAAACCACCTTTCTGAAAACTTGATTTGTCTCCTTTTTCTTTTTCAGAATCACCTCCCCCTCCTTATTCCCGGCTGTCTCCAAAGGATGAGCAAAAGCCATTGAGTAAGTATGTTCTTCACCCTGACTTCCCTCCTCCAGTTTTCTGAGCGTTAGTAAGAGCGTTCCACTTGTGGTGTCCAGAACCGGAAACCTGTATTTTGTGGGCAACTTTTGTACTCTTTTTCCAAAAGGAAGATGGCCACCTTTGGCTTTTCCCTCTGTGTGTCATGCAAAACTTAGACATAAAACATAGAATAACAGGGTTGGAAGGGACCTTGGAGGTCTTGACCCTATACCGTCTCGGACAAACGGCTGTCCAGTCTCTTTTTGAAAACCTCCAGTGATGGAGCAGCCACAACTTCTGGAGGTAGGTCATTCCACTGGTTAATTGTCCTCACTGGCAGGAAATTTATCTTTTAATTCTGGGTTGCTTCTCTCCTTGGTTAGTTTTTCATCCATTGTTTCTTTTCCTGCCCTCTGGTGCTTTGGAAAATAGTTTGATCCTCCCATCTTCAAGGGCTTGTACAGTGAAGTACATGGAAGGCTTGTAACCAGGGGTGGACTTCAAAAATTTTAGTAACGGGTTCTTTGCCAGGTTGCTGGGTGGGCGTGGCCTAGTTGGCCTCCTGCACCACGGCGGGGGGGGTGGGTATTTTTGCCCTCCCCGGACTCCAGAGGCTTTCCTCGTGCCTCCGGGAGGGCAAAAACAGCCTCCCCAGGCTCCGGAAGCCCTCCGGAGGCCGGAAACAGGCCCAGTTCCGGCCTTCTCAAACTTCTGAGAGGCCCGTTTTTTGCCCTCCCCTAGCCTCTGTGGGGACTCCTGGGTTGGCCAAAGGGTTCCTGTGCCCAAAGTTTCTGAAGGAATTTAAGATGTGAAAGTTGCATTAGGACTCCCAGTTCCCATCCGCCAGCTAGAGATGCCTGGTCAGTGTGAAACAGAAGGGCCGGCTTACAGGTAGTCCTTGACCTACCATCACAATTGAGTCCAACATTTCTGTGGCTAAGCAAGGCAATTGTCATGTCCCTGTCGGAATCTGATTCCGAGGGGGAGGCTGAGCAGCTGACAGGGAGTGGGAGTCCATTGGCTGTGGAAAAAATGGGAAGGGCAAAGTCCGGCTGGGCAGAGCAGGGGAGAGGGAGAGCAAGGGAGAGGGAATTCAGAGGAAAGTCCAGGCCCACCCCCTCTTCATCCTAGGGCATGCAGGGAGGAACTGAGAAGGGAGCAACATGAGTTGCGTGGCTTGCGGGGGAGGAAAGGGCCCTGATTCCCTTCATTAGCTGTAGCTGGGAACACAGTGTTTAAAAAGGGAAGTTGCGCACAGCAAGTTGTTGAGAGCAAATCGTGAGTTATCTGTTATTGTCGAGGCTTATCTGTGTTCCTGGCATCTTTCCAACTATGTGTGTTTTGTTGGCCTTTGAAGCAATTCCTCCTCCTGCCCTGTCCAGTTAATTGCTGCAGCACGATTTTGTGGATTTTTAGTTACAGTTTGTATGTACTTTGTTTTCGGACTGAATTTCCTCCACTTGAAGACTATTCTTGGGAGAATTTTTTTCTCCAGTCGAAGGTAACTGGACATTGGGGGCAAAGTTGGAGGTATTAAAGGGACTTTTCTTACTTCTGTGACTGTGTTGCCTTTGTGCCAAGCCCCAGGTCATCATAGCAATTGTTAAGTGGGTCACGCCTTTTTTGCCACAGTTGTTAAGCCAAATTGTAGCAGTTAAGTGAATCATGCAGTCGTTAAAGCAAATCTGGCCCTCCTCCATAGTCTTTGCTGGCTGGGAAAGTTACAAATCTTGATCCAATGACCTCGGGACAGGACCACAGTTCTAAATACACGCCAGTTGCGCAATGCCTGAATTTGGATCAATTTGTATTGTGTCCACTCTGGATAATAACGGTAGACAGGAAACTCTGAGTTCATGTATCGGAACTCTGCTTTTTGAACCAGCAGGATTGAAAAGAAAAAGGGAAAACGCACAAAATCATTAATTGATTTTGGACCCGGTTTTTAGAGCATATTTTTAAAACAAGTGGCACCAAGTGCAGGAGAGAGAGAGAGAGAGAGAGAGAGGGAGAGACTTAACAAAAGACTTTTAACTTGTTAAAACAAAGTTTTCTTGGTCTTGGGGGAGGAAGGAAGGAAGGAAACAAGAATAAACAGCTTCAAGAATTTTAATAGTGATAATTAAGTTAGAGTAACAATGAGTTGTTTGGAGGCTTAGTGTAACCTTAGCCAGGGCGCTCCAAGTTCCTACTTGTTCAATCCACTCAACCTTGGATTATTTTGGAGGTCCAAATCCTGCCCGTGTTTGTGCCTTGCTCTTCCTTAGTATCCACCGTTGGCATCTCTGGTGAGGTTAGGAATAAAAACCTTGGCGAACTGCAGTCCCACATCTTAGCAGAAAAGACAGACTGTTTTGCCCTGAAAAAAAAAAAAAACAGTTTTTCAGGGCAAAACAGCTATAAATAGCTATATTACAGGTAGTCCTTGACTTATAACAGTTCGTTTAGTGACTGCTCAAGGTTACAGCACTGAAAAAAAAAAGATTTACAACCAGTTTTCACACAACTGCAGCATCTCTGTGGTTACCTGATCAAAATTTGGACACTTGACAATTGGTTCATATTTATGACAGTTGCCATGTCCCAGGATCATGTGATCCCTTTTTGGGATCTTCTCAGAAGCAAAGTCAACAGGGAAGCCAGATTTACTTAACCACGTCACTAACTTAACCACTGCAATGATTCACACTTAACAAGTGTGGCAAGAAAGGACATAAAATGGAGCAAAACTCACTTAACAGCTGTCTTGTTTTGCAATGGGGATTTTGGCCTCAGTTATGGTCATAGGTGGAGGACTAACTACATTTTTTTCCATTTATTGATGTCTTAAGACAGGGGTCCTCAAACTTGGCAACTTTAAGACTTGTGGACTTCAACTCCCAGAATTCTTCAGCCAGCATAGCTGGCTGGAGAATTCTGGGAGTTGAAGTCCACAAGTCTTAAAGTTACTAAGTTTGGAGACCTCTGTCTTAAAAGCTAGCCAGAGTTACTGTTTTGTTCTTGCTAGGAAAAAAGTGATTCTTCCTTTGGGATGGGCTGGAAAAGGTTTTCTTTAAAGGCCTCTGCAAAGATAAGGATTGGTTGCTAGTGTTATGGGTTAGTTCCCTTCCCCCAACTTCCTTGCTTCTTCCTTTAAAACGAAACAGCAGTATTTTGTGATTAGGATTAAGGCTTGATTTCCTATATTTTCATGAAGAGAGCTACTTAAAAGTCAGCCAGGCAAGAAGGCAGGAGCAGAAAAAGCGGCAGTTGCCTCTAGGTTCACACGTTGCGTTAAACCGCAGCTTGTTTTAACTATTGTTTGTTGAAAAAAAAAAAGGCACGTCCTTTCACTTTCTCTCTTGTAAACCATGATTTGAAATGATGCCTATGGGTCAAATGAAGACTTTTGCAGAATAAACCAAGAGCTGTGCGGTGTTTTGGATTTGACTCCAAAAAGATGTTCGTGAGCTAAAGTACAGATCCTGTCTGAATCTTCTGAAAGCAGCCGTGTCCTTTCTCAGAGGTTAAAACCTTTGTTCAATTCAGAGAAGAGCAACTAAGATGATCAAAGGTCTGGAGACCCAAACACATGAAGAACCATTGGCAGGTTTTGGGTCTGGCTAGTCTAAAGAAAAGAAGAATTACGGGCGACATGATAGCAGTGTTTCAGTATTTGAGAGGCTGCCACAAAGAAGAGGGGGCTCAACTTATTTTCCAAAGCACCTGAGGGCAGGACAAGAAACGATGGATGGAAACTAATCAGAGAGAAGGAACCTGGAATTAAGAAGAAACTTCCCAACAGTGAGGACAATTAACCAGTGGGACAGCCCGCCACCAGAAATTGTGGCTGCTCCATCCCTGGAGGTTTCTAAGAAGAGACTGGACAGCCACTTGTCTGAGATGGTATAGGTTCTCCTGCTTGAGGAGGGGGCTGGACTAGAAGACCTCCAAGGCCCCTCCAGCTTATTCTACTTCTACCTCTACTCTATTCTCTGCTTCCAGCTGTTTTCTGGGATCCCAGAAAACAATGTGGCTGCTTTATGGAGAAGCAGATAAGTCCCTCGCACAGGTGTGAAAGCACCTTTGAGGAATTGAATCAGAACCATTGCGCAGCCCTTGGGGGGGAAATGCTTCTTGGGATGGTTAAAATTATTGGCCACTTTGGAAATAACATGTGCCCTTTTTCCTCTGCTTCCTAGACCTTTCAAATTCCACATTGTCCTACACTGAAACGGGGGCTACAAATTCACCCAACCTCATCGCCAGAGACTTTTCTGGTAGGTAGATTTTTTCATGTGTGCGATACTTTCCGAAGAAAAATACCTTGTGTCTGCGGAGATCCTCAATCATCCAGTTGTCCCAAAGGTCAGAGCACAAAAGGCAACTGGGATGTCTTTGTTTTTGCTTGAAGATGTTTCGCTTTCTCATCCAAGAAGCTTCTTCAGTTCTGGAGATCTGAAGAAGCTTCTTGGATGAGAAGCGAAACATCTGCAAGCCAAACCACAAGCAAAAACCAAGAAAGTCCAGTTGCCTTTTGAAAAAAAAAAAAAGAACCTTTGGGACTTTGGGTACTAAAACAGCAAACAAAAGTGGTCACAATGTTAAATAACAGGAATCAAAATACCTTCACAAGAAAAAGCTAGTTAATATACAGGTAAGTCCTCAATCTGCAGTGGTTCATTTAGCGACCATTCAACGTTACAGCAGCACCGAAAATAGTGAGTTAGGACTGTTTTTCACAGTTTATGACCATTGTAGAAATCCTCATGTGTAATAAATGCAGACGGCTGAGGCTTCATTTAACATCTTTATAAACATATTAAATAAATTTTACAATGCCAGTTGTAGATTTCTCCACCATGGAGCAAACTCAAACAGAAACATCTTGCAAGCAACTTTCAGCAGCAGTAGCAGCTCAGAAACAGATTCACTTTTTTCACAAATCAGTTTCACTTTAGTTCAGCAGGCAAGCAGAGGAGAGAAGCCGTTTCACTTTCAGTAGACAGACTCAGAGCTCAGCATAGCTGCAGAGCTTAATATAGAGCCACGCCTAGGCTACTTCTAGTTTCAGTTTCCAAACAGTCCTCATTGGCTGACTTAGTTTGGTATGCCTATTCATTGGCTGACTTTGTTACCAGGCTGTATTCCAGCTCATGAATATACTCTGACATCACGATCGTGTGATCAAAATCCAGAAGCTTAGCTGGTTCATACTTACCACGGTTGCAGTATTGTGGGATCAACGTGATCCCCTTTTGCAACCTTCTGACAAGCAAAGTCCACGGAGAAGCCAGGTTTTATTTTTATTTATTTTTATTTGTCAATTGCTTGCAAGATAATAGGTATAAGTAAAAACATAGTTATGAATACATGGATACATATAAGAAAATTTTTTAAAAAAATTCACTTCTGCGTTCCTTACAACTGCAATGATTCACTTAACAACGGTGGCAAGGAAGGTCGTAAAATGGGGCAAAACTCCATTAACAACGGTCTCGGTCAGCAGCAGAAATTTTGGGCTTAAGTCAAGGGCTGCCTGTGCTTCCTCTCTCGCAGGATCTCTTTAACATGGACTTGGAACTGGGGAAATCACTTGCTGACCCCAATAAAAGGCTCCCGTGTTTATATGCCTTTTAGCCACTGGTATTGTTAAAATGTGCCAAGCAATGCATTTTATCAGTACAGGGAAAGCATGAAATACATTCTAACAAGCTCCGTTCCAGAAATGTGCAATTGTCAAACTCATTAAGAATTAACGAGGAAAGAAAAGAAAAACAAGATTCAGTGTATTTGATGGTGGTACTGAAAATCAGCAAGCGATCTTTATCTTTCATGGCCAATGTCTGTTCCTCAAAATAGACTGCAAATGTGCTTTGTGTAAATATTTCTATTTGTCTGAATAATCGTTTCTCCAAAAATTGCTTGAATGCTCATATTTAAAAGTAAGCTTCACCTGTTTCTATTTATAGCCTGAACCTTGAGGCTTGGGAAGTTTCTCTGAAATATTAATAATTTGTTTGCTTTTTGCAGGAAAAAAAAAAACACAATTCCCCAAACCCTCTGTATATCACTTAAATTGTTAGTAGATTTTCCTACTGAATATCGGAGTTAATTAGTTTGCTTTATTGATTTATAGACCATATCAAAGTGCAGAGTTCCAAACACAATTTATTACTAAAATCTGATAAAAACAGTGTAAAATAGAATTGGAATGAAATACAATTTAAAATGCAATTGGAATAAAATACAATACTTTAATATATAGATAAACTAGCTCGATACCCGTGCTTCACTACGAAACTATGTGGTCGGGCTTAGATTTGGGGAGGAAAATAAGCGGGGGGTGGGGGGTGGAATTGTGCTTCTGCCTTCCAGCATCCATCGGTATTCATCTGGCTAGTGTCCTGTCAGTGTGTGAGAGAGTTGAGGGCTATTTGGAAACTGAAACAGTATTTGCTGAGTGAGCAAGGAGACAGCAAGGAGCCTGGGCATGGCTTAGCTCAACTGTTCTATACTAAAGCTGGTTGGTGCTCTGAAACTAAAACTTCTCTCCTCTGCTTGTGTTTTGCACTTGGAGCAGATTTCTTTCCAGGTGGGGAGGGGGAGTAGGACTCCTTAGCATCAGAGCGTGTTAATAATAATAATATAGGAAATACTAATAGCTCTGATGGTCGTTTTGAAAAATCCTTTCTTAGTGAGCTAGAAGCCAAAATTTCAAGTTTGAAGGCTGTACGGTTCTGGAGATTTTGTGATGATGCATGAGTGGTATTTTGCTTTTCTATATATAGATAAATAATAAGCATATTACTGCTTTGAAACACATGCAAATGCATATAACTTCTGTAAGTACAGTAATGCATGTTGCCTCTCCTATTTCAAAAATTATTCCTGCCCTGTTTAGCAAGGAGTCCAGTAATGGTCTTCCTGTTTTGCAGGACTCTTGTTTGCTCAGGAACTTTGATAACCTCATTTTCACCTTCTCTTGTTATTGTTTGTGAAACTGCTAGTGTAAGGAAGTAGGGAAAAATTAACATTACTGATTGTAGGTCCTTTCTTTCTTTTTTCTTTTTGGAAAATGTACTCTGCAGGCTTCTGCTCGGTTTAGATTTAGAGCTCACTAACATGCACGTAGTTTGTTGCACCCAGAATGAGGTTGTTGGTGATTTGTATTTAGAGCAGGGGTCTCCAACTTTGGCCACTTTAAGCTTGCAGGACTTCAACTCCCAGACCCCTGATTTAGAGGAATCCCACACGGAGGGTGAAAGGAACCTGCTGAGCAAGCCCACCTGAAGTTATTAACTCTCAGGGAGGCTAGCGGTATTGATGGAGTGACCAGAGCAGTGGTGAAAAGGTGGCCCTGGTGGATCCATCCAGGCTGAATGATTGATGGAGGTCCTTTGGTGCCGTTTGGCCCATTGAACAGTGACATGGCGTTGCAGCTGCAGATGTTGGAAATGAACTTCAAAATGTGCAGGTTGCCTTTAACCTTATGGCCACCATCGAACCCGAAATCTCTGTTGCTAAGTGACAGTTGCTAAGGGTGCTTTGCCCCATTTTACATCCTACCTTGCCATGGTTGTTAAGTTGTAAAGTGTTAAAGGTATTGAAATTTAAGAGCTGACCAACAGAATGGATCCACAGAAGTTTTGCCTCTTTTAAGAGGTGACTATTATAAAGGCAGCCATTAGAGGGCGTGTTCTCTCTCTTTGTGTCCTGTAGCCATTGCAGAGTTCTCCGTGTAGAGTTAAGAAGATTGATTGCTTGTCAGGTGTTTGCCTACCATGTATATGTCTCTATGCTGTGTTTTGCTCCTGAGTTGTCTCATAATAGTAGTGACACTGCAAACGTGCTGACATGAAGTCAGCAACATGGACCTGGCTTCCCCATTGAATTTGCTTATCAGAAGGACACAAAAAGGGGATTCACATACCAGGACAATGCAACCGTCATAAATATGAGTTAGTTGCCAATGTCTGAATTTTGATCACATGATCATAGGGGATGCTTCAAAAATTGTAACTGAGAAATGGTCACAAGTCCCTTTTCTCGGCGCCATTGTAATTTTGAACAGTCACTAAACAAACTGTTATAAGTCAAGGACTACCTGTATACTTTTTGTTTTTTCAGGGCCCAAGCATAGGAACACGATGTTCCATTAGATTATATCTGAGCAATTGTCATCTGTGGGTGAAGTTTAGTTTATCCACCCGGGGAATGTTTCCTATTTAACTGCAATTGCTCCTAAAAGCTGTTGGAGCAAATGAACTCCGGCGGATGTGTTACTTAACTCTAAACCTGGTGGGAATGTAAGGTCCCCCAAAAAACAGAGCTGGGCTATTCCCACAGCCTGGTGTGCGCAGGAAACCGTAAGGCCTTCTCTTTTCTTCTCTCAAGATGGGTTGTGTGCCAGCTCGGAGAGGAAAGGTTGAGAAAGCTTCCAGAAATTTGATTCCAACGTGTAGGAATGTGAGATATTTTTTGGGCCTCAGGAAGGGACATGTGCTTGCGTGGTAGAAGAACTCTGGCCTGTCTTGGCTTTTGACTCAGCTCTGAAGCTCAAGTAAATACAGTTTATGACCACTGACCTAGAAGGGAGGGGTGGGGGAAATATAAGGTGCTTTTACTATCAGCTTTTGGACGCTGAGCTCTGCAACATTTGGCGTGACCCAGCGCCCAATTCTCTCTCTTTAAATGAGCTGTGGATGAGCGGTCCAGATGTTCTTTACTTCCAGTGATGGGTTCATGTGGCATCTTACCTTTGCATAACCGTCAGAAGCACACACACACACACACACACACAAAGTGGGCTTAAAACTTTTCTGCTAGAACAAAATAACGATCACTTGGTAACCAAAATGGTAGTGTAATTGGATATTCCCGTCTCCTACTGTGGAATTTCAAGCGGCTCAGCTTTTCATAAGCGTCTAATGTGGGTTATTTATCTTTCCCCAGTGGGCAGAGCTGCATCTATATAGGATAAGAGGCTGGCTGCAGTTTAACCCTTCCGTGGCCAGATTTAAAGCAGCCGTTTGGGGATCGGTGAGCCAAATATCAGCCTTCCCTGATCTGGGAGAGGCACCAGATGGGTTTTGGCTGAAGTTGTTGCCTGAACTGGCCAGCGGGAACAGCCCCCATGCTGGCGGTGAATTGGTTGGAACCAGCATTACCCAAAGGCTGCTGAGGTTGAGGACTCCTAGCAGAGTCCCTTGGATGAGTCTGATGGAGAGCTGGGGGCCCTCCGTAGAGATGTCGAGGGGTGGCGCTTTCCTTTCCTTTCTGGATCGGAGGGCAATCTGGTTGCAATACGTGGCATTTCCCCACCCACCCACCCACCCCAGTTGGTGGCTGGAGAATTCTGGGAATGGAAGTCCATGCAACTTACAAGTTGCCAAGATTCTCCTGTTTCAGCAGGGGGGGTGGACTACAAGATCTCCAGGTCCCTTCCAGCTCCTGTTCTATTCTATTTCTGTTCCATTCCATTCTATTCTATTCATCTGTATTCTGTTCTATTCTATTCTATCTAATCTAATCCAGTCTGTATTCGATTCTTATTCTGTTCTATTCATCTGTTCTTTCTAATCTAATCTAATCTAATCTAATCTAATGTAATCTGTATTCTCTTCTCTTCGCTTTTCTTCTCTTCTATTTCTATTCCATTCCATTCCATTCATCTGTATTCTGTTCTATTCTATTCTAATCTAATCCAATCTAATCTGTATTCTGTTCCATTCTTTCTAATCTAATCTAATCAGGGGAGACATGATAGCAGTCTTCCAATATTTGAGGGGCTGCCCCAGAGAGGAAGGCGTCAAGCCAAGGCGCCTGAAGGGCAGGCAAGGAACAATGGATGGAAAGTGAACAAGGAGAGATTCAACCTGGAAATAAGGAGAAACTTTCTGACAGTGAGAACATTCAACCAATGGAATGGCTTGCCCTCGGAAATTGTGGGAGCTTCATCGCTGGAGGCTTTCAAGAAGAGACTGGACTGCCATTTGTCAGAAATGGGGTAGGGTCTCCTGCTTGGGCAGTGGGGGGTTGGACTAGATGACCTATAAAGTCCCTTCCAACTCTGATTATCTGTTATCTGTTAATCTGTATTCTATTCTATTCTATTCTATTCTTCATCCCAATATTCTATTCTATTCTATTCTATTCTATTCTATTCTATTCTATTCTATTCTATTCTATTCTATTCTATTCTATTCTATTCTATTCTATTCTATTGATCTGTATTCTGTTCTGTTCTGTCTAATCTAATGTAATCTGTATTCTCTTCTCTTCCATTCTATTCTATTTGGACTTCAGCTCCCAGAATTCCCCAGCCAGCCATGCTGACTGGGGGATTCTGGGAATCAAAAGTCCGCAGGTCTTAAAAAGTTGACCAAGGTGGACATCCAGGTCTAAAGAAAAAGAAAAAAAGAAACGGGGAATCGGAAGTTGGAAGGATCCTTTTTTTTTGGGGGAAACGGAAGAGGAGAAAGATGAGAAAGTTTAAACTCTCCAAGCCAAACAGCCGAGAGAGACTCCGAAAATGCAGCATTTGCTGATTTCCCCAAACCTCCTGACCCGAACAGAGGCTGTTTGTGAGGAGGATTCAGCTGGGGGGGAAATGGCACCTACGGCTTCTTGGTTAAGCTCTCAAAAGCTTTGGAACAGCTGAGGGACTTCAGGGTAGATTCCTGGCCGAGCCTTTGAGCTGTTCCAACCCTGCTCGTCTCCTTTCGGGATTTTTTTTTTTTTTTTTGCAAACTAGAGAAGCCAAAATATTTGGAAGACGAAAAGGAGCTTTTTTAAGGCGGAAATATATTACTCAAATGAATGCCCTGGATGCCAGCATCCCTCTCTTTGGCCTTTGCTGTCAGACTGTGGTGGCGAGAGCCAGCCAGGGTTTGTTTTTTTGGGGGGTGGGTGGGGGGCAAGTAAGAAAGAACATCAAAGGCTCTGAATAAACCTTTGAACATTTTTTTAAAAAAAAAACTTTATTAGTCTTTTATGGCTTTTTTTAAAAGAAAACAAACAAACAAAGAGTACAAATCTCTTAACTTCAACAGTTTGTGGCATTCGTCTCATACTACTATTTTGTGGATTATATACAAGTTATTCGAATATAAACATTAATTTATATGTTGCTTATCGTTAATTTTTTTCATCATCCATTTATCTATCTTTGCTCAATCCAGTCATACCATTTTTCCCAAGTCTTATAATAGTCAGTCTCCTCTTTCTCTTGCAACATCAGGGTTAATTTATCCATCTCAGCACAAGTCATTATTTTTTGAATAATCAATTCATCGGGTGGTATACATGTATGTTTCCCACACTGGGCCTAAGCAATTCTGGCTGCAGTTAGAATATGTAGCACTATACATTTTATATTTCTCCCAGATTTCTTTTTGAATATCCCCAATAAAAATAAATCCGGTTCTAATTCTGTTGGTTCACAAATAATCTCTTGCAACCATTGTTTAATTTTTAACCAATATTTTTGGGTCTCCGGGCAGGACCACCACATGTAATAAAATGTACCTTTTTTTCCTTTTTGCACTTCCAACATGGCGGATTCATGTTGGGATACATCTTCGCTAATCTCGAAGGAGGTAGATACCAGGGGTGGGATTCTACCGGTTCGCACCTATTCGCTAGAACCGGTTGTTAACCTTCTAAGCAGTTCGGAGAACCGGTTGTTAGAAGAAATTACTGGGCTAATCCTGTAAGGAAGGCAGGAAGGAAACATTCTGGTGTTGCTTATAGAAACTGCCTCTCCGTTAACCCTTCTTACATTCTTGGCAGGACTAGACTTCCTGTCTCAGGAACGTCTCTGGAGTTTTTTTTTTCCCCTCCTTTGCTGGTACTTTGCTTGTGTGGAGTGACCATTCAAAGTTACAATGGCACTGGAAAAAGTGACTTATGACCATTTTTCACACTTATGACTGTTGCAGCATCCCCACAGTCACAAGAGGCCAGTCCAGTCTCTTCTTGAAAGCCTCCAGATGAAGCTCCCACAACTTCCAAAGGTAATCTTAAGGACACAACTTAAAAATGGGTGGCAGGTTGTTGTCCACTTCCCTGGGTAGCATTAGCCCAACCTTGGGTCTTCTAAGGGAGTTGGCCCTCAACCCTCGACCTCTAACATTTCCAATGGGACAGGTGTGTGTGTGTGTGTGTGTGTAGACTGTTAACTGTGGGACTTGAGGCCTGGAGGCCCCACTTTGGAGTTATCAGAGGAACACCCAAAATTCTTTGCTTCCCATGGTTGAGCCTTCCAGTGTGAACTTGCTAAAACTTCACCACTTTCCCCAGCTTCTTCTGATGTTTGGTTTTTTGGGGGAAGATTTTATGGCAAGGAGGGTAATCTGACAAGCATTTTGAAAGTCTGGGGAAGCAGTTCTCCAAATTGTTTTCTACCTAGAGTAATTAAGGTGGAGTTACTCCCTTTCTCACGCTTCCTCCCTGTTTCCTCCCTGCATAACCAAGATCTTTAGGTGGCCAATCACCCTGGAGCACTTCTGGCCACCCTAGCTCTTTTGGCTGCGACCTGTTGTCATTTTAGGACTAGAATTAACAGATGAGTTGGAAGGGACCTTGTAGATCATCTAGTCCAACCCATTGTGGAGAATGGTCTAAAAGAAACCTCTTGGATTCCTTGGAGGTTGGTGCAGAAGTGAAATAATTAAATAACCAGTGAAAAGTTTGCTCTTGAAATCCTTGCAGAATACTATGCAATTCTGCAAGGATTTCAAGATCACACTTTTCACTGATTATTTAATTGTTCACTCTGTTTGTGAGATATTCCAAAAAATATGAGATGGTTTGGCCTGTACAATAGGGGAATGGTGGGGTGTTCTTAATTCATGGGGAGAGAATAACACTAACCTTAACATTCTTTTTCTAACTTGATAATCCAGGCTGGAAAGGTGGGAGAAGGTTCTATGTTTAAATGGCAGCAACTTAGAAGATTCTCACTGCTTTTCAAGCCCTTTTTTTTCTGCCTGTGGAAAACTGAGAGATGCCCATGGATGGAACTCTGCATTTGTGCCTGAGGAGGAGGGGGGGGGCGACTTTTGACTGGCTTTGCTATTTGCCGGGGAAGGGAGATGAATGGAGATCAAAGAAACCAGCAAGATTTATATTCAGAGGGAGCCCAGGGGAGAGTTTCATTCCAGAATGGCTGCCTAAGACGGAGAATTTAAGGTGGAACAGATTCTTGAGTATCCGTGTTGTGTATATCCTACTCTAAGGTAGTAATCTCTGCATGCCTTCAGCTAGGATTCCTCAGACAACATGAATTTGCTTCTCAGAAATGAAGGTGTGATTGGAATGGAATGGAATGGAATGGAATGGAATGGAATGGAATGGAATAGAATAGAATAGAATAGAATAGAATAGAATAGAATAGAATAGAATAGAAGGGACCTTGTAGGTCATCTAGTCCAACCCCCTGCCCAAGCAGGAGACCCTACACAGTTTCTTACAGATGGCTGTCCATTCTCTTCTTGAGAGCTTCCAGTGATGAAGCTCCCACAACTTCCGAAGGCAACTCCTGTTCCATGGATTGATTGTTCTCACTGTCAGAAAGTTTCTCCTTATTTCCAGGTTGAATCTCTCCTTGTTCAGTTTCCATCCACTGCACCTTGTCTGGCCTTCAGGAGCTTTGGAGAATAGCTTGACCCCCTTCCTCCTCTCTGTGGCTGACCCTCAAGTATTTGGGAGGCGGCTGTCATGTCCCAGTGTGTGGAAACCTGTTTACTAATGCTTGAGGCCCACATAGGTAGGAAGCTGATTTTCACTAAGTTGATAGCGCTGGGGTGAGGAAGAGGCTAGCTTGTTTCCTGCTACACTGAGTGAAGAAAGCTGTTTTCAGGGGATCCATTTTTTTTTCATAGTGCATACAATAAATAATACAGCTGGAAGGGACCTTGGAGGTCTTCTAGTCCAACCCCTGCTCAAGCAGGAGACCCTATACCATTTCAGACAAATGGCTATCCAATCTCTCCTTCAAAACTTCCAGGGTTGGAGCCCCCACAACTTCTGAAAGCAAGTTGCTCCAAGGATTGATTGCTCCCACCGTTAGTAAATTTCTCCTCAGCTCTAGGTTAGTTGATTGGAGACTCTCAGGAAATACATGAATTATGAAGACTGTTTTATGAATCCTTCAGGAAGGAAAGGAGGGGATTCCAATAACTGGTCTCTTTTTAGTTAAAGAGGGCAGAAGAGAGCTCTCTATTCCACCCATTGCCAAATATTTATGGGACTGGCCCACTGCCGGCAGACTGACCAACCAACCCTGGCAGGCGGTATCCTTCCGTTTCTTCCTTTTGGAAGTAAATTATGTTTGCAAAATAATAAATAAAGTGAACCTTGTTTTACAGTTGGGAAATGCTGCTGGATGAAGCTTGCTTCCCCCCCCCCTTTTCCTATAAAAACAGTGTACACTTGTTGACTCTTTTTTGCTATGCATGACAAAGAGTAATTGGAAGCAGACATTAAGACATTAGCGTTTTCCTTAGATGAATCACGACAAGTGAAATCCTGAAAAAAGAAAAGGTACTGTACATGTAGGTGCTGGAAGTAGACACCGGTTCTATCCTTATATGCAAAGTGATATATAAGAAATTATTCTCAAGCTGGTCTTCTTTGCTAGAACTGGGATGAGCTACCCTTTGTGGTGGTGGTAGGGCTTTAAATCTTTTAATCTGCAGTCATACTTGGTACTTGACTGCTTTGAAACTCGTCAAATTTGGTACTCGACACATTTTGATGCGAAAATGTTGTCCTAGTATTTATTGTTTGTTTTGATACTCGGTGGGCAAGCGAGAACTTGTTGGTGTCAGCTGACTTGTGACTCACTACCGAAAACAAAAGGTGGCACCTTAGTCACATGGTTTGTTTGGAACTCATCATTTTTAGTACTTGTCACGCCTCTCGGAACCAATTAATGACGAGTACTGAGGTACCACTTGTAATTATTCTGTTTCGGTCTCTAGAAGACAAGAGTTGTGTCATCACTCTGGTGGGATGGGATAATGCTTTTTAACCTTTGGAAAGAACACTTTTTAGCTTAACTAGGAACGCTAAAAATGGGCTGCAAGGGTGCGTTCAGAGACTTATTTGCTGGGCTTCTGTTGGGTCTGCAGGTCAGAGGTCTCCAACCTTGGCAACTGTACACCTGTGGACTTCCAACTCCTAGAATTCATCAGCCATCCAACCTTGGCAACTTTACACCTGTAGACTTCAACTCCCAGAATTCCTCAGCCATCCAACCTTGGCAACTTTACACCTGTAGACTTCAACTCCCAGAATTCCTCAGCCATCCAACCTTGGCAACTTTACACCTGTAGACTTCAACTCCCAGAATTCCTCAGCCAGTGAGGCTGAGTTAAAGTCCACCAATTGTAAAGTTGCCAAATGGATTTGGGCAAAGTTATTTTGTCCAGAGTAAGGGTTGACCAACATCAATACTGACCAAGATAGCCGTAGAAAATGGGCTATCCTGTTTTTCCCAGTGAACTGAGGTCACAACATATTTTAAGTGACAGTATACTCACTATAGTTGCCACAGTAGGGTGTGTATTTGTCATTTTGCGGAGGGATGCAGCAAATGCCTTTTTAACGGTTGCTTCCAGTCGAGTTGCTTTTTTGTCTGAGCTACCCACAATATTATTTTCTGTTCTAATCTTCACTGGGCACCAGTCTTTCCCACAACCCTCTGCTGGTTCCTGCTTTCCATCCCCCAGTACTTCTTTGGCATGCTGTGAAAAAGGCACAATTGAAACCAGCAGGTTGCGAAAATTAGGTTTCCCCCCTTGAAAGCTGCAGGAAAGTTGCTGATAGAAAATTGCCTAGACTTCAGGGGATTCCAACCTCAGGACTTGCAAACTTCAACTCCCAGAATTCCATGCTAGCTGAGGAATCCTGGGAGTTGAAGTGCACAAGTCTTAAAGCTGCCACGGTTGGAGACCCCTGGCCTAGAGAGCTGCTGATAGGGGCTGGCATTACAGTTGTGTATGGCAGCTTCCATACCTTTATTACTTTAAGTCTTTTGCTCCATCGTCTCTTGCCTGGATGTGGCTGATGGGAGTTTTAGTCCTGCCTCATTGGGAAGGTGGCTGAATTGCTTCTGAAAGGAACATTTTGGGCATCCGGCCTCTCTAGTAGAATAAACACAGACTTGAGCGGGGTGTTATGGGTACGGGGATCTTTCGCAGATTGGGAAGCTCAACAATTTGTATACATTAAACAGGCTGTGCCCAGATTAGGTACCAGTCCAGGGATGTTTCCAAGAACAAACAAAATGGACATTAGTCATAAACCCACCAGTTCCAGCTACATTCAGTACTGAAAAGCAATTAAAATATAAATGCTAAAGATACCTGAAATCTACAGCTGGATTAATTCAGGCATTATCTGGTACCTGAGTAGCTTGCTACAAGTCTTCTCTTCTCTTCTCTTCCCTTCCCTTCCCTCCCCTCCTCCCCTCCTCCCCCTTCCCTTTTCTTTCCTTCTCCTACTGACCCTTCCCTTCTCATCCCATCCCATCCTTTGCTATTTCTTAAAAAAAAATACTTGATACTACTCTATTGCTGTGAAAACAAGAAGTGAGTTGGTTGTGAATTATGTAGTGAGTACATGGATGGCTGAATGTGTTCTCTAACAAGGCGTCTCTGGCCAGGTGAGAGTAACTCAGATTGAATGTATTGATGTCTACATCAGTGGTCCCCAACCTCAGCAACTGAAGATACAGTATATGGACCTCAACTCCAAGAGGAATTCTGGGAGTTGAAGTCCATCCATCTCAGAGTTACGGACGTTCAGAAACCGTGGTTTAGATTCTCACCAGGGCAGCCATGTTGGTTGCAAGCAATTGCTGTGCTAATAGACTCCTTGCTTCCCGTTAAAGATTGGGAGTAGAGATTGAGGAACTTCCGTTGGGTACATAGACCAGAATTCTGCTTTTTCTGTGGTTGACTTCTAAATAATGATGGTCCTTGGGCAGTACAAATCAGTCATACCTTCGCTTCGCAGGTTGTGTGAAACCAAACCGTAACTAGTGAAATGAATGATCAAAAATGATCGGCTGAATAAATCGTAGCAAACAGTGGAAACAGAATTCCTTGGATTGAAGCTCTAGTTCTTAAATTGATCCCAAATGGGGCAATTTAAGAGAATATGACACGCTGTAAGGGTTGTTAAACAAAAATGACACCCAATCTCAGTGAGATATATTTCCAAGTTAACAAATTTTAGAAACAAACATTTAGTCATTTCTTTGCAAATCAAACTCCTTCAGCCAGCCTAGTGTGTTTCTTCAATAAAGGGAAGCCCTGAACTTTGGTGTACCAAACAGAATTGTAAAGCAAAATGGAGTAGATAAGAGCCGATGGCAAATATGGTATTAAAACCACCAGATTGTGACTTGGGGGAAGTAGGTCAAAGCACAATCACAAATCTGGGTTGATTCAACCATAGTATAATTAGATCTGAACATACGGAAGAGAACTGAGGAGTTGTGTTTGTGTCTGCCTTGCCAGGAGAGAGAGAGAGCGGGAGGATTAAGCGTTGTTTTATTTGCTGCCTAGATTGTAACATACTGAGCCAAGATAAGAAAATTATTTAGCATTTCTTCTGTTGCTATTTTTTGCACCGGTAAGAAAAATATTGGTGGGAAAAGACCCTGAAGTTAGTGTGGCTGAGCTCAGAACTATCGGCTGTTGTGTTTTAGAGACATAATAATAACATTTCCTTAAGTGTTTGTATAGTAAATATTTAAAGTACTTCTTAAAATATGTACAGTAGACTTAAGTTTTAAAAGTTTTATCTGTCTCCTACCTAGAAAGGCGGAACGATTTTGAGAACAACCCGAACAGTTTTTCCCAAGTGTTAATTTTAGACTCCATGGACTGTATATTCTCTGTGCACCTTGTCTGTTTATTGGCTCAAATATGACCACAGCAGAACCCAACGTTTCCATTGCTAAACAAGGCAGCAAAGCAGTTGTTTTTTTAAAGAGTACTTTGTTAAAGTTCAAGATATTAAAAAGTTTACCAAAAGCAAAATGTTAAAAAGTTTTACAGAAGTTTCTGTAATAGAAATTTATATCGGCATCTTTCAGTATCATTTTCTTGGCAGTACACTAAGTGCCATATATACCCATATATACCCTTAGAATTTGACAGTTTTTTGGGTAGTTGTTAAGTGAATTTCTCCCCATTTTACGACCTTTTTGCCAAAGTGGTTAAGCAAATCACTGGAGTTGTTGAAACATGGGGTTGTTATCTGGTTTTTCCCCATTAACTTTGCAAGCCAACTGGAGAAGGTCACAAAGGGTGATCACATGACCCCAGGACACTGCAACTGTCATAAGTACATGCCAGTTGCCAAGCACTCAAATTTTGATCCTTTGACCTTGGAGATGCTACAGCGGTCATTAAGAGTGAAAAGCGGTCATATGTCACTTTTTTTCAGTTCTGCTGTAACTTCAAATGGTCACTAAGCGAACTGCTATACATTAAGGACTACCTTTCCTCTGTAGGCCATTTCCAGTTCCCTGGGCCCCATAGCTTTGCCGCCCCGCTCCCGTTAGCAGCCCATTTTAAGCATCAGATAAACCAGTTCTTCTTAAACTTGGCAATTTGAAAATGTGTAGTACAGAGGTCTCCAACCTTGGCAACTTTAAGACTTGTGGACTTCAACTCCCAGAATTCTCCAGCCAGCTATGCTGGCTGGAGAATTCTGGGAGTTGAAGTCCACAAGTCTTAAAGTTGTAGTAGACTTCAACTCCCAGAATTTCCCAGCCACTTTGAGAGCTGGTTTTCATGTTGCTACAGGGTGTAAATTGCGACATCTAGTGACAGAACATAGTATTATCAGTGGCAATGAGGTTTTGTAAAAAAGAAAACCAGAATAACGTTTGTTCTGCGTGCTCCATGTTTTTTATTAGGTAAATTTTCAAGCTGGTAAACTCTGAGAGTACTTAAGAAATTAATCAATAAAGTGCTACGTTCAAAGAGTTATTCCACAAAAGGGAATTATTTCTTTAGCTTTCATCGCGTTTTTCTCCTAGCAGTGGAATAAGCAGAATATCTGAAAATTCACCCAAGCGACTTCGTGCTCTTTTTCATGCGCTGCATTTTGCACGCTCAGATTAGGAGGCAAAAACCTGTTTCTCTTTATGGGGTGGGCTCACCCACCTGCCCCCCTGTCAATGTCATCATGTCCTGGATTCATTTTACCAAACTCCGTTCCAATTTTCCCTCCTGAAACAATTCACAAGGCACGAGACACAATTCCAACCTGTTTTGTAGGAGGTGGTCAGAGGGGGGTCAAACACATTATCAGTCTCGAGTTCCTATCATCCGCATCTTCTTTTAATGACCCCATAATCCCTTGCAGGGTGGAGTCTGGCCAACTGAATGGAGCTAGCACAGTGTTTACTGGCTGGATGCCCTTCCTGTCACCAGGGCGGCATTTTGTTCAGCAGATAAATTCTCATTGTACCCAGAGAAATGTCTGCCTTCTACCTAGGATCTCGAGTCCCTATGACCCCCACCCCCAAAGAGGCCTAAGTCCAGCCCCCTTGAAGTCAGTTGACTCTTATCTGGCATCAACTTGCCTTGACCATTAGTAGATCAGATTATTTGTATAGGTTGCATGGAATAAACGTGTAGTGCTTTCGAACTCTATCCTGCCTCCTGGTTTTTTGCCCCTGACATACCTATAAATGCAGATAATCCTCGACTTACAACCACAATTGAGCCCAAAATTTCAGTTGCTAAGTGAGACATTGGTTAAGTGAACTTTGCCCCATTTTACGAACTTTCTTGCCCCATTTGTTAGGTGAATCAATGCAGCTGTTAAGTTGTAGGAACATGGTTGTTAAGTGAATCCGGCTCCCCCATTGACTTCGCTTGTCAGAAGGTCACAAAAGGGGAATGCCATGACCCCAGGGACGCTGCAACGGTCATAAATATGAGTCAGTTGGCAAGCATCTGGATTTTTATCCCTTGACCTTGGGGTGGCTTCAATGGTTGTACGTGTGAAAAATGGTCAAGTTTTGTTGTAACTATGAATGGTCATAAAATGAACTGTTGTAAGTCGAGGACCACCTGTATAGCTTAGCAGATTATTAGGTCTTCATAGATTGGTTAAGATTCTGGAGACAGGTTCTGGTTAGTTGCCTAGTAGGACAGAGCTGAAGGGGAAGGAAGGGAAGGTAAGAGAGGAGCAAAGGGTTGAGTTGAACCTTAAGTCTAGGGATGAATGAAGCTGCTCCAAAGAGAAGAATCCGACTTCATTTGCATCTGATGGGTTGTTGTTTCTACAGAGATTTATCTGTAACTCCTCTGTTTTTGAACAATTCCGTCTAGTTTTCCAAAAGTGACACCACACTTCATCTTTTGGGCATTTTATAGCAATAGAGAAGTACTTTTTTTAAATGTAGATTGAGAAAATTGTTAAGTATTGTTCGATATCTGAGGACTACCTGTGCATAGTTTCCCTCCATGCTTTCTTTTGTCCCCACTCCACCCCTTTTTGGTGAAATATATTAGTATTTTTTTCAGTGTTTGTGTGTATAGTTTTTGTAAAACTTGTTATGATCAATAGAATTTAATATATTAACAAACAGAAAAGCCCTCCCGTGTAATGAATGGGCCCTTTCTGATGCTCGTGGTTTGGAAGAGGGCAGCAGTCAAGGCCCAAACCTCCGTTCTCCTCTTCAGCCCCTTTTATGTGGGTCCTCTGAAGTCTTCTTCAACTCAGCTTGCTGGCACCAGGGACTCCACAGTTTTCACTCTCAAATGGTAAACACGTTAAAAATCATAACTGCTAGTCCTGAGATCGGTGTAACCTACTTTGCTTTTTAAAGAAAGAAAACTGCCAAGAGATTGCTAGCGTCGCGTCCTTTCCTTCCCAAAAAAGCAAAAGAAAAAAAAAAGGGGGGGGGAATGCAAATAATCCTAGTTTTGAGGGCCACAGCCCTCCCCATCCCATCACCCCCTTATCTAGCATAGCCATTTTTCTTCCCCCCAAAACTAGAAGCCATCAAAAGGGTTGACAGTCTTTGGCAGCTCAGCATGGTTACGAAACAGGCCATTTGGCTTCTTGTGCAAACCATGGTTAAAACAAACCATGGGTTTGTATGATGTCTTTGGCCTTCTAACCTGGCATGGCCTAATCCAGTGTTTATCAACCTCAACAACTTTTGAGGTGTGGTGGACTTCAACTCCCAAGAATTCTCCTGCCAGAATTGCTGGCTGAGGAATTCTGGGAGTTGAAGTCCACCCACATTTTCAAGTTGCTAAGAACACTGATCTAATCTGAGTGGGTTTTACTCTTATAAAGCACCTGACAGAAGTCCTCCCTTCCCCTGTTTTTAGGGGGGTCTTGAATACCTTGTCGAAGATTGAGATTCTCAGGCATTGTGAAAGGAGAAACGTGTCAGTTTATGGTAGCCAAACATAAGAGCAGGTTTGATAAACCCCTTTTCCAATTGATTAGATTAGATTAGATTAGATTAGATTAGATTAACACAGTTGGAATGGACCTTGTGGGTCATCTAGTAGTTCAACTCCCCCAACCCATGCAGGAGACCCTACACCATCCCTGACAAATGGAAGTCCAATCTCCCCTTGAAAACTTCCAGTGATGAAGCTCCCACAATTTCTGAAGGCAACTTCTGTTCCATGGGTTGATTGCTGTCACTGACAGAAAATGTCTCCTTATTTCCAGGTTGAATCTATCCTGGATCAGTGTCCATCCATTATTCCTTGTCTGGCCTTCAGGTGCTCTGGAAAATAGCTTGACCCCCTTCCTCCTCTCTGTGGCAGCCCCCTCAAATATTGGAAGATGCTATCCTGTCTCCCCTGGTCCTTCTCTTCCCTAGACTAGCCATGCCCAGTTCCTGCAACCGTTCTGCATATGTTTTAGTCTCCAGTCCCCTAATCATCTTGATTGCTCTTCTCTGCACTCTTTCTAGAGTTTCAACATCTTTTTTATAGTGTGGTGACCAAAACTGGATGCAGTACTCTAGGTGTGGTCTTACTAAGGCTTTATAGAGTGGTATTAGTATTTCACTTGATCTTGATTGTATCCCTCTGTTAATGCAATTTAGGATTGTGTTGGCTTTTTTTAATGCTGCCACACACTGCCTGCTCATATTTAACTGGTTGTCCACTAAGACTCCAAGATCCCTCTCGCAGTTACTGCTATTAACTAATTTAATTGAAAGGAAGCATAACACTTTCCTGAGCTGCAAGCTCATGCTTTTTAATCAAATGCATCAGTTGGACAAGGGACTGCTAGCTGCTGAATAGGTGAATGAATTCCTTGACTGAGCATTAGAAAGGTTGTCGTTTTGTCTTTTCTTCCTCCTTTGTGGTGCCAGTTTGATCTGCACATGTGGAAGCACCTTGTGAGCTCTTGTGCCATTTCTTCAAAGTTGGAAGTCTGCACATCTTAAAGTCCCTAAGGTTGAGAAACACTGCACTGGAAACTTAAGTGGCTGGGAAATTCCAGGAAGTAGGCCCCCATATTGGCTGCTGCGTTTCCTTTCCTGCAGTCAGAACCTTTTGCCTCCTGGGTACAACCCAGTAGATGGAAAGCCTTATCCAACTGAACTCAAAGCCTGAAGCAAGTGGATTTTGTTTGACCTGGGATTGGAAGGAAATAATTGGAGCAGGAGTGGTGGGATTCAGCTGGTTCGCACCGATTCAGATGAACCGGTTGTTAAATTATTTGAATCCCACCACTGAGCAGGACTTAGGACAGGGGTGGGCAAACTTTTTGGCTCGGGGGCCGCATTGACTTTTAAAATTTGACAGACGGGCTGGGTCAGCACAAGATTTTTTGGGAATCGGCCCCCCCACCCTTTCCCCCCCCTCTTCTCCTCCTTCCCCTCCCCTCGGAGGCCCCCTGAGTCAGGAGTTGCTACCGCCGGTGTGGCTCTGCGCGGCTCCAGTCCTGCGTTGCCTCAGGAAGGGAAAGGCAAAAAGGAAGAGCCGCGGCGGTGCTTTGCAACGGCAGCAGCGGCACCGGAGACTCAGGCTCAGCGGCTCCTGGTTTTGCCTTTTCCTTCCCAAGGCAACGCGGGACTGGAGCCGTGCGGAGCTGCGCCGGCGGTAGCAACTCCTGACAGCCCCAGCCGGACACCTGAGCAGAGCCCGGGCGGAACTGCCTGTTGCTGCTGCCGGAGCACCGCTGGGTCGCCTCCTCCAAGCAGCCCGCCCGCCCGCTGGGCTTCCCCTCCGCCGCGCGGCTCGGGGCCAGGCGCGAGCGCCCGCGAGTTAAAAGGAAGCCGAAAGTTGCTGGGAAGTTGCTCGGGTTTCCGGGGCTTCCAGGCTTAAACTTTGCACAGGCAAAGTTTGCAGGCGGGAGCGTCTTCCCGCCGAGGAGCGGGAAGGGTTCCGCCCGGTGGGTGGGCGGGCTGCTTGGAGGAGGCGACCCGGTGGCGCTCTGGGTTTCCCCTCCGTCGCGCGGCTCGGGGCCAGGCACGAGCACCCGTAAGTTAAAAGGAAGCCAAAAGTTGCTGGGAAGTTGCTCGGGTGCTGGGAGCAGGCTTTTAAAGTGCTGCCCAAGCAGGACCGCTGAGCCGGGAAACGGGGCACCAAGGCAGGGCAATGCTCCACCAGCAGCGGCCTAGCTTTAGGTGGCTCCAAGCAGCCCGCTCCAAGCAGCCCGCCCGCCCGCTGGGCGGAACCCTTCCCGCTCCTCGGCGGGAAGACGCTCCAGCCTGCAAACTTTGCCTTTGCAAAGTTTAAGCCTGAAGCCCCGAAAAAAAGGGGATCGGCGGGGACTCACCTTCGGAGAGGTCGCACTCAAAGGTGATTTCGAACTCCCAGCCGAGGCCTTTGCAAAGTTCTTCTTTTCTTTCCTACCCCGAGAGCGCTCCGCACTGTTTTGCAGCTTTGGGGGCCACGCGGCGCAGGGCAATACGCCAAGCCCAGCAAATTTTTTTCAGGGGCGGGCCGGATTGGACAGACCAACGGGCCGCATGTGGCCCGCGGGCCGTAGTTTGCCCACCCCTGACTTAGGAGCTTCCCTATCCAAGTGGACCATACCTGCCTCGAGCTCCTGTTCTGGCAGTTCCTGCCATTCTTCTGCTTACATTGGCGCTTCCAATCTGTCTCAGACCTGAAGAATTGGGACCACTCATTAAGTTCTAGTGAGGTGGATTTATTTTTCAAGCCTACGTAGAAAGAATCTAGTCAACTAAAGGTCAGCAAGCGGAATTAAGTAGGGCCTGGGCTTGGAGTGTTTGTGGATATGTAAGGATTCTAGGCTGAGTCCTCTCTTGACTCCACCTCCAGACTCTGCCTCCTCTTCTCCTACAACAGAGGTCCCCAAACTTGGCCACTTTAAAACTTGTGGACTTCAACTCCCAGAATTCTCCAGCTAGCAGAGCAGAACAGAATTCTGGGAGTTGAAATCCACAAGTCTTTTTTTAAAATAATTTTTATTGTTCTTTTTCACCTTTAACACACATTAATCTTGACTTTAACAGTACTCTGTCATCATTATACAAATTATTCTACACATCAATCTCATATAAGTATCTACATTTATACATCTTTGTGTACATTCATTTACTTTTATCTGTAATTTTCTTACTTCCTTTATCTTTATTTCTATTATTCAACCAATTATACCAATTATCCCAAATTTCATAATATCCTGACTCTTTTCTCTTTTAGTATTAATGTCAATTTGTCCATTTCAGCACAGTCTAGAATTTTTTGAATTATTAATTCCTCAGTAGGCATGTTATTTTGTTTCCAACATTGTGAATATATTATTCTTGATGCTGTCAGAATATGTAATAGGATATATTTTATCTTTTTTCTATAATTCCCCTTAATTATTCCACTATCTCTTGTAGCCAACTCCATATTTTAATCCAATATTTTTGGGCTTCCGGGCATGACCACCACATATGGTAGAAAGTACCTTGGTTTTGTCTGCATTTCCAGCATGTTGGATTCATATTAGGGTACATTTTAGCCAGTCTCATTGGGGACAAATGCCACCTATAGAACATCTTACATATATTTTCTTTATAGGCCGCTGATCTTGTTAATGTATAATTTTTATTTTTAAAGTTGCCAAGTTTGGGGACCCCTGTCCTACAACCGGGTTGATTTCCACATTGAATTACTGTGGAGGCTTCTGGGAATTTTTTCTTTCTCCCTCCTGCCTCTTTTTCTCCCACCAAGAAAACTCTCCCGAATGTTGCAATGGCCTGCAAACCTTGTGGTTCTCTGAATGGAGCAGCGGGAGCCAGGGCATGGATTTAAAAATAAAAATAAAAGTCGTGGAATTGCAGTTTCGTTTGCATTCAGGCCGCTGCTCTTCAAACAAGGCTTAAATTACAGGCCTGGCTGCGGCTTCCCCTTTTTCAGAATTTTTTGCCAAGTTGCAATTGACTTAATGAAATCCTGCTATTTTGTTCAGTGGGGATATTTTTGGCAGATGTTGATTTAACCCGAGTTTGGATCTTATTTTTCTCCCTTTTTCTTTAAAAGTGAGCGCAGCCCGTGGGGAGGAGGAAAAAAAAAGTGAGGGCTTTTGTTCCTGTTTGTTGCACACAATCTTAGCAACCATTTGCCTTCTTCAGTTATGGGGCAGAGAGAAGAACCTTGGTGATGCCTTCCCTTTTATTCCCTCCCCAAAACACAGTCGGAAACCTGACAAAAATAAACTGTAGTAAACAGAACTTGCAGCGTGTGCCTTTGCTGGGATCCTTCACAGGATTCCTACAACAAAACAGATCAGATATCCTTGTCTTCCTTTGTTATTGTCCTCTGACTCTGGTTTCAGTGCCCTGAGGCTTATTTTATTTGGAGCTGCTCCTTCCCCTTTTCTTCTAGCGTTCTCCTGGGATTACAGAGATCAAGCGTTGGCTAGATCTTTATCGAACTGTCCAGTTATCACAGTTTTCGGATGGAAACACTGGAAATAAGTTCCAGTCGAGAATTTAGGCACTCGAGAGAGATGTCGTTTGGCCTTCTATGCTGACTGGAATATTTGCTCTGCCATGTCTAGCCCATTTTGCTTCTTTCTGGCCTGGTGGAAGGCATCCATTCATGGTCTAGATAGAACAGGGATCTTCAGTCTTGGCCACTTTAAGACTGGTAGACTTCAACTCCCAGAATTCCCTAGCTATCTTAAAGTGACCAAGATTGGAGACCCCTGGTCTGGAAGGGGGTTTCCATGTTGTTTTGGACACATTCTCTAATCCTGCATGTTCTCTTGGTCAGTCTCCTTCAACCTGTTGCCATCTGGATGGTCATTAGCTGGGTTGGCTGGAAGATGAAGATGTAGCCAGTCTCATTTCAATGGTTCAGGCTGGGGAAGACAAGACTGATCTCTGAGGTATGGAGATGTGCTAATAACTGGTTTCCAGTTACTTGAAATCCCAACTTTCATTCTCATAAGGAAGAATTTAAAAAAAAGATAGTTGTCCCATTTGTACATCTCAGCAAAGTTTATGAGAAGCTGCCATTATACATACCAACCTTTCCCAAGGTGGCAATTCTCAAACCACCTGACTGGAGAATAACCAAGTTGGGGAAGTCCAACTTGAGTCCTGAATGCTAGCCATTGACATCTGGCTCAATGGCTCAATGACATCTGGTTGTCAATGGCTCCCAGAGCTGGGGAAGATTGATGGAGATGAAATATTGTCATATACGTTCTATTATTCTTAATAATAATAAAAGCAAAGATAGTACCAATAATAATAGATTCTCTGAGTGTAATCCAAAAACATCTGGAGCACCATTTGAACACTGTCAGCAATGACAAAGGCCCCCCAATTGCAAAAGGAACTTTATTTGGAACATCTGACATCCTGCATTGATACCTTTAACACCCTCAAACTTCCCCGGTCCTTGGGAAAGATTCGATAGGTTGATAAGAATGCCAGATCCAGTCTAAACATCTGGCTGAATGCACCAGAAACCATAATAGTAAGTTCTGGACATAATTCCATAATTCAGGAAGACATTTTAGACCAGGGGTCGCCAACCTTTTGGACTTCAGGGACCACCAAACTCATAATTTTAAATCCCACGGCCCAGAGACCCTGGAAAAATCCCCCAAAAAAGTCTGCAGGAAAATTCCCCACTCTGTTTTCCTACCGATCCATCGTTCTTTATTTGGGATCGCAGGATACCGTCCACAGCTCCATTCTCAGGGGGAAAGAGAGAGAGACTTTTGGCTTCATGCAAGGAAAACAGCAGAAGCTGCAGAAGTCTTTCTTTCTCTCCCCCAAACTGCCAGAAATGAGACTTCACCGACGCAGCCTCTTGGAGCAGGAGGCCTTGCAGGGTCCCAAAGACTCATTTCTGGCGGAGTTTGGGGGAGAGAAAGAAAGACTTTTGCTGCTTTCCTTGCATGCAGCCAAAAGCAGAAGAAGAAAGAAGCAGAAAGCAGCAGCCCGGCACATGGGGCGAGTGGGGCAAGTTCCCCCCCCCTTTCCTCCCTCCCCTCACTAACTTGTGTTGTTCGCAACATAAGTGACTCAAGCCTTGTGTTCCCGCGGGCCATGTGGGTGGCGCAGCCTTGTGTTCCCATGCAGCTGGATTAACTGCTTTGGGGGGTGACATTTCTCTGCAGACCACCAAAATTTTCTCGCGGTGACCACTGATTGGTGACCACTGAGCTAGATGCGAACAGCATCCCACCTGTGCATTTCCGTGCCTTTGTTCCATGCGTTGACATTCTTTTCATCAACTTCTTGTCTCTTTAACTTTTTCCATCAATGCATTTTTGATAATTGGACGGTCCGGATGGCCTTTGAAGGGTGTACCTACCTAGGATTGTGTTTTCCCCTCTTTTGGGGGGCCATTGCATCATAACAAACAGAAAGGGAGTTGGCAAGCGTGTGCTGTGTCCACTACTTCGGCCCTCCGTCTCTGAAGGAAGTGGTTAGCTTGCTCAGGGCTCTCCAACCTTGGCAACTTTAAGCCTGGAGGACTTCAACTCCCAGAATTCCCCAGCCAGCTTGAATTCTGGGAGTTGAAGTCCTCCAGGCTTAAAAGTAGCCCTGAGCTAGACTAGGAATCTCCTTCCATCCACAGAACCAATTAATAACAACAATAGCAACAGCTGCTGGCAGCTTGCCCCAACTCTCCTAGGAGCAGAGAGATCAAAGTGGCCTGAGGGGCCAGGGAGGCTGTTTTGAAATGAGTTGATTTATTATGGTAAGCCTCTGGGGCCTTTAGGAAAACCTTTGCTTGGTTGTGCTGAGTTAGCTGTTACAGAATCCGAAAGTTGCCTGCATTACACCAGCTAGACCAAAGGTTTGAGGCTGTGATATATATATAACGTGCTGCCATTAGTCATCCTGTTGGACCGCGTGGAGCTGTGGAGAGAACCTTCCATAAAACGGGTGGCCTCTAGATGTGTTAGAACTTCTCTTCCCAGAATTCCCCCTTCGCAGACCTGGAACATCCTGGGAACTGCAGAAGTCCTGTCCCAACATTTCTGGAAGACTTCTGGGGGATGATTGCTCAGGAAGCCAACGGTGAAGGGAGGCCAAGATTGCACAGTGAGGTGGTTTGATTCTCCTTAACTTTTGATGCTCATCTTGGAGACGTTTAGAGCCAGCAGCCCTAATAACCACATCCGTCGCACCACATCCATCACCATCCTATAGCTTGGAATGTGCTTGCTGCCCAAATAAATGCTCCCCGTGGCTTCTTGGAAACGCCTTGGCTGTTTCTCCAAGGAAGGACCTTCTCAGGCTCCATTGACCCAGAAAGCCTTGATTCAGAGGTGCCCTCCTGCAAACCACAGGCACAGCTGGAGAGCCCCGTCTGCCACATGCCTGTGTTTTTCCCTCTCCCTTCCAGGCAACCTTTCCAAAAAAAAAATTTGAGGAAGGGTCTTGAAAGAATGGGCGGGGAAGAAAACTGAGCTTATGGCTGCCGCCCCGACTGACTTCACGCTGAAGGTATGGGCCTGAAGAGCTGGCTTGTACAAACAAGCAGATTGGAGGCTGAGAAAAACTCAACTCCGGCCTTGCCCTGGCTGGGGTGGCATGGCATGGATTGGCGTGTCGTGGATCATTTGTCCCTGAGACGCGCCAGTCTCACCTGGCGGTAATGTAATAGTTCAAGAGTTTGAAAGGGGGAGCAAGTTGTTTGCAGGCCATGCCTCTTTTAAAGTTTCCATCACCAGATACATTCACCCATACTTCATTGGAGGGTTTTTCATGTAATGGGCCAACTTCAGGGGTTTCACCTGATTGCATTCTAGCTGCAGCTTGTAATCCTTAAAAACTTCATGAAAGCAATTCAGGGTGTTTGCTGGTCGAGGGATGCACTGGAGCTGCGGTGGCTGTTTCCCTCCCTTCTGGGTACCAGTTTCTGCAAGGGAATTTTAACCTGCTCCTTATGTGGGCCGCTTGTTCCAAAAATTGTCTCCAACCATAGCTGCTGGATTCTGAAGCAGTGGATGAAGATAAAAGGGTAAAATAATTTTAGCAAGCCTCTTTCATAAGATTGGGATGGGGTTTTTACTGAAGGAGAATATTTGTAGCTCAGGGTTGACAGGAGGGGTCCTTGGTGCTCTCAGATGAGCTTGCGCATGCATGCGCCTCCCAGCTGTTTTCAACCCGTTTCAGGCCTTTTTTGGCCTCCCAGAGGCTTGAGGGAAGCCTTTGCAGGCTGAAAAATAGGCCTGTTTCGTCACTTCCTGTATTTCCGGAAATACTGGGGGGGGGGGATTGCATGCGTAGGGGGCGGGGGGGGCGTGCACATTGCCTTCTGGGTGCCGGTATGTGAGTGCACAATTTTTGGCACAGGAGCCCAAAAAGGTTCACCATCCCAGGGCTAGATGGTGGCAAACATCTGGGAGCAAGGACCTCTTTTGGCAACAGAAGTTCCTTCTCTTCTTGATCAGAAATGAAATCTCCAAGCGTTTCTGTCCCTTTTTTTTCTCTCCTGGCTGCTGATTTTTGGAAACACGACCCAGAGATCGGTCGTAGTTCTTGGCTGCATTCCATAAACCAGCATTCGTGGTCGTTGAAAGGAGAAATATTCTTTGTGCAAAAAGGATCCGAGGAATTACTTGTGCAGTTCTGAGAATTGCACACACATACACACACACACACACACACACACACACACCCCTGAAATCATAAGCCAAAGCCCTCCTTGCTAATCCATCTTCTTCTGGAGATCCCACCAGGCAGGAATTTCCCACATTTGCTCAGACACGCTCCATGGTCACAGACCGAGTTATTAATTTTTAACCCTGATTGATTCAGTTCCTTCTATTTCTCCAGGCTGTGCAGTTGTAGGTGTGTAGAATCCGGCCGTCGGCTTTCACTTTGGTAAAAACGCCTCGCTTGAATCTATGGGCTATTGAGTGTTTCAGAAGGAGAGAATCATTTTTGAAAAATATATTCAGGGCTTTAAAAGAGAGAGCCGTTTACGCACGCCTGTGCCCCATGCCTATATATCGTGCAGCCAGTGGTGGGATTCAAATTTTTTTTACTACTGGTTCTGTGGGCGTGGCTAGGTGGGCATGGTCATGTGACTGGGTGGGTGTGGCTTTTTTCAGCAATTCCCGCCCCCCCCCCAATGCTTCATTTTGGGGCCTTCTGGGCCTCAGGGAAGCCGCCTGGGTGGAGCAGTGAGACAGCGAGTGTGCTATATTAGCATACTCCAAACCCTGACACCTGATTGGTCCACACGGACCGTGACCGGATTGGCTAACTGAGCGACCGTGATTGGCGCGCTAAGAATCTACCGCGATTGGCTGAGCCAAGCAATGTCGGGCATGCGCATTCACGATAAGGACTGACTGAGTGGGGAGGGGAGGGGCGACTGGGCTGGGGGCGTGGCCAGCCAGAAGTTACTACTGGTTCGGTGACCCACGGCAAATCCTTGCTACCGGTTCACCTGAACCGGTGCAAACTGACTGAATACCACCACGGGTGCACGCTTTAGAAAAGGGGGAAGGGTTTAAGCAGACAGCAAAGGCTTGAGTTGCTCCCAAACCTGGACATTTAGAGAGAAAACCTCCCAATTATGGTACAGCTGGCATAACTTTGGATAAGAGCACCAACCTTGTTCCTCTGCAGGAGACAGAAGTCAGTCAGAGGCTTGGTGAATTTGAGGCAGCGGCTGACAAAACCTCCCATAAGGCAGCTGTGGCCAGATGTGCTCGGCTACAGCTGCTGTTGTGCCCAAACAGCTTCGCCAACACGTCCAACTCTTGAGTCTCAAAGTCTCAGTCCCAGAGTTTCCACTTGCAATCTCAGGGTCTCTTCTAACTCTGTTATTCTTGTTCTGTTCTAATGTTCTGTTCTGTTCAACACACAAAGCTGCCTAAGAGTGGTGCAAACCATCCTCCAGAATCTCTGGAAGATACCAGAAAGGGGGAGACTGTGTCACCAAGAGGATTGGTTGTGGTGGGGTAATGGAAAAAAAAAACAACCGGTTGGGATTTTCATTTCACATATTTCACATAATTAACCAGTGGAATGGCTTGCCTGCAGAAGTTGTGAGTGCTCCATCACTGGAGGTTTTTTAAGAAAAGACTGGACAGTCACTGGTCTGAGATATGGTATAGGTTCTCCTACTTGACCAGGGGGCTGGACTAGAAGACCTTCAAGGTCCCTTCCAGCTCTATTATTCTGTTATTTATTGTTATTTATATTTATATGCTGCCTGTTTCACTATTCTCAGAGACTCTTCCCATCCTGCTCACAATCTTTATGAACTGTTGCCTTCTGGCAGAAGATACAGAACAATTAAAACTCAGACCACACGTTTTCTGAACAGTATTTAATCCCAGAGCTATAATTGCACTTAACAATGAACTTAAGGACCACCGTCAGTGAGCTGTTGGACAATATTACTTGGTCTGTTGTGTGGATGCTTGTGTGTTTTTAGGGGGTGGGGAATTTGGGTGGGTGTGGGGGTGTTTGGGGATTGTCATGTTGTACGCGTGTTGAGTCTGGTCTCTGGGTGTGATGTGAATTTCATTGTACTTTAATATTTCAATAATACTTTATTGTCATTGTACATATATACACAGCATACTGTGTATACCAGTGGTGGCTAAACTTTCTGGGCTCCTGTGTCAAACATTGTGCTTGTGCTTGCATGCTTGCGCTGCGTGCCAGCACCCAGAAGACAATGAGCGCATGCCCCCTACGCATGCACGTTCAATCCCCATCCACCCACCCACACTGCCCCCTTACCTGCACTGCGCCTCACAGCAGATTTTCGGCCGGTTTGAGGCCTTTTTTGGCCTCCCAGAGGCTTGAGGAAGGCTTCTGCAGGCTTTGCAGGCCGAAAACTAGTCCGGTTTCGTCACTTCTGGTATTTTTGGAAAAACAGGAAGTGACAAAACAGGGCTAGTTTTCGGCCTGCGAAGCCTGCAGAAGCCTTCCTCAAGCCTTTGGAAGGCCGAAAAAGGCCTCAAACCGGCCGAAAATCTGCTGTGAGGTCCGCTCATGCGCAGTGAGGTAAGTTTGCCTGCAGCTCGCGTGCCAGAACAAATGGCTCTACGTGCCACCTGTGCCACGCATGCCATAGGTTCGCCATCACGGGTGGATACTGTGTATATACGTACAATGACGACAAAGTATTATTATTATTAAAAGTGATCACGAGCAGTTTGTAACAGCCTATAAGCCAAAAATAAAAAAAACACTAAAACGTTTTTAAAATTTGACCGGTGGGATCTGCAGCATGCCCCTTTTGCTGGAGTGAGTGGGGCACAACAATACCATTGGGGGGACAGTTTCTTGGACAGTTTCTGGAGACATGCCACTGAGGACTTTAAAGGTGATAACCAACACTTTGAATTGGACGCAGAAGCAAACTGACAACCAGCGCAGTTCACAGAACAGCAGTGTTATATGGGCCTCCCTGGGACCCCAAGAACTGTTCACGCAGCCATGATCTGCACCTGGAAACCTTCCTGGTCTCTTCAAGGGGAGCCCCACGTAGAGCCCATTGCAGTAGTCCAAATGCTAGATGACCAGGTGTGAAGGATTTAAGGTGCAGGGAGTCGGATCCAGGAAAGGGCACAACTGACACACACAACCCGAAAGTTGCACAAAGGCTCTCTTAGCCGCAATGACTACCTACCCTTCAAGCAGGAGTTGTGAGTGTGTGTAGGAGGCAGTGCAATCCCATCCAGAAGTAAAGATGTTAAACTCTCAAATCCATGCACCCATATAGCCCTTTGGTCTTACCAGGATTCAGCCGAAACCGTTGGCTTGTAATATTCTCTCATTTCCCCCGCCTCTGAATGCTTAATGCTGGCCAAGCCAGCAGAACATTAGCTGCCAAAAGTTTGGATAGAAGAAGGAAAACCGTGCAAAATTGGGTATTTGCTGTAGTAAGGAAATCCAGCAATATTCTGTAAATCGTTGATCAACTGCAAAAAGGATAGTTGAGCCCTGAGATCAATGTAGGCTACGGATGGATGAATTATATTTTTATATATAGATAGATAGATAGATAGATAGATAGATAGATAGATAGATAGATAGATAGATAGATAGATAGATAGAGATATGTATGTATGTATGTATGTATGTATGTATGTATGTATGTATGTATGTGTGTGTGTATTCCAGCTCTTTATTCCTACACTCAAAATGGCTTGCAGGTATTAAAATGGAGAGAATAGAGCATCATAAAATTGGTGCAATTAAATCAAAACTAGAATTAAAAATCAATCAATAAACTAACCATTCAAAGCTTGGCAATATACTTTTCCAGCTTCCTAAAATGTAGTCCAAAAAGCAACTGTACTTCCTTGTGTTTTCTTTGAAAATGCTTCACTTCTCATCCAAGAAGCTTCTTCAGTTCAATTCTGGGATGTAGCTTCCAGTTCCTTCTCTGGACCTACTTGCTTGACTGAGTAGCTCCTCTTGAACCTGCCCGTATTTCCCTCAACCTTCTCCATCTAAAAACTCCTCCTCTGTTTGATGATGATTGATTTAGGACTGTCATTTTCAGGCCAGACCTTCATGCGCCTAACTTAGTTTTTAAGGAACTGTGTAGCTGGTGGTATCATTTGTTTTGGACACAGGTAGACCTGAAGTTCAAACCCTCCAGGCTCAGGCGAACATGGTTTATCAGTGTATCAGCCAATTTGGAGAACACAGGGAGACAAATTGCAGAAGAACAATTCACACAGGCATTTTTCCCCTGTGACTGTTAAATCTTGAGCAGAGCTCTCCAAACTTGGCAGCTTTAAGACTTGTGGACTTTAACTCCCAGAATTCTCCAGCCAGGGAGTTGAAGTCCAGAAGCCTTAAAGTTTGGAGACCTCTGATCTTGAGCATTCTCACAAGCTTGTTTTTGCATGGTTAAAGTCTTCTAAAATCATTTTGGGGTGGTGGTGGTGGTTGTTGTTTTTTGAACCAAATAACATTCTTGGTCCAGGATTTTGCCTGGGGAAACTTGAGCCAGGTTGACGGTCTTCCCCTCCTCCTCCTCCTCTCCCATTTGAAAACTGCAGAGAGTTACAACTCAAAGTTAATCTTTAGCAAAACAACAGCAGTTTAGGGTTGGTTCCCTGGGCAAGTAATGTCTGCTTTTCCTGCCAGTGAAATTTGAGAATGAAAGGGGGTCGTTGGGTGGGAGCGGGAGAGAGAAAGTAGGCCTCTATTTTTGAAATCCAGCGCTGTCAGTCTGCTCTCTCTCTCAAGCCAAATGATGGTATCGGTTTGACTTCAGAGTTAATTGGACTGGATGGCCTCAAGGAACAAGGTCAGGAGGGCGACGTCTTGCGATAGGTTTGATGGGAAGCTCCGAGCCAGGTTCAGGGTTTTTCCCACAAACCAAGAATGCTTGGCCGAGGTTCCACGAAAAGGACTACAGACTTCAGATAGTAGCAGAGGGAGAAAACATCTAATGCTCCGGTTGCTTAGTTATTTATCTTCGGTTGCTATTTCTGTGCTGTTAACAGATTACAGATAATCAGAGTTGGAAGGGACCTTGTAGGTCATCTAGTCCAACCCCCGCCCAAGCGGGAGACCCACCACCATTTCTGACAGATGGCAATCCAGTCTCTTCTTGAAGGTCTCAAGTGATGGCGCTCCCACAACTTCCAAGGGCAACTTCTGTTCCATGGGTGGATTGTTCTCACTGACAGAAAGTTTCCCCTTATTTCCAAGTTGAATCTCTCCTTGTTCCGTTTCCATCCATTATTCCTTGTCTGGCCTACAGGCGCTTTAGAAAATAGCTTGACTGCTATCCTGTTCCTTTAAAGATGACATCCCTTAAAACAACTTCGGGGCTGTTAGAAAGTATTTTCATGTGCACCACCACACACCACACACACCCCAAAAAAAGGCACAGAAGAGGGACTCTGATCTTTGCGCTGTTCAGGTTTGAAGGGTTCCAGATAAAGGTGAAATGGAAAGGTCAAAGCATTTTCCTCTGATTCTGGTTTTAAACAAGAATTAAAACAGTTTGACCTTGTTTTTTATTCATCAAAGAATTAACACAGTAGGAATCTCATCCTTTGATGGATGTTCTTTGGTAATTCAGACCCCAGCCAGAAACCTAGAAATTATCCAAATATCATTGTGAGATATAACAGCCAGTAAGGTGTTATTTGTATGTAAAAAACTTTGCTTTTTGCAAAAATGGGTGTGATCTGTTCTTCCACCTAAATGCATCAAGGGCGATGCATAATCCATCCATTTCAGCCTTTTCTTTTTATCTTCAAATCTGCCATCCCTGTGGTGTATCCATATATGCAAAAATTGCTCTTTTCCTTCCAATTAGGACATTATCTGGTTCTAGAACAGAGGTCTCTAAACTTGACAGCTTTAAGACTTGTGGACTTCAACTCCCAGAATTCCTCCAGTCATGTTAGCTCAGGGATTCTGGGAGTTGAAGTACACAAACCTTGAACTTGCCAAGTTTTAAGACCCTTGCTCTATTCTTTCTATCTATTTACCTACCTACCTACTCTATCCTATCTCTCTCTTTCTCTCTATCTATTCTACCTCTCTTTATCTATCTTTTCTATCTATCTATCTATCTATCTATCTATCTATCTATCTATCTATCTATCTATCTATCTATCCTCTCTATCCTCTCTATTCTTCCTCTCTTTATCTATCTTTTCTATCTATCCTCTCTCTCTCTCTCTCTCTTCTATCTATCTTTATCTATTCTACCTCTCTTTCTCTATATATTCTAGGGCTCTTCAAACTTGACATCTTTAAAAATTGTGGACTTCAACTCCCAGAATTCCTCCTCCAATCACGTTAGCTCAGGAATTCTGGGAGTTGAAGTCCACAAGTCTTTTTCATGGTCGTGGTCATGATGTGCACTGAAGATGGTGTTTGATTTCGTTGTACGAGATGCAATGACAATAAAGTAAACTAAATGCCGTTCAAACTCAAAATACATATAAATTATAAATAGAAAAAAAACAACACAAACCACACTGAAGCAATTAAGGAGACAAGACAGGATAAGGGTTTGAAGACGTCCACATATATTGAAATGGGAAGGATGCCAGAACTCAGATAAGAACTGTAAGACTAGAATTATTTCACGTTTTCCTTCCAGCTTTGGGCCATACGCAGTTTGTCCTTTTAAACAGTCCTCACAGCTGCAGCCCATGAAGGGGATCAGGGCCCCTTCCTCCCTGTAGACCACGCCACTCATATTTCTCCCTTATCTGCTCTTCCCTGGGTGCCCTAGGATGAAGAGGGGATGGGCCTGGGTCTTCCTCTGAATGCCCAGCTGGCCTATGCCCTTTCCCAGTTTCCTCCACAACCTCCGGAGCCATACTCCCATTCCCTGTTGGCTGTTCCTCCTCCTCTCCCTCAGAGCCAGACTCCAACAGGGGCATGACAGTTTACTAGACGTCAAGTGAATTACAGTGGGTGAGAAGCCATGCCAGATTTTCGCCAGTTAACTTTCTTTTCCCTTGGTCCCTTCCCATTGTTTGTCTCTCATTACCCATTCAAGTTTAAAAGAGATGTTTTGGGAACAGGTTGGCTTTCTTCTTGCAAGGGAATGACCTTGAAGTCTTCATTCACTTTCCCCAGGCCCTCGCCCAGCCCTCCAGCTCCTCCCCTCCCCCGGGTTCACGGCAGGCTGGCAGCGAGGTGGCAGTTCCGGCCGCCAGGCCTCGAGCAGCCATGTTGGTTCAGAGCTTCTCTTCCTTTGGGCTGACCTAACCTGTCCCTTCCTCTCTTCCCAGATGCCAGCATGTCGCCCGATGCCACGAAGCACAGCCACTGGTGCAACGTGGCCTACTGGGAGCACCGGACCCGTGTGGGTCGCCTCTACACAGTGTACGAACAATCCGTCAGTATATTTTATGACCTACCTCAAGGAAACGGCTTCTGCCTCGGACAGCTCATCCCGGAGAACAGGAACGAGACGGTGCAGAGGACTAGGAACAAGATCGGCTACGGGATTTTGCTCAGCAAAGAAGCGGACGGCGTGTGGGCTTACAACCGAAGCGAGCACCCGATCTTCGTCAATTCCCCAACGCTGGACATTCCCAGCTGTAGGACCTTAATTGTGCACAAAGTGATGCCTGGGTATTCGATCAAGGCCTTTGACTACGAGAAATCCTGCCTCTTGACGCATGCCCCTGACTTGGACTACCCAGATGGACCCTACGACCCGAACAGCGTCCGGATCAGCTTTGCGAAAGGCTGGGGGCCCTGCTACTCCAGGCAATTTATCACCTCTTGTCCCTGCTGGCTAGAAATTTTGCTCAACACAAACAACAGGTAGCTGTTGCATGCTGAGGAGCGAAGCCCCGAGGACCCCAAATATCATCTACCTAGATTTAATATAAAGTTTTATATATATATATATATATATATATATATAATATGAAAATATATATATTATACTTGTAATTATGGAGTCATTTTTATAATGTCATTATTTATGTACGGTGCAATGTGTATATGGACAAAAAATGGAAAATGCACTTTGGCTAAAAGTCTTTCAGTAGTACAGTTGTTGTTTTTAAAAAAAAAGATGGAAAAAAATATACAGCAAATATTGGAGTATTACCAGGATTTTGGCTGTATAGTTGTTGTTTTTTTAATAGTAATATCCAGGCCAAAAACGAGTTGCTCATTGATAATAAACTATTTGCATTTATAGGTTCCCCTGTTGTCTGTTTTTTTTTTAATTACTTTTTGAAGAAAGAAAGAAAATGGGAAGGGGAATTATTTATGACTTCAAGACAATATATTTCTGGAGTTGGCATGAAATGAAATAAAAACCAGAACCAAACTGGGCCCGGTTTGTAGCTGACCCTATTCTTGGCAGATCCCTTCTCCCTTCCAAAGAAGGTCTCTTTCCCCATTTCTTTGCATTCTTTTTTTTTTTGGTAAATATTTTATTTTATTTTATTTAAACTACATACAATTCATCTTCCATTTAGCAGCGTGTCATCTGAATACAAATATCTTGTGCAATAATAATTAAAATTACATCCGTGTTCATTTCTTTGGTATTAATTCTCTATTCTTATCTTATTCATATACATAATATCTCTATTACTGTAACACCCCTCTTTTTGACATGTTTAGTTCTACAAACCTCTTTTCTATATTTTACTAATCTATTAGCTATGTGTAGCTTTTGTATTTTTCTCTAGCTTAAAATAAATCAAAATATGTAGTTCCCATACCTTAAAATATTCCGCTTGCTCCTTCTCTTTAATTGCAAGTGTTAATAATCTGTTCATATCTGCACATTCTAATATTTTTCTAATCACATTTTCCATCAGTAGGAATCTCTTCACTTTTCCAGTTTTGAGTAAATACAGTTCTAGCTGCAGTTAACACACGAATAGCCAAATATGCTTTCTCTTTACTATAAGTTTCGGGTAAGATCTTTGTGTTCTGATGGGGATGCTCTGCTCGGCTTCTGTCCCTCCCCGGAGATTCAGGAACACCCAGGTAGACAGGGAGAGGCCTCAAGCACGGAGTTAGCCTTGAATCCTTGTGTCGTAGCCAAAACAGATCCAGAACCGACCTTCTTTAAGCTCCTTAGAGCCTTACCTGCCTGTTTCCAGGTGAAGGCTGGCAGTCTGGGAAGAATCCTGAATAATAGGTCAAAATATAATAAAGGACCAGTAAGCTTAAACTCTACACCGGGGGTCCCCAAAATTGGCCACTTTTAAGACTTGTGGGTTTCAACACCCAGAATCCCAAACTTGGCAACTTTAAGACTTGTGGACTTCAACTCCCAAAATTCTGGGAGTCCACAAGTCTTAAAGTTGCCAAGTTTGGAGATCTCTGCTCTACACATCTGGATCTTGCTTGCGCCTGGCATAGATCCTGGATGAACATCTCGGCTGCAGCACCTTCTCCTCAAGTCCCTTCTGAGGAATCCAGCTGCATCAGGGTTTTACACCCCCCCCAAAAAAAAAACCTGCCTCTATCCTGGGGTTGCTCTGAAAAAAAATAATCAAATAAAATGAAACAAAAACACGGCCCCGCAGTTGTATTAAATGCCATTAAATTAAAACAGCCCCTGCATTACACAATCAACCTCAACTATTTCATAGCTCCCATTTGGACCAATTGCAAGCGTTCTTAAGAGCTATTCCTTTGCAAAGCCAAGACTTCTATTTTTTATTTTATTTTTTAACGATAATCAAATGCATCTCTTTGGCAATCTCTTTTTAACGTGTGTGTTCCTTATAAATGCATGGGATTGGTGATAACAGACGCATGGAGACACGGGTGCCTTCCACCCCACTGCTTGCCTAATGATCCCTCACGCAGGAGGAAGGTAAATTGAGACAGTGCTTGATTTTTCCACGTTCAATCAATATAGGCTGGCTGATCAACTAAAAGAATGTCTTTTTAGTCCTCCAATGATACGAGAGCAGAAGCAAATTCTTGCCTTTATGCAAAACCCAGCTGGCTTCTCTCAGGATTCAAGAACTGTGGTCTTTTCTTGTTCCTTGCACTATTTAAATAATAAAATTAAATCCAGGGTATGGTGGGAGGGAAATTAACAAGAGCCCCCAGTCTCTGCCAGAACATCATTGGAGTTTGTATTGGGATGTTAGCTCCGTTCTTCTTTCTTACAAAGCTGTTTTATGATTTTAGGCAGACGTCCAACTCCTCTCTGGCAAAAGAGGCTGAACCAATTTGAACATGTTGTCCTCCTGGAGGGCTCCCACGACTCCACAGAGGCCCATGTTTTGGATGGAGTGAGGGGGAGATGTGCTATGTACCAGAGGTTCCTCTACTGTGTGGGGCCAGGAGAGGACACTGTTAATCCAACTCACTTAATCCACTGTTAATCCACTGTTAATGCTGCTCAGTCAGGAACCTACCAGTACTTTTTAGAGCAGAGGTCTCCAATCTTGGCAACTTTAAGACTTGTGGACTTCAACTCCCAGATTTCCTCAGCCAGTTCCTCACACATTACTTGGGGATCGGGTGGTTTCTGCTGTCGGAATCCAGTCCTTGTTTCAGCAAATAGTCGTGTATTATGTTTCCTTTCTTTGTGTCATATGAACCCATCAAAAGAGTCCGTGTGTTCTGTGAGAGTGTCCTGAAGGTGTCCTCTATGCAAGGGTCTCCAATCTTGGCAACTTTAAGACTTGTGGACTTCAACTTTGCTGGCTGAGGAACTCTAGGAGTTGAAGTCCACAAGTCTTAAAGTTGCCAAGGTTGAAGACCCCTATTCTAGAGGACTATCAAGTCCCTTCAAAACTGAAGGGATCCATCCCTCTTCTGGGTAGACATTTCTTCTGATGCTTCTGCTCGGCCTCCATTCTTTTAAGTTCAGGGGACTGAACCTTGCTCTTGGTTTCAATAGGTCCAACCTTTCTTACAGGTGACAACTTATTTCAAATCTTGTAGGAATTGGGAGGTGATAGTTATTGCTAAATTTAGAGAAATGTCTAAATAAATGGAGTTCACGTGGAGTTCATTGGCACTGAGCCTAGTGATAGTCGCTAGTCTAGATGACTGGGGAATTGGACAAAAAATCATGGGGGAAAGTGGATTTAATCTTGAGTGTTGTTTCCTGAATCATGGCTTCCCCAAAAAAGCATCTGGAAGGTCACGAGGAGATCCGGAAGAATAGACAATGGCTTTTGGCTCTTCTTTCTAATTATTATTCTAGATCAGGGATCATCAGGCTTCACAACTTTTAAGACTTGTGGACTTCAACTCCCAGAATTCCCAGAATGTCTTAAAGTTACCAGGTCTGGAGACCTCTGCTCCAGATTCAAGATCTAGGCCAAGTCCTGCTACTTCTTGACAAGACAACATTCCTTAGAGAGAAAAGCAGTGAAGTCTCCCTCAAATTAAATTCACTTAACCAATGTCTTCACATCCTAATTGTCAATAATTTGGATTCCTAATGTCTTCTGGGGTGTGATTTTTCTTTTACTTCCCAGTTAGTTAACTTTATTGTCATTGCACCTCCTACAACGAAATCAAACACCATCTTCAGTGCACATCATGACCATGAAAATAAACACAAACACACACCCTTCACCCTCCACACATTGAACTGAAAACCCCGACACCGCACCAATACTGCATTATATAGTAGAATTCAAAAGAGCGACTGCCCTGGGATAGAAGCTGTTTTTCAGCCTATTTGTCCTTGTTTTTATTGTCCTGTACCGTCTGCCAGATGGTAATAGTTCAAAAAAAAAAGGGTGCCCAGGATGAGACAGATCTTTGAGGATGTTTTGAACTTTTTTAGGGCAGCAGGAGCTACAAAGCTCTTCCAAAGAGGGGAGAGGGCAACCCATGATCCTCTGGGCAATGATGTTCACCCTCTGGAGTGCTGTCTTATCTGCCACAGTGCAATTGGCAAACCATACACAGTTGTGCAGTAAGTTAAGATACTCTCTATGGTGCAGTGGTAGAAGGTCACCAGCAATTTTCCATTCAGTTGTTGTTTTCTGAGAAGCCTCAGGTAGTATAACTTATTATAACTATTATAGTATAACTAGATTATTAACCATCAAACTTCCTAGCGGTCTCTCATCCCAGCAATAACCAGCTATGTTCAGGTCAACCAAAGTAGGTTCAGGTATTACCTGCATACCTGTTGGATTTTATATATATATTTTATATATATTCCTGTTGCTTTTCTTGGGCTGAAATATATTTGCCCAGAATAAATTGATCCCCTTTTTGTCAAGAGGAGGTCAATCTATTTTCCAAGGCACAGGAAGGCAGGACAAGAAGCAATGGATGGAAACTAACCAAGGAGAGAGAGAAGCAACTTAGAAGGAAGGAGAAATTGCCTGACCAGGAGAACAATGAATCAGTAGGATGGCCTACTTCCAGAAGTTGTGGTTGCTCCATCACTGGAGGCTTTCAAAAAGAGACTACGGCTTGGGGGGGCTGTCTGGGGTGGGATGAGGGAGATACAGGGGGTATGGGCTGCAAGAACGGCTGGCTGGCACATGTATGTAGCCCTTGCACAAATGGTGCCCGCCGGGCCATCGCCCACACAAATTGTGTGCACACACACATGCTCCAACCACCCCTCATGTGGCCCAATTCCAAATAGGGTTTAGAGTCAGTGGTGGGATTACATTTTTTTTACTACTGGTTCTGTGGGCGTGGCTTGGTGGGCATGGCAGGGAAAGACTACTGCAAAATCCCCATTCCCTCCCCACCCCCCTAACCTGCTTTCCAGCTCCGTTCTCCTGTGCAGGGCAACAAAAGTAGACCCAGCCAATCAGCTTGGACTCAATGGGAGGCGGAGAAGAGATGGGGTTGGCGGGGCCAGTCAGAGGTGGGATTGGCCAGTTCTCCCAGCTACTCAAAATTTCTGCTATCGGTTCTCCAGAACTTTAACCTTAGAACTTTAACCAGAACTTTAACCTTAGACCCCTTTCCTACCCCTTTCCTAAGAGGTCTGTAGGGGGCGTGCATAAGCGCACCAACGTGCCTACCGTCCCTGTCCTATTGTTTCTTTTTCTTTTTATTATTTTTATTTTTCTTATATGTATCCATTTCATGAATCCATAACTATGTTTATACTTACACCTGTTATCTTATAATTGCTTGACAAAATAAATAAATAAAAATAAAATAAAACTGATCAGAACCTGCCGAATACCACCTCTGGTTAGGGTTAGGGACCCCTGAACTAGAAGAAGTCCAAAGCCCCTCCCAACTCTTATTCTGTTGCTCAGAACTGGTTCCTTAATTTTTTTTTCTTTTTAAGTCTCTTCCATTTGGTAAGATGCATTTGCAAAAGGTGACATTAAAATGTCAGGAGGGTGAGGGAATGGTTCTGGAGGGGTAAATTTATTGCAGCCCTGAAATACAGCCCTTGTAAGCAACCAAGAAGAAAGTTTTAGAGTTGCCTGATTAGTATGTAGCATGCGCTGCTCAAAATTGCACTTCAAAGGGGTGGGCTGGGAATCCGCTGGGCTTGCTCACTGCGAAGAGCTAAGCCGCTGTAGTTGGTTAATGTGTGACATCTGAAACCTTTCAGGTTGTTTTTCAGCAAACACACACATCCTGTCCTTTGTGGCATTTGTGGGTTATTTGATACTGTTGTAAAACTCCGCTTTGGTGTGGCAAACAATGAAGTCGTAGATCAGAAGGTTTGAGCCTTTCTGAGTCTTTCAGGATTTATCAAATGGTGGAAGGGGGAGGGGACCCGTTTGTCTCCATCCTCCCTTTCTTTGGCCCTCCAATCGCTCTCAAATGCAGCTTTTATACAAAATGAGTGTTGCGGAACAATCCTCTCTTCCCCACCACCCAGCAAAATGTTGCTTTTGCTTTGAAAAGTCACATCTTCTCTAAACAATGGGTTGGTGTTTACTTGAGCTGGGGAGACAAATGAAGAGACTCATCTTTGGCAGGCTGGCCTTGCAAAACGCAGCCTCCTCCTTTTCCAAACCGAGCTTGGAGCCTTCGTCTTAAAACCTTGAAGGGATGCCTGGAGAGCCCAGGAGTCTCCAGTTCACACATTACTTGGGGATCGGATGGTTTCTGCACTAGGAATCCAGTCCTTGTTTCAGCAAATAGGAATATGATGTTGCCTTTCTTTGTTTCTGTCTCTGGGCTTTGTGTGTCATATGAACCCATCCAAAGAGCCAGTGTGTTCTGTGAGGGCGCCATGAAGGTGTGCTCTACGGCAGGGGTCTCCAACCTTGGCAAGTTTAAGAACTTTAAGCTTTGCTGGCTGAGGGACTCTGGGAGTTGAAGTCCACCAGTCGTAACGTTGCCAAGGTTGGAGACCCCTGCTCTAGAATAGTATAGTATAGAACAGAATGGAACGGAACGGAACAGAACAGAACAGAACAGAATTCTTTTATTGGCCAAGTGTGATTGGACACACAAGGAATTTGTCTTGGTGCAAATGCTCTCAGTGTACATAAAATAAAAGATACATTCATCAAGAATCATAAGGTACAACACTTAATGATAGTCATAGGGTACAAATAAGCAATCAAATCATACTAGGAAACAGTCAATATAAATCGTAAGATACAAGCGACAAAGTTACTGTCATGCAGTCACAAGTGGGAGGAGATTGGCGATAAGGAGTGATGAGAAGGTTAATAGGAATAGTAGTGCAGACTTTGTAAACAGTGTTGAGGAAATGAGTTGTTTAGCAGAGTGATGGCTTTTGGGAAAAACTGTCCTTGTGTCTAATTGTTCTGGTGTGCAGTGCTCTATAGTGTCGTTTTGAGGGAAGGAGTTGAAACCGTTTATGTCCGGGATGTGAGGGGTCTGTAAATATTTTCCCAGCCCTCTTTTTGACTTGTGCAGGATACGGGTCCTCCATGGAAGGCAGGTTGGTAGCCATTGTTTTTTCTAATTACTCTCTGGAGCCTGTGCCTGCCTTGTTAGGTTGCCTCTATGGGGCTAATCTTAAATTAGGGCAGTTTGTCAGAAAACTGAGGTTCCCCCAGAGAAGTTACCAAACCTTTTGTGAACTTGCAGAATTTAACCCCTGGATGTTTGATGCTGGCCAGTCACTTGCAAAGGCCATTCAAAGGGACCACCCAGCTCATGGAGAACAAACCTGTGTCAATGGCCCAGGTCTGATAGCCTGAAACTCCAGAGACAGACGTTGTATATCTTTCAATGCCAGCGATTAGACGGAAACTGCGGAGAAAAATTCATAGTCTTTCTTTCTTTTTCTTTCTTTCTTTCTTTCTTTCTTTCTTTCTTTCTTTCTTTCTTTCTTTCTTTCTTTCTTTCTTTCTTTCTTTCTTTCTTTCCTTCTTTCTTTCTTCCTTCCTCCTTTCTTTCTTTCCTTCTTTCTTTCCTTCTCTCTTCCTCCCTCCCTCCCTTCTTTCTTTCCTTCTTCTTCCCTCCCTTCTTTCTTTCCTTTCCTTTCCTTCCTTCTTTCTTTCCTTCCTTCCTTCCTTCCTTCCTTCCTTCCTTCCTTCCTTCCTTCCTTTCTTTCTTTCTTTCTTTCTTTCTTTCTTTCTTTCTTTCTCCCTTCTTTCTTTCCTTCCTCCTTTCCTCTCTCTTCCTCCCTCCCTCCCTTCTTTCTTTCCTTCCTTCTTCCCTCCTTTCTTTCTTTCCTTCCTTCCTTCCTTCCTTCCTTCCTTCCTTCCTTCCTTCCTTCTTTCTTTCTTTCTTTCTTTCTTTCTTTCTTTCTTTCTTTCTTTCTTTCTTTCTTTCTTCTTTCCTTCCTTCCTTCTTCCCTTTCCTTTCCTTTCCTTTCCTTCCTTCCTTCCTTCCTTCCTTCCTTCCTTCCTTCCTTCTTTCTTTCTTTCTTTCTTTCTTTCTTTCTTTCTTTCTTTCTTTCTTTCTTTCTTATCTACGTAAACAAATTAAGAGGCTCCAAGAGTCTTCTCCAGCTTCGGTATCTGCCAGATGTCCCAGCATTGTCAACATTGACTCTGCTAAGTTGAGGAACTCTGGAAGAGGGATCCAGGCAGAGGGAATGCCCCCCCCCCCTCCATAAAGGAAAACTATACAAAGCCTTAAATAGGTTCATAGCAGGCAGAAGTTCCACAGGCACCTGGTGGGGGGGAGGCAACAACGTCTTGGCTTGGATTCAGGCCAGCTTCAGCGAAGTGGTTTTTCCACCTAACAGCTTCGGTTTCCTGCTTGCTCCGTGTTCTCACGCTGCTCCCCCCAAAAAAATGCGGCTGCAGGGGTGCCTCTTTGAGCAAAACGCAAACTGCCCACCCCAATTATCCGCTCTCCCCTCACATCCCTTTCCTGCCTGTCCTCCCTCCCGCTGGCAAAGCCTCCTGTTCTTCAGAGGGGGAGGACAGCTATAGGGCAAGTGCCCTGCCTGGAGGACCCTCCTTCTGGTCAGCAGCTGGGGTGACCTGACCCTGGTCAGGGAAAGGCACCCCAAGTATATTTTTCCCCCAGAGTTTTATTGAATAAATTGTTAAAAACATTGGACGCTGTGTGATCGTCCTGACAGTCTTGTTTGTTATGCATATTATGACATAGAATACATGTTTTATATACATTTATAATTTATAATTTACATTTATGCGTGCATAAGCGCACCAATCATGCCTACCATCCCTGTCCTATTGTTTCTTTTTATTTTTTCTTATAAGTATCTACCTCATGTATTCAAAACTATGTTTATTCTTATACCTGCATCTTATAAGCGATTGACAAATCAAATCAAATCAATAAATAAATACATTTATACAATTGTTGGAAGAATTTTCGTTCCAAGTGGGGGGAAAAGACACTGGAAACATGGTGACTGCTTGGAAAGATGGTTTAATGGTGGACAGGACCACATGGCTTAGGAACTCCAAAGTGAAAGGGACAATCACATGCTTCCAGATGTTGGGTGAAGGAAAAAGAAGGGGCAAGATGCTGAGAGTGCAATTATTTTATACCCTCTGTTGGGCCACACCTTAGTGTTTCCTGTTCCTGTGTAAGAAATGTATCCCAATGGCTGTCAGACTCCCAGGGGACGGGGGTCTTAGCTAACTTTGTAGATTTGTCTGGACCACATGGCTTCACCTGAGCGCTGGCTGATGCAATCTTCCCAGGCCAGGTGGTGAAACGGGTAGAGGGCTTTGTTATGTAGAATACTCTGGCGCGCCCATTAAAAAAGGTGTGTGTGTGGTGGGGGCGAGCTTCTGCTTCTGAGGGGAGTTTCTGCTTCTGAGTTTCTACTTCTCTTTTTAGGGGAAATATTCTGCCTTTTTAATATTTCCTAGGATATTTCATTTTTCTAGGAGAGGGGTGGGTGCTAACTTCCTACACGTTTATATTTTTATACAATATTTTCTATTTCTAATCATCCCTTCTGCCAACCCTGCTTTCTTTTGGTTCTGGATCCTTCCTTTTACCCCCACCATTGAATTTATCCCATACTTTTTGGAAAGGCACCCCAAGTATTGATCACACGTATTTAAACCCTTCTTTGACAATTTTAAGATGTGTGGTTCACACTTTCAGAAGTTGTGGGAGCTTCATCCCTTTCAAGAAGAGATTGGACTGCCATGCGTCAGAAATGGTGTAGGGTCTCCTGCTTGGGCAGAGGGTTTGGCTAGATAACTACCCGAGTCCCAGTTTTCATGTTACTTACTCCATTCATGTGAAATATATGAAAATAAATAAATCCCACTGCATGCAGTGGGGCTTGTTCCTTGCAATTGGCACAAAGCAGCCTTACACAAATCAGATTAGATCAGATTTTAGATTCAACTTACTTTCCAGAGGTTCCTGATTAGCTAATGTAAGATCACGATTCTTGATTTTCAAAAACCATAGAGAACCTAATACAACTAACGCAATACAATAAACTCTATGGCTCACATCAACCTTCCCTTATCTGCTGCCTTCTCCATGGATTAAAATTACCTCTGGAATCTCCGTTTGTTCAGAGGAAACCAGAAAGGCTGCTGTAAAATTTAAGATGTTTGGCATTTAGATAAAGAAAATTATGAGGTCTGTATCAATGGACTGTCTGGAAAAACAGAGTGTGCAATGTCTGGATATCTTCCATTTGGCAGATATTTTATTAAATTGGGAATTGGCTTATCAGCACAGTTGTCAAAGAGTAACAATGGGTAAAGGCATTAAGAATTATGCTTTGTTTATTTGATCTGTATTCTAAGTGACACAACAGAGGATAAATCTGAAAACATGTAGGAAAAGAGTATTAGATTCATGACTCTGTATGTAACATGGTCAGGAAATTAGTTGAGAATCCATAAGAACCTGGGTCTGAGTTTTACAAAGTAAGTTTTGGATTTCTTGTAGTAAGGGAAGATATAACGTAGAATTTTTCCAAAAGTTCCCCTAAAACAATGAATACCAAGTTATGGATCTGCAAACACCTAGGAACAAGTAAAGTTATTACTAGAAGCCAACATGGGTGTGTCAAAAACAGATCATGCCAGACAAACCTAATTTCATTCTTTGACAAAGTGACTAAATTAGTGAACCAGCAAAATGCTGTGGACATAGTATTCTTGGAATTCAGTAAGGCATTTGACAAAATGGACTACAGTCTACTTATTGGTGAGATAGAAAAAATTGGGATAAACAGTATCATCACCAAATGGATTCACAACTGGCTGACCAACCATACTCAATGTGTAGTTCTCAATAGAAATACATCTACATGGAGGGAAACATGCAGTGGGTACCACAAGTCTTAGGCCCAGTACTCTTCAATATCTTCATGAACACTTTAGATGATGAAATAGAAGTAGAATTCATCAAATTTGCAGATATCAAGCTATCTGTTGGGTGGGAAAGCCAACATTTTAGAAGATAGTCTAAAGATCCAGAAGGCTCTTGACAGATTTGAACACTGGGGCTTAACCAACAAAATGTAATTAGGTGGTGAGAAAAGTAAGGTTCTACACTCAGGTAAGAAAAACCAAATGCAAAGGTATAGGATAGGTGGTACCTGCCTCAACAGCATTCAATTAAGTTAGGTATGAGCCAACAATGTGCTGCAGCTTCCGAAAAATCAACAGGCATGTATCAAGATCACGTGAAGTGTTAATACCGCTTTATGCTACACTGGTAACGTGATACTTAGAATACTGCACCAGTTTTCTTCTCTAGGATGCAAAAACGCTGTTGAGATTCTACAAAGAGTACAGAGAAGAGCAACAACGATTATTAGGGTCTGGAGGCTAAACCATATGCGGAAACTGGGAATGTCTAATCTAATGAAGATAAGTACTAGGGTGACATGATAGCAGCCTTCCAATATCTGTGGGGCTGTTACAGAGAGGAGGGGGTCATGCTATTCTCCAAAGCAACTGAAGGATGGACAAAAAGTAATAGATGGAAATTGATCAAAAAGAGATCCAGTCTAATTTCCTGACTGAGAACAATTAATCAGTGGAACAGCTTGCCTTCAGAAGTTGTGGGTGCTCCATCACTGAAGGTTTTCAAGAAGAGGCTGGACAGCCATTTGTCTGGGATGGTATAGGGTCTCCTGCTAGAACAGGGAGTTAGGGTAGAAGGCCTCCCTTCCATGTCTGTTATTATTCTACATTCAGTACTTTAATCTCATTTTCCCAGTGGACAATGCAAAAAGTGAGTTTGATTCGACCAATGGTTGCATCCCTGGGAACTAAGAGAAACGGGGAGAGATAATGAGAATAGAATAAAAGGGCTGAAGGGAATTAACGAATTGCATGCCTGGAAATGAAAGTGTCATTTTAATTATGAATGAAAGGACCAAAATGTGTCTTAGAAAGCCTGAATTGGGGCTTTCTGGCACTGATATAATTTTCCGGTAAATAGTGGTAATGGAAGAAACAGAAAGGAGCGTAGGGAGAAACTGTACAGTATTCTGGATTAATGGGATTGCGGTAAAAAATTGTGTTAGGAATGAGAGGGCTACCAAAAAAAAAAAGATCCATGAATGAACAAAGGGGTTTGAGAGCATCTGCTAAGACGAATGTTTGTTTCAAGGAGGGGTCTTTTCATGCTTATGGTAGAAGCTGCCTTTTAAAAGACTTAGAACTTAGACTTAGAATAACTTTATTGTCACTTTGATTGGACACTAATCGGCATATATTAAAATGAAATTTTGTTGCATACAGCTCTCAAAGAGAGTCACATCTCAGAGTGGGTCTAGGACAGTGGGGGTGAAGCTTTTTGGGTTCCTGTGCCAAACATGTGTGCTTGCATGCTCATGCTTGCGTGCCAGCTCCCAGATGGCAATGTGCACCCCCCCCACACCCCCTATGCATGCACGCGCAATCCTCCCACCCCCTGCCACCCCCTTACCTGCGCTGCACCTCACAGCTGCCTACCGTCCCTGTCCTATTGTTTCTTTTATTTTTCTTATACGTACCCATTTCATGTATTTATAACTATGTATATACTTATACCTATTATCTTGTAAGCGATTGACAAATCAAAATAAATAAATAATAAATAATAAATAATAAACAATAAACAAACAAACAAACTTGGGTGGAGGGTTGGACTAGATGACCTACAAGGTCCCTTCCAACTCTGATTATCTGTAATCTGTAAATAAATAAAATATGTCTTAAAATTGCCAAGGTTGAGAAACACTGTTCTACAGCAAGATTTGGGATGAGGAAGGAGCAAAATGCCCAGTTTTCATATCTCTACAGCTCATTTGATAGATTTGGGGATTTTACAGCTACATTTTTGTATTTATTTTTAAGTACTGCTGGTGCTGGTGGGGCCCTGTGGAAATGCTTGTATCTCCGTTCTCTGGGATTGAAAGACCCTTCACTCCATGCTGGGGATGCAGCTCTCAAAGGGCGAGAGGGACAAAATTAGGGTGCCCCACCCTTTATAAAGCCATTTCCCTTCAGGCCAAACGATCCTTAGCTGCAATTAAACAGCTTAAGTGTTTTTTTCTCCGGTGGGACCAGTCTATCAGGGCAACCTGATCTACCCAGTTATTACTGCTTCCACTTTCGCCTTTCGGCCCCAGTCCAGGAGCCTTCGCAGGCAGTTGCTTTCTCCACAAACTATTTTTGTGTCGAATTTATATTTTACCGACAGATATCACTTTACCCTTTATTTCTTTGTCGGTAAAATATAAATTCAAAACTGCCTCTGGCAGTGGTGGGTGCTCCATCAGGGGAGGTTTCAAGAAAAGATTGGACAGGCATTTGTCCAATCTCATCTTGCTCTTGCTTGAGCAAGGGGCTGGACTAGAGGACCTCTGAGGTCCCTTCCAACCCTGCTATTCCATGTTCTGTGCATCTCCTGTTCCATAGGCCACCTTTCTCTTCTATAGGTAGTTTCCCTGACCTTAGATAAAGTCAGAGATACTATGGAATAAAACCACCGACAGGTTCCGTCCCCTCAAGTTCATCGTTCAGGCTTAAAGGCCCATCTGCCTGGAGAGTTTTGACTCTGGATTAAATTAGATCAAAGTTAGCCCAGAAGTTTAAAATAATAATAATAATAATAAGGGCTTCGAAGTGTAATCACGGAAAGGGCAGCGTCCACTTGCTTCTTTTGACAGCCATTTGAAAAAGCGACTTTATTTAATTTCCTGTGGGTAAGAGATACTAGCACAGGGGAGCGAAATGCAACAATGCTGCCTTCTGTGCGTTAAACACCAGTGAAAAGGCACATGGGAAGAAGCAGATTTCGCCACTAATGGGTTCCATATTAGAAGCTAAAACTTCTCCTCAGGAAATGCTTTCACCCCATTATAGTTTCTTTCTTTCTTTCTTTCTTTCTTTCTTTCTTTCTTTCTTTCTTTCTTTCTTTCTTTCTTTCTTTCTTTCTTTCTCTTTCACTCTCTCTCTCTCTTTTCACTTGCTCTCTTTCTTTTTCTTTTTTCTCTCTTCCCTTCCTTTCGTTTACCCCTTTCCTTTCCCTTCCCCCTTTTACTTCCATTTTTACTTCCCTTCTCTTTTCTTTCCTTTTCCTTCCCTTCCTGTCTTTCATTTATCCTCGTCCCTTCCTTTCCTTTCCTCCTCCCGCTCCCCTCCCCCTCCATTTACCTCCCCTCCCACCTCCTTCTTTCTGTCTCCCTTTTCCCGCCTGCTTTTTACAGTGTTCTGTTAAACAGAGTTAAATTCTGCAGGCTTTCCATTTTACCACTGTGGGGCCCCCCTTTTTTTGACCATATCTATCCCATGTACACCTCCGTGTATGGAAAAACAGAATAAGAATGCAAGCCAAAGAGGAACAGTTTGATTCATTCTCTGAAGGTTTTCCAGAACTTTCCATATTTACCTTTCAGAAAACGGTCAATGTGAGAGAGAGCTGGGCCTGTGGATGGGGAGCCAAGGGCAGACAGTTCTGCTCGAAAGAGGTAGTTCTGAACATACTTCAGTTTCTGGAAGTTAAAACCCACACGTGTAATTGCATCCAGAAATACAAGGATGAAAAGTATACATCACCCATGTTATAGAAATAGAAATGGAATGGAATAGAATAGAATAGAATAGAAATAGAATAGAATAGAATAGAATAGAATAGAATAGAATAGAATAGAATAGAATAGAATAGAATAGAATAGAATAGAATAGAATAGAATAGAATAGAATAGAATAGAACAGAGTACAGAATGGAACGGAGTGGAATGGAATAGAATAGAATAGAATCGAGGAATGAAGAATAGAATAGAAATAGAATGAAATAGAATAGAATAGAATAGAATAGAATAGAATAGAATAGAATAGAATAGAATAGAATAGAATAGAATAGAATAGAATAGAAAATATGGAGTGGAATGGAATGGAATGGAATGGAATAGAATAGAATAGAATAGAATTCTTTATTGGCCAAATGTGATTGGACACACAAGGAATTTGTCTTCGGTGCATATGCTCTCAGTGTACATAAAAAATACATCAATAATCATAAGATACAACAGTGATTGTCATAGTTATAAACAATCAAAATCATACTAGGAAACTAAATAAAACAATATAAATCATATACGAAGAATAATAGTAATACAAATAGTTTGACAGTGTTGTGGGAATTAGTTGTTTAGCAGAGTGATGGCGTTCAGGAAAAAAAAATCCCTTTGTGTCTAGTTGTTCTGGTGTGCAGTGCTCTGTAGCGTTGTTTTGAGGGTAGAAGTTGAAAGTTTATGTCCAGGATGTGTGGGGTCTGTAGATATTTTCATAGCTCTCTTTTTGACTCCTTCAGTATACAAGTCTCCAATGGAAGGCAGGTTGGTAGCCATTGTTTTTTCTGCAGTCCTAATTATCCATTGAAGTCTTATTTGAGTAATGCCAGCTTTTGCAGTTGGCATGCATGGAGTCTTCAAAGGCAGACCCAGGAAAAATATACTGCAGTAGCCTAGATGCATGGGAACGAGGGCATGAGTTGCTATCCAAAGATCCATTTTGGGTGGTGAAACTCAGAGGGCTGCTATAGGCAGGATCTGTGCCTTTCCTAACCAGGGTTTGATTTCGCAAGCTGTCAAAAACCTGACCACTTATTTAGCTCAGTAAACCAAGATGAAACAAATCCTTCCTACTAATGAAAAGGATTTCAACGCAGCCATTTGGAAGAGAGAGCATGCCTGCTGTTATTTGATTTGATGAAATTAAACGCATTATTTAACAGGAGGCAGAAACATTTCCTTTCCTCCTGGTTTCTATCACATGCAAACTTGGTGTTATAATTTCTACGTTTGGTTTTCTTTACTATAGAGATTTTTTTTAATGGCTGACTTTTGTGGTTATTGTCATTTTCGAAGATTGTTTTGGGCCTGGGTTGATTTGGCAGGATGCAAGTAGAATGAATGAATAAATAAATAAGCAAGCAATTTTAGGATCAGATTTTGCAAAGAACCATGTAAGTAAACACCAGGTTTTGCCTCTGACGTGATGCTTTTAGCTCTGACTGCCCAAAGAGATGGTCTTTTATGGAGTGAAACGTGCACTCACCAAACCAGTTGTGACATCTGTTGAATCCCACCACTGGTTGTAAATCAAGGACTTCCTGTGTACATAGGATAGCACTTAGTACTTACTTATATACTGCTTCCTAGTACTTTATAGTCCTCTCTGAGCAGTTTGCAGAGTCAGCCTATTTCCCCCAACAATCTAGGTCCTCATTTTATTGACCTCGGAAGGATGAGTCAACCTTGAGCCAGTCAGGATCGAACTGCTGGCAGTGGGCAGAATTAGCCTGCAATGCTGCATTCTGACCACTGCACCACCACAGCTCAGCTAGCCAATAATCAGCCTCCTTCTTCCTGCCCAAATCTGGACTTGAAAAACACACCCAGAAAAATGCACTTATACACAACCAGAGACCGGTTCTGGAGAGAACGGATAGCGGAAATTTTGAGTCGTTTGGAGAACCAGCAAATCCCACCTCTGACTGACCCCGGGACAGAGGCAGCCGATTCTGCCCAAAGGCAGGTCCTGGAGCGCAGCCAGAGGCGGACTCCCCAACTGGAGGGGACCAGATCAGGAAGCTGAGCGCTGGAACAGAAGGCCAACGAGAAGGAGAAAGGGCAGTAGGACAGACCGGCCCATGCTGGGACATTCCGGCCAGAGGTCAGAGATCAGGGGGCAGGAAATCATTTTGTAGCCAAAACCAGGAAGGAAGGAAGGAAGGACCGACGGGTGGAGAAGGGTGGGTGGTAGCTCAGTTGAATCGGGAAATAGGAAGAGAGTCAGCCAACGTCAGGACTGTGTCCCAAAAAAGAAATCCAGGGTGAGTTGCCAAGGTTGAGGCGGACACAGAAAGCCAGGCTCCGTCCATGAACAGATCCCGGGGAAAACCTCTCTCAGGTCAAGATTTGGGTCTCCAACGGGGGCTCCGGCTGCTGGTCCAGCCAGGGAAAGGAAGATGGGCACCCCAAGACTCCACGGGCCGTCTCCCTTCCTTGGGACTCGCGAGGGACTTCTGCTTGGCAACGTTGAATCATTCAAAAATATCTATGGAGCGGCGAGCAGTTTCGCTGCAAAGCAAGATCCAACATCTGGCTCCATCTGTCTGGCGAGCCTTGCACAAGAGCCAGGGGGCCCTAGGAAAATGGAAGAGCCACAGCTAATAGCCCAGGGATTTATTTGGGGAATCAAAGGAAAGCTGCGATGAAAGAGGGCAGCCAGGCGTGTCTACAAAAGAGGATCTTTAAAGTCATGGAAATAGCCATGGCACGCAATGAAAGGAATTTCAGAAAGTCTGAAATAATATAGGGTCTCCCACTTGAACAGGGGCATGAACTACAAGACCTCCAAGATCCCTTCCAACTCTTCTCTTTTCTTCTCTTCTCTTCTCTTCTCTCCTCTCCTCTCCTCTCTCTCTTCTCTTCTCTTCTCTTCTCTTCTATTCTATTCATTTTCTCTTCTCTTCTCTTCTCTTCTCTTCTCTTCTCTTCTTCTCTTCTTCTCTTCCTTCTTCTATTCCTATTCTATTCTATTCTATTCTATTCTGGATCTATTCTATTCATCTTCTCTTCTCTCTCTCTTCTCTTCTCTTCTCTTCTCTTCTCTTCTCTTCTCTTCTCTTCTCTTCCCTTCTTCTCTTCCCTTCCCTTCTCTTCTCTTCTTCCTTCCCTTCCCTTCCATTCCCTTCCCTTCCCTTCCCTTCCCTTCTATTCTATTCTGGTCTATTCTATTCATTTTCTCTTCTCTTCTCTTCTCTTCTCTTCTCTTCTTCTCTTCTCTTCTCTCTTCTCTTCTCTTCTCTTCTCTTCTCTTCTCTTCTCTTCTCTTCTCTTCTCTATTCTTTCTCTCTCTTCTCTTCTCTCTTCTCTTCTCTTCCCTTCCCTTCCCTTCCCTTCTATTCTATTCTGGTCTATTCTGGTCTATTCTATTCATTTTCTTCTCTTCTCTTCTCTTCTCTTCTCTTCTTTCTCTTCTCTTCTCTTCTCTTCTCTTCTCTTCTCTTCTCTTCTTCTTCTCTATTCATTTCTCTTCTCTCTTTCTTCTCTCTCTTCTCTCTCTTCTCTCTCTCTCTTCTCTTCTCTTCTCTTCTCTCCTCTCTCTCCTCTCCTCTCCTCCCCTCCCTCCCCTTCCATTCAGTATGCTATGTTTTGCTTGTCCAATTGTGGCCACCCATCTTAACTTACCCAGTGACCACGTCTGGATACATCTAAAGCAGGGGTCTCCAACCTTGGCAACTTTAAGACTTGTGGACTTCAATTCCCAGCTGTGCTGAGGAATTCTGGGAACTGAAGTCCACAAGTCTCAAAGTTGCCAAGGTTGGAGACCCCTGATCTAAAGGATCGAAAGGCCATTGTGGAAACAACCTTTTCCATAAAACCAAGCGTCTCTCAGCTTCTTGGCCCTTCTTTTTCCTTCACCCAACATCTTGAAGTATGTGTTTCACTTTGGAGCTCCAAGGCATGTGGTCCTGTCCACCATTAAACCATCTTTCCAAACAGCCTCCATGTTTCCAGTGTCTTTCTTCCCCACTTGGAACTGAACCCAGAGGGATATTTCTTCCAACAGAACAACAAACTTGGATAAAAAGGGACGAATTCGTTCACAGGCAGAGGTGGGGTCCTGCTTCACCCACTTTGGGGGGGGGGGTCATCCCTCATTACGCTGCCCAAATCCTGGCACGGCTTTGGGCACCTGGGAGGGCATCTCCTGCCCCATCGCTCCAAGCGACTTGACAAGAAACGATTTTTTGCAAACTGCTAGGGATTACTGGGAGGGCAGAAGTTGTCGGCCAGCCTTCCCTGCAGAGGGACAAAGAACCAACTTTGCCAGCTTCCCACCAACCGATTCCCTGAGAACAACACACGGATGATTGTTCCCAGACGTTTCCAAGTGGGCTTGACCTTTCCTGGTGGGCAGCACCGCCAGTCTCGGGGGGGCGGCATTCGGGGCTGGGTGGCACCAGAGCGGTCAGATGGCAAGTGGCGTTGTGGTGGGTGGCAAGGCAGCCTGGTGGGTGGAGGAACGTGATGCCCTTTGGGGTCTGTTGTTGGGCTGCAGACCACTGTCGCCAAGCCGGGCATGCCTGCTGGTCCTGGGAGAATGACTTCGGAAGCCGGGTCGAGAAGACTTTGCACAAGAGAGCCTGTCTCTGCAACCAGAGACATCAACTCCACCCCTCCCAGGGGCTCCAATTAACAGATTAAGCCATTCCTTTCTCCTCCTCCTCCTCTTCTTTTCTTTTTCCTGCTTGCTGTTATTATGCACCCCGATAAAACCGGCGGCAGCTGTTGATAAAGCGTCTGGCACCATCTCTTCCCGCTTGGCAGCAGCTTCTGTCTAAAGCCATTCCCCACGGGGTCCACATGACCCCCCACCCACCCACCCCCAGTCATGGAAGAGAAACATTCTCTAGATATTTGCATCTTGAGAGAGGCTGGGATGGAGGCGTTTGAGGGGGCGACGGCTCTTTCCGTGGCTGAAATCCAAATCCTGGGTTGGTTCAGCAGGAAGTGGGTGCGAATGGGCGACAGGCAGCACCCATCGGCTCAGACGTTCCCGGCAGAATTCAGAGCCTCTGAGAAGGACGCCAGAGCCAGTCACAGCATCTCTTCAGAAGCCTCTTGGTCCCCCCTGGGCCTTGGCCAGATTCAGACTAACAGAGTTGGAAGGACCCTTTAGGTCATGTAGTCCAACCCCCCACCCAAGCAGGAGACCCTACACCATTTCTGACAGATGGCAGTCTAGTCTCTTCTTGAAAGCCTCCAGTGATGAAGCTCCCACAACTTCTGAAGGCAACTTCTGTTCCATGGGTTGATGGTTCTCCCTGTCAGAAAGTTTCTCCTTATTTCCAGGTTGAATCTCTCCTTGTTCGGTTTCCATCCATTATTCCATGTCTGGCCTTCAGGTGCCTTGGAGAGGAAACGGGCAAATCGCAGTTAAAAACAAACACATTTACAGATTGACAGAGTTGGAAGGGACCTTGTAGGTCATCTAGTCCAACCCCCCCCACACCCAAGCAGGAGACCCTACACCATTTCTGACAAATGGCAATCCAAATGGCAGCTTCTGAAGGCAACTTCTGTTCCATGGGTTGATTGTTCTCCCTGTCAGAAAATTTCTCCTTATTTCCAGGTTGAATCTCCCCTTAATCAGTTTCCATCCATTGTTCCTTGTCTGGCCTTCAGATGCTTTGGAAAACAGCTTGACCCCTCTCCTCCTCTCTGGGGCAGCCCCTCAAATATTGGATCACTGCTCTCATTGTCTCCCCTGGTCCTTCTCTTCCCTAGACTAGCCATGTCCAGTTCTTGCAACCGTTCATCGTTCATCGTATGTTTTAGCCTCCAGTCCCCTAATTACTTCTTGTCCTGCCCTCAGGTGCTTTGGAGAATAGGCCACTGGTCTCTATGACAGCCCTTGAATCCCTGGAAGATTCCTGCATTAGAAGGATTAATAATAATAATACTTTCCTGCATCAGAAAGGGTATTGGAGTCCAGCATCTCAGAACCCTGCTTCATAATTAGCACAAACCTGGGGTGTGTCCACAATAGGCCTAGGACAGAGAGTAAATAACAGAGACATGTTTTGGTAAAGAAAACCTTGTGGAAATCATTTTGGATGGCAGCCAGCTCTGGACTTCAAACAGATGGTGGCAGAACCAATAAGGAAGTCATTGGGCAATTTCCCTGATAGGTGTGAATGAGGCTGGTTTCCTGCGCTTCTCATTCTTCTCTCCCAACGCTGGAACCAGCTCCGGCTCCTAGCATGGCTATTTAAAATATCTTCCCTCTTTGCCTGGGAAGATGCTTCCATGGAAGGAAAGAGTTGGGATCTCGTCTACAGACTTTGCCTGGATACAGAAATAAGACCCTTCTTTGCCATTAGAAAGTTGGAACCAGAAAACAGTTCAAGACGGACTGCCACTGCTGTATCCCCCCACCCCTTCCATTGTCCAAAGAAACTTTTCCAAAAGGCAACTGGTCTTTCTTGGGTTTTTTATTGGTTCACTTTTCATCCAAGAAGCTTCTTCGGTTTTCCTCTTGGATAAAGAAGCAAAACGGTTTCCATGAAAAAAAACCAAGAAAGTCCAGTTGCCTTTTGGAAAAGCACCCTTGGGACAACCATGACCTGGATGATTGAGAATCTCCGTAGACATACCTTCTTCCATCATTTAGAAAGGGCTCCGGGGCCGCCCGAGTGAGAACCCAGGTTGCCCATACTTGAATTAGACAGATGTTTGGTTTGCTTGGGTTTGCGCACTTCCCTCATCATACTTCCCCAGAGGCAATGCCCAGAGTGCAGTCAGGAACACTAAAACTGATAAAAAAGTGGACTTCTTTGAACATCTCCTGGAACCTCTCTCATCCCTCAGAAGGACCCAAGATTAAGAAGATTAAGACACCAAGAAAAGTGGAAGCAGGCAAGAGACCCCGAGCGGCTTCTGACTTGAAAACATCAAGTTACCTTTTTTTGAAGCACCTGGTGGATGAGCTCAGCATTGACTTCACTCTGCAGAAGAATGGCCCCCAAACCCCTGTGTTTCTCTCCCATTAAGACTCCTCCTTCCTGCTACCGTCTTGTTCTAAAGCCTTTGTAAGCTATCTGCCTGAAGAAATTGACCACGGCAAGCGGGAACTCATCTTAGGCAGCCGGTCAAAGAAAGCAACTTCAGGCCGGCTTTGGTCATGAACCGTTCCATTGCCCAGAAGGAAAAATCCGTTGTCAGCCCAGTGAAGGAAACAAGCAGGATTATCCCTGGGTGGGGTGACCCCTTCGCTGAAGGAAGCCTCGTGCATACATTCTCCTTCCAAACTTAACGGGCGAGGACTTCACAAACATGTCCCTGTTGTTTTCTTGGCAAAAGTATGGAAGTGGTTGGCTTTTGCTATCTCCGGGATGTTTTCTGCGCTTTCCAGGCCAACTTCCAGGCCTGTGTTACCACATTGAGGACCCAACCAGGCCCCACTTGGAAATCAGCCAAGGTCAGCCACGTCCTGCCTCACTCACTTCCTGATGAGGTCAGGCTTATTTAACTGGCGCTGAGGTCATTTCTTTTCTCCCATTTCACCCTGTGAGTATGTGGGCACCTTTTTTTAAAAAATAATAATAATAATGTGTTCATGTTTTCAAAGTTCTCCAAATTGGGTTTATGAGTTGGTTTACCTTCGAGAGCCATATAAGGAGACCAAGGGATATCTTACCTCATCCCATATGGACAATGTCCCATCTGTTATAGGCTGTCCACAATATTGTTGAACTTCCACTCTGGAGTCCTGAGCTGGAAGAATTCTTGGGAATTCTTGAACCCTTGAGGCTGAGACTAACTAAAGTCTTCTGAAGCGGTGAGTTGGGGGCTTTCCTCAGACAGAGAAGGGAAAGCCCCCCCTCATTAAAATGGCAGAACCAGATAATGCCCTCTGAGCTTCCCGCGCATTCTCCAGGGGATCTAGGAGAACTTTACTGTGGCCAGCCTGCTGCAGGACAGCTCACAATGGACAATTCCATGCAGGATAACTCACCACAATAAATGTCATCTCACTGTTTCTTCGACACTATTTCCATTTTTGTCAATGGAAATAATGTCAAAGAAACAGTGACGGGCATTTATTCCGTTGAGTTTTCCGGCATGGAATTGTGCCGCGGTGAGTTGTCCCATTCTGCTCTCAAGGAGCTTTAAGAATGGCCCAATTCCAAGAGAAAATTGGATTTGCCTTGCATTAGAATAAGCACTTGGGAGCAACAATGGGCAGAAAATCCTTGACCACCTCCTAAAGCCAGAAATGTGCTAGCTTTCCAACTCCTTGTTCTAGCACTCCTGTTTCTGAGTGTTTTTTTTTCCTTCCTTTTTCCCAGTAGAGTCCAGCAGATCCAGAAATTTCAGCCTAACTCTACATGGATGGTTTTGATCCTGCAGGAGGGCAATATATGGCATTCTTATATGAGCTCACCCAAGATCTTGTGGGTGAGATAGTTGAAACGGCATGAGATCTAACAATCTTGCAGGATTTAATATCTTTAATTTTCACAGCCAGTGTCTGAAAAGGATCTCTAAACTAAACTTACTTCTAAATACCGTCTCTTTCTGCAGTTCTTTTTTTTTTTACAAAATCTAAGTAGGCTCATGATCCAGCATCTCTTTTACACCACTTTGACTACAGTTGTGTCTGACAAGGAGTAGATTTTTATGGGTGTTGTATTCTACCTACTCTCTCACTGACTAAGGCGCATACCCAACCTGTCCTCTTGATACCGTTTCCCCTGAAAAAAACCATTTTTCCTCTCATTGCTTTTATGGGACTCTTTGGGGCAATAATCTATTCTGTAGGCTGATTATATTGCAGGTTAGATTTCAAAGCCACAACACAATCAGTTTTGCTGGTGGGAAGTGATGACAGAGAACTGAAATATCAAATTGGATATTCTCTAGGAAACTGACAAAGAGATTATGAAATGGCTCTAGATCAGGATCTTCCAGAAGTTGATTCTGAAATTGACTATGGGGTGGGGGCCATGAGAAACGGGAGGGAAAAGAGAAAAGGTGTTCAGTAAGCAGAAGCAACAGGCAAATGTAGCTTCCGCAGTTACACAAAGGAAAGGTTAAAAAAAATAGGCTAAACCCAAGCATAGAATTGCGGTAGCATTGACTGCTTCAAGCATATACTCCAGGGCTGGGATTCTACAGGTTTGCACCTATTCACTAGAACTGGTTGTTAACATTCTAAGCAGTTTGGAGAACCTGTTGTTAGAAGAAATTACTGGGCTAATCCTATAAGGAAGGCAGGAAGGAAACATTCTGGTGTTGCTTACAGAAACTGCCTCTCCGTTAACCCTTATTACATTCTTGGCAGGACTGGACTTCCTGTCTCAGGAACTTCTCTGGAGGTTTTTTTTTTCTCCTTTGCTGGTACTTTGCTTGTGTGGAGGGACCATTCAAAGTTACAATGGCACCGAAAAAAGTGACTTGTGACCCTTTTTTACACTTACGACTGTTGCAGCATCCCCACAGTCACGAGAGGCCAGGCAAGGAGATGCGTGTCTTGATGTGAGTGATATTGAGTTGACCACGCCCATCCAATAACGTGACCACCAAGCCACATCCACCCAGTCACACGACCACCAAGCCACGCCCGCCACCTAAGCCACGCCCACAGAACCGGTTGTTTAAAAAATTGTATCCCACCCCTGATATACTCTGCAGTTACAAGGCATGTACTTCATGCTCCCATTTAAAGCATGGCATAGGCACATTCTTCTGCCTCTCAGAATAAAAGAAAAATTGAATTGGAAGGGACCTTGGAGATCTTCTAGTCCAACCCCCTGCTCAAGCAAGAAACCCTATCCCATTTTAGACAAGTGTCTTCTTGAAAACCTCCAATGATGGCGCAACCACAATTTCTGGAGGCCAGCCATTCCGCTGGTTGATTGTTATCACTGTTAGGAAGTTTCTCCTTAGATCTAAATTGCTTCTCTCCTTGATTACTTTCCATCCCTTGTTTCTTTTCTTTTCCTTTTTTGTATATGTTTTGTCTGCAGTTTTTCCTTTAACAACCAGCATTTTTTGTGGACAGAGCAATGACTGTGTTAACATATTTTTCACACAATGCTCACAGTAATAATACATACATACAAAATTTTTATCTTCCAACTTCAGACCTTAATGTGCTCATAATAATTATAACATATTCTTTTATATATCAATATATATTCTACTATTTTCCCAATTTATACATTTCTTTATTTTTCCCATGTGTTGGGGTTCTTCTGTGTTTGCCTCATTATCTTTAAACAATACTATTCTCTCTTTATGATTTTTATCACTTCCTCAAAAAATATATCAATAACATTTCTTCATACTGTATACTTATTAACCCCTATTGTCACTAATATTTTAATATTATAGATATCAGTCAGTATTCCATTTTCAATATCTCAATTTTCTATAAACACCAATAAAACCAGTTATCAATGATATGTAATCAATCACAAAATTATATCTCTAAATTCCCTGAATTTATAGTCCGTGAAAACTATATTTTCCAATATGTTCTTTTTTTTCATCCTGTGAATCAAAATAAATTTAGATATTCCTAGTCCTAATCTACCACCTCCTAATCTTAATATAGTTATGTTAATAATAAATTCTATTATATATCTATATGCTGCTATTTCCCCAATTTAAACTCCACTTATTTCTATTGGCTTTCAATATAGTTACTATATTGCAGGATATTGTCTCTATCCATCATCTCTCAGCCTTTTTAGAATTTTATCATTTATTGATTTTTTGGTAATTCTGTTATGTTTCTCCTTTGGGATCCTATATGTCTTTCTAGAATTTTTGCACATTAATTGTTTCTTCTACCTTTCCCTTTATCTCCTTTTGCTGCATCTTTTGAATATCCATCCATAACCCTTCCATTGTTTTAAAACATCATCCTTTTTCCCTCTCTATTCTGTTGTAGGCTCTTAAGGGATTTTCTATTTGATTTTTAGTATTTATTATTGCCATCTTTTCAGTGTTTCGTTCTTCCAGTCCAATCCTCTGCAGGGGGCCTTATGCCACCCTGATCAAATTGGTAAAGAGCAACAAAGAAGATTGGGGGCTGGATGCCAAAAATATGATGAACGGTTGTAGGAATTGGATTTCTTTAGTCTAGTGAAGAGAAGGTGTCATGAGTCCGAATCTGAGGAGGAAGATGAACAGCTGACAGGGAGTGGGGGTGGGGGTCCATTGGCTGTGGAGGAAACTGGGGAAGGGCAAAGTCCAGGTGGGCAGAGCAGGGAAGAGGTAGAACAAGGGAGAGGGAGTTCAGAGGAAGACACAGGCCCACCCTCTCTTCATCCTATGGCATGCAGAAGAAGAATGGAGAAGGGAGCAAAGTGGGCTGCGCAGCTTACGGGGGAGGAAAGGGCCCTGATTCCCTTCATTAGCCACAGCTGGGAAGAAAGTTTAAAAGAGATGCAAGCTGAGTGCAGCAGCTGCTAGGAACAAACACGAGTTTATCTTGTGTTGACTTTGATTATCTGCATTCCTGGCATCCTCCCAACCGTGTGGGTTTTGCCGTGAGTGCCTTCACGTCTGGAATTCTTGCTCTTACCCTGCCAAATTAATTACCTCAGTTTGGCATGATTGGATTTATAGTTACAGTTTGTGGTGACCACGTGACTTGATTCTCTACAGCCAAAGGCTGTTCCTGGACGTGTTTTTCTCTAGCCAGAAGGTAAGCAGGACATTGGGGGCAAAGTTGGAGTTAATAAAGGGACTCTTATTTATTATCTGACTGTGTTGCCTTCGTGTCACACCCCACGTCATCACAGAAGGACTAGGGGGCAACATGATCTCAGTCTTCCAATATTTTAGAGGCTCAGAGAAGAGGGAGATAACCTATTATTCTCCGGAGGGCAGGACAAGAAGAAATGAGATGGAAACATATCAAGGAGAGATCCAACTATGGAGAAATTTCCAGACATTGGGAACAATTAATTAGTTATCTGCTTGATCAGGGCTAGATGATCTCTGAGGTCCCTTCTAAATCTGCTATTCTGTTATTCCAGCGATGGAGCACCACAGCTCCAGGAAGCTGCCTTATTCCCTGTTCTCGCTGTTGAGAAATTTCCCCTTAGTTCTAGGTTGGCTCTCTCTTTTAAAGAGCTTGAGAGACACTGACTAGGGAGTGAAGAGCTTCTCTTAAATATACATATACAATTGAGCCTGCGCCGCTGTCTCTGCATTTCTCTGCATTGGGACCCGATTGACACTCTTGCTCTGAGTCTCAATAAAGCAAGCAGCTTGCAGCTCAATTCAGGCAGCCTTTGAGAGGGACTAACTTCAAACTGGCAAAGCATTTTGCAATGGCCTTCGCCATCTAGTGGTTTCACAGAGGTGGAGCAAAGAAGCTGACCAGTACAGTAGTTGTCTATTGTAGCTCTTCCTTCTGGCAATTGATGCTCAGAATTCATTCATTCATTCATTCATTTTTACTGTATTTATTTATTTGATTTGTCAATGGCTTACAAGATAATAGGTATGTATAAACACGAGTAAGAATACAAGAAATAGGTACAGATAAATTGGGACAATAGGACAGGGACAGTAGGCACGATGGTGCACTTATGCACACCCCTTCCAGACCTCTTAGGAATGGGGTGAGGTCAATAGTGGTTAGTTTGAGGTTAAAGGAGTGGGGTGGGGGTTAGAGGATGTGACAACAGAGCCAGGTAGTGCATTCCAGACATTGACCACTCTGCTGCTGAAGTCGTACTTTCTGCAATCATCTAATTTTGTGTACTACACTTAAGTCCAACTGTAAGCGGCGTAGCTCAAGGTTGTCCAAGCCCAAAATCTCAAGCCTGGTGGTTTAGGGTATTCTGTTGCGAGCAGAGGAGTGTAGAACTCTTCTCGTGAAATACTTCTGGACTCGCTCAATTGTATTAATGTTGGATATACAGTGCGGATTCCAGACAGATGATCTGCATTCGAGTATTGGTCTAGCAAAAGTTTTGTATGTCCTAGTTTTGTATGCCCTAGTTAGCAATTCTATATTTTGGAGGAGAAGCTTCGTAAGATTAGATTTACAACTCTTAATGCCTTTTTGGCAATGTTTTTGGCAGTTTAGTTGTTCTACCAAGGAAGGAAGCCGCAAGCATTGCTCTTGAACTCCTCCCTCCTCTCTATTATTGGACTTGGTTTTCTTCCTAGCTAAAGTAGACCTCTTTTTGCTATGTTGAAAGGACTCCTTCTCTCTCTCCTTCTCCTTCATCTTCATCTACTCCTTCCCTTTCATCTCCTCCTCCTCCTCCTCCTCCTTCTCGTCCCAGGCTACCAGCCAGTCCAAACACATTTGAAGAGACCCCCAACTAGAATGGCTAAAGTAGGGGATCTGCTGATCGGCAATCCATATGCACCGCCAGGTCCAATGGATTCTTCCTCCAGCTTTATCCTTCCAGTGCAGGATTCCTAACAAGGGTGGCTTGCAAGGGAGGGAGGGAAGCGGGTATCAAAAAAGAAAAAGTCAAAATGACAGCCACAACTATACAGTCAAAACTTTGCCCCTTTTACCGTGCTTGCATGAAAGGTATCACATTTGGTTCATTTTGTGCACTTGCTGGTTACGTTCTTTTACAGTTCATTGTCATCGAGGGTATGTGAAGGAGGAAAGAATCTGATTCAAATCAGTTATTAAGGCCACATCAGTTAGGATTTGCATTCAGAATTGATTCAGTTTTCAGTCTGATTCAGCAAATGAATCTGATTTTGTTTGGCTCTTTGAATGATACTAATCAAATCAATTCAGTTTGAATGTGCAAACGGATTCCCCCAAAGAAGTTTGAACATGTGAATAATCATCCGCCACACTAATTTTGAAGCCAGTTTCCAATGACTTGCCCATAATCCAAAACTCTGATTCTATTTGGGTTGAATTGCCTTAGAATCAAATATCCACACTGAAATATAACATAGTCCTTTTTATCATTCTGAATTTTCCTCATGAACCTAGGGAACAGATAGATGATAGATAGATAGATAGATAGATAGATAGATAGATAGATAGATAGATAGATAGATAGATAGATATGATAGATAGCAAATCCATAAGCAAGCAAGAGATCTACTTTGCAGTTGTGAACAGTTTATTTCAAAAGAAACAAGAACAGGTCTAACTTGCATTTGTTCCTATGATCTCTGAATACTAATTTGTGGGGTGTTGTAGGACATGGCAGCATGAAGAGTGGGGTGATGGTTCTCCAGAGGTAGGTGCCCACCCTAATTTCCCCTCCAGGTAGAACATCTTCACCAGGCAGGTGGAATCCCATTGGACAGCTGTTGTTCCTGGGCTGGTGAAGACAGGTGGTTCCCCTTCCCACCAACTGACCTTAAATAAGCTTGAGGTCCAGTCTGTGGACCAAGTGAGCAGCAGCAGCAGCATTATTGACTGTGATCCACTGTGGCTACTTTTAGCTGCTCTTCTGAAGTCCAGAATGAAGTTTTAGGAGGAGTAATTTCTTTTCTTCTCCTCTTCTAGATTTAAAACTTCTGTCCCCTTTAGGAGATGGCTGATCCCATCTGGAGAAATCCCCAAACCGGATGCATTTTTAAATAAAGGACTGGGCAGACTTAAGAGCAGACTTAAAATAAGTCATGTCCAGAAAGGGAGACATGTGGCAGGCCCAAGGAAGCGGTTGCATTATGGGCTGGCCTGAAGCCCTTTGTGGAGCAGAACCTGGGTATTTTAGCTGCAGAGAATCACCAAGAGGTATGCAGGTTGAACAGAACTGTTGTTTTTTTTTTATATTATGACTCGAGTTATAAACACTTTGGTATGTTTGATGTCCATGGAGCAGATGGAATAAATTACACCTTCTGCTGGATCCAGCGTCATCTACCAACTGTTTAAATTACAGCCCATCTCAATTTCTAAAGAAGGGGTTTGAATTCCTGAAGGGGTTTGATATCCCTTCTCGGAAATTTTGAAGGCAGAACCCATCCTTTCCAAGTCGAAACCATAACCCTCCACTCCTTTAATAGAGGGTGTACGTAGCCAAGCTCTGCTTCCTTGTGGGTGGGGCCCATCATGTTGATAGGACATGCTCAAGTGTATGTGAAGGCCTTGAAAAGGATAGAAGAATCAACAGCTGCAGACAACGGCAGGGTTTCTCCTTCCAAGGAACCCCCTTTTTCAGCAGGTGAAGGAGCCAGAGTTGAGCAGCTTCCTAAATATATGGATGTTGAGAACGTCCTCTGATGAAAGACAACAGACTGAGATATATCTCTATCTCTATCTCTATCTCTATCTCTATCTCTATCTCTATCTCTATCTCTATCTCTATCTCTATCTCTATCTCTATATATCTCTACCTCTATCTCTATCTCTATCTCTACCTCTACCTCTATCTCTATCTCTATCTCTATCTCTATCTCTATCTCTATATATCTCTATCTCTATCTCTACCTCTACCTCTACCTCTATCTCTATCTCTACCTCTACCTCTACCTCTATCTCTATCTCTATCTCTATCTCTATCTCTATCTCTATCTCTATCTCTACCTCTACCTCTACCTCTATCTCTATCTCTATCTCTATCTCTATCTCTACCTCTACCTCTACCTCTATCTCTATCTCTATCTCTATATATCTCTACCTCTATCTCTATCTCTATCTCTACCTCTACCTCTATCTCTATCTCTACCTCTACCTCTATCTCTATCTCTATCTCTATCTCTATCTCTATCTCTACCTCTACCTCTCTCTATCTCTATCTCTATCTCTACCTCTACCTCTACCTCTATCTCTATCTCTATCTCTCTATCTCTACCTCTATCTCTATCTCTATCTCTATCTCTATCTATCTATCTATCTATCCATCTATCTATTGCCAGCTGAGAGCCAGCTTCGTTTCTGCACTCAACAAATAGTGGAGGTAGAGTAAAGAGAAGCCAAAACTAAGTTTGTTTTTAAGTAAAATGTAAATGTAACCAAATTTGAAGCAATTATGTACCCATAATAATTGTAATCGTTTATAATTGCTTCCCTAATCATTTTCCCCTTCTTGCCCAGTTAAATTTATAATTCAATGGTGATTATAAAGCCCCAGTTTTCAGAGGCTCTTGTCCAGCTCTCAGGGGTTTGGAGCTAAACACACCCCAGAGGCAGAAGAAAACTGCTGGCTGGAGAATTCTGGGAGGTCAAGTCCACAAGTCTTAAAGTTGCCAAGTTTGGGGACCCTTGCCCTAGCAGATCCAAACATCTTGAAGTTGCGAAGGTTGAGGCACACTGCCTTAGAGAGGGAGGGAGGGAATCTCTCCTAGCTACAATTTGCATGGTAATTAATAGAGGTTTTACATTTCTCTTCAATAGCGGAAGAGCAAACGCCTCAGTTTCCCTCTGGGAGCTAATGGGGACCCACTGGAGTCTTCGGGAAGCGCCTATCAAAGGCAGAAGCTGACAGCGAAGTGCCTATCAAGCCACTGAATATTTTTTTCCTCCAGGAGCCTCCACTTGACAGACAGGATAAAATGATGATAAATATTCCCTTGGTGGAAAATAATATAATGAGGTCTGGATCACAGAAAGAGATAAGTGGCTTGGGGAGGGGAGCCTCAGCAGGGAAAGGGTGGGGGGAGGTTAAAGAGAAGGGAATGTGCTAACAAGCCAACAAATCCCATCTAGGATCCTGATTTGTTTTGGCAGAAGAGATCCTAGCTAGCGAGGGAGCCAATTTGCGTGGGGTGAACACGGCACAGGAGGAGAAGCCAGTGTTGTGTCACGAGCAGAGGTGGGTATTCAGCAGGTTCTGACCAGTTCTGGAGAACCAGTAGTGGAAATTCTGAGTAGTTTAGAGAACTGCCCAATAGTGCCTCTCTGGCCCCGGCCTGATCTCTTCTCTGCCTCCCATTGAGTCCCTGCACAGGAGAACGGAGCTGGAAAGCAGGTTAGTGGGGTGGGGAGGGAATGGAGATTTTGCAGGATCCTCCCCCTGCCACGCCCACCAAGCCACGCCCACAGAACCGGTAGTAAAAAAAAAATTGGAATCCCACCACTGGTCGCAAGGTCCTCTCTTCAGCATCTTTGCTCGGCTGGCTGAGGACACCAAAGAGATCAGGAGAAGATGAAATCAAAGCTCCCACACAAGACCAGCGATTTGGGGGGCAGGATTCAAACTGGACTTGCCAAAAGGCTGCTCCAGTCCAAAATATCAAAATAAGACAGGGTTTTATTTTAAAATAAATAAAATAATAGCATTGCCAAAACTGATGTGCAAAAGAAGTTGAGAATTGCTTGCCAGCCCGTTGCCTAAATGTTCTCATGGGGATCTTGGAGTTATCAGAAAATAAAAAAAGGTTCAAATTCATTTTAAGATTTGGATTTTAGAAGGCAGTGAAGGCTGCAGTTGGGTTAAAGGATGTCACAAATTAATCCTTGATAGGACAGACAACAGGTAGACTTATCATCCATTTGTTCAGTGACCATTCAAAGTTACGACATGTCATGCCCCCATCAGTCAAAATCTGAGGAGGAAGACGGACAGCTGACAAAGAGTAGGAGTGTGGCTCCGTTGGCAGGGGAGGAAACTGGGGAAGGGCAAAGTCAGGCTCAGCAGAGGAGGGAAGAGGTAGAACAGGGGAGAAGGGGTTCAGAGGAAGACCAAGGCCCACCCACCCCTCGTCATCCTAGGGCACGCAGGGAAGAATGGAGAAGAGAGCAATGTGGGTTGTGTGGCTTCGGGGGAGGAAAGGGACCTGATTCCCTTCACAAGACACACCTGGGGAGGGAGTTTAAAGGAGAGGCAATTGGGAGGGGTGTTTATTGGGAACAAACATTGAGTTTATTTAACGTTGGCTGCTGTTACCTGAGTTCCTGGCATCCTTCCAACTGGTTTGATTTACTGCCATATTACTTCACTTCTGGAACTCCTTATCTTGCCCTGTCGGATTTATTACCTTGGATTTATAGTTTAAAGTTTTCTGTTTACACCATTTTGGATTGGAATATCTGCAGCCAAAGGCTGTTGCAGGTTCCTGAGGAGAGTTTTTCTCCAGACCAGGAGGTAACCGGAACATTGAGGGCAAAGTTGGAGATAAAAAGTGATCTCTACTTATTTATCTGGCTGGGTTGCCTTTGTGCCACGCTGCTGGTCATCATACAACACCTCTGAAAATGGTGATTTATATGATCAAACCCACGTTCAAAAGCAGCCAGACAAAGAGTTGAAAGGATTGGGGAGGGTTGGGTCATAAAACAACCATGAAAGATTGTGTGCTATGTTTGTGTGTCTGTCTGTCTCTGACTCTGACTCTCTGTTTCTCTCTCTGTGTGTCTCTCTGTGTCTTTCTCTCTGTTTCTCTCTGTCTCTGTGTGTGTGTCTCTGTGTCTGTCTCTCTCTCACACACACAGACACATACACACACCTCCCCACAATCCCCTTGTTGCCTGTTTGGAGCCTTGTTAGGTGCCTGTAGAGAGGCTGGACTCTGCTTTGCACCAATCAAAACAGCAAGGAAGACAGGACTTAGGGTTATAGAGAGAAAAGGTTAGGTTTGTACTGGCCAACAGGGTACCAGTAAAATGGTGAGCAGGATGGTTCCTAGTCTGATCTAATCTCTTAGGGGATGACCTGAGCATGTCACCAGCAAGTGTTCAGTGCTGTGTGTCTAACTGTATTAACAGGAAACTTGGCGTCAGGATGCACAGGGAGCCCACACTTGGTTCATGGCCTAGTGGCCACTATTACAGGCTAGAGATCAAAGGAGAGCAACATGGCGGGGACTTGGCAGCCAAAAGAGATGGCCAGAGCAGATTTCGGGGTGGGTGAACAATTCCCCACTAAAATTACCACTCAGTGTGGTGTAGAAAGTTAGCACCCACCCCCTCTCCTAGAAGAATGAAATATTTTGAGAAATATTAAAAAGGCAGAATATTATATTTCCCTTGGTGAGAAATGGAGAAACATGCTCTTGGAAAGCAACCCCTACTTTTCTGTAATAGCCCTCAGCAAACGCCAGCACTTAAGAAATAAAGAGATAACTAGCTCTATTCATAAGCAAATTCCCTGCAGCAAGGTCTGAACAAAGGTAGGATTAGCCCTCAGCCACAATAGGAATTGCCCAACAAGCCCCTTCATTGCATCAGCCAAACTTCAACCAAACTTAGCTCAGACAAACTCCTAGGTTTTTTACAGGGCCCCATGGGAATCCGACAACAGCCAACAGAATACATGTTCTTGCACAGGAACAGCTCAAAGCCCAAGAGAAGGTATAAATACCCCCAACGCCATATGGCCAGCTGAATCAGAACCACAAACATCTGGTCCTGTTCACCAGTAAATGGACTGTCTTTCCAATCAGCCTCCAGCCTCCATTTTGTCTCCGGTGCCTTTTTCCCGGCTTGGAACTGAACCAGATGGATATTTCTTCTCACACGTGTTTGTCTGTGGTGTGTGTGTGTGTGTGTGTGTGTGATACTTTCTTTGCCAATATGAGGGTTGCTGTGATGCCCTAATTCTGCCAGATTTGTTACTTTATACCAGGGGTTCACTAATATTCCTAAAACAAACTCTAACCTTTAGATTTGTGGCACAAACGCACAGAAAAGGAATTAAGGAATAATTGCCGAAATTGCTGGAGCTGTGTATTATTTAAAACACGCCGCCTTGAACATCCACAGTGAAATCTACAGTAGTGTCCAGTAACGGCATATGTATCTTTATTACCTATTTATGTAGCACAGTAGAATAATAAAGGTCATTTAACCAGAAACACTAGAAATAAAAGGAGTCTCGGGAGCTTTGAACTTGTTAGCAAGTTACAAAATCCTTACAGATTTTTTGGATATGGCCTCCTTCCCCCAGGGACTGAATACTCCCTAGATGCTTCAGAGTCAAAAACATCTGGAAACACCAGGTCACCTGTCCCTCTGGAAACAGGTTGTCAGATGGTCTTTCCACCCATGAGCAGGTGCCAGTATGCAGGTGCCAGAAAGGGCCTCTTCTCTTCAAACCCAGGTGTCCCCTGCTAGAAGACGCCATCAGGGAAGCGGTTTTCCTGCTACACCTCTGGTTTTTGTTTTACTTTCTTGAGGGAAGTACGGGTGGTTCTCAGTGGTGGGATTCAGCCAGTTCACACCAGTTCAGAAGAACCAGTTGTTCACTTTCTGAGCAGTTTCGTGAACTGGTTTCTGGAAGAAATCATTAGGGCAGAGAACTGGTTGTTAAATTATTTGAATCCCACCACTGGTGGTTCACAACTTATGACCACAATTGAACCCAAAATTCCTGTTGCTAATTCTGATAGTTGTTAAGTGAGTTACAGTGCTACACTGTGACAGACCCCTCACACGCTGGAGACCAACTGTTCCAACTCCTCCACCCAGGATGGCATTGCGTACCAAAACAACCAGACAGACACAGATTTTCCCCCGCATGGCATCTCTACTAAACAGATAATTCCCACAGCACTGTCCTATGCCTAAGAATATTTGCCCATGTAGTAGGGCTGTATTACTATTATCCTCATCTTTCCTACTACCTTCTCTTATTGGTATATTATGATTTAGCACTTCATTGTTTGTACCTTATGATTTATCACTTTGTTGTTTATATGTACACTGAGAACTTGTGCACCTGAGACAAACTCCTTGTGTGTTCAATCACACTTGGCCAATAAAGACTACTGAATGGAATTGAATTTCATTCTCTTGGACTGCTCGCTCTCCTGAAACATCTTCAGCCAGGAGGAGGTGACATTGTGGGGTAAATTTGAAATTTCAGAACATCTTCTGGAAGTCCTCAGAAAACAGAAACATGACCCATCACATAATACCACATCCTGAAACAATGTGCGGCTCACTTCATGCTGGCTGGAGAAATGGAGGGGCTGAAGTCCAGACACAAAGTTACTGAGGTTGAGACACTCTAGAAGGTAAATTGTAACCTCAATCCATCCTTGAGAAGACCTGAAGTCAAATGTTCACCACCAGACACTCCTTGCAGCTGCTTTTCTCTTCTGGACAGTCAGGCGTAGGTCCAAGTAACACTGAGTTGGTACAAAGAACCACCAGGGAGGTCAAAAAAGTCAAGATGGAAGTTGCAGTTGCACGATCAAAGTTTAACTGCCTTTTATGCATGCTTATGTAAAAATTCCAGATTCAGTTAAGGCAACCTTTCTTCATCAGGCACCGTTCCTAACCTCTTTGGTTTTACAAAACCCTGCCAGTAACTGCCCTCTTGCTGGGGAATAATGGGCTTTGAAGCCCAGCTGATCAAGGGAGGCTGAATTGGTGCATGCATGTTTGGTGCACGCATCTGAAATGGGGTGCACCAAACATTTGGGGTAACAAGAGCAGGGCAAGGACAAAGGTTCTTCAGCCAATCTCGTAGCTCTGCCATGGGCCATGAGGCTCTGCTTTAATTTCGACTGAATACGAACCAGCCTTGCAATATCACTGCTGTTGCTTTTTTAAACTTATACTTGTGCAGGTAATGATGATGGGGTCTCATTTATGCAAGATTATCCTTTTATCACATTTGCAGACATTTATGAGACTCCTGTTTTGCTCCTGGGGGCATCATCAAGTGAGTTAAGTTGCACTATTTGATTCCTGCAGAGAACTGGCAGGCCCTGCCTCTCCTGAGTGATGAGCCGCGGCTGCCTTTGCCAAATAGGGTCTGCGTGATGGATATGGCACGCATGAATATGATCGCAAGAAATTAACATGTTTATTGAGGAAACGCGTGTGTGTTTACATTCTGCTACCCATGGCATTACCTTTTATCACACACAGACACCGCTTTTTTTTTTTTTTTTTAGCAAGAAATGTACACAAATGACTTCCATTTTGGTTCACAGGAGGAGAAACGAAAATTGGAAAAAAATTAATGAATTTGCAGATTTTTTTCTTCTTTAAATAACAGTTGGAGGGAGAAAGAGAATTGCAAGCTTGCTTGTTATATTTTGGTAAAGTTAAGTCTTGACATTTGGGAAAATAATGACACTCTGTGCCAGATCTTCTTTAAAGTACACATTTGGCTGTGGGCACGCACGCTCACCGAACCATTGTTACACTGGTTGAATCCCACGACTGTTTCTGGGACATAGTTGTAAATCTAATCTTAGGAAGCTTCTCCTCTGGTAATATTGAATTGCTAACTAGGGCATACAAAACTTTTGCCAGACCAATACTCAAATACAGCTCATCAGTCTGGAATCTGCAATGTATATCGGACATTAATACAATTGAGCGAGTCCAGAAGTATTTCACGAGAAGAGTACTACACTCCTCTGCTCGCAACAGAATACCCTAAACCACCAGGCTTGAGATTTTGGGCTTGGACAACCTTGAACTATGCCGCCTATGGTTGGACTTAAGCATAGTACACAAAATTATCTGCTACAATGTCCTACCAGTCAATGACTACTTCAGCTTCAATCACAACAATACAAGAGCACACAACAGATACAAACTCAAGGTAAACCACTCCAAACTCGATTGCAGAAACTACGACTTCAGCAACAGAGTGGTCAATGCCTGGAATGCTCCACCTGACTGTTGTCACATCCTCTAACCCTCACTCCTTTAAACTTAAACTATCCACTATTGACCTCACCCCATTCCTAAGAGGTCTGTCAAGGGCATGCATCAGTGCACCATCATGCCTACCATCCCTGTCCCATTGTCCCCATTTATTCGTACCTATTTCCTGTATTCTTACTCATGTCTGGATCTTGAATCTTATCTGATCTCCACGGGATGCTTCTTGAGCATGGATGTACATCAGCCTCCATCTCTCCCGTTCTTTGCTTATCATGCTAATTTGATGCCACGTTATTCTCTTGGGTGACATGGAGATAAATTTGACTCCAGAGTTACAATAACTAGTCGTAAAAATTTTGATTGCCAATATCTTGGAGGCACTTTGCCTGCGAATAGTAAGATGAAGTGAATTAACAGCGTGAAAAATGGCTGGAAACGGCAAGAGAGCGACATTGTAAACGTCCCAATAATTTCTCCTGTGACACAGGATTGCTGTGGGCAAGGAAACACACAAAAGGCGAAGGCTCGTTGACACGCCAGAAGAAAGACGGGCTTCTACCACCACGAAGAATAACCTTTCGCAAACACACTTCCGATCAGAACTCTTGGAATCCAGGAATCCAGGGAGAATGTTTGTAAAAACGTTCACTGGGGCTCTTTCCCCTTGAAATGACAATTTTTCAAAGATAGTGAAGACTTCCACAATCTGGAACCTTCTAAAAGTTTTAGACCTCAACTCCTCAAATCCTCAGTCACATGACATCCATAACTGGAAATTGATTTGGAATTAGCAACAGTGAATATCACCATTCACAGCATACTGTTAAGATAACGGAATTACAGAGTTTTTTTGAAGGGACCTTGGAGGTCATCTAGTCCAGGGGTGGCCAACATTTTGGATCTCAGGGACCACCAAACTCATAATTTTAAATCCCACGGACCACTAATGTGAATTTTGACTGACAGTGGCTTGCTGACATTGGTGGGAAAGTCGGTCCCATATTCCAGAGCTGCCGTAGTCCCAGGACTGGCCCTTTGGTCATCCCGGAGCAGCTCCTCCAGTCCATGGCAGGCCGGTGCACCCGGGTGGAAATGCAGCTGCTCCAGGATGACCAAAGACTCCTGTGACCGCTGCAGCTCTGGAATATGGGACCGACTTTCCCACCAATGTCAGCAAGCCACCCCGGGACGGATTTCCCTCCCCCGCTGTTGGTCTTACCTTCCAGTTCCAGCTCGCGTAGCTCTACTCAAGGTAAGGTTTGCGCTTGGCCGAAGGGTGGGGGCAGCGGGTGGGCGGGCCATGTGGCCATTGTGTTCCTGTGCAGCCTGGATTAATTGCTTTGGGGGGGGGACACATTTCTCTGCGGACCACCAAAATTTTCTTGCAGACATCCAGTGTTCCCCGGCCCACTGGTTGGTGACCACTGTTTTAGTCCAGCCCCCACCCAAGCAGAAAACCCTACATCCAGCTGTAGCTACTAGATTTATGAACTTAACTGGGACCAGAATTTCCCTGGTAGTTGTTTGGTAAGTCATGCCTTTTATAATATTTTTCTTTTTGCTATGGTTGTTAAGCAAATCGCTGAGTTTCTTAAGTGAATCATGCAATTATTAAGTGTATCCACCTTCCGTTGAGTTTCCTGGTCGGAAGACTGTTGGGGAGGTTACCAAGGGTGATCATGTGATCTCAGGACACTACAATCATTGTAAACACATGCCAGTTGCCAAGTGCATGGCTTTTGATCACATGACCATGGAGATGGCACGATGGTCATAAATGGGATGACCAGTTGGCCAGAAACTTCCAACAGTTGCTCAACAAATGATTGTAAGTCGAGGACTACCTGTAAGTCCATTTCAGTGTTGTTTTCGTGGGGGTCTTTCTTCGTCACAAACTAGTAAAAAAGTGAACTGGAATAACGTAATGTTGGAATAACTAATGATTGTTCTTCTTAATGGAGCATTTCTTCACCCCCATCAACTTTAAGATGTGTGGATTTCAACACCCAGAATTCCCCATGCTGGCTGTTGGTAATGTAACACATAGGCCTTTAAAATAATTTCCCTCCCCAACAGACATTGCTCCAAAGTGCATTTTTTTGCATGTCCCATTTATCATGGCTCAAGGCTAGATTAATTCTCAATTAGACCTAGAAGTCCAATCTATTCTTTAAGAGCTCTAGTGTTGGAGCACCCATCACTTCTAAAGGCCAGCCATTCCACTGGTTTATTGTTCACACTGCCATGAAATTCCTCCTTAGATCTAGGTTGTATCCCTCTTTGATAATCTTCCACCAAGGTTACTCCTTGTCCTGCCCTCAGGTGCTTTACAGAGCAGGTCAACCCTGCCTTCACTGTGACAGGCCTCAAGTCATGGAAGACTGCTAATGATTCAGATAATTCTCTTTCAGATATTCGGGCCTATAGCCTCCCAGTCTACCCACCCACCCTCTGGTCAGAATGGATAAACCTTGTGTTGGTGCTTAGGCCGAGAACCAGTCAGGAGAACCACGTTCTCTTGATGTGAATTCATTTCCAAGAATCTCACCAAAAGCCATCCTGTGTTGGAGGAACATTATGCTTCCACAGAAGTGAAGCAAACAGCTTGAAAATAGGGGTACAATATAAGGCCATGAAATATTCAGTGAGCAATTACAGATGGCCGTAAATCGTTCCCTTTTTTAATATGGTGGAACCAACCTTCACCATACTTCAGTTATGAAGTTAATGCTCACAGTTAGGGGTCAAGACAGGTAGTTTGGAAGCTGCTCAATGCACAGAGGACTCACGATCTGCCTCGCATTACCGATTTAGTTATTTATGTGCTTTATTCCATGTCCTTAAGATTATCCTGCCGTTTTCCTATGGTCTAAAATGAATGACTGGTTTCCTTGCTTGGTTACATGGAAAGGAAAGGCAGAATGACTTTTAAAAGAGCAAGCCTTGTGTTTACATCTGATGACCAGGCCATTCTTGTGTGAATGGCGTCCAGGAGTGCCCAAGACTGTCAAAAAAGTCAAGATGGCAGTCACAACCATTTGCTGGCTGGGGAATTCTGGAAGTTGGAAGTCCACGCATCTTAAAGTTGCCAAGGTTAAAGAAACACTTCCCTATTCCTTTTTTAATGTGCAAAAGGGGAGCAGGGCTCTGAACACAAAGCAGCGGCTGCCATTTTGACGTATGCCTCCCTAGGCAGATGCCCCTTATCGAGCCCACATTGTGCTGAGATCAGTGCATTCGCACTGTGACTTCAGGAATCAAGGAGGTCTCTCTCTGCAGTCCGCTAAAAGATCTGCTTGCAATTTTGGTGCTCTCTTAACGGCTCCTGCTGGTTAATTCCTGGAGCTGAGTCAGCTTCTCCGCAGTCACACCTGTGCAACTTTGCAGTGACTTGAAGATTCTTCCTTGCAGAAAATGGCTCCAGCAAGAGCCATAGAAAATACAGTTAATGTGGGGAAAAAATCGAATTTCCCTTAATTAAGTAGTTTTGTAATTAGCACTTGAGAGATGAGTTATGCGACAATGGCAGCGTTGGCATCCAGCCATCGTGGAGAATCACCAGCAATGGGGAAACTGTAACAAGCTGAGCTGGATTGAATGTCCAACTGTCTTCGAGCAGACATTCCCAACCCATACTAGCCATGAGGAAGGTTATGGAACAATTCACCATGGCCAACCCGCCACAACCATCTTGCCACACGGCCATCTCACACTGTGGCTAACTCACCGTGGGACAATTCCACTCAGGATAACTCAATGTGATAAATGTTACCCACCACTATGTTGAAGCAACAGTGGATAACGTTTATTGTGTTGAGTTAACCTGCGTGAAATGGTCTCTGGCGAGTTGTACTATGGGGAATTGACCATGGCGAGATGGCTACAGCGAAATGGCCATGGGGTGATGGCCATGGTGAATTGTCCCATTCAACACAAGGAATGACTTCATCCTCTCCCTGTTGCTTCTCCCATGACTGACTGCCCTGGACAGACGGTCCAGCTGTTGAAAGTCCAAGGATGGACTCTTGGTGGTAATATGTCAGGGAATTGTGCTGCAGGTGTTTAAATGAAGTCAGAGACTCTGACACGAAGTTTTATTTTTATAGAAATAAACATATTGAACTCCTCTATTTACATTAGACAAGATAGTCAGGCACATCACCACATCACTAAATCATGAGGTAAATCATGAGGTAAATCATGAGGTAAATCATGAGGTAAATCACACAACAGCCTACAGAGCACACACACAAGAAGAAAAAAGGTGGGGGGGGAGGAAACTCCCCCTTTATACCCAGCATCCAATCATAGATTGCCTCATGTAGGAGTCCGCACTCTCCAACCAATCAGCTACCACTGTGTGTTCTGGCCCATTGTAATTTTGAGCGGTTACTAAACAAATGGTTGAGGTCTACCTGTATTTGTTCCAACCTGAGGTGGTGTCTCTTTGGGTAGAGAGAGGTCATTTGAAACAAGGGATTCTGTTAAGATATTTAATTTAATAGCTGGAACATATTAAGTTAAATACCTGGTTTCAAATGACCTCTCTGTCTCCAAAGAGAGACCACCCTCAAGTAGGAACAGTACAGGTGGACCTCAACCATGTGTTTGGTGACCGCTCAAAATTACAACGGCTCTGTAATAAGTGGTTGTGATCAGTCCTCACACTTACAGCCATCGCCAAGTGATCAAGCACTTGGCAACAAGCACGCGCTCACAATGAGCGCAGCATCCTGGGTTCACATGATCAGCATTTGCAACTTTCCCTGTCAGTTTCCAACCAGCAAAGTCAATGGAGGAAGCAAGATTCGCTTAACAGCTGCTTAACAACCATGGCAAAAAAAAAAAGGTTGCAAAATTGGGTGTGACTCCCTTGCTTAGGGATGGAAATTGTGATCCCACTTGTGGTCATAAGTCAAGGACTATTTATATCCTTCCATAGTCTCAGGATTATTTTTTCTCTCTGCAAATGCTCTCTTTGGCTTTAGTTTGGAAAAGAGGCATACCTCCAATGCAGCTTGATGCTCAACTTGAAGGGGAAAAATATGCCATATGTCACACATTTCCCTGCAGAGCTTTGGCTCCGGTGCCCAAGTGCAAAAGGCTTTTGGCAACTGAAGATTTATTTTAAAACGATGAAAGGGGAAAGTTAGTGTGTACCTCCAGACCAACACACAACGGTCTTTAATCCTTTTCATGTAATTGTTATTGCATTTCACTTTCTACTAAAGCACATTTTGTGTTTCCCTGGCCGCATCTATTCTAAAGAGCATATCTCCAGTGCGACACATTAGGGGAAGTGTTCTGGGCTGCTTCCTCCATGGAAATATTTCCAAGTGTGCTTTATTGTACAGGTGAACATGAAGTTCTCTCATTCTTAAAAAGCAGTATGAGGAGTAGAGCAGAGTAGAGTAGAAAGAACAGAACAGAAGAGAATAGAACAGAACAAATCAGAATAGAACAGAACAGAACAGAACAGAACAGAATAGAATAGAATAGAATAGAATAGAATAGAATAGAATAGAATAGAATAGAATAGAATAGAAAATATGGAGTGGAATGGAATGGAATGGAATGGAATGGAATGGAATGGAATAGAATAGAATAGAATAGAATAGAATAGAATAGAATAGAATAGAATAGAATAGAATAGAATAGAATAGAAAATATGGAGTGGAATGGAATGGAATGGAATGGAATGGAATACAATACAATACAATACAATACAATAGAACAGAAATAGAACAAAATACAGAATGGAATAGAGTGGAATGGAATAGAATAGAATTGAGGAATGAAGAACAGAATAGAATAGAATAGAATAGAATAGAATAGAATAGAATAGAATAGAATAGAACAGAATAGAATAGAATAGAATAGAATAGAAAATATGGAATGGAATGGAATGGAATAGGAATAGAATAGAACAGAACAGAACAGAACAGAACAGAACAGAATAGAATAGAATAGAAAATATGGAGTGGAATGGAATGGAATGGAATAGAATAGAATAGAATAGAATAGAAAATATGGAGTGGAATAGAATGGAATGGAATGGAATGGAATGGAATACAATACAATACAATACAATACAATACAATACAATACAATAGAACAGAAATAAAACAAAATACAGAATGGAATAGAGTGGAATGGAATAGAATAGAATTGAGGAATGAAGAACAGAATAGAAATAGAATAGAATAGAATAGAATAGAATAGAACAGAACAGAATAGAATAGAATAGAATAGAATATAAAATATGGAATGGAATGGAATGGAATGGAATGGAATGGAATAGGAATAGAATAGAACAGAACAGAACAGAATAGAATAGAATAGAATAGAATAGAATAGAATAGAAAATATGGAGTGGAATGGAATAGGAATAGAATAGAATAGAATAGAATAGAATAGAATAGAATAGAATAGAATAGAATAGAAAATATGGAGTGGAATGGAATGGAATGGAATACAATACAATACAATACAATACAATAGAACAGAAATAGAACAAATACAGAATGGAATAGAGTGGAATGGAATAGAATAGAATTGAGGAATGAAGAACAGAATAGAAATAGAATAGAATAGAATAGAATAGAATAGAATAGAATAGAATAGAATAGAATAGAATAGAATAGAAAATATGGAATGGAATGCAATGGAATAGGAATAGAATAGAACAGAACAGAACAGAACAGAACAGAACAGAATAGAATAGAATAGAAAATATGGAGTGGAATGGAATGGAATGGAATGGAATGGAATAGAATAGAATAGAATAGAATAGAAAATATGGAGTGGAATGGAATGGAATGGAATGGAATACAATACAATACAATACAATAGAACAGAAATAGAACAAAATACAGAATGGAATAGAGTGGAATGGAATAGAATAGAATTGAGGAATGAAGAACAGAATAGAAATAGAAATAGAAATAGAAATAGAATAGAATAGAATAGAATAGAATAGAATAGAATAGAATAGAATAGAATAGAATAGAATAGAATAGAATATTCTTTATTAGCCAAGTGTGATTGGATACACAAAGAAATTGTCTCCGGTGCATAAGCTCTCAGTATACATACAGGCAACAAAGTGGTAAATCATAAGATACAAATATAAATCATAAGATAGAACCAAAAAGTGATAGTCATAAGATACCAATAACAGCAGGTAATACAAAAGATAAAAGAACAATAATACAGTCCCGCTATATGGTTAGATATCTTTCGGCATCAGACAGTGCTGTGGGAATTAGCTGTTTAGCAGAGGGATGGCATGGCGGGAAAAACTATCTTTAGGTCTAGTTCTCCCTCCCTCTTCTTTTTCCTTCCTTTCCTCTTTCCTCTGCGCACATATCGTTTTGCAATGAAACAGTCGCTGCAGAGTCTCTCTTAAAAGTCCTTAACACCACCCGTTCTTGGCTAGAGGTTAAAGTTTTCATTAGGCCAGGATTGGTTTTCTAAACGGTTGTTGTCATCGTTGTCATCATCATTAAACAATGGCTGTCTCTGATTCTTTGCATTCTGTTCATCTGCCAGTTTCCACGTTGGCAACGGCTGGCTTCTGCTTTGCTCCTGGGACCGAGACAGCATCACTCATCAGTGTTCTGGATTTTGTACAACCTTAACGTTACTTAAACGAAGGCTGAATGTTTGTGTGCATTGTTAGCAATTGGTGATAGATGCCTTTGGGGGAACCACACATTCAATAACAACACTTCCCAATCTCTCTCTCTCTCTCTTTCTCTCCCTGCGTCCCCCAAAAAAAATAGACAAAAAGGGTTTTTTTTTAATAGGAGGCGACATAACTGCTTGCAATTTGGCTATTCATTGTGTCTTTGGCATTTTATGTACTGCATTAGCTCAGGCAATTTCATGCATATGGATATAACGCATTAAGTGGAGGCATTTAAATATAGTGAAACTAATTTTATGATGATTAGTTGAAGGAAATCATTGCACTGCTATCATCTATATAGGAGCCAATTTGCATGAAAATGCCCAAAGTTGCTATGCCAACATTTTCGCTGCTGCCGGTCGGGGTCGTCTTCGTGTCAGGACTTTGTATTAAAAATCGGTCTCCAGTGCCGACTCTTTTAATTCATTGCAGGCTTTAGGCCATTTGCTCACAAAACGCTTGCAGTAAAACAAATGAATAGCTAAGATACTCATTTGCATGATTCCCATTTCCGAACCGTTCCCCTGAAATTAAAGGAAGCCTGCGACTTTGGTGGAGAAGACGGATGGGCAGATGAACCAGGCAATTAATATTTTTTCGGCAACTCTCTTTTAAAGCCCTCCAAAGACGGGAGCAACACATGCTGCCTTCCAGACAAATTGGGTCCCACCACACTTGCAGCCTCGCTGTGGCAGCAGCTCTCGCTCTCCCTCTCTTCCCCTTTATTGTCTCACTTACATTATCCAGTAATTAAAACTATTTACCATTCCTACTTATCTGCCATCTGCCGCTATTGAGGCGTCCTGCTTTCTATAAAGCCATCTTCAAAGCAACAAGGAAAAGAGCCGATTCAACACACATTTGGGACAGGATGGAAAGGATGGGGAGGATGGAAAGGAGAGGGGGGAGGGGTCAGAAAGGGGCAGCCCTGTTCCTGCAGAGGCTGGAGAGGGGAGGCAGGAGGAGGCCAGCTGGCTGACGCAGCCAAAGGACAAGGACGATGGATGCCAGAGGCCTCTGTTGGCTCCAGGCGGCTGAGCAACATCCTTTGACTCCCCCTTTAATGGGGTTCCTCGAGGGACAAAACCCAGAAATCTCTTTAGCAACTTGTGTTTAGCCCACCCCCTGTGCCACACTCTGCCAAGAAGGTTCAGAAAGGCCGACTCCAATTCAACAAATTGTTCCATCTAATGTTTATTTTATTTATTTTATTTATTTGGTTTGTCAATTGCTTACAAGATAATAGGTATAAGTAAAAACATAGTTATCAATACATGGATGCATGTAACAAAAATAAAAGAAACAATAGGACAGGGACGGTAGACACATTGGTGCGCTTATGCACGCCCCCTACAGACCTCTTAGGTCAATAGTAGACAGTCTAAGGTTAAAGTTTTTGGGGTTTGGGGAAGAAACCACAGAATCAGGTAGAGTATTTCAGACATTGACCATTCTGTTGCTGAAGTCGTATTTCCTGCAGTCAAGTTTGGTGCGATCAACCTTGAGTTTGTATCTATTGTTCGCTCTTGTATTGTTATGGTTGAAGCTGAAGTATTCATTGACAGGTAGGACATTGCAATATATGATTTTATATGCTATGCTTAGATTGGACCGAAGACGGTATAATTCAAGGTTTTCTAGTTCTAGAATTTCAAGTCTGGTGACATAAGGTATTCTACAACGAGTAGCGGAGTGGAGAACTCTTCTTGTGAAATATTTCTGGACTTTCTCAACTGTGCTAATGTCAGATACGTAATGCGGGTTCCAGACCGATGGGCTGTATTCGAGTATTGGTCTAGCAAATGTTTTGTATGCTCTAGTTAGTAGTGTGATATTACCAGAGAAAAAGCAACGTAGGATTAGGTTAACAACTCTTAATGCCTTTTTGGCTATGTAGTTACAGTGGGCTCTAGCACGTAGATCATTAGAGATGAGTACTCCAAGGTCCTTGAAAGAGTTTGGATCATCGACACAACAACGATGTTGTGTAGGAGGTATCCCTTCTGGGCATCCTCTCAGCAATGCAACATGGTATGTATGAGCATGCAAAATAGAGACCCTTGCAAATGGCATGCATCTCAAGAAGATAAGTGAAGAAAAGTTGGATTGGGTCAGGCCTGATTTTTGTCTTAACCATTTAGTGCCAACTTGGTAGACTAGAATAGAGTCGTATTCTAATCTAAAGAGTTATATAAAACTCCCTTAATTTTAGTTGAAAATGACACCTTGCCCTTTGTTTAATTCTTAATTCCTCCCTCACGGGTCACTGCAAAGAGAACAAGAGTTCTGCAGAGCTTTTCTAAGTCTTCCAGAAGTCTGGAAAAGTTCTCAAATTTTACCTCCACTTCAAGCTTCAGCAGCAGCCTTCAGAAGGACTAGAAGGCTGCTGACCTTTTCACTCCTGTCCATTTTGGGAGGGAGTCTTCCAAATTTAAACATTTGCAAAAAAAAAAAAAAACATTTAAGGGGAGGGGAAAAAAATATTGATAAGATGTTTTTGGTGTCAATCATGCAGTAATGTAAACTAGATGTAGCTAGTCCTTGGGTTATGAGCTAGTGGTGGGGTTCAAATTTTTTTACTATGGATTCTATGGGCGTGATTTGGTGGGCGTGGCAGGGGAAGGTTACTACAAAATCCCTATTCCCTCCCTGCCCAACTAACCTGCTCTCCAGCTCCGTTCTCCTGTGCAAGGCAACCAAAGAAGACCCAGCCGATCAACTGGGACTCAATGGGAGGCAGAGAATAGATTGGTGGGGCCAGTCAGAGGTGGGATTTTCTGGTTATCCAAACTACTCAAAATTTCCACGACCGGGTCTCCAGAACCGGTCAGAACTGGCTGAATACCACCACGGGTGCATAGGTGTTGCTTCTGGGTGTGCAAATGTCCACTGCAGCCTTACCCATCTGGCCATCTCTAGCCAGAAGTCTCGTGGCTGCAATTCCCAGAATGCCCAGCTGAGCCTGAATAACAGAGTTGGAAGGGACTCTGGAGATCTTCTAGTTTAACCCCCTGCAGAAGCAGGAAATCCTCAATCAATCCATCAGAGTAGAACAGAGCTGAAGAAGCTTCTTGGATGAGAAGCGAAATGTCTTTAAAAAAAAGAAAAGAAAGTCCAGTTGCCTCTTGAAAAAAAGCACCTTTGGGGCAACCATGACCTGGAGGACTGAGAATCTCCACAGACAATCAGAATAGAGTTGGAAGGGATTTTGGAGGTCTTCTAGTCCAACCCTCTACGCAAGAAGGAGACCCTTTTCAGACAAATGGCTGTCCAGTCTTTTCTTAAAAGCCTCCAGTAATTGAGCATCCACAACTTCTGGAGGCAAGCCATTATACTGGTTGATTGTTCTCACTGTCAAGAAATTTCTCCTTAGTTCTAGGTTGTTTCTTTCCTTGACCAGTTTCCACCCTGTGGTGTGACCCAGGGCATGGCACAAAAGGAACAAAGTCACAAAAATAGGTAAAGTCCCTTTAGTTCCTCCAACTTGGCCTCCAATGTCCAACTATCATCAGCTGGAGGAAAAACTCTCCCAAGAACAGTTTTTAAAGGGAAGAAATTCCATCCAAACTCAAAGTACATATGAATTATTAATAAAAACCAACACAAACCACACTGCAGCAATTAATGAGACAGGGCAGGATGAGGGATTGAAGACATCAAAAGGTAACGAAATACACACACTTGGGAGGACACCAGAACTTAGGTAAGACTTGACAAACCAGAATAATTTCACGCTTTGCTTCCAGCAACTTTGCCATGTGCAGTTTGCCCTTTTAAACGGTCTTCCCAGCTGCAACCCCTGAAGGGGATCAGGGCCCTTTCCTCCCTGTAAACCATGTTGCTCCCTTTATCTGTTCCTCTCTGCGTGCCTTAGGATGAAGAAGGGGTGGGCCTGGGTCTTCCTCTGAATGCCCAGCTGGCTTGTGCCCTTCCCCAGTTTCCTCCACAGTCACTGGAGCCACACCTCCCACTCCCCTGTCAGCTGTTTCACCTCTCCCTCTGAATCAGATTCCAACAGGGGCATGACACACCCATTATTTCTTGTCTTGCCTTCTGATGCTTTGGGAAATAGGTTGGCAACCCCTTCCCCTCTTTTGTGGCAGCCACTCAGATATTGGTTATGTATTCATATATTATGTTAATTAATATAATTACTATAATAACATATTAATAATGTAAATATTTATTCTCTGGTGGAAGGTTGGGCAAGAAATGAAGGTTGAAAGCTGCCTCTTGTGGGTCTAATATCTCTTGGAGGCAGGTGGGGTTTTCAGGACAGCAACACCACAAACATCATCAATTTGTGCCCCAAATGTAAAAAAATATTTCCCAGGATGTCAAGAGGCATTAAGCACCCCTTACGAGCTGATTCGACAAACCGTAGCCACCGGGAGGAAAAAATCTTAACCTAAGGATCCCATTTAAAGTAAACTATGAGAATTATATATAAAAGAAGTCTTTTAGGTAGGAATTGAGGAGCAAATGATTTTTGGTCTCTGTGGGGACAAATGAGCCATAACAAGAGCTCAATTCTACATGCATGTAATATTACCCTATGGTTAAAAAAAAAAAAAAAGGCTTTTAAATCACACAAATGCAGTTATGGGCCATTGTACAAAATAAACCGTGCTCTGGACTGGGTGTTTTGGATTATTATTATTTTTAATTCTTTGATCGAAAGAGAGGTTAGCGAGTTTCATTGCTCTGTAAATTAAAGCTGCTTTTTTGGGATTTGATTAAGCCTTCTCCGTGTTGGAAAATGACAATTACCAGGATATATATTTTTGGCTGTTCTGCAAATGGATTGGTACCCTATTAACCAATCCACCAAGGCTTCATTGAGTATTTCAATACCTATTTCAATTAAAACAAAAGCCTACGTAACAATAACGTCTGCCTTTAAAGGGAGAGGAGAGAAAATGCTCGTTGTTCTAAAATCAGCTTTAATATGTCTTAAGGAGTGGGTGACGGATACGCCAAGCGCCGGACTCTGACAACGTATTTGGCGATTCCGGATGCTTTCAGAATTTCCTTATTACATCGCTGACAGCCGTTCAGTGAATTCTAGCTCCTTTTTTTAAAATACTAACAATTCTCCGGCAGAAATTATTCTTTCATACATTAGAGGGGGACCAACAATTGTGCTCCTTTGGTTACAGCTGGCCAGTGCTTTTGGCCTCATTTCAGGTGGTCCTCAACTTATAACAGTGCATTTAGTGATCATTTGAAGTTACAAAGGCACTGAAAAAAAATGACTTATGACCATTTTCAGACTTGCAACCATTGCAGTATCCCTCTGGTCACATGATCAAAATTCAGATGCTTGGCAACTGGTTCATATTTATGACGGCTGCAGTGTCCAGGGGTCACGTGATCAACTTTTGCGACCTTCAGACAAGCGAAGTCGATGGGGGAGCCAGATTCACTTAACAACCGTGTGACTAACTTAAGAGTGCAGTGATTCACTTAACGACTGTGGCAAGGAAGGTCATAAAAGGGGAGGGTGAAACTCACTTAACAATTGTCTTGCTTAGCAATGGAAATTTTGGGGCTCAATTGTGGACGTATGTCAAGGACTACCTGAATTCTTAGGGTTGGTCACACAGTCAGGCAAGGGTTTAGACTGGATTCGGCACTTTTCTCCGCCTATTGAGTCCTTCCCCCAGCACCTGGGATAGGCAGATAGAATAGAAATAGGAACAGGAACAGGAACAGGAATAGGAATAGGAATAGGAATAGGAATAGGAATAGGAATGGAACAGAACAGAAATAGCAATGGAATAGCATAGCATAGCATGGGATAGGGTAGGGCAGGGTGGGGGAGAAGAGAAGAGAAGAGAAGAGAAGAGAAGAGAAGAGAAGAGAAGAGAAGAGAAGAGAAGAGAAGTAGAAGTAAGTAGAAGTAGAAGTAGAAGTAGAAATAGGAATAGGAATAGGAATAGGAATGGAACAGAACAGAAATAGCAATGGAATAGCATAGCATAGCATGGGATAGGGTAGGGTAGGGTGGGGTAGAAGAGAAGAGAAGAGAAGAGAAGAGAAGAGAAGAGAAGAGAAGAGAAGAGAAGAGAAGTAGAAGTAAGTAGAAGTAGAAGTAGAAGTAAGTAGAAGTAGAAGTAGAAATAGAAATAGGAATAGGAATAGGAATGGGATGGGATGGGATGGGATGGGATGGAATGGAATAGAATATAATTCTTTATTGGCTAAGTGTGATTGGACACACAAGGAATTTGTCGGTGCAAATGCATGCATAAAAGTGTACATAAAGTGTACATAAAAGAAAAGATACATTCGTCAAGAGTCAAGAATCATCAGGTCCAACACTTAACGATAGTCATAGGGTACATTAAGCAATCAAATCATACTAGGAAACAGTCAATATAAATCGCAAGGATACAAGCAACAAAGTCACAGTCAAACAGTCACAAGTGGGAGGGGATGGGTGATAAGGAAGGATGAGAAGATTAATAGTAATAGTAATGCAGACTTTGTAAATAGTTGAACAGTGTGGAGGGAATTATTTGTTTATCAGTGATGGCGTTCGGGGAAAAACTGTCCTTGTGTCTAGTTGTTCTGGTGTGCAGGGCTCTATAGTGTTGTTTTGAGTGTTATGTCCGGGATGTGAGGGGTCTGTAGATATTTTCACAGCCCTCTTTTTGACTCGTACAGTATCCAGGTCCTCCATGGAAGGCAGGTTGGTAGCCATTGTTTTTTCTGCAGTCCCAATTACTCTCTGGAGTCTGTGTCTGTCCTGTTGGGTTGCAGAACCAAACCAGACAGTTATAGAGGTGCAGATGACAGACTCAATCATTCCTCTGTAATTCCCCTTTGTCTGTTTATTATTGTCATGGTCATCATCAGCGTTATCATCCAGCAGATCAGATCTAGTTTCTCACATTACACTAAGACAAAAATTTGGACCAGCGGCTTATTTAGATTCTAGAAGGAGTGCAGAGAAAAGCAACAAAGATGATTAGGGGACTGGAGGCTAAAACATATGAAGATCGGTGGCAGGAACTGGGTATGTCTAGTTTGGTGAAAAGAAGGACTAGGGGTGACATCATAGCAGGGTTCCAATACCTCAGGGGCTGCCCCAAAGAAGAGGGAGTCAAGCTATTCTCCAAAGCACCTGAGGGCAGGACAAGAATCAATGGGTGGAAACTAATCAAGGAGAGAAGCAACTTAGAACTAAGGAGGAATTTTCTGACAGTCGGAACAATTAATCAGTGGAACAACTTGCCTCCAGAAGTTGTGAATGCTCCAACACTGGAAGTTTTTAAAAAGATATTGGATAACCATTTGTCTGAAGTGGTGTGGGGTTTCTTGCCTAGGCAGGGGGTTGGACTAGAAGACCTCCAAGGTCCCTTCCAACTCTTCTGTTATTCTAATTTCCTGTTAAAGATGGTACTGTAATTTGATTGCACTGGAGCAGAGGCCAAAAATCAGCAAGGATGCCACCTGTAAAAAGGGACAAGGTTTTGACCATTCTCTCATGACTGCCACCTTCTTTTGATAGCTACATGTGCACCCAAAACCACATGGGCCTTCCTGCTTAGTTGCCTGATAGTGCCATTCCCTTTGCAATTAAACCGACTGATTCCAACTTTCCTAACTCTTCCACTCTCCTTGTTCTCCTGCTGGGATCATGCTTGGTGGATCTTCTCTCTCTGATATGGACTCCTATCAGCCACTGCGGCTTAGCAGACAATCGACAGTGCTCCATCTAAACAGCATAAAATCGAGCAAAGTGGCCAATGATACAGGTTGTGATATATGGTTGATCTAGATGTGCCTAAAGTTTTTTCACATTTAGGTACATCCCCAGGGTCACCCGATCAGAATTTGGATGCATGGCAACAAGTTCAACAGATTAAAGAGGGGGTTGAACTAGTTGACCTACAAGGTCCCATCAAACACTATTAATCTATTAAAATGTATTACCTCAAGACACAAGGTTGTCCATCAACTTTTTCAAGCACTTTAGCTCTTTGGAGATCTAATTGTAGATTCTGTTTTGGGCTTACTGCCTTTTTTGGTTTCCTTTGAGCAGTGGTAAACAACTAGTAACCAACAATACTAGGCTTAACAACTGTCTCGATCTCATCTTCTGCAATAGTTTGAATTTAATTTACGGAATACAAACTAAAGAACCCTTTTCCAGCAGTGACCACAATATGATTGACTTTTGTCTCAACGTACGCCCACACAAAAATCATCACAATGACGTAATCCCCAATTATAACTTCAAAAAAGGCAACTATGATCTTATAGACAACGATCTCTCATCCCTTGATTGGCAATCTCTATTCACTGGATGCAATACTGTTGAAGACCATTACAACATATTTTTACTTGAAGTCAAAAGAGTCATCAAACTATATGTACCAACAACAACTTTCAAAACAAAACAAAAAACAGATTACCCATAACAATAAGGAAACTTCAATCCAAAAAGAGATCACTCTGGTGGAAAAACAAATCTGGTCACGTTGCCAATTTCAAAAGCCGATACAAAAATTTATGCCACCAGATAAAGACTGAATGTGCCAATTATCACATTAAACAAGAGGAAAACCTTCTATGCACCAATTCCACCTGCGCTTTTTACAATTTTGTAAACAACAAACTAAAAGACTCAAGGTCCATCCCAGCCCTGATAGGACCTAACGGTAAAGACTGCAATGATGACACCATTAAAGCCAACATCTTTAACACATTCTTCTTCTCAGTATTTGTAAACAGCAATGGATCATGCCCAGTATTTCCTAGCCGAACCACAGACAACTACAATGATCTAATACATATTGAGAAGACAATGTTGAAAAAGCACTACGCAATCTAAAACTATCTCTATCTATTGGACTGGATGGAATACGTGCCTACTTCTTAAAAAAGCTATCCACTGCCATAGCCGAACCTCTAAGCATAATCTTTGAAAAATCTTTCAGGACCAGGTCCTTGCCTAACCTATGGTCACAAGCCACAGTCATCCCCATCTTCAAAAAGGGAGACCCCAGCCTAGTTGAAAATTACAGACCAATCTCCATATGCTGCATCACCTGTAAAGTCATGGAATCAATTATTAACCAATCTATTATCCTCCACTTAGAGACAAACAACCTACTCTCCAATAAACAATTTGGTTTCAGGAAAAAACTATCCTGTAATCTGCAACTCTTACACTGCAAAAACATATGGACTACACAACTCGATCAGGGCAAAGCAATAGACGCAATCTACATAAACTTCTGTAAAGCCTTTGATTCAGTGGTACACGACAAACTACTCCTAAAACTAAAATCTTATGGTATCTCTGGACAACTGAATAACTGGATAGAAGCATTCCTGTCAAACAGACAACAAATGGTCAAAATTGGGAGTGTCCTATCAAATTCTGTACCTGTCAATAGTGGTGTCCCCCAAGGCAGTGTTCTAGGACCAACTTTCTTCATACTCTACATAAATGACCTCTGTGATCATATTAAGAGCAACTGCGTTCTTTTCGCTGATGATGTAAAGCTGTTCAATACCACAGACAATACTGCTACCCTTCAAAAAGATCTTGACTATGTATCAGAATGGTCAAACAAATGGCAACTTCAAATCTCAACAAATAAACGCTCTGTCTTACATATTGCCAAAAAAAATCAGAAAATAAAATACAAGCTGAATAGTCAAGATCTTGTTGATGATCCAAGCTCTGTAAAGGACCTTGGAATACTCATCTCTAATTATCTAAGTGCTAGAGCCCACTGTAACTACATAGCCAAAAAGGCATTAAAAGTTGTTAACCTAATCCTACGTCGCTTTTTCTCTGGTAATATCACACTACTAACTAGAGCATACAAAACATTTGCTAGACCAATACTCGACTACAGCTCATCAGTCTGGAACCCACATTACATATCTGATATTAGCACAGTTGAGAAAGTCCAGAAATATTTCACAAGAAGAGTTCTCCACTCCTCTACTCATTGTAGAATACCTTATGCCACCAGACTCGAAATTCTAGACCTAGAAACCCTTGAATTACGCCGTCTTCGGTCTGATCTAAGTATGGTATATAAAATCATACATTGCAATGTCCTACCTGTCAATGAATACTTCAGCTTCAACCATAACAACACAAGAGCAAACAATAGATACAAACTCAAGGTTAACCGCACCAAACTTGATTGCAGGAAATACGACTTCAGCAACAGAATGGTCAATGTCTGGAATACTCTACCTGACTCTGTAGTTTCTTCCCCAAACCCCAAAAACTTTAACCTTAGACTGTCTACTATTGACCTCACCCCTTTCCTAAGCACGTGCCTACCGTCCCTGTCCTATTATTTCTTTTATTTTTCTTATATGTACCCATTTCATGTATTCATAACTATGTATATACTTATACCTATTATCTTGTAAGCAATTGACAAATCAAATAAATCAAATAAATAAAAATAAAATAAAACAGGCTAGAAAAGATCCAGATCACAAAATCATCTTGTACAGCTGATTGCAATTGATCGGCAATGAGCCAGATGAGCCAAAAAAAGTCAAGATGGCAGCTACAAGGATGCGATCAAACCTCCAGACCTGCGATGTGTATTAAAACCAGGCAGAGCTTTGATGTTCCCCCAGGTGATGCATCCACAGGAAACTTTGCACCTCAGAGGGAGGGAGATGACAACATCTTATTTGTGCCACTTCAAAAGACAGAAAACATGCAGGAAGAGAAGTTTGCAGCTGCTGGCGCATCTAAAAATGGTCTGGTCTTTGATTGGGAGCGCCATCTTGATGTTTTTGACTCCCTGCTCTTGCTTCCTGCTTCTAAGGCAGCAAAAGGCCTAACTTTCACTCTCAGGTTCTAAAATCACAGGCGTTGTGCACCTTGGGCTGCAATTACAATGCTCAAAATCCTCAACCACTGCAAAGTTGTCTGTAGTTACTGTGTATTTGGGGAGCTGTAGGCCTTGTAGAGACTTCCAGTGGGACAAAACTGATCTGGAACAGTGTTTGTCAATCTCAGCACCTTTAAGCTGAGAGGACTTCAACTTCCAGAATTCCCCAGTTTTAGCATGCTGCTGCTGCCCAGGGAATTCTGGGAGTTGAAGTCCAGGTGCCAAGGTTTGAAGACCAGTGGTCTAATCTAAGTGGGTTAGATTCCTATGCATATAGACCCGTGATGGCAAACCTATGGCACGTGTACCACAGGTGGCACGCAGAGCCGTTTGTGCCAGCACACGAGCTGCAGGCAAACTTACCTCACTGTGCATGCATGTGTCCCACAGCTGATTTTTGGCTGGTTTGAAGCCTTTTTCGGCCTTCCACAGGTTTCAGGAAGGCTTCTGCAGGCTTTTCAGGCCAAAAACTAGGCCCGTTTTGTCACTTCCTGTTTTTCCGGAAATACCAGATGTGACAAAACGGGGCTAGTTTTTGTCCTGAAAAGCCTGCAGAAGCCTGCAGAAGCCTTCCTGAAGCTCCTGGGAGGCTGAAAAAGGCCTCAAACTTCCTGAAAATCAGCTGTGAGGCACAGTGTAGGCAAGGCGGCAGCGGCGTGTGTGGGTGTGTGGGTGGGGATTGTGCGCGCATGCATAGGGGCATGGGGCAGGCGCATTGCCTTCCGGGTGCTGGCACGTGAGCGTGAGCATGCAAGCACGCACGCAATTTTTGGCACAGGAGCCCAAAAAGGTTAATTATTTCCAAATATCCTTTCAAGATGTGGAACTCCTTTACATCTCAAAGATGACAGAAACCCCCCCGGCTTGTTATTAAATTAGAGCTATCAGTATCTCAGCAGGATGCAAAGCTTCACCCTCCATGTCTTCCCCTCAAAAAGAGTTTCCAGTTTGAAGCCCGAATCCTCCCACTCCAAAGTTTTTCTGCTTCTTTGATTTGTTTTGCACCTCTCTATTAAATAACTAATTATTTAACATCTTTTAAAGCAGGCAGGACACAAACGGCTGCTTTTAATAATATAGAAGCCCATTAGCTTCATTTACTGTTAATGTTAAAATAAACATGAGGCAATTTAGATATACTATTCCAATTTCACGGAAACTTTGATGTTTTTCTTCTTCCAGTCACATAATTAAAGGAAAAAACTACTAATGATATTAAGTTTGTACAGTGTTAATGACAGAAGGAAGGCAGAGTAGAAATTGCAGCCATTAATATGAAAAAATAAAATATTTAACATGGGAGATGGATGAAAGCAATTTTAATAAACTAAAATGAAGAAAATTAATTTTGGAAACTTTCATTGTTTGTTACATTCTCCCATTTGGTGACAAATCTTGTATGTTTTTTTCCTGCTCAGGGTTATTTATTGATGACCGGAAGACGCATCTTTAATGTTCTGTATTTACGTTCACAACTAAACTCCTTTCTATTCTGACTGCAAGAAGGTGGATGAAAAACCTTATCCAGATGTTCTATAGGATGTTGACATGGGGGAGGGGTCCCTTCTGTTTGGTGGACACTCCTAAAATGACCTCAAATGCCCAGGCCTCAGAGGGTTTGTCCCTCTCAACATGAAGGTGAGTAAATTTTAAAACAAAAATATGTCACCTAAAAGGATCAGCTAAAGGAGTGGTTCTCAACCATGAGCACTTGAAAACGTGTGTTCTTCAGCTCCCAGAATTCCCCAGGAAGCGTGACTTCCTGAGGACTTCTGGGAACTGTTCCATCCATCCTCCAATGACTAAGGTTGCAAAACAGCAAACTAAAATAATGTCAAAATAAAGCCACCAATGTGAATCTAATTGCGTGTCAATTAAAAAGATACTCCTTTGGTCTTTTTAGCTGCCAGAAAAAGGGAGATGGGGAACAGTGCATTCCTTAAGTGCCTAGATAATCACCCTGGCAGCCCAAAATTGTCGGAGCGCAAGAAAATTACTGGAGAGCATGATTGATGACTCTTGGCTATGGATGTGTCCCATTGGAGAATATACATCCAGGGGGTGGGGGGGAAGACCAGGGTCAAGGGGGAAATGATGTATTTTAGTATCAGCTGCATCCAGCTAACACCAACATGGCCACTTCTAATAAATCAATTTTATTTTCTCTGAGATGCTGCTAGACGCTTATGATTTGAATGGGGGTGGCTTTGTTAGAATCCTGACATCGCGGTTAAATAAATCTACTCTCTTCTTGAGGTTTATATGCCACACTGAACCGAGCCCGCAAGTGGAAATGTCTTCTTGGGGTTAGGGAAATCAAAGCCCCTGCTCTTCAATGAGGATGGTTAAAATAGGTTGGACTATGGTGGCCACAAACATGTTGGAGCACACAGAAAACTGGGTAGGGCTTTGATTGCATGGTTAAGGCTGTTATCTGACATTTTTAAGACCCCTGCAAACTCCCTAAGTGATTTGCTAAGAATGGTAGAATTATTGCTTCGTGAAGTGGCCAATTTTTGTTTATTCAACAAACAACCAAAGACAAACCCTGAGGCAAGAAATCAGAGACACCACTAATAATTTTATGGGAATCCTCTCAATGATTCTGGGTGAGGACTTCAAAATGAATTTAAAATTTAAAAAGCTGCCAGCCACATCACCCAGTGAAACTGCTTAAAATGTCAAAAAAAATAAATATTAGTGTTCTTCGAGACAATCTCACTCATGTCTATGGATGGGTCCATGGTGTCTTCTTGGCAATGGAGAAGGCTTGCGATTTTCAACATCCCCATCTCACTTAAGAGGTAGGATATCCTGGTGGTCTCTTTTCCATGTCCTATCAGGCCATTCTGCTTAGCTTTTTTAAGGTCAACCAAAGTCAACCATGAGGCTTGTTTCATAGCTGGCCAATTTGGTCAAAAGGAAAAAAGGGAAGTTCATAGAGGCCTCAAGTGGCTTTGGGTCTCAGCGAAGGGAAGGCTTTGGAAGAATGGTTCTCCCTCCAACTGCTGTGGTCCTTGACTCCCATAAGGAAGGGTCATGTGCATGTGGGAAAGGTGTACTAATGGGACCAGGGTGCAGTTCGAGGAAGCCTTGGCCAAATCAAGGAGGAACAGCGGCGTGTCTCTTTCTGCTCTTGATCGTCTGCCCTTCAAGCCATGCCGAAGCATTACCAGAGGAACAGCTGCTGTTGGTTTAAAATGAAAATTTAATTTCCCCCCCGCTTAAAGGCTGGAGACTCAGAAAATGGAGGTTCAGGTTAAGAAACACAGACACCAGTAAGCCTACCAGCCTTAACTGGTATTTAGGGTTCCCTGGACCCATAAAATGGCCTGGTGCAATTGATATTTTATCTACCATCAGCACCACTGCCCGTACCCTGACTGGACATGATAGGTGGCATCAGGTGTGTGTGGCTGCTTTGAACTATTTGAAAGAACTTCCTCTGGGCATGGAAAATCCACCAGGATTGGGTATAGAAATTTAAAATCCTAGGGCTGGAAGGAACCTTGGAGGTCTTTAGTCCAACCTTCTGCCCAAGTAGGAGACCTTATATCATCCCAGATGTTGTCCAGTGTGTTCCAGAAACCTTCAGTGTTGACCCACAACCTGTTCCATTGATTAGTTGTTCTCCTTAATTCTAGCTTGGGTCTCTTTTGATAAGCTTCCATCTGTTAGTTTTTTGTCTTGCCCTCAAGTACTTTGGAGAAGAGCTCAACCACCTCTTCTCTGTAGAAGAAGACAAGTAGAAGAAGAAAAGCAGGAAAGGACAGCTGTCATGTCACCTCCTTCTCTTCAGTAGACTAGAAGAGAGAATGAACATACCTAGTTCCCTCAACTGATCACCGCAGGGTTCAGCTTCCAGATCCTTAATCATTTTTGTTGTTCTTCTCCGCACTCTTTGTATTTGTATGATATTTATATACTATTATTTCTGGCAAACCTTACTGGATTTTTGCAGTTTAGTAGGGAGAGATAAGGTTTCAGAGACAGGCTTATAGGAAACTGGGTGATGTATGGAATGATGAAATGCTTGGTTATGTTTTGAAGATAGTGACAAGGGGTTAGTGTGGATTCTTTTCTTTGTTCCTGTTCTGCACTTTTTAATTTAAAAAAACTTTTATGTATTTCTTTATTCTGTAATTGTGTGAGTTCTCCTTATACACTATAATGATCTTTAATAAAATTATTACAAAAAAAAGAAAAAAAAATCCACCGAGTGGAAAAAACAAACAAACAAACAAGCAACCGAACCATCTCCTTAATCTGTTAGGATTGGGAATGAGTTTAAGAGCCCATAATCTTCATCCTGGATAGTTTGCATTTTTATTTTGCCGGTATCCGTTCAGATCTCCCTTTGATGTGTACCTTGCTATACCTGCAAAATATTAGAAGTGTGGGGGGGAGACAGAATGGTTCTCAATCTCATCAATCAATGTGAAAAGAAGAATTGCAATGACACGATAGCAGGGTTCCAGTATTTGAGGGGCTGCCACAAAGAGGAGGGGGGTCAATCTCTTCTCCAAAGCACCTGAAGGAAGAATGAGAAGCAAGGGATGGAAACTAATCAAGGAGAATTTCAACCTGGAATTAAGGAGAAATTTCCTGACAAGGAGACCAATTAAAGAGTGGCTGCTCCATCCCTGGGGGCTTCTAAGAAGAGACTGGGCATCCACCTGTCTGAAATGGTAGAGGGTTTCCTGCTTGAGCAGGGGGTTGGACTAGAAGACCTCCAAGATTCCCTTCCAACTCCGTTATTCTGTTTTTTTTATGAAATAAATGTTCAGGCCACATTTCCTGCCAGTAGATCTTCAGCAGGTGGCCAGTTAGAGCCCCCTTTGTCTGAGCTTGAGAGTTAACGGTCAGGCCTGATATTTAAATTTGAAAATTGAAAAAAGAAAAGCGAAAACAAGGTGGCGGCAGCCAAGTCACTCCTCTAATTCTGGCTGTGAAATTTCAGGAACTCATCCGGACTTGTCCAACAATTCAGAATCTTCCAGCTGCTTGAAGATCCTTTGCTTCTGTGTTAGGGAAATCAGGGGGGGGGATGGTGGGGGATGTTTTGAAAGGAGGGGGGGGTCCTCTCCAACCCACTTCCCTGCACAATAAATCCGTGCTGTCGATGGAGATTCTTGGTCATCCAGATCATGGTTGTCTCAAAGGGGCTTTTTTCAAGAGGCAACTGGACTTCCTCTTTCCTCTAAGGCATTTTGCTTTTCATCCAAGAAGCTTCTTCAGTTCTGACTGAATGATGGAGAACTGAAGAAGCTTCTAAGGATGAGAAGTGAAACCTCTTCAAGGGAAAACAAAGAAAGTCCTCTTGAAAAAAAGCCCCTTTGGATAAATCAGCCCTGATTTACAGCCACAGATTCCCCCTTTAGATCAACTCTTCTGCCCTGCCTCAAGGACCCCGGCTCTCCATTTTGCTTTTATGATTTATTTATTTTTTGGTCCCTTTAAATGGCAAATTCATTTATTTACAGGAAGTGATTAATTAATAAAATTATTCACTCTGCTTTTTGTTCTCCCCACTATTAATTTGTGTTGCAAAGACAACTCTGGCGAGTTAATCGTAGCCTGCTGACAACAACTAGCAATCAATTTTCCACACTCGAGCGCCGTCGATGAATCAGAGGCCCTACCTGGTGGGAGAACCACCGCTGGTCCCACTGAGGCATTTCCACGATAATCATGTGGATGGAGGAAGACTATTAGCGAAGCCTCTCAGACAGGCTGGGAGATTGATAGGCTAGCCAAAGGAAATGCATTAAGCAATTTAACTGTCTGGAAATCTGTCTATGATGAACATCTGGAGGTTATCTTATTATCCGTTCACTCTAGCTTGCCCTTAGTTAATTCTTAACATTTTTAATTTTGCTTAACTTAACAATATATTTATCTCCCTAGCAGCTCCATCAAAGGCCAGGGAGAGTTTTTTTTCCCCCCAGCCTGCTCTGAAGGTACAACTACATGGAGTTGGCTTCTGATGGGTAGGAGCGAAGAAAAACAGGGTGTTTTGCAAATACAGGAGGAGTCCGCTTTTTGAGATGCACAGCCCTGGACCCTAGACAGCTCGGAAGAGAGGGTCTAGGCTAGAAAAAGTGCACGTAAGGATCACGAAATGAGCAGAAGGCTTGTAAGAATGTCACTTCCTTAGAAGAAGGCATTCAGACTTAATTTAGAAAGAGTGGTCTAGTTTGGGGAACGATCCCTCTCTCTCCTCTTTTTTGTAAATTTTTTTAGACAACAAACATAAACAAACATAAACACAAAACAACAAATAAAACCTTCTTTCAATTGTTCAATGTGTCGGTTGGTATATATTTCTTGTGCACATAGTCTTTCACTCTTAAATTTAAATTTGTATTCATATTATATTAATCAACTTTCCATGTCCTGTTATGTTATTATTACATCATCATCAGACTTTAATTGCAAGTTTACATTATCTTTTTCGAGCGAATCTGTTTGGACAAATTCTAATTCCTATTCTGATTCCTTCCATAGTAATCAATCATAACATATCATTACATTGTATTATATTCACTGTTGTATTATATTTATATTATAATATATTTCATTTTCCTATTTTGGGTTGGGTTGAAGACCTCCAAGACCCAACCCAGCCCTCTGATTCCATAATTCCTTTTTGTCCTGATGTTCTTCATCTGGCAGACGTAGCCTTCGAATCAAGTACAGTCTGGCTTTTCGAGTGACTTCCTAGTGTTGTCACTGTTTTTGGATTGCTTTCACAAGAGTCGTCATTGAAAATGTGTGTACTGGGACAAATTGTCTGCTTCTTTCTCTTGACTCGTTTGTTGGCAGGCTCTACAAACAGAGTTTATGTGATTTATTAATTTCCCTGATTCCAGCCATTGGATTCAATCCTGCCCCTTCAAATTTATGAGTGAATGAATGAGCTTGAAGGGATCTTGGAGGTCTTCTAGTCCAGCCCACTGTTCAAGCAGGAGAACCTCTACTATTTCAGATAAGTGACTGTCCAATCTCTTCTTAAAACCTCCAGGGATGAAGTGCCCACGGTTTCTGAAGGCAACTTCTGTTCCCACTGGTTAATTGTCCTCATGAATGATCATGTTAGTCTGTGGATTGAGGGACATCATACGTTTTGGGGTGTGAAATTTGAAAAGGTATGTTGGGGAAAAAATTGCAATTGGAAAAGGTAATTGGATAACGGATGGGCAGAATCTAAATTTAACAAATAAAGAAATAAATTACATTCGTAGGCTAGGCCTAAGTAGCTTTTATTTTGCAGTTTTTCGCTGTAACTTTTGTCATAATGCCAAGAACATTAAACAAGCAGTGTGTCCTCCTTTCCAGGGGTGGGATTCTACCAGTTCGCACCTATTCGCTAGAACTGGTTGTTAACATTCAGAGCAGTTCAGAGAACTGGTTGTTAGAAGAAATTACTGGGCTAATCCTGTAAGGAAGGCAGGAAGGAAACATTCTGGTGTTGCTTACAGAGACTGCCTCTCCGTTAACCCTTATTGCATTCTTGGCAGGACTGGACTTCCTGTCTCAGGAACCTCTCTGGAGTTTTTTTCCCCCTCCTTATATTCATTCATCCTTATATTCTCCTAATTTCCCCAGCCCTGGACAGGAACTGCCTGAACCCCTGTTCAGGTAGTCTGTGCAAGGATTCCAAGTTTGTTCCACCACATATCTGACTATTTCCTAGTCAGTCTCAGATACTGCTACAATCATGCAGAGCATGGATGACATGCACCGAGGAATACGTTCTCCACCTCTCACAATCAGGGTGTCCACAGAGGAATATCCAGAAAGTAAAGACGGTGATGGTAGATGCGATGCACCTAGAAAGAGTTGCTGCTTTGATTCGACAGTCACAGCTGCAATCTTCAACACCTACACACATGCAACCACATAAACGCACACGCCGTATAGCCATAAGAATTTGCCCACATTCAATTGTATGCACAAAAATATGCCCAAACCATTTTGCTCAATTCCTGTGCTGTATTAAACGTTGTTTTCAAATTCTGGCTGCACATAAGGTAAGTTGTTTTGATATGCGGCTCCCAATGGATCATTTGTTTGGTATATAGACCGAGGTATCTGTCTTTCACTCTCTTATAAAGGCAACAATCAAAATAGGATGTGAGCCAGATTCTCACATAATGGAGATGACACCAGCCCTGTTTCCAACAGGGAACCAATTGCTGCTAATCAAATAAACATTTAAGAGCCTTTCCAGGTATGGAACAAGCTATTGACTGAGTTCACATGTTGTGCTAAGCCATTATTTGTTCATTTTGGGTTTGCCAAATAACTACAGTGGCTTGAGTTTGTGCACCTGGTTATATACTCCATCCAGCATTTGCTGCAAATTGTCCATTTTATTAGAATTAGAATTAGAATTCTTTATTGGCCAAGTATGATTGGACACACCAGGAATTTGTCTTGTGCAAATGCTCTTGGTGTACATAAAAGAAAAGATACATTAATCAAGAGTCAAGAATCATAAGGCACAACACTTAATAATAATAGTCATACGGTACAGTAAGCAATCAAATCATACTAGGAAACAGTCAATATAAATTGTGATAGTGTTTGGGGAAAAACTGTCCTTGTATCAGGTTGTTCTGGTGTGCAGTGTGCTATAGCATCGTTTTGAGGATAAGAATTGAAACAGTTTATGTCAGGGTGTGGGGGTCTGTAGATATTTTCACAGCCCCCTTTTTGACTCGTGCAGGATACAGGTTCTCCATGGAAGGCAGGTTGGTAGTAATTGTTTTTTTCTGTAGTCCCAATTACTCTCTGGAGTCTGTGTCTGTCCTGTTGGGTTGCAGAACCAAACCAGACAGTTATAGGGGTGCAGATGAAAGAATAATTCCTCTTTAGAACTGGATCAGCAGTTTGAGCTCCTTGGGCAGTTTATCAGCCAACAACATGGTATTCCTTGCATATGAGGGCACCCGTGAGACCACAGGTGGAATACCACATCCAGTTTTGGTTACCATGATATAAAAAAGATGTTGAGACTCTGGAAAGAGTGAAGAGAAAAGCAACAAAGATAATTAAGGTGTTGGAGGCTAAAACATATAAAGAACGTCATTCCATGATTATTGTTCTGTCAGAAAAGTTCTCCTAGGTTGGTTCTAAGCTGTTCATATCCTGGATTAGTTTCCATCCATTGTTTCTTGTCCTGCCTTCAGATGCTTTGGAGAATAATTTGACCCCCACTTCTTTGTGACAGCCCCTCAAATACTGGAACATTGCTATCATGTCACCCCTAGTTTTTCTCTTGACTAGACCAGGGGTCACCAACCTTTTGGACCTCAGGCACCACCAAACTCATAATTTTAAATCCCACGGACCAGAGACCCTGGGAAAATTTAAAAAAAGCCTGCAGGAAGATTTCCCACCCTGTTTTCTTACCAATCAACCATTCTTTATTTGGGATCCCAGGACACCGTCTCCAGCTCCGTTCTCAAGGGGAGAGAGAGAGAGAGAGAGAGAGAGCGAGAGCGAGAGAGAGAGAGAGAGAGAGAGAGAGAGAGAGAGAGAGAGACTTTTGGTTTCATGCAAGGAAAGCAGCAGAAGCAGCAGAAGTCTTTCTTTCCCTCCCCCAAACTCCGCCAGAAATGAGTCTTTGTGAGACTTGTTGTGCCGGCGCAGCCTCTTGGAGCAAGAGGCCTTGAAGGGTCCCAAAGACTCATTCCTGGCGGAGTTTGGGGGAGAGAAAGAAAAACCTCTGGTGCTTTCCTTGCGTGCAACCAAAAGCAGAAGAAAGAAGCAGAAAGAAGCGGCCCGGTGGCCAGGCGAGACGCGTGTGGCAAGTGGGGCAAGTTCCCCCCCTCCCTTTCCCCCCTCCCCTCACTACCTCGTGTTGTTTGCAATGCAAGCGACGCAAGCCCTGTGTTCCCACGGGCCATGTGGGTGGCGCAGCCTTGTGTTCCCGTGCAGCCTGGATGAATTGATTTGGGGGGTGCTTTGGGGGTGACATCTCTCTGCGGACCACCAAAATTTTCTCTTAGACCACCAGTGGTCCCTGGCCCACTGGTTGGCAACCACCGCACTAGACTACCCAATTCCTGCTACCGTTCTTCATATGTTGCTCAACACATTCTAAACTTTGAAACACTCTTTTCCCTGCTCTACTACGCATCAGATTTCCAAATACAGTTAGATTGGAAGAAACGCGTAAGAAAACAAGAACTCCAAAGAAAACTAGGCTAAAAGTAACTTATGAGGAAATGGAATATAAAGGGGGCAGAGAGGAAGACTTAGCAAATAGATTTGGAGCGCATCATGCACGGTGGAAGTAGAAGCTGACTTCTTGGTCTGAGCTGCCTCACCAACTCAGGGCATCCACAGACCTAGCTCCACGCACGTAGTTGGCTCGTGGACTTCATCTAATATGAAGTCTGATATTAGCACAATTCTGATATTAGCACAATTGAGAAAGTCCAGAAATATTTCACAAGAAGAGTTCTCCACTCTTCTACTCGTTGTAGAATACCTTATGCCACCAGACTTGAAATTCTAGAACTAGAAAACCTTGAATTACGCCGTCTTCGGTCTGACTTAAGCATGGTATATAAAATCATACATTGCAATGTCCTACCTGTCAATGAATACTTCAGCTTCAACCATAACACAAGAGCACACAATAGATACAAACTCAAAGTAAACCGCACCAAGCTTGATTGCAGGAAATACGACTTCAGCAATAGAGTGGTCAATGTCTGGAATACTCTACCTGACTCTGTAGTCTCTTCCCCAAACCCCAAAAACTTTAACCTTAGACTGTCTACTATTGACCTCCCCCCTTTCCTAAGAGGTCTGTAGGGGGCGTGCATAAGTGCACCAACGTGCCTACCGTCCCTGTCCTATTGTTTCTCTTATTCTTTTATTTTTCTTATATGTACCCATTTCATGTATTCACAACTATGTATACACTTATACTTATTATCTTGTAAACAATTGGCAAATCAAATAAATAAATAAATAAATAAATAAATCTACAATACATAGTAACCATCGCTTCATCCATGTTGAGCCCGAGTAGCGATAACACGTTCCAAAAGCACCGCCACAAGGCAAACCACTCCCCGCCAGAGGGCGCTCCAACATTGAAAAGCGCCAGAGCTTCTTCTGGTCGGAATTGGAGGCATTTGGAGTTTGCAAACCAAATCGGCTCTCAAAAGATTCTACACCATTTCTTGCTTTTTGGGTGTTGTTTTTTTTTTTTTTCACTAGCCCAATTCCATGAACCAGACCACAGGAAAAGCCAAGCCCCCTATTAACATGTGAAGTGTTAATACCACTTGGATAAGACCACGCTTGGAATATTGCATCCAGTTTTGGACGATAGGATGTTAAAAGAAAAGATGTTGGGACTCCAGAGCAGGGGGTCCCCAAACTTGGCAACTTTAAGACTTGTGGACTTCAACTCTCATGGCTGGAGAAATCTGGGAGTTGAAGTCCACAAGTCTTAAAGTTGCCAAGTTTGGGGACCTCCTGCTCTGGAAACGAGTGCAGAGAAGAGCAACCAGGATGATGAGGGGACTGGAGATTAAAACAAATGATGAATGTTTGCAGGAACCGGGCTTGGCTAGTCTGATGAAAAGAAGGACCAAGGGAGACAGGACCTACCACAATGTTGGATGAAAGATCCTTCTGGGTTCAGTTCCAAGTTGGGAAAAAGACACTGGAAACATGGCGGCTGCTTGGAAAGATGGTTTAATGGTGGACAGGACCACGTTGTTTGGGAGCTCCAAAGAAGGGCAGGCTGAGATGCTGAGAGTGATGCTGGGTTTTATACCCTCTGTTGGGATTTGAATTGGAGCTCGTATTCTGATTGGTTGTCAGACTCCCAAGCGGCCATGCAGAGGCAACTCTGTAGGCTGTCCTGATTCCCAGGCTTGGTTGAGCCTCGCTGGATGATGATGATGTCATGAAAGGGCTTGGGGCAATTCCTAATATAGCTCTACCTGGAGTAGATCTTTGTTATGTAAAACAGACTGACTACTCTAACCAGAGTAATGGTCCATTAGCAAAGTGGGGGGCTGAGTTTCTGCCTCTCTGAGTTTCTACTTTTCTTTTTAGGGGAAATATTATGCCTTTTCAGTATATCCTAAAATATTTCATTTTCCTAGGAGAGGGGTGGGTTTTAACTTCCAACCAGATAGAGATGGTCAACCAATTCTCCAACGCACCTGAAGGCTGGACAAGAAGCAATGGATGGAAACCAGGGGAGGAGAAAAGCAACTTGGAATTAAGGGGATAATTAAGGAGATAATGAGAATAATTAATCAGTCCCTCCAGAAGTTGTAAATGCTCCAACACTGGAAGCTTTTAAGAAGACATGGACAACCATTTGCCTGAAAATGGTCTAGGGTTTGCTGCTTGAACAGGGGATTGGACTAGATGACCTCCAAGGTCCCTTCCAACTCTGTTATTCTTTTCTGTTATTTTGCCCCTTGTTAAAAAAATATATTGTTAAAAAGTTACACCAGGTCTCACTAAAGTGCATACCAAAACACCACCTTGGTTTGTCACATAAAATTGCAAACATACCTATGGCTTTTATTTAATACCAAGGTATTTAAAGTGAGAAATACAAATTGTTTCAAATAAAAGTAATTATTGATTTCCTACATTATTCATCGTAAAGCCAGCATTCAATGCCTTTATCTCTCTCATAGGTTACGATATAGTGTATACCTTGGAAGCAGTTCTGAAATGTAATTTTAAAGTAATTTTAAGCTCATACATATACACACTAAATGCTGACAAAATAAGTAATCAGGAATACTTTTATTATTAAAAATAATAATGAGCTCATTTGCACCATCAGAATACGGATTCCCTAAGCTGCAGTTTGCTGTTTGCTCTGCCTAAATTGAACATGGACACCACCATAAGAGCCAAACAGCTTGACGTATCTAGCAGAAAAAAGCTTAACCAAAATTAATATTAAACAATTTCAAGTGTGGTGCAAATGAAGTTGTTCCACCTTTACCTGACCTGGTCCTCAACTTACAACCATTTGCTTAGCAACTGTTCAAAGCTACAATGGTGCTAAAAAATTAGGTTTATGACCACTCCTCAAATTTATGACCATTGCAGCTTCCCAGCCGTCCTCTGAACATGACAGGAGCTTGGCAACTGACCTGGGTTTACGACGGTGCAATATCCCAGGTCATGTGGTCACCATTTGGGACCTTCCCAGCTGGCTCCTCACAAGTGAAGTCAGTTGAGGAAGATTTCCTTAAAATTGAACTAAAATTAGGCTCTGCTCAATTAACAATCGAGTCGCACAGTGTCAGATGCCAATTGTCGTTGTAAGTTGAGGACCATCTGTAGACAGTGTGAATATTTGCCAAGGCACCTGAAGGCCAGACAAGGAATAATGAATAATGATCCAGGAGAGATTCAACCTGGAAATAAGGAGACATTTTCTGACAGGGAGAACAATCAACCAATGGAACAGAAGTTGCCTTCGGAAGTTATGGGAGCACTGGAGGCTTTCAAGAAGAGACTGGATGGCCTTCTGTCAGAAATGATGTAGGGTCTCCTGCTTGGGTGGTCAGTTCTGACTGGTAGCAGAAATTTTGTGTGGTTTGGAGAACCGGCCAATCCCACCTCTGACTGGCCCCGCCAACCCCTTCTCTTCTCTGCCTCCCTTCGAGTCCCAGCTGATCGGCTGGGTCTCCTTTGGTTGCCCTGCACAGGAGAACGGAGCTGGAAAGCAGGTTAGCGGGGTGGGGAGGGAATGGAGATTTTGCAGTAACCTTCCTCTGCCATGCCCACCAAGCCACGGGCACAGAACCGGTAGTAAAAGATTTTGAATCCCACCACTGCCTGTGCTCTAGGGGATTAACACCAGCTACTAAGCAGAGAACTACATTCTGGGCTTGCAAATGTTCACAGTGGTCCAGGTGGGGATGAGCTCGATCGTCTGGATGAGAACAGGGGTTATATTTTTCAGAAAAATGAGAAAGATGTTCTTCTTTCTAACCAGATCAAGATAAGATTATGACAGACAGCCTTGCCCCCAAGCAGGGCTCTGACTCAGGCTGAAGGCACATTTGATGTTCACATCCACTTTCCTGAAAACAACACAGGCCCTTCCTTCCTTCTTTCCTTCCTCGGGGCTCCGTCTTCCTTGGATTCTTTTATTTACCCAAAAGATAACAATCCCCACCACCGGTGCCATTGATCTCTCGGCCAAGTCTGCAGGAAGCAACAAGGAGGCTGAAGGAAGCCACATCACCTGTTCGATGGAGGAAGACCACCAGGTGAGACCAGGGGCTGAGAGAGAGAAGAGGACGCCATCCCAGGGAGGACTTGTTTACTTGGCAGTGGCCTGAGCAAACACGATTGCACGATTGCACGCTGGCCTCCTCACTCAGCCCAGGAACTTAGTCATCCCATCCCAGGCAGGAAAGGAACTCGGATGAGTGGGGAGGGGTTGATGGCTCTCAATTCCCGCTCTGGAGGAGGAACAAGGGAGACCTACCTCCATGTTTGGGAACTTAGCACCCAGCCCTCTCCTAGAAGAATGAAATGTTCTAGGAAATATTAAAAAGAATACAGAATATTGTATTTTCCCTAAAGGAGAAACATGTTTCTAAAGACATAAACTCGGAGGCTGAGCTCCCCGACCCTCCTCCCCAGCAGATATTTTGGTACCAACCTATCTACAAGAAAAAAAGGCCTTCACCCTCAGGACATGACAGGATTAGCCCTCAATCCAATCAATCCTACCCAGGATCCAAACCAGGATAAAGCCATTAAGCCATAATAGGAATTGCCCAACCCACACGCTTTCAGAACACAACCCTCTTCCTTACATCATCACCTAGCAAGATTCAACCAAGCTTGGGACTCAAGAAAACCTACAAAGTTACCCCTGCATGGCCCCATGGGACTCTGACAACCAATCAGAATACATGCCCTTGCCACAGGAACAGGAAGCTCAAGTTCAAAGGCCAAGAGAGAGTATAAATATATCTCACTCTCCATTCCATGTGGTCACCTACCCAGGACTTCAAATCATGTGGTCCTGCCCACCATTAAACCATCTTTCCAAGCAGCCTCCATGTTTCCAGTGTCTTTCTCCTCACTTGGAACTGAACCCAGAAGGATATTTCTTCCAACAATTGCTATCATGTTGATGTTGCAAAAATTGCACAAAACTATCACAGTAACAAAAGGGTTGGGTCTTTGCGGCTGCATGGCAATCATCTGGTCTTTGTAGTCCATTCTTGGCAGCTCTACTGCTCTCCCCAGCCATTCCTGTGGCCAAATCTGTCACTTGGTAGAGAGACGGGCAGAATGCAATTTCACAGAATCATAGAATCACAGAGACCTAGAAGGAACCTTGGAAGTCTTCTAGTCCAGCTTTGCTGGCTGGGGAATTCTGGGAGTTGAAGTCCACCAGGCTCAAAGTCGCCACGGTTGGAGACCCCTGTTCTAGTCCAACCCCATGTTCAAGACAGGAGGAGAACCAGGGGTGGGATTCTACAGGTTCTCACCTTTTCGCTTGAATCGGTTGTTAACCTTCTAAGCAGTTCAGAGAACTGGTTGTTAGAAGAAATTACTGGCCTAATCCCGTAAGGAAGGCAGGAAGGAAACATTCTGGTGTTGCTTATAGAAACTGCCTCTCCGTTAACCCTTATTACATTCTTGGCAGGATTAGAGTTCCTGTCCCAGGAACTTCTCTGGAGTTTTTTTCCCCCTCCTTTGCTGGTACTTTGCTTGTGTGGAGTGACCATTCAAAGTTACAATGGCACTGAAAAAAGTGACTTACGGCCATTGTTCACACTTACGACTGTTGCAGCATCCCCACAGTCATTTCTGTAAGCAACATCAGAGTCAGATAGGCAGGAGTATCTGCAGATATCATAGGTGTAAAGCTTCATTTGTAGAGACAGGGCCTCAATATTTACTTTTTAACACACACACCCCTCCCACCCACCCACACACCCACACACCCACCCACCCACACACTCAAACCTGACCAATGGCCCCAGATGACCAATGGCCCAAGCCTGCTAAGAAAGCATTGATGGCGGTTATAAATTCAGCACTACAAACGCTTGTTTGCCCCAAGCAGCTCCGTTGGGGGTGGTCCTTTTTCTGTCAGGAGGGGAGGGGAGGGGAAGGAAGAGGAGGGGAGGGGATGATTGGTGGAGAGGTGGGTGGACTCTATTGCAGCAAGGATGTGGGCCCCACTGGAAGACCTGAAAAACGAGATCCGAGAAGGCTGAACATCTATTTCTCTGGTTGATAAGAGTAGGACGCTAATTTGATGGCACCCATCAATCAATTAAAAAGAGAGAGAGAGAGAGAGAGATTACAGAAGAATTTCTACTTCCTGTGGAGGAAGCCAACCCGGTTTCCCTCCAGGCATAGCTGAATGCCGCTGCATTCCTGCCATGCGGCCAAGTCCAGAGGGTGTTTATGGAGGAGCCTAAACTGAAATCCACCCACTGGATTTCAGGCAGGCTGGATTGGCGCAATCAGGGAAGCTCCTCATCTCCCTTCAGCCCCATGACGATATTTGGGGCGGGGGGCGGTTTGCAGGGCACCCCCCCCCTTTTTGGGCCAAGAAGAAGCTGAAGGGATCTCCGTGTCCTGATTAGAAGTGATTCATCTCCGCTCCGCATCTCCAGCCAAGGTGTTTTCCCTCCCGGCTGCCTCTTTCCTGAGTGACTAATGGAAGGGCTCAGATTTCTGTTATTAATAATGCTATTGAGCCATCTGTTCAGGGGGCCCACCTGGCAGGTAGGGCTGCAAAGAGACACCTGTGACTCAGCCAGGCTGCGGAGGAGGAGGAGGAGGAGGAGGAGGAATACCCAGCTTTGGGGGGGGACTTCCTCATATCCACAGGACAAAATATCAGAATAGAGCTGGAAGAGACTTAGAACTTAGAGTTGGAAGGGACGTTGTAGGTCATCTAGTCAAACCCCTTGGAGAATAGTGTTTCTGACAAAGCCTCCAGTGATATCTGAAATCTCTGCAATATCTGAAGGCAAGCAGTTCCATTGTTGATCGTTCTGTCAGAAAAAATCCTTCTTATTTCCAGGTTGAGTCTCTCCTTCTTCTGTTTCCATCCATTATTCCTTGTCTGGCCTTCGGTGCTTTAAAATAGCTTGTGGGGCAGCCCTCAGTTTCCTGTCTCCAGTCCCTAATCATCTTGGTTTTTATTAGATTAACAGAGTTGGAAAGGACCTGTAGGTTGTTCCTCCATTGGTTGATTGTTCTCCTGTCAAGAAAATTCCTCCTTATTTCCAGGTTGAATCTCTCCTCAGGCCTCATTGGCCTTCAGGTGCTTTGGAAAATAGCTTGACCCCTTTCTCCTCTCTGTGGCAAGCCCTCAAATATTGGAAGATGCTCTCTGTCTCCCCTGGTCCTTCTCTTCCCTAGACTAGCCAGGCCCAGTTCCTGCAACCGTTCTTCGTATGTTTGAGCCTCCAGTCCCCATCCTGGTTGCTCTTCTCTGCACTTTTTCTAGAGTCTCAACATTTTGGATCCAACGCCCCACCCTGCCCAAGCAGGAGGTCCTATCCCATTCCAGACAAGTGGCTGTCCAGCCTCTCCTTAAACGCCTCCAATGATGGAGCACTCACAATTTCTTGAGGCAACTTCTGTTCCGCTGCTTAATTGTCCTCACTGTCTCCTTTGGCCACAGCTGAATTGATCTATGGCAAGAAGAAAACAAAGCAGGCAACATCGATCGATTCGGTCTTCATTTTATTCAGAAGATGATACAGGCAGAGGTGGGATTCAGCCGGTTCGGACCAGTTCTGGAGAACCAGTAGTGGACATTTTGAGTAGTTGGGAGAACCGGCCAATCCCGCTTCTGACTGGAGATTTTACAGTCTCCTTCCCCTGCCACGCCCACCAAGCCACGCCCACAGAACCAGTAGTAAAAAAAAATTGAATCCTACCACTGGATACGGGTAAAGTAAAGGTTCCCCTCGCACATCCGTGGTAGGCGTGGTGCTAATCTCCGTTACAAAGTCGAAGAGAACCAGCGCTGATCAAAGACATCTCCGTGGTCATGTGGCCGGCATGACTCAACGCCGAAGGTGCACGGAACGCTGTTCCCTTCCCACCAAAGGGGTCCCTGTTTTTCTACTTGCATTTTTACATGCTTTCGAACTGCTAGGTTGGCAGAAGCTGGGACAAGTAACGGGAGCTCACTCCGTTATGTGGCGCTAGGGATTCGAACCACCAAACTGCTGACCTTTCTGATCCACAAGCTTGGCATCTTAGCCCCTGAGCCATTGCGTCCCACGATACAGGCAGTCCTGTATAAATCCTTCCATTCCCCACTATCCTGTCAGAGCTGAGGGAGCTTCTTGGGCTAGAAGCGAAACGTCTTCAAAAGAAAAAAACACAAGAAAATCCATTCGCCTCCTGGAAAAAAGCACCTTTGGGACGAGCATGACTTGGATGACCGAGAACCCCTATCAGACCCTGAAGGAGGCTTTCTCCATGTTCATCACAGGTTGTTGTCAACTAAAAAATACTTCTTTGGTCTTTTTAGTTGCCAGCAGAAAGGAAGCGGGGAAAGCAGTGCATTCCTTAAATGTTTCAGGTAATTGCTAGGCAGCCGAAGCTTCTGGCAGGCAAGATTATTACTGGAGAGTATGATTGATGACTCTTGGCTATGGAGGTGTCCCATTGGAGAATACATATCCAGGGGGTGGGGGGAAGACCAGGGTCAAGGGGGAAATGAATGATGTGTCTTAGAGTCGGCTGCACCCAGGTAACACCGACATGGTCATTCCTAATAATTCAATTTTTTTACTTTGAGAAATGCAGCTAGAGACTTATGATTCGAATGGGGGTGGTTTGTCAGAGCCTTGACAGTTGTTGTGTTCAGGAGGTTAAAAGCATCGATGAATTTTCCCATGAGGAGTGCCAGCTATTCTTCGCCTCCTGTCGCTTCTGAAGGAGGCAATGCAACCAAACCCCTAAGTTTTGTCCTGGCTGCTTTTTCTGCAGTGTGAGGCTCGATTCAACCCCACTGTCTGTCCGTCAGGCTCTGGCAGCCGTAAGGTTTCCCCCAGACTGGTCAACAGGAGCTGTGTCTGCAGGTGCCAAGGATCTCCCTTTTGCATCTGGGCAGACTGGCTGAAGTTGGCCAAGGCTGGTCAATGGAGGCCCTGTTTCTCCTGGCAACCATCATAATATCTCTTTCATGCCCTCCTACGTCCAGGGAAACCGTGGTTGGCATCGCAAGCAATTATGAATACTTTAAAGAACGGCGGTTAAAATGCAGCGGAGGGACATGGCTATCATTTTGCAGCTTGGTTCGCTGATTCGGGCAATGGCTCAGGGTGGCACAGCTGCCCACAGTCTAGCCAGCAAAGTGCCAGGCTGAGAGCCTGGCGAAGATGGCAGGTTTTCCTCAACCCTCTTGAAACCCGGGCTATTTTTGTTCCTGGGCTATGGACGGAGAAAATGCTGCTTTTCTTTCAGGGCTGTTGATCCAGATTTTTTTCAATCCAATTATAAAATAAAGGCATGGGAAAAAGGCTGAAGTTTGATCCAGCCAGACAAGATTATTCCTATCTCACTGTAGGTTGTAGGACAATGTAGGCCAAGGGTTCTCCAACCTGGTGCGACTTTAAGATTTGTGGACTTCAACTCCCAGAATTCTCCAGCCAGCAACATCCACAAGTTGATGACTGGAGAATTCCGGGAGTTGAAGTCCACAAGTTGCTGGCTGGAGAATTCTGGGAGTTGAAGTCCACAAGTTGCTGGCTGGAGAATTCTGGGAGTTGAAGTCCACAAGTTGCTGGCTGGAGAATTCTGGGATTTGAAGTCCACAAGTTGCTGGCTGGAGAATTCTGGGAGTTGAAGTCCACAAGTTGCTGGCTGGAGAATTCTGGGAGTTGAAGTCCACAAGTTGCTGGCTGGAGAATTCTGGGAGTTGAAGTCCACAAGTTGCTGGCTGGAGAATTCTGGGAGTTGAAGTCCACAAGTTGCTGGCTGGAGAATTCTGGGAGGTGAAGTCCACAACTTGCTGGCTGGAGAATTCTGGGAGTTGAAGTCCACAAGTTGATGACTGGAGAATTCTGGGAGTTGAAGTCCACAAGTCTTAAAGTTGCCCGGGTTGAGTGACCCTGATCTAGGCGAATGCCAGAATGATTCTCTTTAATGATTCTATTCCATCATTTCTTCGATATTAGAATAGAACAGAGCTGGAAGGGACCTTGGAGGTCTTCTAGTCCAGTCCCTGCTCAAGCAGGAGAACTTATACAATCTCAGGCAAGTTGACTGTCCGGTCTCTTCTCAGCAATGAAACACCCAACAACTTCTGGAGGCCAGCTGTTCCGCTGGTTAATTGTCCTCACTGTCTCTCCTTAATTCCAGGTTGCTCCTCTCTCACACAGTGACTGTTTTGGAGCCCAGTTTCGCCTAATCTCAGCACTGTGTCTGCTAGATTTTTGCTGCCTGCCTGTTGACTTGTCAAGAGCGGCTACAGGTGTCCAACTGGAGTCCAGACTCTGGAAGGGCCCTTTTGCACAGCCTCATGGGGTGTGTGATGGGATCGGTCAGGGAATTGCTGCAATCCTGTGGAATGGATTGAAATTCTCTGCTCCTTTTGCTACCATTCTGGAGGGAAGCGGTTCTCCTGAGCAGGACTTTCATCCATCCCACAAGCCTCCGGCCATCCCAGAAGCTCTGAAGTCAGAAGCCCCTGAGATAGCATCTGCAATTGTTCCCTCCCTGAACGGAGTTCTTCCAGGAAGTCACCAAGAGGCCCAGCGCAGGAGTTGGGGAGCGATTTCACCACATGCCCCCAAGTGAAAGCGTTTGCTGATAAGACACAGGCCATTCCCAAGGATATACCGGTCTCTTTCTCGGGACAAACAGAAAATAAAAACTCAGATCAAAACGAGCAGGGCTTTTCAAACCTTAGAGGAGCCTCAGAGAAGCGAATGCTACTCATACCTCTAGCAGGGAGACGGTTGCGCAGAATGTTAGAGAGTTCCACGGTCATTTACTCCAACCCCTGCTTGGTGCAGGATCTATTAAAGCAGGGGTGTCCAACCTTGGCAACTTTAAGAGTTGAAGTCCACAACTCTTAAAGTTGCCAAGGTTGGACACCCCTGTATTAAAACATTGCTGCCAGAAGTCTGTCCAACCTCTAGGTGGTTCGCCATTGGCTTTTCTTTCAGCAACTGCAGAGGGAGGGAGCGAGGGAGGGAGACAGAGAGAGAGAGAAAGGAGAGGCAGAGAGAGAGAGAGAGAGAGAGAGAGGAGAGGCAGAGAGAGAAGAAGGAGAGGCAGAAGGAGAAAAAAATGAGAAGGATGAGAAAGAGGAGAGGGAAAGAGAAGGAGGAGGAGGAGGAGGAGGAAAAAGAGAGGGGGAGAGAGAGAAGGAAAAGGAGAAGGAAGAGGAGAGGAAGAAGGGGAAAGAGATGGAGAAGGAGGAGGAAAAGGAGAGCGAGGGAGAAGGAGGAGAGTGAGAGAAGAAAAAGAAGGAGGAGGAGAAGGAGACGGAGAGAGAGAAGGAGAGGAGAGAGAGAGAGAAGGAGAAAAAGGCAGCTGTTTGCCAGGATTTCCCTTTAACCTAAATAAAAGGGGTTTTATTGGGACTGAGGAGTTGGCTTTGTGACCTTGGGAAGCCTTTGTCACTTGTGTTATGTTATCTCCAGCTCTGACAAAAGCAACTTATGACTATTTTTCACACTTTACAGATCGCCTGGCCTCTCATGACTGTGGGGATGCTGCAACAGTCGTAAGTGTGAACAACGGCCATAAGTCACTTTTTTCAGTGCCACTGTAACTTTGAATGGTCCCTCCACGCAAGCAAAGTACCAGCAAAGGAGGGAAAAATAACTCCAGAGAAGTTCCTGAGACAGGAAGTCTAGTCCTGCCAAGAATGTAATAAGGGTTAACGGAGAGGCAGTTTCTGTCAGCAACACCAGAATGTTTCCTTCCTGCCTTCCTTACAGGATTAGCCCTGTAATTTCTTCTAACAACCGGTTCTCCGAACTGCTTAGAAGGTTAACAACCGGTTCTAGGGAATAGATGCGAACTGGTAGAATCCCACCCCTGCTTATCTGAAATAGTGTAGGTTCTCCTGCATGAGCTAGAAGACCTGTAAGGTTCCTTCCAGCTCTATTCTATTCTAATATCATAGAAATGGTGCGATGGACTCATTAAAGAGAGGGTGCAAAAAAAGGAGAGACAAAATGAAATGTGAATGACAAAAATTAAAATAATTTTGTAATTATTTTAAATACTTAAATTAAATAGTCGGATTGCCCTGCAGCGAGCTGTCCCACGGGGAGTTGGTTATGGCAATTCCGGTTTTGGGGCTTGAGTTCCATTTCCTTCACAGGGGCAGGACCTCGTGAAAACTCACCAAGTCGGCCTTGCTAATGCCAAGCCAGAGGTTGGAGTAAACTGCCACCTCCTTTGTTATGGAAGCAATTTTGTCCCTGGCTACTTCGGGCACAGAAAAATAAATAAATGCCAACTTTGCTCCTGCTTGCCAGAGATGGGCCTATGAACATCGCAAGCCAGGTTTGCCAAGTGGAGAAACTGAGGTGGCTTTAAAGCTTTTTACCCTCAAGGGATGACTATTTATTACACATAATTTTGTTGGCAATCCAGATCTCTCAGCCATTTTCCATAAGAGATACAATCAAAATTAAATCCAGGGATATTAAAAACAATTTAAAAGCAACAATTAAGAGCAATTAAAATGAACAATAAAAACTCACTTTTTAAAAAATATTAATAATTATGATTTAGGGCTCTTTACAAGCCAGGAAGAGGTCAGATTTCTTCACCTCAGCCTGGAGTCCCCTCGAGGGAGGCCTGTAGCCAGGTAGGGCATCCCCCTCAGGTGTGTTGGGGCGAGATCATCTCCAAAGAACCATTATTTTAAATAGGCTGGGCCTGAGCCAAACGGTAATCAGTACTTTGGCTTTGGCTTGAAAAGGATTTGGCAGCCAGCACAATACTTTTGGCACAGGTGCAATGTGCTGTGTTTGAGTTCTTCCAGAAACCAGTATGGGTGCTGAATTCATGCACTCTATTTGCTCTACAGTTTTTATACATTCCCCTCCTAGACCCATCTTAGATTAGAGAAGAAGATAGCAATAGCACTTGAGACTTCTATACCGCTTCCCAGGGCTTCCCAGCCCTCTCTAAGGGGTTTAGAGTCAGCCTCTCGCCCCCAACAATCTGGGTCCTCATTTAACTGACCTTGGGAGGCTGAGTCAACCTTGAGCCAGTCAGGATCAAACTGCTGGCCATCAGCAGAGTTGACCCTGCAATACTAAATTCTAACTACTACTGTGCTAATATAGAATAGAATAGAATAGAATAGAATAGAATAGAATAGAATAGAATAGAATAGAATAGAATAGAATAGAATAGAATAATAATAGGATAGGTTAGGATAGAAGAATAGAATAGAATAGAATAGAATAGAATAGAATAGAATAGAATAGAATAGAATAGAATAGAATAGAATAGAATAAAATAGGATAGGATAGGATAGGATAGGATAGAATGGAATGGAATGGAATAGAATAATAGGATAGGTTAGAAGAATAGAATAGAGTAGAGTAGAATAGAATAGAATAGAATAGAATAGAAATAGGATAGGTTAGGATAGAAGAATACAATAGAATAAAATAGAATAGAATAGAACAGAATAGGATAGGATAGGATAGGATAGGATAGAATAGAATAATAGGATAGGTTAGAAGAATAGAGTAGAGTAGAGTAGAGTAGAGTAGAGTAGAGTAGAATAGAATAGAATAGAATAGAATAGAATAGAATAGAATAGAATAGAATAGAATAGAATAGAATAATAATAGGATAGGTTGGGATAGAAAAATAGAATAAAATAGAATAGAATAGAATAGAATAGATAATAGAAATAAAAATAATAGCAATAGCCCTTAGATTTATATACCGCTTCACAGTGCTTTCCAGCCCTCTCTAAGCAGTTTACAGAGTCAGCCTCTTGCCCCCAACAATCTGGGTCCTCATTTTACCCACCTCAGAAGGACGGAAGGCTGAGTCAACCTTGAGCTAGTGAGATTTGAACTGCTAAACTGCTGGTAGCCAGCAGTCAGCAGAAGGAGCCTGCAGTACTGCACTCTAACCAACTGCGCCACCACAGCTCAAAGATCTCTTCTCCATTCATGACTTCCAAGGTGAAAAGCCATTCTGCTGAGTGTGAGGAACACTTACAGATCACACTCTCCTGGATCACCCTGTATTTATTAACCAGAGGTTGAATGCATTAAAACTCTGGGTTAAATATAAATGGACCCACGTGTTTGTTAAGTATGGTTTACTGAATAAACTATACATGGTTAGGTTTGTACAAGAAGGCATAAACAATGACTCAACCATGTGCACAGATTCACAGAGTAATTAAAAAAATAACCATAAATGTGGCCAAAGTCTTGCAAAATTTCCATGTTTCTGAGATATGTGGTGAGAATGTTAATATCTTGCAAGATCTGCCCTAAGAGTTCAGCTTTGTTTATGTTGAAATGTTGGCCCTGCATTGTTGTGCAGAGTTGTGCAAAAGTTTCCAATGCCTGAAAATGTTTCCAATCCCTGCAATAAATCATACTTTAAAATCATAGTGACCGAGCTCTCACATTAAACAAAATACAAACAAACCAGATTACATCTTGGGTAACATGAAGAGCCCAGCTTTGGCCTAGAAAGTCATTCTCGTGGGCAAGCAGATCACAGTTCAAATGATAGGCACATAGACATTCGGCCTCAGAAAGGAACAATAATAGTTTAAAACATTATTTCTCTGAGTTCAGAGATAAATTGTAGTTGTGAATGGTTCAAAGAGCAGTTGACTACATTTGTTCTTTTTACAAAACTTTGCAATTCCTCTTTAATTATCTGACGTGCACAAGGAACACTACCTGCTCCTTCTTCTCCTAACAGCTTTTTGAACTATTTCTCTGGAAAGCTTATAGGTATGATCTTTACTGATATAATTGAGTGAGGGAGCAAACCACTAAGAATGGTGCTCTTTCCACTCATTTCCACAAACTACAGAAACCAACAAAGAAAATTATGCTTTATTTATATTTATATTTCATATTCATATTTGGATGGATGGATGGATGGATGGATGGTGGGTGAATGAATGAATGAATGGATGCTCATCTCATCCAACAGGCCAGTGTGTCTCAACCTTGGGACCTTTAGGATGGGTGGACTTCAACTCTCAGAACAGCAGAGTGTTAAGAAACATTGCAATAGAAGTAAATTGCAAGCTGGTCAGATTCACTGGGCAAACTCAGCTGCAGTGATGGCAAACAAACAAGCAATTCTATTCTATTCTATTCTATTCTATTCTATTCTATTCTATTCTATTCTAGATAAAGATTCTATTCTATTTTATATAAAGATTCTATTCTGTTCTATTCTATTCTCAATAAAGATTCTATACTATTCTTGATAAAGATTCTATTCTATTTTATATAAAGATTCTATTCTGTTCTATTCTATTCTCAATAAAGATTCTATACTATTCTTGATAAAGATTCTATTCTATTTTATATAAAGATTCTATTCTATTCTATTCTATTCTATTCTATTCTATTCTATTCTATTCTATTCTATTCTATCCTGTATGCCAAGAGGGTTGACCTTGGCCTAGAAAAGTAGCTGCATTTGTGTAGTAAGCAAGAAAGCATCCCAACTTTTACAATTCACACAATTTCAACCTCCAACACCCTTCCTCCACCTTTCCCTGACAGCCAGAAAGAGTCAAGGAGAAGAAAGAATCTTAGAGGGGGGTTGGACTAGATGACCTACAAGTCCCTTCCAACACATCTGTTCATCTGACTCCCAAGGCCCCTCTCTCACAGCGACCGTTTTAGAGCCGGGCGGTCGGGCAAGCCGGCAGGGCTGGACCCCCGAGGGCGCTCTCCAAATGGGCCCAGGGCCGAGGGACTGGAAAGCCGGGGACTGAGCGCCTCCACTCCTTCCTCCCGCGGGGGGGCTCCAGCGCCGGCGAGGGCTGGGCTGAGGGTGGGGGGTGTCCAGGGGCAGGTGGCCTCCCTCTGCCCCCCCTCCCCACCGCCTCCTCCCTTGGAGGAGGAGGCGGCGGCCACCCCCGATTTGCATGCGGCTCAGACGGCCGACCGGAGCGCGCGCCTTTACGCAGGAGGCGAGGAGGGGCGCGCGCCCAGCCGGAGGTGGAGCCGCAGCCGGAGTCGGAGCCCGCCGAGCCGCCGCTAGAGGCGCGTCGGGAAGAAGTCGGCGGAAAGTTGGAGGCGGCGGCGGCGGCGTCCTCCGCTTTGTCCCGGGCCGAGCCCGGCCGCTCCTGGCCCGCCTGAGCCGGGCGAGAGAGAGAGAGAGCGAGCGAGAGAGAGGCGGGACGTGGACGCGGCGCCGGAGGGAGAGCGAGGCGGGCGGGCTCCTGGTGCTGCCCTCTCGGCCGGCCTCCTGCTCCCGGCCGCCGGCCATGTCGTCCATCCTGCCCTTCACGCCGCCCATCGTGAAGCGGCTGCTGGGCTGGAAGAAGGGCGAGCAGAACGGGCAGGAGGAGAAGTGGTGCGAGAAGGCGGTCAAGAGCCTCGTCAAGAAGCTCAAGAAGACCGGCCAGCTGGACGAGCTGGAGAAGGCCATCACCACGCAGAGCGCCGCCACCAAGTGCATCACCATCCCCAGGTAGGGAGGAGGGAGACCCTCCGGGACGCCCAGGCCCCGGGGGTGGCTGTGGGGGTGGGCGGCCTGCCTTTGTTCCTCGGGACGGCTCTCCGGGCCCCCCTCCCCACCCGACGGGGAAGGAGGGAGGAGGCTTCTCCGGCGAGCCTCTCCCTCCGATGCCTCCCCCCGGATCGTTTAGGCGGGGGGGGGGTCTCCAATCTCGGCCACTGGGAGCCTGGCGGACTTCAGCTCCCAGAATCCCCCCCCCGCGAGCTTTGCCCTAAGGCAGGGGTCTCCAACCTTCTGGAGGCAAGCCACGCCACTAGGGTTTGAACAGAAGAACAGAGTTGGAAGGGACTTGGAGGCCTTCTAGTCCAGCCCCCTGCTCGGGGATCTCCAACCTTGGCAACTTCAAGCCTGGGGGGCCAACTCCCTGAATTGGGAGCAAAGCTGGCTGGGGAATTCTGGGAGTTGAAGTCTGCCAGGTTTAAAGTTGCCAAGGTTGGAGATCCCTGGTTTAGCAATTTAAAGTTGCCATGGTTGGAGACCCCTGGTTTAAGGTTGCCAAGGTTGGAGATCCCTGGTTTAAGGTTGCCAAGGTTGGAGGTCCCTGGTTTAAGGTTGCTAAGGTTGGAGATCCCTGGTTTAAGGTTGCTAAGGTTGGAGATCCCTGGTTTAAGGTTGTCAAGGTTGGAGATCCCTGGTTTAAGGTTGCTAAGGTTGGAGATCCCTGGTTTAAGGTTGCCAAGGTTGGAGATCCCTGGTTTAAGGTTGCCAAGGTTGGAGATCCCTGGTTTAAGGTTGCTAAGGTTGGAGATCCCTGGTTTAAGGTTGCTAAGGTTGGAGATCCCTGGTTTAAGGTTGTCAAGGTTGGAGATCCCTGGTTTAAGGTTGCTAAGGTTGGAGATCCCTGGTTTAAGGTTGCTAAGGTTGGAGACCCCTGGTTTAAGGTTGTCAAGGTTGGAGATCCCTGGTTTAAGGTTGCTAAGGTTGGAGATCCCTGGTTTAAGGTTGCCAAGGTTGGAGCCTAGTTTAAGGTTGCCAGGTTAGAGATCCCTGATTTAAGGTTGCTAAGGTTGGAGATCCCTGGTTTAAGGTTGCTAAGGTTGGAGATTCCTGATTTAAGGTTGCTAAGGTTAGAGATCCCTGGTTTAAGGTTGCTAAGGTTGGAGACGCCCGGTTTACAGATGCCGCTAGTGATGGGGGGGCTCTTATTGGGGTGGGGGGAGGCGAGAAGGAGGCTGCGACAGTTCCATGGAGGATGGAGAGGCGCCCACTGCCTCCCACTACTTCTTTATCTGCCTGCTTTGCAAGACCACGCAATGAGTTATGAGTCGGTAGTAAAAATAGGGGCGAAGCAAACAGGAGAATGTTTTTTAAAAGCACCTTTCAATGAGCAGTGAAAATGTTCCACCGTCATCGAATTCACTTATTCCAGGTTTGGTTTGGTTTACTTTATGTTTATTCCAAGACTCGCATGGATTATCATTTGTGTTTATGCCGGGAGCAAAACAGCGTCGTGATTGCAAGGATTCGCCTATGTGAAATAAAGAGGCCGGCAAACGTGGATGACACCTGGCAAAGGAGGGCCGGATTCCGTAAACTTCCAGCTTTTCTTTTCGTTTTTTTGGCCAAACACCTAGAAACCCAGTTACCACCAGGGCCCTTCCTGGGAGCCAGCTCCACCCCTGCCGGAAGGTTTTAACCCTGATTTGATGCTGGAGCAGCTTGTTCAGAAGTGACGATGGCCTGCCTGGCTGTCGCAGGCAAAACCGGGCAGACCACGATTTGGGAGAATAAGGGCAAATAATTTATCAGGGCATGAGATCCACCAGGATTCAGCTCCTGGGGGGAATCAACGGGGGGTCCGCCTGAACCAGGGCAGGAGATTTATTTATTTTTTTATTTTATTTTATTTGGTTTGTCAGTTGCTTACAAGATAATACGTGTAAGTAAAAACATAGTTATGAATATATGGATACATATAAGAAAAATAAAAGAAACAATAGGACAGGGACGGTAGGCACGTTGGTGCGCTTATGCATGCCCCCTACAGACCTCTTAGGTCAATAGCAGACAGTCTAAAGTTTTTGGGGTTCGGGGAAGAAACCACAGAGTCAGGTAGAGTATTCCAGACATTGACCATTCTGTTTATTTATTTTTATTTGTCAATTGCTTACAAGATAATAGGTATAATAGTTATGGATACATGAAATGGGTACATGTAAGAAAAATAAAAGAAACAATAGGACAGGGACGGTAGGCACGATTGGTGCGCTTATGCACGGCCCCTACAGGCCTCTTAGGAAAGGGGTGAGGTCAACAGTAGACAGTCTAAAGTTAAAAGTTTTTGGGGTTCGGGGAAGAAACCACAGAGTCAGGTAGAGGATTCCAGACATGGACCACTCTGTGGCTGAAGTCGTATTTCCTGCACCAGGTCCACCAGAGTTCAGCTCCTTTGGGGCATCAACTGGGGGTCCGCCTGAGCGGAGGGGATGAGCAGTCTTTGCTGGCTTCTGGCCCTGTCTGCAAACTGCCCGGAGGCGCCTTGGAGACGGGCCGAAGTGGGGCAGAGGTTCCAATGGACTTGCTGTCTCTCTAGCCCAGAGGTCTCTAAACTTGGCAACTTTAAGACTTGTGGACCTCAACTTCCAGCTATGCTGGCTGGAGGATTCCAGGAGTTGAAGTCCACCCGTCTTAAAGTTGCCAAGTTCGGGGACCCCTGGCCACTGGAAGGGCCCTGCCTGGGCCGAGTGTCTTCTGCCTCCTCTTCACAGGGAGTTCCCCCCAAAACTCCTTCCTTGGTGGAATAATATTCACAGAGGGGCTTTTTTCCCCTGTCCTGCTGTGGGCCGTGCAAAGGCCTCCCAGAACTCTTGCTTGGGAATCACACGGGGGGACGATCCATTTCGAACGCCTGGAGCTTGAAGGGAGAAGGCCGCTTGGCCTGATTCGGACAGGGTGGGGAATGTTCGGCCGGCCAAGCCGTTTCCTCATCATGGATTTTGGCCCTTCCTTTGGGGCTCTTGGAGACGGGCGGGATTGCTCCAGGTCACGTGGGGGAGTTTAAAAAACAAAACAAAAACACCCACAAAGGTTGATTTGGTTCTTCCAGAACCCGTTTGAGTCTGGCGTTTGAATTTGGGGTCCTTATAGGTTTGCTCCTGGAGGGAGCCTGGGCTCTGTGCTTATCCACTTCTTTCTTTCTTTCTTTCTTTCTTTCTTTCTTTCTTTCTTTCTTCTTCCTTCCTTCCTTCCTTCCTTCCTTCCTTCCTTCCTTCCTTCCTTCCTTCCTTCCTTCCTTCCTTCCTCCTTCCTTCCTTCCTTCCTTCCTTTCTTCCTTCCTTTCTTTCTTTCTTTCTTTCTTTCTTTCTTTCTTTCTTTCTTCCTTCCTTTCTTTCTTCCTTCCTTCTTTCCTTCCCTCTTTCTTTTTCTTTCTTTCTTTCTCCTTCCTTCCTTCCTTCCTTCCTTCCTTCCTTCCTTCCTTCCTTCCTTCCTTCCTCTTTCTTTCTTTCTTCCTTCCTTCCTTCCTTCCTTCCTTCCTTCCTTCCTTCCTTCCTTCCTTTCTTCCTTCCTTCCTTCCTTCCTTCCTTCCTTCCTTCCTTCCTTCCTTCCTTCCTTCTTTCCTTCCTTTCTTTCTTTCTTTCTTTCTCTTCCTTCCTTCCTTCCTTTCTTCCTTCCTTCCTTCCTTCCTTCCTTCCTTCCTTCCCTCTTTCTTCCTTCCTTCCTTCCTTCCTTCCTTCCTTCCTTCCTTCTTTCTTTCTTTCTTTCTTTCTTTCTTTCTTTCTTTCTTTCTTTCTTTCTTTTCTTCCTTCCTCCTTCCTTCCTTCCTCCCATCCTCCTTCCCTCCTTTCTTCTTCCTTCCTTCCCTCCCTCCCTTTCTCCTTCCTTCCTCCCATCCTCCTCCCTTTCTTCTTCCTTCCCTCCCTCCCTCCCTTTCTTCTTCCTTCCCTCCCCTCCCTCCCTCCCTCCCCTCCCTCCTCTCTCTCTCTCTCTTCTGAGTCGGGCCTGCAAAGCAGCCGTGTGGCCTCCCTTCAGCGCAAGGAGGAAAGTTCTCAGCGTCGTCGGGCCCAGAAGTCTTGTTTGTTTTCCTGCCTGCCTTTTGCTTTCCCAACGCTCGGTCAATGTGAATCTTGGCTGTCGGGGTGATTTAGGGGGGGACGGCGGGCTCACACAAAGAGGCATCTGTTGTTGGGCCAGCCGGGGAGGTGGGAGGCGAGGAGGGTCGGGGCAGTGCCGAAAATGTTTCCTTTTTTGAAAGACGGGCTTCCAAGCGTCCAGGGCAGAGAGGCTCTCGCTGGGTGTAGAAGCTGCCCTTTTGCACAGAGGCCGGCTCAAAATCGGGGGCATTTATGGCTGAGGAACTGAGCCCCCCCATCCACCCCCCCACTCCTAGTTCTCTGATAGTTTGGGGAGGAGGGGGGGTGCTTTTCTGCAGGAGCTCATCTGGGTTTGAATTCTCCAGAAGGGACTGGGGGAGAGCTGGCATGCCTCTGAGCCACAGCTTGGGTTAGGAAAACCTAGTTTCTTGCTTCTCTCCTCCTCTCCTTCTGGAGCTCCAGGCAACGTTCCCAGCGCTGCCTCCTCCTGATTGATTCTCTCTCAACAAGGCAGGGAAGTGACCAGCCCCACGATCACCATCTCTCCCGTGAGTTGGAAGGTGGAGAAGGAAGTGAACTGGTGGTCCTTCTTCCCAGCCCTCACCTCCTCACCAAGCGCTCTGGGTCTTGTGCAAACTCTTCTCAAGAAAGCTCTTTTCTTTCTTTTTCTTCTTTTCTTCTTCTTCTTCTTCTTCTTCTTCTTCTTCTTCTTCTTCTTCTTCTTCTTCTTCTTCCTCCTCCTCCTCCTCCTCCTCCTCCTCCTCCTCCTCCTCCTCCTCCTCCTCCTCCTCCTCCTCCTCCTCCTCCTCCTTCTTCTTCTTCTTCTTCTTCTTCTTCTTCTTCTTCTTCTTCTTCTTCTTCTTCTTCTTCTTCTTCTTCTTCTTCTTCTTCTTCTTCTTCTTCTTCTTCTTCTTCTTCTTCTTCTTCTTCTTCTTCTTCTTCTTCTTCTTCTTCTTCTTCTTCTTCTTCTTCTTGAATAAACATTAAAAACAATTGAACACAACTTTCTTGGCCATCATTTTGGCCATACAAAGCTATAGTATAAAGGTACACATAACAGTTCATTTTTTTTGTCCCTTATGTTATTAGTATAGTGCTAGCTGCGTATTATTTCTATGTACATTTATCTACAATTATATACATAGTTACAACTGTCTTTTATACTAATGCATTCGTATCATCTCATATTTGCCCATTATGTTCCATTCTCTTTGGTTTGCAAAACTTTCGCTTTCATTCCTTTCATTTCAGGAAAGCGCTTTTCTTTTCCACGTGGTCCTTCTCTTGAACTGCCTGCTTAGAGGTGTCTCCCCCGCCCCCCACCCCCCAGCCTTCCTGGATCTTTGTGTAAAAGGGATGCTGTCCCTTTTGCTCAGGGGCGGAAACGCCCACCGCAGCTGGCGAGTCCCCGTGTATTTGCTTGGGCCCAAATGCATCTGTTCCAGAAGGGCTGCTGTGTGAATAGACATGGGGGAAGAGCCTGGTTTGTGTGAAAGGCCTTTCCAAGGACAGGGCATTCTTCCATCCCGCCTTGTAGACCCAGGTGTGTGTGTGTGTGTGTGTGTGTGTGTGTGTGTGGGCTTCCAAGGCCTCTTTCCTGGTGTGTAGGATGTGCTTGTGCTGAATGCTTACTTACTCTGCTGCTCTCATTCCCACCATTCTTGTATTCCAGGCCTTTGCTGCCCTTTCAGCCCTGCCTGTCTGTCTGTGTGTCTGTGTGTGTGTGTGTGTAGAGCCCGTTTTACGGCATAAAGGGGGGTGGCTGGGTTCGGAGAACAAGCTAAGGTCCCGGCTGAATTTCTTGCAACAGATTGAGGCACCGGCTGTGCATTGCCTGGCATTTAGCTCCTGGCAGTTTTCATCGCTCTGCCGTTGGCAGTGCCGGAGAATTGTGTTACTTCTATACTTATATAAAGGAGTGATGGATTAGAGTGGAGTTCTTTATGAACACAGACACTTAAAAAATAGATAAATTCTGGAAGGCAGTCAAGGGCCCTCTTGCTACACTGGCATAAGTCATTCTGCAGAGTCCTTCTGTTGACTTCTGCAGTTAGGTAATTTCGGCGGAATAATCAGGCCTCTGATGAAATGTCCGTGTTAAAAGGAGAACTTGCAATGAATTTTTAAGAATTATAGCAAGTGAAAAAAGATGGAATATGCTGTGGGAATAATATGGCAGACTTCGGTCTTCAGCATCTAGTCAAACCTTTTTAAAATCTTCTTCTCACTTCCCTCACCACAACTTAGCTTCTTCGCATCTGGTATAATGAGAAAGGCAGGGATTTCCAAAAACATGAATACCTTTTCTGAACGTTGAGTTGGCCTCAGGAAGAAGGCATTGCTTGAACAACGATTTTGGAGCACCCTGGCTAAATTTTTATAGTAAAGAGAAAAGCTGAGCAAAATATTCTCTCTTCCTGCTGAAATGTTCGATTTCTGAAATGGTTCCATCAAGACGGCTTGCCGTTTACTGATAGTCCTCAATTTAGGACTGATCATTGAGCAATCACCTGAGGTTACAATGCCCCCACCCCCACAAAGAAAGGAATTTATGACCTGATTTTAAAGTTCCATGACTGTATTCAACCCAGCCGTGTGATCAGATTTACGGCAATTTGCAGTGTCCTACGTGACTGCGAATTTGACTTTGATTTCTGGCATTTGCTTCCAATTTCTGGCCAAAAAATGGCCGTTGGAAAAACGGATTTGCCTAACAACTACAATTTGCCTGCTGACTACTGCATTCACTTAATGACCACAGCAAAAAATAGGTCATACAGTTGGACATGCTCACATGGTGACCTGTTTAATGACTGCAATGGCTTACATTAATAATTCTGATCTTAATTACAGTAAATCCAGCACTTTCCGTATGTATCAGGGCTGGTTCTACACAAAAAAAGTACAGGAGAACATGTTAGAGCATTGGCTCTCAAAGTTGCTTCATGTTGATTTGTCCTTCAAGAATATCCACTTGAAAGAGGGCAGGGCCAAAAAAGGTACGTTTCAGAAATAATAAGACAAAACAAGATAAATAATAAGATAAAGGCTTTACAAATCCTTAGTAAGACTATACTCGGAATACCGCATCTGCTTTTGGTTGCCACCATAAAAAAGATGTTGAGACTCTGGAAAGAGTGCAGAGAAGATCAACAAAGATGATTAAGGGACTGGAGGCTAAAACATAACGAAGAACAGTTGCAGGAATTGGATAAGAGTAGTCTAGTAAAAAGGAACAGATAAGATAACTTCGTTGTCGTTTTTTTTTTTTTTTACTGTGAGCACACTGGCCCACATTAAAAATGAAATTCTGTTGCCTGTTCTCAAAGAGAAAGTTGAAGAAAGGAGGGAGCAATCAACCCATGGAATAGCTTGAAAGTGTGGGTGCTCCATCACTGGATAGTGAGTCTGGATAGCCATTTGTCCGAAATAGCATAGGGTCTCCTGCTTAAGCAGGGGGCTGGACTAGAAGACCTCCAAGGACCCTTTATTATTCTGTGTTCTATGTTCTAAACAACTTCTGCAGATCAGACTGATGTCCCAGTTTAGATTACCAGCCATCTGTTTCCACAGCAACCACTTTTGATGCCTCCAAAAAGCCTTCAAACAAGGTCTTGATGAAAAATTGCTTCATGCATTTGAATTTCCTAGCAAGGATAGAGAAGAATATCGTCCTGGCCTGTGGCTGTTAGAAAGCTAGAATGGTCAGTCCCTCTACAGTTCAATGCGTCCATCCAGGATTTGAGTACCCTCTGGACAGGTGGATTTCCTGAATCCCCCACTCAGCATAGCTGTTGCTAAGAAGATTGGGAGTTAAAAGTCACAGATCTGCTGGGCGTCATGGGCGATTGGAGAATCTGGAAAGTTTGATGCCCTAGGACCGTGATGGCAAACCTATGGAAGCATGTGAGAGGTCGCCCGGAACAGACCTACGGCGCATGTGTGCGCCCCCTCCCAGCCAGCTGATTCTTGGGTATCTCCCACACATGCTTGGGGGGAGACACGCACACAGGAGACATTTGGGCATGCACAGGGGGCGGTTTTTTTTTTGCTTGCGCATGCATAGAGGTGCACAGGGGCTGGGGGATCATGCACGCACTGCATTATGGGTGCAGGCATGCGTGCACCCCCTTTCGGCCCGTGGCGAGGAACAGGTTAGCCATCACTGTCCTAGGATCCGAAATGCACAATGCTTTGTTCTGCTGATGTGGCTCTTTCCACGCTAGTGCAACAGCTTTTGCACAAAGTTTCTGCAATAGCAACGGGGCTCCAAGGCATTTCTGCAGGAAATTTGAGTTGCCCACATAAACATTTGATGCTCACCCGCTTTGAAGCGTTGTTGGATTAAGAGGGGGAAGTATTGTGGGTCCGTCGCAGTTTGTGTGCTTTGGCAACAAAAGCAGCAGATGGCAAGGAACCACAGAAGCCGCTGTCCGGAGGTCCTTCGTGGACTAACCCCCCCTTTGCAGGTTTAAATAGAATTCTTCATTGGCCAAGTGTGATTGGACACACCGACAAATTCCTTGTGCGTCCAATCACATTTGGCCAATGAAGAATTCTATTCTATTCTATTCTTTTTTTGATAAAAGTTTTTATTTTTTAAGACAAACATATACAAACAAAACATAAAACCATCTTCCATTTTATATACATACAGTGTGTCCGTTGGTTACAAATCGTTAGTGCTATCCTTTCATAGTCATTGCTCACGGTTTATATAAATTCTCACATTGTCAAACTAACATATCTTTATATACTTATCAGTTATTAATCATCCATGACTAAACTATTTATTCCATCATTTTATACATTCTATTCTATTCTGTTCTGTTCTGTTCTGTTCTATTCTATTCTATTCCAATTCCTTTCCATTCTATTGCATTCCAATTTCTACTCTATTTTTTCTTATTCTATTCTATTTCTATTTCTATTTCTATTTCTATTTCTATTTCTATTTCTATTCAATTCTTTCCATTCTATTGCATTCCAATTTCTTTTCTATTCTATTCTATTCAATTCCTTTCCATACTATTGCATTCCAATTTCTATTCTATTCTTTCTTATTCTATTCCATTCCATTCTAAAGAACTGCTTGCTTTTCTCTGGATTCCGTTAATGGCAGACTCGACGGCAGATCCTAAAACATTGAACTTTCAAATTTAAAAGTAGGTTGCCTCTCAGTTATTTTAAAGCAGTGGGAAAAACGGTGGTTGAGAGTCATTAGACTAGAGCCGTGTTTTTCAACCTTGGCAACTTCAAGCTATGTGTGGACTTCAACTCCCAGAATTCCCAGAGCTCTTATCAGACTGTAGGAGAGAGGTGTTCAAATGCTTTGGGTGTTCCACTACAGCTAGTGGCATGATGTAGGTCCAGACCGTTGTCCTTTAGGAACCACCATTGGAACCCACAGTGTGGTCCTTAAGCAAAGCAGCCGTTAAGCAAAACCGCAGTTGTGCTTATATATAATCTCATTTCAGCTTTCCTTTGCGTGACAGTCTTGCAGCCTACAGCAGATTGAAAGAGAGATATTGTTCTCTGACAGTGGAACGTGGGAAGTAATTGTTGGAGGGAGGAGTAGGAGGTGGTAGTAGAAGTGGAAAAGAATGGAGTAGCTAGCACTGAATATTAGTCTTTGAGTGCTTGTGTGTGTGTGTGTTTTCTAGGGACCTGTATGGTTATGTTGGTGCTCTGGTGTTTTGGAGCCCACCGACTTAGGTATTATTAAAAGAACCTATGACAACCTCCTCCAGGAGGTCAGGAAGAAAATGGTCCAAAGCCAAAAAAAAAGCCAATGCAATCCTAAATTGCATTAACAGGGGGATATAAAAATACCACTCTATAAAGCCTTAGTACAGGGGTCTTCAAACTTAACAGCTTTAAGACTCGTGGACTTCAACTCCCAGAATCCTCCTCCAGTCGTGTTAGCTTAGAAATTCTCCAGCCATGTTAACTCAGGAATTGCCAAGTTTGAAGACCCTTGTCTTAGTAAGACCACTCCTAAAATACTGCATCCAGTTTTGGTCACCACACTATAAAAAAAGAGGTTGAGACTCTGGAAAGAATGCAGAGAAGAGCAACCAGGATGATGAGGGGACTGGAGGCTCAAACATACGATAAACGGTTGCAGGAACCGGGCCTGGCTAGTCTAGTGAAGAGAAGGACCAGGGGAGACAGGAGAGCATCTTCCAATATTTGAGGGGGGCTGCCCCAGAGAAGAGTTGTTCTGACAGAACAATCAAGCAATGGAACAGACATTGCCTTCAGAAATTGTGGCAGCTTCATCACTGAAAGCTTTCAAGTAGAGACTGCCATCTGTCAGAAATGGTGTAGGGTCTCCTGCTTGGGTGGGGGGTTGGACTAGATGACCTGCAAGATCCCTTCCAGAGATAACTTGAGCACTGCTGTGGAAGGCAAGTTGCTGCTCTCTCACAAAGTGGCCTTGAGCTTTTTGGCACACTTAAGGCAGCTTGGCAGCTTTGTGCCCTTCAACTGCCTTGGGCATGAAATGCCTCCCCTACATATTTAAAGGATGAGACAACGCAAACCTTATTACAGGAACAGCGTTTAGATCTTCTGGCAAGCACGTTCATCTTGATTGTAGAATAATTTATCACCAGTTGATGCTTTTCACAAGGTTGGAACACGGGCTTGCAAAGGTCTTCTGAGGACAGTGGGAGTTGTGTAGTCACTGAGGATGAAAAAAAAAACCTCCTTCTTGCATGACTTATTCCCATTTTCTCTTCTATTCTCCTCCCTTTCTAATGGTCTTCTTCTGTCCCCCAGTAGCAGGGGGGTTTTCCTAGGCATTTAAGGATGATCTGTGGTTCTTTTTAAAAACTTATTAAGCTGGGAATGTGATTCTGGAGGAGAAGATGGTGCTTCCTCTGAATGTCATATGATGACCTTCCTTAACTAAGGTCCTTTCCTGAGGCTTGATCGAAGTGTTTTTATCCACTTGCTACTTGGCTTCCAAGCAAGTAGAGAGAAGAAACTTGTGGATTTTTCTTCCCTTGTGCTGAAATGCTACAGAAGTGTTTTGCATATGCGACTTTGAGGTTTACCACATCCACCCCCACATTCAGGGAAAGGTGCAGGACTTTCCCAGTGCGCCCATCACGTCAATTCACAGCAGAGACGAGCCTTGAAATCATGGCATAGTAGCCATTCCTTTTCCAGGGAAAGGCGCTGCGTAGACACATAACCCATTATAAGTGCTTTGTTTAAGATAACCCTAAAAAGAGGGTAGCAAGAAAAGAAGCACAAAGAGTTTTTGTTATGCAGAGGATGTATAGAACAATTGTGAAACCAGAGGCTAAGTTTGGTTTGTGTAAGCTTGGGAAAATTGGTGCCTTCTTTTATACAACGGTGGGGAAAATTGTCTTGAGATCTTCTGTTCAGATTCTAGGACGTGGGTGTTAAAAAAGTCAACATCTGGTACAACTCTGCTAAAATCCGCAGGACTTCTGTTGACCACAACTTTTGTTGATTTCACTGCTCATTCTTTTAAAGATGACGACATCCGAACCCAGCATTTTGCATTTGATGTTTTTCTTCATATAAAGCCACCTGAAGTAAAAAGATGGGTGGAAAAGGGTCCACAAGGGGCTGTTGATGGGCTGATAGTCAATGTGTAAGTTGACTATCAGAAACTGCAGATTGATATTGTCAGAAACAATTGTGATCTCTGTGCTGGATTTCCATATTGAGATCATTGACTCAGAGATCGAATCGTCTTTATTTTGAGGGTTTCTGATTATTTTACTTATTTTGAGGGATGGAAACTAACGGAGGAGAGAAGCAACCTAGAACTAAGCAGGAATTTCCTAACAGTGAGAACAATCAACCGGTGGAACAGGCTTGCCTTCAGAAGTTGTGGGTGCCCCATCACTGGGGGGGTTTCAAGGAGAGACTGGACAGCCACTTGTCTGAGATGGTATAGGTTCTCTTGCTTGTGCAGGGAGTTGGATTAGATGACCTCCAAGGTCCCTTCCAGTTCTGTTATTCTAGATTCAAGTCTATGGTTCCAGGAGCAACTTTTAGCCCACATATAAGTTGACTTTTAGAAACCGCAGATTAATAGCATCATGATTGATCTCTATGCTGGATTCCCATTTATAAAGTGTTTGTGGAGATTCTCAGAAAGAAAACCAGAAAGTCCAGTTGCCTCTTGAAGAAAAAAAAAATACTTGTGGGGCACCTCTAAAGTAGCACTTCCCTGCAAGGGATCCAGTTAAGGGATCCACCACTCCCTGTACCTTGAATTTTGGCTTACCCTCATCAATGGTAATTTACTGGACCACCAGATAGATGTCATTGGTGTCTCATGCCAAAGGTCCAGCTAAATCTTTCACCAAGTTTCCAGTCATGATTTGTCCACCATGAATTTCAGGCCATGATGCCAGATTATTGAATTCTGGTGATATTTGGCCTGGCCCAAACTAGGTGTGCTTGGAAATTATTAAAATAAGTTACACATATATTGTTTGTCAATATGCCGATCCTATTTGTTTATTCTTCCATGGTAAGATAATTTGCTTTAGGTTTTGAGTCATATTTAATTAGGAAATCTTAGAATTGGAATGATTTAAATCCTAGCTTATTGAGCATTTAATTCATTGTGCTGTGAATCAAAGTGAGAACTTATGGTTGATGAGTATCTTCATCTTTTGTAGCTTGGATTTGTAAACTGTGATATGATGATCTTAAGTGGGCCATTTTAAATAATAGACTCTAGTGCAGGGCTCGTCAAACTTGACAGCTTTAAGACTTGTGGACTTCAACTCCCAGAATTCCTCCTCCAGTCATGTTAGCTCAGGAATTCTGGGAATTAGTCCATAAGTCTTAAACTTGCCAAGTTTGAAGACCTTTGCTCTAGTGTGTTATGTGTGGAAAGAATTTAGGATACGAATTGGATTGCTCATTTGAGTTTGACTCGGAAATCAAGTTGCCTTCAGAATTCTGAAGGATTCTGGTTTTTTTCCAGGAGCAACTTTTAGCCATTTTTAGATGGTGGTAGGTCAGCTGACTTTGAATGCTAGTTTAAATCAACCTTTTTTACGGCCAGATATGCACTACTTTGTCAGGCCTTGACACACCACAGATTTTTTTGTGGGAAACCTCAGCTGGTCTCTCTCCTGGCTCTTGTGTTCTTTGATGTAGACCAGTAGAAAAATGTTTCTCAAACTTGGTTGCTGGGTGGACTTCAAGTCCCAGAATTCCCCAGCCAGCTATGCTTAATAGGGAATTCTAGGAGTGGAAGTCCACACAACTTCAAGTTACCATGGTTGACAAACACAGATTGCTGTATATTTAGATTGCGTTTCAAGATAGTTGAACCAAAGAGGAATGGGGGCCATTTAATCTGGAATAAAGTTTCTCCAATGTTTTTTTTATTATTCATTTATTTATTTGTATCCTGCCTCTATTATTTTTACAAATAAATCAAAGTGGTGAAGATATCCAGCACATTACCCCCCCCTTCCTATTTTCCCACAATGACAACAACCCTGTGAGGTGAGTTGGGCTGAGAGAGAGCGACTAGCTCAAAGTCACCCAGCTGGCTTTCATGGCTAAAGCAGAACTAGAACTCCCCATCTTCTGATCGATTGGCCATTAGACACCCAGCCAGCTTTCATGGCTAAGGCAGGACTAGAACTCCCCATCTCCTGGTGGTTCACGCAAAGTCACCCAGCCGGCTTTCATGGCTAAGGCAGGTGTTAGGCATCCAGAAATTATCCATGGTAATCAGTCATTCCGAGACAATATAATCTCCAACTGATTTATTAGGAACAGCTCTGGTACTTCTATGGCAATTTCCAAAAGTGAAAGTCATTTTTGCACGTTACACAAAATCCACCTTCTCTCCTCCCACTTCGACACTTCATTAATCATGAGAACCAATTAACTGCAGCTGGAATTTCTTAATGCGACATACGGAATAACCTTGAACTTTCCAACTCTTCCACCCCCCCTCTTCATTTTTGGCAGCTGAATCTCAGAGCTGACAGCAGGACTTGAACTCCCTACCTCCTGGTGATTCGCCCAAAGTCACCTATTTGGCTTTCATGACTACAGTGGGACAAGAACTCATGATCTCCTGCTTTCTAGCTTGGTGCCTTAATGACTAGACCAATTTTTTTTACTTCTTGTTGCCTGCTTAAGGCTATTTCCATACCCAGCATGCACGAATGAAACAGCCTTCCTTCTCTTGCCCTGGGGCATCCCATTGTGCTGAGCCCTGTGTATGTGCATGGCATTGTTCAGGAACGTTGGGTCACCTTGTAGTGCATAGCCAAGGCACCGCTGGCGTTGAAATTGTCCCTGCGCCAGGCCATTCTCTGGGTCCCACTTGGGTTTGGATTGCTGTTCGTGTGTGGCAAGGAGCCCTGGCCGCATTACCACATCGGCAGGGGCAGTCTTGAGGAGGCCAGCTGCCACCTCGTCAGACTAACCACAGATCCACGTTGGGCTTGCTCGGGAAAGCAGCAGCCCTCATGTGTCCTGTGCATGAATGGCAGCCTTCACCTGTCTGGCTGGACAATCTCCCAGAATTCCCCAGCGAGCACAGCCATGGCTGGGAATTCTGGCAGCTGAACTGTAGATGCCTGAGCTGAGAAGCACGTGGCTGCGTTCCAGAGACAGAACTCCACGCAGGAGCGTTCACGGAGCTGAATGAGCTTTGCTGTCCTGGTTGACATCGTTTCCGTGATGATGTCGTGCATGTGGTGTCACTGTGGTTTCTAACGAAGAGCTGCCATGGGTACATGTCTTTTAGCGGTAAGAATTCCCTTTGGGGAGAAAGAAAGGCATTCAGCATAAGTCTGCCTATTTATTTATTTATTTGTTTATTTATTTGTTTATTTATTTGTTTATTTATTTGTTTATTTATTTATTTATCCATCCATCCATCCATCCATCCATCCATCCATCCATCCATCCCACCTTTATTACTTTGTAAGGAACTCAAAGGGGCAAAAATACCTAATATTCCTTCTACCTCTACTTTACAACAACATTCCTGTGAGGTGGATTGAGGACTGCCCCAAGGTCACCCAACCTACTTTGTCTCTGTCTTCTGGTGATCGGCCCAAAGTCACTCACCTGGCTTTCATGCCTAAGGCAGGACTAGAACTCTCTGTCTCCTGGCGATCGGCCCAAAGTCACTCACCTGGCTTTCATGTCTAAGGCAGGACTAGAACTCTTTGTCTCCTGGCGATTGGCCCAAAGTCACTCACCTGGCTTTCATGCCTAAGGTGGGACTAGAACTCTCTGTCTCCTGGCGATCGGCCCAAAGTCACTCACCTGGCTTTCATGTCTAAGGCAGGACTAGAACTCTCTGTCTCCTGGTGATTGGCCCAAAGTCACTCACCTGGCTTTCATGCCTAAGGCAGGACTAGAACTCTCTGTCTCCTGGTGATCGGCCCAAAGTCATTCACCTGGCTTTCATGTCTAAGGCAGGACTAGAACTCTCTGTCTCCTGGTGATCGGCCCAAAGTCATTCACCTGGCTTTCATGTCTAAGGCAGGACTAGAACTCTCTGTCTCCTGGCGGTCGGCCCAAAGTCACTCACCTGGCTTTCATGCCTAAGGCAGGACTAGAACTATCTGTCTCCCAGTTTTTAGCCAGGCTCCTTCAACCTGACAGCAAACTGGTTTATTTCTAATTTACAGTTAAATGCTTCTTCTTGCAGAATCCAATCTTGATCAGTCAACGGGACCAGAGGTTTAGGCTTCACTTCATTGTATTATGATATTCTTTGTGCCATGTGCTCCATTGGGGAAAATAGTGTTAGAGTGATGATAATAATAACAGTTCTGCTTGACTAGTAAGCAGAGGCTTGTGCAATACATTCTTCTCCAGAGGAATACAGCTGTGCCACATGTGGAACATGACGTGAAGCCAAGAAAGATAAAAAATCAATTCCTTCCCCCCCGCACTGTGAATGCATTTTTGGGACAAAATATATCCCATTTCCAGAAAGTTGTTTTTTTTGTCTACTTAAATTCCTCACTTTTTTTTTTAAAGTATATGTTCTTACTCTGCTTTCTGTGTATGTTTTGCTATTCTGAGTTGCACGTTTTCCAGTTGGCCCGTCCAGCCAAACTCTTTTGGAAGATGGCCCTTAAAATCTGGATTAGTAATTTTCAGCTGCTTCTAACTGGGGTTTGAAGCAACCTGCTTTTGACAGTGTGCTGGAATCAAAATAGAGTCAGGAAAATCGCTTTTCAGGCAATAATAGCGTGCTAAAGTTAGGAGCACTAAATCATATAAATACCCTGCATACACACATAGTTTTTAACTTTTGCTTTGGGTCATTCCCCTGGCCCGGAACAAGCATTGGGGCTGATCTGGAAATGACTGTTCAGCTGTTGTGGTTTGTAAGTTTTCCCACCTTGGTCACTGTCAGGTGTGTTTTCAGATTCAGATTGTAGCTCCCAGAACTCCAGGCAGTTGCAGCTTTATTTTTTATTTTTATTTTATTTTTATAACAAACAAGACAACAAATAAACCCTTCTTTCAATTGTACAGTGTGTCAGTTTGGTACGTATGCTGTGTGCACAATACTTACAGTCCTTTCCTCTTAAGTTTGCATTCATATTATATTCTAATCAACATTCTATATCATATTGTATCATTATTATACTATCATTAAAATTTTAATTTAATTTAATTTATCTTTAAGAGCAAATCTCAACTCTTACTAATTTATATTCATATTATAACTTTTCAAAAATAATCAATTATAATATATCATTACTATTACAATATACTAGGCAGTTGCAGCTTGAAGGCGTGGGAATGTAACACACAAAGAGAACCGAACCAAACAGAACAGAACAGAACAGAACAGAATTGGAAGGGACCTTGGAGGTCTTCTAGTCCAACCGCCTGTTCAAGCAGGAGACTCTATGCCAGAGGTGTCAAACTCGATTTCACGGAGGGTCACATCAAGGTTGTGTTTGACCTCGGGGGGAGCATGGGGGTGTGGCCAGGGGGCATGGCCAGCTTGAAGTCACTCATGTCGGGGGCACCTGTGGTGGCCCGAGCTTCTAGTGATGAAGCATCCACAACTTCTGAAGGAAGGCCTTTCTACTGGTAATTGTTCTCACTGTTAGAAAGTTTCTCCTTAGATCTAGGTTGCTTCTCTCCTTGGTTAGTTTCCATGTATTCCTTCGTGGTCCTGCCTTCAAGTGCTTTGGAAAATAGGTTGACCCTCTCCTCTTTGGGACAGTCCCTCAAATGTTAAAACACTGCTGTCATATCACCCCTAGTTCTTCTTTTCAATAGACTAGACGTACCCAGTTCCTACAAACATTTTCATATGTTTTAGCTTACAAGACCCCATATTATCTTTGTGGCTCTTTGCTGCACTCTTTCCAGAGTTTCAGCATTTTTTTTTTATAATATAGTGATCAAAACTGGATGCAGTATTCTAGGCGTGGTCTTTCTAAGGCTTTATAGAGTGGCATTAATACCTCACTTGATCTCGATTGTTAATGCAACTTAGGGTTCAGTTGGCTTTTTTGGCGGCGGCTGCACACTGCCTGTTCATATATAAGTGGTTGTCCACTAGGACTCCAAGATCCCTCTCACAGTTACTGCTAATGAGCTTAATCTGTACTTGACTACTTGTTTTTTTTCTTGCCTGAGTGTAAAACCATCCTTTTCTCTATATTGAATTTCATTTTTGTTAGAAAGGGCCCAGAGACTGAATTACTGGACAAGAAAGAATAGAATAGAATTAGAATAGAATTCTTTATTGACCAAGTGTCGTTGGACACACAAGGAATTTGTCTCGGTGCAAATGCTCTCAGTGTACATAAAAGAAAAGATAGTCAATAATCATCAGAAATAACACATGATAATAGTCATAGTCACTAAGCCATCAAATCATACCAGGAAACAGTCAATATAAATTGTAAGGATACAAGCGACAAAGTTACAGTCATACAGTCACAAGTAGGAGGGGATGGGTGATAAGGAATGATGAGAAGATTAATAGTAATAGTAGTGCAGACTTAGTAAATAGTTGGACAGCGTTGAGGGAATTATTTGTTTAGCTGAGTGATGACGTTCGGGGGAAAAACTGTCCTTGTGTCTCATTGTTCTGCTGCGCAGCGCTCTATAGCGTCGTTTTGAGGGAAGGAGTTGAAACAGTTTATGTCCGGGATGTGAGGGGTCTATAAAACAGCGAAGTGGTAGAACTGCGTAGAAACTCCTGTAAATACGATTCCCAGTATTGATGCTACATATCATCTCTGGCACATTGCATCCCATTTCTGTGCACTGGTTGGTTACCAGTACTTAGCAATATCGTACCACTCCACATCAAGCTCTCGTCTGGCCATGGTCAAGGATGCTAAATATCGAGACCTCTTCACCTCTTCACCCAAACAAGGCCTAGCCCATCACAAGATTGAAACCCCATAGGACCAGCTTGGAAAACAATACAGGTCCTGGTCCTCAGCTGCCATTGAGCCCCAACATTTCTGTTGCTAAGCGAGGCAGCTGTTAAGTGAGTTTTAGCCCCACTTTATGACCGTTCTTGCCCCGGTTGTTAAGTGAATCACTGTAGTTGTTAAGTTAGTAACCTGATTGTAAGGTGGATCTGCCTCCCCCCATTGGATTTGGTTGTCAGAAAGTCGCAGAACGTGACACAGAAGACCCCCTGCGACACTGCCGTCATCCTAAATATGAGTCAGTTGCCAAGGGCCTGAATTTTGATCACATGACCACGGAGATACCACAATGGTTGTAAGTGTGAAAAAATGGTCCTTATCAATGGCTAGATAAGAAAATGGAGAAATAAAATATATTATAATATAAATACAACATAATAGTAAAGATAATGCAATGTAATGATAGGCTACAATTGATTATTATGAAATGAATGACAATATGAACTAGATTTTATAAAAGTTGAGATTCGCTTGAAAAGGATGGTGTGAATTTGTAATTACAGTCTAACAATGATTTGATAATAATGTGATATTATGCAGATAGTAGTTTTATACCTTATGAACTTTAACATAAAATTAGGAGGAAATGACTTGATATTGTGCACAAGAGATATGTACCAACCGACACGCTGTACAGTGGAAAGAAGATTTTACTTTGTGGTTCGTGTTTTTGTGTTTGCTTATGTTTGCTGTTAAAAATAAAAATAAAAATTCCAAAAGAAAAAAGAAAAAATGGTCCTATGTCAGTTTTTTCACTCCTATCGTAACTTTGAACAGTCACTAAACAAGCTGTTGCGAGTCATGGACTACCTGTGTTCACTTGCCCAGTTTAACCCCTGAGAACACCTGGGGAGAGGAAGGGTCCAGGGTGCCTCCTTGTGGCCTGACCATCAGTGAAACCTCTGCCAAGCCACCAGGTTTTGACCTGCCTCACTCCGTCTGGCCAAAATTGAACAGAATCAGGTGTGGTACTGCCCCATATCAGTGGGGGATGGAAAAGAGTCCCCTTGTTGTGATTGTGGTGCTGATATGCAAACTATTAAACACACTGTGCAAGACTGGCCACAACAAAGTGCATTCTTTGGTTCCCTAGAACAGGGGTGTCAAACTAAAGGTCGGTGGGCCGGATTCCCCCCCCCAGCCCTGCCTGGGCCACTACAGGTGCCCCCCCCCCCCCGACACGAGTGACGTCGATCCCCCGCCTGCAGCTTCACAAATGTCTCACTTGCCAATATCCATTTGGGGCTCAGTCATGGTCAGAAGTCGAGGACTACCTGCCTAGTGATAGGTTCTGTTTTGGTTTTGGAAGCTGCTTATCCCCCCGCCCCCCTGCACAGTCTCCCCTAAGCTGCAGCAGGGAAAGAAAATCTGCACCGAAGGATTGATTGGCAGCCCTGTTTCTTGCCTCCTTCAGCTCCTCTGGATGCTCTTTAGAGCCCTTTGAAACCCGAGAACCTCTCACCGCTGCTCCCCAGGGAGATTGGGTCCAAGGGGGGATAATTATAGCTGCACAGCAGGCTGTTGGCGTGGGTAGCACTTGAGAGGGTGCCATTTTTCCCCCAGAAGGAGCCTCTAATTGAAAAAACGGAGAGGAGAGGGTGGTTAACAGCAAAAGTTGAAGTGGTTGCAAAGAGTGTCGGTGGTTGGGGGCCCCTTGGAGTGGAGGGAGCAGAGAGGTTCGAATGGGGACCCCTCCTCTCTCCCCTCATGCTTCTCTGGCGCTCCAGCATTTGTGCCAGTAGCCCTTTCGTGCTTCTTGTCAACAAGGTTGTTTGCCAAAAGACGTGAGCACTTGGTGACTCACCTTCCCACTCCTGGGCCCTGAGCTTCACATACAAGGCAGCGAGGTGTGGCTGCAGGCGGGAGAAATTTCTGGCTCACAAGGCCTGTCATTGTTTAAAGCCTCCCATTCTTGGGTGCAAATTGTGCCTTTTTTTTTTTTTTTTTTGCAGCTTGGAGGGACTGTTTGCGAAGTGAATCACTTTCTAATATCTCAGGACTTGTCACCAATAATGTGGGAAGCGCTTCATAGGGGCTGAGTCAGCCAGAGAGGTTTTGAGTCACCCCCTCAGCCCTGATCTGAACCCTTGGGGGTGGAAACAGTCCCCTGCCAGTGGAATGAGCACAATGTTGGCAGAACGTGGTTTGTTGCATGATAGTTCCCGCCCCCCATGGCCTCTTGTCATTTTATTTGGCCTGGAATCCAATCATGGAAAGGTTGTGTGGTGATGTTTCTGAGGTCGGCCTCTTGTCATTTTATTTCTGGATTCCTGACCTGCTATTGTAAACCCTCCTGGCTCTTTGGGAAGAATTGGAGAAGAAAGGTGAATAAACCAACTTCTCTGGCCAGGGTAAAAGGTAAAGAAGAAGTTAGATCAAGCCTGCTCTTAACTGTTGCCTTCAAATGATGGACTCTGTTTGAAGCAATCTGGATTCAGATCCTGTCGGAACTGTGCATCGGACATTTTCTTTTCACAGCCAGTTTTGGATGAAATGATTAACAGATTAACAGAGTTGGAAGGGGCCTTGTAGATCATCTAGTCTGACTGGTGTCAGATGGCTGTCCAGTCTCTTCTTGAAAGCCTCCAGTGATGAAGCTCCCACAACATCTGAAGGCAACTTCTGTTCCATTGGTTGATTGCTCTCACGGTCAGAAAATTCCTCCTTATTTCCAGGTTGAATCTCTCCTTGTTCAGTTTCCATCCTTTATTCCTTGCCTGGCCTTCAAATGCTTTGGAAAAAGAGCGTTGTCTTACCTGAATGCTTCTTCTCATCACAACGATGGAGAATAGCTTGACTCCTTCTTCCTCTCTGTGGCAGCCCCTCAAGTATTGGAAGACTGCTATCCTGTCTCCCCTGGTCCTTCTCTTCACTAGACTAGCCAAACCCACATCATGCAACCATTCATCGAGTGTTTGAGCCTCCAGTCTCCTCATCATCCTGGTTGCTCTTCTCTGCACTCTTTCTAGAGTCTCAACATCTTTTTTATAGTGTGGTGGCCAAAACTGGATGTAGGACTCTGGGTGTGGTCTTACTAAGGCTTTATAGCAGGGGTCTTCAAACTTGACAGCTTTAAGGCTTGTGGACTTCAACTCCCAGAATTCCTTCTCCAGTCATGTTAGCTCAGGAATTCTGGGAGTTGAAGTCCACAAGTCTTAAACTTGCCAAGTTTGAAGAGCCTTGCTTTATAGAGTGGTATTAGTGCCTCACTTGATCTTGATTGTATGTTTTGTATTATATGTTTTAGTCTCCAGTCCCCATGAAATTAGAAAGAAGGGGTGTCATGTATTTGGGCCTGAATTTTTTTTTTTTTTGAAGAAACTCTCATTGCTTTAGCAGTATGTGTATCAACCTTGGCAACTTTTAAGACGTGTGGACTTCATAGCTGGCTGCGGAATTCTGGGAGTTGAAGTCCACATGTCTTAAAGTTGCCAAGAAACGCTGCTTTAAACTATTAACTCAAGTGGAAAGTCCTATAATGAACCATACAGCATTTTTGTACCCTGCCTCCCATTTATAATTGGCATTCCAGGCCAGCAGCCTGATCTGCCCTTACTGCCCTGATTCGCTTCGATAGCAGCCTGCATGAAAGTGTGGGGAGTGGGGTTGAGAGGATAGAGGGAGGGGGGCATGACAGGAACTAGAAGTTCCAACCAGAGACAGTGGGTCAACGATCCAAGGACGCACGCCCGTGAACAGAATGCAAACACCCGCCAAAGAGATGCCAAACTATGGAACTGTTATCCAAACACCCAATTTGAACTTTTTTGGACCCTTCCAAGATGTCCAAGGCGGGACGGCCTTGGGCCCTGATGGTGAACCTATGGCACGCGAGCCGTCGTCTGGAACAGATCCACTGCTCGTGCATTGATTACAAACGGAATCAAGGGTCTCTCTTTCCTGAATGCCCAGGCTGGGGCAGGTCTGACACCAGCAAATAAGAGCTAACCCTCCCCTTGAAAGGATGACGGTTTCTTGTTGGGCCCCTGTTTAATTTCCCATCAATTCATGTTCCGAGGATTGGGGGCTGATGAGTTTTGTCTTTTGCATCGCCTTCTGGTGGCGGCCTTGGCTTGTGGTGAGAGTTGGCAGCAACTTCTGACTGAGAACAGCAAAACTTGCTACCCTCCAGATAACAAACTTTAGACAAGCATAGGGTTGCGTCACGTAATCTTTTCCTAGGTAGGGATATTTTGTCTTCAGAGCAGAGATCCACTTGCCCGAACAAGCTTGCTCTAGTCTGTAATCATGTGGAGTAGCTCACAGAGATCTTTCTTACTTGAGCTGAGGCATCGCGGGAGATCATAGGTTGTAATTACTTGAAAGCCACGCTCTGCGGGTGATTAACCAAGCAAAGCTATTTAAAAATGTAGGCAAGAGATTCATTCATCTGACTGTATCAGTTGTCCTGGAGCAACACTCACCCTCCCACCCTCCGCAAATAAAATGCAGTTTGGATGAGAAGACATGGGGCTGTTAGGTTATGACTGGGTTTGCATGAATGGACATGTGTGGAATCTCACAGCAGGCTTGCCCCGATCAGAAATTGTAGAAATGGATGTGGCCACCAGTGAGATGGTTGGGTTGATTGGTCACACTATACCTTTAGTAGGGCTACGAGAATTCCAGGTCTCTTAACCAGCCAGCATTTTACTGTATAACAAATCTGAAGTGGAAAAGAGAGTGCAGGTAATAGCAGTAGCACTTAGACCAGGGGTCTTCAAACTCGACAGCTTTAAGACTTGTGGACTTCAACTCCCAGAATTCCTCCTCCAGTCATGTTAGCTCAGGAATTCTGGGAATTGAAATCCACAAGTCTTAAACTTGGCAAGTTTGAAGATCCTTGATCTATTCTATCTATTCTATTTTATTCTATTCTATTCTATCTCTCTTTCTCTCTATCTATGCTATCTCTCTTTATCTATCCATTCTATCTTATGTATTCTGTCTTTTTCTCCCTCTATCTATTATATCTATCTCTTTCTATCTATTCTACCTCTCTTTCTCTATCTATTCCAGGGGTCTTCAAACTTGACAGCTTTAAAGACTTGTGGACTTCAACTCCCAGAATTCCTCCTCCAGTCATGTTAGCTCAGGAATTTTGGGAGTTGAAGTCCCACAAGTCTTAACCTTGCCAAGTTTGAAGACCTTTGACTTAGACTTATATACCGCTTCACAGTGCTTTGTAGCCCTCTCTACTCTAAGCGCTTTACAGAATCAGCCTCTTGTCCCCAACAATCTGAGTCCTCATTTTACCCACCTCGGAAGGAGGGAAGGCTGAGTCAACCTGGAGCCTGGTGAGATTCGAACTGCCAAATTGCAGGCAGCCGGCAGTCAGCAGAAGTAGCCTGCAATACTGCCCTCCAACCACTGCGCCACCACGGCTCAACTTACGTCCTCGACTTATGACCATAATTGAACCCAACATTTCTGTTGCTAAGCAAAACATTTGTTAAGTGGATTTGGCCCCGTTTTACAATGTCTCTTGCTACAATTGTTAAGTGAATCATTGAGGTTGTTAAGTGAATCATTGAGGTTGTTAAGTGAATCAGGCTCCCCCATGGACTTTGCTTGTCAGAAGTCCGCAAAAGGGGATCACCCCAGGACTCTGCAACCGTCATAAATATGGGTCAGTTGCCAAGCGTCTGAATTTTGATCCATGTGACCATGGGGTGCTATAATGATCGTGTGAAAAATGACCATAACTCATTTTTTTCAGTGTCATAATTTTGAATGGTCACTAAATGAACTGTTGTAAGCCAAGGGCTACCTGTATGAGAAGGGGAAAAATAGGCAACGTTGGAACGGTGACGTTTGATCGTCATAAACTTAGTTTTTAAGCTGTGCCTTTTCAAAGTTGCTAACTTTTAAGCGTGTGGACTTAAACCCCCAGAATTTTGTAGCTCACCAGCGACCAAGGTTGCAAAACCTCATTTATAGTGGAGTGATTGGAGATAGATCAGTATTCATATTTAGTATCCCCTGAGGAGTTTTTGGATTTGGGCGACTGGTGAGATCGGAGTTTGGAGGGAAGTTCCTTCTGTTCCAGCCATGTGAGCGAAGGGGGCTTGATGGCAGTGGGGGGATTGAGATTTTTTACTACCAGTTCTGTGGGCGTGGCTTGGTGGGCGTGGCTTGGTGGGCGTGGCAGGTTACTGCAAAATGTTCTTCCTGCGCCAACTCAGGAAGCTCGAACTGCCCAAGGAGTTGCCGATCCAGTTCCACAGAGGAATTATATTAGTCTGGCATCTGCACCTCTATCACTGTCTGGTTTGGCTCTGTAAACCAACAGGACAGACACAGACTTCAGAGGGTAATTAGGACTGCAGAAAAAAACAATGGCTACCAACCTGCCTTCCATGGAGGACCTGGATACTGCACAGTCAAAAAGAGGGCTGTGAAAATATCTACAGGCCCCTCACATCCCGGACATAAACTGTTCAACTCCTTCCCTCAAAACGACGCTATATAGAGCACTGCACATCAGAACAACTACACACAAGGACAGTTTTTTCCCAAACACCATCACTCTGCTAAACAAATAATTCCCTCTACATTGTTCAACTATTTACAAAGTCTGCATTGTGATTACTATCAATCTTCTCATCACTCTTGATCACCCATCTCCTCCCACTTATGACTGTAACTTTGTTGCTTGTATCCTTACGATTTATATTGACTGTTTCCTAGTATGATTTGATTGTTTATTGTACCCTGTGACTATCATTAAGTGTTGTACCTGATGATTCTTGACGAATGTCTCTTTTATGTACACTGAGAGCATTTGCACGGAGACAAATTCCTTGTGTGTCCAACCACACTTGGCCAATAAAGAATTCTATTCTATTCTATTCTATTCTATTCTATTCTATTCTATTCTATCCTATCCTATCCTATCCTATCCTCCCATCCATTCCATTCCATTCTATCCCATCCTATCCCATTCCCTCCCCACTCCACTAACCTGCTTTCCAGCTCTGTTCTCCTGTGTAGGGCATCCAAAGAAGACCCAGCTGATCAGCTGGGACTCGGGAGGCGGAGAATAGATGGGGACGGGGCCAGTCAGAGGTGGGATTTGCTGCTTCTCCCAACTACTCAAAATTTCTGCTACCGGTTCCTGAGAACCGGTCAGAACCGGCTGAATATCACCTCTGCTTTATGGCCAAGGAGAATTGGGACAGGAAACCAGGAAGATGGGGGAAGCTCCCTCAAGTCTACACCTGCCCTTAAGAAGAAAGGGAGCAGCCTCACCTATGAGCAACATCCTGCCTCCTTACTAACCCCAGTGTCATGTCTCTCTCAATGCTCCATGCAGGATTGTGGTGGATGCCCAAACATGCCCTCCAGCCCTTTTTCTTCTGAAACATCACTGTCAACAGAGAACGTGGGTGGGCAGAGGCCATCTTGTTTAAATAGGTAGACATGATTCAACCCATTTTGGGCCCTTTGTGGCAGAATTTGCATAACACCCTCAACTCTCGACCAAATGAAGGAAGCACAGTTGCTACGTTCCCAGAAACAGCTGGGCTCAAGCAAACAAACCATGTTTAGTCTAGCACAGATTCCTAAGACAATAGCTGGGTCCTACAACACTGTAAATCTCAGACTATACAACTCCGTTTTAGCCTAATCTAAAGGAGACCCACCCTACGAGTGATTAATAGCATTATATTTGGAGGCCCTGTTTTAATTGTTGGCTTTAAGACCTAACGTACTTTGTGTGGCTTGCTTAACATGAATTTCCTTGTTTTGGGAGGGTGAGAAGAGCATCTTACGTCTCGTGAGGAGAAAGGCACTAGAAAGTGACATGCTCAGGGTGAGTGGCACATTGAACGAGCATTGCAGGATGCAGTTTGTGCCCCCACATGATATAAAGAGGCGCCTGAGTCCAACTAATTTACTATTTCGCTTCTCCCAGCATCATGTAGTCCCCAGTGGCATTTTTTTTAAAAAAATGGGGTGGAATCCCTGCCCCAAGAGGGCAAATCTATGGCACATGTGCCACAGGTGGCACGCAGAGCCATTTGTGTGGGCACGTGACCCCAGGCAAACTGCGCCTGCGCATGCCTCCCAGCTGATTTTCGGCCCGTTTGAGGCCTTTTTCGGCCTTCCAGAGGCTTGAGGGAAGCCTCTGCAGCCTTTGCAGGCCGAAAAATAGGCCCGTTCGAATAGGGCCATTTTTCGCCTGCAAAGGCTGCAGAGGCTTCCTCAAGCCTCTGGAAGGCCGAAAAAGGCCTCAAACGGGCCGAAAATCAGCTGGGAGGCACAGTGAAGGTAGGGGTTGGGGGGGTTGTGCATGCATGCGCAGGGGGCATGGGAGTGGTGCGTGCATTGCCTTGCACAATTTGTAGCACAGGAGCCCAAAAAAGGGTTAGCTCTAGAGAGTTGGTCTGCAAGTATGCGCAACCCACTCAGGGGAAATAGAAGACAAAAGTAAGCTGAAGTGATTACAAACAATAAAGGGAACTTGGAGGTCTTCTAGTCCAACCCCAAGCTCAAGCAAAAAGCAGTGATGGGGGAAGGGCACTTCTGGGAAATGGACAAAATGCCACCTCCCTTCTTTGCAAGTTGGGCGTTTGGTGAATTGCCAAGACCACCCCAGCCCACCCACCCACCCACCCACGAAGCAGCCATGCTGTGGGGACAGCCAAGAGTTGGCTTTTGGCTGCAGACGCGAGGTCTGTTTCTGGGCTGTTTATTCATTTGTCTTCTTCTGAGCTTCGTCAACCTAACACCCTCTCTGTTTTGTAACCCCAGCTCAGTGGGTGTTGTGGTTTGCGCATAGTCATAGAGAGAACCCACAAAGCCTCCTGGGGTTATTGTCTGTTTAAACCCCAAGAAGACGGTTGGGCTGTTTAGAGAGCAGGAACTGAGGTTGGATGGGCCTCACTGCGGCCTCCTCTGCTTTGGTCAGTGGAGCAAGAGAAAGTTGCCTGCTGGCCTCCATTGACTGCATCCTTTTTCAACCGGACCGATCTCTTACCGAGTACTTTGAATACTAGCATGAAACCAGTGAGGGTTAACACTCCATGCTAGAAACAAGGATGGAACCATTTTTAAATGGGGACAGAGTGATAATTCAGATAGTCCTCGACTTATGAGTGGTCACTTAGACCAGTGGTCACCAACTGCTGGGCTGCGGACCACTTGTGGTCCATGAGAAAATTTTGGTGGTCCATAGAGAAATGTCCCCCCCCCCCATTCACTCCCCCCAAGCAAATTAATGCAGGCTGCGTGGGAACACAAGGCTCCGCCACCCACGTGGCCTGCCCACCCGCTGGCCCCCACCCTTCGGCCAAGCGCAAACCTTACCTTGAGTAGAGCCACGCGAGTTGGAACTGGAAGGTAAGACCAACAGCGGGGGAGGGAAATCCGTCCCGGGGTGGCTTGTTGACATTGGTGGGAAAGTCGGTCCCCTATTCCAGAGCTGCAGTGGTCACAGGACTCTTTGGTCATCCTGGAGCAGCTGCTTTTCCACCCGGGTGCACCGGCCTGCCATAGACTGGAGGAGCTGCTCCGGAATGACCAAAGGGCCAGTCCTGGGACTCCTGCAGCTCTGGCATATGGGACCGACTTTCCCACCAACGTCAGCAAGCCACCGCCAGTCAAAATTCATATTAATGGTCCGCGGGATTTAAAATTATGAGTTTGGTGGTCCCTGAGGTCCAAAAGGTTGGCGACCCCTGACTTGGATGACCGTTTGAAATTACGAGAGACCCACCAAAAGCTACCTGTTCCAAAGTTACAACATCTGGAAATCCACCTCCACCTCCAGCATGGGTCATTTCTGTGGAGATTCTCAGTCATCCAGGTTGTGGTTGTCCCAAAGGTGTTTTTTTCCAAGAGGCAACTGGACTTTTCATTGTTTTCCTTTGAAGACGTTTCACTTCTCATCCGAGAAGCTTCTTCAGGTCTGACTGAAGGGTGGAGAAAGGAAGTATACATAGTCCTGGCAGTGAGACACGTGCAGATCTACATTGGAGAAGCAAAACAACCACTTCACAAACGCATGGCACAACATAGGAGGAGACTACATTCAGCAGTCCACCTGCATTTAAAAGACAAAGGCTATTCTTTGGAAGACAGCAAAGTCCACATTTTGGGCAGAGAGGACCGCTGGTGTGAAAGTGGGGTCAAAGTGGCCACCTACATTAAAGATTGAAAAGGGGGAGAATACAACACCACCTATTTCCTGTGCCAGCCCTTTCTGCAGTTCCAAGAAGGTTCCACGTTCATTTGCACCCTGATACAGGAGACCCTGAGGGCACAGATAAACCTCCAAGTGGTCTCAACGACTCTCAGAAAGAGCGCTAACGACCAGATGACTCCAAGGAATATAGATCCTTCCATTCTCCACCATTCAGTCAGAACTGAGAAAGCTTCTTGGGTGAGAAGCGAAACGTCTTCAAGGAAAAACAAAGAAAGTCCAGTTGCCTCTTGAAAAAGGCATGTGATGGTCATGTGGCTGCATTTTGGGCTCTGAGGAACTTGCCCACGTTTATGGCCATTTGGACAACCCCTTACCGGATTTTAGCAGAATTGGCCTTGATTTTTGCCTTCTTATCTTAAGAAAGTGAAATCTTCCTTCCAAATAAGGGATCAAACATTTAATATGCAATCTTCAATTTGTCCTGGTTGAGTCGTACTTTGCTCAGTACTTTATAAATAAGGCCCAGCAGAAATGTGTTCTGACCTAGGCTTCATAAATTGTAATTAATCACAAACTTGCTTTAAAAGCAAAACCTATTTTATTGCAGCCCTGGGAATTGTTTCCATTCCCATCCGGAACTAATCTTAAACGGGTTCCCCAAGATAAGCACACACCTTTCAGTTCTGTGGAATGCTGCCAAAAACAGAAGTATCCAATTAACTATAAAAGAAACCAACCGAAGTACAAGAAAAAAACCAACCAAAGTACACAGAACTTCAAGAATGAATCTGAACCAAATGAACAACTTTGCTTCCTGCAAAGGTTTCAGCATTTTATCCCGTCTGACTTTTATCCCTTATGGGAGGGGCAGTCACCTCCCAGCCTTACTCCTGAGTCGTCCCTTTTGTTTAAGCTGCTCTTGCCTTCTAGCAGCTCTGCGCAGACGCGTACTGGGAACAGGCTCCCCTTGTTCCTCTGCCTCGCTGCTGCCAGACTCCAGAGGCTCCGGAGTCAGCACCCCACTCCCAAATGGTCCTGGCCCCATCTCTGCATCGGACGCAGGACCCTCGTCCGAGTCCTCTCCGGACTCCCGGACTGGTCCCCTTTCTTCCCAACTGTCCGATTCCACTGCCGTCTGCACGGGCTGCCAGCGAACCACAACAAAATGCCTCCAGCTTACATATTAAAAGATGTTGAAGTTTAGTAGTTGCTTCTTGTTTCTGCAGTCCTTTTAATACTCTCCATTTAATTCTCTCTATTTGAAGATACTGAAAGTCAAATGAAAAAAAGTCATTATGGATTCAGGATCTCAAAAGAGTTTATTATCTTTTAAGATAATAAAAAGATTTGATAATGTTCTCGATAATCACATCTTGCGGTTTAAACAAATTATTATCTTTCCATTAAGTAAATTTCTTTGTGCCTCACTCTTCAGGAAATAAAAGAAAAACATTTAAGTGAAGCAAGGGAAGAATAAATTTGGGATTGTCACAAGGAAAGTGATCTGATGTAGCCCTTCACTTCTTCCTCCCTCCCCTGGAGGAGGGAAGGCAGTCTATTGTAGTATGAATTATTTTCCAGGGTGATCTTCCAATATCATTAGCATAACAGCATTGTTACCAGATATGAAAGAATGGTCTTTATATCTCCAATCATTTTAAAAAAACAACTCTACTATTTTAGCTGTCAAGACCACCAAGTCCAAACATCTTATATCAATTTTTTTCTAAGCATAATATCTGGGGTAAATATTCATTTATTGATGTATTGATTTATTGAATGTATATCGCCGCCTATTCGCCCATGGCAACTCAAGGCTGCTTACAGAATGTAAAACCATATTTAAAACAAAAATAAAAAATAACAAAAAGAATAAAATAAATTATCAAAGTACAATAGAACAAAATATGGAACAATAAAATAATAATAACCCCCCCACAACTCCCACCCTCTGCCCTGATGACAGCAGATCACACGAGCCATTTGATGGGCTCCATCCCTCTCTGGGTTCCCCAGGCCCGCTGGCAGAACCAGGTCTTCAGCGCCTTCCGGAAGAGTATTTAGAGTGGGGGCCATTCTAATCTCTGGGGGGATGAGGTTCCAGAGAGAGGGAGCCACCACCGAGAAGGCCCTTCTTCTGGGTCCCACCAGGTGTATCTTCCTTGGGGGGTGGGACCTGCAACATTCCCTGCCTCCTCGCTCTAAATATACTTCTGGGGGGTGCCAGGTTGGCACAGACTATGATGGAACCACAATTTTCACAAAGAGATGATGGTACCACCTAGTTTGGGTAATGAGACGTCTGCAAGAAAACAAGCAAGTTCAGATTGCACCAAGGACCCCACATCAGATCTCTTGGAAATGTTCACTCTAGGTACACCCAGTTTCCTCCCATCAAAAACCCTCCAGATCTGGCCCTTTGTCAATCACAGCTTCCTTGACCAACGTTTTATGTGGGGACATCCACAAGTCTAAAATGCCCCAGATTAGGAATCCTGACCTCAGTAGTCTGGGCCAAGATCATGCGGGCACATCTGCTTGCCTTTCATGTTTTGTTTCATTTTAATTCATGCTTCCTCTTTCTAATTCAAGTTTCTATCATCAGTCATTAGATTCGAAATTGTTCTTTTGCTTTTACTTGGGAGAACCGGTGCTAAATATAAAATGTCTTCTACACACTTGAGAGCTCCAGAGCTCTTCTCTCTATCCGATAGCTAACTGCGTGTATTGGGCACATTTTTAAAAAACATCAAAACTCGTTTGAGCAATAGCTGAATTTTGTAAAGGGTGTGAATGAGCCAAATCCACATGGATGAAGTAATTTTGTACTCAGTTTCTGCTTGGATTAGGGGCTGAGAGCTTTGAGCACAAGGGTGGTGAACTATGGCCCCTTTATGACCTGAGACCTTAACCCCCAGGTCAGGAATTCTGGGAGTTGATGTCCACAGGTCATAAAGTCTTAAGTGCGATTGCTATCGTTCCCCACCTCTGTTCTAGCAGATAGTTGGGGAAGATTGGAGGAGAGGTGGGGAGAGGGGAGCTTAGAGTGAGTGTCGGGTGATGGGGAACACCCCATATAGACAGTCTGCCTTCTGTCCAGGCCAGCAGAAAACATGGTGGCCCTTTCAAAAGTGTGATTTGGGGACTTTCCAGATGCGGGTTGATAGTTTGTATGTCTAAACATTGGCTTCTTGGGAATAAATGAAGATAAGCTCTATGGCTGAATGTGTACTTAGTGGATTTAAGATAAGAATAGTTTATAAACGGACATCGTACAGTTAATATTACAGAGTCTGGAATGGAAGTCCCTGATTAGATCATCGTTGAAATTTTGGCCAAATGTTTTGAGCAGAGAGTTCCTGCATCGTTTGCTGATGATGAACGATTGCATTCGTCCCAGCCAGCCCCGTCTGATGGAATGGTGGAACAATCAGCACACGTGTCCGTTGAAATCAGGAATCCCATTGTCTCAAAGGTGCTTTAAAACATGAGTTTCCAACCTTGGCAACTTTAAGACTTGTGGACTTCAACTTCCAGAGTTCGTCAGTCGGCAAACAGTCAACCAGTGGAACAGCTACCGCTTGTCTTCAGAAGTTGTGGGTGCTTCTTCACTGGAGGCTTCTAAGGAGAGACTGGACAGCCATTTGTCTGGAATGGTATAAGGTCTCCTGCTCGAGCAGGAGGTTGGACTAGATGACCTCCAAGGTCCCTTCAAGCTCTATTCTGAATTGAAATTGAAATTCTCATCCAAGAAGCTTCATCAGTTCTGTTGGCGGGATGGAAGGATAGGCCCTGACAGTTGAGACTGAATGGGAGTGGGGTGGAAGGAGAAGTTCTGATAGGATCCTGGGTGCTATGGAAGGATTGTGTTTCTTTGCCGTCATCTGATCATTAACACTCTCTCTGAGAACTCTTCTTTTTTTTTTTTATATATAAAAATTTTATTTCAGTTTTCCATATTCTGCAACACCAGAATGTTTCCTTCCTGCCTTCCTTACAGGATTAGGCCAGTCATTTCTTCTAACAACCGGTTCTCCGAACTGCTGAGAATGTTAACAACCGGTTCTAGCGAATAGGGGCGAACCGGTAGAATCCCAGCCCTGGTAGAATCTTCTTCGAACTTCTGCAAAGGCTGCCTTGTAGGCTGGAGATGGGTAGTGTCTTATTCCCTCTCCCGCTCATTCTGCTGAGGGAGAGGTGTTCAATTTCAACATGGATGGATATTTTTTTGGCCCCTCTTTCAAACCAATGATCTTCTCAATATAAAGCATGGATGGGTCTCTTCAGTTCCTCAGCCAGTCCTTTCTCAGCGGCAAAGTTGAGCGGGTAGCCTCGAGTTTTTCTCTTCACCTTAACAGTGGAGGTGGGGAATACCCTTTGGATTACGGTTCAGGGTAGGATGCTGATGGAGTCATTTCAAACCAGAAAGCCACAGGAGCGTCTGCAGGAGGAAACTAATAAACACATGACGTTGGAAAGAAGTGTGAGTGAGCTTTCATTTGGCAGGCTTTTGAAATCTCCTTCGGTTTGCACCATATATGGAGAGTGAAAGTGGAAAAGCCCAACTGATAAGTCATCTGATTCCCCAACAGATCTTTCTAGGCCAAGGGTAGATAACTATGGCCCGGTGACGACCTGTGGACTTCAACTCCCAGAATTCCTCAACTAGTCATGCTGGCTGGGCAAGTCTGGGAGTTGAAGTCCACAAGTCTTACAGTTGCCAAGTTTGGAGACTTGTTAGGTATAACATTGATACCAAATATGGTTTGGGTGAATAAATATATAAAACTTAGATATCATGGTTTAAGTGCTTATCACTTTAAGCACAATGCAGCAGGCAATTAGCCGATTAAGGGTGCGGTTAGAAGTTACAATATAAGGAAGCATTAGAAGCTGGAAAACTTGCTGTAACTGTAACTGTGTGCTGCTGCGACTTACTGTGTCTTACTGTGACTAACTGTGATTACTGACTGTTAGTGCCTGTGACTGAACTGTTTTTGTTTGCTACTGTTTGCTGAATATCCAGCGTTTGTTTCTCTGGAGAGTGAAACCGGAGGAGGAGAAGATATCTTTATCGGCTGATAAAGATATTGCAAGGACTCTTAACTTGGACTATACTAGTGAGTCTTACTGGATGGAAATACTGTGAATGACTTAATGGACTGAATGACAATGCTTAAACTCTAACTGGATTAAAAACTATTTAAACTACAAACAGTGTTTGTGTTCAGTGTGTGTATACTCTGGGGCCCTTCCTGGCTTGACTACTGCTGCAATACTATGCTAGGGGTTAATCCTCAAACCCTAACATTGGTTATGGGCCCAGCAGCATAGTCTAACTAACCAGGATATAGCAGAGAGAGTTGGTGTGAGTTGCACATTACTGTAAAAACAAACTGTTTTAATTAGTTTAAAATAGTCAAAATATCTGAAGAGTAATGGCACAAGTAAATTTGTCACAACTGTCCATGATATCCAGGCTGGATGGAACAAACTATGTTTCATGGTCAATGAAATGTAGTTTACTTCTACGCAGAGAAGGATTGTGGGACATTATAGCAAACCCACCAGATGTGAGTAGCTGGGATCCTGCTAATGATGATGATAACGAAAAGTTACACGACTTTAAACTGAAGAATGAGCAGGCTTTATGCATCATAGGACTGACTCTCTGTGATCAGCAGCTTGTCCATATTCGTGGAGAAGAAAATGCTGCAAACTGCTGGGAGAACCTCAGGAAGATTTATGTTCGGGACAGTGTAGGAGCACATATAAATCTTACACGGAAGCTTTTTCGAACGCATCTTCAGAGGAATGGAGATATGTTAGTTCATTTAAACTGTATGAAGAGCATTTTTCAAGATTTGCAAGAAAAAGAGCTTATATTTAATGAACTGCAACAAGTCTACATAATATTATCTTCATTAGATCAAAGCTATGATGACTATGTGACTTCGTTAGAGGTATTGCCAAAAGAAAGCCTCTCATTAACCGAGATTACAGGCAGGCTACTAGAAGAAGCCAGAAGAAGGCGTGAGCGTGACGAGCTGAGAGAAGATAAGAAAGAAGAGAAATTATCTTCAAAGCTTGAAAGAAACCAGATTAGCAAAGTAAAGCACCCGGAAGAAGAGAATTTATCTTCAACGGCATACACAATTAAAAAGTGTTTTAATTGTGGAGGCAGAGGACATTTGGCAAGATTCTGCAAAAAGATAAAAAGCCAGAATATAAAAAAGCCAAAGAAAGCATTTGAACTAGCCACGTTTGGCAACTCTGATGTGAAGAATAATTTATGGGTGGTTGACAGTGGCGCATCCCACTGCATCACAAGAGATAAGACAAAATTTATAAAAATGTCTACAAGTTCCCAACATATATCTCTTGCCAATGGCTGGAAACTGAAAGCGAAAGGTCAAGGTTTTGCACGTTGTCCGTACATAAACCAGGATATAAAAATGTTGTATGTACCGCAACTAAAGTTTAATTTGCTTTCAGTAAGGGTATTAGATAAATTAGGTTATGTAATTACTTTTAAAGATAATAATTGCATAATTGAAAAAGATAACAAAAGGGTAACTGCAGCTTTAAATGGAACATTATATGTCTTAGATAATAGTAAGAAAGGGGAGGCTCAAACTGTATTTAATAATATAAAGCCTCATGATGAATGTATCCATTTATTGCATAGGCGTTTGGGGCATGTAAATTTTAAAATGCTAAAACGTACAGTTGAGTTATCTGAAGGAATAAGGTTAAAACCTTGTGATAAATATTTGCGTTGTAATGTTTGCTGTGAAGATAAGAGCAAGGTATTGCCTGCAAATAGGCTAAATGGTTTCAAAACAAAAGAACCTTTAGAAGTAGTATTTGCAGACATAATAGGTCCAAAGAAACCCAGTATGGGGGTGCTAGATATATACTGAGCATTATGGACCATTATTCTAGATATGGGTTTTGCTATTTAATGAAAAGCAAAACTGAAACATATCAACATTTTTTCAATTGGATTAGGTTTGCTGAAAGAAAGTCTAAACGACAACTGATAACCCTGGTGACAGATAATGGCACGGAATTTATTAATAACAAATTCCAAAACAGACTTAAGGTAGCTGGAATAGAGCATAAGAAGTCTGCTCCATACAGGCCAGAACATAATGCTTTTATTGAAAGAAGAGGCCAAACACTACAGGCAATGGTTAGAACAATGTTAAATGATTCTGGGTTACCTGATTCTTTGTGGGGAGGCTACAATGTGTGCTAATAACATATTGAACAACGTTGTTAATACAACAACAGGTGAAATTCCATTTACCAGGTGGCATGGCAGGAAACCTGATCTAAGTTACCTGCACACATTTGGTGCACCAGCATGGGTGCATATTCCTGCACAACTCAGAAAAAAAGGGCAACATAGAGCTAAAGATTTTTCTTCGTTGGTTATCAGGCAAACCATAGGGCATATAGATTTTGGGAGAAAGGCACATCTAAAGTGTTATGTAGTGCTAGTGCCCAATTTCTAGAACATGAAGGATGGGAGAAATTAGAACAGGATGCCAATAAAGATGTAATTATTGAATCCTATAGAAATCCCATTAGTTATCCCTGTAACTTTAAAAATAAAGTAAAGAGACAAATACAGGATGAAATAGTGCCCATAAAGGAAGAAACAGATTCAATAGCTGAACAGGATGAGGAAGATGAACAGGTAGTAGTTCAACAAAGTCCTCCTGTAAGCCCTGTAATTCCCAGAAGAACTACACGTATATCTAGACCGCCTGATAGGTACCAGGCTAACACAGTGTGCCAGATTAATCAAGTTCCTAATTCTGTAGAAGAAATTAAAAAGTATCCTACTAAGGAAAAAGAAAGATGGTATGCAGCAATGAATAAGGAACTGAATTCATTAAGAGATATGAAGGTGTATGAAAATGCTAAATTACCTGTAGGAAAGAAATCCATTGGCTGCAAATGGATATTTAAGGTAAAAATAGATAAAGATGGTAATTTAATCCATAAGGCAAGGTTAGTAGCTCAAGGTTTTAGGCAGAATGCTAATGACTATGATGAGGTGTTTGCACCTAGTCTTAAGGCAGCAACCTTGAGAGCAGCTTTAGTGTGGGCAGCTAGTAAAAACTATATAGTTAACCATTTAGATGTGGAAACTGCTTACTTGCACGCCCCATTAAAACATACTATTTATATGAAAAAACCTGTTGGTATTAAAAGTGAAAATAAGGATAATAATGATTGTTGGTTGTTAAAGAAAAGCCTCTATGGTCTTAAACAATCAGGCTATGAATGGAACCAGTATATTGTAAAGGAACTAGACAATATAGGATTTAAAGCTGGTTTAGCCGATCCATGTCTGTTTAAGAGGGAGACAAATGGGAAAGTATCATTATTATTACTATTCACAGATGACATTGCTTTGATAACTGAAACTAATGATGAAGCAAATAAAATAATAACATCATTAGGAAAGAGAATAAAGATCAAGCAATTAGGGAGATAAAGAAGTATCTCGGTTTGAATATAAAGAAAACACGGAAAGGTTTTAAGATATCTCAGGAAGATAAGATAAGCAAATTGCTAAAAGATTACAAGATGGAGCTTTGTAAGCCAGCTAAGACTCCAATGAGTCAGGAGTTTAGCAACACTGATGTACAAAGCCCTGAGTTTGATAAGGTGATTTATCAATCTTTAATTGGTAGTTTGAGTTATATTAGTAATTGGTCTAGACCAGATATATCGTACTGCGTGAATCAGTTGGCTAGATTCAATTCTGCACCATGTGAAAGACACTGGAATGCAGCTAAGAGGATATTAAGATATCTTAAAAAGACAATGAATTATTCATTGTATTTAGAACCAAAGGGTGATTTAATTCTGAGTGCTTATGCAGATGCTAGCTTTGCATCAGAAAGAGACACTAGAAAGTCGACTTCAGGAACAGCCATAATGCTGGGTAAAACATTAATAGGCTGGAAGTCAATAAGACAACAGCATATAAGTTTGTCTACTATGGAGGCAGAATTCTCCTGTTTATCATTGTTATGTACAGAATTAATAATGTATAAACAAATGTTAATTGATATAGGTATAACAGTAGATTATCCTATAATTATACATGAAGATAATCAGGCAGCAATTCAAATGGCCACAAATATTGGAGTAAAAACAAGGAGCAAGCATACAGATCTAAGATACCTAAACGTGAGACAATCTGTAAGAAGTAAGATGATTCAGCTAGAGTACTGTATGTCGGAGGACAATTTAGCTGATAATTTTACTAAAGCCCAAGGTGCCAGTAAGCACCAGGAGAGTTGTGAAAAATATGGGATTAGATTGTAAAGGTATTATATATTTATTTCACCCAAAAGGGGAGTATGTTAGGTATAACATTGATACCAAATATGGTTTGGGTGAATAAATATATAAAACTTAGATATCATGGTTTAAGTGCTTATCACTTTAAGCACAATGCAGCAGGCAATTAGCCGATTAAGGGTGCGGTTAGAAGTTACAATATAAGGAAGCATTAGAAGCTGGAAAACTTGCTGTAACTGTAACTGTGTGCTGCTGCGACTTACTGTGTCTTACTGTGACTAACTGTGATTACTGACTGTTAGTGCCTGTGACTGAACTGTTTTTGTTTGCTACTGTTTGCTGAATATCCAGCGTTTGTTTCTCTGGAGAGTGAAACCGGAGGAGGAGAAGATATCTTTATCGGCTGATAAAGATATTGCAAGGACTCTTAACTTGGACTATACTAGTGAGTCTTACTGGATGGAAATACTGTGAATGACTTAATGGACTGAATGACAATGCTTAAACTCTAACTGGATTAAAAACTATTTAAACTACAAACAGTGTTTGTGTTCAGTGTGTGTATACTCTGGGGCCCTTCCTGGCTTGACTACTGCTGCAATACTATGCTAGGGGTTAATCCTCAAACCCTAACAAGACTCCTGGCATATACCATACCCCAGGAGCAGGCTAGGTTTCTTCAAAGGCCATGGTCCTCCCCCATGGATTCTGATTATCTAATTTGTCTGTTTTAACAAATAATGTGATTTTAGCTGCTCCATTTGTGAACTATATAATCACTGAGTTGGAAGGGATCTCGAGGATCACTGAGTCCAACTGTTGCTTGGTGCAAGATCTACAGCAGCCAAAAAAGCCAATGCAATCCTAAGCTGCATTAACAGAGGGATACAATCAAGATCAAGGGAGGTACTAATTCCACTCTATAAAGCCTTAGTAAGACCACACCAAGAATAATGCTTTCAGTTTTGGTCACCACACTAGAAAAAAAAGATGTTGAGTCTCTAGAAAAAGTGCAGAGAAGAGCAACCAGGATGATGAGGGGACTGGAGGTTAAAACATACGATGAATGGTTGCAGGAACTAGGCTTGGCTAGTCTAGTAAAGAGAAAGACCAGGGGAGACATGAGAACAGTCTTCCAATATTTGAGGGGCTGCCACAGAGAGGAGGAAGGGGATCAAGCTATTTTCCAAAGCACCTGAAGGCCAGACAAGGAATAACGGATGGAAACTGATCCAGGAGAGATTCAACCTGGAAATTAGGAGACATTTTCTGACTGTGAGAACAATCAACCAATGGAACAGAAGTTGCCTTCAGAAGTTGTGGGAGCTTCATCACTGGAGGCTTTCAAGAAGAGACTGGACTGCCATCGGTCAGAAATGAGGACACAGATAAACCTCCAAGTGGCCTCAACGACCCTCTAAAAGGATGCAGATGACCAGCTGTCTGCAAGGAATATAAATCCTTCCATTTCCCACCATCTTGTCAGAGCTGAAGAAGCTTCTTGAAGGAGAAATGAAACGTCGTCAAAAGGGGGGGGGAAAAACAAGGAAGTCCAATTGCCTCCTGAAAAAGCACCTTTGGGACAACCGTGACCTTGGATGGCTCAGAATCTACAATCAGATCGAAAGTTGCCCATTTCCACATGCAGAAACTGTAATGAATGAAGGCGAACATATGTGTCCCAGGATAAGGTTGCAATATCCAATCTGGATTGCAGATAACCAGAACTTTACTCTTCTGAACTTTTAGACTCATGCTGGAAGTCATCCTCAAGGAACTCTACTAGAATATATGCTTTCGGCTATTCTGTGCATCATATTTATATAGTACTTTCCTACTGATTGATTGGTTAGTTGATGGCTGGGGATTAGCTGCCAGGCCTTTGGTTCTAAGTAAGTATCTGGTGGTAAATCAGCCCTCCTGTTGACTGACAAGGGGCCTCTTTCCCAGGCTTCAATCATTTCCCTGGCTGTTTTTGTGCCTGCTCGACCAACAATCTTAGTAGCTGCAAAATTGAATGTACATTGAATGTCCCTGTTCATTGCAATGTGTTCTCACCCAAACTTGGTTCCAAGAGAGTAAACACAAGACAAAAGTACCAGCGCAACCTTTTACTGTTTCATTTACGAATCCCGTTTCTTCACAGATAAAAGGCTGCTTCCAGCTTATTAGCTCTGATAAGGAAGAGCCTGGCCAAGTTTTTGCAAGGCTGCCACGAACACTAGATAAAGTCACTAAGCAATAATTCAAACACAAAGAGTCTCCAAATACCAACTTAGATATTCCACCAGGCTCGAGTGTAAAACTGCTTTGCTTCCTGCAAAGAACTCCGATTTCTCAGCTGACTTTTATCTCTTGAGGGAGGGGCCATTACCTTGCAGCCTTACTCCCAAAGTCGCCTGTGCTGCTGCAGCTGCTCTTTGAGCAGTCCTGTGCGTGCGCACACTGGGCACAGGCTCCTCGGGGCCCTCTTCCTCATTGCTGCCAGCCTCCACAATCTTCGAAGGCAGCCTTCCACTCCCTGATGGTCCTGGCCCCATCCCTGCATCACACGCAGGCCCCTCATCAGAGTCCACACTCTCTGAGACCTCGGCCTTCCACACCGGCTGTCGGCGAACCACAACACCATGTGAGGCTGCCAATGAGTTCAGGCCTTCTCTGACCACTTGCTTGTGTTCTTGCAATCTGTCTATCCAATGGAATGTTTAGTTTAAAGAAAATAAGGCAAAGGGGAGACATGATGGCAAATGCTTGAAGGGATGTCACAGGACAGCAGAGGCTGTGGGTTTGTTTGCAGTAGTGCCCAAGGGTGAGACAAGAACCCACAAGTGAAAACTCTGCAGAGAGAGAGAGAGATCTGACTTAGAAATGAGAAATGTTCTGAACATCGGATCTCTCATGCATTGGACTAAGCGGCCTCCTGGAGACATGGTGGCTCTGTCAGTGGAGGCTTTCAAGCCAGGTCTAGGATGGTCTGAGGATTCTTGCTATGGGCAGGAGGTCGACTAGAACAGGGATCTCCAACTTTGGCTACTTTAAGACTTGTGGATTTCAACTCCCAGCGTTCGGGCTGAGGAATTCTGGGGGTTGAAGTCCATAAGTCTTAAAGTGGCCAAGGTTGGAGACTCCTGGACTAGAAGATCAACATATAATTGCCTCCTTCCAACCTATGATTTTATGGAGTGGATGGAAGCCACTTTGTTAGAAGACAGTTACTAGAAAAGCTCGCTTGCTCCAGCAGGAGACCCTATGTTATTCCAGACAAGTGGCTGTCCAGTCTCTTCTTAAAAACCTCCAGTGATGGAACATCTACAACTTCTGAAGGCAAGGCCTTCCTTTGGTTGATTGTTCTGACATGGAATTTCTCTTCCATTCTAGGTTGCTTCTCTCTTCGATTAGTTTCCATTCGCCTTGCCTTTGGGTGCTTAATTTGAACTATTTTTACATAACAGGAGTGTCAACTCAGGAAGCTTGGTGGTCACTTGCATCTTCGTGAAACTCATTGTGAGATGCAAGCAGATTCACTGAAACGGAGCAGGGGGGAATAGTTGGCGGTTTGAGAGGAAGTGAGAAGTGGGTTTTCTGTGTAACCAAGAACATCAATGGTGAGGAAAGAGATTTAACTACACAGACCTGGTGTTTTTCCTTTTTTCTTGGTTTAGAGACAGTGATTGCCTTTTCATCTTGTTTAACCTAGAAACAGTGGTTGGAAAAAATCGATTTTTATTAAACAATGCACTGAGGATGTACAGTATAATCAAATGAACATTGATAGTCTTTTTTTTTCTATATAAGTGTATGTAGTCCTCAACTTATAAACAGTTGGGATCAGAACTCCGATTGTTAAGCAATGCAGTCCCACCCAATTTTACAACCTTATATATGCAGTATATCTGTGTGTGTGTTTCTGTGTGTTTCTGTGTGTGTGTTTAATAAATTAATCTTATTTAAGATACTGCATTCACTTTTGGTCAGCATAATATAAAAAGATTTTGAGACTCTGGAAAGAATGCAGAAAAGAGCAACAAAGATGATTAAAAGGGGCTGGAGCCTTGCAGGAATTGGGTATGTCTAATCCAGTGAAAAGTAAACCTAGGGGAGACAGGATAGCAGTCTTCCAATATCCACCCTGGGCTTTGTCCCTTCCTGGGACCATGGGGTGGGGGTCCTGTTAATTTCTTGTTTTTCTTCATTAGAGGCAATCCAGTCTGTCCCACTGACTTCCCAGAAACTGGGGAGGAGTCACCTAGAGTGGGTGGGGCTAGGCTAGTAAGCCTTTTGCACAGTCCTAATCAATAAGGAAGAGTTCTACCCCATCCCATCCTGACCTGTCTTGCCTACAAGGAAAAGTGGCGTTCAGGTAAACAACGCCCAATTTCAGGACACGACGAACCATTGTAAATTCATGCTGGTTCTTTGGGAGCTCAAGGCACAGCAACGGTCTTAAGCAGGGATCACCAAACTTGGCAACTTTAAGACTTTGTGGACTTCAACTCTCAGAATTCTCCAACCAGCTAAGTCCAGTTACCTTTTTAAAAAGCACCTTTGAGACATCACACCTGCATTGTCCACTCAGCTTGGAAGGAGCGTCCCATGCATGGAAGACTTGTGCCCCAAGAGTGTCAAGTCATCCAAGGCAGGTTGACAGGGGCAAGCCCAATCCAATAGAAATTAAGTGCTTTGCTATGAAGAAAAATGGTTGGACCGACCTCTTGGCTCTTGTCTGAATGGACATCGGACGATATACCTCTGTGAAATCTTTTCCCAACTCTCTTGAAGTTGAGAAGTATCTTGCGTGAACCTGGCTACTACATTAGTTGCATAAATAAATATATACCTAAAACCATGTTAAAACATTTTAGCCACACCTTTCTACTGGAGGGGCTAATCATTTCTTGCCCTACCCTAGGAAAATTTAAACTCTGGTTCTGCCAGCCTCTTGAGGATTTAGAACAGAGGTCTCCAAACTTGACCGCTTTAAGACTGGTGGACTTCAACTCCTATGCTGGCTGGAGAATTCTGGGAGTTGAAGTCCACCAGTCTTAAAGTGGCCAAGTTTGGGGACACCTGGTCTTAAGAGTGAAGACCAGTTGTAAACCACATTTTTTTCAGCACCATTATAACTTCAAATAGTGTTTCAACAAATGGCTGTAACTTGTGAGGACCACTTGTGTGTGTGTGTTTATGATATAAAAAAAAAATCTGCTAACTCCAAGTTATGGCTTCATTTTTCCTTTCCTCCATTGTAATCCATTTATATGTAGGGTAAAAATATATGGTTGTGTTGTTGCTGAAATTTTGACTTCTACAGTAGAAGACGGGAGGTTGCGAGTAGCCAGCAGGAGTTTGTCTGGACCAGATGGAGCCCGTTTGCAATATTTCGGGTGTTCTCTGAGAAGTTTAAAACAATTTGGCCATGGAGTGACATTCACTTCTTCCCATCATGCCGGAACTTAATTTGCGTAAATTGTGAATCACAGGATGAAGCATTGTTTTAACGAGTGAATAAATAGCAAAAGTATTAAATGTTTTACATTCTCTTGTGTCCTGGGTATAAAGGCCAATGAACTCGGTGTCCATAAACTTCACTTCTAACTTTTTATATGTCCTCCTAAATTAATGTAGGACTCAGCTTGCTTTTTACCAATTTTAATCTCAAAGAAACTACATTTTGCGTGTTTAAAAAAGCAGCCACGTGGGGGTTGAAATACAGAATTTACTAGCATCCTGTTTAGGTCTAGATTCACCAGTCGTGCATGAACTGAAGGCTAAAACACATGAAGAATGGTTGCAGGAATTGGGTATATCTAGTTTGATGAAAAGAAGAACTAAGGGGGTGACATGGTAGCAGTGTTCCAATATCTAAGAGGTTGCCGCAATGAAGAAGGAGTCAATTTATTCTCCAAAACATCTGAAGGTAGAACAAGAAGCCATGGGTGGAAACTAATCAAGGAGAGAAGCAACTTAGAATTAAGGAGAAATTTCCTCATAGTCAAGACAATTAATCAGTGGAACTCCTTGCCTCCAGAAGATGTAAATGCTCCAATATTGGAGCTTTTTAAAAAGAGATTGGATAACCATTTGTCTGAAGTGGTGTAGGGTTTCCTGCCTAGGCAGGGGGTTGGACTAGAAGACCTCCAAGGTCCATTCCAACTCTTCTGTTATTCTGCCACTGCATTTGGCCAAATGGTCTGCATTCATCTGGTGTAGTGGAAACATCGGTTCCCAATTACTTGGGGAAAATGTTGATCTCCACAAAAGAGGCCTCTGTGCGTATATGAGGCAGAGTGAGTCACAAGTGGAAGCCAGCTTTCCTGAGATCCTCCAGCCTGTTCCGAATTACACGCATGATCCTCCTCTGTTTGTCCCAGTAGTTAAGCCAGAGTATGAAATGGGGAAGATCAGGGTTGTGAATGAAAATGCAATTTTAAAAAGAGGAGTGAACATACCGCTTTCCAGCCCTCTCTAAGTGGTTTACTGAATCAGCATTTTGTCCCCAATAATCTGGGTCCTCGTTTTACTTACCTCAGAAGGGTCAACCTTGAGCCAGTCAGGTTGAACTCTTGGCAGTGGGCAGTCAGCCTGCAATACTGCATTCTAACCAGAGGTGGTGTTCAGCTGGTTCTGACCAGTTCTGGAGAACCAGTAGTGGAAATTTTGAGTAGTTCAGAGAACCGGCCAATGCCACCTCTGCCTGACCCCGCCAACCCCATCTCTTCTCTGCCTCCCATTGTGTCCCAGCTGATTGGCTGGGTCTTCTTTTGTTGCCCTGCACAGGAGAACGGAGCTGGAAAGCAGGTTAGTGGGGTGGGGAGGGAAGGGGGATTTTGCAGTATCCTTTCCCCTGCCACGCCCACCAAGCCACTCCCACAGAACCAGTAGTAAAAAAAATTTAATCCCACCATTGATTCTAACCACTGCGCATCATGCATGGATGGAGCGATGGAAAGGCAGTAGACTTATCTATCGCTTCACAGTGCTTTATAGCCCACCCTAAACGGTTTACAGAGTCAGCCCCCAACAATCCGGGTCCTCACTTTTCTGATCTTGGACAGATGGGAGGCTGAGTCAACCTTGAGCCAGCCATGATCAAACTCCAGACTGTGGACAGAGTTTTCCTACAATGCTGCATTCTCGCCACTCTTCCATCGTGGCTCTTTTGAGCGTTTAAACTTGTGCTGGAGCCCATCTTCTTGGAGTTTCTCTGTCTCCAGAATGTTTGCAATTTACACATTCTGACGAGAGAGAAGTTCCCTGAGGATCAGGTCCGCCACGAGTGAGAAGGCTTGGAAAGACTAAACTTCTGGTCCCAATGACCAACCCAGATTGGATCCTGCAAAGGAAGGATCTGATTTTGTTATTGAATGGAAGCGCGCTGGGCCCTTTTCTCCAACACAGCTAAGGGTCCCACACTGCACATCCTTTGTGACGATTTGTTGACTGAGAGTGCTGAAAATAAGTTTGCTTTTAGAAATTTTACGACAATCCTAGGGGGAAAAAAGGGTATTTGTGCAAATCCTCTGTTTTTCTGCATTGTGCAAGAGAAGGGTCTTGTTAAGAGCTCAAAAACTTTTCCATCTTTGGGGCTGGGCTTTTTATCTCTGGTTGGGTGGTGAGTCATAATCAAGGAAGCTGGAGATATAAAACTCACTCATTTCTCTTTTTTGCTGTGCTTTTCACCTTTGGCTTGGCTCTCTCGCCTCACAATGTCTGATTTCAAGAGGCAAAAATCCTCCGTCCTTTCCTGCTGGAAATTCCTCATTGTTTCTTGGCTAAGTGGGGAGTAAGTTTTGGGGTCATCAGGTGCATCTGTAGAAAGTGTATGATGAGGTGTGTGGTCTCTGGACCGGAAATTATTCATCCCACACTCCCTTCATGGTGAACACGGGAGGCTGGAGAAATGCAAACAGAACTGGTTTAGTGCTCTGATAAAGTGCTTTTATGGAGGAAATGGGGAAAAAGATGTGTTTTGCTGTTTTACTGGGGAGTTTAGCCTTGCTTTCCTCCTTCCTTGGTGCTTTTCTATACTTTTGGAGAGAAAAAAAGTGGCAAGTAGAAAATCTCTAGGGAGAAAAATTGGTGGAAAAGTTGTGGACCTCATCCTGATTTCAGTTGTAACTCTGCTCACCTACGCCTCTGGAATTTTATTAAAGTTTATTATAAGATTAAAAAATAGAAAAAGAGACAAAAGTTGGAAAACTAAGAGAAAAAAGAAGGAAAGGCGCAAAGAGAAGAAAAGGAGAGAAAGAAAGGAAAGAAAGAAAGAAAGGAGTTCTAACTTTTACCATGCAATGCAATACAATACAAAGAATTACAGCTTCAACTTTTTGCTTCACATTTCTAATATTTCAAGCCATTTCTATAATAGCAAAGTCATTCTAATCCTCAAAACCTAAAATCAGTTTCATTTTTTTCAATTTCAAATAAAAGTTCAGAAATAGTTTCCAAATGGAAATAAAACTAGATAGGTTCTTCTCTTTAATTAAAACAGTTGTGCCATCCCTGCCAATCCCATCACTTTTGCCATCCATTCTTCCATTGCGAGACCGATGCCCTGGTTTGGTGTTGCAGTACATGAGTGACAGAATAACAGAATAGGAAGGGACTTTGGAGGTCTTCTAGTCCAACCCCCTGCAGAAGCAGGATATCCTATACCAGCGGTGCCCAACCTTTCCAGCTTGGTGGACTGGCAGAGGCTGCAGTGGGGTTGGGCAGAGGGGGAGAGGGAATGGTTTTGCGTGTGCATGCTGCTTTCAGAAATGCAGCTTCATGCACGTGCGTGCTTACCCACCACTTCTGCGGCCCAGTTCCAAACAGGCTATAGCCTAGAACTGGGCCACGAACCAGGGGTGTCTGTTAGGGGTTTGGGAATTAACCCCTAGAAGAGTATTGCAGCAGTAGTCAAGCCAGGAAGCCAAAGGAGAGCGGAAGGGCCCCAGAGTATACACACACTGAACACAAACACTGTTTGTAGTTTAAATAGTTTTTAATCCAGTTAGAGTTTAAGCATTGTCATTCAGTCCATTAAGTCATTCACAGTATTTCCATCCAGTAAGACTCACTAGTATAGTCCAAGTTAAGAGTCCTTGCAATATCTTTATCAGCCGATAAAGATATCTTCTCCTCCTCCGGTTTCACTCTCCAGAGAAACAAACGCTGGATATTCAGCAAACAGTAGCAAACAAGAACAGTTCAGTCACAGGCACTCACAGTCAGTAATCACAGTTAGTCGCAGCAGCACACAGTTACAGCCAGTAAACTTTCCAGCTTCTAATGCTTCCTTATATTGTAACTTCTAACCGCACCCTTAATCGGCTAATTGCCTGCTGCATTGTGCTTAAAGTGATAAGCACTTAAACCATGATATCTAAGTTTTATATATTTATTCACCCAAACCATATTTGGTATCAATGTTATACCTAACATACTCCCCTTTTGGGTGAAATAAATATATAATACCTTTACAATCTAATCCCATATTTTTCACAACTCTCCTGGTGCTTACTGGCACCTTGGGCTTTAGTAAAATTATCAGCTAAATTGTCCTCCGACATACAGTACTCTAGCTGAATCATCTTACTTCTTACAGATTGTCTCACGTTTAGATATCTTAGATCTGTATGCTTGCTCCTTGTTTTTACTCCAATATTTGTGGCCATTTGAATTGCTGCCTGATTATCTTCATGTATAATTATAGGATAATCTACAGTTATACCTATATCAATTAACATTTGTTTATACATTATTAATTCTGTACATAACAATGATAAACAGGAGAATTCTGCCTCCATAGTAGACAAACTTATATGCTGTTGTCTTATTGACTTCCAGCCTATTAATGTTTTACCCAGCATTATGGCTGTTCCTGAAGTCGACTTTCTAGTGTCTCTTTCTGATGCAAAGCTAGCATCTGCATAAGCACTCAAAATTAAATCACCCTTTGGTTCTAAATACAATGAATAATTCATTGTCTTTTTAAGATATCTTAATATCCTCTTAGCTGCATTCCAGTGTCTTTCACATGGTGCAGAATTGAATCTAGCCAACTGATTCACACAGTACGATATATCTGGTCTAGACCAATTACTAATATAACTCAAACTACCAATTAAAGATTGATAAATCACCTTATCAAACTCCGGGCTTTGTTCATCAGTGTTGCTAAACTCCTGACTCATTGGAGTCTTAGCTGGCTTACAAAGCTCCATCTTGTAATCTTTAGCAATTTGCTTATCTTATCTTCCTGAGATATCTTAAAACCTTTCCGTGTTTTATTTATATTCAAACCAAGATACTTCTTTATCTCCCCTAATTGCTTGATCTTTATTCTCTTTCCTAATGATGTTATTATTTTATTTGCTTCATCATTAGTTTCAGTTATCAAAGCAATATCATCTGTGAATAGTAATAATAATGATACTTTCCCATTTGTCTCCCTCTTAAACAGACATGGATCGGCTAAACCAGCTTTAAATCCTATATTGTCTAGTTCCTTTACAATATACTGGTTCCATTCATAGCCTGATTGTTCAAGACCATAGAGGCTTTTCTTTAACAACCAACAATCATTATTATCCTTATTTTCACTTTTAATACCAACAGGTCTTTTCATATAAATAATATGTTTTAATGGGGCGTGCAAGTAAGCAGTTTCCACATCTAGATGGTTAACTATATAGTTTTTACTAGCTGCCCACACTAAAGCTGCCCTCAAGGTTGCTGCCTTAAGACTAGGTGCAAACACCTCATCATAGTCATTAGCATTCTGCCTAAAACCTTGGGCTACTAACCTTGCCTTATGGATTAAATTACCATCCTTATCTGTTTTTTACCTTAAATATCCATTTGCAGCCAATGGATTTCTTTCCTACAGGTAATTTGGCATTCTCATACACCTTCATATCACTTAATGAATTCAGTTCCTTATTCATTGCTGCATACCATTTTTCTTTTTCCTTAGTAGGATACTTTTTAATTTCTTCAACAGAATTAGGAACTTGATTAATCTGGCACACTGTGTTAGCCTGGTACCTATCAGGCGGTCTAGATATACGTGTAGTTCTTCTGGGAATTACAGGGCTTACAGGAGGACTTTGTTGAACTACTACCTGTTCATCTTCCTCATCCTGTTCAGCTATTGAATCTGTTTCTTCCTTTATGGGCACTATTTCATCCTGTATTTGTCTCTTTACTTTATTTTTAAAGTTACAGGGATAACTAATGGGATTTCTATAGGATTCAATAATTACATCTTTATTGGCATCCTGTTCTAATTTCTCCCATCCTTCATGTTCTAGAAATTGGGCACTAGCACTACATAACACTTTAGATGTGCCTTTCTCCCAAAATCTATATGCCCTATGGTTTGCCTGATAACCAACAAAGAAAAATCTTTTAGCTCTATGTTGCCCTTTTTTTCTGATTTGTGCAGGAATATGCACCCATGCTGGTGCACCAAATGTGTGCAGGTAACTTAGATCAGGTTTCCTGCCATGCCATCTGGTGAATGGAATTTCACCTGTTGTTGTATTAACAACGTTGTTCAATATGTTATTAGCACACATTGTAGCCTCCCCACAAAGAATCAGGTAACCCAGAATCATTTAACATTGTTCTAACCATCGCCTGTAGTGTTTGGCCTCTTCTTTCAATAAAAGCGTTATGTTCTGGCCTGTATGGAGCAGACTTCTTATGCTCTATTCCAGCTACCTTAAGTCTGTTCTGGAATTTGTTATTAACAAATTCCGTGCCATTATCTGTCACCAGGGTTATCAATTGACGTTTAGACTTTCTTTCAGCAAACCTAAGCCAATTGAAAAAATGTTGATATGTTTCAGTTTTGCTTTTCATTAAATAGCAAAACCCATATCTAGAATAATGGTCCATAATGCTCAGTATATATCTAGCACCCCCATACTGGGTTTCTTTGGACCTATTATGTCTGCAAATACTACTTCTAAAGGTTCTTTTGTTTTGAAACCATTTAGCCTATTTGCAGGCAATACTTTGCTCTTATCTTCACAGCAAACATTACAACGTAAATATTTATCACAAGGTTTTAACCTTATTCCTTCAGATAACTCAACTGTACGTTTTAGCATTTTAAAATTTACATGCCCCAAACGCCTATGCAATAAATGGATACATTCTTCATGAGGCTTTATATTATTAAATACAGTTTGAGCCTCCCCTTTCTTACTATTATCTAAGACATATAATGTTCCATTTAAAGCTGCAGTTACCTTTTTGTTATCTTTTTCAATTATGCAATTATTATCTTTAAAAGTAATTACATAACCTAATTTATCTAATACCCTTACTGAAAGCAAATTAAACTTTAGTTGCGGTACATACAACATTTTTATATCCTGGTTTATGCACGGACAATGTGCAAAACCTTCACCTTTAGCTTTAAGGTTCCAGCCGTTTGCAAGTGATATATGTTGAGAGCTTGTAGACATTTTTATAAATTTTGTCTTATCTCTTGTGATGCAGTGGGATGCGCCACTGTCAACCACCCATAAATTATTCTTCACATCAGAGTTGCTAAACGTGGCTAGTTCAAATGCTTTCTTTGGCTTTTTTTACATTCTGGCCTTTTCTCTTTTTACAGAATCTTGCCAAATGTCCTCTGCCTCCACAATTAAAACATTTTTTAATTGTGTATGCCGTCGAAGATAAATTCTCTTCTTCCGGGTGCTTTACTTCGCTTTGCTGGTTTCTTTCAAACTTTGAAGATAATTTCTCTTCTTTCTTATCTTCTCTCAGCTCGTCACGCTCACGCCTTCTTCTGGCTTCTTCTAGTAGCCTGCCTGTTATGTCGGTTAATGAGAGGCTTTCTTTTGGCAATACCTCTAACGAAGTCACATAGTCATCATAGCTTTGATCTAATGAAGATAATATTATGTAGACTTGTTGCAGTTCATTAAATATAAGCTCTTTTTCTTGCAAATCTTGAAAAATGCTCTTCATACAGTTTAAATGAACTAACATATCTCCATTCCTCTGAAGATGCGTTCGAAAAAGCTTCCGTGTAAGATTTATATGTGCTCCTACACTGTCCCGAACATAAATCTTCCTGAGGTTCTCCCAGCAGTTTGCAGCATTTTCTTCTCCACGAATATGGACAAGCTGCTGATCACAGAGAGTCAGTCCTATGATGCATAAAGCCTGCTCATTCTTCAGTTTAAAGTCTTGTAACTTTTCGTTATCATCATCATTAGCAGGATCCCATCTACTCACATCTGGTGGGTTTGCTATAATGTCCCACAAACCTTCTCTGCGTAGAAGTAAACTACATTTCATTGACCATGAAACATAGTTTGTTCCATCCAGCCTGGATATCATGGACAGTTGTGACAAATTTACTTGTGCCATTACTCTTCAGATATTTTGACTATTTTAAACTAATTAAAACAGTTTGTTTTTACAGTAATGTGCAACTCACACCAACTCTCTCTGCTATATCCTGGTTAGTTAGACTATGCTGCTGGGCCCATAACCAATGTTAGGGGTTTGGGAATTAACCCCTAGAAGAGTATTGCAGCAGTAGTCAAGCCAGGAAGCCAAAGGAGAGCGGAAGGGCCCCAGAGTATACACACACTGAACACAAACACTGTTTGTAGTTTAAATAGTTTTTAATCCAGTTAGAGTTTAAGCATTGTCATTCAGTCCATTAAGTCATTCACAGTATTTCCATCCAGTAAGACTCACTAGTATAGTCCAAGTTAAGAGTCCTTGCAATATCTTTATCAGCCGATAAAGATATCTTCTCCTCCTCCGGTTTCACTCTCCAGAGAAACAAACGCTGGATATTCAGCAAACAGTAGCAAACAAGAACAGTTCAGTCACAGGCACTCACAGTCAGTAATCACAGTTAGTCGCAGCAGCACACAGTTACAGCCAGTAAACTTTCCAGCTTCTAATGCTTCCTTATATTGTAACTTCTAACCGCACCCTTAATCGGCTAATTGCCTGCTGCATTGTGCTTAAAGTGATAAGCACTTAAACCATGATATCTAAGTTTTATATATTTATTCACCCAAACCATATTTGGTATCAATGTTATACCTAACAGTGTCTGTGACCTCTGCCCTATCCCATTCCAGACAAATGGCTGTCTAGTCTCTTCTTAAAAGCCTCCAGTGACAGAGCACCCACCACTTCTGCAGGCAAGCAGTTCCACTGGTTAATTGTTACAGATAGATACAGATGCAGATTAACAGAGTTGGAAGGGTCCCTTTGGGCCATCTAGTCCAACCCCCTGCACAAACAGACTCTACACCATTTCTGACAGAGGGCTGTCCAGTCTCTTCTTGAAAGCTTCCAGTGATGAAGCTCCCACAACTTCCGAAGGCAACTTCTGTTCCTTGGGGTGATTGTTCTCACGGTCAGAAAATGCCTCCTTGTTCGGTTTCCATCCATTATTCCTAAAGCCTAGAGGTGCTTTATAAAATAACTTGACCCCCCCCCCTCCTGTCTGGGGATCCCCTCAAATATTGGAAGACTGCTATGATGTCTCCCCTGGTCCTTCTCTTCACTAGACTAGCCAGGCCCAGTTCTTCATAAGTTTTACCCTCCAGTCCCCTCATCATCCTGGGTACTCTTCTCTGCACAATTTCTAGTCTTTTTTTATAGTGTGGTGACCAAAACTGGATGCAGTACTCAAGGTGTGGTCTTACTAAGGCTTTATGGAATGGTATTAATACCTCCCTTGATCTTGACTGTATCCCTTTGTTAAGGCAATTTAGAATTGCATTGGCTTTTTGGGCTGCCACTGCACACTGTTCGCTCGTATTTAACTGGTTGTCCACTAAGATTCCAAGATCCCTCTCACAGCTACTGCTATTAAGTCTGGTTTATCCCAGTTTATTTGTATAGTTTTGGTTTTTCTTGCCTAAGAGTAAGACTTTACTTTTCTCTACATTGAATTTCATTTTATTAAATAAGATTGTTCCCATTGTCGGGAAATTTCTCCTTAGTTCAACGTTGCTTCTCTCCTGGATTAGTTACCCCAGTTCCTTCTTTGCTCAGTGGTGATTGGGGAATAAAACTCCACATCAAATAGAAGGTTTTTTTTTTTGAGAAGACAGGGATTCCTACGTCCTGCTAAAGAACAGCAAACAGGAATCCAGACCAAAGGTTCGATCTAAAAAGAAAACAAGGCCATCACAAACTCTGTTGGAAGATCTTGGATCTGATCCCTCCACAGGCAAGCGTAGTTCTTGACGTTTATGGAGCTTTGTTTGATTGCTTTTTTTTACGATGTTTCCTCTTTGTTGAATTGTTTTCAAGAAACTTGTTTTGATCGTTATGGTAACTCCGGGTCTGCAGACTATGCAGCCAAACAAATCCATGGGCCGTTTTCAAACTGGAGTGGAGTCCCCAAGGAAGCGATCTTGCAAACAATAGTTTTGCCTGTGTTTATAAACATTCTGGAGTAAATGGAGGGCAGGAGGAAGCCAAGTGTGCCGATGATTCCAAATCGTTGCATCTGTAGTAAAACAAAAAACAGATTGGGAAGAGCTCTGAGAGAATCTCTCCAAACCAAAACCAACAGATCTCAAGATGACAGAATAAGAGAATAACAGCATTGAAAGGAACCTTGGAGGTCTTCTAGTCCAACCCCTGCTCAAGCAGAAGACCTTATACCCGTGATGGTGGCATGCAGAGCCATTTGTTCTGGCAAGCAAGCTGCAGGCAAGCTTCCTTCCTTCCTTCCTTCCTTCCTTCCTTCCTTCCTTCCTTCCTTCCTTCCTTCCTTCCACCCACCTTATTGATCCAGCCCATGCTTCCTGAGGAGCCGCCCACTATAAGCACGCACTTGCTGACCGGGAAGGCTGGTTTCCCCAGATCTCTCCTTCTCTAGACACAACATGTGGAGAGGAGGTGCATTGAGACATTGGGGTGGTTTGTTTTTAGCTTTCTGGGAGGAACATCCTCTTTTGCCACAGGAAGCAGCATTGCTGACACTGGACCACAATGCTCTCCTCCATCCCTTCCCGAGCAGGGAAACAGGAGTTGCCAGTCAACTACCAGCATGGGCAACTGTGCCAGTTGGCATCCCTTTCGCCCAAAGGCAGAGTCGGTCAGCCAGAGAGACGGCTTAAGTGGTAGTAAGTAAATGGCGAAGTAGGGGGTGGGGCTGCTGGGTTTTGTTGTAGTTGGCACCGGCTTCCAGAGTCTGTGGTGGATGCTTTCAGGCCAGGCTGGCACTTGGCATTAGCAGTTCTGATGCCAACCAAGAACATCCTTCCTGCTCCAGCCCTGTTTGTGCGTCTTGTCCTCTACCGAAGTTTCCAGGCTAGCAAACTTCTCAGACTTTTGTGCACAACACACTGCACTGGAGTTGTGTCACATTCTGAAGTTAGGGAGATTTTGATCGCAAGTATTAACACAAATCTGGCAGAAAAATCACGGTTGTTAACAGCGTAAACATGATGGTGAACACAAGTCCAAAGATACATATTTTGGCAATTTATGAAGAAGTTTGGCTTTTTTTTTAGGTTGGCTTAGAGAGTCATCCTGCACAGATATAGAAAAATCAAAACTGCAGTTATTAACAAGGGTATTCAAGAGACATGGTCTTTGCTGATTTTTTTTAAAAACGGGTCTTTATTATATTATAAAAAGCCCAGATTTAATAATTTGTTAAAGGACTGAGATAGTTGTATATTAATATTGTGATTTTTTTTTGTTAAGTTTTATTTTACTTTTATCACTATTGTGTGTCCTTTTTGTCTGTTTGCATCTTCCTGCCGAATTGTTTTAGTTTTGCTTGATAAATTTACAAATCAAAAAGTATAAAAAGGCCCTGTGCTGTAGCTTTGGGGATGGGGTGGAAATACCCACCCCAAAATAAACCTCAGGTAACTTTGCAGTAGGTTTGGTTGTGGTTAGGTTCTTCCTTGAGAATAAGATCATAGAAGATAATAAAATCTTAGTCTTGCAAGTAATCTTTCTGTTTCTCCCACCCACCTTCCCCCAGTGCATTTCTAACGATCTGGTAGATCCAGTAAATACAGAGATCCTGTAAATGAGTAGTTGACTTGTTTTGGATTAACAGCTTCTGAAATTATTTCAAGAATGCCTTTTAATAGTGGCAGCTATTTAAATATTTATCTTTATCTATACATATAAAAGCAAAATACCACTTACGCATCATCACAAAATCTCCAGAACCATAAAGCCTACAAATTTAAAATTTGGCATGTATCTTCCTCTTGGCTTCTAGGTGCTAACTAAGAAAGGGTTTTTTGAAACGACCATCAGAGCTATTAGTATTTCCTATATTATTATTATTATTATTATTATTATTATTATTATTATTATTATTATTATTATTATTATTATTATTATTATTAACATCCTCTGATGCTAAGGAGTCCTACTCCCCTTCCCCACCTGGAAAGAAATCTGCTCCAAATGCAAAACACAAGCAGAGGAGAGGAATTTCAGTTTCAGTTTTCACAGCACCAAGCAGCTTTAATACAGAACAGTTGAGCTAAGCCACGCCCAGGTTCCTTGCTGTCTCCTCCTTGCTCACACAGCAAATACTGTTTCAGTTTCCAAACAGCCCTCAACTCTCTCACACCCTGACAGGACGCTAGATGAATACCGATGGATGCTGGTAGGCAGAGGCAGAATTCCCCCCCACCCTTCTTTTCCTCCCAAAAAACTAAGCCCGACCAAATAGTTTCGTAGTGAAGCACGGGTATCCAGCTCGTTATTTGCTATCTTTAATCTTAATTTTTGATGGTTTGACCACAATGTTTAATGGCAAAAACGAAGAGCTTCTAGCTAAGTCTTGTCTCCCAACGGCGTCTTTTCTCTCCAACTCCAGGTCGCTGGATGGCCGGCTACAAGTCTCCCATCGAAAGGGTCTCCCGCACGTCATCTATTGCCGGCTGTGGCGGTGGCCAGACCTTCACAGCCACCACGAACTGCGCGCCATGGAAATGTGCGAATACGCCTTCAACATGAAGAAGGACGAAGTCTGTGTGAACCCCTATCACTACCAAAGAGTGGAAACGCCAGGTAGGGCCAACCCAGGGGCCCCTAGGGGAAGGGGTTGGGGGAGCGAAGGGAGGGGGGGGGTCTCCTCATCAGAAGCCCCAAAGTGGGCCGCGTTTGTGCGACTGGCTGCTTTTCTCCGCAGTATTACCTCCGGTTTTGGTCCCACGACACGCGGAAATTCCAGCCGAATTCCCTCCGCTCGACGACTACAGCCATTCCATTCCCGAGAACACGAATTTCCCAGCTGGCATCGAGCCTCAGAGCAACTACATTCCAGGTATGGCGTCCCCAGGAAGGAGAGGGCGCAGGAGAGCGGGGAGGGGCTTCCTTTCAAGCGCCAGGAAAACTCGCTTCGCTTTGGCCCCGAGGGCTTCAGGCCTCCTTCTTGCCCAGCTAACTCTGGGTGTGAGGGGAAGGAGACCCTTTTGAAAAGGGTGGGCTTCCTCCTCCAGGGCCTCTGTTATCCTCCCCTCCGGCTCAGATTCTTTCCAGTCCTGACCCTCCACTACTCCCCGGTGTACACACTACTCACCTGTGCTTCCAAGAAGCCTTCACTGCTTATTTCACAACCAGGTGGTAAGCAAGGAATGGCTTATAAAGCCCTCTGTCTTATTTTTTATTTTATTTTCAAAGACCAAATCTTGACCAGAGGAGTTTAGTTTATTTATTTTTTTACTCTTTTTAAAATTGTCATTGCACCTCCTACAACGAAATCAAACACCGTCTTCAGTGCACGTCAGGACCATGAAAATAAACACAAACACACACCCTTCGCCCTCCACACATTGAACCGGAAACTCCCGACACCACACCAACACTGCACTATACAGCAAAAGAGCTACTGCCCTGAGATAGAAGCTGTTTTTCAGCCTATTTGTCCTTGTTTTTATTGTCCTGTACCGTCTGCCAGGTGGTAATAGTTCAAAAAAAAAAAAAAAAGGGTTCCCAGGAAGAGATGGATCTTTGAGGATGTTTTGAACTTTCTTAAGGCAGCGGAAGGTATAAAGCTCTTCCAAAAAGGGGAGAGGGCAACCAATGATCCTCTGGGCAATGACCTTAACCCTCTGGAGTGCTTTCCTACCTGCCACTGTGCAATTGGCAAACCATACAGAGGTGCAGCAAGTTAAGATGCTCTCTGGTGCAACGGTAGAAGGTCACCAGCAGTTTTTCATTCAGTTGTTGTTTCCTGAGAAATCTCAGGTAGTATCATTTTGACCAGGGCTGCAATATGAGAGCACCCCAGGTCAGGTCCTCTTTTAGGGTAACACCCAGAAACTTAAAACTGGTCACTTGCTTTACTTGGTCTCCCTGAATAAGCAAGGGCTGGAGGTCTGATCTGTTTACTCTTTTATGCTCATCTTTTGGGCCTTTCTAGCTGTTACATTTTGCAAGAGAGGATGCTTCTCCAGTAGTAGTAGTAGTAGTAGTAGTAGTAGTAGTAGTAGTAGTAGTAGTGGAGAATGGAGATGGAGGAGGAGAAGGAGAGAATGGAGGAGGAGAAGGAGAAGAGAATGGAGGAAGAGGGGGAGAAGGGAATGGAGAAGGAGAAGAAGGAGAAAGAGAGAATGGAGAAGGAGAAGAGAATGGAGGAAGAGGAAAAGGAGAGAATGGAGGAGAGAATGGAGGAGAGAATGGAGGAGAAGGGAATGGAGAAGGAGAAGAAGGAGAAAGAGAGAATGGAGAAGGAGAAGAGAATGGAGGAAGAGGAAAAGGAGGGAATGGAGGAGAGAATGGAGGAGGAGGAGGAGGCCTTCTCCTGCGTGATTCTCCCCCAGAGCTCTCCTGACTTCTCTTAGAAGAGCAGCCAAGAGGCATCTCCCTTGCCAGCAGGCTTTTAATAATTTGTTCACGTTTTTATTAGTTTTGAGACATGCTTTCAACTGTGGTATTTGGATTTTGGTTGGCCTATCTTGGGACCTTGACTGAATAGAAAAACAGACTGGAAGACTGATAAATAGCTCGGGTGGGTGGGTGGGGAGTGCAGCTGGGGAATGGTGCGGCTTTGGTAAATCTCTTATTTTAATTTTCTTCCCCCTCTTTAGAGACACCGCCTCCCGGATATCTGAGCGAGGATGGAGAAACCAGTGACCATCAAATGAACCACGGTTTAGATGCAGGTAAATCAAAAGCAGAAATGAATATTTTTTTTGTGTGTGGGATTAAAAGGAATGGTTCTCTTGTCTCGCCACTCAACTCTGGCCAAGTCTTGAAAACTCATCCCATCCCTGAGAGGATTCCTTCCTCCTCTCTTTCCTCGTATTTGAGATCTTGCCTCCTTTCACCACCCTCCTCCCATCACCTTCCCCCACCCCTGGTCTAAATTAGGTCTCCAACCTTGGCAACTTTAAGCCTAGTGGACATCAACTCCTAGAATTCCCCAGCCTGCAAAGCTGGCTGGGGAATTCTGGGAATTGAAGTCCGTCGGCTTAAAGTTGCCAAGGTTGGAGACCCTTGCTCTAGATCCATGATGGCAAACCTACGGCACGCATGCCACAGGTGGTACGAGAATCCTTTGTGCTGGCATGCGAGCTGCAGGCAAACTTACCTCACTGCACATGCGCGTGCCTCACAGCTGATTTTCGGTGGGTTTGAGGCCTTTTTCGGCCTCCCAAAAGCTTGAGGAAGGCTTCTGCAGGCTTTGCAGGCCGAAAACTAGCCCTGTTTTGTCACTTCCTGTTTTTCCGAAAATACCGGAAGTGATGAAACGGGGCTAGTTTTCGGCCTGCAGAAGCCTTCCTCAAGCCTCTGGGAGGCCGAAAAAGGCCTCAAACCTGCCGAAAATCAGCTGTGAAGTGCAGTGCAGGGGGGTGGGGATTGCGCGTGCATGTGTAGGAGGCGTGAGGGGGGCGCATATTGCCTTCTGGGTGCTGGCACGCGAGCACCAGCGTGCAAGCGCGCACACAATTTTTGACACAGGAGCCCCAAAAGGTTAGCCACTACTGGTCTAGATTATTCTCTCCTTCTCTGCCCAGGAGTTATTTTTCCCATCTGTGGCTGATGGCTGACAAAGAAAGCAACAGTCCTGGGTTCAATACCAGCCACGTAGGGAGGAGATGCACATTGAACAGGGTATAACCCAGGGGTGGGATTCTACCAGTTTGTCCCGGTTCGGGTGAACCGGTAGCTCTAAGGTCAGCTGGGAGTGAACCAGTTTACTCCGATGATCAGCTGTTGGGTAAGCCTGTCCTGGCTATAGTCTGTGCTTTATTTCTGGGTTTTTCAGCTCAGCTACTTTGCGCGGCACAGTGGATTGCGACGCATCAGCTGTTTTACACACTGGCCTTGAAGCAGAAAGTGAAATGTAAACACTGCGTGTGCACTCACCAAACCAGTTGTTACACCGGTTGAATCCCACCCCGGATTTAACCCCGGTTTCCTAGCTTAGTTAGACAACAAACAACTCTTTGAGGGCACTTCTCAAGAAGAATGTTAGCCTGAGAGAGTTGCAGCTAATGGCTATACTGCTGATGTAAACCACAAAACATGACAACTGTACCTAAAATAGCTATTTATAATCATAAATGACTGAATGGGAGTACAAAACCCAATTCTGCTTTTCTCCCAGTTTAGTTCCATCTTTGCCATCTGCAGTTCTCAAGAAAAGAGATGGAGAAGTCCATAAATAGAGGGAGGCGGATATTTTTTTGAATTTGTTTGGCAAATGGCAAAATGAACCTTGTTAAAGTTGAGGGGTTTTTTCCCCCCTGTTGCATCTAAATTAGAGGTGGTGGTATAGCTTTTATTCACCCAGTCTAGAGCAATCTGGACACACGGAAGGGAGCAACAGCTTTTCAGATCACTTTTTGGACTCTAGAACCGTAACACAGAATTTCCTTGAGGAATTGTTTGGAGATTAGTAAGACCCTCAACTTAAAAACGAAGCTAATTTGTACACCGCACCAAAGCACTTTGGCTTAGCATGTGAAGACAATTCCTGTGGTTTATTCAACAGGTCACAATTATGCAAACTTTGGGTTAGTGCAGTGTGTGATCTGTCTCAAGAGTTAATTATTGAATTTTCTTCTGCCCCGGTAGGTTCTCCAAATTTATCTCCGAATCCGATGTCTCCTGCACACAGTAATCTGGGTAAGTGTAGCATGATGTGGGACCTTTGATTTTCCCCTGGGAGGTGGAGTCATAGAGGGTGCTACAGAACGGTGGCTTTAATGGGGAAAAACTGCTGGTGACCTTCTACCGCTGCACCAGAGAGAGTATCTTAACTTACTGCACAACTGTGTAAGGTTTGCCAATTGCACAGTGGCAGATAGGAAAGCACTCCAGAGGGTGAACGTCATTGCCCAGAGGATCATGGGTTGCCCTCTCCCCTCTTTGGAAGAGCTTTATACCTCCCGCTGCCTTAAGAAAGTTCAAAACATTGTCAAAGATCCATCTCATCCTGGGCACCCTTTTTTTTTTTTGAACTATTACCATCTGGCAGACGGTACAGGACAATAAAAACAAGGACAAATAGGCTGAAAAACAGCTTCTATCCCAGGGCAGTAACTCTATTGAATTCTACTGTATAGTGCAATATTAATGCAATATCAGGGGGTTTCAGTTCAATTGTATAGAATGAGAAGGTTGTATGTTTGTGTTTATTTTTATAGTCATAAATTGTACACAGAAGATGCTATTTAAATTCATTCTACGAGGTGCAATGACAATAAACTAAACTAAACTAAATTGTGAAAAAAAGACTCAACATTTGGCATTCTCCTTCCACTTTCACTCCCAGTTAATAAATTTATCAGGTTGTATTTTCTCTTGAAGTTCTGCCACCTGTTTCTTTCTGACAAGACGAATGTACGTATCCTAAGGAAGCAATCCACTCTGAGATCATTTCCAGTTCTCTTAAAAAAAAAACTATTTTGGTTCCTGAGTGAGAAAACAGATGTGTGGCAACAAGCCAGCTCTTTAATCTTGCACGAATATGATTTAAGTAACAAATGTCTTGTGGCATTTAGCTCGTTCTTGTCAACATCCACTGACAAGAGGCTCACAGGCACAAATAACATTTCGCTCAACTCAGCTTGGCTTGGAGATGCTGCCCACACAACCTCTACTGAACCGCAGTTCAAGTCCTCATCCACCATTTGGTTGTATTTATTGACAAATCTGGAAGTTGTTGTCATTTTCAGTGTTTCCATGTTGGGTCATCCAATGAAACTTGAGGAGTGGTATATTCAAGGCAGATTCATTGAAGTTCTTTCCACAATGCAGAGTTAAACTAAGGAATTCATTGCCCCAAAATATGGTGGCACCTTCGATGGCTTTAAAAGAGAATTATGGAGAAAAAAGCTGGTCAGTGGCTGGTCATTAGACTTCTTTGACAGTCCACAATTACTTCTATCTTGTAGACCAGAGGTCTCCAAACTTGGCAGCTTTAAGACTTGTGGACTTCAAATCAAAACTCCTGGCTGAGGAATTCTGGGAGTTGAAGTCCACAAGTCTTAAAGTTGCCAAGGTTGGAAACCCCTGTTGTAGACGGAGCATCGCAACCAGGAATATTTGGTGTCTAAGAATAGATCGAAGTGGGACCTACACTTGCTAGAAAGATGAATGGGAAGGCTGTGTTTGATTTTGGGGTTCAAATCCTCTATTAATGTTGCCCAAATGTATTTGGTAGGGGGCAGAGCTGCCATCGGCAAGATTCCCTCTTTGAGGGAGATGGACAGTTCAGAAATGTAAAAACATAATTAAATAAAATTATGGTTGAGGTGAGCCCGAAATTGTAAATATCAAAAGTTGTTTGTATCATTGAAAGCTTTGTTATTGTGTTTTTTCTCTTAAGAAAAAAAGATGTTACTATATCAGTTGTTTTTTCTAAAGTAAAACCTCAGTATTCAGGTTAAATTGCTGTGTTGGCACTATGCGATTAATAAGTGCGTTCTGGGTTGTAGTTTGGGCACTCAGGTCTCTAAAAGATTTGCCATCACTAATATAAGGTCTCCTGCTTGAGCAGTGGATCAGACCTCCAAAGCAGGGGTCGCCAACCTTTTGGACCTCAGGGACCACCAAATTCATAATTTTAAATCCCGCGGCCCAGAGGCCCTGGGAAAATCCCCCAAAAAAGCCCGCAGGAAAATTCCCCACCCCGTTTTCCTACCGATCGATCGTTCTTTATTTGGGATCGCAGGATACTGTCTCCAGCTCCATTCTTGGGGGGTCGAGAGAGAGAGAGAGAGAGAGACTTTTGGCTTCATGCAAGGAAAGCAGCAGAAGCAGCAGAAGTCTTTCTTTCTCTCCCCCAAACTCCGCCAGAAATGAGTCTTTTGTTGCGGCGCAGCCTCTTGGAGCAGGAGGCCTTGCAGGGTCCCCAAGACTCATTTCTGGCAGAGTTTGGGGGAGAGAAAGAAAGACCTTTGCTGCTTTCCTTGCATGCTGCCAAAAGCAGAAGAAGAAAGAAGTGGAAAGAAGCAGCCCGGTGGCCAGGCAAGACGCATGGAGCGAGTAAGGCAAGTTCCCCCCCTCTGCCCTTTCCCCCCTCCCCTCACTACCTCGTGTTGCTTGCAATGCAAGCGACACAAGCCTTGTGTTCCCGGGGGCCATGTGGAGGGTGGAGCCTTGTGTTCCCACACAGCCTGGATTAATTGCTTTGGGGAGTGACATTTCTCTGCGGACCCAAAAATTTTTCTCGCAGAGCACCAATGGTCCCCAGCCCACCGGTTGGCGACCACTGCTCCAAAGGACCCTTCCAAGTTTGCTATTCTATTATTCTGACTACCTGTACACATTTTATTATAAACTGTACCTGTGAGAAGAAGCAAACTTTATCCTCTCCATTTTTTTTTTTGCTTGCAGATCTCCAGCCAGTCACCTACTGTGAGCCGGCCTTCTGGTGCTCCATTTCCTATTATGAGCTCAACCAGCGAGTGGGAGAGACATTCCACGCCTCTCAGCCCTCAATGACCGTGGATGGTTTCACGGACCCATCAAATTCGGAGCGCTTCTGCCTCGGCCTGCTTTCCAATGTCAACCGCAATGCAGCTGTGGAGCTGACCAGGCGGCACATTGGTAGCCTCCATTGCCTTGTCTTTGGGGGAAGTGGGCTGGAAAGGGTGGTGGTGGAAGGGACTCAGGCCCTGTGTAAACACTGAACTCGACCAGGAGAGTTTAGCCGTTAGGACACACGTCGCTTTTCTGCTTACCTTAAGTCAGGGGTGAGGAACTGTAGCCCTTTTATGACGTGTGGACTTCAACTCCCAGAGTTCCTCTCAGGAATTCTGGGAGTTGAAGTCCATACGTCGTAAAGGAGCCATAGTTGCCATGATGGCTCGGGAATTCTGGGAGTTGAAGTCCATACGTCGTAAAGGAGGAAGTCCATACGTCGTAAAGGAGCCATAGTTGCCATGATGGCTCGGGAATTCTGGGAGTTGAAGTCCATACGTCGTAAAGGAGCCATAGTTGCCATGATGGCTCGGGAATTCTGGGAGTTGAAGTCCATACATCGTAAAGGAGCCATAGTTATAGCATGTTGGCTCGGGAATTTTAGGAGTTGGTCCAAGGTCATAAAAAGAGGCCATAGTTCCCCACATTTAATTTAAATGCTGCACATTTAATTACACAAGGCCGTCTGGCTTTGTTATCTTTCTTCTTTATATAAAATAAACTTAATGTTTGGAAGGCATCAACTTTTCTGTGATCTTCACACAAGCACATTTTTTAACTCTGTTTCTTACAGCTGGCTCTCTCTCACCAACAAAAATGGAAAGCTGGATTCCCTTCCACAGGATGAGAGCAACGACTTTAACAAACCAGTCTATCAAAATCTCCAGTGTTGAAAAAGTTGTGTTTCTTAATGGTGCTCTTTTTGAGTTCCGTTAACAAATCATAACATTTTTTCCAGATTACTTGGAATCAATGAACAGAGGGAATTAAATAGAACTAGCTGCCATGCTTTGGAGATTAAAAAAAAACAAAAACCCAAATAAACTTTGTTCCAGCTGTAGTGACTTCATCAGTTTTGGACCTTTTAAATAATGGAATTTCCATCAGTGCCTCTTCCTGGAGACTACGGAAAAGAGGGCTGACTTATTAGAAAGCAACTTATTGCCTAAGATAACTTGCATGCGGTAGTAGCTACAGCACAGGGAAGGCACATTCCAGATGTTTCAGACTATCGTTCCCATCAGCCTTTAGCCACGTTGTGAGAACTTGTTCAAAGTATTGCAGTGTAAATTCAGCGCCAGAAAAGTAAAACACAGGTGGCTGAGGCTTCATTTAACTTCTTTATAAACACAAAAAGTAAATTTTACAATACCAGTTGTAGATTTCTCCAGCATGGAGCAAACTCACACAGAAGCAGACATGTTACAGGTTCAGAGCAGAACAGCAGCAACTCAGGAGCTCAGAAACAGGCCTCAGTCTCACTTTAGTTCAGCAGGCAAGCAAGACACACAGCAGAGGAGAGAAGCAGTTTCACTTTCAATAGACAGACTCGGAGCTCAACAGAGTTGCAGAGCTTAATATAGAGCCACGCCTAGGCTACTTCTAGTTTCAGTTTCCAAACAGTCCTCATTGGCTGACTTAGTTGTTATGCCTATTCGTTGGCTGACCTTGTTACCAGGATCTATTCCAGTTCATGAATATACTCTGACAGAACTGAAACCCCAGATTCCTGAGTGGCATCCAATTGCCTTTCCCTGGAATGCAGAGTGGTTCAAATTCTTTCCAGCTCTCCATTTCTCCCCCCTTGGTGACCCAGGATAGGTAATTCAGCCCAGTCTTCTCACTGCATGACCATCAGGCTATCCAAAAGGTGTTTTTTTTTCCCAGAAGGCAACTGGACTTTCTTGGTTTTTCCTTAAAAATGTTTCACCTCTCATCCAAGAAGCTTCTTCAGTTCTGGATGTTTTCAAGGAAAAAACAAAAAAGTCCAGTTGCCTTCTGGGAAAAACACCTTTGGGATATTTATTTATTTTATTTTATTTGGTTTGTCAATTGCTTACAAGATAATAGGTATAAGTAAAAACATAGTTATGAATACATGGATACATATAAGAAAAATAAACAATAGGACAGGGAGAGTAGGCACGTTGGTGCGCTTTATGCACGCCCTACAGACCTCTTAGGAAAGGGGTGAGGTCAATAGTAGACAGTCTAAGGTTAAAGTTTTTGGGGTTTGGGGAAGAAACCACAGAGTCAGGTAGAGTATTCCAGACATTGACCACTTTGTTGCTGAAGTCGTATTTCCTGCAATCAAGTTTGGTGCGATTAACCTTGAGTTTGTATCGATTGTGTGCTCTTGTATTGTTATGGTTGAAGCTGAAATATTCATTGACAGGTAGGACATTGCAATGGATGATTTTATATACTAAGATCAGACCGAAGGCAGCGTAATTCAAGGTTTTCTAGGTCTAGAATTTTGAGTCTGGTGGCATAAGGTATTCTGCAACGAGTAGAGGAGGCCATGCAGTAAGAAGGTGCCTTTTGGGAAAAAAACACCTTTGGAACAACCATGACCTGGATGATTGAGACTCTCCATAGACACAGTCAAGATATGTTACAAAACATCACTTAAGTTGCTTTCTGGAAGAAGGGTGCAACGACCTTCCATGCCTCTTGCTGCCTGGGAGGACCCAAAGGAGTCCTGGGCTTCCAAAAAGAGATCAAACTCTTTGTCTTCTTTGCTGTCCTGATGCTGAACCTGTGTTTTCTAGGGAGAGGAGTGAGACTGTATTACATTGGAGGGGAAGTTTTTGCCGAGTGCCTTAGTGACAGTGCCATATTTGTCCAGTCCCCCAACTGCAACCAGCGTTATGGCTGGCACCCAGCTACCGTGTGCAAGATACCGCCAGGTAACCTATTTTGACTCTGCTTCCTTTTGTGTTTTGTGTCTTTCTCTGACCAATTATTACCTTTATTGTCAAGAGTACAACATGCGTGCAGTGAGATTGGCTGAGCCTCCCTTCGTGCACCCTCCCCAACACAACACAACTCACGGTGAGGACAGAAGTCCCTAACCCAGTCCCAATCTTATTACACTAGGTGACCTGGTTGCACAACACACCGGTCCCGCAAGTCTATCGTACCACCTTGACATGAAGTTCAAGAGTCTGACAGTCCACGGGTAGAAACAGTTCTTCAGCCCGTTGGGGTGGCTGGCTGTGCTTCTCTATCTCCCACCCGATGGCAGTAGAGTGAAGAAGGGCCGAGTGAAGTGAGTCGTCCCTGAGAACTTCTGTCCAATGAGTTGGCCCAGAGGACTGACTCTGTGGCAGTGAATCTCTGCAATTGAGAATCACAGCAGGATTTCCATGGGAGACCCTCTCTCGCTCTCTCCCTCTCTCTCTCTCCCCCCCCCCCAAATTAGCTGCCACTTCTAGGAAGAAGGAAACACAAACAATGAGATTTGAGACTGTCGGTGGTGGTATGCTACCGGTTCAGACCGGTTCACCTGACCCGGTAGTTAAAAAAGGCCTCCGAAGATCAGCGGGGAGGAGAAAGAAAAGTGCAGGATCGGTCCTCTTACCCACCCTGCACTTTTCTTGTTCCTCTCAGGTGATCGTGGAACAGGTAGGAGGATCCCACTGCTGGAGACCGTGTTGTTGTTGTTCTTAAAAGCCCGTATTGGCATGTTGAATGCAAGATTCATCTTTTCAAGAACTTGGGTTTTCTGGAGGACCTTATCCAGTTTTGCAAAACAATTTGCATTCATCTCCCGCTTGGATCGGTCTAAACTGGTTGATAGCTCTGTTGGTAGGTGCGATGGAGAATTAGAAGGAGGTGGGGTTTTTTTTGCATGCACTGGAGTTGCAAAGAGAATTATGTCCGAGAATCTCTGAATAAGAGGTGGACCTCGGGTTAGGCCAGAATCATCAACTATGGCAAGTGGATTTCATTTCGGAGAAGTTGGGAATTCTGGGAGTCAAAGTCCTCAGCTGATAAAGTTGCCATCATTGCCAATTCCTGGATTAGTTCTTACCCGACTGGTATATCGGCCCTGCAGTCAACACGTGCATGCACAACTTACATCTAGACCAGGGGTCTCCAACCTTGGCAATTTTACGCCTGGTGGACTCCAACTCCCAGAATTCCCCAGCCAGCTTTCTGGGAGTTGAAGCCCACCGGGCTTAAAGTTGCCAAGGTTGGAGACCCCTGGTCTAGACCACAAAATCTAGCTTCTCTTTTGCCTTGCAATAAATCTCTGCGTTCTGACATAGGCTCAAAATCTTCCTTAGAATATTTGGCTGGCTGGACTCATGCAGGGAATCCTTAAAAAAAAGGCCAAATGCTACTATTGGTTTCTGGCCCACATCCGAATCTGAATGACATCCACGAAAGAAGCCCCCATTTGAACTGGCCCTCTCGTTTCGCTTGAAGAAAGATCATTTCAGCCACTTATCAATTTTTGGATTTCTTGGCTAAATCCCCAGTTTCAGAAGTTGTCTGTGCTGATGGATCAGAGCAGTTTCTGTTGAAGCTGACACGAGCCACTTTACACGACGAGCATTAAAGTAGAAAAGCAAAGCAGGTAGTCCTCGAGTTATGGCCATTCATTCAGCAACCGTTTGGAGTTACGAAGAGATTTCTCTCTGCTTCCGTTTAATGACCCACGTCTTTTGGGATTACAGAGACAGCTGGGACTGCCTGGAGTGCTGTGGCCAAGCTATGTGGTCCCCTGGCATTATAACTAGAGGACTTCCTGTATTCCATCATTTTACAGATCTCTACAGTAATACAGAGAACAATTTTAGCTTAGTAGAAACCTTTTTGTCTTTCTCAAAAGTTATGTTACTCTATCTTTCACTAGTTTTCTATTTTCTTTGATTTGTGAAAAGCTTTAACGCCATCCCAATTTAGAAATAAGAAACGGCTTGTCTTGAATATTTTAAAACACTTGATCTTATGATCTTATGACTGAAGATGCACTTGAAAGCTGAGAGTGTGGACTCTTGAGATCGAAAAAGCGAAGAAAGGGCTAGAAAAATGGCTTGGGGAAAGTCTTGCACTGCAAACATCATGAACTGCAATTGCAAAGATTTGTGTGTGTGTGTGGTGGTTTAATTTCAGATAGAGCTGCCTGTGTGTTTGTGTGTGTGGTTTTAACCTAGGAATGTTGTGTCTCTTGCTCTTCCAAGCCAGCGTAACTCCTGGCCTTCATTGCAGATTAGCAGGTCCTGCCTGCTTATTTTTGGGAGCTGCTTCAGGGCTTGAAGCATGCAAGAGAGGCCAGGCCAATGCAGCTCTAAGTGGCCGTAACAGAGGGATAGGGTTAGGGTTAGGACTTATGACTATTGCAACATCACCAGGACATGGGAACAGAATTCAGGCGCTTGGCAACCGGGATGTATTTATGACGATTGAACCGTCCTGGGTCCTGTGGCCACCATTTGAGATCTCCCCAGTTGGCTCCTGACAAGCAAAGTCAATGGGAAAAGATGGACTCGCTTAACGACCATGGGATTCACTGAATAACTGCCATGATTTGGTTAAGAAGCATGGCAAAAAAGAAGATTGTAAAATTGGGTGCAAGCCACCTTGCTTAACAATGGAAATTCTGATTCCAGTTGTAAATTAAGGACTACCTAGCCATAGCCATAGCCCTTAGACTTATATACCGCTTCCTAGTGCTTTTACAGCCCCTCTCTAAGCGGTTTACAGAATCAGCAAATTGCCCCCAACCATCTGGGTCCTCATTTTACCCACCTCGGAAGGATGGAAGGCTGAGTCAACCTTAAGCCAGTCAGGATCAAACTACTGACTGTGGGCAGAGTTTGCTTGCAATTCTGCATTGTAACAGGAAGGAAGGAAGGAAGGAAGGAAGGAAGGAAGGAAGGAAGGAAGGAAGGAAGGAAGGAAGGAAGGAAGGAAGGAAGGAAGGAAGGAAGGAAGGAAGGAAGGAAGGAAGGAAGGGCATCAGCAATTGTAAGTACTTAGACTTACATATCGCTTCAGAGTGCTTTCCAGCCCTCTCTAAGCGCTTTACTGAGTCAGCCTCTTGCCCCCAACAATCTGGATCCTCATTTTACCCACCTCGGAAGGATGGAAGGCTGAGTCAACCTTGAGCCTGGTGAGATTTGAACTTCCAAATTGGAGACAGCTGGCAGTCAGCAGAAGTAGCCTGCAGTACTGCACTCCAACCTCTGCATCACCGAGTCTAAAAAGACATTCTCAGTGGTTGCCCCCAAAGTGTTCCATCCATCCCTTTTTCAAGGACCAAGTTCTGACATTTCTCGCTTTTGACACCTATGTCCAGCTATGCTGGCTGGAGAATTCTGGGAGTTGAAGTCCACAAGTCTTAAAGTTGCCAAGCGTGGAGACCTCTGACTTAGTGAATAGCTGACATTCATAACGATTAATATCCCTGTTTGATGTCCAAGGTGGCCTCTTTACATTTTCGTTAACCCAGCAACTAACCAAATTGATATATGACGACATCACTGCTCTCTGGCATTTACTAGCAGAGCCAATACTAACATGTACCTTGCGGTTTCACAAAACCTCACATTGAGAACAAGAAGCTCTTGATTGATTATTTAATGGGGAAATTTACCCTTGGAAGGGGTTGCCCGCTTTTTAGAAAATTAGATCCCTTCCACTTTTTTTTTAATTCTAGAGTTTTGTGCATCTGTTTCACTCACCTTGAAGGCTTTGGGGGAGACTGTTCTGTGTGTGGTGAGCTACTGAAGGACCCAAAAGAGGTCACGTGGAGATGCCGTTAGAGAATGCTTCCTAACTTTGCCCCTCTTCTTTGTTTTCATTCTCTGTCCTCCAACAGGGTGTAACTTGAAGATATTTAACAATCAAGAATTTGCAGCCCTCCTGGCTCAGTCAGTCAACCAGGGTTTTGAGGCCGTCTACCAGTTGACACGCATGTGCACCATCCGGATGAGCTTCGTCAAGGGCTGGGGGGCCGAGTACAGGTCAGCATTTCATGGAATGGAAGGGGAGCTCCAGGAGGCCCAGAGTTATGGGGGGGGGGAGGGCGGGGGAGCGTCCCGAGTCCTTAGCTCCTCTTGGATTGATTGGATGATTGGGGGACTGAAGGCTAAAACATATGAAGAACGTTTGCAGGAATTGGGTATGTCCGGGGGTGGGATTCTACCGGTTCGCACCTATTTGCTAGAACCGGTTGTTAATATTCTAAGCAGTTTGGAGAACGGGTTGTTTGAAGAAATTACTGGGCTAATCCTGTAAGGAAGGCAGGAAGGAAACATTCTGGTGTTGCTTACAGGAACTGCCTCTCCGTTAACCCTTATTACATTCTTGGCAGGACTAGACTTCCTGTCTCAGGAACTTCTCTGGAGTTTTTTTTCCCCCTCCTTTGCTGGTACTTTGCTTGTGTGGAGTGACCATTCAAAGTTACAATGGCACTGAAAAAAGTGACATGACCATTGTTCACACTTATGACTGTTGCAGCATCCCCACAGTCATGAGAGGCCAGGCGAGGAGATGCATGCCTCGATGTGAGTGATACTGAGTTGGCCACGCCCAGCCAACAACATGACCGCCAAGCCACGCCCACCAACTAAGCCACGCCCACAGAACCAGTTGTTAAAAAGTTTGAATCCGACCCCTGGGTATGTCTGGTCTAGTGAAAGGAAGGACAAGGGGGGACATGATAGCAGTCTTCCAATATTTGAGGGGCTGCCACCAAGAAATTAAAGTCAACCTATTTTTGAAAGCACATGAAGCAGTGGTGGGATTCCAAAATTTTTACTACTGGTTCTGTGGGCGTGGTTGTTGGGTATTCAGCCAGTTCTGACCAGTTCTGGAGAATCGTAGCGGAAATTTTGAGTAGTTCAGAGAACCGGCCAATGCCACCTCTGAGTGGCCCCGCCAACCCCATCTATTCCCTGCCTCCCATCGAGTCCCAGCCGATCTTTGGTTGCCCTGCAGAGGAGAACGGAGCTGGAAAGCAGGTTAGTGGGATGGGGAGGGAAGGGGGAATTTGCAGTATCCTTCCACTGCCACGCCCACCAAGCCACGCCCACCAAACAACACCATGCCCACCAAGCCACGCCCACAGAACCAGTAGTAAAAAAAAAAATTGACTCCCACCACTGGTGGGCGTGGCAGGGGAAGGAGACTGCAAAATCCCCCTTCCCTCCCTACCCCACTAACCTGCTTTCCAGCTCTGTTCTCCCGTGCAGGGCAACCAAAGGAGACCCAGCCGACCAGCTGGGACTCAGTGGGAGGCAGAGAAGAGATGGGGTTGGCGGGGCCACTCAGAGGTGGCATTGGCCGGTTGTTTGAACTACTCAAAATTTCCGCTACCGGTTCTCTCCAGAACTGGTCAGAACCGGCTGAAGACCACTTCTGGCCTGAAGGCAAGACCAGGAACAATGGATGAAAACTAATCAGGGACAGAAGCAACTTGGAATTAAGGAGAAACTTCCTAACAGACAAATCAACCAGTGGAACTGCTGGCCTCCAGAATTTATGGGTGCTCCATCCCTGGAAGCTTTGAAGAAGAGGCTGGACAGCCACTTGCCTGGAACGGTGGAGAATCTCTTGCTTGACCATGGGAGGGTGGACTAGAAGACCGCCAACGTCGCCTGTTCTTCTGTTAGGCCTTGGGCCTCGAGATGGCTGGGTGAAGAGGCCGAGAGATGACCGCGGTGCCCCAAGGTGGCCCTTGAGACGATGCCGGAAGGGACGGCTTTGGCTGCATGGCCGTTCAGGGAATTGGAGGGCAGGAAGGAATGTTTAGCAGGAGGCAGAAGAGGCTCCCAGCTGGGAAAGTGGGAGTTGGACGGATGGTTTGGGTTGTAACCCCAGGACCAAGACACTGCAAGCCGCCTGCAAGGACCCCAGGAAGGAAGGAAGGGGGCCGGGGGGGTGGTGGCAATCCTGGCTGTGCTTCCATGAGCTCCTGGGAATAGACGGCAGCAGTGCTGCTTCCCACCTCGGCCGGGAAGGAGTGGGCGCCCCAGGCCTCTCGCATTACCTCTCGCAGCTACTCCAGATGTCTGGAGTCCCTCTTGTTGGGCTGTTGGCTTGCTCCCCTGCTCCGGCTGCTTTGGGCCTTGGCCGATGGCCAGGGTGTCTAATGAGCCCCAGATGTGCACACTGCTGCTGCTTCCGCGGCCTTGGGTGGGGCTGGGAGGCCTCGGTCCTTGAGAAGGGACAGCCGGCCGGAGCACGTTCTGTGCTTGTGCATTGCAACTGGGCCCCCAGCTGCATATTAAACAGGGGTCAACAGGGCCTCGTATCCCTTGGTCTCCATCCCAGGCCAGCCAGGGCTGCTCCCCTCCCTCCCTCCCTCCCTCCCTCTCCACCCCCTTCTGGGGGAATCTCCTTGGGCCTTTCTGCTACGTGTCTACTCAGGGGTCACTTGGGGGGACAGCAGCCTCTGCAGCCAGATTAGAGAAACGTTTGCTCTCCTCTGGTTAATGATGCTAGGTGGGGTCAGTAGAAGGAGTCTTTCTCCCCCCTCTCCCTTTCTCTCTCTCCTCTCTCTCCTCTGTCTCCCTCTCTCCCTTCCTCTTCTCCCTCCCTCTTCTTTCTCTTTCTCTCCTCTCTCTCTCTTTCTCTCCTTTCTCTTCTCTCCCTTTTCCTTTTCCTCTCTCTCCTCTCTCCTCTGTCTCTCTCTCTCTCCCTCCCTCTTCTTTCTCTTTCTCTCCTCTCTCTCTCTTTCTCTCCTTTCTCTTCTCTCCCTTTCCCTTTTCCTCTCTCTCCTCTCTCCTCTGTCTCTCTCTCTCCCTCCCTCTTCTTTCCCTTTCTCTCCTCTCTCTCTCTTTCTCTCCTTTCTCTTCTCTCCCTTTCCCTTTCTCTCTCTCTCCTCTCTCCTCTGTCTCCCTCTCTCTCTCCCCCCTCTCTCTTCTTTCTCTTTCTCTCCTCTCTCTCTTTCTCTCCTCTCTCTACTCCCTCTCCCTCTCTCTTCTTTCTCTTTCTCTCCTCTCTTTCTCTCTCTGATTGCCCAAATGGCGCAGCAGGACCTTTGCAGAGTTATTTCCCCAACTAGGTCAGAAGGTGGAGAGAGATGCTCTTGGACCAGGGCAGGCTCAGCGTTTAGGAGCACCCCCAATTCCCTTCCTCTCACGGAACCTCTCAGCTGGATGCTTGCCTCCCCTGGCCCAGCGAGGGGGACCTACCTGGCTAAGCAGGGCTGGCCTGCCTCCCTCTCCCTCCCAGGCCCCTTGCAAAGCACATGGGGGGCTGGACCAGGCAGGGGTCTGAATCTCCTAGCACTGGCCTGATCTTTCAGGAAGCAGAACCGGAAGGCGATGGTTCTTCCACCCACCGCTGGTACCATTCAAAGTTACCATGGCACTGAAAAAAGTGACTTATGACCCTTTTTCACGCTTACGACTGTTGCAGCATCCCCACGGTCACGAGAGGCCAGGCGAGGAGATGCGTGCCTCGATGTGAGTGATGTTGAGTTGGCCACGCCCAGCCAATCACATGACCACCAAGCCACGCCCACCAACTAAGCCACGCCCACAGAACCAGTTTTAAAAGATTGAATCCCACCCATGTTTTTAGCTTACAATAAAGACCACAATGTGTGCTTCTTGACCAGACCAGCCTCAACAGGGCGAGGTTAACCTGCTTCTGCTGTTCGGGAGGAAGAGAGCCGATTCTGGCTTTCGGTTTTGGTCGTCCTCTCCTCTCCTCTCCTCCACGTTCTCGTGGAGATGCCATGCCTCCTCCTCTCTTGTGTTTCCGTTCCAGGCGCCAGACCGTCACGAGCACACCCTGCTGGATCGAGCTCCACCTGAACGGCCCCTTGCAGTGGCTGGACAAGGTCTTGACGCAGATGGGGTCCCCGAGCATCCGTTGCTCCAGCATGTCTTAAAAGGATGAGGAAAAGTGGAAGCAGGTCAAGTCTTGAGTAGGGACAAAAGAGGTCAGCCCCTCTTCGGTAATGTACAGAAACAAAACAAAACAGAAGCGGCTGTGTCCTTCCAAGGCCCAGCCGTTTCCTTCTTCTGTTCAGTGAAAGATTTTTTTGGATATCCTTGACTGGAGCAGAGACTTCGTGGGTTCGGAGGAGCCACCCAAAAGCTTTGAGATGCCCAGGTGGGGCCTCGGCTCCATGGGCAGCTTGGCTGTCTAATTTAGGACAAGGCAGGCTGTGGCTGATGGGCTTTGCGAGACAGGGTGGCACTTGGCAGCCATTCTTGGGAGGGTAGAGAGCAGGGAAGCGGTTCTGTCTGCTCCCTGCCCTTCCTCCTTCCTACCTCTTCGTGCGAGGAATTCCCACTTGGCGCCAGGCCCATGGGGGAGAAGAACCGGGGCACCTTCTAATATTCCTTTTCTGAGCAGCTGCCTGGGCGATGGTGCCTTTTTCTCTGCCAACCATTTGGAAGAGGAGATCGTCCTCCTCATTTGCAGGCCCGATGGATCAGGTGCCATTAACGGAAGAGGAAGAGGACTCGGGGCCCCAAGGAAAGCGCTGACTCCTCTCATACACGGAAACGGACCCTGGGATGATCCCGCAGCGAAGGCCTCCTGTGTGTTAAAGGCAAAGTGTCCCCAGCTCATTCCCCCGGCCTTCAGTCCCTATTGGAAGGTGGTTTCTCCTTTGGACTTGCTCGGAACCTGCCACTTCTTCCGTGCTGTCCTGCTGGGCTCATGATCTTCTCAAGAACCTCTGAAAGGAGGGCGGCTTTTGGAAAAGCACGTTTGCCTGCCCTGCTTCCAAAGCTGCCTCTCAAAAGCATCCGCTGGAAGGTTTAGGGTTTCCTGCCTAAGCAGGGGGTTGGACTAGAAGACCTCCAAGGTCCCTTCCAACTCTGTTATTCTATTCCAGAGGTTTTCAAACTTGGCAACTTTAAGACTTGTGGACTTCAACTCCCAGAATTCTCCAGTCAGCATAGCTTTTGTTGCCAAGTCCGGGGACTTCTATTTCTATTTCTATTTCTATTTCTATTTCTATTTCTATTTCTATTTCTATTTCTATTCTATTCTATTCTATTCTATTCTATTCTATTCTATTCTATTCTATTCTATTCTATATTATGTTCTGTTAAGGGAAGAAGACAGCCAGCCAGAACTGTTCTGGAGCAAAACTGGCCAGGAGAAACTTAACACGCCTTCCTCACCAATAGGATCTCCTTGGTCATTTGACTCATCTGCTGAAACGGATCTTTTTCCGTCCATCAAATCGGAACAGCCTGACCACAGCACCGGCTCCAAGATGATTTAATTGACCGTGATTACTGTTTGGATTCTTGTAACTAAGCAAACCTCTATAAACAGATTTGGAGCCCTGCTTACTGCTCTTCAAAGCCAGTTGTGGGTGGGTGGGTGGATGTGTGCAAGGGTTCTACAGTGGCCAGTAATTCTGGTTCTAATCCGCTTCGTGATTGTGAGGGTGAAATCCACGTTTTTGCGATCAGAAGTTAAGTGTTATTCATCACCAGTCAACCCATCTGGAATTGTTCAGAAATTTGGACCTACTTCTAGATTCTCAAGACTTAAACACAAAGAAACTTGGTAACCAGTTCCCAGAAGCTGCGAATCCATTATTTTTCCTCAGAATTGAGCAGATTTTAATTAAAACCTAAAAAGCTAAAACAATACCGAAGAACACAATTCACCTCGTGGTCAAGTAACTCAAAGCATTTAACTGTATTGAGTAGGTTGTATGTCTGTTCAGGTTGGCTGACTGGCAAATATTTGGGAATGCAGATAAGAAATACCTTTTAAATTTCAGATTAATGTCTTGACGGGTTGTTTAAAGTTCAGTATTAATCTTGTCGGCCTTCAGAAACAGAAATGGCTGCCTCAGAGGACCCTAAAATGCCTTGTTCTCAATCTGATTAATATACAGTATATATGCAGCATCTGAAACCCAATTGGGTTTTTCGTAGGGTTAAATTCAACCTTTCGATATCAGAGCCATGCCGGAGTCGTCTTTAAAATATGCATTTATAGAATCTTACTCTATAAAGCAGGGGTGTCCAACCTTGGCAACTTTAAGCCTGGAGGACTTCAACTCCCAGAATTCCCCAGCCAGCTTTGCTGGCTGGGGAATTCTGGGAGTTGAAGTCCTCCAGGCTTAAAGTTGCCAAGGTTGGACACCCCTGCTATAAAGGTTCAGAGTAACCTTAACCCTAACCATACGACAATATACCGTATGGAATATTTTGAATTTCAGAAATGCTTTTAAATAATCCAAGGAGAGAAAACTTTCAGTATATGTGTGGTGTGCGTGCTTTTTGTAAAAAAAAAAAAAAAAAAAGTTTTAGCAATGGTGGCTGGTAGGAACAATCAACCCAAAGACATTTCTGAAGGTTTTTTTTTTTAAATGCGGTGAGTGTAGAGGTTTTAGCCACCCAGGATGAAATATTTCTGCTCCAGGTTCTGTACAGCTTTAATCAAGTAGCCACCGCTGTGTTCTAGTTCAGGGGTCTCCAACCTTAGCAACTTTAAGACTTGTGGACTTCAACTCCCAGAATTCCTCAGCCAGCTTGGAGTTGAAGTCCACAAGTCTTAAAGTGGCCAAGGTTGGAGACCCCCGTTCTAGTTCACTGGGGACACTGTTGCTGTTTTCGCTGACCTTATTTCTTCCAGATATGCTGGGTTGTGCACTTATATCGTCTCTGGGAGTTTTGAGCATCCTAGCCCATTGGATAATTTTAGGGTAGCTGGGTCCTTTATGGTGAAAACTTAATTTCTGGGCGCAGAGAATTCACTTTCTTAAAGGTTCTCTTCTAGAAACACGACGTTTCTACAAGTTTGAGTGGGCCTCCTTATGTTGAAGGATCTGGTCACCCAACCCAATTATAATTGGATAGCGTGGCTCTCCCAGATCAATCACACAGACCTATTCTGCTTTTGGTAACTTATTCACTGCTGGAAGGACGGATTAAAGAGAGTCCATGTGAGTTTGCAAATGAACAGTAAAGGAAGTTTGAAGAGATAGTTTTAAATGCATAGAGATATATTTTCTTACTCCGTATATTAGCCACTTTGCACAAGTCAGAGTTTATTTCTTGAGATTTCCTGTTTGTATTCAGTTCTGTGTGATAAGTCTACTCTACAGGGTAAATCATTCCCCTGCCCATAAATCTTGCCATCGTTGGCAAAAACGGAGGTATGATCAGTATGTTCATAGTTCCACAAACAGGAGATGTTTCTTTAGAAAAATGTCTCTCGGTTTCTACGTTCAGTGAAGAGGGGAGACGTTTCTTCCAGAGATTGCAAACCTTGCTTCGTACAGCCTGGGATACCAAGCCACCCAAATGCCCATGAAATATAGTTCAGCAAAATTCTCAGAAGCAGTTTAAATAACTTTTTAAAGTTTCAGCCGAACTTTTTGCCATACAGATAGAAGTGGGAATGCTTGTAAGAGGATCCTATGTGAGCCAGGAAATCTTGTGAAATCTTGTGAAATTAAAAATCCCACCCAAAGGTTGCTAAATCATAGTGTACATTGGTTGTTGCTAAGATAGTGCTTCCCAAACTTGGGTAAATAACCCAGAAGGGGTAAAAGCAGGGTTTTGTCTTTTTTTTGGCTAACAACACACAAACCAAACAGGGACTTTTAAATAAGGATTTTCTGATAAGTTTTGGGTAATGAAGAGAAAAGTTTGTGAAGCACTGCCTTAGGATATCCAAGCCCACCCATTGTGGCTTATTCAACAAAACATAGTTTAGCTGTATATGTGAACTCACCCAGATTCTATTCAGGTATAAACAGGAAAAAAAAAATCTTCTCAAATTGATGTTTGGTATTAAATTGATGTTTCAAATTAGATGTTGAAATGCCTAGGAACTGCCATAAAATAAAATATACGTTAAGTGCATTTAATTTTCCCCGGTCTGCACCCATAGACCTGCTAGAAATGTACCTTGTGCCTTGTTAAAAGGTTGCCTAGTAGAAATTTGGAAATGGTGCAGAAAGGGCACTCAATTCTAGCTTCCTGGGCTCATTAGTTGGGGAAACAGGTGCCAACAGCAGGTAAGCTATTGCTCAGGTGCGAGTCTTACCCCTTTCAGGTCTTGAGTGGGACCCGCTAGTATCGGGCTGCATTCGTAACACCAAGCCATACCATGGTTTGCCTCAACTCAAGTGGATGCATTCTGCAAACCTAGCCAATCATAGTTTAGTCAATAAAATGTGACTAAGCAAGGCATAACAGAGAAGTAGGCGAACCCAATCTTGTTGTGCAGATTTAAAGCCAGCTAAAAACTTTTTGTCTGACCCGCTTCTTGCTACCTGAAATGGAAATTTGCGAAACAAGCCATACAGCATGAAACTCTCACACAAGTGCCAAAATCTTGAAAAGTCCTCATTGGGATAATCTGGAGCTGCGCTGGTGACTTCACCAATTTGGCTCCTGAGTGGTGCAGGCATTATTTTTAAAAGGAATCTGGAAGCATTACGTACTGGACAGAAACATTTTGGTCTACCGATCGGACGTCTGTATGAAGAGCACAAGGAACGCCTGGGGCAATATTGTGCAAAGTAGAGAGGATTGTTAAGATAACAAGGTTCAAGCCTCCCTGTCCCCCTCCCCTTTCAGGTTTACATTGATTGAAACTCCACAAAATCTGGGGGACCCTGGAGCCCATATATTGCTCTGGAGAAGACGCTCTGGGCTTTCGTTGACGGTTGGAAGTAACTTCGACTTTAAAAAGCCCCTCTTGGTTGCTCTTCTAAATATGATTATTTGCTGTTGTCCCTCGGAAGGGATGACCAACGCTTGGGCCTTGGGGGTGGTGTGACATCCCATGTGCTACCCTGAAAGCGTTGGATGATCACCACTCCAATTCTTCTTTGCAGCGGGTGAAGTTCGTAAGATTTGGAGGTGCTGATCTTCTAGCAGGGCCTTTAGTGGCTCCCTACAGCTTGTCTTGGGGCTGGGCCCCCTGCTCAGTCAGAGGCTTTTCCCCCCATGCTGTTAGTTAAGTGATGCAGTGAGCGCATGCATCTGTGTGCCAAACCGTGGGGCTTCTGAACTTTTCACTCGCGCAGGAGCTTAAGATGCAGCATCGGCCCCATGACTGAAATCTCTCAGCTATGGACTCTTGATGAGCTGACCTGGACTCTTTCACCTTACGCAGCTGCTGGCCGGCATGTCCAGATAGCCAGGACGGACTTGGATTTTACCGACTTTGATTAAAAACTCCCTCCCCCCCACCCATTGTATGATAATGAGCCAAATTGCAATGTGCATTGTTTTTATATTTGAGCTTTCTACAAGAACCGTATCCTCACTTGACAGAAAGGACTGAAAGTGAGTGGTTTTTAGGAGAAGAGAGGCTGCTGGGAGCTTTCCAGCAAAGGGACACAAAGGGTAAAAAATTCAAGGATGATCCTGCAAGAGGTTGAAGAACTGTTGAAAGCTGCGTTGAGGTCAATTCCTAGATGACCTCTTTGCCAGGGCTAGTGGGGACAGGACTGGGCAGGAGGCTGGCGGTGTCCCAGATGGACAAGGGTGGTAAGGCTTCTAAAATTGAGCTTCTAAATCGGGTCCCCAAATTTGGCCACTTTAAGACTGGTGGACTTCAACTCCCAGAATTCTCCAGCCAGCATAGGAGTTGAAGTCCACCAGTCTTAAAGCGGTCAAGTTTGGAAACCTCTGTTCTAAATCCTCAAGAGGCTGGCAGAACCAGAGTTTAAATTTTCCTAGGGTAGGGTAAGAAATGGTTAGCCCCTCCAGTAGAAAGGTGTGGCTAAAATGTTTTAACATGGTTTTAGGTATATATTTATTTATGCAACTAATGTAGTAGCCAGGTTTACTCAAGATACTCAACTTCAAGAGAGTTGGGAAAAGATTTCACAGAGGTATATCGTCCGATGTCCATTCAGACAAGAGCCAAGAGGTCGGTCCAACTATTTTTCTCGTAAGTAGCAAAGCACTTAATTTCTGTTGGATTGGGCTTGCCCCCTGTCAACCTGCCTTGGATGACTTGACACTCTTGGGGCACAAGTCTTCCACACATGGGACACTCCTATGCTGAGTGGACAATGCAGGTGTGATCAAAGGTGCTTTTTTAAAAGGCAACTGGACTTCCCCCCCAATCCTGTGCAAGAAGGTATTTCAAGAAGCTTCATCAGTTCTGGCAGGATGGTGGGGGCAGTGCAGGGGTGTGATTCAACCGGTGTGACAACTACTTCGGTGAATGCGTGTACACGCACCAGATGCGTGCTTTGCACATGCACAGAGCATTTGCTACCTTCTGCAGCAATCTGTGTGTTAAACAGCTGACGCGCAGCCATCTGCTGTGCCGTGCAAATCACCTGAGCTTGAAAAGCAGGATATAAAGCATAGACTAGAGCAGGACTGTCCAACCTTGGCAACTTTAAGACTTGTGGACTTCAACTCCCAGAATTCCTCAGCCAGCAAAGCTGGCTGAGGAATTCTGGGAGTTGAAGTCCACAAGTCTTAAAGTTGCCAAGGTTGGACACCCTGACTAGAGCCTGGGCAGGCAGGCCCAACAGCTGATCATTGGAGCCAACCGGTTCGCTCACAGCTGATCCTCAAGAGCTACCGGTTCGCCTGAACCAGGGTGAACCAGTAGAATCCCATCCCTGGGGCAATGGAAGGAGGGGAAGAACATTCCAGATGCCTTTTGAAGAAGAAACGAAGCCCCTTTGAGACAATTATGACCTCGATGCCTGAGAATCTCCAACAGGCACACAGGTGTGGGGCCAACCTCATAGAGAGGCCCATGGCAGCTGTAGGGCCAGTTTTCCTTTTTCCAAATTCCCCCCCTCTCAGACAGATTGACGAGGGCAGGATTCTTGGTTAACTGGGTTGAGGCTGTGGCTCACAGAGGCCGAGCAGTGGGAAATGGCAATTCCCGAGCACGGGAGTCATGGAAAGCTGCTCTACACACCTGCCTGCTTATCTAACATCAGGAGGCAGGAAGAGTCCTTGTGGCTCAAGACAGGCTGAGGTTGAGACGGGCTTCTAGCAGTGGAACCGATAGTAAGTGGTCCTTCCTCGTTCTGTTCTGCTCCCGTTAGCAGCCTTTGATACAAGGTGGTTGACATCGTCAAAGCAGGGAGCGGTCCCCTTCTCATCTTAGATGGAAGTAGAGTTCAGCTCTTGGATTTCTTGAGAAATAATGGGCCCCTTATGGTATGTTCTTCACCCAATGTTTTGTACTTTTGGCTGTAAATTGCTTGTTGTCCTTCGGCCTTTAGCTTATGTCTTATTAAAAGCTTTGTAACATCCATGTTCTGTTATTTCTTAACGTGAGGTTTCAAGCCCTGGGATGTTTTCCCCCTCCCCGCTACGTTCTTAAGGATCCTTCTCCCCTGTTTTTAGAAGCCAGGTGAATCCACCTGAGGACAGGCCATGCTGGTCCCTGCACAGGTTTTCTCTTTCCCAAACATTCCTTTGTAGATAGGGTGGCCCTGCCAGAGGGGCGGGGGGATTCCTCAGCCGGAGGAGTGGGGAATGGGAATGTCCTTTGAGATTTAGCAGGGGTCCCCAAACTTGGTAACTTTAAGGCTTGTGGACTTCAACTCTCAGAATTCTCCAGCCAGTAATTCTGGGAGTTGAAGTCCACAAGTCTTAAAAGTTGCTCCGTTTGGAGACCTCTGGATTTAGTAAGAAGGTGCTTTCCTTTGTTTCCTAGCTCGATCCCGTGGCTCTTATAAAGCAGACCTGTCTCCACCTTTCGTGGCTGGTCCCTCCTGTCCCAAACTCGGCAGCCCCTCTTAAGTCCTTGTTCCGGTCTGCAGAGGCCCTGTCGGTGCACCCTCCTGGACGGACTGACCAGACAGCAGCCTGTGTTTTGAGCAGACTTTATTTATCCTAACACAACACCAAACAAACAAAAGGTTTCCCCAGCCCACCCCGTGGCTGGACCACTGCACTGCCGCCTTCCCAACAGGGCCATCTCCAAGTGCTGACAGAAGCAGCAGCAGCAGCTGGCCTCCCACCCAGCCAGTGATCAAAGGGCTGTGGATGATGGGAGCCGTGGCCCATAATGGCTCATGAGCCCTTGGGGTGGAGCAGCTGGGTAGCCACATCTCCCAGCCGAAGGGGGGTGAAGAACTGCACAGAACGATGGGATCCCAAGAGGCTGCCGTGGTGACGTTAACAGTGGAAGTAACCGGACCTTGTGGGGGTGCTACAGGGGGCACGCAGAGCCATTTGTGCGGGCACGTGAGCCCCAGCCAAACTTTACCTGCACTGCGCATGCACACGTCTCTCCCAGCTGGTTTTCGGCCTGCTTGAGGCCGTTTTCGCCCTCCCGGGAGCTCGAGGGAAGCCCCTGAAGCCTCGGGAGGCTGAAACACGGGCCTTCCGGAAATACTGGAAGTGCCAAAACAGGCCTGTTTTTCGGCCTCCCAAGGCTGCAGAGGCTTCCCTCGAGCCCCCGGGAGGGCAAAAACGGCCCCGAGCTGGCCGAAAATCAGTGCAGGTGAAGGGGGAGCGGGGGTGTTGTGCACGCATGCATTGTGGGTGCCGGCCTGGGCTTTCAGCACACCACAACAAGAAAGGTTCCCCATCACCGAACTAGACTCTAAAGCAGAGGTCTCCACACTTAGCAACTTGAAGACTTGTCTTAAAGTTGCCAAGTTTGAGGACCCTTGCTGTAAAGTGCTTTATCTGCCTGGGGGGTGCTGCTTCAGGCCCGGGGGTGGGGGGCAGGAGATGGCTCGGTTCTGCTTCTGCGTAAAGCAGCAAGTTCCCAAAACCCTTCCGGCTTGGTGGCCCGGAGGGAAGGAGGGGAGGGGATGGTTCCCCACGAGTGGCAGGCCTGCGCATGAGCACGCGCACCTCTATTTGTGCCAGCGGCATGCCCGTCTGCCACTCAGACAAATGGCACTTGGATGAGGAGTGTGAGCGCCCACCACTCGCAGGCGGAGCTGTGCGTGCGCGCTCACCTGCTGCCTGCATGGCCCGGGATGTTGGAGACTCCTGGCATAAGGAATCTAGTTCGAATCCTAACCCCCCTGGGGTTGCAGGTTGGGCAGGCAGATGCGCTCCCCTCCCTTTGTTCTTTCCAAAGGCAGAGACGCAACAGCCTCCTCCAAGTAAGGAGAGTTGCACACAGCCTAAGTTGCCACTTACGGGCCCCGTGGGGAAAACGAGACCACGTTCGGATTTTTCTCCTGGCGCTGGTTCATGCTCGGCTTCCAGGCAGGGTAGACGGCATGCAAGCTCTGTCTCCTCTTGGCCGGCCAGCATTAGATAAACACTCAGAATGTAATTTCCAAATGAGCCAAAAGAAGTTGAGCCTCTCTCAACGGGTTCTCCTCTTTTAAGAGTCTAGGGCAGAGGTCTCCAACCTTGGCCACTTTTAAGACTTGTGGACTTCCAACTCCCAGAATTCCTCAGCCAGCAGAAGAGAGTTGGCTGGAGAATTCTGGGAGTTGAAGTCCACAAGTCTTCAAGTGGCCCAGGTTGGGGACCCCTGGGTTAGTCCCTTAGGAAATGAGGAGGAGAGTGGTGCATGATAGATCCAGGGGAGAGAGAGGCATTTGGCTAGGGGAATCATGCAAACTGCCCCCTCCCTTTTAGACGAAAATGGGCTTTTCATAATAAGACAGAAAAGATTTTGCCTTTTTCTGCATTACGAAATGGTTCGCCACTTGCATTGCTGCCCGTATGTCCTGTGCTCCTCCTCCAGCTGACCCAGGAAGGCATCACGCAGGGATGCTAACAAGGTGTCAGAGCTGCCAATCTGCCATGAACTATGGAGGGAGGGAGCCAGACAGGTGGGGGAAAGTGAGGAGGAGCACAGTACACGCGGGCAGCAATGCAAGTGGCGAACCATTTCGTAATGCAGAAAAGGCAAAATCTTTTCTGTCTATTATGAAGAGCCCATTTTCGTCTAAAAGGGAGGGGGCAGCTTGCATGATTCCCCTAGCCAAATGCCTCTCTCTCCCCTGGATCTATCAGGCACCACTCTCTTCCTCATTTCCCAAGGGGCTAACCCAGGTGTCCCTCCCCAAACTGGGCCACTTTAAGACCTGTGGACTTCAACTCCCAGAATTCTCCAGCCAGCTCTGCTCTGCTGGCTGAGGAATTCTGGGAGTTCAAGTCTACAAGTGGCCAAATTTGGAGACCTCTGCCCTAGGGACATCAGGACTCTGAAACTAACAGATAACTTTCTACCAACATTCCCCTCCAGATTTCAGTCGGGTGTTTTTTTTTGTTTTTAATATGAAGACAATGGAACCCTGCTTGGTCTTATCCCACAAAGCAGCCACTGCCAAGATACTGTTGCAGGTTCTCCTTTAGTCGGGAACAGGTTCCGTTCACTCGAAGGTCCACGTTCCCCTTGGTAAATCCAGGCAGGGAGACCACGGAGGCAGCTGACGTTCCAGTGCGGAAGAACAAGAACGAACTAGGTCTCAAGAGACAACCCCCACCCCCCCCCCAAAGTCTCTGCCAGGGCTGCAGAGAAAACGAGGCCTTGTCAAAACCAGGGCGGCAGCAGAGCTGGGGTCCCGTTCCAGTCCTGCAAACCCCCGTCCCTTAGTTGTCCTCGTCGGAAGACAAGCCTTCAATCTCATCCTGGTCTCCTCTGATGGCCATCCAGAAGGCTTTGGCAACCTAGGAGTCAAAGCAAACAGGCTAGAACTCCTGGAGGCTCATACACACACACACCCCATACACACACACACCTATGGGAGATAAAACACCCTAAAAAGGGTGTCAAACTCAAGGCCCACGGGCCCGGATGCTGCCCGGAGGGTGCTTAGATCTGGAAACAGCCAAGGACCGGCTGGCAGTATCTCTGCCGATGTAAACGGAGCTCGGGAGGGCTGCGCGCAGCAATCCCAAGCTCCATTTTCAGCCAGGATGGGCTCCTGCAGCCCCTCTGCCAGGAAAAATGGAGCTCAGGACAGGCTGTGTGGGTCCTGGGGGGCCATACATGGGCCCCCCAACTCCATTTTTGCGGGCAGAAGGCCATGCCCAACCTGGCCTGGCCAGGCCATGCTCCTCCCTCCCTGCCCCTCCTCCCCCCGGCCTCCCTTGAGGTCAAAACACAACCCTGATGCAGCCCTCCATGAAACCGAGTTGGGGACCCCTGCCCTAAAAGCTCCCAAGTAGACCCCTCAACTTAAGCCAGGAGGGCATCCGTGGACACTTGGCTCCTATCCTGGGATCTGCAACTTGGGAGAAGCAACCCAAAAAACTAAAAAAAATAAAAAATAAAGCATATTTGATCAAATGTTTGCTGTGATTACAGAGATTTTGACCCAATGGAGAGAACTGAGCATGAAAAAATATTGATTTTGGTTGGGGAGAGAAGCTCGTAAGGGACGAGGCGACTCAGTGAGATGCTAGGGTGCTAGTAAGCAGCATCTGGCTGGGTTTGGGCTCAGAAAAAGCACCTTTAATCCAGTGGTGGGATTCAAATTTTTTTACTACCGGTTCTGTGGGCGTGGCTTGGTGGGCGTGGCAGGGGAAGGTGACTGCAAAAATCTCCATTCCCTCCCCCACCCCACTAGCCTGCTTCCCAGCTCCGTTCTCCCGTGCAGGGCAACCCAAGGAGACCCAGATGATCAGCTGGGACTCAATGGGAGGCAGAGAGAAGAGATGGGGTTGGCGGGGGCCAGTCAGAGGCAGCATTGGCCGGTTCTCCAAACCACTTAAAATTTCCGCTACCGGTTCTCCAGAACCAGTCAGAACCGGCTGAATATCCACCTCTGTTCTAATCCCAAATCTTACCTTTTCGGCGTGCAGCTTTCTTTGTTCGTGAGGCAGGATGGCAGCCTTTTCTGGAAAACGAAAGGGAAAGAAAAATCTAGAGCAAAGGAAGACGAAAAAGAAAAGGCTATTTGCAAAGATTTTTTTTTTTAAAAAAAGGACAGACAGGATCTTGGCCATGTGTTACCGCCCTGAAAGAAGCCAGAAGCAGCCGGAAGGCCGGCAGGATCCGGTGGGTGCAACTTCAGCTACTCCTGTTCCCCCCGCCCTCCAATCACACATTCTAGAAAGTTCCTTCTCTACGCAGTTTTTCAACCCGTTCAAAGACACCCCACCCCCCCAAGGCTGCAGTGGAGGGGAAGTAAATGCTAGTGCCGAAACCCAACCAATTTCTGACTCCAGCAGATAAATTGGGGAGGCAGAAAAAAAGGGGTTGCGTCGCATGCCCAAATAACATCAGTTGCCAGAATTAGGTAAGGATGGATTCCCAACTTCTTGTTTTCCTTTCTTGCTCCCGTTATGGCAGAGCAAACCGGAGGCCTCCAGAACGGGTGGGCTTCAAAGAATTTTAGCATGTTTTCAATTGTTTTCTATCTTTTTCTTTCTATTCTTTTCCCCCCCCTTGTTTTCTTTTTATCTCTTGCATTTATGTGTGTGTTGTTGGTCTATTTTAATTGTAAAATCAATAAAGTATTTTTTTTTTTTAAAAAAAGAACAATTTAGCAATGGGTTCCCTGCCCGGTTGCTGGGTGGGTGTGGCCATGGTGGGCGTGGCCTAGTCGGCCTCCTGCACCACAGCCATGGGGGCGGGGAGAGTGTTTTCACCTTCCCCAGACTCCGGAGGCTCTCTGGAAGCCAGAAACAGGCCGATTTCTGGCCTTCCCAAACTTCCAGGAGGCCCGAGTTTTGCCCTCCCTGGGCCTCCCCGCGGGCCCTGCACTTCTGGGAGGGGCAGGGCAGGGTGGGCGGGGCCAACCAGGCGTGGGATTTGCAAATACCCAGCAGCCCGCTCCTGCCTCCGGAGCAGGGGTCTCCAACCTTGGCCATTTTAAGGCTTTGTGCATTTCCAAAGCTGGCTGAGGAATTCGGGGAGTTGGAAGTCTGCAAGTCTTAAAGTGGCCAAGGTTGGAGACCCCTGCTCCAGAGCACAGGGCTGGGCTGCTGCTTTCCTCCTGCTTCCAGGCATGATAATTCTCTGAAAAAAAACCGGGCTGGCCAAAAGAGACACGCGCCACGAGCCAAGAAATCGCACACACAACACCAACGCTACACACCCTTCCTTTCCAGCCAGGTCACGTGTGGATCAGCTCCAGAGCTGGGCAGCTGCTTCCCTGGGGCGGGGCCGAGGCCGCCACCCGGGAGCGCCGCTGCTTTCGCCAGGGCCGGGCGTGTGGCGTGTTGCACGGAGAGACGGATGGCCCGTGGCTGCCCAGCTCCTTTTCCTGCCACTCAGCGGCCTCCGCCGCACTGCCCAGGCTCCGCTCAGGTGTCCGGCTGGGGGCTGTCAGGAGTTGCTACGGAGCCTGGCGCAGCTCCGTCGACCAGTCCCGCTGTTCTCGGGAAGGGAAAGGCAAACCGGGAGCTGCTGCGCCTGAGCCTCCAGTGCCGCTGCTGCTGTTGCAGCGCCGCGCGGCTCTTCCTTTTTGCCTTTCCTCCCGAGGCAACGCGGACTGGAGGCCGCGCTGGCGTGTGGCAACTCCTGACTCAGGGGGCCTCCGAGGGAGGGAAGGAAGAGAAGAGGGGGAAGGGGGCAATTTCCAAAATCGAATTCCGATTTTAATCGGAAGAATATCATGTCTGTGCTTCCTAGATTCTGCTGCTCGGAAACTGCATTCCGCAGCATTCGTCTTGTCTCCCCCTCCCCCAGCCCCTCCCTCCATTCCTTTGTGGATGGGTCAGACTGAGGGGAGCTACCTGGCTGTTGCACTCTGAAAGCCAGCCCTGGCAAATTTGCAAGAAAACCGAGTTGTTTTCTGAGTTTGGGGAAATAAGCCAGAGGTGGATATTCAGCCGGTTCTGACCGGTTCTCAAGAACTGGTAGCAGAAATTTTAAGTGGTTCGGAGAACTGGCCAATCCCACCTCTGACTGGCCCCACCAACCCCATCTATTCTCTACCTCCCATTGAGTCCCAGCTGATCTCCTTTGGTTGCCCTGCCCAGGAGAATGGAGCTGGAAAGCAGGTTAGTGGGGTGGGGTGGGGGGGAAATGGGGATTTTGCAGTATCCTTCCCCTGCCAAGCCCACCAAGCCATGCCCACAGAAACGGTAGTAAACATTTTTGAATCCCACCACTGAAATAAGCGGAAGGCTACCTTTCATTTCCTTCAACTTGGAGAAGAGTCGCTCAAAGTTCTCGATGTCTCCTTCTCCCACGGTGAGGCTGGCGAGCTCTTGAATGTCCGTGTCCAGCACTGGATCTGCAGAGAAGCCCAAAAGAGAGGCAGCTCTCACTGCGGAGGGGACCACTCACCGCAGCCGACTCATCGCACCCATTTCTTCGAGATTAGTGTGATGCTCGTCCCGCAGCGAGTTGTCCAGTGATGAGATGGTCGTGGCGAATGGTCCGGAAGCGAGTTAGTTGGGGCAAGTTAGCCATGGGGAGTTGGCCGTGGCGGGTGGGCCATAGCGAGTTGGCCATGGCGAATTGTCATAGACCCGCTCTCACTGACCGGATTGACTGACTGAGCAGGAGGTGGGTGTTCTGACTTGGGCTTCACCAAATCAGGAAGCAGGCTCCTCGTCGCGACAAAAGCCCTTTTATTTAGGCTAATGTGAATTCCTCTCATTCACATCCAGCAAAGGCCCGGCAAACAGTCTTTCAAGAGTGATTTACAATCTCTCCGCCGCTGGCAAAAAGGGCTTCTCCTGAATCGACCAGGGACTTTGCGATATCCCTGGGATCCACAGGATGTGCCCTTCACTATCACCGTCTCTACGGGACGGTTTAGGTCCGTTTGGACCGACCGGGGCAAAGATATCGGCTGCAATCTCAGAGCCCCGAGATTGCAAAGCCGTATCGTCGCGACGCCAGCTCCGCCTGTAGCAGAAAATACTTGGCAAGGAGTCAGGAACAAATCTTCACCCTAATTAAATGAACTAATTGTCTCCTGCAAACTCCACTCCCCTTTTGCTCCTCTTTATTCCCTATGGGAGGGGCCATTCACCGTCCACCTGTGTCTTTACTCCCGAGCCGACCCTTGTTCCTTAACTAGTCCCTTCTCCTGGCAGTTCTGCGCATGTGCACACTGGGAACAGGCTCCAGCTGTTCTTCTGCCCCACTGATCTCCGACCCCGAAGGCAGCTGATAACTGTCAGGCGGCCCTGGCCCCATCTCTGCCTTCGACACAGAGCCCTCGTCAGAGCTGTCCCCAGACTCCAGGACTGGCCCATGTTCCTCCCCAACCTCCTCACTATCCGGCGCCAGTTCTGCTGGGCCACAACAGTGGGTTGGGACAGGGAGAGAGCTCCCGTGACAACCCCTGAGAGTCTTCCTGATTGGGGAGACTGGATGGGCCGAAAGAGTGTCTTGCAAACAACCGATGGAGGGAACAGACCTGTTTTCTCCACTTTACCCTACTTAGCAAAGAGGCTCTTACCAGCAGTGGGGTCCCCCTGGGTTCCCTCCGCAGGGACCAGAGCTTCTTCTGGATCCAACCCAGACTGGGCCCTCTCTGCCGGCAAAGAGTTGGCCTGGAGGGAAAGGAAACAAGTCGAATCAGACTCAACCCCCTCCCGTGGAAATTGGCACAAAGTACGGGTTGACCTGGGCCAGCCTCAAGGATGCAAATTCCATGGAGCCGACGAGAGCCAAACCAGGTCAAAAGGACACCTGTGTTCAAATGTAGGTAAGTTCCAATTACGATACCAAACACATAATCTGGTGATCCCTGGGACTTAATGTTTTAATTGTAGAGAACATTACATTTCCAGGCCTCCTTTAAAAAAATAAAATGTTTGATGATAAAGGGGCCCTGCCCAGTAAATTAAAACGGAGTACCCCAGGGTTAAATCAGGGGCATAACAGATGCAGAGCTGCCTCCAAGAAGAAAGGCAAAACAGCCAAGGAGGAAGCTGCAAGGAGAGAGACATCCCACCCAGGAATTTTTAAAAATGGCTGTTTACTTCTGGAGCTTCGTTCTTCTCTGATCCGATCCTGCGTCCTGCCCCTGTTAAGGCTGGGAAAAGGCCGAAGTTGTGACTCGCCTCTGAAAAGGAAGAAAGGGAGGGTCAGTTAGCAGAAGGCCAGGTCCTTCAAGGGCATCGTCCAGCCCTGGCCTGGCCTGGAAGGCATCCGGCTGCGGCTTCAGAAATTCCCAGTCAGAAGCCAAGAGGCCAAGCGATCGGGATGCTGTGGGTGCAACACTCCAGTTGTGGCTCAGGGGCTTCCATACGGCCCCTGCGTGAGCATGCTGGTCACTGAGGAGTAGGCTATATAGCCAGAGGCAGGTGATCTAGCACAGCGGCCCCCCGTCTTTCCAGCTTGGTGGGCCAGGGGGCGGGATGGGTTCCAAATGGTGGCAAGTGCCCACCAACCACACAAATGGAGCTGAACCCATGGGCACCCTTGCTGGCCACTTGCGTGGCCTGGTTCTGAACAGGCCACGGCCCAATTTTAGCAAAGGGTTCTCTGCCCGGTGGCTGGGTGGGCGTGGCCAGGGTGGGCGTGGCCTAGTCCGCTTGCTGCACCATGGCAGGGGGTGCATTTTCACCCTCCCCTGCCTCTGGAGGCTTTCCTTGAGCCTTCGCGGGGGTGAAAACGGACTCCTTGGGCTCCGGAGGCTCTTTTGGAGCTGGAAACGGGCCCATTTCCGGCCTTCCCGAATTTCCAGGAGGCCCATTTTTCACCCTCCAAGCCTTAAAGTTGCCAAGTTTGGGGACCTCTGGACTAGTACAATGGTCTCCAACCTTTCTGGGTTGGCGAGCCTGCGGAGGGGTATCGGGGGGAGAGGAGATGGCATTGTGCACGCATGTGCACATACTACTTTCACACGTGCTTGTCCACCACTTCCGTGACCTGGTTCCAAACATGCTGCGGCCTGGCACTGGGCCGCGGACCGGATCTTGGGGATTGACTAGAAGACCCCCAAGGTCCCTTCCAACTCTGTTATTCTGTGATTCAAGGAGTCCAACCTGCTACGAGAATCCATCAATCAAGACATTCACGTTACTTATGCCAGGGGTCCCCAACCACCGGGCCACGGACCGGTACCGGTCCGTGGAACATTTCCTACCGGGCCGCCGGTTTGCTGGGCGCCGCCATCTTGTTTGACGAGAAAGTGCTTCCGGGTGAGCTTTTCCGGTTGGAAAGCGGCGTTTGGGTCCTGAAGGAATCCTCGCGCCTTAGTTTCATCGAAGGGGGGGGGGCTTTGAACGAAACTAAGGCACGAGGATTCTTTCAGCTCCCAAGGCAAGGCGAGCCGAGCGACCGTCCCGAAGCGAAGCCCATCGACAAAGGTACAAAGGAGGAGTTGAAGGTGGCGGGGAGAAGCGGGGGACGGCTGGCTGACCGGTCACTCGGCTCGCCTTGCCTTGTCATGCGTGCTGATGCCGGTACCGGGCCACGGATCATTTTGTGATGCCGGTACCGGGCCGCGGCACAAAAAAGGTTGGGGGCCACTGACTTATGCCACCTTTCTGGACAACGGATTCCGTTGTTGAATTCTTCTTTCTGGGAAGACGCAACTTCCAGCAAAACAGGTTTCCAGTTGTTATTCCACGAGATGCCCCTAACCCTCCCCCTCTCCTCCTCCCCCAGTCGAGAGCAAGGGATGGCGGTCTCTTCCGTCCCAGACATTCCTCAGGTTACGGGGATCCGTGCTGGGGAATAAATTCCCACAGCATTGCCTCCCAGGATGCCAGACATTCTGGGAAAAATTGCTCTGCACCCATGCCAGGAAATTATTTGCGCTGATTTTTAAAAGCTTAAAAAACCGCCTACCGTTTTTCATCACCACGTTTGACCAGACATTGGCATTCAAGGCTTGGACGATTCGTTTCACTCCTGTGGATTCTGGAAAATCATCTAAAGTGGGGGGAATGAGGAGAGCAGAGTTGGAATACAACTTATTACAAAGGCTTCGTCAGAAACAGAATCATGTTCATTTAATCACCCCACAATCCCTTGTAGGGGTGTTGCCAGGGCAACTGAATGGAGCGAGCGGAGTGTTTGAATGGCCAGGTGCCCTTCCTGTCGCCAATGAGGAGTTTTGTTCAGCAGATAATATTCTCAGTGTGCCCAAAGAGAGAAATAACTGCCTCTACCTAGGATCGAACTCACAGACTCCTGATGGTGAGGTGAGAGCTCCACCTCTAGGCCACTGGACCGCTCTCCTCGTCAGAAACAGAATGAGGATTCAGAAACTGAGAAGGATAAACAAGGCCTGGATACTGTCCTCTTAACAAGGTCGTTCTCAGTTCTCGATTTGAATTTAACGCCATCAAGAGAGGGAGTGTGATGACCCAGAACGGGATACAAATCGAACACAGTCACAGAAAACAGGGGAAGCCCCTTTTATTCCTTCACTTTGCTTCCAAGCTCCGAATATTCTTCGATGGAAGACAAAAAACTCCCACACAAACAGTTACAAGAAGGAAAAAAGCAATACAAACCAGGCAAGATAAGGGCTGGAGGACGTCCACAGATATCAGAACACACACTGGGAAGGACGCCAAACTCAGAGAGGAACCATAAAGTAGAGATATTTCCATGCTTTGTTTCCAGCGTTTGCCCGTACACAAGTCCGTCCTCTTATTCGTCACAGCTGCAGCCCATGAAGAGGATCACGGCCCTCTCCTCCCGAGTAGACCATGCCTCTCCCTTATCCTCTCCTCCCTGCGTGCCCTAGGATAGAGGGGATGGGCCTGGTTCTTCCTCTGACTGCCCAGCCGGCCTCTGCCCTTCCCCAGCCTCCTCCGCAACCTCCGGAGCCACACTCTCTGCTTTATTTATTTATTATTATGCTTTTTCACGTTTACAAATCTCATCCTCATCTTCAACAACACTGTGACATCATTATTAAGTATACAAATCTCCATACATTTATATACATTTGTCTACATTTTTCTTATCTCTATTATTCTTATTCCTACTATTCAACCATTGGTACCAACTGTCCCAGACGGCATATAATCTGACTCTTCTTTGTCATTTAGCTCTAGAGTGAGTTTGTCCATTTCAGCACATTCTTTTGGATCACTAATTCCTCCGCTGGCAGACTATCTCGCTTCCAATATTGTGCAAATGCAATCCTTGCTGCTGTTATATGTAATATCACATATTTGTTTTTTACTGTTTTTTAATTCCTAAAAGTAACAATTCATTATTTCTTGCAACCAACTCCGTATTTTGACCCAGTATTTGGGGCTTCTGGGCTTAGCTACCACATATGGAAGAAGGTACCCTGTCTCTGTTTACATCTTGGATTTATATTGGGATACATTTTTGCTAATCTCATCGGTGCCAAATGCCAACGGTAAAACATCTTATCTTCCCCTTCTAAGCTGCGGATCCTGTTAATGTATAATTCTTACTCCATAATTTTTTCCCAGTCTTCTAGTTCTATGTTGTGTCCAAATTTTTTTGCCCATGCTATCATACGTCCTTTTACTACTTCCTCTTCCGTGTCAAATCTTAATAAGTAATTGTATGTTCTTGTTATAAATTTCTCCTCCGGACCTACCAAAATTTTTCTAATTGTTGCAACTCATTATCGAATCCATATTCTTCTGCACCTTTTTTTGTATCTCGCTTGCAGCTGAAGATATGGCCACAAATCTATAATTAATTAGGCCTTGGTCTTTTAATTCCTTGATTTCCCCCATGCTTCTGTGATCCAAATTCAGGTGCTTGGCGACTGATTCGTATTTAGGACGGTTTCAGTGTCCCCTGGGGTCATGTGATCCCCTTTTGCAACCTTCTTAATGGCGAAGCCAGATTCACTTGAACAACCGTGTTACTATCTTAACTTAGCTGCAGTGATTCTCTTAACAACGGTGGGCAAGAAAGGTTGCAAAAAAGGGACAAAACTCACTTCACTGTCTTGCTTGCCAACCTAAATTTTGGGCTCGATTGTGGTCTTAAGTTGAGGATGACATGTAATTTAAAAAAAAAATTACCAGCAAGGACTCAAGAGCCACTTTAGAGCCTCTCCTCGGGTGGATGACTCAAACGAAACTATCAAAATGACGATGCAACCAACGGAATAAAAGCTGTTATATCATCTTGAATGCCCGCTACATGATAAAAAGTTTTGAATGAAGCCTTGGCCTATTTTAAAATGGCAAATTCTGATAAGAAATGACTAAGCAGGACAGGTTACTCTTTTGTTACAATCCTAAAAAATACCAACCAGCTTCGGGGTGAAAGGTGTAAAACTAAAACAAAATATCAGGATGTTTCTGAGCCTAAGGATGTATTTCTGGCCTGGACCTAAGTTTATGACAAGCCATCTTATCTGTTTAAATCAGAGGTCTCCAAACTAGGCAAGTTTAAGACTTGGGGACTTGGGGACCCCTGGTTTAAATCCAAGATGGAAAAAAATAAGATGTTGTTTACCACTAAGGTAGTCAGAGATTTCTTGCCTAATCCCTCAAATATTTATCAGGAAATAGCTCCAGAAATACTGCAGCATTTTGCCACACCAATGCAATAAACAAAAAAAAAACCCTCCTTCTTTACAGCCCTTGATGCCAAGAGAGCAAACCCAGACTCCCCAGGGCACAGACAGCTACCCCAACTTTATGTGTTTATTTTCTTATTAAATTTACATACCGCCCACCTCACGGTCAAGTGACCCTGGGCGGCTTAAACATCATAAAAGCAGACGTACAAAACATTCAAACATTAAACATGAAAATTTGGCCTTCAAGCATTTTTTTCCTGTGAAAAAGCACCAATATAAATATTGTAAGCCACCCAGAGCTAGGGAGGGAGGTGGGTGGGTGGATGGATGGATATGTAGGCAGGATAGATAGATAGATAGATAGATAGATAGATAGACAGACAGACAGACAGACAGACAGACAGACAGACAGACAGAGTTACATGATGGATGGATGGATGGATGGATGGATGGATGGATGGATGATAGCTAGATAACTAGATATAGATGATAGACAGATAGATAAGACAGATAGATAACAGATAACCAGAGCTGGAAGGGACCTTGTAGGTCATCTAGTCCAACCCCCCCACCCAAGTGGGAGACCCTACACCATTTCTGACAGATGGCAGTCCAATCTCTTCTTGAAAGCTTCCAGGGATGAAGCTCCCACAACTTCCGAAGGCAACTTCTGTTCCGCGGGTTGATGGTTCTCACTGTCAGAAAGTTTCTCCTTATTTCCAGGTTAAATCTTTCCTTGTTCAGTTTCCATCCATGATTCCTTGTCTGGCCTACAGGTGGCTTTAGAAAATAGCTTGACCCCTTCCTCTCTGTGGCAGATAGATGATATAGATCAATAGCAATAGCACTTAAGACTTATATAACCATTTTACAGTGCTTTCCAGCCCTAAGTAGTTTAGAGAGTCAGCCTCTTGCCTCCAACAATTTGGATCCTCATTTTACCCACCTCGGAAGGAGGGAAGGCTGAGTCAACCTTGAGCTTGGTGGGATTTGATCTGCTAAATTGCAGTAGGAGGAGCTTGCACTACTGAGGCTCATATCAAATAGATGATAGCTACAGATAGATGATATAGATTAGAGAGATACAGATGGGTAATGACAGACAAAGAGACAGAGCAGCAATTGAGAAAGATTCATCTGAACAGAAATCGGGATTTGCAAGGTTGCCCACATCCAGGAGCTTCTATAAGAGAAAGTGCAGTGATCACAATTTTTACAGAGGTGGTGTGGATGATGCTAAGGAGCCAGAAGGCAGCGTCTTGAAGGACCAAGCTCCGTGGTGCAACTGAAGCCCCCCACACCTCTAAGGAGACTGATGGGGGGGGGGCAGTGCATGAAAGCATTTCCGGCACCCTTCCAACATCTGTCCCTCTGCCCAATCCTCACTCTCTCTTGCAAAGGCGATCTCCACTGTTTTGGAAGTCAGGAAGAGCCACGTCAAAAAAAGCTCAACTCCTGAGATAAATGTGGTGAATGGTATAGATGTGCATTTAAAAAAAAGATCTGGAACATATCCAGGGTTGGTTTTGTTTTGTTTTTTAAAGTTGAGCTGGCGGCCACCGTATTGTGAGGAATTCTCTGCCTCTTTCTTATGCACAGGGGGGGAAAAAAAAATTAAAGAATTGCAAACCACATTGTTGTGGCTGCTAGCTTGACTTTTGTCGACCACACCCTGGGGAGACCCTTGCATGCATCCCCAACCACGGTCTCCGATTGCCTGTGATGGAGCAACCCCACCTAATTCAGCGGGGAGAGAAGACGCCGGGCATTTTTCTGGCAGGGATGAAACTTGCCAATGACCCGCAAAGAAACCAAACCGCTTGAAAGTCGCCGCGGGCAGGAGGCCAAGGCCAAATCTCACCGTCCTCATCCGGAAGCTCCTCTGGGTTGAGCTCCACCAACTCAAAGCCGTGCTTGATGCACCACTCTTGGGCCTTCTGCCGGCTGATGCCTACAAGGGAGAGAGGAAAGGCGTGGGTTTCCCCCCCTCTCCCCCAGGAAGGGCTCCCACCGCTCTGGGTACCGGCGGGAGAAAACTCCCTGGAGGGGATGCATGGCTGAAAACTCTTGGAAGATTCTGGGCAAGGGCTGCAGGTGGGCAAAATCTGTCCAGAGTGGGAACGCAGTCGCTGGACAGGGGGACAATGCAACGAGTAAACCTTGGGATGGCCTGCTCAACTGGAAAGGTTAAAATAAACTGGAAATGAACAGGAAGGCCTAAAAGTCCAGAGCGGTTCTCAGTCCTCCAGGTCAGGGGTCTCTAACCTTTTGGACTTCAGGGACCACCAAATTCATAATTTTAAATCCCGCGGACCACTAATGTGATTTTTTTTAAAAAAAAGAAAAAAACATTTGTAAAATAATGATCAGAGAACTTCCATTTTATTCAAACGAAATGCACCTATTTAATATAACAAAATCATAAATGCTTATTTAACCGTAACAAAATCTTTAAAGGTTGTTTAATTGCAACAAAATTATTAAAGTTAGTGTAATTATTACAAAATAATGCTTAATCTGAGTGAAGGAAAATGAAGACGGGGCAGACTGAGGGTGGTGGGAAAGTTGGTCCCATATTCCAGGGCTGTAGTAGTCACAGGACTGGCCCTTTGGCCATCCCAGAGCAGCTGAGGACCATCAAAATGTTCTTGCGGACCACCAGTGGTCCACAGACCGTCGGTTGGTGACCTCTGCTCCAGGTCACAGTTATCCCAAAGGTGCTTTTTCAGGAGGCAAGTGGACTTTCTGGTTTTTCTTTGAAGACCTTTCACTCCTCATCCAAGAAGCTTCTTCAGCTCTGACTGGATGGTGGAGGTGGAATGGAAGGATTGATATTCCCTTGTGGACCAGCTGGTCATTTGCATTCTTTTTGAGGGTCGTTGAGGCCGCTTGGAGGTTTCCAAAAAAAAAAAATTGCAGACTGCAGGAACCAGGAGCACGACTCACTACTGACCCCGAGGACACAGATAAACTTCCGAGTGTTTCAATGTTCCTCTAAAACAGGGTGGTCACCCTCATGTCGTCACGGCGGCATCATGCGATGTATCAGAACTTTTTTCTCCTTCGCTAAATCAGCCGTGGGCATGGCCAGCATGTGATGCAGGCGGCCTGCAGGCCAGGAGTTTTGACAGCCCAGCTCTAAAAGGATGCAAATGACCAGCCGCCTGCAAGGAATATCAACCTTTCTGTTCCCCACCATCCTGTCAGAGCTGAAGAAGCTTCTTGGATGAGGAAGCGAAACGTCTTCAAAGAAAAGCAAAGAAAGCCCAGTTGCCTCTTGAAATAATAAAAGCACCTTTGGGACCACAGGAAGGCGGCCTATGTCTCCATCTCTGCCCTTTGGGCCACCCTGTGCTACACTCCCCCACCGCTGCCCCTACCCCTTTTTCTCTCGTCCTCCTCCGACTGCTGACCAGGTGCTCCTGGCCTGGCCCTGCACGAGACTCCTGCTGGGCACGCGCAGCCTTTCCCCCAAAATTGGCACAGCCTTGGCAAAGCCACACGAGGGACCAGGCTGGGAGTAGCTGCTCCACAGCAGCAGGAAGAGGGCAAAGGTCAGGGGAGGCGGTGAGGGGCCAGTGAGGACAAGACAGTGAAATGGGCAGAAATGGGGAAGACTGATGGATGGGGGAGTTCAAGTCGGGGCGAGCATAGCAGTGCAGGAGAAGACTTAAGTTCCTTGCCTAACAACGGCATCATCCTGCCCTGACAACCGCGGTTTGAGATTGCCCTCATTATACAGTGAGATCTTGCGGTGTTTCACCTGATGACGCTTCGCTCAGGATGGAAATCCCAGTCCCAAATCAAGTCACTAGGCCCAGACTAAATCGTTCAGGCTACTTCTAACTGGAATCGGCCAATGTTGGTTGACAGGGTGACAAGTTGGCCATTGGGAGAGAAGCTTGGCTTGTGTTTATCGAATGTGTTCATCATTGTTTTCCTTTGGGTCAATTTTCTTTCAGGTAAACGTGGTAGTTCTTTAAAAATAACAATGCAATCGGGGAACTGTTCCGCTGCCTTGGGAGGTTGAGGTAGCCCTGATGTCTGCAGAGGCTTAGCTGGCTTAAGACCAGCACTGAGGAATTGTAAACCAGGAAGCAGTTCTCCAAAAGCACATTTTCAGATTTTGAAAATATGGCCTTTCCAAGCCAATCTGCTCCCTCTGTTGCTTCTGCCAAGCTTCCCACTCTAACCGAGTTTGTCCTTGTCGCCTTACCATTTTCAGAGACTCTGTCACAGACCAAGATCATCACTTCCGGTAGCCAGTCTTCTATCAGAGGAAGCCACTGAGAGACAGCATCCAGCCCTGATATCTGTAAAAGGAGATAGGGATAGCTGGCTTTATGGAGTATTACAAGCAAAAGCATATTCGGTTCTACAAAAATCTTTATCAAAAGGAAATCTTAGGAAGCAGAAAAGTTTCAAGGGAGATCAGCCACCTTAAAATTTGGGTCAAAAAAAATGACCCAAGATGTCTGGGGCCGAGAGGGGACTAGAACCTGGTGCAATGACCCCGTTGGAAGCTGGTTCGGAGAACAGGAGGAATTGGAACTTCACTTAAAATCTGCAAATTTGACATCTAATAGGCAACCTTCAACTATTAGGACTCTTAAACCCTCTTAACCAACCAAGGAATTTTTTTGTTTTGCTCCTATCTTTTTCTCTGCAACAAGGTTACGGGGTAGGTTGGGTTGAGAGAGTCTGACCCAAAGTGACCCAAGGAGTGTTTGTGGTTGAGAAGGGACAAGAATTTGGGCCTTCTTGCTCCTAGTCCAAGCCCTGAACCACCATACCACCCTCCCTCTTCACATCACCCAGGCCAAATTAGTGCTAACTAGCGGAAGCTCTACCATCAGTAACCTCCTACCAATCTCAATAAATTCTCAGAAAGCCTAGAAGAATATCACGTATTCTTATGCGTTATCTTTTCACGTAAACCAGAATGTCTCAATCTCAGCAACTTTCAGAGGTCTGGATTTCGGCTTCCAGAATTTTCCCACCCACAAAACAGTTGAAATCACTCTCCAAACCCTGGGAAGGAATTGATTTGAAAGTAGAGGGGTAGAGTAGAATTGTAATAGGTTCGTCGGCTCCACAAACGTCACAGGTCATAGATGGAAGAACACCACCCTACAGTTTCTGAACCAGAATGTCCACCGGGCTGGGGGGGGGGGGGCAGGGTTGGATTGCATCCCTTCCAATTCTGCTAGGCTAGGCTGCACCACTCTACATCCCGAACGGCAGGGCAACACTCACTGTGGTGCTGTCGAAGCAGATGAGGAAAGCCTGAATGGACTCGGCAATTTCCGAAGTCACCTGAAATACATTTGCCACCACGCAGAGATGGATGGCGGCGGAGTAATATTTATTGTCTATCGTCCAGGGGTAAAACCGGGCTCCGCTCTCCGCGGCAATGTGCTCAGGAAGCTCTTCCTCTCCGGTGATACCTGCAAGAGACGACAAAGAGACTGTTGTTGCGGTTCACTGGCAGACAGTACAGACAGCAGTGGAATTGGATAGCGGGGAAGAACAGGGACCAGTTTGGGAGTCTGGGGAGGACTCGGACGAGGGTCCTGCATCCGATACAGAGATGGGGCCAGGACCATCTGGGAGTGGGGTGCTGACTCTGGAGCTTCCGGAGTCTGGCAGCAGCGAGGCAGAGGAGTAGTGGGAGCCTGTTCCCAGTGCGCATATGCGCAGAGCTGCTAGGAGGCAAGAGCAGCTGAAACAAAAGGGGCGACTCGGGAGTTAGGCTAGGAGGCGATTGCCCCTCCCATAAGGTATAAAGGACAGGCAAAGATGACGAAACCTGTGCAGGAAGCAAAGTCATTCGTTCGGTTCAGATTTATTATTGAAGCTCTTTGTACTTCGGTTGGTTTTTTTCTAGTTCAATTGACACTTCTGTTATTGGCAGCACTTCACAGAAAAGAAAGGTGGGTGCTTATCTCAGGGGACTGTTTGAGATTCATTACCGGGTGGGGGTGGGGGAATCCCCTCTCCTGCTTTCAGGTTGATCCTTCAAACGCTATATGGGCTGGGCAGAATTGTGGTGGGTCTTCACCTCCACCCTCCCTTCACAATATGCTGTTCCTACTTTCATCTACTTTTACCAGCTGCCCATGAGAAAAGTTGACCCAGCTGGCTAAGCAGTTAGTATAAATAGGCTTCCCCTTGCAACCCACACGAGGGTGTAAAAATACACACCCGTGAGGTTATCCAGAATCTTGGAACCATTTTGCTCGGATGACCGGCCTTTAGGAAATTCCCCACAGAAGCTGGGCACCCTCTTCCTCCAACTCTCGCCCAGCCCTCGCATGATAATGACAGCTTTCCATATCTGGATTCGGAGAAGGTACTCATTTTCGGAGCTGGCGTTCCAGCACCCCCCCAAAAAAGCCCTGTCCCAAACCCGCCCTAACGACGAAAATAGTGGGCTGGGAAACTGTTGTGTCGTGGGAGAACAGCTCACTTTAATTCAGGGTTCCCCAAATTTGGCAACTTTTAAGACTTTGGGGAGTTCAACTTCCCGAATTCTGGGAGTTGAAGTCCACAAGACTTAAAGTTGCCAAGTTTGGAGACCTCTGCTTTAATGTGTGATATTTCCAACCCTTGGGTAGGCCTGCGGTTTTGCATACACAAAGTTCAGAGTTTGGGAGGGGGGAGAGAGAGGAGGGAGAGGAGAGGAGAGGGAGGAGAGGAGAGGAGAGGGAAGGGAAGTTAAGGAAGGAAAGAAAAAGGAAAGGAAAGGAAAGAAAGGAAAAGGAAAGGGAAGGAAGGAAAGGGAAGGAAAGGAAAGGAAAATGAAAGGGAAGAAAAGGAAAGGAAAGAAAAGGAAAGGAAAGAAAAACAAAGAAAAGGAAAGAAAAGGAAAATGAAAGGGAAGGGAAGGGAAGGAAAGGAAAGGAAAGGAAAGGAAAATGGAAGGAAGGGAAGGAAGGGAAGGGAAGGGAAGGGAAGGGAAGGAAAGGAAAGGAAAGGAAAGGGAAGGGAAGGGAAGGGAAGGAAAGGAAAATGAAAGGGAAGGGAAGGGAAGGAAAGGGAAGGAAAGGAAGAAGGAAAGGAAAGGAAAGAAAGGAAAGAAAAAAGGAAAAGGAAAGAAAGGAAAGGAAGAAAGGAAAGGAAAGGAAAGGAAGGAAAGGAAAGGAAAGGAAAGGAAAGGAAAGGAAAGGAAGGAAGGAAAGGAAAATGAAAGGGAAGGGAAGGAAAGGGAAGGAAAGGAAAATGAAAGGAAAGAAAAGGAAAGGAAAGAAAAACAAAGAAAAGGAAAGAAAAGGAAAATGAAAGGGAAGGAAGGAAAGGAAAGGAAAATGAAGGAAGGGAAGGGAAGGAAAGGAAAGGAAAGGAAAGGAAAGGAAAGGAAAGGAAAGGAAAGGAAAGGAAAGGAAAGGAAAGGAAAGGAAAGGAAAGGAAAGGAAAGGAAGAATCAACTGATGCATTTGGCAATTGCAACCGTTCGACAGGCCTCCCGAGCTAACTTTCCACGGCTTGGGTTTTCATGGAGCGCAGGCCAGCTCTCTTGACACGATCCTGTGCCATGCCCCAGAACAAGCACTCCCAGCACCAACCAAAACAACTGGCCCCATATCTGCATACCACCCCACACCATCCCAGGCAGAGGATGCGTCGAATGAAAAAGGTAACAGCTGCTTCAGCCTGACACTTTTCTTCAGAGCCAAACTGAGTTAAGAAGCAGGGGTGTCAAAACTCAAGGACTGAAATTTGGCCTGCAGTGCCTCTGGCAGGGAAAATGGAGCTCAGGGCCCCCACCCCACCCCCATGTCCTGTTTTCAGCTGCGACAGCCTCCTGCAGCCCTTTGCCAGTGAAACGGAACGGGGGGAGAACGGGGGGGGGGCTTGCTCCATTTTCACTGGCAAGGGACTGTAAGAGGCTGTCGCAGCCGAAAAGGGGTTTGGGGGCTGCGCGCAGTCCCCACCGAGCTCAAGTTTTCACTGGCAGGGGGCTATCAAAGCAGACTAAAACCAAAAGGAGAAATGTTTTCCCCATCTGCATTTGAGCATGCAAGAAGGGACAGAGAAGGAAAAAGGGAAAGAGGAAAGAGAAAGAACAAGAAGGAAAGATGAGAAGAGAGCAAGGAAGGAAAAATAAGGGAAAGAGGGGAAGAAACGAGAAGGAAGAAGGAAGGAAAAAGAAAGGAAGGAAGGATAGCAGTCTTCCAATATTTTGAGGGTATGCAACAGAAGAGGAGGAAGGGTTCAAGCTATTTTCCAAGGCACCCAAAGGCCAGACAAGGAATAATGGATGGAAAGTGAACAAGGAGAGATTCAACCTGGAAATAAGAGGAAACTTTCTGACAGAACAATCAACCCATGGAACAGAAGTTGCCCTCGGAAGTTGTGGGAGCTTCATCACTGGAGGCTTTCAAGAAGAGACTGGACTGCCATTTGTCAGAAATGGTGTAGGGTTGGGGGATTGGACTAGATGACCTACAAGGTCCCTTCCAACTCTGATTATCTGTTAAGGGAGGAAAGAAAGAAGGAAAGAGAGAAAGGAAGGAAAGAAGGAGAGATGGGAGGGATGGGAAAGAAGGAAGGAAGGAAAGAGAGAGATTGAGAAAAAGAGAGGAAGGAAGGAAGGAAGGAAGGAAGGAAGGAAGGAAGGAAGGAAGGAAGGAAGGAAGGAAGGAAGGAAGGAAGGAAGATTATGAGAGTGAGGGAGGGTCTCAGGGAAGTCCTGCCTTAGCACTTGGCCACCACAGGTGCCTCCCCACCCCCGGACCCGAGAGACATTGAGCTGGCCACGCCCACCATAGCCACAGCCCCACCCACCCATGGCCATGCCCACCTGTCCCTCCGAGGTCAAACACAATCCTGATGCAGCCCTTCATGAAATCGAGTTTGACACCCGAGTTAGAGGGTGAATCTCCAGTCAAGACGCTGCCAGTGGTACCTCTGAGTTGTGCAACAGTTAACTACATGCAATGCCACTCCATCTCCTTCACCAACAAGAGGGTGCCAGGGATCAATTCTCCATCACTCGCACATCCTTACCTGACCAGATAGACATGTCCTTCGTTAATATCAGTGCACATGAACTTCATTCACATTTACTATACCGGTAATCCTTGAATTATGATCGGTCGGCTTAGCCATTGAAAGAATAACAGAATAACAGAGCTGGAAGGGACCCTGGAGATCTTCTAAACCAACCCCCAGTTCAAGGCAAGGAGCCTTATACCATCCCAGTTAAACTGTTCTCTGATCTATTCTTGAAAACTTCCAGTGTTGGAGCATTCACAACTTCTGGAGACAAGCCATTCCACTGATTAATTGTTCTCACTGTCAGGAAATGTCTCCTTAATTCTCGGTCGGATCTCTCTTTGATAAGCTTCCCTTGTCCTGAGCCCAGGTGGTTTAGAGAACAGAGTTAGTACTTTTCGAGACGATCCCAGTCTCATGGTTCCACGGGCATCGGTCTGCAAACACAGCCTTGGTGTGCCTGGAGAGCCACCTGGTGGAATGAACCACAAATCCTTCTGCAGAAGTACAAAGCAACGTGCCACAGCTGCCCCAAAAGTGCCAATCCAGCTTCAGGTTGCATTAAACAGGGAGGATTAACACCAAAACTGTGGAATGGGCTAGTTCTGCTCTCCACGGCACTGAATCAGGCCACGGCCAAACATGGGGCCTAATTCTGGTCAAGAAGGATGTTGAGAAACTGGACAGAGTGTTGAAGGGCCCAGAAGTTCAGTCTTATGAAGAACAGTTAAAAGGAGCTGGGTATGTTCCACTGTTAGAGCAATAATGATCTATGGGTTGTGAGAGTTGGACATTTAGAAGACTGACCCAAGAAGAATTGGCGCCTTTGAACTGTGGTGCTGGGGCAAATGACGGCGTATGCCATGGGCAGCCAGAGTAACTAACAGAGAGGTCTTCAATGGTATAAAACCAGAAGCATCCTAGAAGGTTAAATCATAAGGCTACATCTGATACTGTGTTATGCATGCAAATTCATTGCAGAAGGCAATGAGGCTAGGCATGGTTGGTGGGACGAGAAGACGGGGCAAAGACATAACTGGCTGGCTTGATCCCATCAAATCTAATGCCAAGTTGAACATCCAGCAACGGAAAGAAGCTGTTCTTGAGAGGGTAGCATGGACAGCACTTGCCTATAAAGTCACCAAGAATCAGACATGACTTAAATGGTTAAAAACTAACAAAACAATGTTCAACCAGAAGAAAAAAAGGGGTTATGGGAGACATAATCTCTGCCTTCCAATATTTAAAGGATTGTCATAGGGAAGAAGGATTTATTCCCCACAGTCCCCAAAGATAAGAGTTAATGGGGGAATATTGTTTACAGTGGGAGACAGAAACTGGAAATAAAGAGTAATTTCCTCGACTTGAGAGCTATTTAACAGTTGAACATCATCCTGCCTTCTGGAGTTGTGGAGTCTCCGCTAGAAGTTTCCAAGAAAAAGTTGGACAGCCTTTTTGTCCAGGATAAGGGATTCTGCACTGGAAAAGGAGTTGGATTAACAGACCTCTAAAGTCCCTTTCGACCTGAGGATTCTATAAAAATTATATATCTATGGCATCTGTATGGTTTTTTTCTATGAGATTTACGCAAAAAAAAAAAAAGAGGAAAATCTGTCATTCAAGCAGACCCTGTCCTTGCTCCATACAGTACACAGGAATGTTTAGCTTGTTTCAGAAAATAACATAGTACGTGATATGCAAATATATGCAAAATTCATTACGCTATTTCTTTTTAAGGCAATCATACTATTCAAAGAGGAAGAGTAGTAAATAAAAAACACTGAAATGTGTGGAAATAAAATGACATTAACTAAATCTGTTTTTTTCCCCTTCTGTTTAATTGTTTTTGATTCTCAGAGATCAGAGACTGCCTGGATAAGTGGCTTTTTGGCAAGATTTTTGAGAAAAAACTGACTGATTAAAAAAACAGCCAGTTAAGTTCTAGTGTCAAAGGAGAACTTCTCCAGGATTTCCCTGATTAAAATCTTAAGTCTTAACTGAAGATTTTATCATTTCCCTGATTAAAATCTTAAGTCTTAACTATCACACAACTTCGGTATCACAGTTGTGTGTGTTTGCATGCCTTCAAGTCATTGTTGACACCTGGCAATTACCTGGTCTAGTCTCTGTGGCTTTCTTGGCAAGATTTCAGAAGTGATTTGCCGTTGCAAATCCAAGGTGGATGTGTGTGCCTAAGGTGGGGCCAAAACTCACAATTTGTAGCTGGTGCCTTTACCACACCACCAAAAAGGCTCTCAGTTTCACCAACGCTGAATGTTCATTCACTGACTTTCAAGAGCACACTTCTCCTGAGATTTAGTCTAATTTATCTTCCCCATGAAAAAAACTAATAATATCTATTCCTTTCATCCACAGTTTCAAGTAGTCTGGTAATGTAAGCTGAGTGCAAATGATATAGCAGCTGGAGACAGAAGGGAAACCCTATAGGTTCAGAGCAGATTAAGCAGTTGTTTATAAATAACCAGGGGAAAATGCAGTAATCATTAAAAGCCACTGTTTGTTATACCAGAACATGTTTCATTACTCATTAACGGTTTAAGCATATTTTGGAAGACTTTCCACCTCGTAGCTCCGAGAATGCATGGATGTTAATGGATCTATTACTGCACAACTGTAACGAGTGAACACAAAGGAGTGACACCACATCGAATCTCCAGCAAACTATTATAAGCATTCGTCCTGAGTTCCGTGCTTTGCTTGGATAAGAATATGGAAGGGCTTTATCAAACTAATGACTGGCAGAGGGCTGGCAAGATTGACTAAAACCAGGGAGAAGCAAGATACAAACATTCATGCATTTAAGGTAAACAAAAAAAAAAAAATGAAGATGTAACCATTCAACAGATTAATCATTGAGCCAGCTGTCTACTACTTTTACTAAAAAGATGAACAGCATCTCAGTTTGAATTAAACAAAAACTATCTAGAACACAAAAGTGGTAGAACCGTTCAGTGCTAATCAGCCTAGATGGGAAGTTCTGGGACACTTAATCAACCATGCTGCCAAACTGAATTGTGTCAAGCAATAGTAACCACGACTGGGTGTATTTGAAAATGAAATCCCATATAAAATGGCTGAGAGACAGGGGTATGATTAGTTTGTAGAAAAAGCAATGAAAGGGTGACCATGATAGTTATCTTCAAATATCCGAAAGGCTGCTATGTTTAAGATGACAACATGTGCCCGTTGACATTTCAATAGGGCAGGATTAGAATAAGGAGGTGAAAACTAAAAATTAATACAGTACAGTACATTTCAACCAAACATGAAAAGAAATTTCAATAGCAAAAGCTATTGAACATCCAAAAATAGTGGACTGTTGTTCTCTGACAATCATTTGTTCATCAGATTTATTTGTAATCAATAAAAATAAGGAATTTTATTTTTATCTTATTTTTAAGGAATGAGGAAGAAGAAAACAGGAAACTTGCACTGACCCCCTCCTAGAGGATTGAAAGGCGAAATGTATCACACGTATACACATCCCATCTAAGCAAGGCATTGAAAATGTCCCATGCTTATCCAGCTTCCTTATCAGTGAACAAAAAGTGACTAATAACTTTTTGAGGAAGATCTGCAGGAAGCAGAAGCCAACCCAGCATGCATTTCCCACAAAGGTCGACTCAGCCTTCCTTCCTGGTCTCAAAAAGGAGGTTCCTCCTCTACCCCTTCTCTTTCCGCCCTTCGGGTGGAAGGGGGAGAGAAAGAATCTATTTCTGGCTAAAAAGCCAAAGGGGAAAAAAAGAAAAAAAATTCATAAAAGAGGAATCATGCTCAACATTTCATTAGGATGGTCCTGATGACCTCTAACAATCTGGAGGGGCAAGACTTTTACAATAACTTTAATGTCATTTTAAATGTACACTAACCGGCACACATTAAAATGAAATTTCGTTATTACAGAATAGTAAAAGACAAACAGCTTTTACTATTAATTTATCTCTTCTATATGTCCTCTGTGCATGTGTATGTAACTTTTATTTATTAAATTCATATGCCGCCCACCTACCCAAAGCAACTGGGATATATGCACGCATGCATACATATATATGAGCTGACGGTGTATATGCATATACATGAGTGTGTATATGTATGTGTATACACAAACACATATGTACATACCTACTTACACATATATATTACACACACACGTTGCTTTGGGTAGATGCATATGCATGCATGCATACATATATGAGCTGACATTGCCATGAGCTGACGGTGTATATGCAAGTATGTGTGTGTGTGTACACTGTCAGCTCATGGCCCAACTGTCTCTGGGCAGGGGGAGAGGGACTGGCCAGTCCCCCAGGCAGCTTCCACCCCGCAGGGAGGCGCAGCGCTCCCTCTCTCCTGGCTTCTAGGCCAGCCCCTTCCCCCTGCGGGCTCTCTTTTGTCGCCCTGCCGAGCTCATCCAGATCCGTCCAGGCCTGACGGGGCTTCCTGAGGGATTATTCCACGGCTGGCCGAGAGCAGCCGCTGCCACCGGGCGCCCTCTGCACATGTTCAGGGGCTCTTTGCCTCTCGTGGCTTGGAGGGAGAGAGACATCTCTCGCCACGGGCAGGGCCAGAGCCGGGAAAGGAGCTCCGGGGACCGGAAAGCCCGGCCGGGGCTCGAGCCGACTCACGTTTCACCAGCTCCTCCCCGGGGAAGCCCGCCGCGCAGCTGGTGATCAAGGTGCACGGGACGGCCATCGCGCACGCCAGCGGTCTTTGAAGGGCCCGGCGCTTCCCTTTCCGGCGGAGGCCCCGCCCTTTCCGGCCCGTACCATTTTAAACAACCGCTGGGGGCGACGGAAGCAAACAAAGTTAGCGAACGGTTGCGGCTCAAGAAACCCGTAATCCCCGAAGAACTGCGATACGAAAGCAAAGGCACCTCCGCGCCTCTTTTCTTTCGCGAACAGAAAGCGGAGCTGGGTCCATTTCACACGGCTACGGCCATTCTTCCCCCCCGCCTAATACGGGCCCGTGGTCCAGGCCCGAGCCGCGCGTCCCGTTGCTAGGAGGCGAGGTCACGTGATACCCGGCGCCTTTCCGGAGTGGGAGGTTCCGCCATGGCGGGGGTAGCTGGGTCGGGGGTCGAGCTGGGCAGCGTCTTGGTGCAGGTGGGTCGAAGGAGGTCGCCTCCGCCCGGCTCCCCGGACCCCCTCGCGCCACTGCCCGACCTGATGGGCTCCAGAATCCCGGGGTGGTGGTGGTGGTGGCTAGGCTCAGCCACAGTTTGACTAACTAACCCTGGTCTGTTGCCTAAACCACGATGGGCGGGGGGCTTCACGGCTGGGCTTGGTGAATTGGCCGTGGCTGGGTTAGCAAAGCATACTGGGTCGTCCACCCTCTCGACCCTTTTTGCAGAGCGCAAAGTTTTTTTTTTAAGTTTAAAAAAAAACAACTATTTTTTAAATGGTGGTTTGCATCAGGGCCAAAGGCTGCCCTGAGCTAAAACTGGGCTAACCAAGGAAATTGCCTTTTATTTGGCTGGTTAGGTTGTGGCTTGGTGTCAATTTCCTAAGTTGTGGCTGCACAAACACAACTATTGGTGTGTTACCCTGAAAAAAAGCCCCTGAAAAAAGAGTGAGTCGGGCCATTCTTTCTCCATGGGATTTTTTTCCTCTTTGACTGAGTAAATCTTCTATAGTCCAGCCAGGATTCCTTGGCTAAATATAACCCATAGGACCTTTATAGGAAAGTTTCAGAAGAAAAATGCAATAACCGTGGAATTGATGCTTCAGCTGCTCCACAGCCTCCTTCTAGCCCTCTGCCTTTCAGTTGCATTTTTGTCTTATTGGCCTTGATTCCTACAGCTCTAATCAGTCCTGTGTGTATCTCATATAGATTTAACAAATGGTTTTCTCTCTCATTTTAATATAGTTTACAGATCCCTCAGAAGTTACTGTTTCCCCTTTTTAATGTCTAACCTTAGCCTTCTGGTGGAGAAAAAGCAGATTTGGTAGACATCTTCCAAAATAACTGTCACCTGTCTTTTGGACTACTCTGGCAATATGATGCCCTGAAGAGATGAAGCTTACAGCTGATTAAATATCTAAATGGAAAATACAATGTACTAGTCTCCAATGGAACTGTCTTTGGTTTGATTTCAGAAATATTTCACAGATTTAGTATGTATGTATCTATATATGTATGTATGTGTATGTGTAATATATATATATATGTATGTATGTATGTATGTATGTATATGTATACATGTATACATGTATACATGTATATATAATATGCATACATATACATATATACATACATACGTACGTACATACATACATACAATTATGTGGAATTAGCCAGCTATTTTTTCAATCAGCTTTGTCTTAAAAACCACATGACTGACATTCAGAATTTTATCTACTTACTTTGGAAGATCCTACCTTGACAAATATATTATTTTCTGATAGTAGAAACCAGTGCATTCATATCACACTGCACAACTTAGCAACTAGAATCAATCACGGTAGCATTTACCTAGTGGGAAATGATGCTTCCTGATAAAAGTTATCCCATTCCCTTAGTTCCAGAGATTCTTCTGGAACTCTTTTGCATCTAAAGATTGTGTTAATCAGCAACAGACTTTTCCAAAAGGATGCTGTTTCAAAGCATCATAACTACTGGAATGCCTGAAGAGAATGGAGTGGGCAAGCAGGGTAGCAGACACTCAATTTTATGTTCCCCTCGGCTTTAATTGGCTCCATTTGCAGTGACATTTTTCTCAACCATAAGGAAATGTGGCCTCTGATCCATTAGATCCAGAGATCGCTCGCTTTCACGTGTCACATTGGCACCTGAACTCTTTTCTAAGAACGCTCTTTTTCCAAAAATTTGTTTTATTCACAAAATTAAAATAGAAGCTCCACGAAAGAAAGAAAAAGCTAAATAAGACATAAAATAAAAAACATACATACATACATACAGAGAGAGAGAACAGAGATTGTGGATTCTAGGCCTCCCTTAGGCATGAATGCTGGTTGGGTGACTGTTTAGGACAGTCTCAGTCCTGCCAGACTACCCTGATCTCAGGTTTTGACTACATCATGCCCTTAGCTATGAGGATTCTGTGGACTTAACAGAATTTGTTTTTAAGCAAAATATTTGACAAAAATATCCCATGCTATTTTAATTAGCAAGCTAGTTAAGAAAGGGCTCTTGGCTGTGATAAGTGAATACTTGACTGGCTCAAAATTCCGATTCAAAAGTGTCTTCATCACCAGTTTGTGGTCTAGAACAAGGAGTAACATTTTTGTGTGTAAAAGTCCAGATAGTAAATATTTTAAGCTTTGTGGACCAAGAGGTTAAATCAAGGATATTATGTTCTTATATAACCAGGGGGGAAACAAATTTCCAAACATTTTTAATTGATGAAATTCCCTTTCTTTGACCTGCTCACACTTCCAAGAGGCCAGGGCAGAGGCTCCAGCAGCTCTGCAGGTACAACTGGCAGGTCTGCAGGCCAAGGAGTAGCAGCTTGCCAGCAAGGAGGCCACCAATGCCCAGGATGCTCAGCCCCACCCTTCACATTGGGAGCTCAGGTGAGGTTCAGGTCTAGGTAGCTCCACCTACCTACCCACCTGTCCATTCTTAGCTCACAGGCCGTACAGAGACAGATGGCAGGTTGGATTTGGCTCATGAGCTTTAGTTTGTTGGCCACCTGATCCAGAACTTATCAAGTAGAGTAGAAAGGATTGTCCTGCATCCTCTATTCTTCACCATTTTCTCACATAAGAGTAGACAAAGGGTGGAGAGGATGCTTATCAAATTTACAGATGACAAAAGCTGTAGTGGGATAGCTAAAAAAACATGAAAATTCACCAAAATTAGGGAAGGACCAGCATCTGAGGGATCACGTCTACGAGATGGCAAAGAGGATTGGAAGAAAAGAGACAAGTGTGCTGCTAGCCAGGAGATGTTGCCAGCTAGGTATAAATAAAGCCCAAAATGTTGGAGGCTTATGGATAACTATACAGTCACTTCTGGTGCTTGGCAGCTGTGCTGCATTTATGGCCATTTGGTGTCTCTTTTTTTTAACAGTTTGTTTATATATTTTCATTTTACATGCATAGGTGCTTATTGAACAGCACATTGTCTGGCTCCATTTGTTTACATAATACATTTCCCAGTCCTAATTTCTACTTCTATTATCCAACCATTTGTAAAACAAGTCCCATGTTTGAAAATATTCTGCATCTTCTTTTTCCCTTATTTTTAGTGTCAGCACAATCTAAGCTTTTTTTTAATTGCATCATCTTCTGCAGGTTTTCCCTCGTTTTTCCAGTCCTGTGCAAATACAATTCTTGCTGCTGTCAAAACGTATATTAAATATAGATTCCCTTTATCATACTTTTCAGGTATAATACCTAACAAAAATATTTCTGGCTTATAATCTATGTGCTGCTTTAAGGTTTTATTCTAATCATGTATGTATTTTTGGCCGTTTGGTCTCTTGACTGCATTTTATGATGATTTTGCTGAAAATTCATTTACCTTCAGTTTTCTGCAAAACCTCACCCACAGCAAGCTGTGGGTTCGCTTAAACAACCACAGTATTCACTTCATGACCACACATTCACTTAGTGGCACCAGGGATTCACTGAACAAAAAGGTCATAAAATCAGGTTACAACCATGATGGGCATTCTCTGTTGCCGTTGTAACTCGAGGACTCCCTGTGCATCTAGCTACCTGCTTTGTTAGCTTCCTTCAGGCAGGGGAATAGTTAAGTCAGGAATCCTGAGCAAGCAATAAATCATTTGACTGTGTTCTTACTGCATCCCAAATTCTTCCATGGTTGAAGTTGTAAAAGACAGTTTGGAGGAAGAAATCTATTTGTGTAATTGCTTAAGCTAAGATGTCTTTACATGGCTAAAAGAAAAAAACAGTGTTTTCTGTCTGATAAAATAAATCAAGCGGGGGTAGAGTGGAAATTGGAAGAAACTTTTTTGCAAATGAAGTTTGGTTGGTTGCTCCCAAGAAGCTACGAGGGTTTGTGACAGTGTAGATTAGAAAACTTAAGATATTTTAACAGTTAAAAGTGTTCCAAAGCAAGATTAACTTTATTGGCATTTACTCCCAGTTGAGTATATTGGAAGGCAGCTGCACAGTAGAATTCTTCATATACGGTACAAGTCTCATTGAGCATTATACCTATTATTGGAACCGAAGCCTAAATCAATAATGTTATTTGAGCCAGGCTATATTTGTATAGCACACTAATCCATCAAATACAGTTAAGAAATTGCACATCATGTTAACATGGCTTAACGGGGTAGCCTTGTTTACATTACACACTGCAACACAACGGGCTGTTTGATGTTGATTCAGCCTTGGTGTTTTGTCAACAGTGGCTCAATATGTTTATTTGGTCATGCACACCTGCAGGAAGGGCCAGCAGGTAAACGCTGACAAGTGTGATGATGCAATCACATGTACACATACTTTTGTCCAACATCCTGATGCAAGACCATAATAACATTTGTGGGATGACATCATTATATGTGTGTGTGTGCGTGATCATTTTGATTTGTGGACATCGCTGGACCCAGCCTGGTGGTGGTTGTTTTTTTCTTTCTTTCAAGTGGCCTTGTTAGAGAATACGTGATGCTTGCACTATCCCAACTCCAGCCCTGTAATTTGAAATGCCAGCTTTTGTCTCCCACTTGTAACATTCCAGAAGACTCTGAGGTTTAAGCAGCCGGATACTTTTCAGTCTTAACCTCAGAGGTGCATTTAAATTCTTGTGTGTTTTCAGTGCATGCTTTCTTTCCTAGGTTCAAGAAGATCTTCAACAGTTGAAGGAACAACTGCGAGATTTCAGCCATGACTGGGAAACAACAGATGCTGAAAGTCTAGAATCGATTGTTGAGAAGGCAGAGAACAGGCTGAGGGTAAGTGAATTGCCTCTCTTTTAGCGGTAAACTACAGGTAGTGTTGTGGTTCACCAGCAGCCTGTGCAGACGGCAGCGGAATCGGACAGTGGGGAAGAACGGGGACCAGTTTGGGAGTCTGGGGAGGACTCAGACGAGGGTCCTGCGTCCGATGCAGAGATGGGGCCTGGGCCATCTGGGAGTGGAGTGCTGACTCCGGAGCCTTCAGCGTCTGGCAGCAGTGAGGCCGACGAACAAGGGGAGCCTGTTCCCAGTGTGCGTGTGCACAGAGCTGCTAGAAGGCAAGAGCAGCTAAGACAAAAGGGGCGACTTGGGAGTAAGGCTGGGAGGTGATTGCCCCTCCCATAAGGTATAAAGGACAGGCAAAGGTAGAGAAACCTTTGCAGGAAGCAAAGTCGTTCGCTCTGTTCAGATGAAACCTTGAAACTCTGTGTGGACTTCATACTTCTGTTGGTTTTTTTATAGTTCATTTGGCACTTTAGTTGTTGGCAGCAATTCAAAGGAGAGAAAGGTGGGTGCTTATCTCGAGGGACTGTTTGGGACTCATTACAGGCTGGGAATGAACATAATTCCCAGCGCTGAAATAAAAAAAAAGTTATTTGGACTAAGCATGTGCTTAATTATGGTCCCAGGAAGCCTTGGTCAGAACAGGTAGTCCTTGAGTTACAACAGTTCATTTAGTGACCATTTGAAGTTATAACAGTGCTGAAGTGACATGAGCAATTTTCACACTTATATGGCCGTTGTGGCATCCCAATGGCCGTGTGATCAAAATTCAAATGTGTGACAACTGTCTCATATTTATAATAGCTGCAGTGTCCTCGTGTCATGTGATCACCTTTTGCGACCTTCTGAGAAGCAAAGTGAACGAGGAAGCCAGATTCACTTAACAGCTTTGTTACTAACTTAACAATTTTAGTGATTCACTTAACAACTGTGGCAAGAAAGGTCGCAAAAAGGGACAAAACTCACTTTGCAGCAGAAATTTTGGGCTTAATTCTGGTCGTAAGTCAAGGACTACTGAGAGAGAGAGAGATGCAGATATACAGTATACAGATATAAACACACATATTTTCTCTCTACTCTCAAACAGGACCATGCAGAAAAGTATTTAAATGCAGTGAACAGATCAGTGCTAACTATTTTCCCGGCGGACGATGTAGAGCGCTCTTCAAGGCAAATTTCCAAATGGTAAGAAGAACATTCAGCTTGTTTGTCTTTTAAGAGGTAGAATTTGGGTGCTTTTAAGGATTCGAAGATAGTTTTCAATAAGCCACTTCCAAACATCAACATTCTGCTTCCTGGCAAGGATTGGAGAAGGAGTTGGCTGTATTCACATGACACCGAATAGCTTTGCTTGGTGCTTTGAGTGCCTCCTTTGTGAAGTTCTGTGGTTTGGAAATGGCAGTCCACGCCTCTGTTTTGGTCTTACTGGGTTGTTCACTGGATGTTTCTGGCTGAGAATGTCTCCAAGATTGAGAACATACCATAGAACGTCCTCTTTCTCTCCTGGGACAAGCTCAACATCTTGCATGCAGGATGGCAAGCCTTAAAACAAGGTGTGGAATCTGGATGGTGCTACCCAGCTTGCATGCCGATTTTGGGGGAGGTTCTATGACAACTCGCCACAGCCAACTGGACACAGGACGAGAGTTACACTAATATCAAAGAATTGGTGGGATAGAATCATTAAAGAAAGGATGCAAAAGGAGTGGCAGAATGAAATACAAATGGCAAAAATTAAAATAATTTTAACCTTTTAAATAATTAAATTTAGTTATTGGTAAATTGTCCCATGGTGAGTTTTTCTGTTGACAAGTTGGCCATGATGACAAGTTGGCTGTTACGGGTTGACTGTGGCGAGTTTCTAGAACAGAATAGAATAACAGAGTTGGAAGGGACCTTGGAGGTCCCTTGGATGTTTTTAGGAGATCAGCTAGGTTTTTGTTTTAAGTTTAAGCAGGCAAGGTGGTCTTGATTGTCACATAGGTGGCATTTGATGTTATCTTCGCTTTCATTGATGGTTTCAAGACATTTGAAGCATGTGCAGGGATCTGGGAGGTCCTTGGTAGAGATATTATTATTTTGTTGTTTGGTAGTGGAGGATTTGGAGTTTTTGGCTGGCATGGTCAATGTCAGCTGGTGCTCCATTCAAAATCCAAGAAAGAAATACTTAAGACTCCTTTAATCAGAGAAAAGATATCTTTTACTGGAAATCAAGTGGTAGCAACAAAAGAATTCTGAATCTGAGAAAATGGGCACGTAAATCACATATACAAAGTAATGGCAACGTTCCCACCCCCAATAGTTCAATTGGCTCATCCAATTAAAAGTTGTGTATATCACCATTTGGGCATCTCCAGGTGGTGATGAGGCCTCTGTCCATTGACCTTGACATAGTTTGATAAAGGGTTGCAGCTGCGCATAGCATAGGATAGAAACCTAAGCAAGAATGTACCCTCCCCCAGTTTATACAGTTCTGGTTTGTAACACCTCTGGCTCACTTCCCATAACCATTCCCCCTCCTCCCCCGTTACTTATGACAGCCGAAAGATGCAAAGCAAAGGGAGAAAATCTTGAAGGCTGACAGTCAATGACAATAGTACACTTCCAGCTGCCGCTTCAACCCTGGGAAGAGCAGAAAATTTTATGATATGGAGCATCAAATATTGATTATTTTCTGTACCTATTAGGCTCTAACATTCCTAATAAAAAGATTTCTGGTTTAAATTTCACTCTCTGTTTCGTTATTTCCTCTAACCATGATCCAATATCTCCATGCATGAGGGCACGTCCACCACATATGGAGGTATGTTCCCTGGTTATAACTGCACCTCCAACATTTAGGTATCATATTTGGAAACATTTTGGCTATTCTGCCTGGTGGAAGGTTGCTACACTGAATGTCTTCTTTGGGGGATACTAAAATAAAGCTCTTTTGCCTGCTTTCTGATTCTGTTCTCTTTCCAATTTAGGGGAATCCCCCTGGAGCCTTCTCAGAAAGCGATCACTTTCCCCAAGATGCCCGTGATCACCCCTCCTGGCGCTGCAGCCCTGCCTCCAGCCTCATCCTTGGGCTCAAAGGTTGGAAGCAGCCCATCTCTTTTAATCTTGCCAGGGATCCAGTGGTGGGATTCAATTCTTTTTTTTTACTACCGGTTCTGTGGGCGTGGCTTGGTGGGCGTGGTGTGGCGGGCGTGGCGTGGTTGGTGGGCGTGGCGTGGCTTGGGCGTGGGAGGGGAAGGATACTGTAAAATCTCCATTCTGTTAGCTTTGGAAGCCATATTTATTTATTTATTTTATTTATTTGATTTATTTTATTTATTTGATTTATTTGATTTATTTGATTTATTTGATTTATTTGATTTATTTGATTTATTTGATTTATTTGATTTATTTGATTTATTTGATTTATTTGATTTGATTTGATTTGATTTGTCAATCACTTACAAGATACAGGTATAAGAATAAACATAGTTTTGAATACATGAGATACTTATAAGAAAAATAAAAAGAAACAATAGGACAGGGACGATAGGCACAATTGGTGCGCTTATGCACGCCCCCTACAGGGGTGAGGTCAATAGTAGACAGTCTAAGGTTAAAAGTTTTTGGGGTTTGGGGAAGAAACCACAGAGTCAGGTAGAGTATTCCAGACATTGACCACTCTGTTGCTGAAGTCGTATTTTCTGCAGTCAAGTTTGGTGCGGTTATCCTTGAGTTTGTATCTATTGTGTGCTCTTGTTATGGTTGAAGCTGAAGTATTCATTGACAGGTAGGACATTGCAATGTATGATTTTATATACTATATTTAGATCGGACCGGAGGCTCCCACGCTGCCACATCTCAGCCTGGGAAAGTGGGAAGGGGGAATATATTGAAATAGACCTAGTTAGACATAATAACATTCTTTTTCTGATTCAAGGTCAGGTTGTGTTGTGCATAGCAGAGAGGAAGTCTTAACTGGGGACGGGTGGTGATTGGGCCATGTGATGCGACGATGGGTGCAGGGGATGGATTTTGTAGTTTTTACTTATTGTAAGGAAGACAAGAACCTTCAGATTCGAGATTCCCCAGGGGTGCCAGTTTACTATCCAAAACAAAAGGAACCTTCAAGAGATGTCGGTTTCAGAGTCATTTGGGTAGAATGGAGTGTTGCTGGAACGCTTTACCACCGGTTCTCCGAACTACTCAAAGTTTCCGCTACCAGTTCTCCAGAACTGGTCAGAACCTGCTGAATTCACCCCTCTGCAGGGATCCTGCTGTCTTAGTTCTCCTCTGAAGTGATTCAGCCGTAGAGCCCCCGAGGACAGGCCCACTTTGGATTTTGTTCTGCAGGCTAGGGAATGGATTATGGGGCAGGGTTCCTCCTCCCCTAAGGGCAAAAAAACTGGAGGCCTTAAGGTTTATGGTGATGGTCTGGTTGTTTTGGTAAACCAAGGGGGTTTCCTTCCCAAGCCTCCCCTGATTTCCTCCCTACCGCAGAGATAGATTGAGGGAGAGCGACTGACTCACAATCCCTCGTGAGCTCCAACACAAACTGGGACTTGAAATTGAATCTCTCTGGTCCCAGTGCAACAGCTTAACCCAGTGTTTCTGCCGTGGCCATTTGAAGATACGTGGCCTTCAATATCCAGAATTCCTCCAGCAGCAAGGCCCACGTACTTTCAAGCTGCAGCCATGCTTGTTCCTTACCTGCCAACCGAAGAACAAACCTGTGGTCATTTCCAAAGTCATCTTTCCAAGAAAACTACTAGGTGAGATTGTCTTCATCCTGTCAAGGAGGCCCAAATGTTTTGCTGCCTGTCCTGCGGGAGCTTCATCACTGGAAGCTTTCAAGAAGAGACAGGACCACCATCTGTCAGTAGGGTCTCCTGCTTGGGGTGGGAGTCGGACTAGATGACCTACAAGGTCCCTTCCAACCCTATTAATTGGTTTAATCTGTCAGTGAAATCACATGTTCTTTGCGAACATCTCTTTCACATCGAGATAATTTGTATCTTGTATGGAGTCCTGAAGCTTCTACTTTTAAAACAAAAGCATATTCATTAATACAAACATTATATTTATTAATATAATAAGTACATATGAGCTTATCTTAACAAGTTTTTTTCCTCCCTGTAAGTAAATTCTTTCTCGGTCCTTATGGCAATCAGAATACCTGGATCTGTTGCATCCGGATAATATCTGAGATGTCATTCCCCTTTAGAATCCGAATTCTCATTTCTTTAAATATTGTGAATGTGTTACCTGTTGTTCATTTTTTGCCTGCCACTACAATAATAACATTTTGTGTCCAAAATAATTTGCCAACAGCAGATAAATTCACACAAGCAGATTCTGTACACATTTATTAATCAACCACTTGGTTACATGGATGGTAACAACTCAGTTGTGTGAGCCTGGCATAGCTCTATATCACATCCTTGATGTGATTGCAGAATTCACTGGCAAGAAAAAAAAAATATATAGTTGGGCAGGAACAAAATCTGATTTTTTCAATTACTTCCCAAGTGAAATTCTTTGCGTGTGTGACCTCAGCTAGCTAAGAACCAATTCAAGGGACCTGTTTTGGTTCATTCCCTCTGAGTGAGTTCTTAAAATGAATGTTAAAGCCCGGAATTTTTAGCAGTGGTCTCCGGTGGGTTTGGCGGGACCATTTTCAGTTGCTGATGAAAGCAGAATTTTGCTAAACCTGCGACATACGCTGGAGGGTTCAGAATTAAGTGAGATAAAGGACGGAGAACTGCATCTCGTTCCTGCTTATTTCTCCTTTCCTCCCTCGCCGCAAGCTGCCATTCACCGTTGAAGAATAGTTTTGTTGACTTTCTAGCACGGCGAGTTCTAATTTTAGCTGTGACTGCTGGGACGAGGAAGTCCGCTGGGATTCCAGAGAGTTACAATGCTTTATACAGAATACAATATCTTCAGAGGGCTGGAAAGGGATCCTAGAGGTCTTCTAGCCCAACCCACTGCTCAAGCAGGAGACCTTATACCATTTCAGGCAAGGGGCTGTCCAGTCTCTTCTTCAAAGCCTCCGGTGTTGGAGGCAAGTCATTCCACAGATTAATTGTTTTCACTGTCACGAATTTTTTTCCAGTCTAGGTAATTCTAAGTAGTGTTTGCAGAATGTGATAAAATGCAGTTAATGTACAATAAATGCAAGGCAAAATATATGGTTTAACATTTAATAGTGACTCACGTCCTCATTTAGTGGCTGCCTCGTTGTAGCTAAAAGACTGCCTCATTTTCAGCTGCAGAGCTGATGAAGAAGTAACTTGGTGGCCAATCCTCTCATTTACAACTTTTGCAGGTTTGTAAAACAAAGGAAAGCTGATAGAAAGTCATAAAACTATGGTTGTTCCCTTAGCAACTGCTTCATTTAATGACCAAGTTGCCATTCCCAATATTTGTATAACACTCTCAGCAGTGAGAGGTTTTCATTTGCAATTGCCACTTTTTAGGAGTTGGCAGGGAGCCAGAATAGGACAAGTGGTTATAGAAAGAAAACAGGGAATATCATGTAGCTGGAATATAGGTAGTCCTCGACTTATGGCAGTTCATTTAGTGACCGTTCTAAGTTACAACGGCACCGAAAAAAGTGACCATTTTCCAGACTTACGACTGTTACAGCATCCCCTTGGTCACATGGTCAAAATTCAAGCACTTGGCAACTGACTCATAGTTATGACGGTTGCAGTGTTCCAAGGTTCAGTGATCCCCTTTTGCGAATTACTAACTTATCAACTGCAATGATCCACTTAACAATTGTGGCAAGGAAGGTCGTAAGATGGGGCAAAACTCACTTCACAAACGTTTCATTGAACAACAGAAATGTTGGGCTCAATTGTGGCCATAAGTCGAGGACCACCTGTACAGGTAGTCCATGACTGGCAGCCATTCGTTTAGTGACTCCTCGGAGTCAAAGCATCCCTGAAGAAGATGCTGACTCTGCGAACCGCTTAGAGGGGGCTTTAAAGCAGGGTGTCAACTCATAAAATATGAGTTCTCTGGTCTTTTTAGAGTTGCCAACAGAAAAGGAGTGGGGAGCAGTGCGGCAGCTTGGAAATCAAAAGTGCATTCCATAAATAGTTGTTCAAAGACAGTAACTAGGTGACTGAAGTTTCTGCTGTGCAAAATTCTAACTGGAGAGCATGATTGATGGCTCTGGGCTATGGATGTGTCCCATTGGAGAATATGGATTACGATACACCCAGGGGGTGGGCGGAAAACCAGGGTCAAGGGTGACAATGAATGACGTGCCTCAGAGTCGGCTACACCCAGGCAGTGCCGGCATGTTAACTCCCAATAAATCCTTTTTAAGTTTTGGAAGTTTGGCTCGAGACTCATGATTTAATTGGGGGTAACTGCTGGAATCCTGACACAGGGGTCTCCAATCTTGGCAACCTTAAGCTGGCTGGGGAATTCTGGGTTCAAGTCTGTCAGGCTTAAAGTTGCCAAGGTTGGAGACCCCTGGCATAGGGAACAAATCCAGAATCTAGTAGTCCTGCTACAGATACTTCAAAACTTCCGACACTTAACCCCATTTAAATCATGAGTCTCGAGCCAAACTCCAAAAAGATTTATTGGGAGTTAACAAGCTGGCACTGCCTGGGTGTAACCGACTCTGAGACACATCATTCATTGTCACCCTTGACCCTGGTTTTCCCTCCACCCCCTGGGTGTATTGTAACTCATATTCTCCAGTGGGACACTTCCATAGCCAAGAGTCATCAATCATACTATCCAGTTAGAATTTTGCAAGGCAGAAACTTCAGTCACCTAGTTAATATTTTTGAAAACATTTATGGAATGCAAGCTGCCGCACTGCTTCCCCCTCCCTTTCTGTTGGCAACTCTAAAAGACCACAGAAATATTTTATGAGTTGACACTCGGCTCCCCTCACTTCTTGAAGGTGACTTGTACAACACACACACACACACACACACACACATTTTATGAGTTGACAGGAGCCACAGGGACAGACCATAAAGCAGATGTGCGGTGTCTCTAACAAGACTTTGAGCTCTAAGCACATAGCGCTTACAAGCAGCATCCTGCAGCACAGGGTTATTATGCCTGGGGCTTTGCCCCTCCTATGAACTTGCAGGCAGCTTCCCCGGGGCCATCTCGCCTGGGTCCTAAACCATGGTCCTTGTCCTTCTATAGTTGAACCCAGAGCAGTTGCCATCTCTAGGATAGAAGCACTCACCAGAATTGGAGGGGCGATGGTGGTAAACAGACAGTTATTGGTTGTTTTTCTGATTCCAGCTAGAAGTAACTAGAAATAACAGCCATGTTAAATTTGGATGACAAATGCAACCATAAGGGGGAGGGGGAACCCACGGTGGATAAGATCACGCAGGGTGAAGGTAAAATGATGGGATGGGCCCCGGCCTCAGTTTGGTAGAGTTGTTTATGGTGCCTCATGAGCTGTCTCCATGACGGCCACCGTTGATTTGTGGTCCACAAGGTATTGTTTCTAAGGGAACATTGTAGAGGGGGAGGAGAACAGTCTCCCCGGTGGAGGAGGGTTTTCTGGCTGCTGCAGCGTTGACAGTGTCAACCTTAGTGTTTTATTTAAAAAAAAGGAATATTCTTGCTCACCCACAAAGACGCAGAAGGCAAGCTTACTGCAGGCCATTTGCAATGCGCACCGACCGATCCCTTCCGTCTGCACATAACAGAGTAGCAGAGTTGGAAGGGACCTTGTAGGTCATCTAGTCCAACCATCCGCCCAAGCAGGAGACACTACACCATTTCTGACAGATGGCAGTCCAGTCTCTTTCTTCTTGAAAGCCTCCAGTGAGAAAGCTCCCACAACTTCCGAAGGCAACTTCTGTCCCGTGGGTTGATTGCTCTCGCTTCATACAGGTAGTCCTCGGCGTAAGTGTGAAAAACGGTCATAAGTCACTTTTTTCCAGTGCTGTTGTAGCTTTGAATGGTCGCTAAACCAACTGTTGTAAGTCAAGCACTATCTGCAATTGCCTTGGGTATCCACTTGGTTCTGGAGTATCTTCAGCTGAGATCGGCAACCTCGGGCTGTGGCTTCTATGGGTCACCTTCAGACAGAGCTGCAGAACTGGGAAGCTTCTTGATCTCTCAGTCGAAGAGGTTCTGCCTATCTTAAGAGCCTGAAGGACTTGAAGCATACAACCTGGCCATCCCGAGACATCTGAGAAGAAGTTAGTCCAGAGGTCTCCAAACTTGGCAATTTTAAAACTTGTGGACTTTGTGAGACCTGAATTATTTAATACTCACCATACAGAGGCAGGTCTGGCGCTCAATTCAAAGGTTTATTAAAGAAAAGAAACGTTTGCAGACGGGCCTTCAAGTCCCTTCCAAAGTGGATTGGGTACAAGAAGAGCAAGATCTCATGGTCAAACAATACATTTTATACACTCTACACAATGTACGCCATGTCTAAGAAGCCCACCCCACTCCCCTTATTACCTCTAAGTCATACTGTAAGGTAAAGGCCCGGCTTCACTGTTTCTTCCGAGGCACCGGATATCTTATCTTGTTTACTGGTAGCTTCATCATGGTCAGATGTTCCTGTTTTCTAAGAAGCCTGCAACTATCCAGCACGTTTTGTTTAATTGACCACACTTTGTGGTTAGGATACAGCAACGAAGACAACACAGCTTAATAATGCACTTAAAATTTCTAATTCTGTTATAAAAGAGAAACTTAATATTTATTTCCTTTAACTTCCAGAATTCTGGGAGTTGAAGTCCACAAGTCTTCAAGTGGCCAAGGTTGGGGACCCCTGGGTTAGTCCCTTAGGAAATGAGGAGGAGAGTGGTGCATGATAGATCCAGGGGAGAGAAGCATTTGGCTAGGGGAATCATGCAAGCTGCCCCCTCCCTTTTAGACGAAAATGGGCTTTTCATAGTAGACAGAAAAGATTTTTCCTTTTCTGCATTACGAAATGGTTCGCCACTTGCGTTGCTGCCCGTATGTCCTGTGCTCCTCCTCCAGCTGACCCAGGAAGGCATCACGCAGGGATGCTAACAAGGTGTCAGAGCTGCCAATCTGCCATGAACTATGGAGGGAGGGAGCCAGACAGGTGGGGGAAAGTGAAACCGACGAAGTTGGTGAGAAGAGGCTGTGCCTCTCCAAGACACTCAGAGTTTTCAAGCTCATTGCCCTGGCAGAAGAAATGCAAGACCGTTGCAAAAAATAATTTACTCAAGTATAGTTGGACAATAAGGGGCCAAGGAAGCAGAGGAACTAGATGGGGAAAGTTAACCAGGAAATTTTGGCCCGAACTTCACTTCTGGCTTTGCTTTGCTGCAGTTCACTTGACTTCTAATAAAACTATTACTTTTGCAACAAAAGGGAGCCGAGGATTGTTTCGATTCAGGTCTGACTCAAAGGTGGTATGGATGGACGACTGAGATGGATGCCATATAAAGTTAATTAATATAATGGTACTTCAGCACTCATCGTTAATTGGCTCTGGGAGATGTGATGAGTATCAAAAACAATGAGTACCCATTATTTCCCAAAAGGAATAATGTCACAAGGCAGCCAACAATGACAAGTTTTAGCTTGCGCATTGAGGACGAAACAAATGATGAGTACCGTGGCAGAATTTTCGCGTCGAAATGCATTGCATACCAAGGTCGATGCGTTTCAAAGCAGTTGAGTACCAAGGTAAATAGTACTAGATAAAACTCCCAAATTGCAGACAGGCTGCATTGTGTTTCTTTACAGCACAAGCTTTCCATGATGATGAAGATTCTGTGTGACCCAAGGCACATATACCACCGAAGCATCGTAAATCAGAACTATGGCGTCAGTTTGCCGTTGGTTAATCGGAGGAAAACAGCATGTGTAAGTAATCAAGTATTTTCATTGCTTTGTTTATTGCTTCTGATTTTTCTTCAGAACAGTTTTGAATCTCTGAATAACAGTTGGAAGTGACCTCGGAGGTCCACCCCCCCTGCTCCAGCAGGAGACCCCATACCTGGCTGTCCAGTCTCTTCTTAAAAGCCTCCAGTGATGGACCACCCACAGCTTCTAGAAGCAAACCATTCCACTGATTAACTGTTCTCACTGTTACGAAAAATTTCTCCTTAGTTCTAGGTTGCTTCACTCCTTGATTTTACCTTCCATCCGTTATTTCTTGTCCTGCCTTCTGGTGTTTTGGAAAATAAATTAACCCCTCAGCTACTCTCTTGGGCAAAACATCTGGCTCCAACAATATATTGTTTTAGGGAATACAGCACCAAACTATTTTGTGCATCTACATCATTTGATCTCTTTAGTTCAAATCCTCCTGGTGCCTCACTGATAAATGTACTAACGCATTATGTTAGACCAGAGGTCTCCAAACTTGGCAACTTTAAGACTTGTGGACTTCAACTCGCCGAATTCTCCAGCCAGATATGCTATGATAGCAGTCTTCCAATAGTTGAATGGCTGCCACAGAGAGGGGGGGGGGGGGTGTCAAGCTATTTTCTAAAGCGCCTGTAGGCCAGACAAGTAATAATGGATGGAAACTGAACAAGGAGAGATTCAACCTGGAAATAAGGAGGAATTTTCTGACAGGGAGAACAATCAACCGATGGAACAGAAGTTGCTTTCGGAAGTTGTAGGAGCTTCATCACTGGAGGCTTTTGAGAAGGGGGGGGCGTCCATAAGTGCACCAACGTGCCTACCGTCCCTGTCCTATTGTTTCTTTTCTCTTGTTCGTATCCATTTCATGTGTTTATTACCATGTTTATACTTATACCTGTTGTCTAATAATTGTTGACTGACTGACTGACTGACTGACTGACTGACTGACTAAATAAACAAACAAACAAACAAACAAATAAATAAAAAATAAGGCACTGGACTGCCATCTGTCAGAAATGGTGTAGGGTCTCCTGCTTGGGTGGGGGTTGGACTAGATGACCTGCACTCTCTGATTATCTGTTAAGGTGAGGGCTTGGCAGCACAAATGGCAGCCCATGACTTAATAGCCAACCATCAACACCCCAATCAGTATCTAAAAAACCCACATAGAGCAGCCCAAAGCACGCACACTGCTAGGCAGACGTTCTGTGAGGATGGGCTCCAGCACCAGTCTGAAAGTTTGGAAGACGCAACCTCTGGTCCCCAGTGATTGATTCAGATTGGATCCTGCAGCATTATCCTGGGACAAGTCAATTCGCCTTCATTCGTAATGAATATACTCGTTATGGCTAGAGATACCTTTTCCAGGAGAGAGTGCCTATGGCACAGGTATCCAGGCCCACCTGAGCCTTAGCGCTTCCTGCGCAACTTGGAAAAACTCCCGGTCCAGGAGTGATGATCCTCAACTGTGAATCTGAACGTCAAGAGACAGAATTCCTCATAAAGAACTGCTTCCTATCTCAGATTTGACAATACTCCAGCCATGTCTTCATTCCAGCTTGCTAGCTCAGATCGGGTCTCCCGTAAGCAACCTCAACCAGCACATGTTGAAAATGTTTGCAATAAATAATAGGACAAAGGAGAACTTCCAGCTGTGTTGAAGCAACTTGAATGTATCAGGTATTAGATTCTCTTTTTTAAAAAGTCTGGTCAAGAATATTACTGTTATTTGAACACAGAATTTAAAGAATTTTGTACAAATTATATCCATGACATCGATATAACATATATCAAAATATCACTGCAATACATAACTTAGCAGTGCTTGTGAAAATATTGAATTTATGTTAATTACAGGCCACGAAAATGTACAAATTAACACTATTAATTAAACTTGAATGCAGAGTATGTTAATTGCACATAATTAGATGTATAGATTGGTGTTTGTGAATGCACAAAATTCTGTTAATTACATTTGCTTAAATATGCAGATTAGCTGTGTTAATTTAAATAGCATGCGAATTATTTTAATTGTGTGCTTCTTAAGAGGGGCCGATTAGCTGCAGGCCTCTTACCACTTTCTCCTCCGGCAATTTCCGAGTTGCTCACCTCTGTCAAAGAGCAAAAAATGCCCATTCAAACAGCCACAAAAATAAGTCTCCATAATTGCAGTGACCTCAGAGGAGCTCTCCGTCATTTTCACGCTCACAGCATTGTTGCGTAGCTTTGGGGGTGCTTGGGTCTCCACCTTCCAATAAATAAATAAATAATGCAAGACAAACTCGGTTCCTTTTCATTTATTCATGAGGGAGGATTTAATGCCTTTGCCTCCCCAAGTTTTTTACGAGGTGCCGTGTCCTACTGCCCGTTTTCCTTAAGTTCCTCCTCTCTTTTCTTTCTCTTGCTTTCGTCCTCTGTGAAGCTTATAGGCATCTCTCTGGGTCTGGACTGCTCTGCCTAGGAAAGGAGCAGCCATTTGTCCTGGAAATGGTTTTGTAGCAGTAGTAAAAACCGTGGTTTTCTTTTCAGGTGTGCTGCAGGATGGACTAAGATCTTGGAGAGGGAAGGGGCGAGGGGGAGAAGATTCTGCCTATGGTTTCAATTATAAAAAGGGAATCAAAGCCCCGATGTTGGCATCAGACTTAAACAAATTGATGTTCCACTGGATGGTCATTTGCAGCACGTTCGCTGCATTTATGACAAGCGTAAACAGAAGACAATGGCAAATTAATAAACTGTCCTTTCCCCCCAAATCTAAGAGAAGTCAGAATTGGTGAGATCAGTTTAAGTGAGCCGATGATTGCGTGTGTCTTCTTCTCCAGCTACAAATGGGAATGTGAAGGTCACCTCTATTCCTGGATGACAAAACGGAGAGTGTTTGTTTGGTGTGGTTTTTTTGTTGTTGTTGGTAAACAAATTAATCTTTGGAAAGGTCACCATTTGTTTTACATTTTGCATCCAGTCCTTGTCATCTGGAATCCGAGATTGACTGTCACTCAGCGAGGGTGGAGGGGAGCCGCCGTCCATATCAGCATTCTTTGATGGAACTCCATGCCTGATTGAGATGCTATGGGCTGCTGGCTTACAGCTGTCGCTGGACAAGGAGGCAGGCCCAGCCTGGAATTCCAATCAGCCCGGCCCTCCAATCCTGCTCGGCACTGGCTGGCCTTTTGCCCACAAGTAAGATGCACAGCAGTTTGAGCCAGCTATTACCCAGCTCCCTTCCTTCTGTGCTGCTTTCGGTCACGCATCTCTTCTTGGCCACCTACCTGGTGCGGTTAATTTGAGACAGGTCAGCTGGAAGGACAACCTACCGGAGGTCTTTCGATTAGAAAGGCTTCCCTAAGAGTCTAAATGGGCTTTGAGTCCAAAATGGGAGGGTTGGGGCTTTGGACCATTGGATGGTTTAACAAAAGGAGCTGCAAAGTTTTCTTGCTGAAAAGTCTAGCCAACTTTTCTACCTCTCTCTTCACTAATCAGAGGGAGGCCGGTAGCAGCTTTGCAGGCTGGCCGATTGAAAGGAAAGTCGTCGGATTTCTTTCGCCAGCCATGCTTGCTTCATCACATGCGCAGAGTAGCTAGGCTGATGTTGGATTTAAATTGGGGTGAGGCTGGGGTAGTTGGGGGGGGGGAGATGCAGATGCAGGCTACCTGAGAGACATATTACAAGTGTCTTTTCAATTGGCAATTGTAACGCGCTGGAAGCCCGTTGCGTTTGTTGAGGTGGCCTGAAACCATTTGATGGATATAAGTTCAGCCGTCTTCCCCCCAGCTCAATTGTGCTTGTAAAATTTCTTTGTTCCGAAAGAGCTACTTTGAAATCTGTAATGGAGCGTCTTGGGAAATTAAAATGCTCAGATACTACTTTGTCCTAGTTTTGAGCCTTTGTGCGAGATTTGTGCCCATTAACTCTTTTGCAAAGAATCTGCCATGTTTGTCCTGCACGGAATCTAAAGGGGCTGTTGCTGGCAGGGCTCACAGTAGGGAAAGGTTGTGCCTCTGATGGTGTAAATGTAAGAGGCGAAGTAGAAACCTGGGTTTTTCTCCCTGCTCCACCTCCTCCCAATTTAAAACAAATAATAGTTTAACTTACTTTTGATGTATTGAGCGGTATACAAAAACATGGAATGGAACAGAACGGAATTCTTTATTGGCCAAGTGTGATCAGACACACAAAGAATTTGTCTCAGGTGTATAAGGTCACAGTGTACATGTAAACAGCATGTAATAGGTCATAAATCATAGTTACAATTATTAATCATAGTTAACCTAAATCATAGTTCCAATCATTGAGTTACAAACAATAATTGACAGATCATAAGAAACCAGAAGAAGATAGTAGGAAAGATGAGAAGATAAGAAAAGGTGAGAATGAGACAGTGCTGAGAGAATTAAGTGTTGAGCAGAATGATGGCACAACTCTTGTGTTTAGTTGTTTGGCATGCAATGCTCTGGATATGCAATGCATATCCCTATTAATAACATTTGTTATCTGAAAAGGCCCTACAGATAGTCCTCGTGTAGTGACAAGCGACTTAGTCATTAAATGAGGCAGTTGCTAAGGGGAACCCCCACCATGTTTACGATCTGACTTCAGATTTCCTTGGCTTTACAGACCTGCAAAAGTCATCAATGCAAGGATTGGTTGCAAAGTTACTTTTTCCTTGCTGCAAATGGCCACTAAACAAGGCAGAGTCACTACACGAGAACTGCCTGTATTGCACTCCTGATTTTTGGCGGTCGTAGACCAATATGGCTCTCCCACTAATAATTAGCCTGGTCAGTGGTGAGTTGGAAGGAACTGATAATTTAGGTGGACCGCTAAGTATCTTGAGAAGGTACCAGATGCTTAAGTCAGCAGATGGAGAAAAGGGGGGAAGAGTTTCTTAAGTGGCTAAGCCTCTATTAAATGCTTCTGTATATTCATAGTTTGCATTTCTTTTGTGTTGAATAGCTTCGGTGCCCACAATTAAAAATCTTTTCACATGAAGTGACAAAATTAAGTGTCTTTTTCCCCCCCTCTCTTAAAAAAAGCATAAAATAGTTGAAGGGTTTCATCACAGATGGGAAAGGTTTTTGTTTTTGTTGGCTTGCTTTCTGGCAGGGGTGGTGTATTTTCCATGTGTCCATAATTTTGCAGAATCATTTCCATGGGCCACTGGTAATATGAAGCCACCGTCCAACTAATTTATCAGTGTCGCTAAAGAGTAGTAACTGAAACAGCCTTGCATCTGGAGCCAAACGTTCTGCTTCTGTTCCGTCCTCAGAATCCGTCTGATTCTAGAGAAAACTTGTTGGTGAGTTGCTCAGCTGTGAACTTCGAATGTGGACAATGAAAGGGTCTCTGGTGGGCGCCCATCCGTTTATCCATTGGCGGTTCTGCAATCTGCTGGCTGCCTCCTTCACTTCCTAAACTTGTTTTGCTTCAGTCCAGTTTTGTTCCTAACAAAAAGGAAAACAATGGAAATTGGGGGAAAGACCCTTTAAAAAAAAATGTTTGCTTTAAATTGAACCACAGAAAAATAACCATATTGAGCGGGACATTTTTATCCACCACAGAAATGCGCTTCAAAAGGACTAATAGAATTCTTTTGTCTCATGCCTCAAGTTAATTATACAGAGAATTGCTTGAGATAAAGAGAAAATACTTCTGCAGCACATTTCAGGCATATTATGGCAGAGTAAATGTTTGCCGGCAGCCCAAATTAAGATCTCTGTTCTAACCTTTGAAAATTGTGTTCTGATGTGATGTTTCCCTCCACCAAAAATGTTTTCGTGATATTAGACGTGTCCAATTCCTTGGCTGGAAATGAGTGGTTTGCTTCAGCGCTACGGCAGTGTTTATCCTGTGAGCAGGCATGTCTGATTTTGTCCGGCTCTTCCTTTTGGGTAGAGGCATCTCCGGTGTGGTCAGCCAGCTCCACAAAGAAGGTTTCTTGCAGGCATTCCTTTCTGGAAGAAATGTAGAACCATTACCATGATGACCAACATCGTGTTAAGGATGGACTTGAAAAATAATGCCTTTGGCGCGTCAGTTATTGTTGGAACCAAAAACTAGTAGCATAGTCTTGTATTTATTTCAGCTTCCTCTTGAGGGATATTGGGCTCTCGGGTTATGTATTAGGCAGGTGTTACAATAATAAGCTTAGCAAAGGTGCCTGAGAAAAAGGGCCCTTTGGGGGTAAGTCCAAAATAAACATTAAAAAAAGATAATTATTATACCACATTCCCAGTGAAGAGGCCAAATTGTTAACAGATAGTAAAGGAAAGGCAGAACTATTCAACTTCTAATTTAACAAAGTAACAGAGTAGGAAGGGATCTCGGAGGTCTTCTAGTCCAGCCCCGTTCAAGCGGTAGAACCTCTACTATTTCAGATAAGTGACCATCTAGACTCTTCTTAAAAACCTCCAGTGATGGGGCACCCATGATTTATGGTGGCAAGCTGTTCCACTGGTTAATTATCCTCACTGTTCGGAGCTTCCTCCTTAATCCCAGGTTGCTTCTCTCTTTGATTAGTTTCCATCCATTGCTTCTTGTCTTGCCTTCTGGTGCTCTGGAGAATAGGTTAATCCCCTCTTCTTTGTAGTAGCCCCTCAAATATTGGAGCACTGCTATCATGTCGCCTGCTAGAACCCAGACCAGCACTTATTTAATTTTTATTGTTCTGAAACAGTGGTGTAAACCGAGCACCAAAGAAGAGATTTTGTAACTCATGAAATAGAAGTACAAAAAGTTATTTATCCTGCCACACTCTCCATGACTTTTGGTGATTAATGAAGTATTCTTCATGAGGTAGTAAATAAGCACTAAATTTTTGCAACTATGTTTAGTAGAGTGATATACACAACTGACGTTCACCAGATCATCCTAAGAGATCTAAAAAAAAAAAAAGAAGTTTGGATTAGAAGGGAAAAAATGTGACTTCAATTATTCAGATTTTTCTATAGATAAGAAATAGGATTTCTCGTACACACACAGAGAGAGACACGCACACACAGACACACACATATACTAGCACTATACCCATGCTTCGCTACGAAAGTATGTGGTCGGCCTTAGTTTTTGGGGAGGAAAATAGGGGGGGGGGGGAATTCTGCCTCTGCCTACCGGCATCCATCGCTATTCATCTGGTTAGCGTCCTGTCAGTGTGTGAGAGAGTTGAGGGCTGTTTGGAGACTGAAACAGTATTTGCTGTGTGAGCAAGAAGCAGACAGCAAGGAGCCTGGGCCTGGCTTAGCTCAACTGTTCTGTACTAAAACTGCCTGGTGCTGTGAAACTAAAACTGAAACTCCTCTGCTTGTGTTTAGCATTTGGAAGAGATTGGGGAGGAGGAGGGGGAGGAGAACTCCTTAGCATCAGAGCATGTTAATAATAATATAGGAAATACTAATAGCTCTGATGGTCCTTTTGAAAAATCCTCTCTTAGTGAGCACCTAGAAACCAAGAGGAACATACATGCCAAACACACACACACACACACACACACACACACACTAACTAAACTAACTAACGGGCAAAGATGCCTTTTTAAAAAATGTGACTAATACATAATGGGTTTCCTAAAACATTCATTATCTTCTAAATTACAAGAATTGCTGATGGAGCCCCATAGTATATTCCGTACTCCTAAACCATGAAACCTGAGCCTGGACCAATCTTTGGGTGGTTAGGATCAAATCATGTTTTGCCGCCTCAGAAAAGTTCCTAGACACAAGTGGTCCGTACAATCAACAGGTGAGCCGCTGAAAGAGGAAACGTGTTTTCTCTTGATTTAGGCACCAACGCAGAAGATTGCGAAAGGGGTGACCGTCTACAACCTTCCCATTGCTCCCTCCTCCTCCTATTTGAGCCACATTCACTCTGCCTTGCCTATTACCGAGAAGGATGGAGAGAAAGGTCAGTCCTGGCCGCGTCATTCTCCTGGGCCCATTTGCTGCCTTTGCCTTGGCAAATACAACATGTTGTACCGTTGGTCAGCCACTCTCGTACACAGAACATAGAATAATAGGGTTGGAAGGGACCTTAGAGGTCTTCTAGTCCAGGGGTCTCCAACCTTGGCAACTTTAAAGCCGGGTGGACTTCAACTCCCAGAATTCCCCAGCTAGCGTTGCTGGCCTCCCAGGAGTTTGGGAAGGCTGGAAATGGAGCCCTTTCCGGCTTCCAGGGAGTCTCCAGAGCCCAGGGAGAGTGTTTTCGCCCTCCCAGGGGTTCGAGTAAAGCCTCCGGAGGCTGGGGAGGGCAAAAACGCCCCTCCCCATCATGGTGCAGGAGGCCAACCAGGCCAAGGCCGCCCACCAACCAGGCAGAGAACCCATTGCTAAAATGTTTGTAGCCTACCCCTGCAGTGGTGGGGTTCAATTTGTTTTACTACCAGTTCTGTGGGCGTGGCAGGGGGAAGGTTCCTGCAAAATCCCCCTTCCCTCCCCCACCCCACTAACCTGCTTTCCAGCTCCGTTCTCCCAGGCAGGGCAACCAAAGGAGACCCAGCCGATCAGATGGGACTCAATGAGAAGCGGAGAATAGATGTGGGAGGCACCAGTCAGATGGTGGGATTGGCCGGTTCTCCAAACTACTCAAAATTTCCGCTACCGGTTCTCTCCAGAACTGGTCAGAACCGGCTGAATCCCACCTCTGCACCCCTGGTTTGGAAGTCCAAAAAAATAATAATATTAATTACACCTCCCAGGTAAGTCGTCTTTGAAATAATCTGTGACGCTTATTCCCTTCCTAGGCATCCTAAATCTAATTGAAAGAGGGCTGATCCCACGGGCTGCTAGGATTACTCTAAAGAAGCCGCCCATCCTGCCAAAACCTGTCCTTCTCCACGAATTTCAGGCCAAGCACAAGAAGGTGGACGCAGGTAGGTTCAGCCAAGCGGGAGTCTCCCGTGGTTGAAAGGCAGGCATCCGCTCTCATTGGATCATGCGCCAAGACTCCTTTGTTATCCTCGGGGATTTCAAAACTTGAAAGCACAAAAAGGGATTGCTGGAAGAAATATCCCTCTGGGTTCGGTTCCAAGCGGGGAAGGAAAGACATTAGAAACAATGGAGGCGGTTAGGAAAGATGGTTTAATGGTGGACAGGACCACGTGGCTTAGAGCTCCGAAGTGAAAAGGACGATCACATGCTTCCGGATGTTGGGTGAAGGGAAAGAAGGGAAAAAGGGAAAAGAGATGCTGAGAGTCCCTTGGTTTTATACCCTCCGTTGGGTCTCCCCTGAGTGTTTCCTGTTCCTGTGCAAGAAATGCATCCCATTGGCTGCCAGACTCCCAGGGGCGGGGTCTTCGCTAACTTTGTACGCTTTGTCTGGACCCACATGGCTTCACCCAAGGGCTGGCTGATGCACTCTTGCCAGGCCAGGTGGTGAGTTGGGTAGAGGCCTTTGTTATGTAGAATACTCTGGCCTAGATCTTAATGGCCCGCCCATTAACAAAGGTGGGGGTGAGTTTCTACTTCCCTTTGAGGGGAAATATTCTGCCTTTTTAATATTTCCTAGGCTATTTCACTTTTTCTGGGAGGGGTGGGTGCCAACTTCCTACAGAAGAAGAAATAGGAATCTTCTATTTCTTCCGGCTTGAAATCCCAGGTGTTTCCTCGGCAGTGCATCTGTTAAGAGAATAACCGAGTTTTGGAAGGGATCTTGAAGGCCTTCTAGTCCAACCCCCTGCTGAAGCAGGAGTCCTATCCCACTCCAGACAAGTAGCTGTCCAGTTTCTTCTTAAAAGCCTCCAGTGATAGAAGCACCCACAATTTCTGAAGGCAAAGCCGTTCCACTGGTTAATTATTCTGTTAGGAAGTTCCTCCATAATTCCAGGCTGCTTCTCACCTGGATTAGTTTCCATCGGTTGCTTCTTTCCTTGCCTTCTGATGCTTTGGAAAAATAATTGGACCCCCTTGTCTTTGTAGGAGCCCCTCCAATATTGGAACCCCGCTATCATGTTTTCTTAGAGGGTCCATCTCTAACCTGTTGGTTGGCTATGATTGGTGGTTTGTCCGTCGCTTAATGTAGGCAAGAAAACCGACCAGGTCTCAGTTCAACGTGGCTTCTGGGGTGGGCAAATGATACGCCTGAGGGATTTGAGCACCCTGGCCTTTTCAAAGCCCCCTTTATCTGTGCCGTAGACCGGGCTCGGCAGAGCAAGAAGGTAGAAGCGGCTCCCCTCCCCTCTCAAAAGGCCACCCAGGTCTCTGAGGGCCCAGCAGAAGGCGGAAAGGAGAAGAAAGGAACCAAGGGCAGCATTGCCCCACCGCCATCTTGCATCTCCGTCATGTCCTCCAAGAAGCTCAAACAGCAGCAGCTCCTTCAAGCGATGAGACTAAGGGAGTCAGCCGCCTCTTCGGCTTGCTTGGCCAAGGTACGTGCGTCTCTGGAGATTCTCAGACATCTAGGTCATAGTCCCCTCACACTTGTTTTTTTTCAAGAGGCAACTGGACTTTCTTGTTGTTGTTTTGTTTTCTTTGAAGACGTTTTGCTTCTCCTCCAAGAAGCTTCTTCAGCTCTGACTGCATGGTGGGGAAGGGAAGGATTGATACTCCTTGCAGACAGCTGGTCATTTGCATCCTTTTAGAATAGAATAGAATAGAATAGAATTAGAATAGAATAGAATAGAATAGAATAGAAGAGAAGAAGGAAGGAGAATAGAATGGAATGGAATGGAATGGAATGGAATAGAATAGAATAGAATAGAATAGAATAGAATAGAATAGAATAGAATAGAATAGAATAGAATAGAAGAAGGAAGGAGAATAGAATGGAATGGAATGGAATAGAATAGAATAGAATAGAATAGAATAGAATAGAATAGAATAGAATAGAATAGAATAGAATAGAATAGAATAGAATAGAAGAAGGAAGGAGAATAGAATGGAATGGAATGGAATGGAATGGAATAGAATAGAATAGAATAGAATAGAATAGAATAGAATAGAATAGAATAGAATAGAATAGAAGAAGGAAGGAGAATAGAATGGAATGGAATGGAATGGAATAGAATAGAATAGAATAGAATAGAATAGAATAGAATAGAATAGAATAGAATAGAATAGAATAGAATAGAATAGAATAGAATAGAATAGAATAGAATAGAATAGAAGAAGGAAGGAGAATAGAATGGAATGGAATGGAATGGAATAGAATAGAATAGAATAGAATAGAATAGAATAGAATAGAATAGAATAGAATAGAATAGAATGGAATAGAGAAAGAAGGAAGGAGAATGGAATAGAATGGAATGGAATGGAATGGAATGGAATGGAATGGAATGAATAGAATAGAATAGAATAGAATAGAATAGAATAGAATAGGATTCTTTATTGGGCAGTGTGATTGGACACACAAGGAATTTGCCTTGGTGTAAATACTCTCAGTATACATAAAGAAAAGATACATTCATTAAGAATCATAAGGTACAACACTTAATGACAGTCATAGGGTACAATCAACAATCAAATCCTACTAGGAAACAGTCAATATAAATCATAAGGATACAAGCGACAAAGTTACAGTCCTACAGTCCCAAGTGGGAGGGGATGGGCGATAAGGAGTGATGAGAAGATTAATAGTAATAGTAGTGCAGACTTTGTAAACAGTGTTGAGGAAATGAGTTGTTTAGCAGAGTGATGGCGTTTGGGGAAAAACTGTCCTCGTGTCTAGTTGTTCTGGTGTGCAGTGCTCTGTAGCGTCGTTTTGAGGGAAGGAGTTGAAACAGTTTATATCCGGGATGTGAGGGGTCTGTAGATATTTTCACAGCCCTCTTTTTGACTCATGCAGTATCCAGGTCCTCGATGGAAGGCAGGTTGGTAGCCATTGTTTTTTTTGCAGTCCTAATTCCTCTCTGGAGTCCGTGTCTGTCCTGTTGGGTTGCAGAACCAAACCAGACAGTTGCAGAGGTGCAGATGATTGACTCAATCATTCCTCTGTATAGCAACAACTGTATAGCAAGTTGTTAAGGCCGCCTGGAGGTCATCTGTGTCCTCAGGGTCACCTGAGTAGTGCAAATGGGTGTGGAGCCTTCTTGGAACTCAACAGAGGGGGGTGGGGAGGCATCATCTATCTCCAATCTGCAACACAGTCCTTTCAACGGTTCCAAGAACCTGAGCCCTCACCCTAACCCTCTCCCACCAAGCCACGCCCACAGAACCGGTAGTAAAAAAAAAATTGGAATCCCGCCACTGATTTCTATTCGGTTCGATTCTTCCTCTCTCTAGCCCCCAGAAGAGGTACCGCCGGAGACCTTCAAGAAAGTGGCCTTTGAGTTTGAAATCCCGGTCTGCAAAGGCGTCCTGGACTACGCGGCGCCCGACCTGGTGCAGTTCAAGCAGTACTGCTGCCTCTTCTGGGGCAGCGTCTTCTCCTTCCTGCAGCAGGTGGAGGCTCTGATGAAGGACTACGCCGTTCCCCTGGCCATCGTCCTGGGGAAGAGAGCCATGGACCTCGTCCCGCACTTCGAGCTAAGCCAGAGGGCCACCCGGGAGGAAATCCTCTCGGTCTTAAAGAACGTGTCCACGGTTCAGAAGCTTTTAAAGCAGCCCGGCCGGAGGTACAAAGGCGAAAACGGGACCCAAAAGGCGGCCACCAAGATCCAGGCGACGTGGAGGTGCTACAAATTGAGAAAGTCCTACATTGGGTTCAGGCATCGGCAGTGGGCCTCAGGCATCATTGCCATTTCTTGGCTGATCCACGTTCACCTGAAACGGGTCCGAAAGACGCTGAAGGAATCTCGGCAGAAACACCTGGAGAACTTCCGCCTCAGGAGCACGGTAGCTGCTTGGCCCCTTTGTCTCAGCATCCCTGCCCAATGATTGCAATCAAATGTTCCTTTCTCTCTCCCCCCCCTCCCTCCCCCCATTTAACTCTACCCTTGTCCAAGCATATTTTACACATCATTAAATGTGCAGTCTTTGGTACCTACAGTCTGCCTCCATTCCCTCCCTCCCTCCCCCCTCCCAAACAACTGCTGCTTCTCCTTTGCGGCGTGAAATGGGGAGAACAAAACCCCTTCTCGTCCAAAAATGTATTCGGTAGGTTTGGAACAGGCAGCTTTTGATTGCATTTAGCACCGCGCTTCTTTAGGGATCGCTTCGGTTCTGCTCTCTCTTTTTTTTGTTTTCCTGACTTCAGGTTTAAATGGCACAACCCAGAAAGAGGGGAGGGGGATGAGACGGGGGGGGGAGGGCATTAATAGCCAGACTGATGTTCGGTGACAGCTGTCAACTGTCCAGCTTCTGCCAATGCCAAGCCCTGGACATCATTATGTCCTTCCCTGCCTCCGTCCTCTCCTTCCAATTTTACTAGATACCCGTACAGTGCTTATCATCCTTTCAGTTTTATCCGTAGATTATTTTTTACCTTTTGATGCCATTTATAGCCTGCCTTTCCCGGTCAGGTAACTTACACAAGGGGTCTAGCAGAAGTTCAAAAAAAGAAACTCTCAAGATGCTATAAGTTATAAATCCACGCATCCTTAAAAGTGGCTGTGTTTGAGAAACTCTGCCTGAGGGTTTTTAAAAGCAGCCAGGGCAGCGGCTGAATTTTGCATCGGTGGACATTCCAGGGTTCAAGGGCGGCTCCATGCAGAGCACACCGCGGTAGTCAAGAGGGTGTAAAGTCAGGGCATGGATTCCGTGTTCCCAAGAGACACTTTGGTGTGGCCCAGCCTCCTCCGGCAGCAAATGTGGTGCCTTCTTCCCACCTTTCTCTCCTCTGCGGTCTCTCTCTCCCCTACTCTTCCTTTCCAACACAATACCGTGCACTTGATTTGTGGCCCACAAAAACAATCTCCCTCGCCTCTGTGGCAGTCACTACTTTGTCAGAAAGTACTTAAGTTTGCAGACAAGCTTTTAATTAGTGCTCACCATTTCATTTATGTTTGCTTTCTCTCTCTCTCTCTCTCTCTCTTTTTTTCATTCATATTCTGTTAATTAAGTGATCAGCCTCTAATCTTCCCCTGCCAGTAGCTTCATGTAGCCATCTAATTAAATTAATTGGGGAAGATGTTTTAAGTATGTGATTAAATCAATTAATATAATTTATGCCTGGCTTAACTGTACAGTGGGAAAAACGGAGGAGGGGGAAACAGCTGAAGTTCGGCTGGGTTGCATCCGCGGCAGGTCCCTCCTGTCACTGATCAATGCCTTTTCTTGATTTTTAGCATCTGGCCGCCAACTGGAATCGCATCAGGAGCTCTAGGAGGACGATTATCCATATCCCATCGTTAGGTAGAGGAACGCTTTTGTCTCTGGGTTCTTTCAGCAACCCCTATTACACACCGCATTATGACTCCTTGATTGAGTTCAAGGAAGGCCTTGTTTTATTCAAATTGGTCTCGGCAGGAAAATGTTGTCGACATGATGAGAGTAATAACACAGGGCCTTCACTTGAAACGGCAGCGTTTAATTTGGGGATTAAGCAAATAAAGTCATTATGTAGAGGCCGCTATTCAGAGGAGAGGTGATTTGCGGTAATTCGCTTCCTTCTGTATGAAATGAACTAAAAAGTTGTCTTCTCTCACACACACACCCGCCTTCCTGCCCTCCCTTTTTCTTTCCTCGCTGCCCTCCCCTTAAAAAAAACCCACCCTCCCCCAGCCTCACAAACAGGGTTTCTGCTTGCCTTCCACAAGGAGGGGGTGTGGGTTTGCTGGCTTGGGTTGCTGTTGCGCCGATAAGCCAGGATGCTGCTTGCACCTTGCTTTTAATCAAATGTGCAGTCAAAATGATAAGCCGCGTTCTCTGAAATTATTTAGTTCTAATTACGAGCAGATGGGAGGGTTTATTTGCACCTTGGGCGCCTAGCAAAAGGAAATGCTGTGGTGAACAAGAATAATTAAGAAGTTGAATAGTGGGGTAGTTTGTGTGTGTGTGTGTGTATGTGTGTGTGTGCTTAAATAATCTGCAGCTCCATGTTAATTAGCACTCGGGTAATTATTTAATTACATTTATGAATTGGGGGGCTTAAGAGCCGTTTCCCTGTGCATCTGGGGGGGTTTTTGCAAGCCAAGATGTTTCTCAAAAGGATCTTTCTAGGACATGGCTGCTAATGGGAACAGCGGCCCACGTTTTAAAATAAAGCAGCTAGCTCTCTTTTAATTGGGGCCATACGGAAAATGTCTCCGCAGAAGATATCCAAGCGACCTTCCTTTTGACTGCAGCCCTCCATGGCCGCCGTCGCTGCTGCGGCTGTAGAGTTTGCGGAGAGCCGTTCGCTGAACGGCTGATGGAAGGGCCGGCTCTGAGCATCCTCGGCCATCACTTCCACAGCTCTGCTCTTCTCCAGACCCCCTTTAAAGTCTCAAGTGAAGCTGGCAGGGTGTTTCATCTATATTTAGTCTAGTCAAAGACCAGAGACCAGAGCAAGTGAAAAACACTCAAGGAACGTCCAGTTAAAAAAATTCTAGAATTAAATAATAAATAACAGATCAAATCTGGATCAAAATCACCATCTGGCATCCCAATCAGTCAGTTGCACACAAGCAAAACGCAGCATGGCCTAACTGTAATATCAGTCCTTAAATTGTGAGACCCAAAATGCAAGCGAGTGATAATGCAAACCGGGCTTGCTGCATTAATTGTGTAAAACAGCTATGATGGATTAATCACCTGTTTCCGATGAATTCCCACCGCTGCTGCGCAGAATCTTGGCACCTGCGGTGAAGCTTGCAGTATTGCACATCACAAAATTTCTCTTTCCTTTCTTTCTTTCTTTCTTTTTTTTTAAAAAAAACAAAGTTTCTACTGCTTTTGATTGACATGCAAGCACCACTTTAGAAAATCCTTGGTTTCTTAAAAACAGATCCTTCCAGGAATCCTGTCTTGGCTGCGGTTTTGCTCCGCATATGGAAGGCTTCTCACTGGGTGGTCGAATGCATCAAGAAAGACACTAACGCAAGTTCTATCTTGGGTGAGCTGCCCGATCAGGGTTTGGGGAACTCCTTTTATTGGGAACACACAAAGGGGGTGAGTTTATCCAATCATTATGTTACATGCGGGGAATGTTAGTGGATGCATCGCATCTTCCAATAACCATGCCATGGTAAATTTAAACTAGCAAACCAAACTGCATTCCAGTTAACTGCCCTTGTGACGTGTTTTATGGTCTTGTTCCTGGTGTCTGTTTTCAGCCTACGTGAGACCTAGCATGCACCGGAACCATTGAAGTTGCTCACGTGAGGCTTGGCACACAGTGGATTTGGCCCATTACAGCATCTCCCTCTGTTTTAGTTTTATATGGAGGAATTTCTTCTGGATCTTCATCACTACCCATGCAAAAACTTGTGCGAGCGCACGCATCAGGGTCTTCTGAGGGTATGACTTTGTACAGAGGTTCTTTTCCCAGAGGGCATTAACCTGTGCAATGGCACGCTTTTCAGCTAATAAAGACAGACTATTGGAGATGGTACGAACAAATATTGGTAATACACATGGAAGAATAACGATCCTGCAGCAATCATACCTATGAGAGCTACTATGGCTTGTAATCCTGGTAGTTTAGGGAACCAAGAACTAAAAATATTCTTAAAATCAATACCTTGCCATACTTGATTAGGATTGTAGGTTAATTGTCGCATCTCAGTTGTTAATTGTGCTACTACTTTGCCAACTTTGTCAATTTGAAGACAACAGTTCGTAAGATTGAACCTACCACATACCCCTCCTTCTTTGGCTAGTATGTAGTCTAAAGCTAAACGATTTTGGTAGACAGCTGTGCGTAATTTGTCCGTAGCAGTTGCTAGAGTGTTTAGAGCCTTGTCTATACGTTGTCCTGCTAAATCTAAAACAGCTTGTAAACGCATAATTCTATTAATCATGTATATGGGGGTTCTGTACCCCCAGGAGCCATCTTGGGCCCAACTAGCAATGCTGAAGGTGCAGACGATTCTTTCTGAGGTCCAGGTGTCCCCTTCATATTCTGATTGACAGGGGAAACCTGCAAAGGTATTATCGGTGTCTCTTTTCTTGTGGGATAATGTATCATACACAGGGATGCCCAGTTCTTGCTTGATGGAGATCGGTAGGAGGAAAAAGGAAGGTCTTATCCACCCCAATACACATGACCCTTGCCAATCTGCTGGAAGGGACGGATAGGCTAGGTTACCACAAATCCAATACATGTTATTTGGAGCTGTCCAACTTTGAGAGGATGTTGTGTCATAGAGATAAGGTAGGAGGGAAGTGTTGAATTTGGCAGGTGTGGTGGTAGCATTGTCAGGTGCTGTCCAAGTCTGGTAGGAGTTATCCCATGTACCTAAGCAAAGGAGGTGTCCTACTGGAATGGATCCATTTCGGGAAAACAGTTTCTACCGATTAAGTTAGTGGTAATTGTCCAGATAAGTGGATCGAAGCTGTTCTAGCTGTTATGTTTCCTACAGAAGACATGTTATTAAACAGAGATGGCGAGGCTTCTAAGGCTTGCCATGGCCATTGTTCTCCTGTGGTGGTTCCCCACAGACAAAACAATTGGTTACTGCAAGTTGTTTTGCAATTTTTTCTGCCATATCCATGAACAAGTTTTTTGCAATAATGCTGGTATCAGGGGCTTTTTCTAATTTCCTTAAATTATTATATACTGACCAGCCTAATGATGTTTCTCGCCTTCATAAATTATTTCAGTTTTTATGGTAATGTAAGTATTTGGGTCTATTCCTGTGCCATCAATCCTATACCATAAGTTTCCAAGGCAGGGTGTTGCCTGGAGATAGTGATTTCTACCTTATTGTCTGTGGTAAACCCTGATATTCGTTTGAAATGTGACAGATGATTGCAACCTGAGTACCCTCCCGGTATAATCACAGACACAAGACCAACCCGAGCACTCAACGGAACCTCCACAAGGGGTCCAGTGGTTGGGGTTCCCCATGGCCCAGTTAATGGGTGTATGACACAAGTATTTATGATTGTGAGCGTACGTTGATTTCCAGTCATCCGACCCACATGAATGTCCCCCTGGTTTAGAACAAGCAACACAAACATCAAAGATTAAAACAATTGGGTTAGTACCGTCCTTGAGCACGGTGGTGTGGTTTAGGTAATAAAGTTTTCCTTCCCCTTCAGGATCGGATCTGCCAGAGGTTTTTTGGAAGTCCTGCCCATAAGGTGACGTTGAGACGTACAGCTGCCTTGGGATCGTAGCAAATGGTTTTTGAGTTCATCTTGCATAGATGGTACATGGTCCCATTGTTTTGGCAAGTTTTTCCCGTAGAGGAAGGCACTTCTGCGGTTGTTGGGTATGGTAGATGAGAGTTATTTGAGTGGATCCTGCCTGCGTGGTTTTGGTCAGGCAGGGGGTGCAACCATCTGATGCGCTGGCAGAGTTCTGCGATCTCTTAATTCGATGTAGAAAGGGTGGCCTGAGCATAAATGTCAGGCTGACTTGCGAATTGTCTGTGATAATGATCGAGATGAACGGGGTCTAAGGACTGTCCAGGATTCATAAATGTTGCTTATGGAATCATAGAGGCGTCGACCGAGCAATAATAGGTGGTGGCAGTGGGGCGAAGTATGAGGAGTGTAGTTCGAGGGGGATGTTCAAAAGTGTTGATCTGGAAGGAAGCATTGCTGGAGATGTGGGGCCACGGCTTAGGAGCGTTGACCATCTGAGGTAAGGGGGAAAGATGTCCCCAGATGCAGTGCAGGTCAGCAAGAGGGGAGTACCTGGCGTGAAGTATGTCACTCGAGATGGAATGGAGACCTTGGAGGCATGTGCAGCAAGAAAGAGGAAGAGGGTTGGCAAGGCAACGAGACGAATCATGTTGATATGTCTGCAGGTGGTGACTTTTCTACTTTGGGGTGGTATGGTCTGATGTGCCGTCCAGGAACCCACAGGACACGATCTGGAAGCTGGATAGCTGCGTAGCCACGACCCCAGGTGAGGAGAGCAGCAGGACCCTTCCAAGTAGGGTCTGGCAATTGGCGGTAGTATACCTGTGGTTTGGGAGAATCAGGGAGGGGGAGGAAAATGCCGCCCGCTGCTGTCATAGCAGGGTGCCAGAGAGGTTGAGGAAGTTGAGTGTATAAAGACAGAGATTAAGAGTGTCTTGCATCGCCGGGAGGCCAAGGGTTCTTTCCCTTTGATCAAATGTCGTTCTAACGCTGTTTTTAGCGTCAAGTTAGTTTCTCTCTGCCAGGGCTTGTCCCTGGCTGTTATGAGGAATACCAAACTTGTGGGTAATTTGCCACTTAGCGCAAAAATTCTGACATAGCTGTGCTAGTGTATGCAGGACCATTGTCTGTTTTTATTTCATTTGGGCGTCCCAACGATGCAAAAGTGCGAATGCAATGATTGATGACATGTTTGGAGGCTTCTCCTCTTTGCGGAGTTGCCATTATGAACCCTGAATAAGTATCAATTGTAACATGCAGATACTTCCAGGGGGCAAATGAAGGAAATTGAGTAACATCCATTTGCCATATTTCGCAGGCTTTCAACCCGCGGGATTTACCCCTAAGGGAATGGAATGGGCTTGTTGACTACAGGTGGGGCATTGTTGCCTAATGGCTGAGGCTTCTGCCATCGTGAGGTTGAAATGTTTCATGAGAGCTTTGGTGTTTTGATGGAAATAAGAATGACTCTCCCAAGGAGTCAATGTGTGTGATGTCATGATGCCTGCAGCTGCTTGATCCGCCACATCATTGCCTTCCTGGAGGATTCCTGGGAAGGGTTGGTGGCTACGAATGTGTGCTACAAAGAAAGGATGTTGACGCTGTGCAACAAGGTGTTGTAATGTAACAAAAAGAGAGAGGAGGTTTTTATCAATTGCAGGAGAGAGGTAAGAGTCATGGATAGTAGAGACTATTTGAGTAACATATAGGCTGTCTAAGATCAAGTTGATGGGTTCGTTAAAATTCTGGAAGACTAATATGGTTGCAGCAAGTTCAGCTCTTTGTGGTGATGTATTGCTTGAAGCTTAGGTTGCTGCAAGGATATTGTGTCAGCAGGCTTTTCCCCAAGTAAGGGCTTCAAACAATGGAGAAAGAATATCAGTGGTTAAAGACAGGAAAGATTTATGGTACCAGTTTATGGTACCCAGATAGTTGAACCAAGGTGGGTTGAGAAGGTAGAGACAAAGAGGGAAGTGAAGGATAGGCAGTAGCAGAAAGCATTTTATAGCCCAGATATGCGTATGGAGTTAGTACTTGCACCTTTTCAGGTGCTATGTACAAACCTCCTTCTGCAAGAACGGCTTTCAGGAAAGAGAATGAAGTGAACACCGCACCGGTGGTCCAGGAGCTGCAACAAGGATATCATCCATGTAGTGATACACCAGAAATTGTGGGAAAGCTGAACGATAGGGTAGCAAGACATTGTTGACATAGTGTTGACACATGGTGGGACTATTAAGCATGCCTTGAGGTAGGACTTTCCACTGAAAGCGGGAGGAGGGAGAGGAGTTGTTTAAACGAGGTAGTGTAAAAGCGAATAAGGCACGATCTTGTTCATGCAGAGGGATAGAAAAAAACAGTCTTTAAATCAATGACCATTAAATCAAATTTCTCAGGGATGATGTTGGGATTTGGCAGACCACATTGTAATGCCCCCATTGGTTTTATAATAGCATTTACAGCTCTCAGATCACATAATATCCTGAATTTTCCTGACTTTTTCTTTATAACAAATATGGGGGTGTTATATGGACTGACAGATGGTTCAACGTGCCCTTTGACAATTTGGTCCTGAACAAGTGAGTGCAGGGCTTCTAGTTTGTCTATAGTGAGGGGCCATTGATCTACCCACACAGGTTCTGTGGTTTTTAATTGCAACCGTAGTGGATTTCTAGCAAAAGATTCCATTAATCAATAATGAGTCTCGCATTAAGTTGAGACATAAGATCACGGCCCCACAGGTTAGTATGCAGTGGAAGGACCAAAGGTTGGAGGTAGGCAGTGCGAGAAATATCAGAAGAACTCACCGGTAGCCACTGTTTGCTACGGTGGGCGTGCTGAACTCCTCCCACTCCCCGAACGGCTGGGGCAGTTTCCAAAGGCCAATCGTCCGGCCACTCAGCCGTTCGGATGACACTTACATCAGCTCCAGTATCTAAGAGACCCGAGAAGACCTTGTTATGGATTGTAAATTGTAACACAGGCCTGGCTTGTTCTACTGTCTGATGGACAGTAAATGCCCATGCATCATCTGTTTTAACAGGTACTGGAATAGCGGTTGCTACTAATTCTCCTTGCTAATTTTTGTGGGAGTGTTTCCATTACTGCCATGGCTACTGAGGAAAAGTCATCGGAGTCTCTCAAAAACGGAGAAGCAATGATTCCCCTTGCCATGAGGTCTCGGATGGGATAGATTATGAGGGGTGTCATGGCAGGGGGATCGTTTTCAGGCATGTGGGAAGAAAGTAAACAGTGCCTGGGATGTCAATTTCCATATCTTCAGAGGCAATTAGGGTGGAAAGATATGAGTCAGCCTTGGGAGTGGGGCTGGCTGATCGCCCTCCTCTAGTTTCCTGTGGCTGAGAATTGTTGTTGCGACACTGACTTGCCCAGTGGTACCCTTTCTTGCACCTGGGGCATATTGTCTTAGGCTTGGTGTTGTTTTGTGTATTGTCTCTGGCTCTGCATTGTGCCTTAAAATGGCCAGGTTTCCCACAATTGAAGCAGTTTCCGGCCGGCCTGTTCTGAGAGTTTGCTTGCTGCAAAGCCATAGCCAGATGCTCCATATTGTAGGAGACAGTCCCCACGATTCTGCAAGCCTTTAGATAGTCCGAGAGGGAGGCCCCCTCGGGCAGATAGAGGCTGCAAAATCCTTTTGCAATCCTCATTAGCATTTTCAACAGCCAGTTTTAACAGAAGCTCCTTACGGGCCTCTACATTAGAGATTTGCCTATGAATGGCTTTCTGAAGTTCCTCTCACGAACTCGGCATACGGCTGATTTGAGCCTTGAATGATTTTTGAAAAAGATCCTACGATGCCAGAGGTAGGATCATCAACTTTGTCAAGGGCTCTGATTGCAATAATACTGGCAAAGGTAAGGGTTGCTGGGAGTGTCGCCTGAGTTGCTAAGTCCCTAAATTGACCCATACCACAAATTTGATCCGCTCTCGCGACCCTACCATGATCGAGGGCAAATTTTTCAGCTTCGCACGAAAGTCTGATTCCCAAACAACGTGCTGTGGTCCTGTCAGTATCATGCGAAAAGATCCTTCCAATCTTGGGGTAACATGAAAAAGGAGGTGCTGATGGTGTTAATGAAGCCTCTGACATATGGTGCCTGGATGCCGTACATGGCCACGGCTTGTTTTAAATCTCTAATTAATTTCATAGATAAAGGTTCAAGTCTAGGCACCATATTTCCGGCTTCATCCCCTCATATTCAACGGGACAGAGAGAGAGCTCCTCTAGAGTAAGAGAGCCCTCTCTGCGTCCCTGCATCATGGCTTGTGCGAATGCTCCCATGGGTGTCTGATCCCTCGCTGGATTTGAGTTAGGAGAACTCGTGGGTTCAGGAGCAGTGGGGGAAGTTTCTAAAGGGAAGCGTCCTTTGTCTTGATTTCAGCTGTATAGGGAGGAGGAGGATCCCCTCAGAGGAGGGGGTCTTGGTCACGCTGAGCCATGGATTGTTAAGCATTCCAGGACTGTCCTCCACGTGGTCAGAATTTTTGGTGGAGCCCTGGGATTGCTATGAAGATAGTCACCCAAACGCTGCCATGTGGAAACTTTCAAGGACCCTTTATCCGGATAAGCCGGATATTGTATGTAAATGTAAGTCAAAAGGGTGATAAGGTCCTTTTTAGTTGGAATCAGGAGCATTTTGCCCTGACTCCCAAAAATACGAATTGAACTCTTCGTTAATTCTTCCAATTCCTGCAAAGCGTGCCATCTGCTCTTTGGAGAATTTTCCGCCCATACTCACCTGAAAGGAGGATGTCTTCTTTGATGAAGATTCCTGGGGAGGGATCCGTGACACGAGGCGGCTTCCCTGAGTTGCAACTGGCTCGCCCGGCCGGGTGAGATAGGCAGTCGAAAGAGACGCACCCGTTCCTTTTAGTGGATCACGTGGGGTTCACCAAATGCGGTTTTGCTCCGCATATGGAAGGCTTCTCACTGGGTGGTCGAATGCATCAAGAAAGACACTAACGCAAGTTCTATCTTGGGTGAGCTGCCCCGATCAGGGTTTGGGGAACTCCTTTTATTGGGAACACACAAAGGGGGTGAGTTTATCCAATCATTATGTTACATGCGTAGGAATGTTAGTGGATGCATCGCATCTTCCAATAACCATGCCATGGTAAATTTAAACTAGCAAACCAAACTGCATTCCAGTTAACTGCCCTTGTGACGTGTTTTATGGTCTTGTTCCTGGTGTCTGTTTTCAGCCTACGTGAGACCTAGCATGCACCGGAACCATTGAAGTTGCTCACGTGAGGCTTGGCACACAGTGGATTTGGCCCATTACAGCACTTGGCTACAGTAAAAAGGCTTTTCAGGAAGTGGAAAAAAATCAATATCATTTTTTCCCCTTTCTGTTATCAAATGTCACAGATGCAAAATACACAAAATATTAATCTCTTTTAAGTAAATTGTTGCTCTTTTTTGAAGACATTTTATACAGAAAATAAAATGATAAAATATAACTAGAGAACCAAGATCTTTGGCATACTTGCAGTTTTAATAAATGTTAGATTTGATAGATTTCAGAATATATGTCTTTGCCTAACCCGGGAAGGACAGTTTTTTAATTCCAGGGATTAAAACAGCTTTACATGAAAATAATGCAGCTGAGTTACTGAATCCCAGTTCCTGGAAGAAACCATAACTGGAATTTTTTTCATCCCATTTGAGAGTCCTTGATTGTCACCCCAAATGTCACCCCATTTGAGAGTCCTTGATTGATGCCACTAAAAATAAAATCACATGCTTTTAACCAAACCTGCAATGATATACATGCTTATTCTGAAGCAACATTTGTTGAACCCAAATTGTTAATTAACTCAAGGCAAGTTTAAAGTTCAAGTAGACCTTGAATCACGGCCACATTTGAGCCCAAAATTTCTGTTGCTAAGTCATACATTTTACAACCATTCTTGCCATCGTTGTTAAGCAAATCCCTGCAATTTTTTAAGTTAGTCACACGGTCGTTAAGTGAGTCTGGCTCAAGCAAAATTGATTTTGCTTGAGAGAAGGTCGCAAAAGGGGATCATGTGACTCCTGAGAACACTAAAACCATCGTAAATATGAGCCAGTAAGATGGCATCATCTTAAGATGGAGACGTGAAGCTGGATTAGAGACCAACATTCAAAGACACAATATGGTTCCCTTCATGTGTGTGTGTTTGCAGACATGATGATTGGATGCCAGAGCTCTGCATAGTTTCATCTTCATTCAAGAGCCGCTTGTTTACAAGCTCTGGTTGCATTTCATGAAGGTCAGAGAATAAAGTCTACTAACTAACTAACTAACTAACTAACTAGCTTTTTCTTAGAAGTGTGTGCATGGATGGAAACTGAACAAGGAGAGATTCAACCTGGAAAGAAGGAGAAATTTTCTGACAGTGAGAACAATCAATCCATGGAAGTTGTGGGAGCTTCATCACTGGAGGCTTTCAAGAAGAGACTGGACTGCCATCTGTCAGAAATGGTGTAGGGTCTCCTGCTTGGGCAGAGGGTCGGACTAGATGACCTACAAGGTCCCTTCCAACTCTGATTATCTGTTATCTGCCTGTTGGCCCAATAGAAACTTTTTATATTCAAAAAATAAAGTCAGCCTTGTGATTAATTATTCTTCAGTTGTGCTTATATTAACCAATAATGACGCTGCAGTATTTCATGAGCCTGCATAAAAAAAGTTTGTGACTATGAAAACTTTGAAATGATAATTGGGAAGTCATTTCATGTGCACTGATACTGAAGAGCCATCACTTGGTTGAATTTATGACAGAATAATATCTTGTGGTTTGACATAGTACTTTTACTGAAATGGTTCCTTTTGATTTAAATTTCCCTCACATTAGAAATGCTCTTAAATGGAAAGTTGGGGGTATTCTTAATCTATGGGAATCTTCTCAGTTTTTCTTTTGTCTGATTATCCAGGACCACAAACAAATTATACAGTTTAGTAAGAGACGTGATAAGGTTGTGTCCTACTATTTCTCAAATAAATATGTGCATTTTTAAAACAAATGTGAACATTCCATTCCATTATTTTTGAATTGTGTTGATATGAAAGAGCTTTCATCAAATTAAAATGTGGCCTTCAGGGGGTGTTACTTTCTCGTGATACAAACCGCTCTGCCCCATAGCAGTTTGTGGGACTCGATCTAATGGATGATTTTGCACGTTTTTCCTTTTGCCATATGATCCACTAACATCCTATTTTAATGCTACTTTAACTGCTGAATAAGAGATCTAGCTATTATTACAAACCTGGGAGAAGATGGAAAACAACCTCCTGATCGATCAGGAAACGCAGCTAACTCTAGGTTAGAGAGTTTCTCAACTTCCAACAACTTTAAATAGGCGGACTTCAACTTCCAGAATTCCCCAACCATACAGGCTGGAGAATTCTGGGAGTTGAAGTCCACCGACCTTAAAGTAGCAGAGGTTGGGAGGCTGAGGTTGGGAGATTCTGCTCTAGATCTTACCCTTCTATAAAGCTATAGAACAGGGGTGTCCAACCTTGGCAACTTTAAGGCTTGTGGACTTCAGCTCCCAGAATTCCTCAGCCAGCTTTGCAAAGCTGGCTGAGGAATTCTGGGAGCTGAAGTCCACAAGCCTTAAAGTTGCCAAGGTTGGACACCCCTGCTATAGAAGCTATACAGTGATAGAGGTGGGAACTCCATAAATTTTGAGTTAAATCCCCATCAATGAAACCTGACGCTAGTCTGCCACCGTTTTATTCGTTGCGGGAGCCTTTGAGATCCAAATGCTTCAGCATCTTGGAATATCCCAACCGTTTGAACCAGGTGGTTCAAAAGTCTCCTGTCGGGATGTTAGAAGACCCCTGAAGTCCCTACCAGCCCTGCCATTTCATGTTCCATGCCTGTTTTCCTGTCTTCATTCTCCGTGCAGTTGGACACACTGAGATGCTTAGGCTTTTGACTTTTGAGGTTGGTCCTTGATCCCCATTAAGCACTAGAGAGAATCAAGTAGATCTGTAGCATGGGAAGGTCCACCCCAGTGAAGGATCCCCTGGTGAGATGGCATCTCAGGCCCAGGAATTAGATTCCTTGCGAAGCTGTTAAGAATTTTCATCCAGGCTTGCTTTTCAAAGTAGTTATACAGGTGAGGCTCAAAACAGACTTACATACTCATGTAGTATGGCTGTATTCTTATCTTTTCTTCTTATCTTTTTCCACTGTCTTCTGTTGGTATCTTATGATGATAATATTTTGTTGTTTGTATACACTGAGAGTTTATGCACTAGAGATAAATTCCTTGTATGTCCATTCACACTTGGCCAATAAAGAATATTCTATTCTATTCTATTCCATTCCATTCCATTCCATTCTTTCATAATTCTATTCTATTATTCTGTTCTGTCCTGTCCTGTTCTGTTCTGTTCTATTCTTTTGTAATTTTGTTCTATTTTTATTCTATTTCTATTCTAATTTCACTGTATTCTATTCTCTACACACAGACAGACAGAGAGAGGGGGGGAAGGAGAGATTGTGGTAGATTTTTATTTTTCATTCAGGATAAAAAAAACCTAACAATCGTGCTAGGGAATGGAGGGATTTTTCTCTTGGAGAAACTTAGGGTTTTTCCCCCATTGTGCCAGTTCTGATCTTTTTGGCTTCTACCTGCCTCTTGGAAGTGCCTGTTATACTGGACTTGGCCTTGTTCTGTGGGCAATTTGTCTTTTGCACCTTTCTGTCCCAGTAATCTGCAAGACCGTTTATGACGACTTAAAAGCATTTACGCAAGTAAATTGTATTATCAGAAGGGGAAATTTTCCCTCTCAATGAAATGTTTTGGAGCAGAGCATCAGAAACGACTCGGACCTTACATATTTTAAGATATCCCGGTCTGCTGAAATGGATTGAATTTAGATGACCTTTTTGATACCATTGTCTCTGAGAGCTAAATGGAACTTCGGTCTCCGGAAGCATCTATCCAATGATAAGAACAGATGTAGCTCATGGCAGTCACGTTCAAAATCTTCCAGTAAGCCTTTTGAAGCATTTGTTTGGCAACTGCTGAAAACAAGCTGTTGTGCTAGCTAGAAAGGTAATTTGTTTTCCTATAATTAATTTTCAGTTGTCAGATTTCGTTCTGTGATCTTCCCCCAAAGACAGAAATTGAATGGCATGTCTAAAACGCCTCCTATCACGTTTGCCCAAAATGTGTACATGGGATACAACTTCCTAGGTATCTGAGATTCCATTTGCAAGATTCCAGAGGCCTTAATATACATTTCAAAGGACAAAGCATTATTTTAATCTTGTTAGCAAACCATGCTATAACAGCAGCACATCAAACCTGCACTTATATTAAGCAGCACTTGGTATCGATTTCCTGACAAGCTGCCCTGCTGACAATTGATCTTTTTTCTTTCCTTTTTAATACTAAGATCGTTCCTATGCAATTAGCTTAATTTCAAAATCTTTCTGGATGCGACTATCCCAAAGTGTTAAACAGAAAACATTTTATAGGAATCGTGCAGTCGCTCTGAAGTATTTATTTTATATCTTACTCACATATTCCCAGAGAGACAGACTTCAGCCAGCCAGCCGGCAGCATGTGCGCGAAAACCCTCAGCGCATTACATCACAAAAGGGCCCAGCAAAAACCCTGCTTGTATTGTGCAATCCAGATGTCACATAATTGCAAATTAAAATGCTTTAATGCGAAAGAGAGAGCAAGAGAGAGAATATGTTTGTGAAAATTCAATTAATTTTGTTTTAACGGAAAGTGTTCTAGTTTTAATTATTCTATCAGGAAAAGACAACCGAGGCTTTAAATGGAGATGATTTTAGTATTTGTGATTTTAATTGTCTTCGGTTTTAGCTTCAGTTTTGTCTTGTGATGTTTTTATATCAGCTGTTCTGAGCACTATGTGAATAGAAAGGTGGGCGAGATAATTCAAATAAAAACAAATACATTTGCTTATTTTTTTTATACTAGTAAATATAGATCGGTATACTGAATTGTGCAGTAAAGTTGCATGTCAATTTATTACAACAATCCTCCTTAACAGACACTCAATTTATTTGAGTGTTGTCATACTATAATTTTAAGATCTAGTTCTATTAATTGCTTTTCTTTACGACGTTTCCCAGTTTTCACTAGATCTCAGAGAAATAATAGCAAACAAGATAGTTAGAATTTAATAAGGGAGAATGCTGCGTTTGAACTTAGGATGCTGTATTTCTCGATTATTATTATTATTATTATTATTATTATTATTATTATTATTATTATTATTATTAGCAATTCTTGTTCCTAATTATTTAAAAGCCAGATTAGGGTTCCAGTAATACATTCAAAAAAAAAAATCCCCTGCTTTATTGGAAAGCATGGCTGTGTACCTGATTCAGAATTAGTCTAGTGCATAATTTTTTTTTCAAATTTCAGTTATTCAGAACACAGTGTAAGTACATTGCACCGTTTTTCTTCTTTTTTGATAGATGAATTGCTCTTGTATTTGTCGAAAGTCAAGCTCAGTAGTTCTTATGTCAGGTCTCATTTTTAATGTTATTAATTTTTCTGGAAAATTTCTGAAATGTAAGTGGAAGGCTGAATTCCTTCCCCCCGGCAAAAAAATAAAAATAAAAATAAGAGCATACAACCTTCTACGGATGGGATGCGTGTTAATCAGTTGTGGTGCTTTCTTTCAGGATACAAGCAGTCCCTTCGAGAGGCCGACCCAGATTTCGCTGTTCATCAGGGATCGCAGTTTGGAAGGCTGTGCGAGATCAAAGGTACACTTTCCTTCCAGCCGCTCTGCCTCTATTATGCTTCCAAAGAAAAAAGGATTCGTATTTCTGAGCCAACAGATTGTGCCCTCATGGCCAATTTGAAGGCTTATATACCAGCTAAACTGCGACGAGGCGTTTGGCTTTCGTTTGCCAGGTTACACGAACCCAGCTTATTAATATCCTCATCAGACTTTCTTTATTTTTCCTTGAAGACGTTTCACTTCTCATCCAAGAAGCTTCTTCAGTTCTGACTGAATGGGGGAAGCTTCTTGGATGAGAAGTGAAACGTCTTTCAAGCAAAAATGAAGGAAGTCCAACTGCCTTTTGAAAAAAAAGCACCTTTGTAACAACCATGACCTGGATTCCTGAGAATTTCCATAGATACACATCATAATTCAGCAAGCCAGGGCTTTACATAATGTATAAACTTAGTTAATGTCTGTCAATTCCTATGCAGAAATTATTGGCAGCCTGGAGTGCCCAAAAGTTCATTAAAGTGCTTTTCAATATCAATACCAGTTTTCTCAACTGTGGCAACTTTAAGGCCTATTAAGAAGGCCTGATCTACACAAAGCATCGGATGTCATTATCACATAATGTGGTGCTCTGTGCTGTGCTATCCCACTCACTCACACGTAACGGTGGTCTAGCAGGTTTATTAATATTCCCCAGCACTTCCCTTCACCAAAAACCCAGAACTGTCCCAATTAAGTCCAGCCACAAGCAGACCAATGGTAGTCCACAGAGCAATGGCCAAGGAGTCCACAAGGCCCTTGAAAGTTTCCCAAACAATAAATAAAATTGAATCCAAAATACAAGAGGGTTCATGAGGCAAGATAAGTCCAGAGTTTACAAGGCACAACCCAAAGTCAAGGCATGGTGCCAAACCAAAGCAAGACCGAAATCACAACCAGGAAATACACAGCGAAGAAATGAACATGTTGTTCTCCGCATCGTCTCCATTTGTCTGCTGTGCTAAATCGCCAGTTTCTGGTGCAGCTCATCAAGAGGGGTGAGGCTGCCTCCTCGCGAGTGATCTGGCTGACGTTCAGTGCTCCTGCCTTTTCTCTGCCCTACCTGTTCTTGGATCAGGTGCAGGAGTTAGTTCCTCTTCCTCCTCGCTGACTGGCTGCAGCTGTGTTCTCTCCCCATGCCTCAGGGCTGTCCTGCTGCAGCTCCGTTTCAGCCAAATCCCTCTCAAATGGCTGCTTGGAGCCATTGACCAACTCTGCCCCTGACATGCTTGGGACTGGTTTATCTTCCTCCAAGCTGACATCTGGAGATGTATCTGGGGAAGTCATCGCAGGTGCCACGTTTATGTGGATGACATCCAACTCTACTTCTTTTTTTCCATCTTCTTCCACTGGGTCAACTTTGGGTGGGTCCAGCATGGAACAGACTGCAAATTGGGATGAAGCATAAGTAGCTAGATCTGAATGTGGGCTGGTCTGAAGGTGTGCATGATTTACCATCTTTATAGAAAGAGTTTTGCTGGCTTTTATGATCCATAAAATAGTTTGTCTCCCAAAGGGGTTGCACTGATGATGTCACCTAGCTTGGTAATGAAATGTCTTCACCAAGCTCAGAGAACACCACGGACTCCACAAATAGGTTGTGGTAATGTGCATTATGTGAGCCAGCCTTTGAAGCAAACCCGAGAAGTGCAATAGATCTAGAACACAGCACTCAGACTGCCCTTAGATGCTTCCCATTGGGAACATGAGATATCTCTCCATTGATCCCAAACCAAATTCAAATAGCTTGTTTCAACAACATGACTTGAATCTTGCCTGCCTAATGAATATGATTTCTTTGTTTTGCACCAATTCCATTCACCCTCCGTCAAATGCTACCTAGGAAGGAGGCATAACGAGAAATAATTGAGGTCCAACAGCCACACTATACAGTGGTACTTTGATACTCAACTGCTTTGAAACTTATCAAATTTGGTACTCAATGCATTTTGACATGAAAATTTTGTCCCAGTACTCATCATTTGGTAGTCAACACACAAGCTAGAACTTGTCAATGTTGGCTGCCTTCTGACTCACAACATTATTCTTTATGGGGGGGAAATTGTTTGGTGCTCATCACACACTTTAGAACTAATTAACGATGAGTACTGAGGTACCACTGCATTGTGTAATTCTCTCCTCTGAGACTATAGTCCTTGGCTGATTTTAAGAGATACCCCCAAACCTATAGTATTTGTATCAGTTTTAAAAAAAAATGTACTTTTTATCAATTGACATGATGGGTGCAATTATTATTTTATTGTTTTGTCTGATGCTGTTTTAATTAAAAGTTGTGGTTTATTGCTATTTCGTGTTGGGTTTTAAACCATCACAGGCTGCTGTGCCAAGTGTATGTGAGCTTAAATAGTTTTTTTGCTCATTCCTGTTTTGTAAGCTTTTCTATTTAATTAAGAAGAGACTGATTAGCCATTTGTCCAGAATGGGACAGGTGCTTGAGCAAAGGGTTGGAATAGAAGACCTCCATGGTTCCTTCCAGACCTATGGTTCTAGGTTCTATAATTGAAATGTGTTTTGAAAGAATAGAATAGATAGAATAGAATACTTTATTGGCCAAGTGTGATTGGACACACAAGGAATTTGTCTTGGTGTAAATACTCTCAGTATACATAAAGAAAAGATACATTAGTTAAGAATCAGGAATCATAACGTACAACACTTAATGATAGTCATAGGGTACAATCAACAATCAAATCATACTAGGAAACAGTCAAGTGGGAGGGGAGGGGTGATAAGGAGTGGTGAGAAGATTAACAGTAATAGTAGTGTACACTTTGTAAATAGTTGAACAGTGTTGTGGGAATTATTTGTTTAGCAGAGTGAAGGCATTTGGGAAAAAACTGTCCTTGTGTCTAGTTGTTCTGATGTGCAGTGCTCTATAGCGTTGTTTTGAGGGAAGGAGTTGAAACAGTTTATGTCCGGGATGTGAGGGGTCTGTAAATATTTTCACAGCCCTCTTTTTGACTCGTGCAGGATACAGGTCCTCAATTGAAGGCAGGTGGGTATAATTGTTTTTGAAAGCTTTAAAGTTTTAAACTTAAACTGAAAATTAAATATAGGCATCTAAGACATATGAGTGCTATTGTATGTCTTCTGGCTTGTTTATTGCATTATTAAACATCACTAAATAAATAACTAGTCCATAGGTATGCGCATGTAAATCATGCATAATTTGCCCCTTAGTGGCTCTTGATAAATTAGCTCATATTTGTTTTAAGAAAGAATTCTGTTGAAAAACCGGTGATCGGATTTCTTAGCAAGTTTCACAACTCCGCGGGAGATCAGTGGGTATCGGATGCATTGCCTATTGATGTGAGATTGTGTACTTTGGGGGCAGAGTAAAGTTTCCCCATGTGGCGCTGTTGGCCATTTCACATGGTGCTCAGTACAAACCCTGGTTTATCTTCATGCCACGTTTGAGAGGGAGACACGGGGTTTTCCCGGTAAGTATGATATGGAGGTTTTTATGAATGAATGCAATGAACTTCCACTTGGAACTTGGAAAAAAGCACGAAGGGAGGTGTGAGATTGTAATTGCAAAGGTGCTGTATTGTTGGAATCTGACCTATGAATCATTACCCAACAAGCTTCCCAGGAAGGACTGGCTCGGGAATTCTGGGGGTTGGAAGTCCACAAGTCATAAAAAGGCCATCTCTGACCTAACGTAAAACTGGAAGAGTTCCTTCTTTTATTTGTCTCCTTTCGCTCTTTTAACAGAAGAGCAAAAAAATATTAATTTGTCAGTGGCCAAGATTGCTGGTTACCCAGAATGACACACTCTACATGATTCATGTATATTTCAGCATCATTATTATTTCATAAATGCCATTTGCACAAAAATCCTCAAAATTTATGGGAGCCTAAAATAATAACTTAATTGCCTTTATATATTATGAAGGCACTAATGTTGTTTTGTCCTCAGTGCAACTCTTCTATATTGTGGTGTTTATTTAGGGAAAGATTTGTTACCTCTGAATGAGTTAGAAAGTTATAGGCAGCATGGAAACCACACATGGCAAGCAGGCAGCTGCTCAGGCTAAAGAACAGGTTCGGACATGAGGTCTGATTCTCGGAAGAAGAGCATCCTAGAAAACATCCCAAAGGTGCTTTTTTTCAGGAGGCAACTGGACTTCCTTGTTTTTCCTTTTAAAGATGTTTTGCTTCTCCTCAAAGAAGCTTCTTCAGCTCTGACTGGATAGTGGGGAATGGAAAAAAGCACCTCTGGGACAACCATGATTTGGATGACTGAGAATCTCTACAGAATCCAAGAAGATGCGTTTTGTGGGACCGTTACATTAATCAGCAGGGGATGATTGGGTTTGAATGGGAAACCTAGTGATTTTGGGAGTCTTCTTCAGTCCCCAGCCTGCCAGAGGTATGTAGAGTGTGCTACTTCCCTCTCACCTTGCATTTCTCAAGGCTCTACTTGATTTGAGGGGCCCAACTTGGCCATTTGTGTCTGTTGTATTTTTAATGTTATTAAGCTTTCTGTTCTTTCTGTCCTCATCTTGCTTTATTGTTTGCTGCCCGGGATCTATCTTTCTTATTTGTTCATTTATCAAATATAGAAATCACCCATCTCCTTAACGGATAGGTGGCCTACAAATACTTTAAGACAATGAATAAATTTATCAACAAAATCTAAAGGCTCACCACCACCCAGTCTGCATTACTTGCTTTAGCTCCCCAACTCCGCTCTTGAGAAGTTCAGGCATAGGGACAAATATCTACAGAGAATTCTTCCCACATCTCAACAATCTTGTGATCTGCCATTCATTTCCTTTGGACTTCCTGCTCATCTAGCTTTTAGAAAGCACCCAAGGAGCCATCTGCTTTGCTTGCTGTTGATGTCACTCTTAAGATAGGGGGACTCATTTTGCACCTGTATGTTCCTTTTTTCCCCCTGGACAACACAATTGAGTTTTCTAAAGAAACCTTTCCTTTTTCCATTGCAAACTCATGGATTCATAGTGGTGGCTCCTTGGGCTTTGCTGGCTTCGCCTTTGGTTGCTTCCCAATTTCAGTAATCTCATCTTGAAAAGAGCAGATCTGTCTGAAAGGAAGTTTAGAAGGATAGTCATCATCCCAGGGCCTTCATAACGAATTATGCATATTTTCTCTCTCTCTCCCCCTATTTTCTTGCCTACATTAAACAACAAATAAACCCACAATCAGAGCCAATTAACAGATTACAGATTACCCCTCTAATAAAACATGATAGCAGGTTCCAATATCGGAGGGGCTCCTACAAAGAAGAGGGTCAAACTATTTTCCAAAGCATCAGAAGGCAAGAAAAGAAGCAATGGATGGAAACTAATCCAGGAGAAAAGCAACCTGAAATGAAGGAGAAACTTACCAACTGCGAGAACAACTAATCAGTGGAAGAGCTTGCCTCCAGAAATTGTGGGTTTTCACGGGAGGTTTTTAAGAAGAGACTGGACAGCCCTTTGTCTGAAATGGTATAGATTCTCCTGCTTGAATGAGAAGACTTCCAAGGTCTCTTCCAACTCTGTTATTCTGTTATTAAAAGTCAGTACAAAAGAGAGCCCAAAACTTTTGCTGATCTTCTACCTTTCTTTATTCCTTTGATTTATCTTGCATGCTATGGCATTAATTCCCAAAGGGGGGAAAAGTTCCTATCCTGATCTTGCAAAATACTTAATCTCATACAAGTACTTAAATTCACCTGCCCACTTATTTTCTTATTATTGTGAACCTTGGTCTCCAGGGCTGAGGTGCTTTGTCAGTGCATCTCCCCATCTGCTGAAGATCTTGGAATACAAAGCGGACGCAGGCTGGCTGTGAATCACAAGCACAATGAGGCTGGAAAGAAAGCAAATGCCGTTTTAAGCTACATCCACAGAAGTACAATTTCCAAATCACGGGAAGTAATCATCCCATTACAGTCTGCTTTGATCAAAGCCTATTTTAAATACTCTCTCAAATTCTGATCACCACATTTCAAGAAGGATTCAGAGTAAGTGCAGTGAGGAGTAGAAATTAGGGCCTGTGAAAAGAGGGAAGGAATGGAGAGTATTTTAAGATTAAGACGAGAAGGGAAATACTGTATATTAGGATTCGCGGTGGCGTAGTGGTTAGAGTGCAGTACTGCAAGTTACTTCTGCTGCAGCCAACTACCTGCAGGCTCCAGGTTGACTCAGCCTTCCGTCCTTCCGAGGTGAGTAAAATGAGGACCCAGATTGTTGGGGGCAAGAGGCTGACTCTGTAAACTGCTTAGAGAGGGCTGTAAAAGCACTGTAAAGCAGTATATAAGTCTAAGTGCTATTGCTATTCTTCCAACAAAAATGGAACTGGAGGGCTTTTGGGTTGCTTACCTCTGCAGTGCCACAAGCCCAAAGCTCGTTGCTTAGGAGAAGTAGGTCTAAGGAGGCATTCTGACTGCTCCATAGTACGACCTTCTTTGGGGGCGGGGGACTACAAAGCAAGATTAATTTATTTTATGAGATGACTGTCTCTGCTGATTTCTAAGAGCCGGTAGCTGAGCTTTGTATAGTCCAGTGTTTCTCAACTTCAGCAACTTTTAGGATGGGTGGACTTCAACTCCCAGAATTCCCATTTAGAGTGCTGGCTGGGGAATTCTGGGAGTTGCGGTCCAACCCTCTTAAAAGTTGCTGATATTGAGAAACACTTGATAATAGGGTCTGATGAACTTCGTTTTCCAAACCACGCACCCTTCCTGTCAAGCTACAAAGCCAGTCATTGAGCTTGTGTTCCCTGAGGTTTTGTGCTCATATTTTGCAGACTTCCTTCTGAAAGCCAGTTGTCCCACAAGTTGTATGCTTTTAGCAAGCAGGATGGAACTGAGGAGTAAAAGGAACACAAAGTTAAAGTACCTACTTTCTCAGGTTATAGGATAATGGGAAACCTCAAGCAATGTTACCTTTTTGTCAACGATTATCAGTGTGTCTTGGTTTTTTCCCCCTTTCTCCTATTAAAGACGCAAATGTGGACGTCATCTATATTTGCCCCTTAGAAGTAAGTGAAGAATTGCTGCGGTACTACAATAAACTCCTGGGTTTGCAGCCAGCCGTTCGGTCTGGGAACCCCGAGGACATTGGTGACCTACAGGACAGGTTCAAAATCCTCACCCCTGAAGCCATCAACAGTTTTCCTGTGAGTTTGTATCTTCTAATTACTATAGCTGGGGGGAATGCCGTAAAATTAAATTGGAAATTTTATAACTTGCAACGCTCCGGTACCCATCAGTGAAATATTATTGCAAGTGTTAAGAGCTGCACAGATTAAGTGACTAGTTAAAAAGAGTGTTAGAAATAAAAGCCCAGTTGAGTTTTTTCAGGCTGAAAGCTGAGCTCAGCTAAGGCCTTCACTGCTGATTTCTGCCCAATGCCTGGCCCCTTTTAAAATGATGAACTTCAGAGGTTGACTACATTACGGAAAGCAAATTGCACAAAACACTGCTCACATATCCCGTGGCTGAAGTGTGCAGATAGTCCCTATTTTCTAGTATATATTCTTTTATACAAACACACACACAATTATATATATATGTGTTTTGTGTGTGTGTGTGTATATACTGAGTGTGTATATGTATACACAAACACAGTATATATGTATGTGTGTGTATGTGTGCATGTGTAGATAAAAATATTCTGTATTATATTTTCTATTATGTATTATCCTACCCTCAGGTACAAATAGTTGCACTTGATAGTAGGACAAGAAGCAGTGGATGGAAGCTCGTTAAAGAAAGAGCCAACCTGGAACTTAAAGAGAAATTTCCTGACAGTGAAAACAATTAATCAGTAGAAAGCAGTGGTGGTATTCTACTGGTTTGGCCCAGTTCGGCCGAGCTGGGAGTGCCACCCAGGGGTGGGATTCTACCAGCTCGCACCTATTCGCTAGAACCGGTTGTTAACCTTCTAAGCAGTTCGGAGAACCGGTTGTTAGAAGAAATTACTGGCCTAATCCTGTAAGGAAGGCAGGAAGGAAACATTCTGGGGTTGCTTACAGAAACTGCCTCTCCGTTAACCCTTATTGCATTCTTGGCAGGACTAGACTTCCTGTCTCTGGAACTTCTCTGGAGTTTTTTCCCCCTCCTTTGCTGGTACTTTGCTTATGTGGAGGGACCCTTCAAAGTGACAATGGCACTGAAAAAAGTGGCTTATGACCATTTTTCACACTTAATAACTGTTGCAGCATCCCCTCAGTCATGAGAGGCCAGGCGAGGAGATGCATGCCTCGATGTGAGTAATGTTGAGTTGGCCACACCCAGCCAATAACATGTCCATCAAGCCATGTCCACCCAGTCACATGACCACCAAGCCACGCCCACCAACTAAGCCACACCCACAGAACCGGCTGTTAAAAAAATTTGAATCCCACCGCTGGTGTCACCGAAGCAGTTTTCTCCGCCACTCTTATTTAGCGTATGATGAGAACATGCCAGAAGAGGAGTAAACATAGATACACAGTCCACGTAATTATAGGTAAACATTCTATGGGAGTATCGCAATGGCCTCAAAACCGGATGTCCAGTTCAGCTGTCCGGACCTCTGGCATTGCTTTGTGCAGATCTTCTAGGGATCCAGAGAAATGCACTTGGTCATGGCCAGTCTTGCACAATGTGTTTCATAGTTTGCATATCAGCAGCACATTCTCAACAAGGGGAATCTTTCCATCCCCACGGATGCAAGGCAGAGGCGATTCTTCCAGTACCACACTTAATTTTTCCTTCAAATTTGAGCAGACGGAGCGAGGCAGGTCAAAACCTGGTGGCTTGGCAGAGGTTTCACTAATGGTCAGGCCACAAGGAGGCACCCTGGACCACTTCCTCTCCCCAGGTGTTCTCGGGGGTTTAAACTAGTAGGTGCTAACCAAATAGCTATTTTCCATGCTGTCCTATGGGATTTCATCTTGTGATGGAGTATTTTAGTATTTATTTGATTTGTCAATCGCTTGCAAGATACAGGTATAAGAATAAATATAGTTTTGAAGACATGAGATAGATACTTATAGGAAAAATAAAAAACAATAGGACAGGGACGGTAGGCACTATTGGCGCGCTTATGCACGCACCAATCTTCACATACACATACACATATCTACAGCAGAGGTCTCCAAACTTGGCAACTTTAAGAATTCTGGGAATTGAAGTCCACCAGTCTTAAAGATGCCAAGTTTGGAGACCTCTGGTCTACAGAATGGGTGTCAAACTCAACGCGTCACGTTGCCGTCACATGAGTTTCGCGACATTTTCCCCCTTCATGGAGCTGGGGTAGGCGTGGCCTGCACAGGATGCATCCACACCCCAGGCCCCAGTTTGATACCCTTGGTCTACAATAGAAGACCTGTAAAAAGAATGCAAGTCCAGAACTGTTCTGTTTTATGCTCCTTCACGCTTTCTTGTTTTTATTATTGTAGCAAAATCCAATTTATGACTTTCCTTTCTGTGCCCTTGAATTAGTTTCTCCTTGACGGGTGCTAGGTTAATCATAGTTTTGAATCCTCTAGATGGATTTGATTGCCCCAGCCTTGTCAGTCCCCATCTCACGGGGTGGATGTTGTTGGAAAAATAGAAGGGAAGAGTATTAGACATGTTCGCTCCCTTGAGCTATTTATAAAAATAAGTAAGGTGAGATTTAAAAAAACAAATAAAATAATAATATACCCTCCCTAAGGATGGGTTCTCTTGTCCCGTAGATTTTTTTGATCTCGCTGCAATGCAAGTCCCATCAACTCTGTTGAAGTTGGTGATCTTGTCTGTATTGCAAGGGTTGCTTATTTATTTCTGTGCATGAAATATGAAACCTTTTCACTGCAAGAAGATTTCTGGGTCATTATTAGAACTATAAAATTACGATGCCTTTCTCTACGAGAACTCTGTTTGGGTTGTACTATCACAACAGGCATATCTGCCAGCTCTTAAATTTTGTGCTGTTACAAGCTTGTTTGTATGGTTTAGCCGATTCATTGTTTTATAACAGACATTGTTAAATACGTGGCTTGGTGCCACTTTCCAGAAGCTGTGATACGAGCCCCTTTTTGGCCAGAAGTACATTGTGGCTCAGAACATCTGGATTGCTGAATACAGTTGGTTAGCTTTGTGTTTCCCGTTTCTGTCGTGGATTATGTAAGCCAGTGGTGGCTAACCTTTTTGGGCTCCTGCGGCAAAAAATGTGCCTGTGCTTGCATGCTCGCGTGCCAGCACCCAGAAGGCAATGTGCATGCCATGTGCGCACAATCCCCATCCACCCACCCTCGCTGCCCCCTTACCTGCGCTGCACCTCACAGCTGATTTTCGGCCGGTTTGAGGCCTTTTTCGGCTTCCCAAAGGCTTGAGGAAGGCTTCTGCAGGCTTCGCAGGCCGAAAACTAGCCCAGTTTTGTCACTTCCTGTTTTTCCAAAAATACCGGAAATGACGAAACGGGGCTAGTTTTCCGCCTGCAAAGCCTGCAGAAGCCTTCCTCAAGCCTTTGGGAGGCTGAAAAAGGCCTCAAACCAGCCGAAAATCAGCTGTGAGGCGCACGCTTGCCCAGTGAGGTAAGTTTGCCTGCAGCTCGCGTGCCGGCACAAATGGTTCTGTGTGCCGCCTGTGACACGTGTGCCCTAGGTTCGCCATCACGGATGTAAGCAGTAAGTTTATTACTGACCATTAGAAATGAAAATAAACATAGGCCAGTATGCACGTGTGCGTGGGACATAATGAGTGCATTTTCAGGAACTTGGATGAGCAGACGATGAATTCTTTATCAAAGAAAGCTAAACCCTGGGATTAAAGTTAGAACCACAAATGTGATGAGAAACAGGCATTAATAGTCATGTACAGATAGTCCTCAAGTTACAACAGTTCATTTAGTGATTGTGCAGTTACAACAGCATTGAAAAAAGTGACTTATGATCGTTTTTTACACTTATGATTGCTGCAACATCCCCTTGGTCACATGATCAAAACTCATATGCTTGTGTTCTGACCCAACCGGGTTCCCAAGGAGCAAACACAGACGAAGGTAGCAGCCCCCACTTTTTAAGGTTTAATAACAAATTCTGTTCCTTTACAGATAAAAGGCTGCTTTCCACTAATTAGCTCTGACAAGAAAGAGCCCTGCCAAGGTGTTCGTCAGTGCTGTCAAAAACCCAGAGATAAGAGCTAATTTACAAAATTCTCCAAATACAAACTAAGATGTCCACAAGTTGAGCTTCAGAGCTTCTTTGCTTTCTGCAGAGAACACTTTTTCAAACCTGGCTTTTATCCTCTTGAGGGAGGGGCCATTACCTTGCAGCCTTACTCCTGAGTCACCTGTGCTGCTGTAATTGTTCTTTCCTCCTTCGTGCACGTGCACTTGGCACAGGCTCCTCGGAAACCTCCTCATCACTGCTGCCAGCCCCCACAATCTCTAAAGGCAGCAGTCCACTCCCTAATGGTCCTGGCCCCTCATCCGAGTCCTCTCTCTCCTCAGCCATCTGTACCTGCTGCCGGCTAACCACAACAGCTTGGCAACGGATTCACATTTATGATGCTTGCCATGTCCCAGGGCTCCTATGATTCCCCTTTTGTGGCCTTCTGACAAGCAAACTCAATGGGGGAGCCAGATTCACTTAACAACCAGGTTGCTTACTTAACAACTGCATTGATTCACTGAACAGATGTGGCAAGAAAGATCTTCAAAATGGGGCAAAACTTAGTTAACAAATGTCTCAACCACATGAATATGGGCTCCATTGTGGTCGTAAGTCGCAGACTAACTGTAGGTACACATAACATCGGAGTTCGGTCAGCATAAAATGCAACAGCAGAGATTTGCAAGCAAAATAAGCTCAGATTTCTTGGAAGACATCTCTGGCTCTGTATTCATTCATTTATTTATTATTTATTCGTTAAATTTATTTGCCGCCTATCTCGCTATGGGGCTACTGTAGGTGGTTTACACTGACAGAGGAGGGCAGATTTACAGTGGCTTTACATGCAATGCAGTGCCATGCAATTCAATACAATGCATGCAAGTCTCCAGAAGAATATGCCCTACATATTACCAGTTTGGTTAGGTAATATTCTGTCTGTCTTGTTTATGCGCTGCCAGACCCCTGCACAGGTTATGCTTTGATACATTTCTATGCCTTTTTCGTTTATTCCTCCCCTATTTTAGGCACACTTTATAGCAGGCCATTTTACAGATTATAAAGACAAAATAGGCATGCTACTGAGAGTATCATTAAGAGAGGGTTTCAGGCAGTCACAGATCCCTGATGAACATTCCAGCACAATTTATGTTTGCAAACAACCAGTTGTCTCTCACATACAGTCCTCTTATGTTGTGGAGATGCACTGAAAATAGAATCTGTGACGCATTCCAAACTTTGGTCTTCCAATTGTTTAAACAAACCTTTTTGACCTGAATGATGCTTGCAGAAAGGGTGTGTAGCTAATGAAACTTACCTATCCTGTGGAAAAGAATATGTTTTTTTTTTGTAAATGAAACCATTTGCTGAAAGAGCCATTTAAAATACTGATCTTGGTGGGCTGAATGTACTTCACCTCGACTGGCTTGGTGTGCATTATTCATTTTTTATTCTTTTTTTTTTTTTTGGTATTGATTTTTTTCCCCCTGACGTGGTAGAATCAAATGTGTTGAGATGTTATCACTGTTATCCAAGGGCTGCAAGCTTCTCTTCCAAGTGACAGAAGGAGAATTCCGCATGGATCAAATAAATACAGATGTGTAGTAATTAGTTTTATTCCCAGCGAGCCCATTTCCGACACACTAAAGATGTGAGTGATTATGGAACCTCACCCCAACAGCTTTTATCAATTTAAACTGCTACGCTACAGGATAGGTCATAACCCAGCCTGCTATTAATAATGTATTTATTGCACTCAACATTATAAATTAGCTGGGTGGAAGGAAGAGAAAACCACACTTCTTAACAAGACTAATGTCTTCCTCCTCCAGAATCGCCCCATGTCCCTGGCTACCTTCTTGAAATACAGCCCTAGGACCCTGAAAAGGGTCAAAAACCTGGTCCAAGGCAAGGAAGCCTATATCGTGGGAGGCCTTCTGAATCAAGATGACCTGGAAGTGGCCGATGTGCTAGACCTGCCCATTCTCGGTTCTGATCCAGAAGTGGCTCATCTCTACAGCACCAAGTCCGGAAACAAAAGAGTCTTTGATGCTGCAGGTGTTCCGGTACCTCCCGGGCAGTACGACATCTATAACAGGCAGCAGGTAAGACTGGCCACAGATTGGGCAGGTGAGGAAATCTGAGCGGAGACTATTCGGACGCGCTATTTATTTTCCTTCCGTTCTTATTTGGACAGAGCTCAACTCCTGGTACCAGAGGACTTGAGGTCCTTAATTGACTCAGCCCCGGAACTCAGTTCCTGAATGGTCTGTAAGGGAGAGTTATGGTATATGGTAGTTGCCCGCAACTCGTGGGCTCTGGTGCTGCATGCAGCTCTTTGGGCCCTCTGCTGTGGCTCCCTGTTGGGTGATCCTACCACTGGCTGGCCCCGCCCCTCACCCTCCCCTCCCAGTCACTCCTCAACTGGCCTGAGAAGGTAAAACATAAGAAATTGAAATGAGAGGGAAAGGGGGAGAGAAAAAGAGAGAGAGAGAGAGACCCATTTCCCACAGAAAACACCAGGAGCCACAAAACCTGGGTGGGCGTGGCGGGGTGGGTGGGTTATGTGACTGGGTGGGAGTGATGTTGAGATGGCCATGCCCACCCAGGTTTTGTGGCTCCCGATATTTTCTTTTCTGTGGGAAATGGGTCCAAATGGCTCTTTGAGTGTTGAAGGTTGCAGACCCCTGGTATACGGCGATGACCTTGGGAGACAGGGGAAGAGATGCTGCCTGGGGAGCAATCAGATAAGAGAAGCTATAGCCCTCGGCTGTATAGTGGGCAGAGAAAGAGGTTCAGAAGGGACCGACCTTAGTATTGGAGAAGATTTGTACTTTCAGACTTGCACAGCTGGACCAGATCCAATCTGGGTTCATCACTGGGACCAGAGGTTTAGTCTTCCAAACTTTCAGGCTCATGCTGGAGCCCATCCTCAAGGAATGAACGTAATCCAGATTGGATCCTGCAACATTATCCGGGGACCAAATTGGCCTTCATTCATTGCACAATTCTGCTAATGTAGGCTTACAATAAAGAGGAATTAGTTTATCTGTCGTGCTTCCTTTCTAGTCTGCTCGGGAAGGCTGTCTTCAGTCTTGAAAGTCGGAAAGTACAAATCTCCCCCCATCTCTTTTACAGCCGAAGAAGTTAAGGAGGGTCCATTCTAACCCTCTTTCTCCACCCATTGTGCAACTCCAGGCTAGGCCTTCGCCTATCTGACCGTTCCCAAGGCAGCATTTCTCCCCACCCCAGTCTCCCAAGGTCATTCCCACATACCGTTAGAGGGAGCTCTGGGTTCCTTTGGTTGAAGTGCAAATCTTTGTTCAGCCATTTGTTTGATTCAAGTCTTGGTGCAATGCTCAGGTTCCATGCTTTGACGCTCTTTCTTTGAGCTTTTTTAATGGAAAAAATTATGTTTGGGCACCAACCTCAAGCATCTTTCCACTAAGAGAGCCCACTTGGTTCCACACGAAGTACAGAGATAAAAATGCCAATCGACTGCAGCTCTGGACATAGTTTGCCTCCTGGTGATGGGCATTCTTGATTGGCTGCACTCACCATGGGGCCATGGTTTTATGAGAGGGCCAACAAAATCTCCAACTGAAGGCTCCATTTTGAGATCTTAAAACAGTGTTTCTCAATATTGGCAGCTTTAAGATGGGTGGACTTCAACTCCCAGAATTCCTTGTAGACTTGTGGACTTCAACTGCTGGAGTTGGCTGAGGAACTCTGGGAGTTGAAGTCCACAAGTCTTAAAGTTGCCAAGGTTGGAGACCCCTGATATAGAGCTGGTGTATTCCTTGCCCAGCACTCAGCACATCTGTGTCCCAGGTAAGTTTCCAGCTTCTGCTGATGTCATGCAAAAAAACATTGGCTCCTAAGGTTATAGCAGTTACGCATGGAAAAGATGGATGTCTCTGGAGGACAGAAGATTTGGTATATACAGCTCTATGCATATTGCTTCCATTTGGGCCACAACCTATCTGTGAGAGAGAGAGCCAAACTGGATCCTCTCCTGCAGACATCCAGGTTCGACGTCCAGATGCTTTCTGGGAAGCCTGTGTCATTAGAACATCATTGGGCACTTCTCCAGGGTGAGCTTTCCAGAATGAAAACACCTGAATAGGCCTCCTTCCTGCCTCCAAGCATGGCTTTTTAAGGCATGGTTCTTACTAGTTTTCGAGGATTGGAGCCTACTGGAGCACCCAAAGCAACCATGAACAATTCGGTTAATACTTATTTATAACATTAACTTTTCCAGTTTTCAATTTTTTAGAAAAATCCTCTACCTGCTTGTGTTCTAGGAAAACCTAAAGATATTAGAGGTTGAGGTAATTGTCTGTAAAAAGTCCCCAAAATCCATTCCTTGGCTATATTGGAGCACTCCCTGGGCTGTTTTATAAGACTGCTGTTTACTCAGTACCTGAGAAAGTAGCTACACTGACGGCTGATTATTTTATGAGGTCAGATATCCTCAGCTGATCTATGAGTTTCCAGGGCATTATCCCTCTAATGAGCATAGGGATTTTTGCAGGTTTAAGGACTATAGCCTCACCTACCAAATATCCTGACAGCTCCCCAAGAAAACAAATCTTTGATTTATAAGGATGTTAGTGTAAGAATGAGGATTTTCTGGGAAGCAGAAAATCTTCCTTCCTTCCTTCCTTCCTTCCTTCCTTCCTTCCTTCCTTCCTTCCTTCCTTCCTTCCCTCCCTTTTCCTTCCTTCCTCGCTCCCTCCATCTCTTTCCCTTCCTTCCTTCCTTCCTTCCTTCCTTCCTTCCTTCCTTCCTTCCTTCCTTCCTTCCTTCCTTCCTTCCTTCCTTCCTTCCTCCCTCCCTCCCTCCCTCCCTCCCCTCCCTCCCTCCCTCCCTCCCTCAAATCAATAAATAAAGATTGCCATTCAATAAATAAAGATTCCCAAAATTCAGCAATTTTGCTAGTAAATCTGGTGTCTCTATCTGGGGGTGCTAAGTGTGAAATTGGGGACCACGAGCCTCACATTAGATTAAAAGTAGATGATACAGGCAGGTCAACTTATGGCCTGAATTAATCATAGTTATATAAAAATAATATACTACAGTGTTATGTGTCCAATGTGCTGACCGCAATGTTGTTTTCATTGTTATGAACTGTACTCTGAAATTCTACTTTTGCATCTATTTGTCTCATGTTATTTTTATTTCCTGCTGTAAGCTCCTTATGAAATATTGACGGGAGGTGTTAAATAATCAAAGGAAGGTGACAATAATTTAAGGCACAGTTCAATTTTCACTTAAAGATAGCTCATAATTCTTTCCATTGGTGCAATGTTTACAATTTTATTGATCCATTTCATTTCTGTAGGGGTCGTCAAGAGAAAACCCATTTATTGGACTTTCAGAAGGAGCAAATAATGAGGCACGGAGCAAATAAATAATAATTCTATGTGGCTTGTTCAAATAATAAAAGATTCCTTAAATTCCAGTATACGAGCCACTGTAACAGATTCCTCCCAAGTCAGTCTCTTTCAGAAATTTATACTTTCCATCTCCTTAACAAGGAGTATTTTTCTATCTAGTAAAAAAAATGGACAGTACATTATTATTAGTATACATTAGTATTATTTGACTATTTGAAATTACTGTTTGAAAAGGACTGTGTCAATATTTGAAATAATACATTTTAAACAGTTTTTTTTAATAATATGTCATCATATTATAAAAAAAGATGTTGAGATGATTAAGGAGCTGGAGGCTAAAACATATGAAGAATGGTTGCAGGAATTGGGTTTGTCTGGTCTAGTGAAAAGAAGGACTAGGAGTGACATGAGAACAGTTTTGCAATATCTGAGGGGCTGCCCCAAAAAAGAGGGGGTCAGCCTATTTTCCAAAGCTCCAGAAGAAAAGACAAGAAACAATAAATAGAAACTAACCAAGCAGAGAAACAACCTAGAATTAAGGAAAAACTTCCTAACCGTGAGAACAAGTGGAACAGCTTTGCCTTCAGAAGTTTTGATTGCTTCATCCCTGGAGGTGTTTAACAAGAGCCACTTGTTTGAAATGGTATAGGTTCTCCTGGATGAGCAGGGTTGGACTAGAAGACCGCCAAGGTCCCTTGGAACTCCGTTGTTCCGTTCTTGTCATGCCCCAGTTGAAGTCTGTTTTCAAAAGCTTTTAATTATCCAGAAATCTTTATTATCCCTTTGACTTTTTATTTTCAGCATTAAATGCCTATTGATGTCAAAGTGGATTTTTTCCCAATTTCTTGCTTAAGTCTCTTAGCTGTCAGTATAGGAAAAGGAGAAAACCAAATCTTTTCCCGTTTCTCTCTCCTTTGCAGCTTAAAAATCTTCTTAGGGAACAATGTTATTGTTTTTTAATAGTTTCAATTCCAGGGTACCTTATTTATTGCTTTTGCTGTTTGACCCGGTCAACCAAAACTTTCTCTTCTTATCTTCCTCCTGCACATTCTTTTCCGGTCGAGTTCTTCTTTGTGGTGGCCATTTCTGACCACCGTTGCAACCGCCTTTGGGAAAGGGAGTAATGGCCAGCTGGGGAGGAGAGATGCGGCTCTCCTTAACCCTGCTGGCAGTCTCCCCCCTCTTCACCACCTCTACGGGGTGGCTTAGCCCTGAAACCAGCCGGCTCGGGGCGCTCCAGCGGCGAGCACGGATCGAAGCCTCACAGAGACGAGGTTTTGGTCTGTTGCTGAAGAAGCTCAAACCGGAAGTCCCCAAAGTGTGCATTATTCTTGTCGGAGCTTATCTGTGTTTTGGCTTCCTCCCAACTGTAGTTGCTGCTGTTATCTGGTAGAAGTCTGCAATTTATCATCCTGGCCTGCTGTATTAATTCCTTCAGTGTGGTTTGTGTTGGGTTTTTTAGTTTTGAATTAACTTTACTTTACGTTCGGACTGCATTTACTCCCTCCGTAAACTCTTTTCTTTAAGTGTTTGATATCCAGCCAAGGATAATTGGACATTGGGGCCAAGTTGGAGGCATTAAAGGGAATTTATTCTATTTTTGTGACTTGGTTATTTTTGTGACACGCCCTGGGTCATCACAGTTCTCTTCTTCATTGTATATTATCTAGTGCTCTTACGTTCCTTCTCTCTTAGTTTTACCTCTGTGTTGCGCAGAACATCTGGTCAGAAGTTTGGAACACGAGTTACAGAACGAGAAGAACTAAAATGGAAAATAAAATCTTCACATTTTTGTCCTCCAGATGATTGAGGCCCTCAGTCAGCTGATTATAGACAACCCAGAAGTGCAGCGTTGGGTGTTCAAGGTGGATAATGAATTTGGAGGAAATGGGACTGCATTTTGTGACATCACTAAACATCTCAAATGCTACACTTGGCTTATGAAGGAGCATCATCGATACGGACCAGAGATGTGGAATAAGAGATGGGCTCATGTAAGTCACTTTGGATTTCATAAATTTTGAGCAGGTGATCTCAAAAGGCAAACCCTGGAAGGGAAAGTCCAGGTGATACTTCTCCTTTCAGGCTGTCCATTCTGGGTCAGTCACCATTAGAACCTCTTTTAATTGTAGCGGATATTAGTTTGATAAATATAATAATTTATCAGGAATTCAGTGGTAGTTATTTTCAAACAGTGCTTTGATTAAGGACAAATCAGGTTGATCTCATCTTCTGTCGCTTTAGCCAATATTAATAATGTATAAACAATAGTGACATAACAGTTTTTGTGGAATAAGAATTCACGCTTCAGTATACAAGTTCTTGCAAGCATCTACTAAAATAAATTTGTTAGTTTATATGCATTATGCCATATTTTTAAATCTTTGGGAAGAAAAGAAACAAATGACAAAAATACAATAGAATACATGCAATGTATTAAAACAATGCACTCTTTACTCCATGAACTCTTATCTGAACTTCTGTGCCTTAATAGAAGTATCTCCTTATTTACCCATCACCTCAGCAGCGTTTTATTCCAGTCACGAATCCCAGTGCTCAACTCCTCCTCAAAGATGCTCTCTCCAAAAGGCAGCTGCATTTTCTTGTTTTTTCCCCCCTTTGAAAAATATTTCGCTTCTCATCCAAGAAATGGCTCCGTTCCAACCAAAGACAACCATAACTTGGATGATTGAGAATCTCCGTGGACAACTCCTGGTGGTGTCTTCGTCCTTCTCTTCCTCTAGAGCAGGGGTGTCCAACCTTGGCAACTATGCTGGCTGAGGAATTCTGGGAGTTGAAGTCCACAAGTCTTAAAGTTGCCAAGGTTGGACACCCCTGCTCTAGAGGAAGTCCTCGGATTATGACCCTCAGATTGGGACCAGAATTTCCATTGCTAAGTAAGCAGTTGCTAAACAAGACATCACATGGCCACCACAGTTGCAACACAGTTCCCGTTGCAGTTGTTAGGCCGGGATCTCATGCTTCTCTGCCCTGCACAAACGGCTTCTGTTTCAACTCCACCCATCTCATCTGTCCGCCCCACCTCACCCCATAGCTTGCATTAGGATGAAGTTGCTCGACTTCTAACATCTCACCTGGCCATTTTCCATGCCTTTTTTTTTCCTGCTCTGCGTCCGTCTTCCTTTTAGAAACAAATTGCAGCCTCTGTTGAGTATTCCCTCCGAATGCCAAGGATTAAAACCTCCCTTTGTTCCTGAGAGCTGTTGTAATACTTCTGCGTTTAGATTTCAAAGCATTACTTTATGAGCACGGGCATGCTTTAATGTCCTATTACAGTACGGAGACCTGCTTTTGATAATGAAGACATTGTGTCATCAACTTAAGCTGCCAGATACCAAACATATGCTGGCAGGTTATTAAAAAAATTCAGCTTTTGTGATAAAAGACTATCCTGCAGGCTAAGAGTACATGGCAAAAGACTCTCCATTCCAGTAGAGTTATTAGAAATGAGAATATGACTCTAAGCACTAAATTATGTTAATACTTACAAATAGCATCATTTGCATAGCGGTTTATGACACGATCCCAAGGTTTTTTCCCCCCCTTCATTGGTATGTAGCAGGGCAACGATTAAGCATAAAGCAGTTTATAGGCGTTCCTACTGTGTGTTGTGCTGCTCCATTTTAAAACGTAGGCCAGTTGTTGGGTCCTTGAGACACAACAATGACCATCTTGACCAGGATGTACACCCGGTTATCTTGATTTCACCTTTTGAAAGCACATAGCTTCAAGAGAAGATCAGTTGTCCAAGGGTTTAATAGAGTCATTTCAATCTCAAGCAAACTGTACTCACTTTTCAGTATTTAGTTCCAGTAGTTAGCGTCTGTGACAGTTCTCTTGTAGGCTTACTGGTTATGGAATCTGGGAGGAAGTTCTTTGATGAGCATTGATGAACTAACTTCTACATATCTCCAGCCTTGAGATAAAATGAGAGATGGACCGGAGCAAAACACCTTGGAAAGAGAGAAACAAGCTCATCCCGTTTCCAGCTCCCAACTAGATGCAGTTCAGTGGTGAGAAAAGTAAAACCCAGTACTTTGGCAGGAAAAACCAGGTGTACAGGTATCAGATAGATACCTGCCTGTGAGAGGGATCTAGTTGTCCTAGCAGATAATCCCTCAAGTAGAAGCCAGCACTGGGCTGCAGCTGCCAAAAAAGTCAACAATCCTGGGCTGCATCAACAGAGGGATAGCATCAAGATCACAAGAAGAGACAATACTGCTTTATACGGCACACTGAGCCCCTAAAAAAGAACACAAAGAAGAGCAACAAAGATGATTAAGGGTCTGGAAGCTAAATCCTATGAATACTAGCTAAAGGAATGAGCTATATTTAGCTTAATGAAGAGAAGACTGAGCGAAAATATGGCAGCAGTCTTCAAATACTTGAAGGGTACAGGGAAGAGGATGTCAATTTATTTTCCATAGCACCTGAGGACAAGACAACAAGCAATGTGTAGAAACTCATCTGAGGTAGACCCAACCGTTAAGCAGAGGAATAGCTTGCCTCCCGGAATTATGGTGCTCTATTGCTTGAGGTTTTCAACAAGGGATTGGATAACCATCAGAAGACCTCCAAGATCCAGTTCTATGATTCTGGAAAGAAGTGAACTCACGGTTCATCAGAAGTTGCGGTTCTTTGTGAAAGATTGGCTGGCTTTTGGAAAAACTTGGGGCTGTAGGAATTGAACTCTCAGTAGCAGATGCTTGCAAGAAGCAACAGGGGGTAGCTGTCACTTTCCTGCTCTTCTCTATGAGCTTCCCAAAGACATTTGGCTGGGCACTCCAGGAAACAGATGGACCTCTGCTACGTGGCTGCCAGGCAGTTTATGACTTCTTAGCGCTTGTTATTTCATCCTCAGATTCTGGGCCATGAAAGCGGGCCTCACACACTACCAGCCATTTCCTCATGAGTCATTTCTCACAGGGGAACTTTGCGGGCCAAGCAACTTCGTCTTCATGGTTTTAACTATAAGGGTGTAATGCTTGTTTGGGGGGCCCTCTTTACCCCAGGGTAAGAAGCAAACTAGCAAAGAGTCTTGTCAAAGCCTCCAAGCTCCTGAGCATGACTGTTGATGAATCACCCCGGCTGTGCACCCTCTAAGGCAGTGTTTCTCAACCTAAATGGCTGGCTGGGGGATTCTGGGAGTTGAAGTCCACAAGTCTTAAAGTTGCCATCTTTGAAGACCCCCCCCCTGCTCTAAGGAGATAGATTCGTTCAACCTGGAGTGCTAAATAGAACTAGATGTAGCTGTGAGATGGGACTGTGTGTGTGTCTCCCAATCAATTCAGTATCATGGATCTGGCCCATTTCCAGAGAGGGAGGGGGGAGGGAGAAAGAGAGGCTTTGAAAACATTCTCCCTTATATTGTACCAGAGTGGAACACTTGTCTAAAACAGCATTTATCTAGACTTTATTTATATGTGGGGGAAAATAGATAAAATAATCGTGTTTTTCCTAGATAAAGTATATTGATTGGCATGTAAAAACAGTGCCTTTCAGACAACTTGCCCTTGATGGATTTGGCTTTTTCTAACCTCGTGAGCATATTATGGAAAAAATGAAGGCTAACCATACAAAGAAAATGTATTTTCTCTGGGATTTTTAATGTCTACATGTTCCCCTCTTTTGCTTAAAACAGCAATGTTTCAACCATCCTGAGCTAGACTGGATGCCTCGGTGACACAAAATATTGGGGAGGGGTATTTGGCTTTCTCCCCCTCCCATCATGCATAAACTCCACCATATCTTTGGGAAAGGAGAATTTATTTTATTTATTTATTTATTTATTTTTGTCAATTGCTTACAAGATAATGGGTATAAGTATAAACATAGTTATGGATACATGGATACATATAAGAAAAATAATAAAAGAAACAATAGGACAGGGATGGTAGGCACGTTGGTGCGCTTATGCACAACCCCCTACAGACCTCTTAGGAAAGGGGTGAGGTCAATAGTAGACAGTCTGAGGTTAAAGTTTTGGGGGTTTGGGGAAGAAACCACAGAGTCAGGTAGAGTATTCCAGACATTGACCACTCTGTGGCTGAAGTCGTATTTCCTGCCATCAATTTGGGGGAATTAGGGGGTCCCTTTACCCCTGATCCCCTAAAGTCGGTGTCTGTTAACTTTTACCAGATGCTGCTGGGGAACAATGACCAGCTCCCGTTATAGCTTTTGTGCCGTTGTTACATCTTAACGTCCAATTGTGGTCTTAAACCAACAAACCTGGCATTTGCGGCGGTAGGATTTTGATAGCCGCATCTGAGCATCATGTAACTTAATAGTAGATGCTAAAATTATATTAGTTAACAGGAGAGGTCTCCGCTATTCTCTCCACTCCATGGTTGTCGATAGGCTGTCATGTTGTGTTTACCGATTACATCAGAAAACACGCTGGGTAGGGGCTGCTCAGTTGGCTATTATTATATTTAATGCGGCTACTGGTGTTTAGATTTCAGGTGATTCCCTGATTCCTTAGTAAAATAACAAGGCACCACAATTATGTCCCTTGGTTAAATTCCTAGGACCTTCAATAATCAGATAGGCAAGCTGTTGATTTACATGTCCTATTGATTTAATATTCTTCTAATCAGTACATAAAGCTATGGGCCTGTGGTGTTAATTTTTCATATGCTTACAAAGCACCCTTTGATTTTCTGTCACGCGTTAATTACAGTGTTTTGCCATTAAATAGGAAGCTTTGTGTAAACTAATTACTAGGTAATCATTGTCTACGGAGAGCCGGAGAGCCGCCCGTGCTGTTTGGTACCTTTTATTTTATTTGGGGGAAATTCACAGATCTCAAGCAGTCTGGAACCACTATACCTTCCAGCCATTAGCTCTCACTAATTCATAGCATTATTGTGTTAAGATTGTCGGAGTTGTAATTGTTGTGGTATCAGTACTGTTAATTACCGGAGTAAACAGTTGAAATTGTGCCAAGGTCTATTGTACAAAGCCGAGAAAAGGGGGTTTAAATGTTACCATCTGGGGATGAAGACTTTGCAAATGGTACAAAGCAGCAGTGAGGGGCCCCTTCAGAGCTTCGGGGTTTGAGGCCATATGGACCCAGAATATTTGCAATCCATTGAATTTCGCTGCCAGTTTTTACCAATAACAGCGCACAGACAAGGGGAGGAAGTTAAGATGGAGGAAGAAAATCAGGTCATCTGCCATAACCCGTCTAGAAGAAATTTAAATGTTTATTTTTGCTGAATTTGAAGAGGCAGAGAGATGCTAAACACAAATGTGCAAATTTAGCCATGTGTAAATATAACTACGAGATTTTTTTTTTTTTTTAAAAGAGGCTTGTATTGGTTAATACAGGATTGCGGTGAATTTTTGCAGCCGATTGATTGATTGATTGATTGAGGTTGTGTTGTGGCATTTATAGATTTTTTTTGCCTACAAGTAAAAAGAAAAGCATGGCTTTTAGCCATGGGGAAGAAATAAAAAATGAGTTTGTGCTTGGCCAATTTTCATTCTCAGAAATCCTGAGAAGATAATTGTATTTGTTTCTAGTTCTGTTTTTTTTTTCCCTTTTCTTTTTTATTAGTTTATAATATAAAATGCAGGCAGGAAAAGAATGTGTTGATTTGCACACCTCCCGTCAACTTCAACACGATGTCTTAAATGTGTTTTTGGCAATGAGACCGTCTGTCTGATTGTGCATTAAACATAAATCCTAAATCAGCAGGGTTTCTCTTTCAGGGAGGGCAGTAAGGCAGGAGATTCGGAGTGTTTTGCATAAATGTAAGTTAGAAAATTGAAACCACAAAAATACCTTTTCCTGAAACAATGCTGGTTAATTAAAGAAAAAATACCTTCTGCGTATTAACGAAGGACAGCGCCATCAGTTACCTTCCCACAATTTGAATTTAAGCCCATTGACAAAATAAATTGCTCAGAACTTACCGCTCTGCCCAAAATAAAATTAATGATAGTAAGAATGATTTAGCAATAGCATTGTGAGCCCAGGTCCTCCTCCTGTAAAAATTAAGCACGTGTCAATATTTAGAAACATTTACAAACTTCACCTCTCTCTTCACTTTAGCATTTTTCCTTTTTTTAAAAAAAAAATAATAATACATGTTTCTTTCAAAATATTTTATTTCTGGCACTTTAGCTCACCAACTTGCGTTAGCAGTCTTTTGGGGGTTTATATTTGTTTGTTTGTTTGTTTGTTTGTTTGTTTGTTTGTTTGTTTTATATTTTTTTATTTATCTGAGAAAGGGATGTCAGGGAGGCACAAGGCAGAACTGCAGGCGGAGGAGCATTCCTGCTCGGCCCCGGTCCCCCCAATGGGAGTCTGGAGCCATGGGGGGGGACGAGAAACTGCGTCCTTGTCATTTTGTGCATTTGTGCAAATTCAGAACTACCTCAGCGAGGCAGAAGAGGCAAACGCAGCCCTCACGGTGCAGGGGGGGGGGACGGAAAAGCAGGAAGATGAAGAGGTGGAAAGTTGCAAGAGGCCCGGCCTCCTCCTCCTCCTCCTCCTGTCCACTGGCGAGGCAAACAGCCACGCCCCTGAAGCACAACAATGGCTGCCCTTGGCCTGTGCATTGATCCTGAGCGAAGGGCCAGCAGTCATGAGGAAAAAGCCGAAGCCGAAGCCGAGGGGAGATAATGCCGCCTAAGAAGAGACTTGTGCGGAAGGGCCCTCGCACATTTGATCCAGCGCAAGGCGCTAGGCGGGCAAATCGCTTCCCATCCAGCTGAAATGGGCCATTAGGTATCAAGGAAAATTGTCTTTCGCTCCTTTCAGCAGATGGAGCAAATATTTTACAAAGCCATTTTACATAGGAAAACCATTTGCGGGACTCGGTAATGGCAGCTGTTTTACATGATGTTACCTTCCAAAAGATGACATCTCGCGAAAAGAAAGGGGGGGGGGGAAGAAAGGAAAATAAAGGAAGGAAAAAAAAAAAACCAGGACTTTTTGTTAATTTTCAAATTTTCAGCCGCACACTCAAGCATGCAGCCTCCTAAAAGCCACATCTGAATTCTAAGTAAGTGCGGCTGGGGATGGATTGCTTCCCAAAACATATCCTGCATCTTTTTTTATGTTTTATTTTTTTTTTGCTCTTTGGTGTAGACTCCGGAGAGTAACCAAAAAATGTATAACGAAACAATCTCTGGAGTGCGTGTAAACCATTGGCCTGCGTTGGAGGGGAGGGAATTCCCACCCTTTGTGTGTTAATCTGTGCAAAGGACTGGAGCAGCTCCTCATCGGAGGGAAGGCAGCTCAGTTTCTTCCGTGGCTCCCCGGAAAGAAATTTAAATCACAGCAATTGTTTAGAAACCGGACAGGGAGGAAGCCCAGTTAAGAAATAGACCAGCATTGGTGCTATGAATAGATGTGGGTGTATGCATACTTTTGTATTTATTTATTTTCTCATGTTTATGTAGTGGATATTGGAGGTGGGGACCCTTTGAGAGCTGCATGCAACGAAATTTCATTTTTAATTAGTGTACATTTAAAGTGACAATAGAGTTATTCTAAGTCTGATGGACAAGCCTATTTGTGGATAACTAATGAGATTTAGGAGGTAGTCCTTGACTTACAACCACAATTGAGCCAACGTTTCCATTGCTAAGTGAGACAGGTGTTATGCCCCAGTTTGTGACCTTTCTTGCCACCGTTGTTAAGTGAATCATTGCAGTTAGTAACGTGGTTGTTAAGCAAGTCTGGTTTTCCCCATTGAGTGTAAGTCCCAGACTTATACTCTCCCTTTCAAACGATAAGAATGAACTTCTGAAAACTGGGTATTTCACAAGGAATTCTTTCTTGAAAAGGAAGATTCAATACAAGACTTAAGATATTCAGGTTACATTAAAAAGGATTACTTGTACCAACTCCCCCCCCCCTTCTTCTTCCCATTGAAGAATGGCAGATACACAACGTCGACACTGCGACCGTCATAAATATGAACCAGTTGCTAAGCATCTGAATTTTGATCCTATGACTCTGGATCATAAATGACTTTTTTCGCTGCTGTTGTAACTTTGAGCAGTCACTAAATGAACTGCTGTAAGTCAAAAACTACCTGTAATAAAACTATACATGAACTGGGTTCTATTTATTACAACAGCCTGTCCTCCTTCTCCTCTTTTGCTTTTGTGAAATTATTTCTTTATGTCCTACTTTGATCCGCATCACTGGAGGTTTTTAAGAAGAGATTGGATAGCCATTTTTCCAGGCTGGTATATAGGATCTCCTATTTGAGCAGAGGGCTGGCCTAGAAGACCTTCAAGGTCCCTTCCAACTCTATTATTCTGTTATGATCTGTATAATCCCCTAAAGTGGTTGAAAGCACCTGAGAAGGACATGGCTAGACCCAAACCCTCCTCTTCCCCAAAGCTCTGCTGTCTCCTTAACTACCTTCCTAAACAAATGAACCTCCTAATAAGTAAGACCATCTTCGCTTCTGCAAATTAATTGCAAACAAAAGGAAAGAAAAACCCTTTGAACGCCATGATAGGAAAGGACACATTACAAAGATTTGGTTGTTTTTGGGGTTGTTGTTGTTTTGGATTAGAAAAAGATATCTCAGATATTAAACATCCTGGGATCTAACCCAGGAAGACTGGATGGAATGGCCTTTCCTAATTCGATGACAATAAGACCAAAGCAACTTAATGGTACGTATTGATTTGCAGGCAGGACATCTCACTAGCGTTAATCAATGAAAAGCACATTTTTGTGGACCCTGCAGTCTTCCATTCCCTCCCTGCGCTCCATATGGGAAATCATTAATTCTCACTAGTTCCCAAATTAGTTATACATGAAAGAAACCACAAGTCATTCATTCTTCCAGTCTCTTGTCTATATGGTCCTTTTCAGGCGGTTCAGTGCAATTGCACGGCGCTGCAATCTATAGCCCATTAAGGCATTCCTCCTCCGCGTAGCTCTGCACATTTTCTCTCTGCCAACTGTAGGAAAAAGTCACAAGCTAAAGAAGGTTCACCATTCATGATTGCCACTCTTAATATCAAGTGACCTTGTAGGTCAAACAGACTTCCCTTAGGCATGGCCTCTCAGTTCTTAAAAAGCATAACATGACCAAAGGCTTTCTGAAAATCTAGGAATCCTGAACAACCAAATAATAATAACATCATGATGATGATGATGATGAGGAGGAGGAGGAGGAGGAGGAGAAGGAGGAGGAAGAAGAAGAAGAATTGCAAAGGCCAGTTCATTAGCTGGTCATTGGTCTTCATTCTCACTGAGTTTTTCTCAAGAATCTAGGAAGTTGTAATATATTGGTGTATGGAAATGTTGTCAATCTACAGATTTTATAAGTGTAATTCAAGAGATTTTGATAGGACACCCTGTGTGTCAATAACCACTGGAATCACTGGATTATTATTACTAATAATAACATTTTGACATTGACAAAATCCCCATCAGTCAATTGCAAAAGGAAGCTTGGCTGGGAGCAGCTGACATCTTGCCACAATACCTTTTAAGACCATCAAATGTCCGTATCTACCTATCCCAAGTCCTTGGGAAGGATTCAATAGGTGGACAAAAATAGGTGGACAAACAACCAGCTGGCTGAGTGATGAACCATAATAATAGCATGCTGCCCAACTTCCAGCAAATTAGCTAATTCTTTTTAAAGACTAATAATAACCACTGGAGATAGAGTGTCCCTTTGCAAAAACTGCTGGTCGAGGTTTGTTGAACCATATGTAGTATAATTCTTGCTTTCTGCTTGATTCAAGGTAGGCGTATAATCTCTGGCAATCAGCCTCTTGCACCTTTATTCAAACATTCAAAAAGATTCAGCTGTGTTCAGGGACTTTCTATCTATGAGCAGTAGATGTCTTAACCAAGGCACATGCTAAAGGGGGAATATTTGGGGTTTGAAATTCGGAAGCTGGGAAAGGATAGATGTCCTTACCTGCCCTCTTCAGTGGACAAAGCACTGACAGGAAGCATTTAAAAATGGGCAGAGCCCCTCTTCAAGCAGGAGGACAAAAGGAGTGAGGGAGACCTTTCTCCCATCCGTTGCAGCCAGCAGGAGCAAGAACAGAGTCCCAAGATTGTGGTGCGAAGGGGCAATTAGTCCTCTTTGGAGCATGGGACATTTCTAATTTCAAGGGGTCGTGAAGCAGAAGAAAAAGGCTCAAGGGAAAGAGGGAAGCGACTGTGAGTGACCTGGAACGCGATGTGCAAAAGTTCCCAAGTTTGATGTGCTTGCTCAGCTTCCAGGCCGCGGGCCTGATTGAAACCATGAAGTTAAGACCTGGGCCTGGGTTGTTGCCTTTTGTGTGTGCGCGCAAATCCGTGGTTCTTTTAGGGACTTGGGAAGCATCCTACATGGATTGCCTCTTGCATCAGCATCCCTTTATCTCCTGCACCCAACTGATCCCGGTTTCACTTATGTGGTCTTTTATTTAACTGAGGGCAGTTTTGAATAAAGGACCAACAACCAAAACCATATAAGTCAAAGGTGACTTGTGATGAGCTAGGACAAGATCCGGGGAGATGACATCAGAGCCAAACCAAGAGTTTGAAATGAAAAGTAGGCTCCCCAACGCTAACGCTCTTCAGATACCTTGGCCTGGGGCGTTGGGGAGGGAGTGGGTGCCCGTGAAAACTGTATGGAGGGCAGAATTGGGTGAGACTCCACAAATGTGAGTTCTACATGTGATTCCACAAGAGAGGGTAGGGGAAGGCTTTTGAGTAAAGAGATAATCCGTATCTTTTGAAGGGAAATGAATAGATCTTCCCATTAGGCAAAAATATGAATGGTTTTAATCTCTTAATTCCCCATTTGTATAGTTGTTAAATGTTTGAGTATGTATGTATGTATGTATGTATGTATGTATGTATGTATGTATGTATGTATGTATGTATTCTTTCTTTTTTAAGGAAGAGATTGGGGAGAGACCCCCAAAAGTTGCCAGATACATGAAAGAAGATAGGGGAAACATTTAAAAAAGGGCTTCCTGGCCGTGGTTAAACAGTAACCACACTGCCTGTTGGAGGCCTGGTTTTTAATCACCCCACAAGCCGTTTTCATTTCTGCAGTAAAATTGCTTGTGGTTCTATTTAATTTGTTTCTGCAGGAACCAGCTTTGGTGAAGCTCTCACAGGAGCTGCCGGGCCTTTTAGCACAGCACGCTCAGGCTGTCAATGAGAAACGATTTCCTACATGGGGGAAATTCCTCCAAACGTTTGTGAGTCAAGGTAAATAAGACTGCTACATTCCTGCTAAGTGCTATCAGGGATAATTATGTCGCCAGCACTTTGTTCTCATTCATTGGGATATTTCTCCACTTCCACCCTCTTCCCTTCCCCGCGTTAACGTTTCTTATCTTTTTAAGAATGAAATACAGGCAGCCATCTTCGACCAGGCCCACTTTGGACAGGATCATGCGCCCGCCGGGATAGAAAGAGGGATGCCCTTATTCACTTCAATGGTTTTGAGATTCCCACCTCCCTCCCTTCTCTAAAGTTACCCCCCATAGGTAAAATTTCTGTCCCACTTTGGGTTGAGAAAACGAGCAACCTAAAAACGGCCCAGAACTGTTGGGTGAGGCTGTCCCTGGGTTGTTGTGGGTATGTCGTGGTCTTGGGGTGAGGGGAGTCCCATTGGGGTGCTGTGAAAAAGCCCCAAGTGTGGGCCATGGACATCACAGCAGAGAGGAGCAATTGTGGAAATGGATGGAAGTTCCCTTCGTGTTTCTTTCTTCACTCGCAAACTTTGGCTAGTTGGAATTGGTGAGGAACTGGAGCGATAAAGACCACCGAATCCTCATCTTTCGTCAGTTCTGTTCATCTCCTTCTTCTCTGCTCTCTGGAGTCCACATGAGGCATTTTCAAGCAGTTTTGCAAGTCATCATGTTTAAGAATGAGAAGCTCCATATATCAATAACCACATACATACATGCATACCTTTACATCCCTGGACGTCCCAGGTGGGTTTGTTCCAGCTCGTCTTTCTGATGTTCTTGACCTGGTGATTCTTCTTGTATAGAGAAAATTAGAACCCTCCAACATTGGGCATGTAACAGTAAATACGACTTTCAGATTGAGTCAGAAAATGGTTATAGTTCCTTACAACTCAGCAAGGAGAATTTTGCGCCTGCAGGACTTAGGTTTTCAACACGGAGTGTCCTCTACCTACCTACCACCATTGGATACGGTTTCCTCCCTTTGCTCCTTCCCCATCCTTCTGCTCTGAAAGAGAAAGAATATGGGCAGAGTGGTCAGTCCTTCAGGATACTTAGAGTAGGAAGTAAGAAGCTCTTCCATTTTCCTACACCAAGACATGGATTTTATTTATTTAAAAATTTAGATTTCTAAAGCCACCAACTCAACTGTAGCATCAGGAATGGTGGTGGGTTTCTCTTTATAATTGCTCAGCCTATACCCAATTCCCCTCCAAATATAACCACAGCCACCAAAGAAACTGCCCCTTATAAGCCCAGGCAAAGTCAGGATTGACTTTCCCGTTTAACAAGGCAGGAGCAACTTCTGCAACGAGTGATGGAATCAAACGTATTTACTTTTGGAAACTGCTTGGGGTAAGGCTGTAACCCAGGGGTGTCCAACCTTGGCAACTTTAAGACTTGTGGACTTCAACTCCCAGAATTCCTCAGCCAGCAAAGCTGGCTGAGGAATTCTGGGAGTTGAAGTCCACAAGTCTTAAAGTTGCCAAGGTTGGACACCCCTGCTGTAACCATTGCTTTATAAAATCATCCTTTTGCAATGGGGACATTTGTAGAGTGTGCAATGAAGCGGCTTGACGCTGGTGCTCTTGTGTCTCCGACCAGGTGGAGTCGTAGAAGCCTTCCCACCTTCCGATAGCATCACCAGCCTCACCGTGGACATGCTGATTGAACCCACCGGGGAAGTCACCATGGTTTCCTGCGGAGACCAGTTCCACGCCGAGGGTCCTTTCCAGTCTTCAGGAACCACCCTTCCTCAGGCTTCCATTGAACCCAAGCTCCTTCACCAGCTGTGTCTTAAAATCGGGGAGGCCTGCAAATCCAGGGCGGTGGTGGGATACTTTTCGGTCGACTTTGTGACTTTCATCCACCCGCAGACTTTGAGGCAGCAGGTGAGCCATAAAGGTAGAGCTTCGGTTCCTTTGGCACTCTCTCCAGAATCACTGCAGAATCACTGGATTCCTGGGGTTGTGGGAGAAGGGGTGGGGGGTGGGGGCAGGTGCAGCAAAGTGTTTTCTTTTATTAAGCCCTGCACCCTAATTAACCCCGGATCCTCAGAAATATGTGCTGCGGAAAATCCGGAATAAATGCTGATCTCTTATAGAATGGAATGGAATGGAATGGAATGGAATGGAATGGAATGGAATGGAATGGAATAGAATAGAATAGAATAGAATAGAATAGAATAGAATAGAATAGAATAGAATAGAAATGCAGAATGTAGTGGAGTGGAGTGGAGTGGAATGGAGTGGATGGAATGGAATGGAATGGAATGGAATAGAATAGAAGTGGAGTGGAGTGGAGTGGAATGGAATGGAATAGAATAGAATAGAATAGAATAGAATAGAATAGAATAGAGAATGGAATAGAATAGAATAGAATAGAATAGAATAGAATAGAATAGAATAGAATAGGAATAAAGTGGAGTGGAATGAAATCGAATGGAATGGAGTGGAATAGAATATTGGGATGAAGAATAGAAATAGAAATAGAATAGAATAGAATAGAATAGAATAGAATAGAATAGAATAGAATAGAATAGAATAGAATAGAATATTGGGATGAAGAATAGAATAGAAATAGAATAGAATATAGAATGGAATAGAATGGAATAGAATAGAATAGAATATTGAGATAGAATAGAATAGAAATAGAATAGAATAGAATAGAATAGAATAGAATAGAATGAAGAATAGAATAGAATAGAACAGAATAGAATTCTTTATTGGCCAAGTGTGGTTGGACACACAAGGAATTTGTCTTGGTGCAAATACTTTAGCCTTTAGGTTCAGGGGCTTTTTCTACTTTGTTTACATTTCTCCAGGGGTGGCTGCAGAATCTACCTTTGTCATTCAGCCACCCAGTTTTCTGTTCCTTGACCTCAAGGGGAAAGTATTAAACACCGATGGGAAGATTCCTGGTGAAATATTTGTGTTTTAAACCAGCAGAATAAATCAACCCAAGTGAACGGGGGTGTCCAAGAAAAGACTTAGATATCCGTTTTTTCCGGCTGGTATAAGGTTATCTACCTCGGGCAGGAGATTGGACTAGTCCAGGGTTCTCCAACCTTGGCAACCTTAAGCCTGGTGGACTTCAACTCCCAGAATCCCCCAAAGCCTGGCTTTGCTGGCTGGGGAATTTGGGGAGTTTGCAGGGGTCCGGGAGAGCCCCTAGCTAAGATTCTGTGCAGTTTAGAGAGCCGCCCCCCAAATCCCACTCCTGGCTGGCCCCGCCCACCCTTCCCCTCCCAGCAGTCCCCACGCGACCCATTTTCAATGCAGGTAAGTGCAGGGTGCATGCAGAGGCTTGGGGAGGTGTGTTAAATGGGCGCGGATGAGGAAGGGGCAGGACTCAGGAATTCAAGAAACTCTTTATTTACAAGCTGAATTCAAAAAGCCACCAACGTGGCCAGCGCCACCTTTTTATGACCGGCACTGTCCGACCCTTCAGCCACTGACAGGGACTCAATCTCCCCACCAGCGGCTGAACCGTTCAGTGGAGTCTTACATCAGACTCCACTTTGCATATAACGTAAGGCTCATGTTAATGTGGCGTCATGCATATTTAACAGGAGGACTGAAAATATTTGGGAATAAAATGAAGCAAGGTTTGTTTTGATTTGGGAGCAAAACTTTCCACTTTATTCTGGCTGTGTTACATTTAACTTTGTGCTGCCAAGGAGCCCAGCTAGATAGCAGTTTGGTCTTTTTTCTCTCCCCTGGTGTCATTTCCTCCCCCAAAAAGGTTCTAGAGAAAACTCTTCGCCCTTTTCCTTCAAGTTTCCTTCCATCCTTTCATCATCCACATCAGCCCCTGTTTCTTTTTCCCCCAGGGGCTCTACACCTTGCGATTTCCTACATTTCCCAGTTTGTGCCACAACTTTAGCATTACTTAAGCCGAGTTTCCCACCCCCCCCAACTTAATTAGATATAGAGGCAATTAATGATGCCATCTGTCTTGTTGTGTGAGAGAGAGATTACACCAAAGATTGTGCTTCTGAAAGCATTATTTTTTTTGGCAAACTAGAAATCCTATTAGACTTGTTCAAACACTCTCACACTAATTTCCCATTTTAGATCAGTAGCTCAAAGGCTGAAATAAATTCTCCAGAACTATTGTACACTCAGGCATCCTCCAGGAATTGTCTTTTACTGAAGATAACCAATGATCTATGTTATTTCTCTAAACCTAAAAATTAAATATATCATTGAACATCTGTTACCACTATAGTGAAAGAGTACTTAAATATCCCCAAATCCCAGAGATTGTGATACGATACGAGTCTTTTCAAAATCCCAGAAATTTCTGCACATACAAAATGGGACAGGTTTTTGCTGGTAGCTAATAGACCTGAGATAACCCTTCAGTTTTAGGAGTAGATGAAATATGAAATTTGTTTAGGAGCTGCCATCGTTTGGGGTGCAGCTAGCGAAGCAATTCAGGGGTAACCTCAGAGTTTGAGGAATCTCCCTTTCCTGTCCCCTCTAGAAACCATTGGTCAGGCACATGGGATTAGGGTTATAGTGGGGGGACTCATGCTCAGTGACTCCTGCACACAGTCACGAGTCCTGTTTCCTTCACTTCACCTTTGTTCTTTGACTTTCAGTGGAATCATAAAAAATAGTTTTGTCAATTGCTAGAACTGGGCCATACAGGAGTAATTTCCTTTACCCTTTCAGCGAGTCTCCAGCAAGATTCTTGAGGTCCCTGTGACTGCACTCTCTTCTGCACTCAGGAGCTGGTCATGGAAGAGCTAAATGATCAGAATAACATAGCTGGAAGGGACCTTGGAGGTCTTCTAGTCCAACCCCCTGCTTAGGCAGGAAACCCTGCACCATTTCAGACAAATGGTTACCCAATCTCTTCTTAAAAACTTCCAGTGTTGGAGCATTCACAACTTCTGGAGGCAAGTTGTTCCACTGGTTGATCGTTCTCACTGTCAAGAAATTTCTTAGTTCCAGGTTGCTTCTCTCCTTGATTAGTTTCCATCCGTTGCTTCTTGTCCTGCCTTCAGGGGCTTTGGGAAAATAGGTTGACCGCCCCCCACTTCTCTGTGGCAGGCACTCAAATATTGGAACTCTGTATCATGTCCCCTCACCCCGTCTTCTTTTCATTAGACTAGACATGCCGAATTCCTGCAACTATTCTTCATGTGTTTTAGCCTCCACATCTCTAATCCTTGTTGCTCTTCTCTGCAACAAATGGATCCCTGGGAAAAGAGATCTTAGATGTTTCAGATTATACAAGGAAGGTTTGTAGAGTTGTCTAATATCTTGAGTTAGTTCTGATTTGTACAGCATTTGTATTGTAGTCCTGGTTCTGAAAGAAAGAAGATGGAACAGAATGAAATGGACCAAAATTACAATTAGAAATAATATATCAATTGAGTGTGTTTTCAATAATTGTTAACAACAACTCAACTCGTATTCAGTAAGCCAATTTCGGTGGTATTTACTACAAATATGGCCTTGTTATCACATTGCTTTGAGTAAGGTGGCTGTTTCTGTCTCCATTCTTGTTTCAATACAATACAAGCTAGTTTTGTCTCCAAGGGATCTTATAGATTTTATGAACTGACTTTCCTCTCAAGCAATAATAGAATTGATTGACAGTGAGGATCAAGGCTTAAGTGATTAGGTTCCTAATTTGAAGAACTGCTGGTTGACAATATAAAGAGAATCTGCATAGTTCAGAGCAGCAACAAGAAACCACAACCAAACTTCAGAACAATCAGAAGCAAGCAGCTTATCTGATAACTTTATTGTTACGGCTCACAACCACAATCCACCTGGTATTGTGATTAAGGTGTTGATCTATTCTATGACTTGAGGAGATTGCAATTGAAGCATTTTGAGCCACGATGCCGCAGTGGTTAGAGTGCAGTACTGCAGGCTACTTCTGCTGACTGCCGGCTGTCTGCAATTTGGCAGTTCGAATCCCACCAGGCTCCAGGTTGACTCAGCCATCCATCCTTCCGAGGTGGGTAAAAGGAGGAGCCAGATTGTTGGGGGCAAGAGGTTGACTCTGTAAACCGCTTAGAGAGGGCTGGAAAGCACTGGGAAGCGGTATATAAGTCTAAGAGCTATTACTATTGCTATTTTCCTTCCTTCCTTCCTTCCTTCCTTCCTTCCTTCCTTCCTTCCTTCCTTCCTTCCTTCCTTCCTTCCTTCCTTCCTTCCTTCCTTCCTTCCTTCCTTCCTTCCTTCCTTCCTTCCTGCTCCATGGTTAGAATACAGTATCACAGGCCACCTCTGCCCACTGCCAACAGTTTGATCCTGATCAGCTCAAGGTTGGCCCAGCTTTCCATCCTCCCAAGGTGAGTAAAATGAGGACCCAGATTGTTGGGGGAAAGAGGCTGACTCTTAGAGAGGGCTGTAAAAGCCCTCTGAAGCGGTATGTAAGTCTAAGTGCTATTGCTAAGGCCTGCCTTCCTTCCTTCCTTCCTTCCTTCCTTCCTTCCTTCCTTCCTTCCTTCCTTCCCAGTGGTTAGAATGCAGAACGGCAGGCTAATTCTGCTCACTGTCAGCAGTTGAAACCTGACCAGCTCAAGGTTGCCTCAGCCTTCCATCCTTCCGAGGTGGGTAAAATGTGGACCCAGATTCTTGGGGCAAGAGGCTGACTCTGTAAACCGCTTAGAGAGGGCTGGAAAGCACTGGAAAGCGGTGTATAAGTCTAAGTGCTACTGCTATTTTTCAGCCATGGAAATTCCATGGGTGACCTTGTGCCCAGATTTTTTTTTCTCATCTCAGGATGCCTTAAGGATAAAAAATAAGGAATGTTGTAAGTCACCTTGCAGTCGTGGAAGAAAGCTATACATCCAATTACCTGATGCATTATGGGGAGGCAGAATATGAAATTTTCAGTTGTGACTACCAGGCAAAACTCAAAAGGAACGAAAATGATGTCCAAAGTATGTGATAGTGGTGGGATTTCTATTCTGGTTTGGAGTTTCCAGACAACACCTTTTCTCCTTCAGACAGAAGCTTCTGGGTCTGGGGGATGCCCAAGGAAGCTTCCGCGGGAGACAATTCATTTCCCCCACATCAATATTTTCTCCAAGCCCAAAACCTCCTTTGTGACTTCTGCTGGCTTAATTCTTGGTCAGGTGAAGGACTAGGATGGGAAGCTAGAGGGCATCAGTGCTAATGCCAATCAAATAAGGATGTTAAAGTAGGAAAACCGTGAGGACCAATTCCCTCCACCTACCTTAAACCCAGAATCTTTCCCCATTCAGAGATTGCAGTAATCTTGATTATTATTGCATGCTGAAGCATATTAATGAGTCCACCTTCCATATTAAGAAATTATTCTAGATAGAAGAACAAATCCATCTTTCTGATTAGCTATAAATTCATTTTTCCCCCGAAGAGCATCAAAGTAGCATCTTTTAGTGATGGATTATATTCTAAGTATATATTAAGCAGGAATGTTTGAGAAGAAATCTGTTTTAAAGACTGTTTTCCAAACACCTTCTCTACTCTTCTTCGACTGGGAAAATAGTTCTCCATTTTTCTGACAATATTTTAATACCAATTTTCAATCTGTTATTTCACTGATTAAATGCTAGACAGTTCATGTAGGATTTTTTTTAATTAGTTTAGCCAACAGTTTTAGAAATGACCCAGCTAGCCTGTTGAAAGGGATATGTAATTGGCTAAGGAAAGCTGAGTAGGTACATGAAGACTTTTCTCTCGTCACTGCGATGATTAAAGAAATCTGAAAATTTTGATTCCCCAATGCAACCTTCATCATCACAAAGCAAAACGAAGCAAATCAAACTCTCAAGCAGACACTGCACAAATTAGTTTGAGAAAGGGAGTGGGAGCCCTTTATCTTGGGTGGGTTTCTGCCTGTCAAGATCCGTATTTCCGAGTCTCTATTTCAGTGGGTCTTTCTTTTCTTTTTTTTCCACAAATGCTGTTAAAAGCAGAAGTTGGAATTACAAACAAAACATTGTAAGGCGGGTTATTGGTGAGACAATACATTTTGTAAAACATGCAATCCTCCATTAGACCTCAAAATATCCTGGGTGGTTTTATAGATTGGGAGAATGAAACCATTTCCAGGATAATCTGCCTTCAGTCTGAAACAGATGAAGGGGCTTGGAGATGGTGCAAAGGGGGCTTGTAGGAGTTGCTTTTCTATAAGGAGATAAACTGGCACTTGGGATGATACTGGAGACGGTGCTTCAGCATTCATAGGTCTTCAAGAAGAAAATACAGCTCTGACCAACTGCCATAGTCAGGACCAGTGGGGTGCAGGTGGGGAAGGACCTTAGAGGTCTTCTGCTCCAACCCCCTCTGCCCAAGCAGGAGACCCTACACCATTTCTGACCGAGGGCAGTCCAGTCTCTTCTTGAATGCCTCCAGTGATGAAGCTCCCACAACTTCTGAAGGCAACTTCTGTTCCACGGGTTGATTGTTCCCCCTGTCAGAAAATTCCTCCTTATTTCCTTATTTTTTTAATAAACTTTATTAGTCTTTTATATATTTTAAAAATAAAACAAAAAATAAATATCATGACATTAACAGTTTTGTGACATTCATCTCATACATTTCTATCTTTTGTGCATATTTACAAATATATACAATTTTGTGTAAATATATACATTTAATCTATAAGTTGCTTATCTTTAATTCCTTCATTTTCTATCTGTTTTAATTTGATCCAATTATATCATTTTCCCCAAATTCTATAGTATTCAGACTCCTCTTTCTCTTGTACCATTAAAGTCAATTTGTCCATTTTAGCACAAGCCATTATTTCTGGAATAATCAGTTCATCTGAGGTTATATAGTTGTGCTTCCAGCATTGAGCATAAGCTATTCTAGCAGCCGTTAAGATACGTAATACAATATACTTTATATTTTTTTGCACATTTCTTTTTGAATATCCCTAACAAAAATAATTCTGGTTCCAATTCTACTTGTTCCTTAAGAATTTCTTGCAGCCATTATTTAATTTTAAGCCAATATTTCTGAGCTTCTGAACAGGACCACCACATGTGGTAGAAGGTACCCTCTTTCTTTCTACATTTCCAACATGCCGGATTCATGTTGGGATATATCTTCGCCAATCTCCCGGGGGGTAAATACCATCTATAAAACATCTTATAAATATTCTCTTTGTGTGATGCCGATTTTGTTAGTTTATAATTTAGGTTCCAAATGCTTTCCCACTCTGTCAAATTTATATTATGTCCTATGTTTTGAGCCCAAGCTATCATACATCCCTTAACAACATTTTCTTCTAATTCTACCTCTAACAAATATTTACAATTTTTAATGTGTGGCTTTTTAATGTGTGGCTTGCAGGAAACGGGCTTCGGCCTGCTTGTTTCCAGGAGCACATGTGGTAGTCTTCCTATTGTTGAAAGGCTGGAAAATGCCTTTCTTCTGAGGGTTCGGTTTTCCTGATGGGAGAACTCCAGTGCAAGGACACAGGCAACTGCTTGGAAGCTGGTTCTTTTTATTTTTCAGGAAGGTGAGAGATAGCAAGAAGTCTGCTCCTGGGGCTAGCTCGCTTTGTATGATAAGCCCCTGATTTATATACCTTTTTCTCATTTTGTGTGTGTATGTGCTTGTGTTTGTATTTCTTAATGTTTTAAATCCTTTCAGGGGTTGTCTTCATTTCCGCCGGAGGGTAAACTCCGTGGGGTGCAGAAGGCAAACTTTGCAGGGTGGTTTGATTGGATTATCAGTTTCCTAATGTTTTCTTGTGGCAATCTCCTGTCTGTCTCCTTTGCAATATATTTTGTGTCTTTTGTCTGTTTGTTTAGCTGATTTGGCATGTCTTGTGTTTGTAAGGGTTTTCTTTTCTTGTTTCCTTAGTTTTCTTAATTACTTGGCTTTTGTCTAGGGGGCTTCTTTCAATACCTTTTATTAAATCTCTTTTCCTATGCAAGTTTGTTTTATGGCTGGCCTGATGTTCCCTTTGGGCTTTTCCTGCTTGGGTGTCACCACTGTCCTCATGAAGTTCCCTTTCCACATTATCTCACCTGATCCCATGCTCTGGTGCACCTCATTCAGGTCTCAAGAACTGCCCAAGCACATGGCCGTATCAGCCCTTCTTTCCAAGTGCTTCAGAATAAGGAGGTCATTTTGCTCCTAAAGGTGCTTTTTTTTTTCAACTGGCAATTGGACTTTCTTGGTTTTTTTTTTCTTTGAAGACGTTTCGCTTCTCATCCAAGAAGCTTCTTCAGCTCAGTTCACTTCAGTTCGGTACTGAAGAAGCTTCCTGGATGAGAAGCGAAAATGCCTCCAAGGGAAAAAAACCAAGAAACTCTAGTTGCCTTTTGAAAAAAGCCCTTGGAGACAACCATGACCTACCTGCATGACTGAGGATCTCCTGAGACATCAAGGTCGTTTTGCCATTCTTCAGCCAAATAGGGAATGCAGATTGTGCAGAGGGAGAGAAAACTCACTTGGGGACAAGGAAACAGCAAACCAAGTGCAGAATACGGAATAGCAGAGTTAGGAGCTACTCTTTGCTTGCATTTTTCCTTCACCTGCCATCAGGAAAAGAAGGCCGGGGTTTTCTCTGCCAGTAGAAATGACTGGCGTCCTTTTAGATAGTATTTTTTCCTCTGCTTGGATGTCTGCACAGACTAAAATACACTAAAACCATAAGTAAATTACTCATAAGTAACTAAAACATTGGAACAGAGTAATCCCATCACGTGCTTCTGCCCGCTCCAAACATTTTGGCTTTCAGCCGTGCGCTGATATTTGTGTTCTCACCAGCCAAACTTCTCCAGAATTGGTTTCTGCCTTTGGGTGCTGGCTGCAATCCTTCGGGATCTGTCTCACCTCTGTGGGTGGCCTTTCACAGCCGCAGTGGGTCCTTTCTGTACAGATAGGCCTCAACATACAACCGCAGTTGATCCGATAGAGGAGGAGGAGGTGATTAAGAAAATAATGGAATGTGCAGGGATGAGTAGATTAACACTGGCAATTAGAGCGCAAGAAGAAAAAGAACATTACAAAATGTGGGATTTGTTTTATCAACGGCTAGATAGAAAAACAGGAAAATGAAATATAAATGTAATATAATAGTAAATATAATACAGTAGTAATGTTATGTTACAAGTGTTTATTATGGAATGAATTATAATATAAGCTAGACCTAGTAAAAACTGAGATTTGCTCTAAAAGGATCATAGGGATTTGCAATTAAAGTTTAATGATGATATAATAATAACATAACATGGTATGGAAAGTGGAGTAAATAAATTTAACTGTAGGAGGATACAGTTGGATGTCTGCACAGACTAGATGCTATGCACAAGAAATATGTACCAACCGACACACTGTACAACTGAAAGGTTTTATTTGTTGTTTTATGTTTATGCTTGTTTATGTTTGTTGTTAAAAAATAAAAAACTTTTACAAAAACAAACAAACATACAACCGCAATTGGGACCAGAACGTCCACTGCTAAGCAAGATGGTTGTTAAGTGATTTGCGGACAATTTTATGACCTTTTTGTTGCAGTTGTTAAGCAAATGACTGGAGGTGTTGTGAGAATCACAAGGTTGTGAAGCAAATCCAGCTTTTTCCATTGATAATTGCTTGTCCGAAGCCAGCTAGGAAAATCTTATCATGTGACCCCAGGATCAGTGGTGGGATTCAAATTTTTTTACTACCGGTTCTGTGGGCGTGGCTTGGTGGGCGTGACAGGGGAAGGATATTGCAAAATCCCCCTTCTCTCCCCACCCCAGTAACCTGCTTTCCAGCTCCGTTCTCCTGTGCAGGGCAACCAAAGAAGACCCAGCTGTTCAGCTGTGGGCGTGGCTTGGTGGGCGTGGTGTTCTGTGGGCGTGGCGTGGCTTGATGGGCATGGCAGGGGAAGGATACTGCAAAATCCCCCTTCCCTCCCCACCCCACTAACCTGCTTTCCAGCTCTGTTTTCCTGGGCAGGGCAACCAAAGGAGACCCAGCTGATCAGCCGGGACTCGATGGGAGGCAGAAAGAAGAGATGGGGCCGGTGGGGCCAGTCGGAGGTGGTATTTGCCGGTTCTCCGAACTACTCAAAAATTTCCTCTACCAGTTCTCCAGAACCGGTCAGAACCAGCTGAATACCACCTCTGCCCAGGATGCTTCAACAGTCATAAATACAAGCCAGTTGCCATAATAAATCTTATCATTTGACCTTGGGAATGCTGCGACAGTTGTAAGCGTGAGGACTGGTTGTAATGCATTTTTTTTTCAGTTGTAACTTTGAACAATCACTAAATGAATATTTGTAAGTGTGGGACAACTTGTAATATGTTTTGGCTAGATATGTTTAGTAAATCAAAGTATTTCACCAACCACCACTAGATGGCAGCCAAATCAGGTAAACACTAATTCCAGCAAAAATGTTCAGTCCCATTGTGAGTTTTAACCATTGTAAAGAGAACTGATTTGCATTAATATTTTACTAATTGGCATTTTGACTGTATAATCTAGCCTCTTTTTTAAAAAAAAGCAACCCCCCCCCCCCCGCACATGCAAAAAAGTAGATGCACTCCCTGTAAAAAATATAGATGTCAGTATTGGAGGAAGAAAAACAATTAAATGGAATGAAGAAAAGCGATAATTTAGCAACTGTTTCAGAACTTACGCTTCCCGGCCTTTCTCAAATTTTAAAGCTGAAACATTTACGTGCCTCCTGTAAAGAATGATGCCGTAACTGTGGCTTTATTCACTCTGAACAATTTATATTTTACAGAGAATCTCCTGTGTTGTTGGGTGTCGCAGAGAAATCATAATAATCTGAATTAAAATAAAAATAATTAAAATTACTAATAGTAATAATAATCTGAAAACCTAAAGCTGTATTCAAATGGAATCCGTGCTCAACACTGTGTGAGGATACAACCAAGAGCTTCATCATTTGAGACTTTTGAGATTGGACTGCCATTTCTCAGAAATGGCGTAGGGCCTCTTGCTTGGGCGGGGGGTTGGACTAAATGATCTACAAGGTCCCTTCCAACTCTGTTAATCTGATCTGAAGATATTGCAGTGGAGTTTGGACTGGACAAATGTGTCACTCTCAATATCAACAGAGGGAAAACTAGTGAGACATTAAGGAATCGAGGTATCCTACGGAACTAGCATGAAGAGTCTGGATGAAGACAATCCCCACAAATACCTGGGCATCCTTCAAGCTGACAACATTAAGCACACTGAAGTCAAGAAGAAGGTTAGAAATGAACACATCAAGAGAGTAAAGAAGATCTTAAAAGTCCCAATTCAGTAGAGGAAACACCATCAAGGCAATTAACACCTGGGCAATTCCAGTTATTAGATCTACAGCTGGAATAGTGGACTGGACTCGAATAGATCTCGGCAGGAGAATCGGAAAAATAATGACAATGATTCTTCTCCTTCATCCATGCAGTGATGTTGACTGAATCTGTTTATCAAGGCGCATGGGTGGGTGTGGAATGTTGTAAGTACCAGACAGTTGAAGAAGAACAAAGGGCTTTGGGAGGATATCTGAAGGAGAGTAAAGAAGGCGCACTGATGTTTGTACACCATGAACATTCACCGAGTATCAGCAAGATCAGACTGGCCGACAAAAAGGCCAAATGAAGAATAGAAAAGAGGCATGGGGAAAGTCTTGCATGGCCAGTTCATAAAAAGACTAGAAGGCAAAACCAGTAGCAAGACCTGGCAAAGGCTAAGAGGAGGGAAATTGAAGACAGAGACAGAGGGGCTAATCCTGGCTGCACAAGACCAAGCCTGAAGAACAAAGGCATGCAAAGCCAAAATTGAGGACACAGCAACAGACAGCAAATGCCGCCTCAGCAAAGGAGCTGAAGGAATAGCGGAACATCTAGTTAGCTGGTGCAAGAAGATCGCACAAAGTGACTACAGGCAAGAGCACGACAAAGTAGCAACAACGGTACCTGGGAAGATCTGCAAGAAATACCATTTTGCTACAAGCAAGAACTGGCAGGACCACAAGCTAATAGAAAACGAAGAAGCTTAAAATGCCGTGGGACCTTTTGAATTCAAAACAGAAAAGCAGCTACCGCATAACTTTGCCAGATCTCTCAGTTGTCAATAAGAAAGACCAAAAAAGTCTGCACGCTGGACATGGCAGTGCCTGGAGAGAGCAGAAGAGAAGAGAAAGAAATGAAGAAAATCACAAAATACAAAGACCTGCAAATTGAACTAGAACGACTGTGGAGGAAAGAAAGCAAAGATAGTACCAACAGCGATACTGGGTGCAATTCCAAAACGTCTGGCGCAGCTCTTGAACATTTCTGGCATTGACAAAATCACTATTAGTCAATTGCAAATGGCAGCTATTCCTAGAACTTACCCTGTGACCTTTCATCAAGCAACAACATCTCTCCTTCCAGGCCTTGGGAGGACCCAAGAGGTGGATAAGAATGCCAAATCCAACCTAAACATCTGGCTGCCCGGGCAACCAACTACAATAATGAGATCTGTATGCATGTTTTGCATTCCATCGCCATCAAGTGGGAACTTGGCTAGATGGCTGCAGGACGATATGGAAGAATCGCATCATTGGGGCTTTCTGAACCATATTGGCTGAGCTAGTCCAACCTGTGAGCCACAGTGGCGCAGTGGTCAGAGTGCAGTACTTCAGGCTACTTCTGCTGGCTGCCGGCTGCCGGCAATTTGGCACTTCGAATCCCACCAGGCTCCAAGTTGACTCAGCCTTCCGTCCTTCCGAGGTGGGTCAAATGAGGACCCAGATTGTTGGGAGCAATAGACCGACTCAGTAAACCTTTTAGAGAGGGCTGTAAAAGCCCTTGTGAAGCGGTATACAAGTCTAAGTGCTATTACTGTTGCTATACAGCTCAAGTAGGGGATGGAGACAGCAGGATTTATTGGCTACTAGTGATATAAGAACTGCATCCTTAGATCCCTCACTCCTGACCTAGGCTGATCTAAATGCTAAGCAGGGTTATCCCTGGTTAATACTTGGAGGGGAGACCATCAGGGGAAATCTCTGAAGATGACAATGGCAAAAACAGTATGGATGAGGGCTGACGACAGGCATGGAGAAGGTGTTTAAGGTGCATGGGGGGAGTTGGTGGGCCTTTGGCATAGGAAGGAAGCAAAAAACAGAGAGTGAAGTGATGAGAGAGAAAATGGGGGCGGAGGGAGAACTTCAAATATAAGGCTCAGGAGCCTGCAGCTGATTCGGGCGGTGATGGATGCCAGCACAAAGACTTAAAGAAAAGAGTTATGGCCCGACAGTGATGGGAGAGAAATACGATTCCAGCCGAAATGCTCCCTGCTTAAGGCATCCTGAGATCAATATCACACTCGGTGGGCATCAACAGCAAAACTGGATTTCCTGCAGAGGAGTAAATATCTCCGTTAACCAAGAGGCTGTTCTCCTTTCTCCCTATACGTCACAGGCCCACCTAAGAAGGGTGCAGAAATGGGTTTGGATTTAGGAGCCCAGAGTAGATATCGTTATTGATAGGGGGGGTTCGGTTTACGAAGGAGCCAGTGGGCACAAGTCAGGGTTGAGCGCCTTGCTTTGGGGCTCTGTAGCTCAAAAGCTCTCACGAGGTCTTCCTTTTTTTTTGCCCACAAATGAAAGGGACCCCAGTTGCTGGGCTGACTTTGTTTTTCCACCAAGTGTCAACAGCTAAACCAGGGGTCTCCAAACTTGGCCACTAAGACTTGTGGACTTCAACTCCCAGAATTCTCCAGCCAGCAACTTGTGGGCTTCAACTCAAGAATTATGGGAGTTGAAGTCCACAAATCTTAAAAGTTGCCGAGGTTGGAGACCCCTGAACTAGATTAATCCTTCTCACCAGAGAATAGAAACTGATCTGTCCCCCTTGGTCTTTGGTAAAAGCACTTGGGGCAAAGGCTGCGGTGACCTGCATTGGGCCTTTCAATTCTCTGTGAGATACGAGCTGTATTTACTTACTCTGTGTTGGTTGTTTTACTTCTAGCAAAAAACGATCCTCCCCAGTTATGAGTCAGATGAGAGATTGGTTGCATGTAACTGGCAAAGAAGACACAACTATCTAACGGCCTCTGATAAGCTCATATTTGGCAAAGCTGAGTGAACGCCCCTTTTTTTGGGTGGGGGCAGTTGAATTTTTTTTTCTCAAAAGAAATGCAATTTAATAGCCCGATAGGGAATGACACACAAAATTGTTTCACTGAATTGAACAACCCAGATGATGATGCCTGTTAAATAAGACTCCAAAGTTCTAAAAAAACAACAATTAAGGATTGATGTTGGAAGAAATGAAATAGAAGGCTCTATAGATCTAGCTGGGGGGATGAAATCTGCGGAACGGTGCCAGTTTTGCAGAGTGCACGAATCTGAATGTGACCAATATTGTGCATTTTTCAAACATCTCATCAGGAAAGTGTGAGGGCCAAGGGTAGCATGATAACCGTCTTCCGGTACTCGAGGGAATGAGAAGATGGGGTTGACCCTATTCTCCAAAGCAGTTGAAGGCAAAACAAGAAGTAACTGGTGGAAGATCGTTTTTAAAAAATCCAGCCTAAGGAACTGAAGGGAAATCCCCTGACAGTGAGAACTGTTTGGTTGTTTAGCCTATGGCAGTAAGAACAATGAACCAGTGGAATGACCTACCTCCAGAAGCTGTGGGTGCTCCGTCACTGGAGGTTTTTAAGAAGAGATCGACAGCCATTTGTCTGAATTGGGACACGGTCTCCTGCTAGGGGAGGAGATGGGACCCTTACAACTCTGTCATTCGTATCTCTAAGGTATTCTGATTTTCTTCCCATATGTTGCTTTGAATGTTCTAGAGCTCCAGGCAGCCCAACTCCCAGGCCTTTGGATCAGATTAGAAAACTATTGGAGCCAGCAGGGGGTTGGGCAGGTATGGATGGCTGGGATTTGTCTGCAATAATATGAATGTTGCTAGAGGTCAGCCAAGCTTTGATTTCTCAGTGTCTCATTGCTGCCATCTAGTGGTCAACTTTTTTTCCAACTCGGATCTGCTAACTAGCCCTAGAAACGGGTATGCCTATAAGACAGAGGACAGAAATTCTTCTTGAATAGTTAAAAGAAAAGCATCAAAATACATCATATAATCCATTCCGTCTCAGGGCAAGAAACCTCTGGCAATCAGTTGTCAGGGAAGACGAGAAGAGAATGTTGAGTTCCTAACCAACTGGGGGCTTCCTGGGGGCATTGAGATCCTGGCATGGTTGCCCTGGGTTCTACGCAGCAGAGTTTTCTCTTGTATTCTTTTTAGTTAAATGGCGGTTTTGAGGGCCAGCGAAGGATGTGCACCTCTGTAGGGGAAAATTTAGAAGAGGAGTGCTAGAGAAAAACACTGTAACATTAGAAGTGAAATAGAAGGAAATATTGGCACTGAACTGTACCCAAAGAAGATCCAAGGTCCTCTTTTTTTCTTATGCAATGGGAAATATTTAAGTTGACAAATGGGTTATTTAACAGTAAAACTGATATTTGACAGTTCATTATTAACTGTTTCTGACATGATTTATTTCCTGTTATAAAAAGGGGGCATTATTTTGTAATATGATTCAGAAATTAGCTCCAGTTTAGCAAGAAGCCTTGACTGCCTGACCCCTTAATAGCCTTATAATGATGCCATTTACCATTCAGTGGCTTGTCCAAGTCGTTCTGTGGGAGATTTGCTTCTAAAGGGCCGCTGTTTACAGAGGAGACCCTCCTGGGAATGAACAACCTGTGCCCAGGTGCACAGCCAAAGCTCAGTTCTCCAGAAGTAAAAATGGCAGCTGTGCCCATAGCTACTCAAAGGTGCTTTTGGCTTCAGAAGGCAATTGGACTGTTTTTCCCTTGAGGAGGAAGAAGAAAATATTTTGCTTCTCATTCAAGAAACTTCATCAATTCTGATGGCGGGTGGGTGGGAGAAACTGATGGACTGATTTTGTTTTGTTTTGTTTTGTTTTTAATGGATTGACCTCCTCTTCCTCCTCCACCTATTCGTCCTCCTCCTTTTCCTTTTCCTCTTCCTCTTCCTCTTCTTCCTGCTCCTCCTCCTCCTTCATTCTCTCCCCCTCTAGTTTGCCTATTGAACTGTATCTCAATTTCCAAGGCCACTCTGACTGTATTGGCTGTCTCTCATCTTGTGAAGCATGTTTTAATCCTCTCTACCTCTGTTCAATGGCACCCCAAACCAATACCCACCTACTTGTTAGCTTGGATATCATGAAAACACAGGCGGCCTGCTTAATTTATCACTCAGGGTATCGTGTAAGCCTAGGAAACAGAGTTCCTTATATAAACCATGAATAAATGGCTATGGAAAAGTGAGCCCTACCAAACCTACCATTGCATTCTTACATTTTCAGCCGGTCTGCAACATTCAAGCCTGTCCTAAATCCCAGGGACTATTAAGAATATTGTTTCAGTTATCATCTGTTTGAGGAACTTTTTAAAGAAACATAGAACTGGTCCATCTTTGTCATGGCCAAAATTGGTGTATTTCCAGGCCGTGGGAAGATCTTTGAAAAGGATGGGCCGGATGTTCCCTTAAAACAAGGTGTTTCTCCACCTTGACAATTCGAAGATGTCTGGATTTCAACTCCCAGAGCTCCCCAATCAGCAAGGCTGCCTGGGAAATTCTGGGAGTTCAAATCCACACACCTTCAGTTGCCGCGGTGGAGAAATACTGCCATAGAAGGAAGGAGGAGGTCCCCTGCAGGTGTAGCCCAGGCATCTTTGGTTGTACAGCCTCGTAGTTCTTTAATACAAAAAGTTAACTTTCCAAGCTTTCTCTTCTTCTTCTTCTTTTAGCAAGCCTACTAGAATAGGGCAGTGGAGTCATTTTGTTTCAATTGAGACAGATGTGGTGATTTATTGCAGAGCACTGAGTGGTTCCCCTGAAGATCCTGGTCTATTTTATGCCCGCTTCTAATCCTATCCAATTGTAGAATTGATATATGGCTTGTTTCTTAAGCTCTCTCTGGGATGAGCCAGCTTTCAAATATGTGACTATAAATATGTTTTAGATAGAACAACTGAAAGTGAAGATGACTTGCTGCAGTCATTTGATATACAGCGTGTCATGGTTACATTAAAAAATATGAAGGTGGCCATGGATGCAGTCATAAATAGGCACCTTCTTGGGCATTTGCACTGTTGTTGGTTTACAACACAAGTACTTACCTCTTTGGGCACACTGATAACCTTCTTCCAAGTTTAACTTCAGACATTCGCCCCCAAACCATCTTAACTTGCAGTTGTCAGCCATAGAATCATAGAATTTTTTATTGGTCAAGTTGGACACCCAAGAAATTCGTCTCCGGTGCATAAGCTTATGCCGTACATATCAATAGCAAATAATAGGTCATAGGTCAATTGATAAATCTTAAGAAACCGATAGGAGAAGATAGTAGGAAAGAGGAGAGGATGAGAAAAGATGAGAAGTGAGACAGTGCTAAGGGAATTAAGGGTGCAGCACAGTGGTGGGATTCTACCGGTTCGTCCTGCTTCGTCCAAACCGGTAGTTCCAAGGATCATCTGTGAGTGAACCGATTCGCTCCGACAATCAGGAGATTGTAAGCTGATACGAAATGTAAGGCAGGTTCACAAATTGTTTGAGCCACTTCAGACAATACGTCAGCTGTCGGTGCCTCTTGTGCTCTTCAGATATAAAGGTAAAAGGTAAAGGTTCCCCTTGCACGTAATATGTGCTGGTCGTTTCCCAGCTCTAGTGGGCGGTGCTCATCTCCATTTCAAAGCCAAAGAGCCAAAGCGCTATCTGAAGGCGTCTCCGTGGTCATGTGGCCGGCATGACTAAACGCTGAAGGCGCACGGAACACTGTTACCTTCCCACCAAAGGGGTCCCCGTTTTTCTACTTGCATCTTTTTGACGTGCTTTCGAACGGCTAGGTTGGCAGAAGTTGCTGGGACAAGTAACGGGAGCTCTCTCCGTGACGCGGCGCTAGGGATTCGAACCGCCGAATTGCTAACCTTTCCGATCGACAAGACCAACGTCTTATCCCCCTGAGCCGCCATGTCCCCTGCAGTACGGCCATCCTACCTTCAAGCCGAGAGGTTTATCTTTGAGCCTAAAAGAGAAGCTGTGCTTGACCGGTCTCTTTCTCTCCCAAGGTTTGGGCCACAGACTTGGATCTGCGCTACAGCGATCATTTGGCCATGACTCAGATTGCACTCTATGTGACTGAGGGGACCTTTGACTGCGTGTCAAGTCGCTTCCAGGTACAGCTAGCTCCCAAGAAGGCACCTGTGCAGAAAGAACAGGCCCGATCCGTAAGTGATGCTTGAATGAAGAAACAAATAAGCAGTTTGTGGCCTAAACCAAGGGTCTCCAACCTTGGCCACTTTAAGCCTGGCAGACGTCAACTCCCAGAATTCTGGCTGGGGAATTCTGGGAGTTGACGTCTGCCAGGCTTAAAGTGGCCAAGGTTGGAGACCCCTGCTGTAGGAGAGGGGTCTGAGCCCCAGGGAGGGGTCAAATGCATTATCAGTCATGAGTCCCCGCGTGCCCTCAAGAAATCTAACTCCAGCCCACCTTGAATTCCTTTCTATTCTTAACTCCCGCAAATTTCCCCTGGTAGTTCAGATTCTTGTAGAGAGCTTAAGCTTGTAATAAATCTTTATACTCATGTGAACTGCTGTTCTTTCCCAAACCCTTTTCCAATAAAACAAACACGAACCAAAAGGAAGAGATTCTTACAAATCCCCGGTTAAAAGACTGCTGGAAACTAATTAACTTTAATAAGCACAAGCCTCACCAAAACTGTGCGAACTCTGCCAAGAATAACAGATAAGAAATATTTCACACCAGAGTCTTCAAATACCAAGTAAGCTACTGCAATGTCCACGAGGCTGTAGTTTCAAAACGTCTTTGCTTTCTGCAAAGAACATTCGCTTCGCAACTGGCTTTTATCTTCTTGAAGGAGGGACCATCACCTTGCAGCCTTATTCCCGAGTCGCCCGTGCTGCTGCAGCTCTGCTCTTTCCTGCGAGCAGCCCTGCATGCACGCACACTTGGCTCCTCGGGAACCTCCTCATTCCTGCTGCCAGCCCCCACCATCTCTGAAGGCAACAGTCCACTCCCTGGTAGTCCTGGCTCCTCATCCGAGTCCTCGCTTTCCTCAGCCGTCTGCACCAGCTGCCGGCTAACCCCAACAACTGCCTCAATTTTCTGATTTCCCTGGCATTTGGTATGTGCATCTTCATGCAACCACATTATTGTAATTCTCCCCCTCACCCCCCCCCCCCAAAAAATATTTCAGTTTGTTTTTCTGTTGAATTGTAGCACGTATATGTTATATTAAAGGTGGGGAAAATTTGAAGTGATTTATCTTGATCTAATTTTTTTTCTTCTTCCCCAAAACCTGGTATTTTAGCACGGGTGTGTAAACTTTCTATAGCCGCTGCATGGGGAAATTGCTTTATGGCCAGGTTTTGTGCATTCCCCCAAATGTCAAGATTGATAACCTTTTGGTCTATTCTTCTCAAGCTGCTAAGTGGGGCAAGAGGAGTAAAAATGACTTCCGATTCAGTTCCAGTTCCAGGTATTAGAAAGTAAGCAAGCAGCCATTCTTTACATTAAAATAATTGCAGGTTAATGCATATCTGTCACTTTTGACCTGCCCGTTGCCCACAGCATATCATTTCTTCCTTGTTCAGCCAAGCGTTCGGGGTAAAACTGGAGATCCACCACATCAAATCTTTTAAAGAACTGGGAGAAACAAACAGAGACAAATCTTTTTACAGTGCATGATCTATAATGAATGATTAAGTAAAAACACTTTATGTGAAATTATGATGTTAATAATGCTTCTGTCCCCGCGAATTTATTATGTGTTCACTGGGCTGCTTGCTTTGATTTTGATAAAATGGAGCGGCGACCGAGTACGAGTGATGGTTTTTATTTTTAGAAATCTCCTTTGCCAGAGCAAATTTCCTAGATACCGCCGCTACTGTAATTATGTAGAAAACCAATCACTCATTATACTTAGGATACATTATCTTTGAGACAGATGAGGCTAAATAAGCAAGACATTAATAATTCATCCCGCAGTTCATTATGCATGTGTTTGTCTGCTTTGTAGCTGAAATAAGCACCTCATCAGACCGATGCCTGCGTTTAAACAATGGTTCGGTGTTATTGCTGCTACATTCGGGTTTACGCTTGTTAAGCTGTGATTTGGATTATTTTATCAAGCATTCGTTTGTTTGATTTGTCTCCGTCTTTTGCCAGGGACAAAACTTTGGGTACCTGTTCTGGAAGCCTTTCTTTCAGCCACTGGCCCTGCCCTGTGGCTGCTTGCCTGTCTCATAATAGTGCATGGGCGAACATGGTGTGCAAAGGAAGAGATGTGGTTGCCACTCGGGTTAGCAGTTCCATGCCAAAATTAACCCTTGAGAAGGAGGGATTTGGGATGAGGGGGACGAAGGCTGGACTTCATATCCACAATATCTGTCCATTAAATTGGAGAACTAGCTTAAAAATCTCTACTCTCACGGTTCTAATGCTGTACTGCAAAAAATAACTAAAATAATAAAATTATCCCATTGGAATATGGAATATCAGCAAAAGCTGCTCGAGACACGCATTGGTTGCATAAGCTTTCCAAACTGCCTTTCTACATACGGCACCTTTTGAACCCTGCGTGCGCCCATTGAAACTCGGGTCTTTACTGGATGATCCCCAAAATGACTCGGCAGAGGCATCAGCTAGCATGGCTGAAACCCCTCGGCTCTTATCCCCACCCCACCCTGATTTCTGCCAACAACCAGACACAATTTTGCTTAGCAGAGCTTTGCAAATATTGTATTATTAGCCTTCTTGACATTGTGATAGCCAGTTGATGGCACAACGGTGGGCAGCCAGTGCCCCTCCCCGGTGCCTTTCTTATGGCCCTTGGGGATCCCCTCTGGATCCAGGGGTCTCCAAACTTGGCAACTTTAAGACTTATGGACTTCAACTCCCAGAATTCTCCAGCCAGTGGGAGTTGGGTTTCCTTACAATAAGTAAAAACTACAAATCCCTCCCCTGCACCCATTATCACATCACAAGCCCCAATCACCATCTGTCCTAGCTTGAGACGTCCCCTCACCCAGGTGCAGAAATAACATGACCTTGATTTACAAAAAGAATGTTATTATGTCTAACTACATGCACTCCAAGAAATTCCCCCCCTCCCATTTTCCCAGACTCAAGAATGTGTTCAGTGTGGAAGCGTCTGGTGTCAATATGGCTTCCAGAGCTGACGCTCCCACTCCTAAAATCCTTAATCTTCCAGTGGGAACAGAAACTGAGCTGGTCTGGAGGGCGACAGGTTGGGAAAGCTGCACAGGGAGGTCTCTGCATCAGCATCATGCAGTGTGACAACAGGACTAAATGTGTCAACAGGACTTAACGAATGGAGGTGCCTCCTTGAGTTACAGTGCTAAACCCCCTTCTTTGTTCAAGTGAATCCACTCCAAAGGCTGAGATTTGCTTCTTTGGAGAAGACAAAGAGGAAATATGCCAGGAGACTGAAGATTTAGCTACTCTTGTGTAAATCTGCACTCCAGCCTCAAAGCTGGAATCTCTCAGGAATTCCTCGGCCTTCACTCTTTCTCCTTTCTCCTTTGCCAGGCCTCCCTGGTCAGCCGCTACATTCTCATGAGCAGTTCAATTAAGAACGGCAACCTTTCCTTCATCTACTATAATGTTTTCCTCCAGATGTGCAAAGCTCACGGGATTGGCTACGATGTGCGGGTAAGAACGATGCCTGCTTTAATTTCAGTGAAATAATAATAATAGGCAAATAGGCTGGGGAAGAAATTGAGGGTCAACCTCGAAAATGCGTGAACCACACATTAACTGTTTTGGGAAAAGAATCTCTCTTTTTGCCTCGGATCAATTTCGATGCAATCTGTGATTGTGTGCGTTTATTAATACAGTTCAAATACTGAAATCCTGATTTCAGGTCATTAGGACTTGCAGGGAGATGGGGAGAGAAGGAAGGAATTACAAATATATTTTATTTACAGATACTTTCTCTTGCTGAATACTTGACCATCAACTTTTTATATCACCTTGGAAGTGAAAATCTTATTCGGCTTGCTCTTAATTTTTGTCCTTACGTCATCTCACGTAACGCGCCTTAGCAGGTGATCGTGGGAAATTGTATGTTTAGCATTTCCAGACACAGTAAAAAAATAAAAAGCTTAATGTCTTATCCCTTCTCAACAGCTAAAAGAAGGAACCATTTTTATCTTGTTTGAAGACCAGAAACGAAACACATTTGGAATGATGTAAGTTCCCAAGAGCATCGCTGGTCCTTGATGGTCCTGGAGTTTAAGATTCCTTCTCTCTGCCCTTTGCCAGTTTTCTGAAAGATTAAACCTCGGGGAGAATGGCTCCTTAACAGACCCTGATGGCTACGGCACAGAATCGTGTCAGAAAAGCCAGATTAAAAATATCCATAGCTATTTTTACCTGGTAACTATTCTTCAAGAGTAGCCCCAGCTCAAGCCTCACTTGAAACAGTTGAACTCTTTTTAGGGTGGATCTGAGCAACCCCCAGTTTCCGTGCCCTTAATAATGCTGGGGTTCTCCTACTACCAGCGCTCCCTGTTCACATATTTGAGATGCTTTAGCAAAGATAAGACTCTCGTGTTTCGAATGACTCAAGCTTTTGCCCTCCTCCATTACTTGATTAATAAAAAATATTTATTACACAAATCCTTTTTACTGACAAGTTAAAATGGAGCCTCATCTTTTGTACCTCCCTGAAGATGGCCACCTTCGGAGATTGAAAATATTCATTAAATCCCACCGTCTGACAGGCCCAAACGAGAGGGCGATTGTTTTTAAGCCTGCGAATAGAATCATTGGCAAAGACATTTCTTTGGATATCATTAACAGAACAATTGGAGAACATCTCCAGGGGGCCCTCATGACCTTTGCTCAGCATCTCTTCATCATCTATCAAGAATTATCAGCACCTAATATGCATGCCGAGACCAATTTTAAGGTGAGGTGTTAATTAACTAACGATCCCAGTTAAATTTTTGTTCAAGGGACAGAAAACACCTCATGCTGTATTATAAGCAAGTGCTAAACCATCCTCGCTTCTGCTCGTAGCAGTACGTATTTCACAGCTTACGGGTCAATATTGTGAGATTCCCGGCGAATCTGTTAGTTAAATGTAAGGGTTTTAGTACAGGAGCATGGATTTGCTTGGGCTGAGAGCGATTGGTGTATTTGTTTAAAAAACACACGCACACAACACAACCCTCTCTAGCATGAATGGCCTAGCTCCTGAGAAAATTAGATTTTCATTTTGCATACATCCACTCTTGGATTTACTAATTGGAGAGGCAAAAAAATGCACTTCTCCCCAAAGACTTCTATTGATTCGTCAAATGAAACGGTTGAGATGTTTGAAATATTAAAACACATCCATTAGGAGGAGGCAAACAAATAGGCTGTTTATGTCCCAATAGCTACGGAAGGGTGATGGCTGTAAGCCCAGAGCTTATACCCTTGTCTACTACGTTTTGCCCAATAGGATGGCTATCAAAGCAAGGACTTACTTAGGGAGCCTCTGGAGTGCTGGTGTTTTGTGAATGGCCGTTCACTTGCAGCTCAGCTCCTTTCAACACAGAACATAGAATAACAGGAGTGGAAGGGACCTTGGAGGTCTTCTAGTCCAACTCCCTGCTCAAGCAGGAGACAGTATATCATGTGCAGGCAAATGGTGCTCCAGTCTCTTCCTGGAAAGCTCCAACGATGGAGCTCCTGATTAATTGTTTTCACTGTCATGAAATTTCTTCTTAATTCTAGGCTGGCTCTCTCTCTTTCACCAAGTACTTCTTGTCCGGCTCTCTTGGAGAATAAATCAACCCCTTCTTCACTGTGACAGCCCCCTCTAATACTAAAAGACTATCATATCACCCCGGCCCTTCTCTTTGTTAGACTAGACGGATCTTCCAATTCCTGCAACCTATTAATTGTACTTCCAACTTCTTACAAGTTGTATTTTGTGTGCTACTGCATGGTGATGGCTTGGTTTCTACTTCAAAGATGGCCCTGGAAATACACTCAGTCCCAGCAGTGATTCTGAGTGATGAACGGGAAAGCAGTGGTCCATCTCAACCCCAGCGAAGGCACCATGAAGCGGCCACCACCCCACCCCCCCACACACACACAAGAGATGTCAAAAAATAAAGAGCATCTCTTGATTATATGAATGTGGTCTCCATAATGGCTTCTGTGACACCACACCACCCAGATTGACATGGATCTTGCACATGTCTGAGGTCATCCTTGCATATGGATGGAAACTGAACAAGGAGAGATTCAGCCTGGAAATAAGGAGAAGCGTTCTGACTGTGAGAGCAATCAGCCAATGGACCAGCTGGCCACCAGCAGTTGCGAATGCTTCAACACTGGAAGCTTTCGAGAAGAGACCGGACTGCCATCCATCAGAAATGATGCAGGGTTTCCTGCTTGGGCAGGGGGGGCTGGATTAGATGACCTACAAGGTCCCTTCCAACTCTGTTAATCTGTATCTGTATATACTTAGTTCTTTGGGCAGACTGTAGGATTCTGAAAGTTGAAGCCTAATCTTCCTGAATGGAAACAAGTCCAAAAATCAGAATATGCAACTTGCCCCTTCGGGCAACGCATTCAATTTTTGTGAAGATTCTGGGAAATGCTGAAGTCACCATTTTGGGTTTCTACGAACCAAGACTTCTGCCCAAACTTTGCTATTGTTTACAAGTCCCTTGCTGTAACTTTCAGATTATGGTAGCTTCAACTTTGGATGACGCCATAAGTCATGAGCAGGGGTCTCCAAATTTGGCAACCTTAAGATTTGTGGACTTCCAACTCCCAGGGAATTCTGGGAATTGAAGTCCACAAGCCTCAAAGTTGCCAAGTTTGGAGATCTCTGCTCATCAGGATTAAAAACATGTGCACCACCAGGGATGGGGAGAAATGGGATGCAGTTTCCTTGACTTTAGCCTAGCATCTTCCATCAACACAGGTGAATGTCAATTATGCTCAGTCCAGAAGCCCACCCAGGAGTGGGAGGCTGGACCTCTGGGGCTAATCTGCAGCATTCCCACCTCTTTCTAGGGAGCCATTCAGGATATTGAGAGGATCCTGGGGGTTACAGAACAGAACAAGTTAAAATTTGGAGAGGAAAAGAAGGCCTCAAAAGCAAAAACATCCAGAAAATAGTGAGTAAACATCCCTTTTCTGTCCATAGTGTCTTCCAATAATCCTTTTGCATTTTTCTTTTCCCCAAATCACACTTCATTCACTTCTCTGGAACAGGTGACTAGTCGGCCAGACCAAAAAAAAACATTCATTTTTCCTTAGGATTGGTAAAGGTTCCCCTCACACAGACATGCTAGTTGTTTTCCGGCTCCAGGGGGCGGTGCTCATCTCCGTTTCAAAACCAAAGAGCCAGCGCTGTCCGAAGACGTCTCTGTGGTCATGTGGCCGGCAGGACTAAACACCGAACATTGTTCCCTTCCCACCAAAGTGGTCCCTATTTTTCTACTTGTATTTTTTACAAGCTTTTGAACTGCTAGGTTGGTAGAAGCTGGGACAAGGAGCAGGAGCTCACTCCATTACGCGGTGCTAGGGATTCGAACCGCCAAACTGCTGACCTTCCTGATCGACAAGCTCAGTGTCTTAGCCCCTGAGCCACCACATTCCTACTTCCTTAGGATAGCTTGAGCCTAAAGCAGGGGTTTTCAAACTTGACTGGTGGACTTCAACTCCCAGAATTCCTCCTCCAGTCATGTTAGCTCAGGAATTCTGGGAGTTGAAGTCCACAAGTCTTAAACTTGCCAAGTTTGGAGACCCTTGGCCTAAAGCTTTAAAAATAATACTTAGTTGGGCACGTTTGTCTTTTGGAAGAGAAAAAATGTGTAATAGGATGCAAATGGTCAGTTCCCTCACTCCATAACATGCTCTCGGTTGTATGCCTATGATTTATTATAGGGTGGTATAACTATTTATAGAAATTAATATGTATACGAAGAAACCTCACAAATAAAGGCAAATATACAAGTCCCAGGATAATGTTGCAAGATTGAATCTGTATCAGTCACCGGGACGAGAGGTTTAGTCTTCCAAGCTTTAGGGTTCATGCTGGAGCCCATCTTCAGGGAACTTCTGTTTAGCAGTATGTGTGCTTTGGGCTATACTATGCATCGTATTTATGTGATGTCTGATTGGGTGTGGCTTCACTAGGCAACACATGAATACCATGCATACTACAGCCTAAAACAGGGGTCTCCAACCTTGGCAACTTGACGACTTAAGGATTTCAACTCCCAGAATTATGACTTGTGGACTTCAACTCCCACATGCTGGCTGAGGAATTCTGGGAGTTGAAATCCTTAAGTCGTCAAGTTGCCAAGGTTGGAGACCCCTGGCCCAAAGCACAGATTCTGATGGAGAGAAGTTCCCTGAGGAAGCAAGCACTCCAGCACCAATCCGAAAGCTCAAAAGACTAGATCTCTAGTCCAGGTGACTGTCCCAGATTGGATCTTGCAAAGAAACCTAAATATGAAATTTATACCTGCTCTCTTTTGGGGCAAAGCAACACTAATTATTGAAGATTATTAATTGTTTTGGAAGAAAAAAATACTCGAACGTTGATTTGTTAAGATATTTTTTTTGATCTTCCTACAGATTAAAATACACTCTTCACACCTTGAGATTCTCACCAGGCATCTTCAAACTCTTCGTCTTTTGAAGACTTCCACTTTTACACTTGTAAATCTGAAATTGTTTTTGAGATTTTTGAAAACCCCAAGTAGGTCCCCGTAGTGACCCAGGTTTTAAAAACTGTTAATATTAGATTAAGTTTCCTCTGAGTGCTTTACATGAGTATTTATTCCTCCAATAAATTGCAACGTATTTATAGTGAAAAAAAATAATTTCCCAATGTTGGAAGTGAGAAGACTCTTCTCATTTCTAAGATTTTTTAATTCATTTTTCCTTAAAGAAATGTGCCTAAAATTCAACTGTTGCATGGAAAAGAAGGAGACATTTTCATGCGTTTCATTGGATGATCTACTCAGAAGATCCACTGGGTTTCAAGGAATCATATCCCAATCCATTTTCAATGTCAACAATCCATAAGAACTGAAGGAAATCATAGGAACATTCAAAAGAGGACTTTAAATTCTATACTAGATTACATTACAAATAGTTTCATACTTCACAAATTTTTGGGAGTTGTTCTGTTACTCAAAAAAAAAAAAAAAAAAAGCACGATTTGCTTGGAAGTAATTATGCGGAACAAGATTTAAAACCCATTATCCAAATATGGAGAAACCTGTTCCTCACAGTGGCTGAGTTCAGATAACATACTTAACTAAGTTAATTAAATTAGTGCCTGCACAATATACTAAACTTGGTTGGTTTTGTTTAAAGATCTCGTGTGTTTTGTGAGCCCTGGTGCTTTGGTATTTATGACCTAAGGAATTATTCGAACTTAGGCAATGGCTTAATTCAGTAATCAGGCTAATTCAGTAAACAGTCTGTTTTTGAGATTCCCATTCTAAAGACATGGGCGTTATCAGTAACTGCTGAAAAGTTACTGCCTATTCTTAATGACACTTTTATTTTAAAAAAAAAGGTCTTTCTTATAGTTAGTACAATTTGCCCTGTTTCTTGTTCTCCAATCAGTATTTTTCAATCTTGGCCAGCCAGGGAATTCTGGGAGTTGAATTCCACATCTTTTGAAGCTGCCAACTTTGAAAAACGTGGCCTTAAACCAATTGCTGATTTGTAACCTGGAGTCAAATCCACACAGATCCGGCCAATATCAAGGAAGGGAGAAATACACAAATTTTGTTGTAGAAATACATGCTAGTTGCCAAGTACCTAAACTTTGACCATACAGCTATGGGGATGCTGCAATGGTCGTAGGCATGAAAAATGGTCATAAGTCGTAAGTCGAGGACTACTTCTAGTCATTTATGACACGGTTCCCAACCCCTGGTCCTGGCCCACAACCGGGCTTTGAGCCATTCAGAACTGGGCCACGGAAGTGGCGGGCAAGCACATGCGTGCACAAACCCTCTTGTGCGAGCAGCAGGCGAGCGTGTGCCCGTGTGCTGCCGCTCTTGCAAATGGAGCTGTGCGCATTTCCCCACCACTCAGTTGGAACCAGTCCCCCCACCCTGGGCCACAAAGCCAGATTTATGAGATAAGCTGTTCTTCTGTCCTAAGGCTTCCCGAGACACCAACAAACACATATAAAATCCAAAACTCTTTTATTTTAGTTCAATGGCTGTGAATTATCGTCATTCACAGCCCAGAATGAGTCTTAACTGGTTATAATTAGTCCCAGGGACATCTGCCAAAGTTTTTTGTAAGATGTCTGATAAGAACGCACCTTATCTTGCTTGAAGTGCTGCCAACGACTAAAGCCCCAATTAATCTTTTCATAATCAGAGAACAAATTCTCCACGGAGCTTTCAGAGTCCAAACCGATCAGAGCAAATGACGTTGCTTCCTGCAAAGGTTTCTGTACCTTTGCACTTCCTTTATACCTTAGGGGAGGGGCAATCACCTCTCAGCCTTACTCCTGAGTCGCCCCTTTTGTCTCAGCTGCTCTTGCCTTCTAGCAGCTCTGTGCACACGCACACTGGGAACAGGCTCCCCTTGTTCCTCTGCCTCGCTGCTGCCAGATTCTGGAGGCTCCGGAGTCAGCATCCCACTCCCAGATGGTCCTGGCCCCATCTCTGCATCGGACGCAGGACTCTCATCCGAGTCCTCCACAGACTCCCAAACTGGTCCCTGCTCTTCCCCACTGTCCGATTCCACTGCCGTCTGCACAGGCTGCCGGCGAACCACAACAGCTGTGGACCCACGGACTACTAATATGAATTTTGAGTGATGGTGGCTTGCTGACATTGGTGGGAGAAAGAGAGAGAGATCCAATCTAACCTTGGAGGGCTGGCGGTGATGTTCTCTCTCTCTCCCTCTCCCTCCCTCCCCTCCCTCTCTCTCTCTCACACACACACAGGTCCCTCACACACCCCACCCCCTCCAAGGCAGCCACATTCCTAACCTGCTTTTAGAGCTCTGTTCTGGGGGGAGGGGAGAGAGACGGTATCCTGCGATCCCCAATAAAGAACAACTGTTTGGTAGGAAAACAGGGTGGGGGTTTTCCTGCAGACTTTTTGGGGGACTTTCCCAGGGTCTCTGCAAAAAAAGCAGAAACAGCCTGGATTAATTGCTTTGGGGGGTGCTTTGGAAGTGATATTTCTCTGCGGACCACCAAAATTTTCTTGCGGACCACCAGTGGTCCCCGGCCCACCAGTTGATGACCACTGTTATAGAGCACTGCACACCAGAACAACTAGACACAACAACTTTTTCCTGAACGCCTTCACTCGGCTAAACAAAAAATTCCCTCCATGCTGTCCAACTATTTACAAAGTCTGCACTACAATCACTACCTCCTTATCGCCAATCCCCTCCCACTTGTGATTGTATGACTGTAACCTTGTCACTTGTATCCTTACGATTTATATTGACTGTTTCCAAGTATGATTTAATTTCTTATTGTATCCTATGACTATCATTAAGTGTTGGACCTGATGATTCTTGACTCTTGACAAATGTCTCTTTTCTTTTATGTACACTGAGAGCATTTGCACCGAAGACAAATTCCTTGTGTGTCCAATCACACTTGGCCAATAAAGAATTCTATTCTATTCTATTCTATTCTATTCCATTCCATTCCATTCCATTCCATTCCATTCCATTCCATTCCATTCTATATTCTATTCTATTCTATTCTATTCTATTCTATTCTATTCCATTCCATTCCATTCCATTCCATTCCATTCTATATTCTATTCTATTCTTCATCCCAATATTCTATTCTATTCTATTCTATTCTATTCTATTCTATTCTATTCTATTCTATTGTAATAATATAGGAAATACTCTAAATGCTCTGACGGTCATTTCAAAAAATCCTTTCTTAATGAGTACCTAGAAGCCAGGAGGAAGGTAAGTGCCAAATTTCAAGTTTGTAGGCTTGACGGTTCTGGAGATTTTGTGATGATGCATGAGTGGCATTTCGCTTTTATAAATATATATAGATTATCTATTTATGATGCAAAACAGGGGTCTTCAAACTTGGCAGCTTTTAAGACTTGTGGGACTTCAACTCCCAGAATCCCTAAGCTAACATGACCGGAGGAGGAACTCTGGGAGTTGAAGTCCACAAGTCTTAAAAGCGGTCTAGTTGGAAGACACCCCCCCACCCCCACCCCCACCCCCACCCCGTCCAAAGGGAAAGCCGGACCCAAATCCGTTGCTAGGATTCATGCTTTGTGTGTGGGGTGGGGGAGCAGTGCATTCTGGGAACAGAAGCCGCGCTGCCTTCTGATTGCGCGGGAATTGATTCGTTAGCGCAATCTCGCTCTCCGAGCGTGATGGATTGGCGCATAATTTTGTGGGGGGCGGGAAACTGCTGGCACTTCGGGGGTCGCTCTCCGGGGAAAGCCCACACAGACACGCGTGCGCGTGCCCCCAACCTGGGCAACTTTAAGACTGGCGGACTTCAACTCCCAGAATTCCCCAGTTGTGAGGTGAAGGCGCCGCCGACCGTGGGGTCGCGCGGAGGCCGCGGCGGCACGCGTCCTCCCGACGACGACGCCGGGGGAATGCGCGCGCACGCAGGGCCGGCGTCCACGCGCAGGCGCGGTGGGCGTCGTCGACCGGGTTTGCATGAGGCGGCTCTGGTGGGCCTGCGGGCGGGCGCTGGGCCGGCTGCACGCGGGCCTCCTGCGGGCCCTGTTGTGGCCGTCGGGGTCTCCGCCGCGGCCGGCCGCCTCGGAGGTGCTGACCCTCCACCTGCTGCAGCGCCGGCTTCCCCCTGGACCTCCTTCTGCGTCAAGTACAGCGCGGTGCGCAACGACCAGTTCGGCCGCTCCAGCTTCAACTGGGCGGTGCGCGGCGCCAACTACCACGTGCTGCGCACCGGCTGCTTCCCCTTCGTCAAGTACCACTGCTCCCGCGGGCCCCGCCAGGACCTGGACGGCCAGGACGCCCTGCTGGCCGCCCTCAAGCTGCTCAACCTGGGTGAGCCCGCGGGCGGCCTCTTGCAGGGGGGGGGCGGGCGGGGGGCGCAAGTGACCCCCCCTCTCTGTTTTTTTGGGGGGGGCTTCAACCCGGCTCTCCCTCTCAAGAAGGGCCCGGGCTTCCCCGCCTTCGTTGCGCCGGTTAAACCAACCTCAGGGCCGTCTTGATAGCCTTATGGGATCCCCGGGCAAAGCAGTGTCCTGGGGCCCCTAGGGCGACAATGACTCTAGAGGAATAAAAATGTAAAATGGTCGATAAATATATATTTTCATTTACCTACCTACCTAGATCTATTTCTATCTACTATCTATCTATCCTCTATCTAGACAGTCACTCATTTGAAATGGTATAAATTCTCCTGCTTGAACAGGGGTGGACTAGAAGACCTCAAAGGTCCCTTCCAGCTCATTCATTCTATTCTAAATGCCAGTCCTATTCTATTCTATTCTATTCCATTCTATTCATTCGTCTATTATATTGTAATATCTGTCTATCTATGGTATCTATCTAATCTCTATCATCTCTAGACAGGTGTCACCTTGGCAACTTTAGATTGGACTTCAACTCCCAGAATTCTCAGCCAGCAAATTCTGGGAGTTGAAGTCCACAAGTCTTAAAGTGCCAAGGTGACACCTGCTCTAGACAGTCACTTATTTAAAATGGTATAGATTCTCCTGCTTGAACAGGGGCTGGACTAGAAGACCTGAAAGTCCCTTCCAGCTCATTCTATTCTAAATGCCAATCCTATTCTATTCTATTTCTATTCCATTCTATTCTATTCTTCATTCGTCTATTCTATTCTATCTAATGTCTGTCTGTCTATCTATCTATCTAATATTTGTCTGTCTATATCTATGGTATCCATCTAATCTCTATCTATCTATCTATCTCTAGAGAGTCACTTATATGAAATGGTATCGATTCTCCTGCTTGAACAGGGGCTGGACTAGAAGACCTTGAAAGTCCCTTCCAGCTCATTCATTCTATTCTAAATGCCAATCCTATTCTATCTACCTCCATCTATCTACCTACCTACTTCTACCTATCTACCCCCCTCCCTCCCTCTACATCCATTTAGAAACTGACCATCTCCTTCACAGTGAAGCTGAGTATGTGCGTAAAAATAAGTCATAAAAATATGCAAACTAAAAACTATCATGCAAACGTAGATAGATTACCACACAAATACTTAAAAATCAGAATTAAAAGGCAGGGAGATTCGAGGGATTAACCCACCTGCACGGCTGCAAACATCTCTGCTGGGCCCAAGCAGTTCAGCAGAGCCAGGTCTCCCAGGGGAGTGCAGGGCCTGCCTTGCCTCCGGTTCCCTCCTGGACACTCCATAGAACAAAGGAGCATAGGTTGTGTAGTCCAGTACATCTAAAGGCTGTGGGTGATGCTCTGTGGCCGGCTGTCAAAACCAGACCTATGATCTTGACATGCAGGTTAGTCCAGGGCCGTCTTAACAGCATGATGGGCCCCAGGCAAAGCAAAGTGTCCTGGGGCCCCTACTACAACGACAACTCACAGGAATAAAAAATGTAAATGGTCGATAAATATACATTCGCATGTTAGTAGTAATTAAAAAATGCAGTAAAATGTAATAAATATGTCGCTGTATTTATATGATGCAAGGTGCATTGAAGGGTTGACATACAAAGTTCAAAATCTTTATTATTGTACATCATGTATACAACAAAATTGTTTTAGCCTCTACTGGTGCACTCCATACAAGAATACAAGACAACATGGAAACTATAAAGAGTAGTCCTTACACAAGTAGTTAAGAAAAACAACAGCTAGTCATACATTTCCATAAGTGCGTCATATGCTGTTCAACATGGCGTATGATCTTATATCGGGGGTCTCCAAAGTTTAAGACAAAGCTGGCTGAAGAATTATGGGAGTTGAAGCCCACAAGTCTTAAAGTTGCCACATTTGGGGACCCCTGTCTTACGGTATATACATATTACACACTACACTGGCACCAGTGACATTCGTTTGTGGTGCTATATTGTGTTCAGGAGTCTGACAGCCCCTGCGTAGAAGCTGGTTTTAAACCTGTTTGGCTGGCTGGCTATACTCCTGTGTCTTCTCCCCATGGTAAAAGTGCAAAGAGGTGTGAATCATTCCTAAGTAGCACATGGGGGCCCCTATGCTGGTGGGACTCACAGGCAAGTGCCCATCAGGCCCAGGCATGAAGACAGCCCTGGCCAACCTCTTGCTTTAAATTGCTGCAAAAGGAGCAGAATGATGGTGAAGAGAAGGGCCTGAAGGTCGTCTACTTCTTCTTCTGCTGCTGCTGCTAGAAGTTGACTTTCATTTTTTGCTTTGTTTTGTTCAACGGGAAGCAGGTCTCTGTTGACCAAACATGCAGTGACTGTGTGGCTAAAGAAACCAGTTAGGGAAAGGTGGGGAAAACATCTCTCCCCCCATCACCCCCCCTTCACTTTCCAGTGGCATTCTGAACCCTTTTCCCCCAAGAAAGCTCTCCAGTTCAAAATGTTCTGGAAACCTGACTTCCTGCGTGATGCTTGGATCCCACCAGCTCTGGGCGGCTGCTTGGCGGAGCCACTTGGGCACTAGGTGACTTCATGCACAGGTAGCCCTCAACCTCCAACCACAATGGAACTCAATATTCCTCTTGTTAAGTGAAACCTTTGTTAAGGAAGTTTTGCTCCATTTTATGACCTTTCTTGCCACGGTTGTTAAGTGAATCCCAGTTGAAAAGTTACTAATCCGGTTGTTAAGGGAATCTGGCTTCCTCATTGACTTTGCTTGTCAGAAGATCGCAAGAGGGAATCCCATGACCTTGGGACACAGCAACCGTCATAAAGCAATTGCCAAGCACCTGAATTTTGATCACATGACCCTGGGGATGCTGCAAAAATCACAACTCTGAAAAACGGTCGTAAGTCACACTTTTCAGTGCCGTTGTAACTTTGGTCACTAAATGAATGTCAGCCCTGGACCACAAATACCTTTTGCTGTATTCCCCCCCCTTTTTTTTGCAAGATGATGCTCAATGATGGAGCCAAGAGCCATTCCTAGCAGCCACTCAGACCACCTTTTCATGACAGACCTTTTTCTTTCCAAAAAAAAAAAAAAAGCTCTTTGTTCAAGGCTTTTTCTTACATTGGGCTGGCTGGGTTCACATCCAACATTTAGCTTCAAACAAACCCACAATATTGCTGGTAGGGCCAACCGGGGTCTTTAAACTTAATTTTCTTTTCCTGCTGTATCCTGAGTTTATTGGCAAAGCTGTTATGAATAGTGACAGTCGTGCAACTCCTAACCTGTTTCTTTTTGCACTAGGAATCCCAACATTATTATACGGAATTAGCTCTTGGTGTTTTGCCAGCGTCACCGAGACTGTTCAGACGTGCTGTGGCCCGGTCACTATTTACTTCCTGAATAAAGAAGACGAAGGCGCCATGTACTAAAACGTGATTTCAAAAACTGTTACTGTGCTAAATTATTGCTAAATTAATATAGACAAGAATATTTTCCCAATCTTTTGCTGTGTCAACATTCTTATGCAAACAGTATATGTATTTTTTCAAGGAATGTCCCTATTGTTGAAACGTATTGCTTTTCTTTGACTCTGTAAAACATATCAAATGCATGTTGAATTTTGCTCAAATGCAAAACCCAACAAAACTCTGGGAAATTACTTGAATTAACTTATTTCATTCAAAGCTGACATTTGCCTCTTAATGAAAATACTGATTTTTTACGATCTTGTCTAATTATCCAATTTTAAGTACAATTTAAAGCAATACCTTTCTTCATAATGAATTTTAAAAACTGTATAACTGATATTCAAACAGAGGTTCAGTTCTCTTTGATAAATAGAAGTTGTTTCTATTAAAATCCAGAGTTTTGAAAAAATGCCTCTGAAATTTCAGAGGGTTCAGTGTACCTGCAGCCAGGTAGAGTGATTGTAATATGGCCGAAATTTATCCTGTTACTTTCAGTGGAAGATCGTTAAGTGTGTGCTTGACTATTTGACTCAGTATGATTTAGTAGTAAGACACACTATGACTTTGTCGTATGCTTAATGTAAAAAATTACACTCAGTCACTCTAGTTTGTTGTCAAACTCTTTGACTTCCAAAGCTTTCCTGATAAAGTGTTGCAGGAATAATGTAGTTATGAAGACAGATCTAAAAACATGCCTAACATTTGTTCATTTTAAATTATTTCAGCAAGTTATTTTCATCTGGGACGTTTGCTATAAGAATATAATATAATTTATTTTTCAAAAGGCTCTTGTTAGATCTTGTGTTAGTCTATTTTTTAAAATCTATCAGAATTGAATTATGACTTGCTCTTATTCAGAAGACAAGTGGTACATTTGTTTTAACTGCAGCTCTAAATCTGTAATCAAGGAAACAATCCAGTATATTTGATACCAAAGGATATTCTTAATAACAAGTTAAATAAATAGTTCGCCCAGAGGAGTAGCTGGTGTGTTACATTAAGCTTCATTAATAATAAAAGTGACTATTAGCATTTTGCTAGATTGGCTGGAACTTATGTTCCCAGTAATGGGCAGAATTAAATAAGTGCAGCTCATAAGTTAAAGTCAAATACTGCTCGTTCATTGCTCCCGATTTTGTCGATACTCTTCTTTAAAGGTTTGGTCTCAGAACAAGACTGATAAAATGTTTTTTAATTACCACGCAATAAATAAAGCTTCCCCTTGGAGTGGCCCGTTCGCTAGCTGCAGCTTATTTGATTTCTGATAATGGAGAGTGCTGACTTTGCTTACCTGTTTTTCGATAAGTGGAGGGAACATGACTCCTTGTCTATAGCGCGCTGGGCCTCCCTCCTCGGAGAATCTCCTTGACAAACTACTCTATTGATCCCCCAGAATTTGACAGTGTTTGCAGCATTAATAGCAAGCAGAATCTTGCTCAGGGCGCTCACGGTGCAACAATTAGGCAAATGTAGTAAGAATTTTTCTTTTTATTACATGAAAATCAATGGATCTCCGGTTCTTCAAGAGCTGATCATGGTGAAGGATGAACTTGGAAGATGACTGAGGGCAAAGTTCAGAAGCAGTAATAGTATCACTAGGGGCTGTTTGTGTGGCTACTTGTTGCATTTAAACAGAAGGTGCGTTGTTCAGTTGATGCGAGGCGTCCCACTGTAGATGATAGGATAGATGAATTCTGTTGGGAACTAATTTGGGTAGGTATCGTCAAGAAAACCTCTTGGGACTGTTTTGCTGAGTGAAGAAAAGACTAGAGGCAGGTATTCATTATTCTTTCAATTTGAAATTCAGGATTATCAAAACTAATAAACAGTAGTATTTTAAAAATGCACACATGCAATCAACAACTGGGGTAGAAAGCCCACACAGATTTAACACAGCGATTGCATCAGCTCTGCTGCACCTCCAGATCTCCAAGCCCAGTGACAAAACCACAAAGATCTTGAAGACCTTGCAAAAAACCCCAGCAAAGTCATGGCCGATCTGTTCAAAGGGCAGATGGCCACAGCAAAACAAGGTTTCCTGGCTTCCACCAACTGATGATCCCTCACAGATGAGTTCTGGAGCAGCCTCTCCTGCAGGACCTACTGGGACGGGTTGGCATAATCCTCAGTGAGTGGCAACATGCTGGCTGTGCTTGAGTACCTGAAGGCCTCAGGGCTGTTCAGCATGGAGGGCATGGCATGGTTTTCAATTTGAGAAAAGCCAGTTCCAGGTAGATCTTTGGGACAATTCCAGAAGGTAGGAGGAACTAATTAGTGATGAAGACCCTAAGCTTTCCCACCCTGGAGGTTTCAAGCAGGAGCTGAGAGGATCTTTGTCAGGAATGTTCTTACGTGGACTCCAATCCTGGCCTTGGAGTTTGCACTTGCCACTCGAGGGTTCTGTCAACCCAGAAGTTCCTTCTCTGGCCTGTTGCAGCATAGAAACCACAATTCATAGAAACCTGATTGGTTCTTACCTTCCAATTCCTGACGTGTTTGAAAAACAAAAGTTTGGATTTCCTGTTGACATTTAAGTCATAGTGGTAGCTGCAACCATTGGTGGTAGACCAGCAGCAGTATTAAGAACCTGCAGACTTGCTAATTTAGGTAAATTGAATTACTCCAAAGTTTAGGCTTAGTGCAATGTGCAAACTTTCATAGTCTACTCCCCTCCCGAAACAAATCCTATACTTACGTTCAAAGACATATGTCTTGTGCCTATATCAACTTTTTAAGAATTAAATAAGCACGTTCTGTGTCAAAAATACAATTCTTGTATTCCTGTTGTAAAGGATAAGAGTGAGTAAAATTTGGGCCCTGAATGAAAAGTAATTCTAAGGAGAAAACAGTCTACACATTACACAAAATTACTCTCGTTTTACCTGTTTAATGACCCAAACTGGCTGCATTCTTCCAATTCTGATCAGTCCCCTGTGATTTACAAGCCACTGTGATAAGGTTCCTAGTATAGCATGTTAAAGCCAAAACAGATGACTTGCTACTGTGCGTGAACTTGGCACGATCTAAAATGGTTTACGTATGTCTTCTGTGGTGGTTTTGCATGAATGTCCAATGTGAAGCTGCTTCATCCTTCCTTCACACGCACGAATCTGACCTTTGCAGCATGTTGGTGCAGTGCAGTATTGCAAGCTACTCCTACTGCAATTTGGCAGTTCGAATCCCACCAGGCTCCAGGTTGACTCAGCCTTCCATCCTTCTAAGGTGGGTAAAATGAGGACCCAGATTGTTGGGGGCAAGAGGCTGACTCTAAACCGCTTAGAGAGGGGCTGTAAAGCACTGTAAAGCGGTATATAAGTAAGTGCTATTGCTGTTACTATGTTCTTTGCAGGAGAGAGGAAAATATAAAACGACATCTCGTATAAAATAAGATATTGTACCAAAGTGTGACGTCAACACCACTTGAATGCATTCTTTTGGTTCCATGTCCTGATAAGTGGCTCCCCTCCCCATCTCATCCCAACTCCATCCTTGGGAATGTCCTTGCTCTTAGCCAGGGGTCTCCAAACTTGGCGACTTGTGGACTTCAACTTCTCGGATGAAGAACTCTGGGAATTGAAGTACACAAGTCTTAAAGTTGCCACGTTTGGAGACCTCTGCTCTTAGCTTTCAGATCCCCCCACCCCAGCCCCATGCTACATGGCCAATTATTTCTGTTTTTTTATCCTGTTCAAACCTCCCACCTACTCTCTCCTGTTTTCTGGCCTGGCAGCTTCATTGGCAATAAAATGGCTGGGCAGGTACTTCCAATCCCTCTTCAAAATGCATTTCAGACGCCCAGAATACATGACCTTCCAGGAAATGCGATCCTTTGAAACAATAGTTGCTCCACTTTGTGTTTGGACGCTTCTTCCCTGCTTTCAATTATCTCTTTTCTTTGGTAGAAGGGGCAATGCTTAAAAAAGCAAAGGAGAGAGAGAGATCAGGGAATTCAGCCTGATGAAAAGCATGCCAGTAACCGAAACCTCCGCCTAAGCCTGCTTGATAGATATCGGACTTGTTTCGGTGTCCCTTTTAAAGAGGAATGAGTGGTGAGAGCCCCTTAAACTAAACAAGTACTTAGCCTGACATCTTATCTGGGTCAATGGTCTAAGGTACCAGAGTTAAACTGCTACTGTAAATTAATGGAAAATGTAACTGCGCTTTGCTAAAAGATCGATGTCCAATAAAGGCCACACAATCAAATCTTGTTGCAATGATTGAGATCCTTAATTGCCTTTCAAAGGTAAGGTGGTAATCAACATAGGTTAAACTGATCTTTTTTACTAGTTCAATTACATGCTAATGGCTAGTGCCAAGGCAGAATCTTTAACTACTTTTATGTATTAAATCTTACGTTAGTAATGAAAAATTACTTAAGTTCCCCAATCAATAAAATAAGAGTCTTAATTACTATATTTCACTTTTAGACCTTTTGTATGTTTGACAAATTTGTCCGCCAGGAGATTTTCCAACAATAAGAAACATTATTAACAGAAGCCTCGTCCGTGGAGTATTGTTTACTAATCCAAAAAGCTGAAATGTGTTGGATGTTTTGTGTATACGTGTTAATGGAAATGTCAGGCTTGCATTAATACTTACAAATGCCAATATGTAATAGTCTCAAGCATTGATGTTTGCATAAAGATCGATTGGAGGGGCCTCTTGGGAATTTATTTTAATTCCAGAACTAAACTTCAACCAGGACATTTTAAGTTAGAAATGAAGAGAACAGAATAAGCCTTTGGACGGAAACCCCTGGCTTTCTCCCACATAGCTTCCCCAGACTGCAGCTCCAAGTCCTGGTCAGATGCGGGGTACTACTACTATATTTATGAAAAGAATAAACACCAACCTGCCGATCAAAGTCCCATTAAATATCTCTTGAGGAACTGAGCCAGGTGCCCTTTGAGTTCTAGGCTGTCGTCTGTAACAGATAACTGAATAAAAGGATCAATGATGTACAATGGCAACATCTTGCTTTTATTTCAAAAATACAAAACACTTAGCCAGAACTTCTCTTAGAGATATTTGCATCCTTTTAAGCACAGTTTATGAGCTCTGAGTTACCTCATGACAAAGTTATTTCAGTGATTGCAATAGTACCAATTGGACCCAACTGCTAAATGGTGGAAAGTAATTGTCTTCCCAAAGGAAAGCTCTGAATTTTAAAATTCATTTAAAAACTGTGTAGCACTTTTTTTTTTAAAAAAAAAAAGAATGTATGAAGCTGGGGAAGGAGCAGGTAGAATTATGAACACTATTAAAATCATGGTCTCTTAGTTAACTTCTATCCATAAATCTATTTGAGTTTTTCTTTGAAGAAATGACTGCAAGATAGAGTCATTATATGCCTTTTGATTCATGGCCCTTGTTACATACATGCTTTGTAATATATGAATAATTTAGTAAGAAAAATCACAATAATTTTGTTGTTACTCAAAAATTTATAGGTCGGCAAAAACAATTATAAAGCCCCTCAAGCTAACTGAGGAAAGTTGTGGAATGCTTTAAGCTTGTGGAATCCGTATACCCACGCAGGGAATATTTTGGGGGATCAGGAAGGCCATCTCAGGTTTGCACCTGCTGGATTTTCGAGGGGAAAATATATATAATTGCACACCCTCCCAATAAGACGTTGCACAACTGGCATATTCTTCTGTGGAAGCTCATCCAGACTGAAGGTGCAGCCAGCTGGGTGTTTTTCAACCTCAAACCATTTCAGATGGGTGGACTCCAACTCCCAGAATTCCTCAGCCAGCAAGCTTAACCCAGGCTGAGGTTACGAAAACACCCAACTAGAGTCACCAAATTGGCTTCCAACTGAAATGATAAAGAAGTGGCACTTGGCTGACAAAGAACAGGGAGCCTGCTAGCATCTCTTCCCACTAACAAATTTTGACGGAAAGGTATACGCTTTTGTGTTGTTAGCAACTCACTTCATTGGACACACAAAATGACATTGGGAGGGAGGGGATCATGTAAGTTGCATCTCCCCTCCATTTTCCCCACCTCATCCCAGTTTAACTCCCAGATCGATTCAGCCACTCTTTGCAGCCAACGAAGTGAGCGGCAGCTTTTAATAACATTTTTATCCGCCTTTTGATAACATTTGTTACTTTGAAAAGGTGCAACCAGACTGCTGATGTTTTGCACCATGCATTAGCAGGGCTCTCCTACACGGCATCTAGAACAAGAAGATCCATGAAAGGATGGGCCCTCAACTCTGGATTAGCACGTTATCAGAATTTTGCATCCCTCAATTTAATACTCCCTCATCATCATCATCTTTCTTTCTTTCTTTCTTTCTTTCTTTCTTTCTTTCTTTCTTTCTTTCTTTCTTTCTTTCTTTCTTTCTTTCTTTCTTTCTTTTCTTTCTTTCTCTCTCTCTCTCTCTTTCTTTCTCCTCTCCCTTCCCTTCCCTTCACCTCTTTCTTTCTTTCCTTCACCTCTTTCCTTCCTTCCTTCCTCTTCTTTCTTTCTTTCTTTTCTTTCTTTCTTTCTTTCTTTCTTTCTTTCTTTCTTTCTTTCTTTCTTTCTTTCTTTCTTTCTTTCTTTCTTTCTCCTCTCCTTTCCGTTCCCTTCACCTCTTTCTTTCTTTCCTTCACCTCTTTCCTTCCTTCCTTCTCTTCTTTCTTTCTTTCTTTCTTTCTTTCTTTCTTTCTTTCTTTCTTTCTTTCTTTCTTTCTTTCTTTTCTTTCTTTCTTCCTTCCTTCCTTCCTTCCTTCCTTCCTTCCTTCCTTCTTTCTTTCTTTCTTTCTTTCTTTCTTTCTTTCTTTCTTTCTTTCTTTCTTTCTTTCTTTCTTTTTTTCTCCTCTCCTTTCCCTTCCCTTCACCTCTTTCTTTCTTTCCTTCCTTGTAAACGGAAGAACAATGGCAAATATATGGTGATATATTTGCCATTGCCCTTCTACTTCCTCAAAAGAATCAGGAATTGTCTAATTAGGAAGAAAAGTTATTAGGTGAACTAAAAAGAAATGAAGCTACAGCTACAGGGAATTCTGGGAGTTGAAGTCCACCGGCCTTAAAAGTTGCCAAGGTTGGATATCCCTGATTTAAATAAACCTAGCTCTCCTCCTCAGACTGCTCCTTCTTTAGCTCGAATCCCTGATCAATCATTCTAGTTACAGGTAATCCTACAATAGTTCATTTAGTGACCATTCAAAGTTACAACAGCAGTGGAAGAAGGGAATTATGAGCATTTTTGCCACTTACAACCATTGTAACATCCCCATGGTCACGTGATTGAATTTCAGGCACTTGGCAACTGACTCACATTTATGATGGTTGCCATATCACAGGGTCACGTTGATCCCCTTTTGCCACCCTGACAAGCAAAGTCAAGGGAGAAGCCAGATTCACTTAACAACCGTGTTACTAACTTAACAACTGCAGTGATTCACTTAACAACAGTGGCAGAATAGATCGTAAAGGGGGGCAAAATTAACCTGCTTAACCACAGAAATTTTGGGCTCAGTCGGGGTTGGCAGTTGAGATCTATCTGCATAGGTCATAAGATAAGAGGTATTGGTACAAGTGGGGGGGAGACAAACATTGTGAATACTCCCAGAAGAGCCCCCAGGCGGACTTTGGGCCCCCCAGAAAGGAATCGCTGGTCCCTTGGCACTTCTCCATTCCAGATTCCTTTTCTGTCAAGGGGCAAAGAAGAGAATCTCATTGTGGATTCGATCTAAAGAAACAACAACTGGATGGAAAACTGCTGGTGAGCTTCTACGGCTGCACCATAGAGAGTATCTTAACTTACTGCACCTCTGTATGGTTTGCCAATTGCACCGGGGCAGATAGGAAAGCACTCCAGAGGGTTAATGTCATTGCCAAGAAGATCATGGGTTGCCCTCTCCCCTCTTTGGAAGAGCTTTAGACCTCCCGCTGCCTTAAGAAAGTTCGAAACACCCTCAAAGATCCATCTCATCCTGGGAACCCTTTTTTTTTTTTGAACTATTACCATCTGGCAGACGGTACAAGACAATAAAAACAAGGACAAATAGGCTGAAAAACAGCTTCTATCCCAGGGCAGTAGCTCTGTTGAATTCTACTGTATAGCACAATATGAATGCAATATCGGGTTTTCAGTTCAATGTATAGAATGTGAAGGATGTGTGTTTGCATTTATTTTCATATCATAATGTACACTGAAGATGGTATTTATTGTCATTGCAGGAGGTGCAATGACAATAAAGTAAACTAATATAAGGAGGAGCAGTCGGAAGAGGAGAACCAGGTTTATTTAAATCAGGGGTATATCCAACCTTGGTAACAACTTTAAGACCTTCCAACTCTTATTATTCTATGTTCTGTTGCTTCGTGCCATAATCTTTCAATTTATTAGGTGGCTAATGTACAGTTCAGATCCAGAGTGGTGGGGATTTAATAGTAGGAGGAGGTAAGATAAAGATACGTGATAGCCTCCCCACCACCCCATTGGTTACTTCACATATTTCTGGATAAATGCATTTTAGGGTTCGTTCCTGTGACGCTGCAACGGCCATAAATACGAGTCTGTTGCCAAGCCATGGATCATGGGGATGCTGCAATGGTCGCAAGTGTGAAAAAAACCGGTCCTAAGTCACTCTTTCCAGCGCCGTCGGTCACTGAATGAACTGTTGCAAGTCGAGGACTAGCTGGGTGGCAAAGCCTGAGGAGAGGAGACGCTGCAAACGCTCATTGAACGAAGCTGGGGGCGGGCGGGGGGGGGGAGTGTTTCTGGTGGCGAGGCGTTCCGCGGACCCGGCAAGCGCGCGCCCCCGCGGAAGCGAGAGGGGGGAGGGGGGGCTGCGTCGGGAGCGCGCGCGCCGGGGGGTGGGGGAGGGCGGCGCCTGCGGCCCGAGCCTTTCCGGCCTGGCGCGGCCTAGTCCCGCGGAGAGGAGCGCCGCCACCGCCGCCGCCGCCGCTCCGGGGATGCTCCTGCTGGCCCTGGGCGACCCCGGGATGGAGCCGGCCCGGCCCGCGCTGGTCATCCGCATCCGCATCCCGGACGGCGGCGGCGCCGTGGACTGGACCGTGCACCCCGCGCCGCAGCTGCTCTTCCGGGACGTGCTGGTGAGGGTCTCGCGGGGAAGGGGGCGGGGGGGCATCCTGCGGCGGAGGGGGGGCTCTGCTGGACCCCCTCGGAGGAGCCCAGGCCGGAGAGGCACCCCCCCCCCCCGTGGGCTTGGCGCTGGGCCGGCCTCTGCTGGGCCCGGCACGGGCGGGGTCGGGGATTATGGGTCGCAGCCCCGAGGACGAGCCAGCCCTATCAGAGGGAACCCCCCGCCCCCAACTTCACAAAGAACGCCCACCTTGCTGGGGACTGTTTACAGTTAAGGGGTCCCCAAACTTGGCCCACTTTAAGCCTTGTGGACTTCAACTCTTTGCTGGCTGGAGAATTCTGGGAGTGGAAGTCCACAAGTATTTTTCTTTTTATATATATATGTGTGTGTGTGCATGTGTGTGTGTATATACACACACATACATATCCATATCCATAGATATATACATATACATACATACATACATACATAGATGTATGTATATGTATATATGTGTGTGTGTGTGTGTATGTATATACTGTATGTATATGTGTGTGTGTATACTGTATATATATATGTACATACACACATACACATATCCATATCCATAGATATATATATATACATACACATACATAGGTGTATGTATGTATATGTATATATATGTGTGTGTGTACGTATGTATATGTATATGTATATGTATGTATATATGTATATACTGTATATGTATATGTGTGTGTGTATATATACTGTGTGTGTGTGTGTGTGTATATATGTGTGTGTGTGTATATATATATATATATATATATATATATATATATATAATATATATATATACGCACATATACATATACACACACATATAAATATACATAGATATAGATATATACATATACATACATACATAGATATATAGATAGATGTATATGTATATATGTGTGTGTACGTATGTATATGTGTGTATATATATATATATGTGTGTGTATATGTTAAAACCAGATTTTCAGCCATCTTTGAGAAATGAATGAATATAAGGAAGCAAATGAAGCAAATGACACATTTGTTGATGTGGAAAATGCATTTTGTAATCAAAATAAGATAGAATTATGGACTGTTTTGTACCGATGTGGAATTGACTGTTCATTATTCAATATGATAGGATGAGAAAGCATGGGGGAAAATACAGGTAGTCCTCTACTTATCACCAACATTGAGCCCAAAATTTCTGTTGCTAAGTAAGATATTTGTTAAGTGAGTTTTGCCCCATCTTAAGACCTTTCTTGCCATAGTTAAGTCAGGGCTCTTCCAACTTGACAGCTTTAAGACTTGCGGACTTCAACTCCCAGAATTCCTCCTCCAGTCATGTTAGCTCAGGAATTCTGGGAGTTGAAGTCCGTAAATCTTAAAGCTGTCAAGTTGGAAGACCCTTGTGTTAAGTGAACCATTGCAGTTGTTAAGCTAGTAACAGTGAATCGGATTTCCCTACTGACTTTGCTTATTAGAAGTTCGTAAAAGGTGATCACAAAGGTGATATTGCAGCCATTATAAATATGAGTCAGTTGCCAAGCGGCTGAATTTTAATCACATGGCCACAAGGATGCTACAATGGTTGTGTGAAAAACGATCATAATTCACTTTTTCCAATGCTGCTGTTACTTCGAATGGTCACTAAATGAACTGTTGTTGGTCAAGGACTACCTGTAACTAGAATGACGAGACAATTGTTTAGTAGGAGGTAAGACAAAGATACATGATACTCCCCTCGGTTACTTCACATATTTATGGATAAATGCTATAGGGATCATTGCTGTGATGTTAGAGACAGATTGGCTGTGGATGTGAAAGTGAATCTATGGCAATGCCTTGTTGGCTGAGACTCTGAATGTTAGATTGTAGGCTATACAATTTAGGAAGAAGGAACCTGAAAATAAGTACGTCAAAGATCAACAGTGTTGTGGTTCGCCGGCAGCCTGTGCAAAGGTAAAGAAACCTTTGCAGGAAGCAAAGTTGTTTGCTCTATTCGGATTCAGCCTTGAAGCTCTGTGTGGACTTTGTACTTCGGTTGGTTTTTTACAGTTCATTTGGCGCTTTGGTTGTTGGCAGCAATTCAAAGGAGAGAAAGGTGGGTGCTTATCTCAAGGGACTGTTTGTGACTCATTACGGGCTGGGAATGAATGTAATTCCCAGCCTTGAAATAAAACAAGAGTTGTTTTAAATAAGCAGGTGCGTAATTACAGTCTCGGAAGCCTTGGTCAGAACAGACAGTTGTGTTTGAGAAGGAAAATGGAGTGACTACTTGGCAAGTCATAGATATTGTAAATGTTGAAAGACGAGCAGGTGGATGAATTTTTGTATCTGGATGGAATGATTACTAAAGAGAAGGAAATAGTTGGAGAAATTTTAAGATAGACTAAGTGCTGCTAAAAACGTAAAGAAACAACTATTTGTCCAAAAAAAAGCTGTAAGAAACAAGTCTTTTATCAAAAAGGCTGTGTCTATGATGTGCTTATGGAAGAGAGAATTGGGTGTCAGGAGAACCACAAAAAGGAGTTGAAAGGGGTGGGGATGGGGTACACAAGGCCTGTAAAACAAGAAGTAATTTTGTATACACATACACACACATATGCACACACACATATATATAAAAATAAAAATACCTGTGGACTTCAACTCCCAGAATTCTCCAGCCAAAGTTGGCTCCTGAGTAATTTACATATGTGGTAATTTGGAAAGCTGGGGAGAGGTATAATTAACAGAATCGGTGTCAACCAGAGTTAGTTATATTCCTTTTCTTTTTTCTTGTCTATTCTCATTCCTTTTCCACAATTAGGATAACATTTAAAGTAGTTTGAGGGAAGCATACACATGTATGTGTTAGTTTTGAAATTACGTTGTTACTTCTATTACACATATCTACACATTTTCATCTGTTATTGGTTTAACATGATCAAATGAACATAGGTTGTGAGCTCAAGGGGATTTCCTCCACAGCCATTTCAGGTTCATATTGTCAGAGCAATAATGCCATCTTGGCTTATTCATTAAAACCATCACTTTAAGTGCAGCAGCTAATTTCCTTGTTGAAATTAACTTCAGATTGACAATCCAGGAAGTCCTCAAATTAATAACTACAACTAGAATTTCCATTGCTAACACCCAATTTTATAACCTTTTTTTTTGTCATGGTGGTTAAGCAGATCGCAGCAGTCGTTAAGTAAATCACAGGGTCATTAAGCAAATCCAGTTTCCCCCATTGAATTTGCTTGTTGGAAGCCAGCTGGGGAGGTCACAAATGGCAATCATGCGATCCAGGATGCTGCAACTGTCATGAATACACGCACCCAAATTTTGATCGTTGTAACCATGGGGATGCTGCAGTGGTCATAAGTGCAAGGGTTTTTTCCAATGCCATTGTATCTTTGAACAGTCTCTAAATGAATGGTTATAAGTCAAAGACTACCTGAACTGGACCTTTAATTGGAAGGTTGTTAGATATTGTATGCATGTATGCATGTATTTGTATGCCACCCATCTCACTGATAAAGTGAGTGTTTAAAGTAGCTGGTGCAATGCTTTCTCAAAGGGCGACCCATTTCTGGAAAGCATTTGGCACAGGGGCTTCAAACTCAAGCCCTGGGGACTGGATCCAGCCCCCAGGGTGCTTAGATCTGGCCTGCAGTGTCAGGATTCCAGCAGTTACCCCAATTAAATCATGAGTCTTGAGCCAAACTTCCAAAACTTCAAAAGGATTTATTAGGAGTTAAACTGTCCGTCACTACCTGGGTGCAGCCAACTCTGAGACACATCATCCACAGCCACCTTTGACCCTGGTTTCCCCCACCCCCTGGGTGTATCATAATTCACATTCTCCAATGGGACACCTCCATAGCCAAGAGTCATCAATCATATTCTCCAATTAGAATTTTGTGTGGCAGAAACTTCAGTCACCTAGAAACTATCTTTAAAAACATTTATGGAATGCAGTTTAGGTGTGCAAGCTGCCGCACTGCTCCCCCCTCCCATTCTGTTGGCAACTCAAAAAAGACCAAAGAAATATTTTAGGAGTTGACACATGGGGCTGCCCTGGAAACACCAAAGGATTGGCCCATGGTGCCTCTGCCAGCAAAAATGTTTTCGCTGGCAGAGGGTTGCAGGAGGACATCGTAGCCAAAAACGGTGCTCAGGAGCTCGTTTTCTCTGGCAGAGTGCTCTGGCCACCACAGGTGCCCCGACATGAGTGACGTCAAGCTGGCTGCGCCGCCCCCCCCCCGCCCCCCCAGGTTGAACGCAACCCTGATGCGGCCCTCAATGAAACCCGAGTTTGACACCCTGTTGGCACCTCCAAACTTGGCTGAATGCAGAAGAGCAATGGACATTGGAGTAGAGCGCTCAACCTCAGCAACTTTAGGATGTGTGGACCTCAGATCCCAGAATTCCGAGGTCCACCCGCCTGAAAGTTGAAAGTGCTGCCTAGAGAGGCAAAGGCCAATGAATGGAAAAGACCATAGAGTTCTCCTCCTTTCCGTCTTACGTTAGAGCAGAGGTGGAGAACTATGGCCCTGACTTGTGGACGTCAACTCCCAGAATTCCTGAGCCCGCATGGCCAGCTTAGGAATTCTGGGAGTTGAAGTCCTCAAGTCATAGAAGCTCCCTCGCCCTGCTCTAGAGAAACAAGAGAGTTTATGACAAAGACTGGAGTCTTCCTCGCCTACGTCAGGTGAAAACTGCGCGATAGGCAAATGAGCGGAGTTTGCAAACACCCCCCTGGGAGCTGCTGCTCCACATTAGCCGAGTAACAACTCTGGGTGGTAAAGAGAGGCATTTCTCAATCCTACACGAGGGTCTCTTCCAAGTATGAAATATGTGAGGCGTCACTTCTTCCCTCAGTAGCCCGAGTTAACATGCTAGGCAAAGCTGAATATTAATTATTCTGTAAAAAGTCTTCCGTTACGAATATAACTAACGGCCTTCATTTTTAATGTTACAGGACGTGATCAGTCAGGTTCTTCCTGATGCAACCACAACAGCTTTTGAATGTGAGTATTGCTTGCCAGAGAGACGGGAGCGGGGCAGTTTATCCTTGCATCATTTATTTAAAGCAGTGACAACTACATCTTGGTTTATGTTCAGATATCGCACAGTTAAATATTTATGCACCAATGCAAGTTTAATGATAAACTTTAGCTAAGTAATATTTTATTATTTAATCACATCTTGAGAGCACATATTTCTACCATCTAGCTTTAATTACCATCCTGACCTCACTGTGCTCTTTGGACGCGCTGCAATTATATTGCTCAAATTAAATGAAAAATATAAAGTACCTGGAGGCTTCATCTGCTGAGATTTTAATTTTCAGATTTGTAGGGTTAAAAGCAGGAATCTCTGTTTGTGGGAATCAGACCTTCTTTGTCAATACGGTACTAAATTGGTTATGGACTTGTTACTTTCTCTGGAGGCAGGGAACCCACCACCTGGCCATTGTCTTCATGGGAGAAGGTTGGAGGGCAGCTCAGGGCTCAGAAGGCTTAACCTGGACTTTCCTGGGGTCAGACCCTGGAAGATGCCTGCAGTTCAGTACCTCCGAGCATTAAGCTTAGGGTCCTTTCACACTGGAGAGGACCCCCCTCTCTCTCCATTTTTATTATGCGGGAACAATGCTGGCCTGTGAATAGGCTGTATTGTTATTATCTTTTCTCATCTTCTCTATTATCTTCTCCTATTGGTATCTTATGATTTAATTACTTGTTGTATGCATCTTATGATGAATGATTGAAACTATGATTTCTGATCGATAACCTATCACTTTGTTGTTTGTATGTACACTGAGAGCTTATGCACTGGAGACAAATTCCTTGGGTGTGCCTATCACACTTGACCAATAAAGAATTCTGTTCTGTTCTGCTGTGTTCTGTTCTATTGTTTAGTAATTTTGTTCTCTCCTCTCCTCTCCTCCTCCGTCTTACAAGTTCATCATCATCTTCCAAGCACCCACAGGTGCAAGGTGCGCTTTTTGGATTGACGAAGGCCATCTTCCATGATCAGACACAGCCTACAGGTCCAACTGGGCAATGTTCACGTCTGCATTTATTGTGTCTTGCCATCTTTGCTTGGTCCTTCCACTTGGGCGCTTGACATCTTGTGTTAAAGTGGAAGGCACCGGTGTGCGGTGCTGCTCGTAGGACGTTGCCATGCCACTCTAGGCGTTTCTCCCGCATTTGGTGCAATGCCCAGTAGGCTGCTCTATTGGGTCATTGCTGACATGGTCAAGGGAAACGCCTCCATGGCATCTAAAAAGCACTCCGTGCATTCGTCCAGTGCCATATAAAGCTACTGGGCATGCCATTGTTTTATACACCTTTGATTTTAGATAGGCTGTCTTATGAGATCATCGTACCAAAACAGTGTCTATAATGGGACCATTTTGGGCACCCCTCCCCAGATACGGGGTTATAGAGTTGAAGGTGGCCGGACTCTCAAAATGGCCTGCAAGGCCAGCCCCATCTTCCCCGCTGCCCTTTGCCCCTCAGCTGACATCTCTGTACCAGTAACCAGCATGGATTGCAGTCCTGGGCAGAACCTGCTCTGAGGAATTATGGGTTTCATCATGGCTTCGCTCATAACATCTGCTGCTGTGCTTCCTAGTTGTTGAATTAGCCTGTCATTTTGCATCAGCATGACATTGTTTCTCCTGCCACTTAAGTGCGTCAAAAAATATGTTAATGTGTATGGATGCCGTTTGGTTTCTAGGTTATCTTCTCCCTAATGAGAGCCTGAAATTTCCCTGGCTTAAGTATCTTCTCAGCTACTTGATGGCTTTCTTGGAGGCAGTTAATTGCTATCCGCAGCGGCTTCCTCTCCTGTTTGCTTAGTTATTGCTATCTCCGGTGTGTCTTCTGTGGCTGCCTCTACCTGGGGCTGTATTCTCCGTTGCCATTGGACCTTGTTGTACGCCATGTTGCTACAAATAAAACAACTAACGACATATGGCTCGTTATGGTCCTTTCATCCCAAACCGTTTTGTGTGTGCCCGGCATAGTGCGTATTTTGCAAAAATTGCTGTGGAAATATTTGGTTGCCATCTGCTGCTTTCTCTTCGGTGTCTTGCGAGGAGGTGACATTAGCAAAAAATCCAGGCTTTATTGAGTTCTACTTTTGCTTCCCTAATGGACTGGAAGATCGTGTTGTTTGTGCTCTAGGCAAGGAGAGGGGCTCGGTTAAGCCCCCTTTGAACCTTTGCCTTCTGCAGAACCGCTCCGTGGTTTCCTCCCGGCGGGATGGGTGAGCAACGTCCCTACTTGAGCCAGAGAAACACAGTACCCGAAAGAGCCCATTTCCCTCCCATCCGACAAGGAATGACGCTCGTCTCTTTTAGGGAGCCGCCGCGGCTGTTCCGCGGCTTGCTTGATCCCCAAATGTGCCTCCTGTAAGAACAGAAAGACACTTCGGCTCCACCGGAGAATTTCCAAAGTTGGGTAGCTTTTAAAGCTAATCTTCTGTAATGAGGTGCATTTTCAGTGGCATTTATTTGGGAGCTTTGCAAATCATGGCCTTTTTACTGCAAAAAGACTCCTTCCAGGTGTCTTGTTTTAAATTCCTCCTATTCTCTTGATCATTCTGGTTTGTTTGTTTTTATTAGCTGTTTTTTTCCCCTCCATTTAAAATCAGATGGAGTTTAGAATTTTCTTAGCTGTTACTGTTCTAATGACTTGTACTGGTTGATACAAGAATTATATTTGCTTATGAAGTGAGAGGCCTTATGTTCCTCTTTGGGGAGACAAAGATAGTGATAGAACCGAGACTGAGTGAATCACTTAGTTTGCCTCTAGGACAGGGGTGTCAGACTTGATTTCATTGAGGGTTGACGCATCAGGGTTGTGTTTGATCTCGGGGGGGGCATGGCCAGCTTAATGTCATTAGTGTCGGTGTCTGTGGTGGCCTGAGCGCTCTGCCAATGAAAACAGGCTCCCGAGCTCCATTTCCGGCTGCGACGGCCTCCTGCAACCCTCTGCCAGTGAAAACAGGCTCCCGAGCTCCATTTCCGGCTGCGACGGCCTCCTGCAACCCTCTGCCAGTGAAAACAGGCTCCCAAGCTCCATTTCTGGCTGCGACGGCCTCCTGCAACCCTTCTGCCAGTGAAAACAGGCTCCCGAGCTCCATTTCCGGCTGCGACGGCCTCCTGCAAACCTCTGCAGAGGCCATTGCAGCCGGAAATGGAGCTCAGGAACCTGTTTTCGCTAGCAGAGACACCGCAGGCCAGTCCTTCACTGTTTCCAGTGAGGCCCCGTGGACCAGTTCTAAGCAGTCAGCGGATTGGATCCGACCTGCGGGCCTTGAGTTTGACACCCCTGCCCTAGGAGATCTTCTACCTACAGCGGTGGTGTCCTTATGCCACCCTCTGTGTGGATCGACTTTAGAGAGTAACGTAAACCCTTAAGGAGCATAAGCTAAATTTGGATAGTGTAAGATGCCTGCACCAGGGCCAGGGAGGGGCATAGCCTGCACTTACTTACTTTGTTTGTTTATCACATGTAGAAACTGCCAACCTCTCTCATAAGGTGATTCTGGGCAGCATACAAGTAGGCATCAAAATATAAGAGCTACATATAAACGTTATAATAGGCAGTTAAAGAGAATAAAATAAAAATGTAAAAAGCAAAGGAAGGGCTTCAGAGGGTTAGCTGGCCCCATGGCTGCCTGTTCCTCTGTGGGCCCCAAGTGAGATGGGAGAGCCAGGTGTTCAGGCTAGGACCAGGAAATTAGGGGCTCACCTCGCTCCTGGGAGATGGACAGACAGTGTTCCAGGGAGGAAGGGGCAATGGCAGAGAAGATTCTCTTCTTAGACCTGCCAGTCAGAATTGATGGGGTTTGCAACATACCTTCCCTCTCTGACCCTCTGGGATGGGCCAGTGTAATGGAACGAAGACGGTTCCATAGGTAGGGTTTTAAAGGTGATGTCGTGGTTTGACGGCAGCGGAATCGGACAGTGGGGAAGAGCAGGGACCAGTTTGGGAGTCTGGGGAGGACTCGGACGCGGGTCCTGTGATCAATGGAGAGATGGGGCCAGGGCCATCTGGGAGTGGGGTGCTGCCTCCAGAGCCTCCAGAGTCTGGCAGCAGCGAGGCAGAGGAACAGCGGGAGCCTGTTCCCAGTGCGTGTGTGCACAGAGCTGCCAGAAGGCAAGAGCAGCTAAGACAAAAGGGGAGACTCAGGAGTAAGGCTGGGAGGTGACTGCCCCTCCCATAAGGGATAAAGGACAGGCAAAGGTAGAGAAATCTTTGCAGGAAGCAAAGTCGTTTGTTCTGTTCAGATTAATCCTTGAAGCTCTGTGTGGACTTTGTACTTTGGTTGGGTTTTTTACAGTTCATTTGGCCCTTTAGTTGTTGGCAGCAATTCAAAGGAGATAAAGGTGGGTGCTTATCTCGAGGGACTGTTTGGGACTCATTACGGGCTGGGATTGAACATAATTCCCAGCCTTTGAAATAAAAAGAGGGTTGTTTGAACTAAGCATCTGCTTAATTACGGTCTCAGGAAGCCTTGATCAGAACAGGTGATCAGAACCAATGCTTGGAATTAGATCCAGAAGCAACCTGGCACCCAATGCAGTTTGTGCAGAAGTTGTGAATCCCCCTCCTCATTATATCATCAGATAATTTCCATAGTGTGACCTGGCCCCAAAGCTGAGGTCCATGGAGAGGATCTGAAGTCACCCTAGACCGGTTCACACGACTTTTCAGTTCCATGCTTTGTTCTCTCTCTTCCCACCTGCCCAGCTAGTCCCCCTTCCTTAAAACTAAGGCAAAACCAGTCTGTGTTCATCTTCTTTGGCTCTCATTTGTTCACGTTTCAAAAGTTTCCTCGACATCTATCGAATATGTGGTCTTTCTTTAAACCTGGTAAATTTTAATACACAGACTTTGATTTTATGCAGATGAAGATGAAGACGGCGATCGGATTACTGTCCGCAGCGATGAAGAAATGAAAGCAATGTTGTCCTATGTAGGTATATATGTTCAGTAAACCGGATTAACTAAGTTACCGATTGCTAGCCAGCATCACTCAAAAGGCTGAGTTGAATGAAAAGAGACTCTTGGACAACTTGACACGGCCCTCTCACCGCAGGACAAGAGTTACACTAACATCAAGAAACGGCGGAGTAGAATCAGTAAAGAACGGATGCAAAAGGAAGGACTGAATGAGATATGAATGACACATTTTTTTAAATTGAATTATTGAATTTCCCGTAGTGAGTTGGCCACAGCAAGTTGTCCCGTTGCAGAATGAGGCAGCTAGAGGACTGTGCAGCAAGGGTGATTGTGCAGAATCCTGCAGTGTTCAAGTTACTGTTGCTCCCATATAACTTTGTTTTTTAGTGAGAGCACCAAATTAAGACACCAATATTAGAATTTGGTTTGTTGTTGTTGTATTTTTTTTTGGTGTTTTTTTTTATATTTTTATCATCTTAGTTGAACAAGTTGGGGCTGGGATTTTGTATGAAATTTCCGTCTTTTGTTGGAAAACCATATGAAGAATGGTTATAAAGAATAACCATATGAAGAATAATATACTTACAGATCTTGTTGTGAGCATTAAGAATAACATATCCCAAAGACTTTTGCATTAGATATAGTGCAGGCTAAATGGACTATCAATTTCTATTTTTTATGCATTACTTAAAGTAACGGCTCATTAAAAACGAACCCTTCGGCTCTTTAAAAAAAATTTAAAAACAAAATCTGCTTTCATCTGGATACTTCTTCACCCCTTCTCTCAGAAGAGTTATATTTTAGCTGCAGGCTTGGCGTGCTGAGAAGATTTTAAAGTGTCTTGTCTTTTAATAACGACAGCAAAGAGAGGAAGGCTGCAGTGCTTATGTATATCTTTATAAATGGCTCGCCCTTTACGCTTTATAAATATGTATGAGTTGAGACATTCCCATTTCTTTGCAGTTATAGGTAGACTTGACTTACAACCTAATTGAGCCTGGAATTACGATCATAAGTCGAGCCGGTCATAAAGTGAGTCACCATGTGACTGACCTGATTTGAAGGCAGTTTGGTGGAGATCATTAAGCAGACAACACAGTCATTAACCAAAGCTACTGTGCACTTTTTTTTTTGCTGGAAAGTGGAAAAACCTTTGTGGTTGGGTGATTTTGGAACACTGTGAAAAGCCTTAAATGTGCACCGGTTGCCAAGCACCTAAAATGCAATTGTGTGACCATGGGGCTGGATGTCATAACTTCAAGTCCATGACGTATATACATTTTTGGGGAGGGTGGACCAACATAACTCTGAACATTCGCTAAGCAACCAGTCATGAAGTGAGAACTCACTGTAAAGCAGAGTGATAGGACTCTCCTCCTTCTGAACTGAGGCATGGATGGACCAGATCCTTCACGGAGACCATTTCACTGTTACCTGTTCTGATCAACCACTGTATTCACTTAACGGCTGCTGCAAAAGATGTAATTCACGATCTCCTGCTTTCTAGCCTGATGCCTTAATCACTAGACCAAACTGGCTCTCCGTTTTCATAGGGGATCAATTATAGGTGGCATGAAACCAGAATGCATTTTCAGAAGTTGTAATCTGAATTAGGAAGAAATATATGTTTCCTTAAAGAGTTTTCAGACCTGAATGAAATAATTCCTAGAAAGTTGCTGTGTTATCATTGATGCAAATTACTATAAAGATGAAATGTAAGGTCAGTTTTTAATCAAAACATGAATGATAGGTTGTCATTCTGGAATCCCTCTGTCGTCAGAGATGGTTATTTCCACTGAAACCTTCTCTCCCTTGAGTTACTTCTAAACTTTCCCGCTCACACCACGGCACTAAACACTTAACTTGATGAGATGGACACTGGGGTTTATTAATTGCACATTTTATTCATAGAAAAATAATCCAAATGGCTTCGCTGTCTAACTCTTGGTTAATTAAAAAGGAGCCACTGAGTGACCCCAGAGCTAGTTTACAGTTGTTGTCTTCTATAGGTATAAAAAGGCAGTAATTTTTTTGACAGCCACTGATTGGAAAGTTGCTCGCAGCCATCTGGAAGCAAAGGGTACACGTTTTGGATCAATAACTGGCAAATTTTCCATTAAAAAGAATACCTGAAGAGTGTTCCAAATAGCCCCTGGCATCTTAACTTTCCATGGCAACCCCAAGTGCTGAGATGTGGAGGACAAATCATTTTTGGACCATTTTTCCAGACTACTTGTTAACAGTTATTGCTGTCCCAGAAGGTTGACAGCTGACATGATTGATATTTCATTTACTTGTCATCTCCGTTTGAGTAATGGAGAAGGCCATTCTTTTTTTATTATTATTATTTTAAAGAAACAAAGAGCGAAATCTACCCAGAGCCTCTCTGGAGTCAGTCCCAGGAAAGTGAAGAGTCGTATAAGAATCTGCTTTCTGAAGCTGAAATTCTGGCTTCGATGTCATGTTTTCAGCTCTTTTTTGTGCCTCCAGGCTGATGCTGGAAGAGAAGACAAGCAGAGTTCTGCAGAGTGAGAGATGCCGGGGGGCTCAGTGGGGTCAAACCACAGAGTTTTTTGCCTGATTTAGATGGAAGGGTTGTCTTGCAAGTTCAAGCTGAAAGTTCATTTAGTTCTACATTCTCTTGTCTTTAGATCAGAGACGTCCAACCTTGGCCATTTTAAGACTTAGGGACTTCAACTCCCAGAATTCCCTAGGCAGTCATGCTGGCTGGGGAATTCTAGGAGTTGAAGTCCACAAACTTAAAAGTTGCCAAAAGTCGGACAGACCTGCTTTAGATGCAGTTAAAGAACCTTTGACAATAACTAATCAGGTCAATCACACGTTTTGTCTAGACAAATATTCCGTTAATAAGTTTTGCAACCAGCTGGGCTTCATCTCTAGGGCCCGTGCAAATGGACTGCAGCCCAGTCTTCCAGGAAACTACTAGAATTCCACAGTATTTTCCAGCAGGATGTTCCAGTCTGTCTCATGGAGATTTTTTACCATTAGGAATTGTTCTCCATGGGTGATCTAGAACTAGCCCCAAACTGGACTGCTTTCTACGTGACTCGTTCACATTGTTTCTGTAGATGATTGGTGGGAATCTTGCTTTCGCTTTGGCCTATTTTGCGGCATCATATTTGTATAAAATTGTATAATGTCATCATAGTGATTTGGGATTGGCATCTTTACCCCTATTTCTCATACCCATCTTTACCCATTTGCACCGAAGGCAAATTCCTTGTGTGTCCAATCACCCTTGGCCAATAAAGAATTCTATTCTAGTCTATTCTATCTATACATGCACAGAGACCAGTGTCCTCAATCTCCAAAATGAAGATTGAGTCAACTATGTACCTGCACTATATGTTAGGGCCAAGTTTACAGTGGGAGCGGCTCCTGGTTGCCCCAAAGACCATGAGCTAATGGGGTGCAGCAAAATCCTCTCCCAAGGCATGGAAGGACGATCCGTCCCAGCCACAAGATGACATCCAGGAGCTCATAGAAGACTTAGGTGGTCGATACCAAGTGGTATTCTAGCCTATTCCTATGACTCATTTCCCCCTAGAGGCAACTCAAGAGCCAGATGTTCCCTAACCATGTCTACACTTCACTTTGGGTTCCATTCTTTTTTCTTTTTGCCAGTCCTCCTGTTTAGGTCTTCCTGACCTAATTGCCGCCCCCCCCCCCGCCCCCCCACAGCTTTATCTCAAGTTAATCTTGGCTTAGCAGTGTCCTGGATAGTATTTACCGGCTCACATTTTCAGAAGTACTTGCTGTTGACTCTTTAAGTGGGGCCAAAGGTCAAAGATGGTTGGATGTGCATTTCTACATTTCTGTTGGGATATGGAAGGGTCCACCCAAAGGGCGCATCATCTTATAACCGATGGTCTGAGTCTGATTTCAGTGCTCTTTATTGAGTGGAAAGCATTTGTTGCCGTAACCAAAGCCAATCAGGTTGTTCAGGGCAACTCAGAACAAATCTCTTTTTTGCCTTGGACTGGGCGGAGGGAAGCCCGATTGGAAGTACCTGCGTAGCATTAAAAGCCTGGCTGAGCAGAGATCTTTGAGAGCTGCAACAACCACAGAAGAAAGCTACCTGGAGTCCAGAGTTTGCTATTTTGGGGCCAAGTCGCCATATTGGTAACTCTTTTGAAGGTAGACAAATACAGAGGAAGGGAAGTGAAAGTTATGATATATGGGTGTGCATGCCGGCATATGATCTGCAGGTAAGATCTGGTGAGAGTGTCCAACAGCAGATAAACGTTTAAAAGCCACTTTTTCAATCCTTATGTTCATTGTTTTGCCTCTAATGCCACTACTCTGGAATTGGTGAATTGAACAAAATACACAAACTTACTTGCCGTTCTTATCTATTTTTTTCAGTATTACACAACTGTAATGGAGCAGCAGGGAAATGGACAGCTGATTGTACCCCTGCAGATCTACCCAAGAGGTAATTTTGCACAGCTTTCAACACCTACCAATGTTCCATCAGGTCTTCTATCTTCTAGGCAGGTTCAAAGGCAGATAATTCCACAATTCGGTCTTAAGTTGGGGTTGAGAAATCTATTCTTTGAGTGCAGCTGCAGCTCTTTTCCAAAGCAAACCAGAATAACAAAAATTATTGTTTGCACCGCACAACATGTGGAAGTTTAAAAGTAAAGTGTAGCTGTAGTCACAGGCCTCCCCCAGGGGGATAAGCCCAAGCCACGGATAGTCTCCAAACTCTAGTTGGGTGGGTGGGGGGTATTTTTGAGACCATTATTGCAAAAATGGGAGTATTGTAAAACCTGGAGATAATATCATTTTTCCATACATATGTTTGCATGTTATGCAACTTTCTCCGTGCACTTAGATATTTTCTTCAGAAGCATAATTTTTGATGATTGAAATTAGACGCAAGTAGATTTCCATGCAATAAATCAGTTGAAATACCTCAAAACTAAACTGTTCCCCTGCATAAATGATCATGCTGCAAGCTTTCCAATTAAAACGTTATAGACTTTTCATTACTTATAACTCTCTCCGTTTTAAATTGGGCAATTAACCAACAGGTTTCCATAGCAAAACTGATCAGGGTTAGAAAGAGGGCAGCAGTTTGAAGATGGAATTCTCCTCTGTGAAAAAGGAGGCATTTAGAAGAGAAATAGGTCAGCATCCCTTTCCCTCTTGCATACAAACATTTCTTGGTCACATGTGCACACAAGGTTGCTGTTTCCTCAGACTGCCCCAATCTTTTTCTTAAACACAGATTTGGAAGGACTATGGAGAAGGTCAATTCAAACGCTCTGGACCTTCTAGAAATCCAGATGTCCCCAGTAAAGTGCAGATTATCTTCTGCCTCCCACCCCGCCAAACCCTCATACTGCCCTCCCTATTAAGTGTCAGGTGTGGCTCCATTCCAAATCCAAGAAAGAAAGCCTTGGACCCCATTTTTTATAGAGAAAAGGACTTTTACTAAATATAAAGCGGTAGCAACAGGAGAAATACAAGATCTGAAGCAAAAGGCGCAAAAATCACATTAGGAAAGTTATCCCAAGTCCCCACTCCCAACAATTCAAACCGGACATCCAATCTGAGGTGTGTATAATGTGATGTGGGTACATCTTCAGGTGGCGTCTCACACATCTGGTGTGCCAAGACGGTTGACCTTGGCCTAGAAAAGATAAGTGGTTGCATTTGCGCAGTAAGCAGGAAAGCACCCCAACTTTTACAGTTCACACAACTTCAACCTCCAGCACTCTTCCCCCCCCCATGAAGCCCAATTATTCCCCCCATTTCTGTGGCAGCCGGAAAGAGTCAAGCAGAAGAAGAAACCTTGGAGGCTGACTATTAGGAAGATTTTCCAAAAAGCCTGTTAGGATCTGCCTTCCTATAAGATGAACCTACTAACTACATGTCTTGCCCTCTAGACCATAAAGAATATGTTTCAGCCATTATAGGCAGAAGTGCACCATATCCCCTCTTTACTTCTCTTCCTCTGCCCAGTTCCTTTCGTCTCTTAACTTCCAGGCCCTTGGACGTTCTCTGAACCAGACCAATTTCTCTGAATGGGACCTGACACTATGACTTTCCATCCCAAAGGTGCTTTTTTCAAAAGGCAACTGGACTTCCTTTGTTTTTTCCTTGAAGACATTTCACTTCCCATCCAAGAAGCTTCTTCAACTCTAACTGAATGGTGGAGAATGGAAGACTTTACATTCCTTGCAGTCATCTGGTTGTTAGCTCTCTTTGTGAGAGTTATTGAGGCCCACCTATCTGTGCTCTCTCAGATGAGAAGCAAAAGGTCTTCAGGAAAAAACAAAAACAAAGTAAGTCCTGTTGCCTTTTGAAAAATCACTTTTGGGACATCATGACCTGGATGACGGAGGATCTCCATAGAAAGTGGATCTCCACTCTCCATGCATTGCGACTCTTCTTCTGTTGATGCAGCCTCAAATTACAATCTGCCTTTTTACCATCCATATCCCACTGCTGACTCTGCCTCACCTTGCAGTCAGCTACAGTTTCAAAATCCTTTTCACCTTTGTTATTATTAATCCAAATATCCCCATCCTACATCCTGATGTTCAATTCATGTTTCTTAAGCAAAGTTTGCGTTTATCTTTATTGCTTTTCATTTTATTATATTTTTCCCCCTCTTCATTTTCTTATCTAGTAAGATTGTTTTAAATTTTATTTCTGCCTTCTAGGGTATTAGCTGTTTGATTGATTGACTGACTTTATATTCAGCCCACTTCACTGTCGAGCGACTGGGTGGCTTAGATAGAACATCATAAAAACTGAAATATAAAACATTAAAACATTAGGCTGTCCCACCCAGTTTTGTTATACCTGTAAATAGATGAGAAGCATCCGTTCTTCATCCGAACCATTAATGGAATTGTTGAAAAATAGAGACGGTTGCAGTGCTGTACTCAGTGGCATCTCCAATTTCAAGGGGAACCGTGGATAAGCATGATTTTCATGCCTGCTACTTATCTACCCAATTGTCCTACCATGCTGAATCTGTTTGCTAATCGGCATACTATGGGGCACTTTGTCAGATGCTTTGTTGAAGACAAGATGTTTTATTATGTCCATTGCATTCCCACAACCTGCTGAAAAAGTTGCCAGTTTGGCCTAAATACACTTAAGACCATTGCAGTGGCCTCCTGGTCATGTGATCTGGACACTTGGCAACTGACATGCATTTATGACGGTTGCAGTCAACAACCGTGGCAAGAAAGGTCGCAAAATGGTGCAAAGCTAACTTAACAACTCCCTGGCTTAGCAACAGAGTTTTTGGGTTCAATTGCGGTCAAGGACCTCCTGTATTGCAGTTAATCATCATCATCTCTTTTTTAAGGCTACACTTTCCCCGAAGCAACGAAGAAGGGAAGGGAAGGGAAGACACAGAGCTCTAATCGGCATATTATCCAGTGCATGATGCACAGATTGGGGAAGGGCTTTCACGCATGCAAGTGTGTTAGAGGACACGTGGCACAGAAAGGAAGGTCTTCAGCTTTTACACAAACACCTGAACAGAACAGGATTCCGGAGGTTTTGGGGGTCACCACTGAGCAGACGTTGATCACAAGAGTGTGCCAACCAGTAAATCTTAACAGCAACGCTGCTGGGGCCCCCATGGAGGTGGGTGATCGAGTAACAACAGATCCCATCTCCACCCATTCCATCCCCTCCCTCACCACATGTCCTAGATGTTAATCTTGGTTTTAATTGGTTGTTTTAACGTAGGCGTATTTTTATGCCTGTAAGCTGCCCAGAATTAACATTATGGTAAGATGGGCGGCCGATAAATTTTATAAACGAGTAAATAAATAAATAAACATTTGCAGGGATTGTTGAGGCAGAGCTTGATATATAGGTGGTCAGTTGCATAGATGAATGTTTCTCAGCCTTGCCCACTTTAAGATGGGTGAATATCAACAAGTAAGGAAATTCTGGGAGTTGAAGTCCACACATTTAAAGAGGCCAAGGTTGAGAAACACTGCCGTAGATAAATCTGATCGCTCACGTAATTTGATCCTAATTTAAGCAATTGATTGCTCTAATTTTTATTCTATTTAATTTAGCACGCTACATTTCAAAAAGACAGCTCATTTTGCATTGCTTGGAACTTTGTATCTTCTGTTTGTGGCTTAATTCCTTTATGCTTGTAGCCACTATAGATCGATCCCCTTTCATTCATATACCCAAAGAAATATTTCTGCTACCCTCGCCCCAAATAAGGGGAGACCCCACAAATTTTACCCCACTAGTCGTTGCTGACTAAAGGGAACAGTGCTCATCCCTGTTTCAAGTACTCTCGAGCCAGTGCTGCCCGAAGACATTCCCACGGTCATGTGACCAGCATGATGTCATGGAGCACAGTTACCTTCCCAGTGTTATCTATTTATCTACTCGCATTTTCCTGCTTTCAAATTGCTGGGGTAGGCAGGAGCTGACAAGAGGACGGAAACTCACCCCGTCGTAGGGAGCTCAGTTCTCAAACCTGGGCTGCCGGCTTTCCAGCTGACATGCCCAGAGTCTTAACCGCTGAGCCATCACCCTGCCTCCTTGCCCCGAATTAGGAATAGCTTATTGTTTTTATTTTCTATTTCCCACCAGATGATATTCCTGTTTTTCATTCCCACTCTTTTCGTTCCTTCTGTGCACACACCAGCAGCTCGGCGTCTCTTATTTAAGGATATGCTGGCAATGTTTAATGTAGTTTAAATTGCACGGGGCCTGTCCTAACTGCTGTGTTTAATAACTATCATCTGTGTCCTCTTGACTAATAAATGGCTCTGTTTCCTGCTGTCATAACCATGAGTGAAATGCATGTATTTCACAAGAAGAGGGGGGAGAGAAAGGTGGGGGGAATCAAATCCATCCTTTCCCAGACAATCAATCAAAATTGACAGGCCCTTTAACATACTATTTGTAGGGTGCTGTAGTTTTAAAATGGGAACTGTCTGTAACACATAGCTGCAAGCCTTTGTGGCTTCATTGGGTTGGAAAGGGGCAGCGAAATTCCAGGGGCGTTAAGGAAATGTAATTCTCCCTCTTGCTCCAGTTCATCTTGAAGCCTGTGACAACAGCCTGACAATAGATCTGTGCGCACAGCTAGGAAGAGCATCTAAATTTATCCTGGATCTCATTCCCGATGTCCTCAATGCTGCTTTTAAATGTCCAGCTTCTCTTTTCCCACATAAAAGCCAGGGAAGATTGTGTGTGGTAACACAGAATGCAGGTCATTTTTCTTTGGGGTGCTCTCCTGTTTTAAACACCCAACTTCCAGCAGATGTCTTAACCTGACCACCCTGATATAGTGTCACCAGAAAACATGTGAAGATGAAATATTGTAAAAAAGAAGTGGGCAAAAGAAAAAAACACCCACACCCACATATAGTGCAGTTACTGAAAGTTGGAGCAGGAGATTCTCTCTGTGGCTTTCATTTTAATATCGTTTAAGATATAAATAAGTTGAGGCTTTGCTCTGTTTGTTTAAAAAATATATGCTCCTACAGGTCCAAGAGATCTCATTTTATCATCTCGGCTTTAAGAGTCCTGGGAGATGCCTTTCGATCATTTCTCTCCACTAATTTCTGTATCGCCCTCATTACAAAAAGAAAAGATTTCATTTTGAACAAATTTGTAAATGGTGTTGATGTATTCTACAATTTAGTCAATTACTGTTTCAGCTTGCAAGCCTCCTGGGAAAAGGAACATACATGGCCTGAAGGTAGGAATTTCAATAATTGTTTCCGTAAACGTAGATGAATTTGCAATGCTGTGTTCCATTTATTGAAATGTCAGATAAAACTGTACTTTCTCAGCCTTGACAAGCAGATTGTTTTTTTGTTTTTGTTTTTTGAACAAACTGCAGCAGAGGACAGATCCTTCCTGGGTGCGAGCCCAGCTGGTCTGTCTTGCGCCTGGAAGAGGCATTGTTTCCTTCCTTCCTGGGTTTTGTGAATGCGTTTCTTAGATCAGCCTTGAAGACGCTGGGGCAATAGGTGGCCCTGCGTTCCCCTTTTGATGCGACAGATCTGCAGAAACGCTCCTCTTGGACCACCCAAATTACCCCTAAACAAAGACAAAAGATGGCACGAACTGAGATGTCGACCCGCGTAAGAGCAGCTGTGAGATTAGGGTTACCTTTCCTTCAAGGGACCCTCCTATGGGCACTGTTGTTGTGGTTAATGGGTTGAATAAGGAATTCCGTACGGTGCACAGGACATGCCTCCATCTTTTCAGTGACATTACAGAGAGGTAATTGATATATTTGTGCAAAAAAGGTGATGGGCTGGGGAGGGAAGGAAGAGGTGTATTTAATAGAGACGGAATGAAAGCCGTATTGTGTGCCAGCTCCTGATTGCATTACCTAACCAAGCATTTCAAATGCAGGCTGAATAAAAGAACACGGTTCCTCTACAACACAATGTGGTAACCTACATACAGGCTGGGTTTCTACCATGGGCAACTAGCTAATTAACCTTCCTCGTGAAATAGGAAATTCACAGCAAATTACAGGTTAATTAGAACCACGTCCCCTGAATAAAAACTACGGATAAAGATTCTTTTTCTCCCCGCAGGTAAATACACGAGCAGGGTCTGCTAACAATAGCAGTGCGGCCATCCCAGACTCCCTTCCAAGCCATAGGTAAGAGCGGGGGTGCAGGGGGGTGGGGGGAAAGCACACTTGTGCTTTATTAAGGCACAGCCTCAGAAGTGATTTTTGCATAGTAATTAACAGAAGTAAACGGGGAAAGGTGGGAATACTTGCGGGCGATTGAGTTGAGTAATTTTCAGCAAGGTTTGTGCAGCCTGGTGAATCCAGCACTAACCTCACCTGTTAGGCGACCTACTTCGGTGTGGATTTCTTGACATCCACTTCTGCGCACAGCGCTGCGTTTTAGGAGAACAAATAATTTTTTCCCCCAAGTGCGATTGAGCCAAAGCGTTAGTGTTTGGGTTGCAACCTGAGCTGTCAGGCACACCATTTGAACAGGTGCAGCACGGAAGGTTCTCAAAACGTTGGTCCAGTTATAGGTTCAGCAGGAAAATCTAAGCAAGTTTGGGTCTAGTGGTGAAGGTGCCAGGCTAGAAGTTGGGAGCTTCGAGTTCTGGTTCCGCCAAAGCTGGCTGGGTGACTTTGGGCCAGTCACCAGAAGACCATGAGTTCTAGTCTTGCTGTCAGCGTTCCAAGTAACAACCTCCGAATTAAAAGACTCTGAGACTGTCGTCTTCTCAAAGGTCCATTTTATTAGAGATGTCATATTGGCACATCTGAGTAAAACCCGAATCTGAGATTTCCAGGTTTTCCTTAGCCCAAAGAGAATCCAAAATGCAACCCTGCACCCCATAGTCCATCACACGGTCCACTCATTACTTCTTTCCAACTGGAGACTATCCCCAGTCACTTCCCTCCAGGTGCAGGGTAACATGTCCTTGACTCTCTGAGAAAGGAATGTTGTTGTGGCTAATCTTCCAAAGCTCCTTGAAGTCCCGTGTCCCAAATTCCCAGGCACTGAATGTGGCAGCCCAGAAGCTTCAAAGAAAAATGGCTTCCAAGCTGATAACGTGCCTTGGGTATGAAAGCTGGCTGGGTGGCTTCTCTCTCACAGCCCACTTGATAGGGTTGCTGTTGTAGAGAAAATAGGAGGAGAAAAGAATAGTGGTATGTCTGCTGCCTGTATTATTTATAAAAATAATGAAGGTGGGAGATATATAAATATTAATGTAAAAAGTTACCAACTTTCTGTCTGTTAAATAAGTTAACAACTTTCTGTAAACGGGGAACACTAGGATACCTCAGGTAAGCATTTGCCAGTAACAGGATAAAAATTATAAGTGCTGCGTAGACCTTTCTAAATGATCATAAGAACGTTCCTTGGAATATTATTTGTTAATGCAGACTTTGCTTCAGATCTGAGCTAATTATCGTTCCATAGTTTCCGTGCTCAGTCCCTTGCTGGAAAATGGGGCATGATGGCTTTCCCAGCGGAAGGGAAGGATGAGAGGTGTGCTGAATTTGGCAAAGATAAAGGCAGGGCCTTTAGCCAAAGGAAAGGAGCAGCAATCAGGAAAAGAGCAGAGTCAGGAAGGGACAAATGAAGCAGAAACCCTGAAAATGAGAGGCCCTTGCCAAGAAGGAGGAAACCTTTGCCCCTAAACAGAGCCAGAATGGTCTCTAGCATTAAGAAGGGTTCCCATAGAGTTGCATACACTCTATGACCTAGGAGGACCTCTTGTGTGTTGTGGATATGTGCCACATATGTGGCCTGCAGTGAAATAGACTTTTATATTAAAAAAAAAAAAAATCTCTGCAGCTTATCCTGAAGAGTCAGAGTAATTTTCATATTGCGCTTCCGATACAAAGATCGCATTGTCTGTCCTTATTACAGATCTGATATTTAAATTCGGTTTGTAGGGCACGCGTCCCGTTTCCTTGCTTTGTGGTCATTTATTTCCTCAGCTATCCTCACTTGGAGCTGATTCCGCAAATGCCCTGCAACAATGGCTTGAGTTGATGCTGTCATCTAATGGGGCAATTAATTGGCTTTCATTCCCAAAAGCCATCTGCATAAGGAATGACTGTTTTTGAAGTCACTGACAGCCTGCCTCTGTTTCATGTTCACAAAACGGCGAGTTGCGAGCGATGACAAGATCAGCGTACATTTCATTTGGCAAAGTACTTTTTCCTTTAAAGTATTCTAGCAGAGAGGAGGCTTATTAAAGAACAAAGAAGTTTCTTTTATTTCCGTCAGGATCGATGATCAAGACACTTCAGCCTGTCAAGAACATAATCGTTCTTTTTAAGGGCTCCTTTTCAGATGTAGTTTTCTGCGGCAGCAGTAAGAAAGGGTTGTTGGGATTTAACTTTTATGGACGCAGCAGAAAATGTCCTCCTCCGTATTTGGATAAAATTATTAGGGAGTACACACAAAAGCACCCCCTTGTGTTCATGCACAACAACACTGGATTAAGGCACGGTCCATGCAGAGGAACTCCTGCTGGATTGTGCTATGAGGCGGCTTTTCTCCCAGGTCCTCCTAGAGAAGAGAGTTCAGCTAAACTGGGCTGAAGCATAAGACCTTAAGCTAATAATAAGTCAGGCTCCTCCTCTCAATAAATAGCAAATTGCAGCTATTCCCAGGTTACAAAGGCAAGGATCAAGAGACATTTGAGTACTGTTTAATAATGCTTTGGTAACCCTGCATTTGAAAGATTGCATCCCGTTTCGCTCTCCGTATTATAAAGAAAGATGTTGAGACTCTAGAAAGAGATGCAGAGAAGGGCAAGAAAAATGATTAGGCGACTGGAGGCTAAAACATAAAGAGAACTGGGTAGGTCTGGCCTAGCGGAAAGAAGTACTGGGATGAAATGGTGGCAATGTTCCAATATTTGAGGGACTGCCACAACGAAGGGGGGGGGGAATGACAATCAGTTCTCCAAAGTACCAAAAGGCAAGACAAGAAACAATCCATGGAAATTAAATCAAAGAGAGAAGCAACTTATAACCAAGGAGAAATTTCCTAATGGTGAGAATAATTAACCAGTGGAGCAGCTTTGCCTCCAGAAGTTGTGGCAGCTCCATCACTGGAAGGTTTCAAGAAGAGACTGGATAGCCGCTTGTCTGGAATAGTTTAAGGCAGGGGTCTCCAACCTTGGCAACTTTAAGGCTTGTGGACTACAACTCCCAGAGTTCCTCAGCCAGCTTTGCTGGCTGAGGAACTCTGGGAGTTGTATCCACAAGCCTTAAAGTTGCCAAGGTTGGAGACCCTGGTTTAAGGCCTTCCAGTTGAGCAGGGGTTGGACTAGAAGACCTCCAAGGTCCCTTCCAATTCTGTTATTCTGCACGAGGGCCTCAGCCTTTGAACTGTCTGCAACCTTCCCGAGTTTTTTTTAGTTTTCTTGGGGAACCATTAACTTCGCCAATGAAATTCGTTTGCCAACTGTCAGCATTTCAAGGAGACTATAAATGAAACAAAATGTGCGGGTGCTTTACACACACGTAATTCTAATTACACCAGTGTGTAGTTTACCCACTTGTAATCCTGGGCAGAATGTCCCAATTAGCAACGAGGTGTTCCTTAGCAAAGGGCAAGTTGTAGCTCCCCTCCACAAAGGGCAGGTGGACAATGACCTTCCTTTTTCTTCTTCCTTCTTTCCCTTTTTACCTTTGTTCTTCCAAACGCTGCAGTCTGAAGAAGTCCTCCGCTGAGCTGAAGAAAATACTTGCAAACGGCCAGGTAGGCATATTGGCGTGGGGCTGGCTGCAGGCACGACGGACGTCTGCCTGAATTCAGATGTGCCTGAGGTGCTCAATTCACCCCAGAGATGTTTACGGCTCACTTACGGGTAATGTGTTCTTTTAATAAAGTAGAGGCGAAGGCCGGCAAAAGAGCTTGCGCTGTGGAAGAGCCCCCTGTCCTGATTGATTTGGATTGGCACGCCAATTTACTTCCCCTTTTTTCAAAATGCACTAATCAGATTTAGCTCCAAATAGATTGAAGTGCCTCTCGCACCCGCCATTCGGTTGCCTCAATTTAGGGGAGAAAGCGTAATCAATTTTGAATAGCAAAACGGGGTTGGTGCTCTGCTGGCTGTTTGCAGACGGGCTCGGACGCCCCTGCTACCCAAGAGGCAGTAGCAAAAGGGGTGCCTCCCTTGAAAGTCTGTAAAAGAAGGGGGGGAAAAAATCCCATAAAAAAGCTGCTCTGACTCCTGCAGGGGAAGGCGACAGGCGAGAGGAGAGGAGAGGCCCAGCCCTTCCTGGCCACTCGGATTCAAACCGGACGTTCCCCAATTGCATAATGGCTTTAAATATACTCCCGCGAAATGAAAACACCTCAAGGCTGCCGGATTCTTCCCTAGCCACATAAATAAGTTTTAATGTTTTGTCATGGCGAAACCCTTTGATAGCCTTGGAGGCAGCCCCTGTCCACGCCGATCAAGCCTGCCTATTAGACACTATTGACTGAGACATCTGTGTCACCGCGAATAAAAGACTCTTATTGATTTTCTTAACTGCTGTTCACTTCCCTTCCGTGTTGCGAAGGCTGAAATCTTAATTATCTCGGATGCGTATTCAATGCCTTCACAACAACTGACCTCCCCCAGCCTCCGTGGCATTTCATGAATCAAGTAGTGGTAGTTGAACGTGTCAAGAAGACGAAAGCTGGTCTTCAGGCGTGTCCTTCAGCCGATCACCTGTAAGGCTGCTCTCTTAATGGAGGGGGACAGTCCTGCCAGCCTCGCTCCACGGAGGGCTGTGTTATTTGCAGCCAGCAGCCTTTAAATAAAACTTCGGAATATGGATTTTGGCTCTTCTTCTTTTAAGCGTCGTCTTACCTTGAAGGATAGACAACGGAATGTTCTTAAATCCTTTGTGCTGCTTTTCCCCCCCCTCATTCCCTGCATTTTATTTAATCTTCAGCAGCTGCTTGTCTGTGGTAAAGGTGATATTTCAAGGGTAGAGGAGGGAATGAAATATTATTAGACATTTTCTTTTTGAAAGCCTCGTCTTGCGAAATAACGGTTTTTCAGTCTGCTTGAGTGAGGTAAGGAGGTTTTCAGTTGGGAAGGGAAATGATTTCTTAAGGAAGGTTTGGGGTGCCTGTTAGGACTGAACTGCACTGAAGGATATAGGGAGGTTTACTTCAGTTGCGAGATTGATTTAGTTTCCAAATTGTGCTGGGATTCAGGTTGCATTCCTTTAATTGTTGCTGAATGCTTGGCATCCAAACACGAACAAAGAGCTGCCTTTTTCATTCAAAAAATGGATTTAGTACAAGCAGTCCTCGACTTATGACCACAATTGAGCCCAACGCCCATCAGGGAGACATTTGTGAAGTGAGTCTTGCCCCATTTTACAAGCTTTCCTGCCAGAGTTGTTAAGTGAATCCATGGAACTGTTAAGGGAGTAACACCATTGTTAAATGAATCTGGCTTCCCCAGTGACTAGCCTTGTCAGAAGGTCGCAAAAGGGGACCACGTGGCCCCAGGACACCGTGACCATCATAACTATGAATCAGTTGTCAAGCATCTGAGTTTTGATCACGTGACCATGGGGATGCTGCAACGGTCGTAAGTGTGAAAAATAGTCACAAGTCACTTCTTTTCAGTGCCGTTGTAACTTCGTACGGTCACTAAATGAACTGTTGTAAGTCAAGGACTACTTGTAGCAGTTCTGAAGGCATTCCAGAGTGCATTGTTGAGCTCCCCCCCCCCCAAGCATTTGGGCAAATGTTGAGCCCTAAGGATTTCTGGGGAATCCCCAGGACGGAGCCTCGATTGGGAAGGCAGGCAGCCTCGCAGACGAAGCGCTAGAAGAGAACCACGTTCTTCTCTTGCCCAAGAAGCTCTGAGCAGAGCTCAGGTTGAAAGAATCCCACCTGCAGAAGGTGGCAAAGAGGCACTAGCGTCAACACCTTGTTTGTTCTGACCCAGGCTTCCTGAGACCGTAATTAAGCACACGCTTAGTCCAAACAACTCTTGTTTTATTTCAACGCTGGGAATTATGTTCATTCCCAGCCCGTAATGAGTCCCAAACAGTCCCTCGAGATAAGCACCCACCTTTCTCTCCTTTGAATTGCTGCCAACAATAAAGTGCCAAATGAACTATAAAAAAAACCAACCAAAGTACAAAGTCCACACAGAGCTTCAAGGTTTAATCTGAACAGAGCGAATTACTTTGCTTCCTGCAAAAGTTTCCCTACCTTTGCCTGTCCTTTATCCTTTAGGGGAGGGGCAATCACTTCCAAGCTTTTTTTTGTTTCAGCTGCTCTTGCCTTCTAGCAGCTCTGCGCACACGCACCCTGGGAACAGGCTCCTCTGGTTCCTCTGCCTCGCTGCTGCCAGACTCTGAAGGCTCCGGAGTCAGCACCCCACTCCCAGATATGTCCTGGCCCCAGCTCTGCATCGGACGCAGGACCCTCGTCTTGAGTCCTCCCCAGACTGGTCCCCGTTCTTCCCCACGGTCAATTCCGCTGCCGTCTGCACAGGCTGCCGGCGAACCAACAACATTGGCCTTTCCCATGGAGAGGACTGGGGCCTCTACCTTGTACCAGGAACAAACTGAGCTTTGAATTGTGAGGGGTGGGCACATCTGGGCCTGATCCAGGCTGGTCCTATCCTGCCCAGTTGATGTGGGTGAGAACCTGCCTAACATAGGAGGACCAGTGTGGAGGAGGGGGTTAAATTGTGAAGCCCACTCTCTCGTAGGCAGGTGATTTTTCAGGTGGGTGGGCTTCAACTCCCAGAATTCCCCAGCCAGCATAGCCTGGGAGTTGAAGCCCACCCATCTGAAAACCAGAGGAGAAACCCTGCCTATGAGAGAGGGGGTTTCCTGCCTTCTGTTTTAAAGCATTAATAAAGACTTTAGTTGCCCCGAAAGCCTTCACTTAGGTTTAATAAAAAAAAATTCATATTAATCATTAACAGAAAGGGGACATGATTCTTCAAGATAATCAAATATTGACAGGTTAGAAATAGCTTTCTGCCGAGGTTCATTGATACAGGTTATGTGATATAAATATTTATTTCTTTTCTGTCACTCAGGGAAAATGCCGCCAATTGATTGAGCATTGACGTAGTGTCAACAGTTCATAAGAAACATTTGACTGGCTCATGTTTTCCGATTAGTCCCTGCTCTATGAAGTGGGATTTACTAAATCTCTCCAATTGTCTGTTCATAGACTATGTCTGCTCTCTGAAGCCATTAGGACTTTGATTGGTTCAGGGGAGGGAGCCCTTATAGGAGGAGGCACCTGCCGTAGCTGTATATATCAAATAAGGATTAATTGAGCATTTTTTCTAATGATTTATAAGAGATGCATGCTGATTCTTTCCAAGACAGCAGATATAAACAAAGACTATTTTATTTGCTGATCCATAATTGGATACTATTTCACTTTCGGTTCATTCTGTTACTCTCGGTGTCCGATCAAAGATTGCATAAGAAAAAATAATGGACTGGTGCCTGCTGCAGAGTTGGTAGTTGTTAGGATTTGATTGATGCCTTCAGATTCTCCAACACAATAAATAAATTGCTAGGGATCCTTGACATTTCTCTCTGGGTTTATGAAGTTTTCTTACTTGTTTAGCGTGGCTTTATCCTGCTTTTCAGGCAATTGTAATCTCCCCGAATGGCTCTAAAGAACTAAGAAAAGAAGCTTTATTCTCAAATCCACAATCTCGGTTTTTAAAAATACAGAGTTCCAATGCTTTGGTGGCCTCTGTGAACTCACTGCTTCTGTTATGCACAACTTGCATAACGTTTGAGCTGAACTGGCACATCCCGGAATTGAGTAAGGGTATATCTGGAGTAGGATAATCTAGACCAGGGGTGTCCAACCTTGGCAACTTTAAGCCTGGAGGACTTCAACTCCCAGAATTCCCCAGCCAGCTTTGCTGGCTGGGGAATTCTGGGAGTCGAAGTCCTCCAGGCTTAAAGTTGCCAAGGTTGGACACCCCTGGTGTAGACATTCTCATTCCGCTGCAAGCGGAGAGGATAATAGAAATCCTCAGAAACAGCAGATTTCAGGGCATTTTTACAAGAGGCCGAATACACATGTATTGGTCCCGTCAAGCCTGCTGAGAAGTTTCTTTTGGATCACCAGGGTTGATTCAGGCAATCTGGTTGACTGGTCAGTGTCTCCTTCCTCCCTCGCCAATCCCATTTGCGGCCTTCCCAAACCTGCACGCTTGGTGGAATATCATCCCCAATAGAAGCGTATTGATTTTGGTCAAGGTTATATAATAGCTGTTCTCCCCTGATAGATCTTCCCAAAAAAAGCTCCAGAACTTTCTTCCCTGGATATTGGACGCACCTGCTAACATACAGAAAAGATGCTGAGACTCGAGACAGAGTGTAGAGAAGCGCAATAAAAATGATTAGGGCACCAGAAAATAAAACATGCGAGGAATGGTTGTGGGAACTGGATATGTCTAGTCTAACGAAGAGAAGGACTAGGAGTGATACAATAGTTTTTCAATATTTGAAGGGCTGTCACGGAAAAGAGGGGGTCGATCTATTTTGAAAAGCTCCCTCGAGCAGGTCAAGAAGTACCTGGTGAAATATTAAAGAGAGATCCAACCTAGAATTATGAAGAAATTTCCTGACAGTGATGACAACAATCACAACAATGGAATTGCTTGCCTCCAGAAGTTGTGAATGTTCCATCACTGGAAGTTTCAAAGAAGAGTTTGGATGGCCATTTGTCTGACATGGTATAGTGTTTGCTGTCTGTCAATTAATTTCAAAACAATAAGTTTACTGCAACAAACTAAATACGCAAAATAAATGGCCATTTTTGTGGCATTGCGCTTCTAACAATCACAGATTACCCAAGTTTTAGACGTGAGAGAAATATTCCCCTGGTTATATAATCATTGCATTGAAGTGCAGCAAAAGGCATTTTAAAACGGGCCTTTTTATAGCCCTCCAATAGATTACTTTTTATCATCGTTCTGGCACATGATTTGTTCCTCACATCATATTTCTACCAAAGCTTTTTTTTTTACTCAGGAAAATTCATGGCGGAGAGTTTTGTTTTTCATGAGGTGGCTTTACATTAGCCGAGAGCTGATTGCCAAATTGACCCCTTGTTACCTTCTAAACCAGGGATCTCCAACCTTGGCAACTTTAAGCCTGGTGGACTTCAACTCCCAGAATTAAGCCTGGCGAACTTCAACTGGGGAATTCTGGGAGTTGAAGTCCACCAGGCTTAAAGTTGCCAAGGTTGGGGACCCCTGTTCTTAAATGTTATAGGTGAAAATTTGGTTATTACACCTGAGAATATAAAGAGCCGAACTGAAGCCATTTTGTGTTCGCAATCTGAACTTTTAAAGCTCAGAACAGTTATGAAATGTGTTTTCTGCTAGAAAAAAATACAAGATTGCAAAACTATGTACTTGGCATAAGTTAGAGGTACGTGCTGGGGCGCTCTTGACATTATAAATCACATTAAGAGATATTAATGGTTTTCTTATAATCTTCTGGTACTTGAATAACGGGAAATCTGACTATAATGAGAATGTTGGGAGTTGTCCATGGAAGGTTTGAACTTCCTTAGGAAAACATTATATAACGTCCATATATGGGAAACAGGAAGTGTTATGTAACCATATGATTTGATAAATCTATATAAGCTGTATTCTCTAAATGGGAGGGTCTCCTTCTCTCCTAAACATGGTTTTGGAGTCAAGGGGTCCATACCGCAGTATTTAATTCAAGGTACTAATTTTGACCTTCGGGTTGTTGTACCAGTGTCATTGGGCTGGTGGCTTATCTGCTGGACTTTGCATGTGGGGAAGGAGAATGGCTGCACAACGAGAACGTGTGTGCACTGAGAATTGAGTGCTTACCTGCTAAGTGAGTGGTGTGAGCCATCCATCCTTCCTGGGCCATTTGAGCAGCGTGTTCTTGTGGCTCTTCTCTAGCTTCAGAGCAAAAAACCTGTCAGGTGTCAGGAGCTCGTCTGTGGCTGCTTCCAGGCCAGAGCATTGGCTGAGGGACTCTCCGGTCCCCGCCTGGCCCAGGCCTTGGTGATGCCGTGTCTGAGCTCCAGAGCCTCTTCCACTCCCCTCCAGGTCGGTGCCCTGCTCCTCTTGAGCTATGTTATCATTCCATTTTGACACCTTTTATCAAACTTTAATGAAATGACCCAGGCAAACAAATTGTCATTAAACTTTCCATCACTTTGTCCCCTGGTATTGTCTTTTATAAATTGGACAGCAAATGTTGTATTGATCTCCTCGTTCTTGCAGCTGAACTTGAAATGACCCAGACGGCGGGTTGTTTATGGCCGAGAGTGGCTTCTCCTTGACACTTGCATCCCAGCCTGACATCTCTTTTGTTTTTCTTTCTTCCTGGTGGAGATGAATGAACAAGACATACGGTATCGAGACATCCTCGGGCACGGCAACGGAGGGACCGTTTACAAGTGAGTGTCCCTGTCCCTCCTCTTCCCCTTCACTCCAACTTTGGGGGGGAAAGAAAAGGAAGAGACATTTTCCTTTCCCAAAAATTATGTCACAAGGTGGCTGGCCTTCCCCCCCCTCCCCCCTTTATGAAATGCCAATGATCTTTAATGTTTGCTTGAGCTGCCTTCATAGCTAAATTATGTCTAGAGAATTAGCTTTTCATACACCCTTTGGGATGACAGTATCTGAATCTTAGTTAAATCTTAGTCCAATGTCAAAGAAAATTGCCATTGTGGGCTAAAATTGCTGTTTCCAAATGGATAAACTTTTTATTTTAAATGAAGAAGATGGAATACCCTTTTTTTCTAGGATGTTTTGTATAGATTTAGACTAAAATTTATAACAGGGTTGCAGGCTCTCTCGCAACCAACAAAGACTGTGATGATCAATATTTTCAAAAAGGAAAAATACTTTCTAAATGACAATGTGTATGGAAAATATGATAACAAGCATGTAAGACTCAATCCATTTGTGGACAACTTTGCCAGGAATAATTGTAATGGCTATTAGCAAAGATTATGGGCAAACATGGAGAATAATTCTGTGTCTGATACCAGAAAAAGACAAACGCTGTTTTGATGTGCCACAATTTGCGTGTATCATGCCAACATGATAGCAAAATTATAGCTATTCTCCTTGTTTTTATTGGTGGATGGGTGTTGAGGTAGATGAATAGTTGGTTTAGTCCAACTATTATTAGCACCCAGCCCTGTTTTCTCATGCTGGAATAGCTGGGGACTCATTTCAGCCACATAGGATTGACACTTACTAACTCTAAGCCATTTCTGTTTTGTGGGCGTTACACAAGCTTGGCAAACACACCCTCCTTTAGATTTCCAGGTGTTCTTCAACAGCAGCCCCAGATGAAACACATTGGAGTAGCCTAATAGGATATTACGAACGCGCAGGCAGCCCTAGTTAGGCTGATTGACTCATGAAGAGTCAATAGGTGATACATGAACCGTAATGTTCAAATATGCTGCCCTGCCACCATGGCCCCGTGAAAGCTAGGAACAGGGCGGGATCCAAGGAGGTCCACAAGCTGCAAACCTTAGGAGCCGCTTCGCTCCCGATAGCTGATCCTGATTTCCCATTGATCAAGAAGCAGCCCCTTTGTCTTGTCCAGATTTAATTTCAGCTTGCTCACCTTCGCCCAGGCCATTAGCCAGGCCAGGAAATGCTCCGCTGTATTGACAGCTTCCTTGGAATTAGATGACAAAGACTAATTGTGGTGGATCTGCATGAGCTTCTGTTACCATTATGGGAATTGCGAGAGCCTTTTGAGAATCCTGCCATTTATGCAAGTAAATTAATATCCCGGGAAGTTTGTTCATAATGAAGTTTGTTACGGATTATCTGATTCAGCCGTGGCAATGCGATGGAAGCTGCTGCCTTTCTTCCGATCAGATGCTAAAAGCGGTTGGTAAACTTCATGTAACTACACATTGTTGTCCTTTCCGGGCGCTGTCTCGTTCCAACAGGACATTTCTCCGGTTAGTCAGTAAGGATCTGGATTTCCAGCTTTTCGACTGAACTACTCCCTCCAAATGCATTTGCCTTCTTGTTCTTGGCTTGACCCATCACAACACAAGTCCTCGAGTGGCAGGTGGGGGAAGTTTTCCAGAGAGGAAAGAGAGGAATTTGGGGTACGTCTTCAGGACAGGGAAATTATTCTGTAGCTATTTGCAGACTTTGAGAGCAAGAGATACGTTCACTGCACCCCATTATATTTAGATTTTATGATTAGCAGTGATGATGTTGCCTAGTTTGGGTAATGAAACATCTGCAAGAAAACCAAATATATATGAAATACCAATCACACATCATCACAAAATCTCCAGAACCGTAAAGCCTACAAACTTGAAATTTGGCCCATATCTTCCTCTTGGCTTCTAGGTGCTCACTGAGGAAGGATTTTTCGAAATGACCATCAGAGCATTAGTATTTCCTATATTCCTATATTATTATTATTATTAACACGCTCTGATGCTAAGGAGTTCTACTCCCCCTCCCCACCTGAAGAGAAATCTCTTCCAAATGCAAAAAAAGAGGAGAGGAATTTCAGTTTCAGTTCACAGCACCAAGCAGCTTTAGTACAGAACAGTTGAGCTAAGCCACGCCCAGGCTCCTTGCTGTCTCCTTGCTCACACAGCAAATACTCCTTCAGTTTCCAAACACCCCTCAACTCTCTCCCACACTGACAGGATGCTAGCCAGATGAATACCGATGGATGCTGGTAGGCAGAGGCACAATTTTTTTTCTCCTTATTTTCCTTCCCAAAAACTAAGCCCGACCACATAGTTTCGTAGCAAAGCGCGGGTATCCAGCTCGTTGGAAATAATCGCTATGTTCCCGGCACATTGAGGAGAAGCCACCTCTGTGGCAGGCAAAGCTGAACTGAAGCTCTGCTTACAGGTAGATTGGCTTTGGTTTTGGTTAGCGGCCGCTGCAGCTGTGGGTCCTTTGCCGGAGAGAATTGATGATTGTTTTGTCAAAATAAATTAATTATAACTGCTCCTGGTGACACATTTTGTATTTTTTTGACCGCCAGCATCCCACATCCTGGCCCTTTTTTTTTTTCTTTTTTTGAAAGGTGTGTAGCATATATTGATTTGTAACTGAAGAATGTGTGTTTGTCTGCCTCCTGCTAAAACCCCGGGCTGAGTCGTATCCATTATGGCAATGAAATATTACTTGCGCTCAACCAACAAGGAGGCAGTCTCAGGTCGCTGAGCAGAAACATTCAGTTTCTGTTTCCAGGTGAACTAACTATTATTGAAATAGTTTATGGAGATTGAGGTATTGATCACTTTCGTGCTAACTGTAGCTTAAGGGAAGAGCAGCTAGTGTGGGCCGGCCTCTTCGGAAGGCACCCTATCACGGAATGCTGGCTATCTGTGTCTCTCTTACGGTTTTTACTGCCGCTGCAGGTTTATTGCTCGAAGAGAAGGTTATCTTGGCTTCGTTTTTATGACAATATAATTATACTTCAGAAATGCACTTGATTACTCCGTGCAGCAAAATCGTTCCAGCGGATTGCCTGGGCCAATATTGCCATACAAACAACTTTTCGGTCAATTGAGTTGAGTAAGAAAATCAATATTTCTATAGCAATATTTCTAAGGAGAACTTGCTGAATCCTTTTCTCTCTCTCTCTTTTTTTTTTTTGGTCCTTCTGTTTTGTTTGTTTAAGGAAAAGGTGGTTTATAGCTTTTAGCTTTGTGCTTAGTTTATTTCTGGCATTTTCTTAATTAAGGGATGATGTGCTTTTTGAAGCTGGCAGCCAGGGAAGAACCAAGGAGGGACGACACCTGGCCCAGCACCTGAGAAGGTTTCCGCTTCCCCCAGGGCCTTTGAAGATTCACCTGGCCAGAAGTCAGTCTTTTGGCAGCCACTAAAGAGCCCCAGAGCTTCAAGCGTTTGGCCCTGGGCGCTGCGATGCCACATCGTAAGTAGAGAAGAAATCATGGCTGTTTTAGAGAGGCCCAACCACTGCACCAGCAGGGATAAATGTCCTTTATTAAGCTTAAAGAGAGAAAAATATATGTTTTTGAGATGATCATGTGCTTGACCAAAAGAGAAAAAGACCAAACTGAGGGTCTCTTTAAATTATATATTTTAATAATTGATGTACTTCTTAATTAACGTAGTTTGCTCCACGCGGTTAATACGCATTTCATGTATTTTCTGCTACATTTCTGTTGCGAAATGGCTCTTGTTGGAGAAGAGACTAGTAACCTCTTTTCTCTTATGGTCAAGCACACGATCATCTCAAAATTACATTTTTTTCTCTTCCCTAAACCTGAAGAGTTCAACAAAGAACATAAAGAATTTATCCCCTGCTGGTGCAGTAGATGAGCCTTTTGGGGCGAACAGTTGGTAGACACATGGAGGCAGTCACATCCCTGGGCTTCCAGCCTCCGTACCTGCAGCACCTTTGGGCCGGCCACCCTTTGGCTGGCCATCCCCATCCTCCCCCATTTATTTCCCAGATGTTCCCCCTGGAATTCGGCACAGGAGAGGCTGAATTCCCTGTGCTGCTTACAGTGGCCAGGAATGGTCTGGCGATTGTAAATTGCAGTTGATTGCAGCCCGAGTTTTTTCCAAGTGGTAAAGCCAGTGTAGTTAGGCTATAGATTTATTACTCTACCTAATTTAAACTAGGTATTGTAATTTTTTTCTACCCTCCAGATATTTTTGAAAATCAGGTATGATGGGAAGTGCAGACTCTTGTGTACATATATTGGAAAGTATTTGTATACTGCCGCATCCAGGGTATTTACTTAAATTGCTTTTTTGGAAAAATAATTCATGGGAAAGGCCAAACGCAGCACTGGGTTTGCTTTCTTCCACATTTTTAAACTAATTGGTGATTTACACAGCTCTTAAGACTTTTTTTTTTCCAAATTGCTTCCTGGGTTCCTTGAAATACGCTAACAATTTGATTTATAGGGCAGTGTCCCTTCTTTAAAATTCGTACAGAGGGAAAAATGTCATTAAATTGTTTATAACAAAGACACCTTATTGGTATCATTTGAAACTTCTCAGTGGTAAATAACACCTAGCATTTTCTCATATTTTGCAAACTCTTCGGCATAGTTTTCTCTGCAAGATCATGTAGCATTTTAACATTGGTAATTTGGCCCAGATTTCATAAATGCCCTGCTAAAGCCAACCCAGCAGGTCCTTTCCGTTTTCTACCAGCCACTCTACCAGCTGTCTCTGGGACCTTCACAAGCAGGACACATCTATAAATGATCTCCTAGCCCTTGGGATCCAGGAGAGCTCTCGGCACCAGAAGTATTTTCTGGGGATTTCTGCAAGGGTGGTTGTGCTTCAATTGTCAAAATTCTCAACCTAACCTGGGCAAACTTGCAGCTGACACTAAGCTGAGAGGAATAGCCAACACAACAGATGATAGGCTCAAGATCCAGAAGGATCTTGACAGACCTGAACTCAGGGCCTGATCTAACAAAATGAAATTTGGTGTAGAGAAAAGTAAAGTTCTACGCTTAGGCAAGAAAAGTCAAAGGAACATGCATAAATTAGGTGACACCTGGGTTAATAGAAGTAACTGCGAGAGGGATTTTGGAGTCCTAGTGGACAGTCAATTAAATATGAGCCAGCAGTGTCCGGCAGCAGCCAAAAAAGCCAATGCAATCCTAAGTTGCATTACAGAGAGATAAAATCAAAATCACGTGAAGTACTAATATCGCTCTATAAAGCCTTTGTAAGGTCACACCTACAATATGCATCCAGTTTGGTCATCACACTATAAAAAAGATGTTGAGACTCTAGAAAGAGTGCAGAGAAGAGCAACCAGGATGATGAGAGGACTGGAGGCTCAAACACATGATGAATGGTTGCAGGATCTGGGCTTGGCTAGTCTAGGGAAGAGAAGGACCAGGGGAGACGTGATAGCAGTCTCCCAATATTTGAGGGGCTGCCACAGAGAGGAGGAGGGGATCAAGCTGTTTTCCAAAGCACCCGAAGGCCAGACAAGGAATAACGGATGAAAACTGAACAAGGAGGGATTTAACCTAGAAATAAGGAGAAATTTTCTGACAGTGAGAGCATTCAACCCATGGAACAGAAGTTGCCTTCAGAAATTGTGGGAGCTTCATCACTGGAGGCTTTGTCAGAAATGCTATAGGGTCTTATATATATGTATGGGTTGGACTAGATGACGTACAAGGTCCCTTCCAACTCTGTTATTCTAACCAAATAGGGAAGATGGCCCAAAATATCACATTCCCGCGAGTGCTTGCTGAAGTCTTCAAGTAGAAAGTTTGCGTGCAGGTGATGAAAGTGACGTAGACATCTACCATGGACGGGATTAATTGATGGGTGTTAAGGAGAGGAACGCAGCCTTTAGCCTCGTCTCTTGTGGGTCCAGGTGCCAACTGCTGCTAGAAATCGCTTGTTATATGTCCAGTTTTGAAGCCATTGCTGTATCCCCGGTCGAAGGTTTGTACACAACTATGTGGATTGCGTGTACGAGGGTGCTTCTCTTGGCCATACGCTAAATAAATAATAATTGCTCAAGAGCCTTTTGGCTCAGCAGGGCAGCTCTTCCACTATATCCTTCTTAATTTGGCTTAGCAAACCTGGTCCATAAACAATCTTTGTGTTTTTGCATTCCAGAGAAGAAGCCACCCACCTTCCTCTTTTTCTCTTCCAGGACACCTTGAGCCTCCCCCCACCCTCCTTTCTCTGTTCCTGCCCTCAGGTTCGTCACCGCCCCCCCCCCCAGAATTTGCAGGGACCATTGTTACAGGTTAAGCAAGTCTGACCGGGGGTTGCAATTCCCTTGTTTCCACTGACCCCAGCCGTTGGTGGCCCAGCTCGTAAAATCGGTTACGCACAAAAGTGCCTAAAATGAAGATGAAGTGTCTCCTCTCGCCTTGACAAAAACCCATCGCTTCTGTTGAAGAAGTGTTGCGGTGAAAGTAAATAAATAAATGGACAGCAATCACGGCCTAGTTGATGAAACTGTTCAATTAAAGCACAGACATTTACATGGAGTAATTTCCGTAAATTACCAATGAGCCCCTTTAGACACAACCAGTGTTCAAATTGATTTCGGCATTGATTTTGGCTGAAGCTGATAAATTTCTGCTTGTTAGTTAAAGTAATTTTGCAGAAGACTTTGTGCTGTGGTATTGAAGTGTTCATTTAGCTGATGGTTAAAAGAGGAGTTATTTACCGAGGGCTGTACTGTTGTTCTGAGATGCGGCAATTCCCAAATCATCTTTTACTTTTACTTTTAATTTTTAAGCTTCAGCATCCCAATCAATAGGTGACTGAAACTGATTAAAACTTATCCAACCAGCTGCCTATGGCGGTTTAATTAGAAACTGGTTGATTCTTAAATTAAACTTGTTTTGTTGCACTCTGCACTCCTCCTGCTGAAGATTCAGCAAAAAGTTAAGTTGTTCTCGATTTAGAAATAAACTAGGGGTTTTGCTAAGGAACCGAAGGAGACATCACCAAGGCAACCTCAAGAAATTCTTCTGTCCTGCACGGGCATTAGCCCAATGGATCAAGCAAGGACCATGGCAAGTCCCCTTGATCTGCACTGAATTCAGATGGCAAGACCACTGCGGTGTGCCTAACCTAGCTCTTTAGCATCTCAAGAAACATTCTGCAACATCTTCTTGCCAAGTTTGGCAAAGAAGCAGGACTGTGTGTAGTTTGTGGAGATAGCACCCCGTTCCTTTGATAAGAAATGATCGTCCTACATCTTGTGCTTTAAAAACTCCTTGGCGAAAACCCACAAAACAGATCGAGATTCTAGGCTACAACCTCTTGTCATGCCCCTGTCAGAGTCTGAATCCAAGGAGGAAGACAGACAGCTGACAGGGGTGGGAATGTGGTTCTGTGGAGGAGGCTGGGAAGGGCAAAGTCCGGCTGGGCAGAGCAGGGGAGAGGTAGAGCAAGGGAGGGGGAGTTCAGAAGAAGACCCAGGCCCACCCCCTCTTCATCCCAGGGCACGCAAGGAGGAATGGAGAAGAGAGCGACGTGGGTTGCGTGGCTTATGGGGGAGGAAGGGGCCCTGATTCCCTTCATTAGCAACACCTGGGAAGAGAGTTTAAAAGAACTGAATGCTGGCTGCGGCAGCTGCTGGGAGCAAACGTGACTTTATCCTGTGTTGTCTTTGCTTATCTGTGTTCCTAGCATCTTTCCATCCGTGTGAGTTTGGCTGCACCTTCACATCTGGAATTCTTCCTCCTGCCCTGTCAGATTAATTACCTCATTTTGCCTTGATTGAACTTATAGTTACAGTTTTTGTTGTCAATGTTTTGGACTTGATTCTCTGCAACCAAAGGCTGCTCCTGGGAGAGTTTTTCTCCAGCCAGAAGGTAACCAGGACATTGGGAGCAAAGTTGGAGCTATCAAAGGGGCTCTTATTGATTATCTGACTGTGTTGCCTTTGTGCCACGCCCCTTTGGGTCATCCCACCTCTCTTCCTCTTTTGGGGTTCCTCTCCTCCCCAGTGCTTTTGTCTGTCACATCAGGAGTCTTTTTTTTTTTATCTTTCCACCCTTTGCCTGGGGCATGGCGGGGGATGGGTGGGCTGCTCTTGCATTCTTGGAAAAGTCCATTTTCGAGGCAAAGAGTCTGTGGCCAGAGGGCGCCTTCAAGTTAATAATGAATCATTTTGTGGTCATCATTCAAACATCTGTGGTGGGATTTTGGGAGAGGAGGCAGGTTGGCATCGCTCGTGGCTTTGAATGAGCCGCGATCCAATGAGGCTGCTGCTCACTTCTGAATGTCCTTTTTGTAACAGCCAGCAAGTCAGCTAATGGGCTCGACTATTACGGAAGGCAACAACTGTCAAAGTGCTAATTTTCCTGGAAACCTCTTCTTCTTTTCACCCGGCCGTTTCGGCACATGGAAATATTGCCGTTTAAAACTCTCCCAAACTCTGGCCATTAAGCCAATCTGCCCAGACTGAAGACCTGGAACGGAGTCTGGGTATGGCTTGCTGCAGGTCATCTACAGCTGGTGACCCTCCTGTCTCTGCACAATGGGTAATGTTTAGAGACACTGAACATCTCCTGGATGAGAGGAATGAGCTTTCCATCCACTCGGCCTTGGCAGGGCCAGGCTCCATGTGTGTCCAGATTCAGGGGTTTCTGAGCATTGAGGGCTTTCGGGGAGGAACATTTCGTGGAGCCAAGGCAACAGCTGTACGCCACAGTGTGGCATCTGGAACAAATGCTGGAGATGATTGGAGGGGTCTTAGCTTCCTAGAGGCCTCCACAGGCCCCCATTTCCTTCTTCTGGTTCCTTTTTTTGTGTTCTGAATGTTGGTGTCGTGGTTCGCCGGCAGCCTGTGCAGACGGCAGGGGAATCGGACAATGGGGAGGAACATAGGCCAGTCCGGGAGTCTGGAGAGGACTTGGATGAGGGTCCTGCGTCCAACGCAGAGATGGGGCCAGGGCCATCTGGGAGTGGGGTGCTGATTCTGGGGTGCCTCCGGAGTCTGGCAGCAGCGAGGCAGAGGAACAAGGGGAGCCTGTTCCCAGTGCGCGTGTGCGCAGAGCTGCTAGAAGGCAAGAGCAGCTGAGACAAAAGGAGCAACTTGAGAGTAAGGCTTGGAGGTGATTGCCCCTCCCCTAAGGTATAAAGGACAGGCAAAGGTAGATAAACCTTTGCAGGAAGCAAAGTCATTCGCTCTGTTCGGATTAAACCTTGAAGCTCTATGTGAACTTTGTACTTCGGTTCGTTTTTTTATAGTTCATTTGGCACTTTAGTTGTTGGCAGCAATTCAAAGGAGAGAGAGGTGGGTGCTTATCTTGAGGGACTGTTTAGGACTCATTACAGGCTGGGAATGAACATAATTCCCAGCGTTGAAATAAAACAAGAGTTGTTTGGACTAAGCGTGTGCTTAATTATGGTCTCAGGAAGCCTTGGTCAGAACAGTTGGGACTTAAGATCCACCGAGGCTCCCTGGCCCTTAATTTAAGAAGAATAAGCTTTAATCGGGAGAAGGAGGGGCTTTGGACCACCATTCCCTCATGCCTGCTTTCAGCAAGCTGGTTAAAGATGCACCCAACCTTTACCTCAGTGCCGGAAGTGCAGGTAGGCCTCGACTTACTACCACAGTTGAGCCCAAAAGCTCCGTTGCTAAGCGAGTCATTTGTTGAGTGAGTTTTGCCCCATTTTACAACCTGTCCTTGCCACAGTTCTTAAGTGAAACACTGTAGTTGTTACATTAATAACAGGGTTGTTAAATGAATCTGGCTTTCCCGTTGGCTTTGCTTGTCAGAAGGAGAGCACATGAACCTGGGGCACCGCAACCGTCGTAAATGTGAGTCAGTTGCCAAGTGCCTGGATTTTGACCCTGTGACCAGGGGGATGTGGCAACGGTCGCGAGTGAAAAAGCCACTTTTTTAGTGCCATTGTCAGTCACTAAAAGAACTGTTGTAAGTCGAGGACTACCGGTGATTCCAGGCTGATGTTTTTTCTAACCCAGTGTTTCTCAAGCTCAGCTCCTTGAAGCTGTGTGGACTTCAACTCCCAGAATTCCTCCTCCAGTCATGTTAGCTCAGGGATTCTGGGAGTTGAAGTCCACAAACCTTAAACTTGCCAAGTTTGAAGACCCTTGATGTATTTATTCTATCTATCTATCTATCTATCTATCTATCTATCTATCTATCTATCTATCTATCATCTATCTATTTAACTACTTACCTACGTATCATTCTATTCTATTCTATTTCTATCTATCTATCTATTCTACCTCTCTTTATCTATTCTCTCTGTCTCTCTCTCTCTCTCTCTCTCTCTCTCTTTCTCTTTCTCTTTCTCTTTCTCTTTCTCTTTCTCTATCTATTCCAGGGGTCTTCAAACTTGACAGCTTTAAGACTTGTGGACTTCAACTCCCAGAATTCCTCCTCCAGTCATGTTAGCTCAGGAATTCTGGGAGTTGAAGTCCCACAAGTCTTAAACTTGCCAAGTTGGAAGGCCACCGACATCCTTGGCCTTTAAGGGCAGAGGTTGTAGTAGAAACAATAGAAGTAAAAAAAGCTTTTAGCGGCTTGCCTATCATGTTGTAACTTTCCTGTTAGGGTTGAGGGGAGGGGAAACGTGGCGTGTTTTGCTCACATGAAGTGTGTACGTGTGCATTCATGTGCACCTTTGATCACACCGTCTGCCTTTCAATGCCCAAAATAGCGCTCTTACCCCGCCTGGGCACATTGCTTTGTCAGAAGGCCCCGCAGAGAAGCCTTTGAATTTTCCAAGGGATGCTAAATGGACAGTGGTCCCTCCAGGATGCCAGGCGTCTGTTATGTGGGCAGTAGTCAAGTTTAATAAAATATTTGACACAATTGTGCCAAGGCTGCTTAAAGCTGTTCTTTGCATCTTGTTCTTTTCTTTGCAGAAAAGGCTCAGCATAATGAACCCCGATAGGTAGCTGATAGGTAGCAGGAGAATTCTGCGCTGTTGTTTTCTTGATGGTGGAAATTGTCTTTCTTAAGTTTGCTTTATACTAAAAAAGGAATTTTAAAAATCCTATCTGAGCTGTTCTCTTATGGTAGGGTGCCCCATCCACAAAATGCTTTGTGGAAACAGGAAAGCTCCCCAATTTTTTTCATTTCAGAACCAAAAGTTACGGTAACTTTGGTTGGCCTTTGGCAGTGAGTGAATTGAATAAATGAATGAAAGAAAGAAGAAAGAAAGAAAGAAAGAAAGAAAGAGAGAGAGAGAGAGAGAGAGAGAGAGAGAGAGAGAGAGAGAGAGAGAGAGAGAGAAAGAAAGAAAGAAAGAAAGAAAGAAAGAAAGAAAGAAAGAAAGAAAGAAAGAAAGAAAGAAAGAAAAGAGAAAGAGAGAAAGAAAGAGAGAAAGAAAGGGATTCACAGGAACAGTGACTGGAAGATGCCCTTCTAATTTCAAAGAAGCTCTGCTTTCTTTGTGGGAGTGATTTATTTTACACCCCACATTCCTTCGAAGGATCTGTTTACCTTTCATGAGTCTTATATTCTTGGAGCAATCAGTCTGTAGTTGTTACAAATTATATTTTCAACTTATTAATATTCCAGTAGAAGGAAATGCCTGTAACTCAGGGCATACAGAAAATATTTGTAGCTCAAATTGTGGAGTCCTTGGTGCCATATGAGCTTGGTGGTGGCTTGCAGAAGATTCACCAAGGATATATTTATATTATATTATTATTATTATATTATATTATTTCATGCTTCTAGAAGGCCCATCTCCCTCAAGGAGGGGCTGTATTAATATTGCAAGCATAGAAACCGTCCAGAATTATGTATCAGTCATGCCGCTCCAGGCTCTGAAACTCTTGTCCCTACTTAGTTTGCCAGGGGAAGCAGCTGAGCACATCCCACCCACTTATATCTGTAGGTTTTCCATCACTGGCTCATCAGCAGTCTCCATAGGAAGAAACAGGACAGCCACCTGTCCGGAATGGTATAGGGCAGGGGTGTCAAAATGGCGGCCTGCGGGCTGGATGCATCACGTGCAGGTCAGGCCCACCCCAGCTCCACGAAGCGGGGAAAAGCATCGCGTGACAGCAACGTGACGCCGCAAGTTTGACACCCGTGGTATAGGGTCCCCTGCTGAATCAAGGGGTTGGACTAGTAGACCTCCAAGGTCCCTTTCAACTCTTATTATTCTGTGTTCTGTTCTTGAAGCTAATGCAGGAAGCCGGTGATGTGGGGTTGCTGCACCAGAACAATCTTCCGGGCAGCTCTAGGTTGGAGTGGGTATTTGAACCATGAGAGCACGTTCGTAATTTAAACGGCCAACATCAACTTCTGGTTCTTCAGTTAGGGCTGAACGTGTTTTCCAGCAAGTTTATTGGGACAGGTAATTACTGCACGAGCTGCAGCGAGCCTGGAAGGGTTTGCTGTTAATTAAAACCTTGCTAAGGTGTCCAGTTTTCTTTCCAAGTAACCAAAGTTCCCATTCAGACTCCATTAATCACTTTACGGATAATGCGCTAGAGAAGGTCAAGACAGCGGTGAATGTGGTGGCGGCTTGGAATAAGCCCATTTGCTTCCTTCTTCCAGTGCGTTGTAGTGCTTGCAGAATCCAGGGGTGCCCTGCGCCCCAGGGGCACCGCATCCACTCTGTGATCCCTTCCACAATGATAATTAAATGTTAAATTGCTAGTGTCGATGCGCTGTAAACCAAACCAGGTACTGCTCTTGGCTGGAAATTTAACCCAAACTTCCACGGATGACTTGGCGTGCATCATAATTAAATCATCAAGTCTTTCCTTTTAATTCACTTGAAAACAAGAGGCCACCCCTCCCCTTTGAAGGGGAAGGAGGGGGACAAAAAGATCGGCTTTCTTGACAAGCTAATTAAGTTGCCAAACTGCCCGGTGCAGGACATATTAAGCTAACAGACGTTAAGCACACTCTCTCAGCAGCCTGTTGGGTTATCGTTCGGCTGATCTGAAAGTCAAAATGTTTTGCCACTGTTCATAGTTTAGGGTTCATTTTACCTGCTCTGATGTAATGGCTCTGCTCTCTCCACCATCTGAGAAATCCCTGGAGGAAAGTTAATGTTGTGCTCTGAAATCAATTTTTCTTACAGGGTTTTTAGGATTTACTTAACAGAACGGCTAATTTTTAATGCTAAAATTCCATTTGGGAAGACCAGTTTTTTTTTTTTCCCCTCCGCAATATTTTTTTTTAGAGGAAGACACTTTTAAAAAATTCATGAAAGGGCAGAAGTCAGATGTAGAGCTTCCTTGTAGCTGGATTGGAGAAGGCATCCCTTTCTACAGAAGCTTTGGGTGGTAGCTGACTGGAGCCAGTAGGATAATCGAACTGCAAAAATGATCAAATTCCATTCGTAGATAGGTCACAAGATGTGTGTGGGTTCTACACTGTGTGAAGTAATCATTCCATTTTATTCTACTTTTTCCGGGGCTCGTGTTGAGTACTGCAGGGGTCTCCAACCTTGGTCACTTTACGCCTGGAGGACTTCAATTCCCAGAATTCCCCAGCCAGCTGGCTGGGGAATTCTGGGAATTGAAGTCCTCCAGGCGTAAAGTGACCAAGGTTGGAGACCCCTGGAGTACTGTACGCACTTGAGTACTGGGCACCACATTTTAAGGTGTATTCTGAGAACCTGGGACAGGTTCAGAGAAGAGGAAGAGGGATCATGAGAGGACCAGAAGTTGAGTTTTAGGGTTTAAAAGAGGCCAAGACTTGTTCCAGAGTGAAGTTGTTTTATTTTTCAAAGTTATTTTAAGTTACAGGAAAGCAAATTTCAGCTTCGCTGTGAACTGTAGCCGAAAAACTTACCAACCACAAAGAATGGTTTGACGATGCACCCAAGGAGCGATGGCCTCCCGATCAGTGGATGTGTGCAGGTGGACCCAGGACCAGCGTGTGTCTGGCATGCTTTCATTTGGATCCCCGCCCAAAGGAAAGGAGTTTGACTTGAGTGCCGCTTCCAACTTGGATTCCATGATTCGACTCAGAGCACAGAAACATCTGGTTGGCTCTGTGGGCATTTTTTTAGGCTGAGAGAGGTCCCTCTTCCAGACAACAAGCCTAGGAAGGATCATTCTTTAAGACGGTCCTCCCTTTCTTTGCTGAGGTTTGTCAGGTCTACCCTGGGCTATTCGTTCTGGAAAGGCAACAGGAATGGGAGACTCCAGGAGTTGTTAGCTGAGTGTGTTAACATGGCTGATAGGCTTTATTCAGCTTGATAAGTCACACGTTGCACAGGATTGATTTTTGCGGTTGTTTGTTGTTTGGGTATGGAACTGCCCACTTCACTGGAACTGGGCTTGTTGCATATATCACTCGAGCATACAACTTCCAATTGCTCAGGGATGCCATTAGCTAGAAACTTTAACAAGCCATCGCGTAAAAGTTAAAATACGACCATGGTTTTTCTTTGCTTTAAACTGACTGTCTTCTTCTTTGGATGCAGAGCAAACCATGTCCCCAGTGGGAAAATACTAGCTGTAAAGGTAAGTTTGTTCACAAATCTGCTTTAAAAGATTCCCCTGCCCCAGTCTTCTATTTCCAGGACTATTACATGAAGCCAATTTTTGCAATGAACACACATCTGGACCGAAGGGCACGATTTATAAGTGAGGAAGTACAAAGCAATCTCTTCTCTTTTTTTTCTTGGTAGTACAACTTGGTCCTGGGAGGAATACAGGCAGGGAAGACTTTTAATCTATTGCAGAACTGACAATGGTGGCTTTATATTAGCATTAAAAAAAAAACAACCTACAGATTCTCTACAAAGGGGGAAACGGGGCCTTTCCTCCAGTGCAGTTTTTAATTTGATTGTGTGATTATTTAACTATCTGAGGTCAGCGTCTCCATATATCCCATAAGTTTTCTCATCTTAGATGGTTAAATTGTGGTTTCTTCTCTTTCCTCTTGATTGTATTCAAAAATTAAGATTGTTAAATGCCTTAAGAAAAAAAGTGGGAGCTTAGGCTTTTAGGTCTGCTCCAGCGCTGATGCCTGTCTCTACAGCTTCTTTCTGTTGGAGAATTACAAATAATTCCCTGCCAGATTCTTCTTCTCCTCCGTCATGATGTCCTGGTAGAACAACAAATTCTTCCTAAAATGGCTTCCTCTTAAGATCCATTTTTCACCATCCCCGAATATTTTTACTGCATACACAACCACATTTCTTTGCTAAGCGAGACAGTTGTTAAGTGAATTTTGTCCCATTTTATGACCTTTCTTGACACATGTTTAGTGAAGCACTGCAGTTTTTTTTAAGTTGGTAGCACAGTTGTTAAGTGAATCTGGCTTCCCCGTTGATTTCGCTTCTCAGAAGGTCGCCGAAGGTGATTAGGTGGCTCCAGAACACACACACCCTCATAAATTTGAGCCGGTTGCTTTGGTTTCTACAGACAGAAACACGGCTGTGCCCTGGGTTCACCTTTGTCCCCCATTGTGGCCAATCTCTACATGGAAGAGGTGGAAAGTAAAGTCCTAGACTCCTTCCCAGGAATCTCACCCACCCACTGGTATAGATACGTGGATGATACTTGGGCCAAGATTAAAACACAGGAATTGGAAGCCCTCACCAAACACATCAACTCTGTGGACAGGGACATCAAATTCGTGCGGAAAGATGTTAAGGAAAATAGTCTGGCCTTCCTGGACTGTGCAGTACCCACTAAGGAAGACAGAAGCCTTAATGCTGAAGTTTACAAAAAACCCACCCACACAGATCAGTATTTACATTTTGATTCTTACCACCCACTGGAACCCAAAATGGGAGTGATCAGAATCCTATACCACCGGGCTGAAGGTCTGCTCTACTAGCAAAGATGGAAAAGAGAAAGAGCTAAAAAGCATGTCCAGGAACCCTCAGAACTTGTAGAGCAGTGATGGCGAACCTTTTTGTTGTGGTGTGCTGAAAGCACGCATGCAATAGCGTGCTGACACCCATAATGCAGTGTGCCCTCACAAACATGCATGTACGAAACACACACAGTTGGGAGGGTGCCAGAACTCAACTAAGACTTGACAAACCAGAATAATTTCATGCTTTGCTTCCAGCAACTTTGCTGTGCCTAGTTTGCCTTTTTAAACAGTTTTCCCAGCTGCCGCCAATGAAGGGGATCAGGGCCCTTTCCTCCCCTGTAAACCACACAACTCACATTGCTCCCTTATCCATTCCTCCCTGCGTGCCCTAGGATAAAGAGGGGGTGGGCCTGGGTCTTCCTCTAAATGCCCAACTGGACTGTGCCCTTCCCCGGTTTCCTCCACAGCCACCGGAGCCACACTCCCACTTCCTGTCAGCTGTTCCACCTCTCCCTCAGAATCAGATTCCAACAGGAGCATGACACCTTTAAAGCAAGGGTCTCCAACCGTGGCAACTTAAAGACTTTACGGACTTCAACTCCCAGAATTCATCAGCCAGCAAATATTCCCTATTGCATATACTTAGGTCCAGCTCTTTGACAAAGGAATAAATTATTTCCATTATAGACAGCAATAAAAAAGAAATGCCCTGCAAATTGTGTTAAAAGTGTAAGAAATCAGGATGGAGGGGACCCCAAAAGTGGGTTTGTGGCCAAGTCCTGGCCATCTTCTCCAAGGCCTCCATCCCATCAAGACAAGAGAGACTGAAGCACCAGCCGCCCAATCGGTGCACCGGGAGCAGTGCGGCTGTTTGCCCGGCTGCAGTTCCTGGGCGTTTCTTCTGTTCTTAACTAGCATTTAAATGGTCCATTTGATTAATCATTTGTATACTGCCTATCGAACTCCCAAATTTCCTCTGAGTTGTACATACTGTAAAAGACAATTATATTGCCGCAGATTAAATAAGTGAATTAAAATGGAATTGCGGCTTAATTTGACCTGTGATTTTGCTCTCATTCCCTTTAGTGGCACACGCGCAACTCCGGCAAATAGATGAAGTCATCCATGACAGCCCGTGATGAATTGCCGTCGCTATACTGTATATTTTAATAGCCTCTCACTAATTTAAATTGAGCACCCAAGTAAATTATAATTCCGTCACTTGAGTGCTTGTATTTAGCTTGACAACTCATCCTTGTTTGTCCTGGAGGTGTAGCAGAGAAAATGGCTCAGGTATTTTTGGTGGGGTTTAACCCTTTCTCCGGCTTGAGGAGTCCCTTTTCTGTGGCCTGGCGGTTATTTAAGAGAGAGGATGGCGTCGGGCCATTTTAAATTTAAATTAAATTTAAATATTTGCAGACAGGGCCCTTTTTTCCCCTAACCCTGGTTCTGTTCTCTCTGATTCACTTGTACATCATTAAAAGAATAAACTGAAATAAGGATTTGAATCCTAATGCAAATTCATAGGAGCCATTACCTCTTTCTCCAGTGAGAGTAATTAAAATCAAATTTATTTATTTCTATTTCCTATTTCTTAACCAACCTTCAGGTTGTCTGCTGGGTGCCCGGTCATCCAGAGCCTGCCAGTCCAAATACTCCCAACAGAATAATCCCAAACAGACATATTTTTTTTAGCAAGCCCTGGGAAACGTTGAAGAATTTGCTTCCTTTCTAAAGGCAAGCGTCACCCACATCATCTGAGACCCACAGTTTGAATTTCTGCTCTTTTTTTTTTCAACTGCCTCCTACAGGTAGTCCTTGACTTACGACTGCAATGGAGCCTGGGATTTCCATCGTAGTCATGACAGTCATAACATTGATGTGATTGGACCTGATGTTATAACTTCTTTCCCACTAGTCTTAAGTTTATGCGGCATCATTCAGTTAATGCCATAATCATTAAGTGAATCAATGTAGTCCTATGAGTGTTTTTTGCTATGGAATGGCATAGAGGTGATCTGGTTGCCAAGTCCCTTAGCTGTGGTCATGAGACCGTAGGGGAGAACGCAGCCACCGTTCTTCATATATTTTAGCCTCCAGTCCCCTAATCATCTTTCTTGCTCTTCTCTGCACTCTTTCTAGAATCTCCACATCTTTTTTTGATGATATGGTGACCAAAAGTATTCCTAGTGTGCTCTTACCAAAGCAATATAAAACGGTGCTAATCCTTCATGTGATCTTGATTCTATCCCTCTGTTAATGCAGCCTAGGAATGTGCTGGCTTTTTTTGGAAGCTGCCACACACTGTTGGCTGATGTTTAAACGATTGACCACTAGGACTCCAAGATCCCTGTTGCAGTTCCTGCTATTCGCCTAATCTGTACCTGTAATGCACAGTGTTAATAATCTGTGCATATTAATCTAATCTGCACCTTTTAATACAGAGACTTTTTACACACGGCCTGGGTAGCACAACGTGACGTATACAATGTAAATATATAATTTGGGGAAGCAGCCCCTCTCCCACTATTTTATACAAAATGGGGCCGTGTTCTTAAAAATCAATCTACCTGTAAAATCAATATACCAGCTTTCAGGCTTTCTTGTTTTAATTTCTTATCTTGGCTGATACTGAATTTGCCTTCTGTGATCAATATCCAGATGAAGGTTTTGCAGTGGTCAAGCTTGTCTGGAGGAAAGCTGGACTTACTAAAGTGAAAAGGAACATTGAAGTTCAAAATGGCCTTTTTTTAGAGTCCGGAGAGAGTTAAATTTTCCTTGTTCCTCTAAGGAGCAAAGTTGATACAACGGTTCCAGCAGTTTACTTTGTTTTAAGCTTTCCATCCAGGAAAAAAAAAATGTAAGTGAATATTGTTGGCAAATGACTATTGATTTGGAGAAATGTGTTAAATGTTTTCTTGGCAGCATTTCTATTACAGTTACAGCTTTTATAAATAACCCTAAAGCAAATTCTTGATAGAAATGGGTTGTGCACTTTTTCCCTCTGTTTAGACAGACATCAATACTTTAAAAATGTAGGTTCGGAAATCAGCTGGATGTAAACAAGGGATTGAAAGAAAATTTCCATTAGAAGTCGAGCTGCAGCAGAGCGTTGGCTGTGCTGAATCCGCAAAGTGTATTTGATCCTGAAATTCCCACCCAGATTCTAAGACATGTAGGCCTGGATCCTGCTTTTGTCAGGCAGGAATGACATGTGGGGGAGAGAAGTGTATACCTCAGGATTGGAGAAGGGTTCCTGAGCATATTCAGAGAAACTTCAGAGCTAAATGAACCATTGTAAATCGAAAACTACCTGTATTACTTAAATGTCTGCATTTTTAGGCCAAATAATACTTGGGAATACCTGGAAACTAGACTAGATAATGGATTAGACTTGACAATTAGACTAGATAATTGATAATTAAACTAGATAATAATACCTGGAAACACCTGGAAACTGTGAGGATGGATCCCAGTCATATTTCCTACTCTAATAATCAGAGTTTCCAGGTGTTTCCAGGTATTGTCCTAAAAATACAGACATTTAAGTAATACAGATAGTCTTCGACTTGCAACAGTTCATTTAGTGACCATTCAAAGTTACAACAGCAATGAAAAAAGTGACTTATGACCATTTTTCACACAACCCTTGCAACATCCCCATGGTCACCTGACCAACATTCAGATGCTTGGCAACCGGTTCATACTTATGACAGTTGCAGGGTCCCAGGTTCAGCGGGAAGCCAGATTCACTTAACAACCACATTACTGACTTAACAACTGCAGTGATAACAACTATAGCAAGAAATGTCATAAAACTGGGCAAAATTCACTTAACAACTGTCTCATTTGGTAGCAGAAACGTTGGGCTCGATTGTGGTCATAGATCAAGGACTAACTGTAGTTATGGAGGGGCAAAACATTTCATTCTGAATACAGAATGTTCTGGAGAAGATAGGAACTTTCTGCATGAATCTGCTGCTCCAGGGATGGCCCGAAATTTTTCTAGAAGAAAATAATGCAGTTGTGGCAGAAATATTTTATATCTCTCCCCACCACCAAAAAAACAAAACAAAACAAAACCGATCCAGAAGACAAAGAAACCCTTCAAGGACCTTAGACACAAATTAAATAAAATACATAGAATGAAATGAAATGATCAAATACTTTAGAATTATAATCAAATACAGCAATGTTTTGCAACCTTGGCAGCTTTCAGATATGTGGACTTCAACTCCCAGAATTCCCCAGCCTGTCTGGGTGTTGAAGTCCATACATCTGAATACTGCCAAGGTTGTGAAACACTGATATACAAACCTGTGAAGAAATAATAATAATAATATGTGAAGTGGAATATATCTGTTGTTAGAGGTCTGAGGGCAGCCGTGGAGAGGCTCAAAAAGTCAGGTGGGTGTCCGGAAATGCACAATTGGTTGTACCTTTTTTGCAGTACTTCTAAAAAGGTGGAAAACAAGAAATGGATGCAGAGATAGATGAAATATTTAGATTAAATACGAGTTACACCGAGGAGACATAAACTCAGTATTTTCTTTTTGAAGTGATTAAGCTGTAGAGATGTATTTCCATATTAAAAATGGGCTGCCAAGGAGTGATAAAATTTCTTTGGGGGCTGCCCACTAAGGATCCTTTGTGGTAGGATAATTAGGGTGGGTTTTGCACAAGGCAGCATCTTTTGTGTGGTATTGGTAGCTAAGCAGGTATGAGTCTGGTCCATACATGGATGGGTGTCTGTGAGGAATACTAAACTGGGAAATCAAATCCCAGAAAGTGGCTACGGGGTTGTCTCCATGAAGTGATCAAAAATCAATCTTGACTCAGAAGAGATGTAATTTTAAGTACCAAAAGTCTAGTTACATTGCATAACTGATCTAGACTGGTCTCCTCTGAACCACTTTTGGGTGGGCTATTGCAGTGTTTTTCAACCTCTGCCGCTTAAACGTCAGTTCCCAGAATTCCCCAGCCAGCATGCATGGACTTCTGGGAGTGGAAGTCCATCCACCTTCAAGTGGCTGAGATGGAGAAACTCTGGGCTACAGCGTTGATTTCAGTAACAGTGAGGACAAAAGCTTTGCTCCCAGAAACATGAGAGATTTTTTTTTCCTCGATGGAGACTGGAGCTGATACATTAAAAAAAGAAAAAGAAATGGTACAATAATGTTTCTTGCTGAGTGCTGCCCGATTTTCTGTAGTGAAATAAATAATCTAATATTAATGTTTATTTCCAGGTGATTCCTTTAGATATTACATTAGAACTTCAGAAACAGATTATGTCCGAATTAGAAATCCTTTATAAGGTAATGCTTTTCTAGCACTTCTTTTTCAATTCTGTTTAGCATGCAGTTTTTCCTTAAAAAAAATTAACCTGCTATTTCTTCTTTTTCCAGTGCGATTCATCGTACATCATAGGATTTTATGGTGCTTTTTTTGTAGAAAACCGGATTTCCCTTTGTACTGAATTTATGGATGGTAAGTGATATACTATAACATTGACTCAGCCTTCCATCCTTCTGAGGTCGGTAAAACGAGGACCCAGATTGTTGGAGGGAATATGCTGACTGTAAACCACTTAGAGAAGGCGGTAAAGCGCTATGAAGCCGTATATAAGTCTTAACTGCTATTGCTATTGGTGAAGGACCATAGTTTAGAAACAGGAATCGGAAAAATGGAATTGGTTGAAGAATATTGGTTTACTATATCTTAGAACTGTAAATCCTACAGAGAGTGGTTTTTTTTTAATTTAAAAAAGGGTATTTTAAGAATAATGTTCACAAGGCTCAATGCATCAGGTAAGCAAGAGTTATTTCTTGGTGCTGTTTTCTTGAATAGAGTGCACAAACTTTTATTGAAAGTTTAGATATGGCAGATAATAAAAGGTGGTTTATATGTAATTTAATATTTCCCAATTGCATGCAATCTGTATTTACTGACAAAACTTCTGTTCCTTCATCTTAATAGCTTTAGTCACCCATACAGATTTTCCTTCTAAGTTGTTTCCTTGGTCCTATGCATTTCTTGTAGGTTTAAGGGATATTAGGTTTTTGTAATGACAACCTTAAAGATTTTTTTACTTGGCACTTTCACCTCAGGATAAATTTATTGAGCAAACCAGGCACAGATTCCTCACCAATTTGTTGGATCACAAAATATGCACCCAATCATCTAGGTCATGCTGGCTGGGGAATTTTGGGAGTTGAGGTTCACAAGTCTTAAAGTTGCCACGTTTGGCGACCCCTGATCGACGTGACGTTTTTAGAAAAGACCAGCTTAGCTTCAGTTGACCATACTTTGTTCTCCCTGCAGGGGGCTCCTTAGATGTCTACAGAAAAATTCCAGAACACGTCTTGGGAAGAATAGCTGTAGCTGTGAGTACCTTGGGGTATATTCCGTTCTTGAAACATTTAATAAATGTGGAATTGCTTAATCACAATCGTAAAGTTGTCAAACGAAGTGTGCAGGTGTAGTAGAAGCCATTGGCAGGAGTGGGGAAGGAAAAACCAGGAAGAGAAATGGGAGACATTAGAGACTCTTATAATACTTGGAAAGCAAACCCATTGATTACAGCATGGATTAAGGTTCCCTTGAATAAAAGCATATAATGAAAGTATTTGAATTCAGAGAGGCATACACTATAATCATCTTCAAGATGCTACAAGACGCTCTGTATTTCTGGGGTAAAGAGAGCAAAGTGCCCTGTTTCTGCCTAATTGTGCCTTTGCACACACTGCAGGGTGTTCTTAAGCAGAATGGACCAAATTGGAATGAACACACCATAATCTTTGACAGCTGAATAAAGGCCCACAGAACGAACACCCAGTTGACCGTTGAGAGAAGGGGATTACTGCACAATGGCTAAATGGGAGGGTGGCTTTGATAATTTAAGTGGTTTAAAGCATATCAGAGTTATTCTATAATGCACTACTTAATTAAATTCCTGTTTTCCACACTCATTATACATCAAGCTGACAACTGAAACCCTTTAATCTAACGCAGACAGCTATTTAGTCTACTTTCATTGTAATTCACAGCTCGGCTTCATCCTCTGCACTTCAGATGCATGCGCAAAGAGCATCTTTTCATCAGATGTGCTCCCTGTGGAACAATTCCAAATGGGTTTACTTTTGAGCCCAATGTGGTTTCTTGTGGTGTGGGAGAGCCTGGGGATTTTCATGTGGCCTGTTTCAGCGAGCTGAAAAGTGTTTCATTTTCCTGTTGGGATAATTTGCAACTTACTAAATAATTACGCCTGTAACTTTCATTTGACTAAAAAGACTTTCTACTTCTTGGGATCATGTGCACCCTGACAAGATAGAATTTCAGGTGGCGTCTTTTAAATGTTTTATAGGCAAAGAATTCCTAGTGTGCCGAAGGCTGTGCAATGAATTGGCTGGCTGTTTGATAAATTGACTTTAAAAGGATGGCTCTCACATATCTAAATCTTAAAACATGAACTCAGAATAAGGGCGGGAACTATCTGACTCTAAGATAGAAACACCAACCGGTGGCTGTGGTAACAGAGACTGAGTGGGACAATTTAATCCTCTCCTCCCATCCCAGCCCCCATCTGTGGACAGCACATGGGTGGGAGAGATTTTGGGAAACAGACCTGGGTAGAGAATGCTCAGAGAACCCAGGAATATTTACTTTATTTTACTCTCAGAACCTTTCCAGTTGCCTTTGAGTCCTTCATTTGTACTTGCTTTAGAGTCTGTCGTTTGTACTTCTATAATTGTCTGGTTTGGTGCAGCTATCAAACAGGACAGGTACAGCCTCCAACAGATAGTTAGAACTGCAGAAAAAAAACAATTGCAACCAGCCCGATTTCCATTGAGAACCTGTATACTATACGGGTCAGAAAGAGGGCTGAGAAAATATGTACAAACCCCTCATATTCTGGACATAAACTGTTCCAACTCCTCCCTTTGGGATGCTGCTATAGGGCATTGCATGCCAAAACAACCAGACACAAGGACACGTTTTCTCCCTCGTTCCATTGCTCTGCTGAGCACCTAATGACCCACAGTGCTGTATTATGTCTAAGAATATTTACCCACGTAGTAGGGCTGTAATACTATTATTCTTCTCATCTGTTCCACTATCTTCTCTTATTGGTATTCTTATTCTACTCTACCCTACCTTACCGTACCCTACCCTAGTCCACTCTATTCTACTCTATTACAGTCCCTACCACAAAAATATAAGTAAAAGTCTTGATAGGCCTTCTCTTTCTTTGTGTATTTGCTGCAAGTGAGGAAAGACAGCAGAGAAGGCCAGCTGCAAGCATCTCCCATCAGTATCTTGCCTAAGTTAACATGGGTTTGGGTTTTGCTTGCCGTTTTACCCATTTATTTTCCTTTCTGTTTTTTATGTAGAGACACCTTGCACTGAAGTGCTCATGTTGGTTGTAGGTTCTTTCTCCCCCTCCCCGCTCAGACGTGTCCTTAAACTGTCAAGAAAATGAGTGGTTGATGGCAGGTACAACAACTGCTTGTGTCAAGGCTCTGTCAAGTCATTGTTATCTAACCTACCATATACTGAGTTCCTCCAATAGCTTCTGGAGTATCTAGTGAAAAAGCTGGTCTCTGCCGGCATCTCTTTTTAACAACTGAATGCTTAATACTTCGTGTATATGTGCCCCAGATTGGAAAATGTCCTTTTGTTTAGTGTAAATGAATAGTGAGATATCTGATCGATGCATAAGAGGCTGTGGGAGATCTTTGGACTTGTACTTACAATGCAGTCTTAAACACAGAAATGAAAATCACTCTATTATTTAGTTAACAGGACGCTTTTTATAGCCATTCATTCAACAGATACATGCAACCTCTCAAGGAGTCTGTGCATTGCTACATGTGGAGGTTTTGTTCTCTACTTTGATAGCATTCTTACATTGGGTGTTAAAAATCCATCATTGCAAATTCATGCACTCATGTGTCACTCTTTATAATAAAAAGGAAATGCTACTTCCATGCGGTAGGTGAGCTGACATGTTGCTAAAGTATTGTGCAGTAAAAAAACAAAGGCACTTCGCTACCTCTTTGTTGTGTAGTATCACTGTTTCCCCCAATAACATCCTATGTCTCTGCCTCTCTCTAACAATGAAATATTTGCAAACCCAGTCTGAAAACATAAGACTGGTTGCTTTCCATCCTAAGGTCTATAAGTGGTGGGCATTTTCTTTAATAAGTGAAGATTTATTCTCATACCTTAGTTTGTTGCAAGATATAGGTGGTGGTTTCCAGGTTCCAAGAGGGAAGAAGAGAAATGCTTCTTTGTCTAGAGCTCAACTCCTGCTGAACTTTGTGGACAAATCAAAACAGTTTGGAAGAAGGCAAGAGAAAATATTAGGGTGGAAAAAATTCCAAAGAAGTTTTCTCTTGCCTTCTTCCGAACTGTTTTGACTTCCCAGTGTGGCCAACAGCCTAGAAAATGAAAATATGTATCTTTATGTTATGCTATGTATTAAATATATTGACCCGTTTCTTTTTTTCCTGATTTGTAGGTTGTTAAAGGTCTTACTTATTTATGGAGCTTAAAAATTTTACATAGAGGTGAGTTGCATGTTTGTTCTTTTATGTTTCAGCTGAATGTCATGATTCAGACTTAAATTTCAAGAAAGGAATATTGAGATCTTAAAATTAACCGGCTTGTGGTGGAATTTAAGGCAACAGATTCTTTGACTCTTTAGCAGCACTCTGGGATGTCATGCTGGCCCCTTGACCGCGCAAAGGTCCTCGGACAGCACTGGCTTAAGTGGCCTTGAAATGGAGATGAGCAGCGTCCCCTTAAGAGTCAGCAGTGACTCGTGGAGCAAAATCCATCTTTTATCTCCTTTACCTCCTTTATTCTTTGCCTCAGCAAAGATCTGTGAAGATCTGTTTTCACACAGACTGGGTTGAGAGTCAGAACAAAGTAAGGTTTCAAGATAGTACACTTACGAGGTTTCACTTGTTCGTGTACTTGGAATATTTAACATTACCCCTTTAAATAATAATAAATGAGTTTGCTTTTGTCACCCTGCATCTTCCTGGAGCATTTATGGTACAGACCTTCTTCTCTTCATTTCCTTATATTGCTAGACTTCTTTCCGTGGGTGTGTGGGTGTGTGTGGGTGTGTGTGGGTGTGTGATTTTGTTGTGGTTCGCCGGCAGCCTGTGCAGACAGCAGCGGAATCAGACAGTGGGGAAGAACGAGGACCAGTCCGAGAGTCTGTGGAGGACTCGAACGAGGGTCCTGCATCCAATGCAGAGCTGGGGCCAGGACCATCTGGAAGTGGTGCTGACTCCGAAGCCTTCGGAGTCTGGGAGCAGCAAGGCAGAGGAGCAAGGGGAGCCTGTTCCCAGTGCGCATGTGTGCAGAGCTGCTAGAAGGCGAGAGCAGCAGAAACAAAAGGGGCGACTTGGGAGTAAGACTAGGAGATGATTGCCCCTCCCCTAAGGTATAAAGGACAGGCAAAGGTAGAGAAACCTTTGCAGGAAGCAAAGTCATTCTTTCTGTTCGGATTAATCCTTGAAGGTCTGTATGGACTTTGTACTTTGGTTGGTTTTTTACAGTTCATATGGCACTTTAGTTGTTGGCAGCAATTCAAAGGAGAGAAAGGTGGGTGCTTATCTCGAGAGACTGTTTAGGACTCATTGCATACAGGCTGGGAATGAACATAATTCCCAGCGTTGAAATAAAACAAGAGTTGTTTTAAATAAGCATGTGCTTAATTACGGTCTCGGGAAGCCTTGGTCAGAACAGATTTTTTTTGTCAGGAGAGTCTCAAGTTGTTTCCTCTTCCTGGTCAACTGGTCTAGTGCAGTGGGCCCCAACCTTTTGGGCACCAGGGACCGGTTCCGTGGAGAGAGGTTTTTTCCATGGACCGGAGAGAGTGTGGTTTTGTGTGCTGCCTGCATCCCACGGATGGAGTTTTGCTTGTTTGTGGGCGCAGTTGCTGGCATGCCATGGCCTGGTGTCGGTCCATGGACCAGGAGTTGGAGACCCTGGTCTAGTGTATGAGTGAACAGATCTTTTTTTGCTAAGGGTTGCTTTTTCCTAGGGAACCCGTACTTCTTCCATCAGCTGCTAAAACATGTCGATTTTGGCACCATGGAAGTGAAAAACATTCGGGGTAGAACATTTTGCCAAGGAAAGAGAGAGTGATCTAACTTGTGCAAGGGATTATATGTGCCTTGCACTTGAGCCATCTCTCTAGAAAAAGCAGAGTCCAGGGCTCTTGACAGCCTGGGGGAAAGGCAAAAAAAACCCCTTGTGTAGCCAGTTATAATGAGCTCTTGGTAATTTGCATTTCTCACTGGGGATTGTATCGTACAGGTTTCTCCAACTCTGATATTTGGGTACTGTGCTAGTGGGGTGTGCAAAACATTTCATTTTGAATTGTTTCAGATGCAAAACGTCCAGGAAATGCCACGGCTTTTCAGTTCAAAACACTTCCAGGCTGCTGAAGGCAGGATGTTTGCAGAGTTTCACGCTTGAAACGGTTCAGGATGAAATGCTTTGCAGGCCCCTCCTTATTATACGTACAAAATGAAGAGAGCCTGGTTTTTTTACAAAGATGATTTTGAGGAGAATACATTGTGTTTTCTAAATAAAGCAGTCGGTATGTTTTTGTAATAGATGGCTTGAATCATATTCAAATAATGGCAAGGAAAAAAACGGCCAATGCTCCATTTATTTCATTGTCTGGTAAAAATAGCTCAGGAGGAGAAGGCAAGGCGAGGTTTCTCCTTTCATAAAGCTTATTTTACTCATTTTTAGATTTATATCCCACATTTCCTCCAAGAGCTCAAAGTGGCATCTCTAATATTCACACTGTATCTGTAAATTTTTGTTCGACCTTTAAGAAATATTGATTGTGGCCTTTTTCCTGGCCTTCTTTTCTTAGATGTTGGAAAGCTGAGTTAAGTGATCATACATATTTCTTGTTACCAACCTTTTCATCTTTTGCTTTTCCCTGGATTATTCTGAAAGCTCTTTGGGTCTCCTCTTCTTTTAAAGGCTGGGAGATTTTTCCGCTCAGCCTCCAATTTTCTATGACTGATCTCCTATAACCTCTGATTCCTCTTTGTAAGCAGATTGAACTCTCCCTTTCATCCGTCTCACTCAAATCATCCTTCACTGACATATTTATTAGCCTCTTAAATTTTTCAAGTTAATTGTTATACAGGTAGTCCTCGACTTAGAACAGTTCATTTAGTGAAGGTTCGAAGTTACAGTGGCAATGAAACAGTGACCTATGACACTTACAACCGTTGCAATGTCCCCATGGTCACGTGATCAAAATTCACCCATTTGGCAACTGTCTCACATTTATGACGCTTGCAGTGTCCCGGGATCAGGGGATCAACTTTTGCGACCTTCTGACAAGCGAAGTCGACGGGGGAGCCAGATTCACTTAACAACCGTGCGACTAACTGAAGAGTGCAGTGATTCACTTAACGACTGTGGCAAGGAAGGTTGTCAAATGGGGCAAAACTCACTTAAAGTATGTCTCACTTAGCAGCAGAAAATTTGGGCTCCATGGTGGTCCTCAGTTGCAGAACTATCTGTATTTCACACCAAAAATTCAAGGTCTGCTCCACAATCTCACTGGATCAAATTTCAGCTGGCCGGATTCCCTTCCGTTTCCTGTTCTGTCATCGGTTGCATTCTCATGTCATCCTTCTGATCATATCCAGCTATGGCATCTCTGTTTATAGTATTTGGAGCAGGTGTTGGCAGCAATAAATAATTCTTTTTTTCAAAATTATTAACCCACTTTCCACGTAATTGTATTTACTAAATTGATTTCTCCCTGTAATTATAGGTTTCTTCATTTCTCCAGTTGATGCATTCCAATTTCCCATTAGTAGAATTACCTCCCTTCCTGATGTTGCCTCTAACGCCTCCTATAATTTGCCCTGGAATTGCTCGGGGTCTTCCTTCATTTTGAAGGGGCATAGATTTGTATAACATAGATGTTCATTGATAACCACTAATTCGGGGAAATATGTTCTTGTTGTTTATTGGATTATAGATGAACACATATTTGCTGAAACTCTTTCAGTTTCATCGCCGTTTCGTTCCTTTCTACGGACTCATGCCCTGAATAGTATATCTTGTAGTCATCTGGCTTTAAATGGCCCATTCCAGTCCATTTATTCCTAAGATATCCAACTTGGTACATTTCATTTCCACTTTGACCATTCCAAGCTCTCAAAACGTTCATGCTTCTCAGATTCCTCATTCCAACTGGGTCAAGCGAGGATGTCTTCCTTCAGTTCAGACACCATCAATGACCAGGCGTCTTTGCAGCTTTGACTGGACCACATCATCATCTCCATGTCAGCGTTCTAACTAACCACCTCCAAACCAATAAACTCCGAGACCAGCATTTTCTCAAAAGTTCCATTTTATTAGAGTTGTCCTATTGGCACATCTGGGAAAACCCAAATCTGAAAGTTCCAGGTTTTCCCTTCCCCAAAGAAAATCAAAAATCCCTCCCCTGCACCCAGCAGTCCATCACGGGGCCCAATCAAACGTCATCCAAACTGGAGACCTTCCTCCAGTCACTCCCCTCCAGGTGCAGGGCAATATGTCCTTGACTCTCTGAGAAAAAGTTGTTGTGTCTAATCTTCTACCTCAGGGATCCCCAACCTTTTCGACGCCGCGGCCCGGTTCCGACATCAGCTGGGCGCCGCGGCCCGGTACCGGCGTCAACTGGGCGCCGCCATCTTTTATGACGAAAAGGCGCTTCAGGTGAGCGTCACCGAGCGCTGTTTCGTCATAAAAGATGGCGGCTAGCGCTTCTGGTGAGCTTTTTCGGGTAGAAATGGCTTTCTACCCGGAAAAGCTCACCGAGCTGCTAGCGCCGCCATCTTTTATGACGAAACAGCGCTTCCGGTGAGCTTTCTACCCGGAAAAGCTCACCAGAAGCGCTTTTTACCAAAAAAGATGGCGGCGCCCAGCAACCAGCGGCCCGGTAAGGGTTGTTCCGCGGCCCGGTACCGGTCCGCTGACCGGCGGTTGGGGACCCCTGTTCTACCTCTTTATGAAATCCCCCCTCCCAAATCCCCAGGCACTGAAGGTGGCAGCCTCGAAGCTTCCAAGTAAAATATGGCTTCCAAGGCTGACAGGTCCCCCCTTCCAATTTCACAAAAGTTCTGCTTTTTTTCTCTGGTAATTAGAAGAGCGCCTTTCGATGTGCCTACATATTGCTTACATCTTATAGCCATACTTCGTCATTGTCTCCTTCTGGGTTTCTTTAGGAGATTCTTATTCTAGGTGAGTTGATGTCCTCCTGGCTTGCAGGACCTTACCTACCCTCAGCTTCCCAATGGACCACTCTTGGCCTCCGTCCTTCCTTTGGACCTTGTATCAGTCCTCCGTAGCAGGCCAAGCAAGGAAACCACGCAAGCTAACATTATTTTTATGATAACTTCATAGTAAGAGAATGTTACAAGACTGAATGTGCTTCTCTGTCATTCTGAGAGCTACAGAGGGTCAAGCCGGAGATGTTTTCTCAAATTACATTTTTGCACAGACCCATATTTCTTTTAGCTGGCCATCAGCTGGTATTTGCTATTAAATCAATGCTCTCTGGATTTATCCTGCCTTTGTTGTCTCTCTTCCCAACACAGACGTGAAGCCCTCTAATATGTTGGTGAACACAAGAGGCCAGGTCAAGTTATGTGACTTTGGAGTCAGCACCCAGGTATGTCCCTTGCATTCCTTGGTTGATCCTCTCCCCTCTTAATTCTGCTCTCCAAACTGGCGAGGAGACAAACCGACTCCCCTCTCAAGGGCTTCCTCTGCCGGGGACATAACCATCCCTCCTTTTTAATCTCCTGTGACTTTTCTTCATCAGAATATGATTGTTCATTGTTTAATGACAGTAAAAACTGCTGATATTGTAATTACTACTTACAAATAGCCCACTTCATTGATATGCAGCTTGGCTCTGAAAGCGCTCGGGCCAAACAAAAGGATAGGGCAGAGCGAGAGGGACGCTTGGGGAGACCGACTGGCCCATGGTAAAAATTAATATGGGGATCAACAATGGCGGTGGGCTTTAACAATGTGCAGCACAAATTTTAATTAATTTCCATTTGGGGCTTCCCCTGAGGAATCTGGCGTGAAACTGACCCTCACGCTCGCCGCGATGTTGAATTGAATTGCAGCCACCTCTCCTCCCAGCCAAACATGAGGACCAAAGAGGAGGTCACGGCTGCATTATGTGTTGTCAGAATCTGTTGTCCCTCAGCATATTTAGTGTTCATTCCAGCCTGATAATCAAGGTGGCTTTATTCACATCTTGGGCCCAGCTGACAGGAGGAGGAGGAGGAGGAGCAGGAGGAGTTTGAATGTGCTGGATTTCATACACACACACACACACACACACACACACTTTCCAATAGACGGGTCCAGCTGCTTGGTAGGATACTAAATACTCCAAGCCTCCTCCTTCAGGCTCTAGAGTAGCCTTTGTTCTCGCCCGTAAATTGAAATATGATGGATATTTTAAAAGGGCTCTCATTTGAAGGAAGCCAGGAGGGTGGGTGGGTTTTAATGCCTTGGCTGGCAAATTTGCCCACTCCCCACTTTACTTTTTCTTCTTCCTCTGATTTATACGTAGGATAATTAGTGTTAAATGAGGAATAATTACCTGCTTTATTTGTGCTTTATGTGGCCCTAACAAGTTGTTTTGTCTGACAGCTGGTGAATTCCATAGCAAAGACCTACGTCGGGACGAATGCATATATGGCAGTAAGTAAATTATATGAAGATGCTTTGGTTTAAATGAAAACATGGGGTGGGCTCCTCAGCTTTGTCTTTCTTCTTCATTCGTTTCTCTACTGTTTCTCCAATTGCCAAGGAAGGAAGATCTGATTGATACGTGGAAATAACAAGTGGCATAGAAATTTACGATTAAGATCTTGGACTTAAATTCCCCAATATCACCCACCCCCAACTCAAGAGCAGCTTCTTTTAAGCCCTGGAGCATCCTGGTAGACCTCGATGCCATCCTATTTTTGGAGGATAAAATGAGAGGAGACCCCACCCACCCACCCACCCATGGGTGAACGTTGAGAGAAAAGGGAGGAAATGGATGGACGGATGAATGGACAGACAGACAGCTGACAAGGGATGTAATAAAAAAGGCACACCAACAGAATTTCTACACATGCACTGTGACAAAGGCAGCAACTCCCCTCACTCGCCTGTAAAGTAAATAAAAAGGAACAATAGAAAGCCCAGCTCTTCTGCCTGTGTGTGTGTGTGTGTCTAAAAACATGGGGCCCTCAGAATGAAGCCAAGGTAGGCCAAGGTTCTTTATCCATAAAGGTCTGGGGAAGATTCTTTGCTGTAGTATGGCACTTACTAACCTGACCCTCTAACAAAATGGTCTAAGGAAACTGTTTCCGTCTCTGAAACACCATCATCGTGCTGGAAAGTGCAATAGAACAAAGCTGGCTGAGGAATTATGGGAGTTGAAGTCCACAAGTCTTAAAGTTGCCACGGTTGGAGACCCCTACTATAGAAATCATGTGCTGTAGGATGACATGAACCCAAGGACAGACGGTTCTTGCTTGCCTTCAGAAATCGACAGGTAGAAAAGGCAATAGCCCGTTCACAGTGGATGGCTGATGAGAGAACCAGCCCCTCTAGAGAGATTGTGGGCGTATCGATCCCTGAGCCTGAAGTCCACGGCTAATCTAGTGAACGTTCTGGATCTGGAGGCTCAAGAGGACAGGTCTACCTTGGGGCTTAATTGATAGGCGATATGTTTTTCCACGGTGGGGCTGGTGTTGCTCGATTCTTCTCCCTGCTGAACAGATTCACCCTCTTCCTACTCTGTCACACAGGCCAATGTTTAAGATGCTTCGGGAAAGAAAGTTATGGGCAACCGTCAAATATGAGTCAGTTGCCAACTGCCAGAATTTTGATCATGTGATTGTGGGAATGATTCAAGGGTTGTGTGAAAGATGAGCATAGGTCATTTTTTTCAGTGATGTAACTTTGAACAGTCATTAAATGAACTGTTGTAAATTGAGGACTACCTGTATTTATCTTATCTTATTCTGAATTCTCTCTCACTCTCTTTGCTAACTTTTAAGTGAGGGCAGTAGAAGGTATAAAGAAGTTTGAATATGTATTTGTCTTGGGCTGTCTCCTTAAGTGCTCGGTCTAACTTTGGTTTCTCCAAAACAGTAAGTGTCGTCTTCAAAAGAGAAGAGATCTCAAATAATTCATTTTCTTCATCTCCTCTTCTTGTTGGCCTTAAATAGCAGTAGTAATTAAATTGCATTATTTCGTTTAATGTACAAACCTCGATTACACATCCATTTCCCAGGTGTGTCTTCAAGAAATTACTTTTTTTTCATACTGTTTATGGATGACTGTGATGCATCCATCTGCTAATTGAAAAACCAGAGGATTAAAGCTTCTTCAGTTCTCAAATGTCCTTTGTGCTTAACACAATTTGTTTCATCCAAGTTCTTATTTTGGGGAGGTGGGTTGAATCTTGAAAGAAAAACCTGTTATATCACTCAGTGAAACCAGAGAATGTATCCCATTCCAGGCTGAGGTTGAAAAATGTAGCTTGTCTGGAAACTTCATGCCAACCATAAGTTCAGAATGCTGACATGGGCCTGAATAAAATACAGACTTCAAGACTGGTTGAGAGTTCTCTTCCTTTAGAGCAGGGGTCTTCAAACTTGACAGCTTTAAGACTTGTGGACTTCAACTCCCAGAATTCCTCCTCCAGTAATGCTAGCTAAGGGATTCTGGGCGTTGAAGTCCACAAGTCTTAAACTTTGCAAGTTTGAAGAACCTTGATCTATTCTCTCTCTCTCTCTCTCTCTCTCATCTCTCATCTATATCCTATCTATTCTATCTCTCTCTTTTATCTATTCTATCTATTCTATCTATTTTATCTATTCTATCTTTCTTTCCCTCTATCCTATCTATCTCTCTATCTGTTCTACCTCTCTTTTTCTATTCCAGGGGTCTTCAAACTTGACAGCTTTAAGACTTGTGGACTTCAACTCCCAGAATTCCTCCTCCAGTCATGTTAGCTCAGGAATTCTGGGAGTTGAAGTCCACAAGTCTTAAACTTGCCACGTTTGAAGACCCTTGATCTATTCTTTCTATCATCTATCTATCTATCTATCTATCTATCTATCTATCTATCTATCTATCTATCTATCTATCTATCTATCTATCTATCTATCATCCATCTATCTATATCCTATCTATTCTCTCTCTTTCTATCTATTCTACCTCTCTATCTATTCTATCTTTCTCTCCCTCTATCCTATCTATCTATCTATCTATCTATCTATCTATCTATCTATCTATCTATTATCTATCTATCTATCTATCTATCTATCTATCTATCTATCTATCTATCTATCTATCTATCATTCTATTCTATTCTATTCTATTCTATTCTATTCTATTCTATTCTATTCTATTCTATTCTATTCTATTCTACCTCTCTTTCTCTATTCCAAGGGTCTTCAAACTTGACAGCTTTAAGGCTAGTGGACTTCAATTCCCAGAATTCCCCCTCCAGTCATGTTAGCTCAGGAATTATGGAAGTTGACGTCCACATGTCTTAAAGTTGTCAAGGTTGGAGACCCCTGGTTTAGGAGGTTGAAAATGGCTTCTCCAACCTTCTGCCTTTTCAGCAGAGCATCATTGGTTGGCTTTGGGGAAGACGAGGTCTAAGCAATAGGACTGCAGACACAATGCTGTGAAATTGGCCTCGAAGCTTGCTCCTCAATATCATTCTTTGCTTATCGCTGTACAGGTAGTCCTTGACTTACAATTGAGCCCAAAACCTCTGTTGCTAAGCAACACATTTGTTAACCGAGTTTTGTTCTATTTTACGACCTTCCTTGCCGCAGTTGTTAAGAGAATCACTGCCGTTGTTCAGCTAGCAACATGGTTGTTAAGTGAACTTGGCTTCCCCGTTGCCTTTGCTTGGCAGGAGGTCACATAAAGGGGGTCATGTGACCCCAGGACAGTGCAACCGTCATAAATGTGTTGTTACTTGGAGAGCATCTAAATTTTGATCACATGATCACGGGGAATACTGCAACCGTTGTAAATGTGAGAAAAATGGTCATAAGTCACTTTTTCAGTGATGTTATTCCTTAGGACGGTCACTAAGGGAACTATTGTAAGTTGAGGACTACCTGTACTTCTGCAGCAAGCAATTCAAAGGGTGCCGTGCACGAAATGTGCAAGGACAGAGCATGGATCCAAGGCAACTCTTGTGGTTAGAAATGCCTGGAAGCTGAGGAGATGTCCAGCAAGAACACCCAATGCCTTGCTGGATTTAGGAGGGGGAGAAAATGAGCTCTGGGCTGGCGCAGGCCTTGCCAGGATGTCTTCTCATGAGCCCTTAACTTCTCTGGTGGGCATCAAAGTCATCAGAATAGGCACAGGAGGAAGACGCTGCAAGCCAAGGATGTTGAGAGTGGACGGCAGCGGCAGCTCGTGGCTCAGAGAGCAGGGAAGCCATGACGAATCCCAATGTTGTGGCCCACAAGTGGCCAGTGGAGCCGGTGGCAAACTCAGACAGTGAGGAGGTTGGGGAAGAAGTTGGGCCAGTCCTGGAGTCTGGGGAAGGCTCTGATGAGCGCACTGCATCGGAGGCAGAGATGGGGCCAGGGCCGCCTGACAGTTGCCTTTAGAGTCAGAGATCAGTGGGGCAAGAAGAACATCTGGAGCCTGTTCCTGACATGTGCATGCGCAGATCTGCCAGGAGAAGGGAACAGTTAAGGAACAAGGGTTGATGGGGGAATAAAGGCACGGGTGGACAGCGAATGGCCCTTCCCATAGGGAATAAAGAGGAGCCAAAGGGGAGTGATGCTTGCAGGAGACAATTAATTCAATTCATTTGGGTGAAGGTCTGTTCCTGACTTCTTGCCAAGTAAGTTCTGCTCCAGCGTGGCATTTGGAAGATATTGGCCTGGCAACTCTTCAAGCCTGATAAAGGTCTGTAGTTGTGAAATCTCACGAAAGACCGTTTGCTGGGACTTTATTTATTTATTTTATTTTGTCAAATGCTTGCAATATAATAGAAATAAGAATAAACATAAGTTTAAATACATGAAATAGGAACTAATAATTGGGGACAATAGGACAGGGGCGAGAGGCACGATTGTGCGCTTATGCACGCCCTTACAGACCTCTTAGGAATGGGGTGAGATCAGCAGAGGTTAGCTTGAGGGTAAAGGAGGTGGGGTTTGAGCAGGTGACAACATAGCCAGGTAGTGCATTCCAGACATTGACCAATCTGTTGCTGAAATCGTACTTCCTGCAATCAAGTTTGAAGTGATTTACATTTAGTTTATATCTGTGGTGTGCTCTTGTGTTGTTGTGGTTTAAGCTGAAATATTCATTAACTGGTAAGACATTGTAACATATAATTTTATGTACTATGCCCAAGTCCAATCTTAGCTGGCGTAGTTCAAGGTTGTCTAAGCCTAGAATCTCAAGTCCGGTGGTGTAGGGTATTCTGTTGCGAACAGAGGAGTGTAGTACTCTTCTTGTAAAATACTTCTGGACTCGCTCAGTTGTATTAATGTCTGATATACAATGTGGATTCCAGACAGCAGAGCTGCATTCAAGTATTGGTCTGGCAAAGACTTTGCTGGAGAGGAATTCACTTTAAGGGGTTGTTATCGGGAAGTGGAGCCTGCTTCATGATTTTGGGAAGCCTGGGTCGGAACTCCCCCAGGCTGCCAGCTGGATCTCAGCAGAACCTGAAGAGACCCAAGTCCAGATCCTGCACCGAGTGGAATTCAGTTCCCGAGTGCCCTGCCCTGCTCTGGTATCTCTGCCGGCGGCTGCTTGCGGGAGGCTTAAGCCTCTCTCCCGTCTCGAAGGCAACGACTTAAAGGCTTTTCTCTTCAGTGTTTTTTACTTAACATTTACTTGGCGCTAAAAGCTCTTGACCTGGGATTAACAGCTTCAAGGATTTACTTGTTGAGTACGTTGAACTGTCACTAATTTGGGCCCATTTGTTTTCCTCTAAAGGTTTCCTGGGCTTTGTAGGAGCCTGGGAGGAGTTGTACAAGGTGCCTCAACTAGACAGGTGCATTAACAGCTCAGTGGGAAGGAAGTTCTCGCCGCCTCGTCTTATTCTTGCATTTCACATCGCACCTGACCTCAGCGGTGCACACAGCCCAGCTTCTAAGTTCAGGAGTGATTGACGGTTTGGCGTCCCTGGCTGGCTCAAATGGTATTAAACTGTCCCGTAATTGGTACGAGGTTGCCGTCCACATTAGCTCTGGAGCATTTAAAGGGGAAGCTGGGTTCGTGCTTGCTTAATGCAGTCAGGTAATTACAGCACCTACTTGACTCAGGGAGGAGATGATGGAGGAGGAGGAGGAGGAGGAGGAGGAGGAGGAGGAGGAGGAGGAGGAGGCAGAAAACATGTTCTGAGTGGCTCCACGCATTTTACTGTCATTGATGATTGAATATAATTAAGAAGGCTGCAAGTTTCTGGAGATTCTCAGTCATCCAGGTCAAGAGGCAACTGGACTTTCTGGCATAGTCCACATTTTGGACAGAGAGGACCGGTGGTTTGAAGGAGGGGCCAAAGAGGCCATCTGTGTCAAAATTGAACAGCCCTCCCTCAACAGAGGGGGAGGGGTACAACACCATCCATCTCCAGTCTACCACAAAGTCCTTTCAGCAGTTGCAAGAAGGCTCCACACCCATTTGCACCACTCAGGTGACCCTGAGGACACAGGTAAACCTCCAGGTGACCGTAATGACTCGCCAAAAAGGATACAAAGGACCAGCTGTCTGCAAGGAATATCAATCCTTCCATCCCCCAACATCCAGTCAGACCCGAAGAAGCTTCTTGGATGAGAAGCGAAATGTCTTCAAAGAAAAAAACAGAAAGTCCTGTTGCCTCTTGAAAAAAAGCACCTTTGGGACAACCATGACCGGGAGGACTGAGAATCTCTACATTTTAGCTAATACAATTGGGATGAACACCCTTGGAATGGTGTGCGAGTAGGAATGGATTGCCAGAGGAAAAAATTGCAGACTTTAGGAACCATTTGCACCACTTAGGTGACCCCGAGGACAGAGATAAACCTCCAAGTGGCCTCAACGACCCTCAGAAAGGATACAAAGGACCAGCTGTCTTCAAGGAGTGTCAATCCTTTCATCCTTCACCATCCAGTCAGAGCTGAAGAAGCTTCTTGGATGAGAAGCGAAATGTCTTCAAAGAAAAAACAAGAAAGTCCAGTGGCCTCTTTAAAAAAAAACACTTTTGGGACAACGAGGCTGTAACCTGAGCAGAAGTTGCTCATACGATTGGATTTGATTGCTTCTTGTACCCTATGACTATCATTAAGTGTTGTACCTTATGATTCTCAACTCTTGATGAATGTATGTTTTCTTTTATGTGCACTGAGAGCATTTGCACCAAGACAAATTCCTTGTGTGTCCAATCACACTTGGCCAATAAAGAAATCTATTCTATTCTATTCTATTCTATTCTATTCTATTCTATTCTATTCTTATTGTACCCTATGACTATTATTAAGTGTTGTACTTTATGTTTCTTGACTCTTGACGAATGTATTTTCTTTTATGTACACTGAGAGCATTTGCATCAAGACAAATTCCTTGTGTGTCCGATCACACTTGGTCAATAAAGAATTCTGTTCTATTCTATTCAAATCATACTAGGAAACAGTCAATATAAATTGTAAGGATACAAGCAACAAATTTACACTCATACAGTCACAAGCAGGAGGGGATGTGTGATAAGGAGTGATGAGAAGATTAATAGTAATAGTAGTGCAGAGTTTGTAAATAATTTGACAGTGTTGAGGGAATTATTTGTTTAGCAGAGTGATGGCATTTGGGAAAAAACTGTCCTTGTGTCTAGTTGTTCTGGTGTGCAGTGCTCTATAGCATCGTTTTGAGGGAAGGAGTTGAAACAGTTTATGTCCGGGATGTGAGGAGCCTATAGATATTTTCCCAGCCCTCTTTTTGACTCGTGCAGTATCCAGGTCCTCCACGGAAGGCAGGTTAGTAGCCATTGTTTTTTCTGCAGTCCTAATTCCTCTCCGGAGTCTGTGTCTGTCCTGCTGGGTTGCAGAACCAAACCAGACAGTTATAGAGGTGCAGATGACAGACTCCATCATTCCTCTGTAGAACTGGATCAGCAGCTCCTTGGGCAGTTTGAGCTTCCTGAGTTGGCGCAGTCCTCAACATATGAGGCAGTCCTTTTATAGGCAGTTGTGAACATAGGAGCACAATTGGGAGCAGATATTCCACTGCTAAGCAAGGTGGCTGTTCAGTAAGCTGTGCTTGATTTTGGTCACAGCTAATTAAGCAAATCACATGATTGTTAAGCGAATCCAGGCTTCCCACATTGACTTCCTTGTTCGAAGCTGGCTGAAAAGGTCCCAAAATGGCAATCGAGTGCCCCCCCCAAGATGCCCCAACCATCGTCTCTACATGCCGATTATTAAATTTGGATCATGTGACCAAGGGAGTGCTTACAGGGGTCGGAGGCCAGTTGTAGGTCACTTTGTTTCAGGGCCATTATTGTAACTTGGATCAATTGCTAAATGAATGGTGCTCAGTTGAGGACTCCCAGTATGGAGGGACATACTTCCAGTTCTTGAGTTGTTGAGATCGGAAGGGTTGCAGAAGAGATGCTTTGTCTGACCCAGGTGCTGCTTCAGTGGTATCACAGGTATCTTTGCCCAGCATGTTAATCCACAGAACAAGGAGAGGGTGAGATGAGATCACCTCTCCTAAAGTATGTAAGACCACACCTAGAGTACTGCATCCAGTTTTGGTCACCACACTATAACAAAGATGTTGAGACTCTAGAAAGAGTGCAGAGAAGAGCAACCAGGATGATTAGGGGATTACTGGAGGCTAAAACATACGAAGAACGGTTGCAGGAACTGGGTCTGGCTAGTCTAGGAAAGAGAAGGACTAGGGGAGACAGGTTAGCAGTCTTCCAATATTGGAGGGGCTGCCACAGAGAGGAGGAAGGGGGTCAAGCTGTTTTCCAAGGCACCCAAAGGCCAGACAAGGAATAATGGATGGAAACTGAACAAGGAGAGATTCAACCTGGAAATAAGGAGGAATTTTCTGACAGGGAGAACAATCAACCAATGGAACAGAAGTTGCCTTCAGAAGTTGTGGGAGCTTCATCACTGGAGGCTTTCAAGAAGAGACTGGACTGCCATCGGTCAGAAATGGTGTAGGGTCTCCTGCTTGGGCAGGGGGTTGGACTAGATGAGCTACAAAGTCCCTTCCAACTGTTAACCTGTGTCTGAATCTGAGAGCTCCTGCCACAACCTCACAGCTTTAGGCTTTACATTCACCGGGCTTCTGGGTTTTGGGGTGCAGGTGAACCTCTTCAAACACTTCCTCAGGAGTACTGAGGCACAGGGGAGAGAGGCCTGTTCTCAAGTGCATAATGGCCCATGGCTAAGCCTCCACATTCTGCCGAAGCAGCAGGGGGAATCAAAATTAAAATTTGCCGGTATTAATTAGTACCGTAAATGGAGGCAATAAATGCCTTTAGGCACTTCATGAATGTTTGAAACGCGAGTTTTTGTTTCTTGCATAATTTACAAGCTATCATGCTACTATTTCTTGGCATTTCATTTGGTTCAACTGTCCCCTTCCTCTGTTTGTTTTTAACAGCCAGAACGAATTTCCGGAGAACAGTACGGCATCCATTCTGATGTATGGAGTCTGGGAATTTCCTTCATGGAGGTGAGTGTCTTACCTGTTGTTGTTGTTTTCTTTTGTTCCCCCTCCCCCCCCCCCCAAAAAAATAACACCTTTAATTCTGAACTGCAAATGAAAGAAAGAACAAAAAGGAATCTTTCATCAGTCTTTGGCTGGGAGAAGAACCATTAAGGTGGGTCTCCAAGACAATGTCCAGGTCTTCAATCTTAGCTTCTCTTGGTCTCTTCTAAGAAGAGAAAGTATTTGAATGAGGGTTTTGTAGAGGGTTTGCCAAGTCTTAGGCTGCAACTGCTGAGATGTTACAGCTGCAGTGGTGCCTTTATCCCAAGTCACCAAAGGTCACGGCTGTTAAAGACGGCTGGGTCAGGGACCTGAAGTCGATGCTGGAATTTCCTGCTCTGAACAGTTCCATTTTTAGTTCACTAGGTCAGGGGCCTCCAACCTTGGCACCTTTTCAGTCTGGAGGTGTGCTGTAGATAAACAGTAAAGACTAAAACTAACTGAATAGCAGTTAACTATATAACTAAGATAAACAGTTATCTATATAACTAAGAGAAACAGTAAATAGTAACATAGCTAACTGTTTCTCTTAGTTATATAGTTAACTGCTATTCAGTTAGTTTTAGTCTTTACTGTTTATCTTAGTTATACTGTTACTTGCTCTTTAGTTAATAGTGGAATTTATAATTCCAGGCGGGGAGTATGCTGTCCAGCCAGGTATAGTTAGTTAGGAATTGGGAGCGGTCCCCTTAAGGGAATGCATCCTGGTAAATACAGTTAAGGTATCCTGGGAAATGTAGTTCATGTCATGTGGCCACATCTGTAACCCTGATTGGTCACTGAATTGACCCTTGGTGGGTTGGGGGAGGCTCCCTCACTCTTGCCTGAACACAACCTCATGGTAGCCCCTCTACCCCCTGATTCTACGACAATGGGATGAAATATGGGATAGAAAGTTTACTATCATTTACACTATGATTTCAACTGTGCAAAGAATTGGACATTAGTTGCATCTCAACATAACTGTGAGTTACCTTGAGGATACCTAATATAATCCAATAAAAGAAACTTTGTATGGAAGAATTTGTAGAGTTATCTATCTGTCTTTAAATTCAGCAAGTGAACCAAAAGACAGAATAGGAGGACTTCAATTCCCAGAATTCCCCAGCCAGCAAAGCTCCAGACTTAAAGTTGCCACGGTTGGAGACCCCTGACCTAGGAAGTAAAAGCTGAAGAGGTTCTTTCCAATGTATGTTTTATTGGGGGGAAAAGACTGCAGTTTTAAAATAGGATACAGTCTTGTTCTCTCTCATGTCGTGATATTCATAAATTCTTTGGAACTTATTTATTACTCCCATTTGTTCTTTTCGAGGAACCGATTTCTGAGTTCCCAGGTAAAGAATCCTGGTCTGATACTTCTGTTGAGTTATGGATCACAAAATAAATAAATCACAAGGCAGCTTAAATTAATCCAGGAGCTGGAGAAATTCAACTTCCAACCTGTAGCTGATGATCCCTCCTGAACAAGCAGTGTGGTGTTTTGTGTGCAAATGACAAACGACATCCAAAGGGCAAAAAAAAAAATGCAAATTGGACGGTTGAAAGGATGGCGCTAAGGGTTGACACTTTAAAATAAGTATATAAAGTTGAGTAGACCTTGGAATCTTGCAGTTATCTGCAGCTGACACAAAAGAATATATCGATAGAAAAATCAGTCAAGAATGAGAGCAAATGTTTGTATTAATGTAATTGTAACTTATAAGATGCCATGAGCGTTCTTATTCAGCTTCAAGGGGATTGAAACCAGAGTGGGTTTTCCACCCAGAAAATCTGGATAAAGCTCATTCAAAGGTCTCTAATCCCCCCCTCTTTGCTTCTCTTCTCTGTGTTCTTTCCAGTCCATCCTCTAATTGTGACAACTAGAACTGGACACAATATCCCATAGTTGGTCTGACCTGTGCAACATAGCACTTCCCTTAGACCAGAGGTCTCCAAACTTGGCAACTTTAAGACTTGTGGACTTCAACTCCCAGAATTCTCCAGCCAGCTATGCTGGGAGTTGAAGTCCACAAGTCTTAAAGTTGCCAAGTTTGGGGACCCCTGCCTCAGATCTTCATGCAGCCCCAAACCACAAGGGCTCTTCTGGCAACTGAAGCACGTTGCTAGTGAATGCTTCATCTGCATCTACCAAGATACGCAGAGATTTCTCATCAGTGCAACCGCCAAGCCAGCTACCACTTACAACTCTTAACTGTGCACCTGGTTTTTCCTGCCTAAATGCAGAACCTTACATTTCTCACCACCAAAAAGTATTCCGTTGGATAGGGCCCAATGTTCAAGTCTATCGGTACCTTTTGAACCCCGAGCTTTTCTGTTGAGATATTGGCTCCCCTCCCTCCCTCCCTCCCTCCCCGGCTATGTGTCAATCATAGATTTTATGGGCATCCCTTCCATGCCTTCATCTAAAACATCTCTGAAGATCTTGAAGAGCATTTGAACCTTACCCTCTTTCATTTGGGATATGAAGTCTACTTATGGTCAGCATTCTGTCTTGAAATGTACTTCTCGAAAGAAATAATACAACAAATATAAGGGGCTTAAATGGGTTTCCTGATTTCTGTTTCTATGAAAAGAGATTATGGAAGAAGAAGAAAAATGAGAACAAAATGTACCCTCTTTGGGGACCTGGTTATGAATCCTGTAATATTGTGCGGGGACTGGCATTTTTATCTCCGTTGCCATAATAGCCCCAACCACTTCTTGTCACAACTCTTTGAGTTGTATTTGAGATTTTGCCATTCCTCTTGTCATCCAGCCGTGGCATTGTTCTGTTCATTTCTTTGCCCCTGTGTTCAGGCTCAGGTTGATAAACCAGAAGTCATCATTTGTGTCCTCACTCATCTTCAAAGATGTGGCTACAGTCCTGAAGAGTTGTGGTCTTAGTGTGGTTTTCTTCAGCATTTTCTGTCAAGTGCTGGGAAAATCAGGAGATTCAGGCAGTTCAAATGAGTATAAAGATTTATTGCAACTCTACAAGAATGTGAACTACTAACGGTCAAAGGAAATTAGCGAGAGATAAGAAAGGCATTCAAGCTGGGCTGGACTTAGATTTATTGTGGGTGCACAGGGACTCATGAGTGATGACACGTTTGACTCCTCCCTTGGTCACATTTGACTCCTCGCCTGGTCATCTCTTACATTTTCAACAGTCAAATTTGGTGATTGACTGACATCCCAACAGAAGCAGGATGGCTTTTGCATCTCAGAGACGGGGTAGAGTTGATGCCCACAACTCTAGAATGGCCTAGAATTGATGCATTACTAGACCAGGTGGCATGACTCATACCCCTTTTCATTCCACTCCTGTAAACCTTAATCATGCGCTGCTCAACTTTTAACTCTGCATCTCTTTCTGAAAGATAGGAGGTCAGTATTAAGTAATTCCATTTAAAGTAGCATTATTTCCTCATTCTTAGTCTAAAGATTTCAAGTAGTTGTTAATTGAACGCATTAGATGGATTTAGGCACATTTCAGTAGTTACGGTATGATTTGTTTTAAATTGCTTTAACTGTTTTCTCTACCACATTTTCAACTTTTCCCAGACTAATAAAAATCATCCTTTTATAACCAACTATCCAAGGAACCATCAGTGATTTGGTGGCTTTAAATCACTCTATTATAAGAGACAGACTAAAAAAAAAAATAAGGGTGGCATCCTTTAAAATACTTTTCAAATGAAATGCCTTGTAGCTTGAAAGCCGTTCCTTCCTGTGATTTCAGGAGCCCCTGAGAACAATGTTTCTCAACTTTGCCAACTAGGAGATGGGTGGGCTTCAATTCCCAGAATTCTGGAAGTCCACTCACGTTCAAGTTGCCACAATTGGGAAACACCGTGTCATGCCCCCGTCAGAGCCTGAATCTGCCGGAACTGGTACAGACGGAGATCGAGAGAGCGGCTTCGTTGGCTTGGGAGGAAAATGGGGAGGAGCAGGCCCAGTCAGGCCAGGGCCTTTCAGGATTGGGATGGCTTGTAGGCAGGGAGGAAGGGGGGACAGGATGACCAAGAGAGTCTAAGCAGTGAACATGAGAGACATAGTTCAGGTGATGAGCAAGGGCCTCCCCCTCCTGATCCGAGAGCACGGAGAGTGGAGAGAAGGCGAGAACAGTGCAGACTGCCCCGGCTGCTCGGAAGGAGAGCACCCCGCCCCTCTTCACAAGGCACACCTGGGATCTAAGACTTTAAGGAGACGCTGTGGGGAGGGGCATTTGTCAGGAACAAATGCTGAATTCCTGGAGTGTTGAGTGCCGACGTTTGAACGCTCCTGGATTCCTTGCATTCTTTCTGGATTTCTGGATTACTTTCGTGCCTCTTTGCTTCCTGGGCTCCTCGACTTGCCCTGCTGGATTTCTTGTTTTGCAGCCGTGGTGCTCTCACAGCATTGGGCTGGACTATTTGCAGCCAGAGGCTGCTTGAGGGGTGTATGTGTGTGTGTGTGTGTGTGTGAGATATCACTTTGCTCTGGGACTTGCCAGAAATGGGGAGCGTTTTGGGGAAATTTAGAGCAATAAAGGGGTGGTTTGAACTGCCAGTTGCCTGTGTTATTTCTGTGCCGTGCCGCCAGGTCATCACACGTTGCCAAGATTGTGCAAGGCTGCCAAAAGCACTAGATTATGTTGCCAAGAAATATTCCAAACAAAAAGTCTTAAAACACCAACCAAGATAGTCCGAACTTCCACAAGGCTTGAGTGCAAGAACTTCTTTGCTTCCTGCAAAGAACTCCAGTTTCTCAGCTGGCTTTTATCTCTTAAGGGAGGGGCCATTACCTTGCAACTGTACTCCCGAGTTGCCCGTGCTGCTGCAGCTGCTCTTTCCTTCGAGCAGCCCTGCACGCATGCACACTGGGCACAGGCTCCTCAGGGGGCTCTTCCTCACTGCTGCCAGCCGCCACAATCTCCAGTCTCCATTCCACTCCCTGATGGTCCTGGCCCCATCCCTGCATCACACGCCAGTCCCTCATGTGAGTCCTCGCTATCCGAGACCTCAGCCGTCCACACCTGCTGCTGGTGAACCACAACAGATATCCCCCCAAAAGGGAGAAAGAGTTCCTTTCTTTCTCTTTTTTTCAATTGGATCAAAGCCCTTACATCAGGGGTTCCCCAAGCGCCAGGCTGTGGCCCACCCCCAGGCTTTGAGCCTGTCAAAGATGACTGGCTTTCTTCATTGCCTGCATCAACTTCCGGCTTGCCGTTTGCCAAACAGAAACTGGTGGGTTTTTTGTTAAATTTCTAGGGTGTGGGGAGGCTAAGGAATGCACGGAGAGCCTTCCTGCCACTCGAGAGGAGATATCCACCAAGGCCAGGTTCTCAGAGATACCAGCTGGCGAAGAATGTTTCCATAAAACAAAAGGACTGAGTCAGGTGAAGCTCCATTCAAAATCCAAGAAAGAAAACCGTAGACTCCATTGTTCTAGAGAAAAGGACTTTTACTGGAAATCAAGTGGTAGCATCAAAAAGAATTCGAGATCTGAGGCATTAGGCGCAAAAATCACATATACAAAGTTATGACAAAGTTCCCACCCACAATAGTTCAAACTGGCCATCCAATCTGAGATAATGTCATGTGTGGCATCTTTAGCTGGTGATTCAGACGCCTGGCCGTTGACCTTGGCCTGGATAGATAAGATGCTACAGCTGCAGCAGTAAGCAAGTAAGCATAAACAAGAAAGTTTTCCCAAGTTTTTCATTTCACCAACTCAAGCCTCCAGCACTCTTCCCAGTTTATCCTCCCTCCCCCCGTTACTATGGCAGCCAGAAAGACAAGCAGAAGAAAGATTCTTGAAGGCTGACAGACTGAGTGTAATTGGTGGACAATGAACCAGGGATGAAAATGGGGTTTTACCAAAGTTTCATGGGAAAACTTCAGAGCTGACTTTGCATCTGCTGGGCCTGAATGGATCTTTCAATGAAGTTTTACTCGTGGTAGTTCCTGCGTGCCAAGAGTTTCTTTTTTTGGATGTGCCAAATGGGATGGTTGACAGAACCGTTTGGAACCTGGCGGTGGAAATGCATCTGCGCACACACATAGTTGCCTCACTGCTTGCACCAAAACAGACAAACACACACACACACACACACCAGTCTGCAAAGCTGGAAAGATTGGAGATCTCTGCCTCACATCATTGATTGGACTATATTTTTCCATAAAGTTAATACCAAAAGCCATTTATTTAGCACAAAGATGGCATATAAATAGCACGCTTTTTACTGTTGTTAAAGTACTGTATTTTTATTCCAAACTGGATAATGTCATTTATTCTTATTCAGGAATTATATTTCACTTAATTCAGTATAGACAACAGCTGTTTACATATGCCCCAATATGGTTTTTATTTATAACATTAATAAAACTCTTCTTCCAATCAGAATTCCAAAACTGCGTAACAGTATAACTAACATATTTTTAAAAAAGCGATTAAAATATGGCAAAGCAGTAGCATGAAGCAATTGTGATGAAGAATAGCAATTAAAAATGATGAGACAAACAGGAAGAGGGTATGAAGTAAACTATCTTGATAAATAAAAGCACGAAAAGCCGACTCACATCTTTATGAAAAACTACTTAATGGAGCCATCTTGCTCTATGAAGAATTCGAGAGTCATAACTGGAGAATATCTTGATAAGAAACTAGCATTTAAAACTGAGGAATATCTTGGTTGGAGCTGTGATGGATTAGTGGGTTATTTGTGTTCCACTAAAGGGAAGAAAGGTTAACTGGACGCTTCCTTCAAGGATGATGACTCAGAAAGCTAAGAAAATCTGGAGTGAGATGTGTCAACAAAAACACTGTACAGGTAGCCCTCGACTTAATGACCTCAGTTGAGCCCAACATTTCTTTTCTTGTTTTAAAATGATTTTTATTGAACAAATTTTCTTGTATACAACACCATTTCCATTCATTACAACGCTTTTGTGACGGTATACATATTTTTACATAAATCTTAACTATCCATACACTTGTCTATGTTGCTTAATCTATTTTTATCTACTATATCTTTTACCTTATTATCTTATTTTCCTCTTCTCTATTCAACTTTGTATCTATTATTTAGCCAATCATACAGTATATTCCACGTCAAATAATAATCCGTTTTCTATCTTTCCTTTATCTCCATGGTCAACTTACTCACCTCGGCACATTCTACTATTTTATCACATTTTCCTCTGGTGGCATACTATCATTATTCCAATTCTGTGCATAAGTTATTCTTGCCGCCGTTAATAAATGTAGCATTAAATTATCTGCTGAGCCCAACATTTCTGTTGCAAAGCGAGACATTGGTTAAATGAATTCTGCCCCATTTTACGACCTTTCTTGCCACTGTTGTTAAGTAAATCAACACAGTTGTTAACGTGAACCTGGATTCCTCTTGGCTTTGTCAGAAGGTTGTAAACAGTGGATTACATAATCCTTAGGACACTGCAACCATCATAAATAGGATGAATTTTGATCACATGACCATCTGAATTTTGATCACATGACCATGTGGATGCTGCAATGGTCGTAAAGTGAAAAACAGTCATAAGTCACTTTTTTCAGTGTCATTGTAACCTTGAATGGTTATTATATGAAAAGTTATAAGTCTAGTTTGAATGCGCAAAAGAGAAGACAGGTGCTAGTAAGTTTATAAAATATAAATTAGTCTACTAGCTAGCACAGAATTCCATACAGCTAATATCCCTGAGCCACACAATATTGTTCCTATTGGTTTGTGATGCCATTTGACACTGACAAGGAGGACAGCTTGCTTCCTGGAGAAGGGATGCATATCTTCCTTTATCTTGTTCACTTGCAGCTTTTCCCTCTCCATGGGGGAAAAACTTCTGTTCTCTCTGGAAGGGAATTCTGGCAGGTTGAAGACAATCAAGAAGTTGTGTTTTGAGGGGGTGGCAAAGCACATAGTACAAAAAGTGGGTTAAGATTCTCCTTAGAACTTGCAGGAAGAAGGATTTTCTGGTTAGCAAGTGATCAGGGCTTCCGTGAAGACGCTTTTGTCAATCTTGGGGACTTTAACTCCTTCCCTCAAAACAACGCTATATAGAGCACTGCACACCAGAACAACTAGACCCAAGGACACTTTTTCCCCCAACGCCATCGCTCTGCTAAACAAATAAATCCCTCAACCCTGTCCAACTATTTACAAAGTCTACTACTATCACTACTACTATCACTATTAATCTTCTCATCGCTCCTTATCGTCCATCCCCTCCCACTTGTGACTGTATGACTGTAACTTTGTCGCTCGTATCCTTACGATTTATATTGACTGTTTCCTAGTAGGATTTGATTGCTTATTGTTCCCTATGACTATCATTAAGTGTTGGACCTTATGATTCTTGATGGATGTCTCTTTTATGTACACTGAGAGCATTTGCACCAAGACAAATTCCTTGTGTGTTCAATCCCACTTGGCCAGTAAAGAATTCTAGATTTAAGACAGGCGGACTTCAACTCCCAGTGTTTCTCAGCCAGCAAGCATTCCAGCATTCGAGTTCTGCATGAGGCAAGTTGAAGGAAGAAAATTGATCAGGGCTCAACATAGTAGGGACCTTCAGTGATGCGTTAAAAGTTAACTTTCTGGGACAAAGTTTAAAGGACAAAAATGCCATTCTCTAGCTTTAAGGAATGTATTGAAGACCAAGGCTCTTGGAAACTTTCCCCCACCCGCTTCCCACTAAGAAAATATGCTTCTGAGAAGTTGGATCACATTGAGACCTTTCTGAATAAAGTAGAATGGGCTTACTTTTCAAAGCTGGTTATTTTAAAACTCTGGTTTTATCTCTTTTGACTCTTTGAGGAAGTGCTCAGCTTTTGGTGAATTTTAAGTAGAAGAGCTAGAGAAAAACCATAAAAATATCGTTTCTTTGGGAGCCTTTGTTTATGGTTCTCATGCAGATAGAAAGCTGGAGAGGGCATTTTGGTCAGTCTTAGAGAAATGGCATGACATAGAGGAAGATCTCTGAATAGAAAATTGGGTTAAATACAACTGGACAAAAACACCCCTTTAAAGCAAAGTTCTAAGAAGCAGATTGGGAGAATTGGGATATTCCCTTTCAGGCAGGGGTGGGATTCAAATTTCTTAACAACTGGTTCTATGGGTGTGGCCTAATTTGTGGGTGTGGCTTGTGGTCACGTGGCTGGGTGGGCATGGCTTGTGTGTAAATATTGTAAATATTTATGTAAATATTGAATTTTTTTATTGCAAAAAGAGCAACTTTTACCCAAAAGCAGGCAGGCAGATTGAGTTGCTTGCAGAATCACAGATTCACTCGCAGATCTGTCTTTCTGCAATCTGCTGCCTCAGTCTGCCCTGAAAAATAGAAGCGTCCGTCCTAAAGAAAGTTCAGCTCTGCTCTCGGGCCACTTGTCCCCCGCCCCCCCCGCAACCCCCCGAATACCACGGCTGACTGAGCCTCAGGGAGGCCTCCTGGGTGAAGGCGAAGCAGTACAACAGCCATTTAGGTTAGGTAGAAAGCAAGAAATCAGATGATTTCCTGCTTTCTGGCTAATCTAAATCACGTGGAACAGCTGATCGTTGGGGAGGGAAAGGAAAAATAGCAACTTATCAAAAATCAGGTCAAGGCACAATGCAGGCAAGTTGGATGGTGCGCATGCGAGATAAGGAGTGACTCGGCGGGGCGGGGCCAGCCAGTGGTGCGATTTTCTGGTTCTCCGAACTGTGCAAAATCGTAAGAACCGGTTCTATAGAACCAGTCCGAACAGGTAGAATCCCACCCCGCTTTCAAGTCATGCATATATTGAGAGCAACGCCTGCTTTTTGGATTGGTAAATGATGGAGCTTGAGAGACAGGGAGAGATTGGCTATTCTGGGTTGACTTTGCCAAATGGAGGTCATCTACGTGACAATGGATGATGTTGTCCAGCTTTTAAGGTGGTTCACTGGTGGCAAAGTGGAGAGCAGAGTCCAGTGCCCAAGGCCTGGGTCATGAATACATAATGGCCTCTGCGGCGGGTAAAGACCCATCAGAAAATCAGGGCTGGAAGAAGTCGCCTCCAGAGTGTTATCAATCACCCAGTGACCAGAACTTCTAGTAATTAGTGTATTTTATGGGGCTCCGCTTCAGTGGCTTGGAAGCACATATGCTCCAGTCATAGCAGAACTTAGCCGGAGTAATATTCCAGCATGATTTATCCACTTGGTGCACTGGGAAGTAACCCCACATGTATTAGGGGAACGTTATGTACTAAACTGCAATAAAGTGGGAAGTTTAGGTAAAGTTGGTCCAGGTTGAGACCTCAAACTATCCATCTTTCTCTTGACTTCATTGCCAGGGAACCATACAAAGGTTGGGTTCCAGAGAGACAAATAAGGTAATTACTTCAACAAAGCAAAGGAAGGAAAGATGCACAGAGATGGTACAAATCCATAAACTCTTTTAAGTTCCCAACACTTAGGCAAAGGTGTTGCTGCATTTTGATTTGCAGAAAGGGGATAACAAGATGGACCAGCCCAGCCTCTGGTCTCCCTGGGGGAGAGGAGTGTCCAGGGCCCTTTCTTTTCAGACACACACACACACACACCCCGCAAAGCTAGAATAAACAAGAAAACCTCACTGGTGACTTGTGGGAGGGGGGGGGAGAACGGACTCCTCCTTCATTAATTCCACATCGGGTCCCTAATTAGAGTTTAGTTTACTTTACTTTATTGTCATTGCATCTTGTGCGACGAAATTAAATGCCATCTTTCTATGAAAATAAACACAAACACACATCCTTCACATTCTATACATTGAATTGAAACCCCCTGATATTGCATTCATGTTGCACTATACAGTAGAATTCAACAGAGCTACTGTCCTGGGATAGAAGCTGTTTTTCAGCCTATTTGTCCTTATTTTTATTGTCCTGTACCGTCTGCCAGGTGGTAATAGTTCAAAAAAAAAAAAGGGTTCCCAGGATGAGATGGATCTTTGAGAATGTTTTGAACTTTCTTGAAGCAGCGGGAGCTATAAAGCTCTTCCAAAGAGGGGAGAGGGCAACCCATGATCCTCTGGGCAATGACGTTCACCCTCTGGAGTGCTTTCCTATCTGCCCCTGTGCAATTGGCAAACCATACAGAGAGGTGCAGCAAGTTAAGATACTCTCTCTGGTGCAGCGGTAGAAGTTCACCAGCATTTTCTCATTCAATTGTTGTTTTCTGAGAAGCCTCAGGTAGTAGAATCTCTGCTGGGCCCTTTTGACCACGGCTGCAATGGGGGCACCCCAGGTCAGGTCCTCTTCTAGGGTAACCCCCAGAAACTTAAAACTGGCCACTTGCTCCACTCGGTCTCCGTGGATAAGCAAGGGCTGGGGGTCTGATCTGTTCCTTCTACAGTCCACTATAAGCTCCTTGGTCTTATTGGTTGGGATCCAGACTTGTGACTCAAATGTCCTGAAAGGACATTCATATGTGTTGGCTTAAAATTTATCCCATAATAGTAGCAATAATGCCATTGTTATATTTCTGAGGAGGTTTTGCCAGGAGGAGTCATCAAATATTTTGGGGCTACATTTTTTGTGTGTAAATTATTATTTTTTTGTAAATCAGGCATTCAAGAGCCTCCGGTGGCATGTTGGAGAAATAATGAAGCCCTTGGTTTTTGAGGGGGAAAAGTGTTGATTATGCTGTTTTACTCAACAGAGGTTATACCCCTTTGGAAATGAGATGCGAGAAACCCTGCCACCCAAAATGGGTGATGGTTTGTCAAGGTCAGCCGCATGATGGTGGTGGGCTCTGGCAGCCCTCCAAGTGGGCTGAGGGACGTGGGGTGCCCAGACCTCTTGCCTAGAGTGAGGTCCAGAGTGCAAGGAGAAACATTCAGTCGCCCAACTCCACCCTGAAACAAGGGATGCCAGGGTCTACTTGATCTGTGTAAGCAAATAAAGAAATGGCTGAATGGTTCTTGGGCTTAGCCTGAACTCCTTTGCCAGAAGCTCTGTTTGTAGTCCAGATCTCTGCATCCTATACAGCAGGGGTCTCCAACCTTGGCAACTTTAAGACTTGTGGACTTCAACTCCCAGAGTTCCTCAGCCAGCTTTGCTGGCTGAGGAACTCTGGGAATTGAAGTCCACAAGTCTTAAAGTTGCCAAGGTTACAGGACGGCCGGCCTTGGCTTAAGAGCTTTCGCTTAGCAGGCCTTCCAAGTTACAACTGACACCCCCACCCCAGACTACTTACTTACAACTCGGTTTTGAAGTTATGTGATCCTCTTTTGAGCGCTTGGAAATCGGCTCCCCTTTTTATTTGTTTGTTTGTTTATTTGTTTTTATTTTATGTATCTATTTGATTTGTCAATCGCTTACAAGATAATAGGTATAAAGATAAACACAAGTCAGGAAACAGAAAACAGGCACAAATAAACGGGGACAATAGGACAGGGACGGTAGGCACGAGATTAACATTTCATCCTTATTCCCAGGAAGGATGAACTATATAATCCTTATTGGGTAGACAATAACTTTTTTTTATGTTTGGGTTATAAAGGGGATTTTTATTCTGGATCAGGTCATTTTTAATGGCATGTTCGATTCTTTTGAGAGGTTACCCCCCAAAAATGCAGCCCGTTTCAAACTGTTGAATATTTAAATTTAAATTTACCTAAACAAAAGCATGTGGCCTTGGAACCGCCTGTAATTTTGAGTGGGTTGATAAAGGCTATGCCCCCCTCTTATCGGATCCTCCCCTATGCAGGATCTCTTCCCCTGCCCAGGTGATCCTTTACATACCATTACAGAACTGAGAAACATTAGGACTAAACATTAGGACTTTTTTAAACGGAGGTAAGTGAGCCTGTTTTCCCTGCTGTGGGGTGGTCTCCCTGTCTGGATGCCAGCCCTGCCTGTTTACCTGTCTCCCATTACTACCCAGTCCCCCAACCCACAGGAAGGGGTGGTACATTCCACAAGTCACCCACTAAAGATCTTTGCAATGTTAAAAATGGAAGCTTTCCTCCCTCGGCTGCCTGGTGGGCTTTGTTTTTAAGCCAGGCACTTTGGAATGCAGCTGCGCAGTTCGGGGCAGAAGATTAAATTAATTTGTAACCCTTTCCTCCCATTTGGAGGGGGTTTAGTAAATCCTCCCCCTTTAATTGAAACCCTATTTCAAGGTGGCTTCTGCTGCTGTTGCTCTCTTCCCAATTTAACCTCCCGAGCACTTAAACGTGGGTAAATTGCAGTTATATCCTCACGGATTCTTTTTAAAATTGTGCCATAAGGGGACGGCGGAATTGGTAGAGATAAAAAGGGGAAATGACATGGCTTCTCTTTGCAGTATTTAATATTTATCAGGGCTTTTGTCGGGGGACTGTTAAGGTGATTTTAAACCTTGTACCTGAAAATCTACAAATTGATCTTGGGAATGAAATCTCTACGCCCGTGGTTTCAGGTAATCCAGTTGTTATGTTTGGGTTTTAAAGAGAGACAGGGAAAAAAAAACAACCCACTTTCCAGCGTCTGCTTTGCTCCAAACGTGCCGCTTTTTTCCTCTAAATGGAGAGTTTAGCAGCAGTGCACAATCTAAATGCAAAATCTTGAGATGGAAATTTAATTGTGTAAAATGTGCACAAAGTAATTAAGAACAAATTTTAGAACATTTCAGACTATAAAGTACTTCTTTAGCTCGATCACAAGCAGTATTGTAAGTGCTTATTTTCAATTTGCAGTTATGCTGAGAAACATGGAATGTGACTAAATAAAGCCATCCTCTGCTTTTCAGAATAACTGTAAATTAAAAAAACAAAGTTGCAAGTCGCACAGACTTAATCTGGGGGGGTGTAGAGGGTGGGGGAGGCTTTATAGCACCCTTATCAAAAACAGCATTGCAAAGGGCATGGGGCTCAAATCCTAATAATTATTAATTTTGTGAATAAATGCGTTTGATCTCAGACTGACAACTTTAGGGAATTCTACCTGTTGGACCATCTAGTCCAGCCCAAATAGTGAACTAAAGAGATCTGCCTGAGAGACCAGAACAACCTGTCAGGGTTCCAAGTAACACACTCAACGTTATCAAAACCCTGAGGCTAAGGTGCTCCTCAAAGTTCAGATTTATTAGGCATATCATATCTGGCAAATCTGGTGAAAACCCGACTCTGAAAGTCCTGTGGTTTTCTCCACCCAAATTAAAAATCAAAGTTCTTTCCCCCAGCCCATATGTCTGTCACCTGGTCACCATCTAAACTCCAGTTGGTTTCAGTCCACGCCTTCCCAACACCTGGTGAGAATGTCCTTGGTTCCCAGGGGAAAGAATCTTGTTATGGCTACAAATCCCCCAGCTATCTCTATCAACCCCCCTCCCATTCCCATGGCTACAGCCAGCCCTACTGTGGCAGCCTTGAAGGTGCTTCAAAATGGCTTCCGGGTTGACAGAAGCAATGCTTCCTATAAAACTCCAGGTCAGGTTTCCTTAAAAGTTCTAGCAACTTTGTTTTAGATCACATTTGTCTAACGCAGAGGCCTCCAAACTTGACTACTTTAAGACTTGGGGACTTCAACTTCTCAAATTCTCCAGCCAGCTATTGAAGTCCACAAGTCTTAAATTGCCAAGTTTGGGTACCCCTGGTCTAATGTGTTCCAGCTAAAGTCCCTTCAGATGGTTAGAACTTAGAATAACAGAGTTGGAAGGGACCTTATGCTTTCAGTTGTGCAACCAATGCACCTGGAAGACAACCAGGCAAGGAAGCCTGCACTAGACAATCATTCTAAACATTGTGACTAAGGTTAAAGCTTTCTAAAATATCAATTAATTATCAATATCTATATACATAGAGCATGTTTTGGACTAAGAATCATGGTTGAACAAGCTAAAATGAGTACAAAGGCCAAAGACAACACAATCACATGGAAAATGTAGATGGTAGTAAGTTCATGTTATTAAAATTAGTTAGATTTCGTATAATTAACATATAGGTTCTATGCATGAAGAAACCCGTATTTTGGATGAAGTATCAATATTTAGATTATGATCTAAGAATGGTTTCCAATTTAACCTGAAACTTCTTTTAATGTAGAAGAATCAAAGATGGTTCTCAAGGAACAGGTCTCAGGCCTATTGATGGCCATGGAGGTCATGTTGAGAACTTGGGACGTAAGAGCTACCTACCTTGGTACCTGACAGAGAGACCGGAATGTCTTTAGTTGCTCTGTTGTCTCAGATCTTACCTTGTTTTGGCTTGGGGGTAGAATTTCCAGTATCTTCATATCGCCTGTGGTTTGGTCCGGTGTCCTTGGTCCTGTCTTGCTGGCAGAGGTCACACTTAACCAACATCATCTCTTGGGTATTTCCCCAGGGGCTTTCAGAGGTGAGGCTGAGGAGGTTATTGGTCAGCCACTGCCTGTTTTCTGCATTGTCTTGCCAATGGTCAAGAAGAGGCGCCTCTTCCTGCAACCTCAGCCTGTGGCAGGCAACTCTGCTTTAAAGGAATGTTCTGGAGTTCTGGAGCAGAGGGCGACAAATTAGAATGATTAGGATTTAAAATAAGATGTTCCTGGGTGGGGGAATAGATACGCTAAGTGGCTGAGCCAGAAGGATTCCAGAGGTGAGGCGGAAGACAGGACTCTGTTCTCAAACTTACAACGTGCTATCAAGACTTTTCGGGTTACCTTCTCGCTGTGCTTTTCTGTTTTCCGTTTCCTTTTGAGGGTTATAAATCAGTGGAGTCCACACTGCTCATGTTATGCAGGAACAATGCAAAGCCCTAATTTGTTTTATCTGAGAGCTTCTCTTCCCCCGCCCTCCAATCTTTTGGCTTCCATGCTTTAGCTGTTAGCCTATTTATAAATCTAAATCTACATACAGAGGTCATTGGTTGGCTGAACTTAAAACCATTTTACTCAGTAAATTTAATTAAGAAAATACAGTGCAACTCATAAGCAAATGAGTTTTTCCTAGTTTTAAACCAAACCATCCTCTCGAGTGTTGATTGCCTTGCTCGACCCCTGGTGATACAGAAACAGGCAAAATTAAAAAGGACATTAAGGCTTCATTAAATCTGAAACACATTTAGTACAGTGACATATCTGCAGGCTATTTCGGGGGGATTACAGATTACCTTGACAATCTTGGACTGGGGCAGGGGTGGGGGGAGAGCCCTCACCCCCAGCCCAGTCAAACAAAGGTTCTCGCCATGGCTGGCATCTTTAGGGTCGCCTTGTTCAAGCCAGAGCCCTTCCCTACGGAAGGCCTGGCTTAGACCTTGCAAATATATTGTCGTCAGAAGGTGTGGGCTCTCCACGGCAATCATTTCTATGTCGAGAAAACCAATTCTGCCCTCAGAATATATTTGCGTAACATGGCGTGATTTGCATAAATCTTCATCTGCGCCCATTTGAGTATTATTTGAAAAGGGCATTGTCATCCTCCTAAATGTTGATCTCTTGTTGCGGCTTCTATGCAGAAGAGCAAGCAGTCCAGGCCTTGGCCGTGTTCCTAATGTGCTTCGCACTCGAGCTCCTCAACTTTCGACTGCAGTTTGATCCCAAATTATACGTTGCTAGGCAAAACATTCATTAAGTGAGTTTTTTGCCTCATGTTACAACCTTTCTTGCCACAGTAGTTAAAAGTTAACAACGTAATTGTTAAGTTAGTCACGTGATTCTGAAGGGGATTGGGCTTCCCCGTTAACTAAGTTGACCTAGAACGCTATGGACACCTCCACCCGTCCCCTAGAGCCATTTCTGAGGGGTTGGGGGAGAAGCAAGAGGATGGCTAGCAATCCTCCACAAGAGAAGGGACCCTCCCCAACTAACATGACTTCCTACGACTGCTAGAGGCCGGATTTGAGGAGGCAGAGGATGAGCACAGCAACCTAAAGTAGGGAAGGCGATCCATCAAGGAACACACCCGTGCACTCAGGAAAACCAGTGGGAAGCTCCCCCTTTTGCCCGAGCGGATGCTGGTTCGTTTTTTCAGAACAAGCCTGGACCAGCAAATGAGCCAAGTAACCGCCTATCGGGACATCCCGAACCGGCTGTTGGAGCGGTTCTGAGGAGCCATCAAAGTCCACGGGGCATTACGTGCTAGTGACAGGAGGAAGCCGCCAGGAACCAGAGACAGAGGGCAACCAGACCAGAGGCCACCAAGCCGACGGGACAGCACACCACCACGATCTGTCCCAAAACCAACCCTCTCACAAAGCCCAGTTAAATGCTACCAATGTGTATGTGGGGGTGTGTGGGGTAGGGCACATGGCAGTGGCATGCGCAACCCCAGATTCAAAACAAAGGTCGAAACCACCACCCAGGCAGTGCCAGACATGTTAACTCCCAATCCTTTTGAAGTTTTGGAAGTTTGGCTCGAGACTCATGATTTAAATGGGGGTAACTGCCGGAATCCTGACACTTGGCTTGTCAGAAGGTCACAAAAGGGGATCTCATGATCCCCAGACACTGCAAGTGTCATAAATTAGAATAGAAATAGAAATAGAAATAGAATAGAATAGAATAGAATAGAATAGAATAGAATAGAATAGAATAGAATAGAATAGAATAGAATAGAATAGAATAGAATAGAATAGAATTGCAAAATGAATAGAAAGAGTATAGAATAGAAATAGAAATAAAATAGAATTCTTTATTGGCCAAGTGTGATTGGACACACAAGGAATTTGTCTTGGTGCAAGTGCTCTCAGTGTACATAAAAGAAAAGATACATTTGTCAAGAGTCAAGAATCAGAAGGTCCAACACTTAATAATAGTCATAGGGTACAGTAAGCAATCAAATCATACTAGGAAATAATATAAATCGTAAGGATACAAACGACAAAGTTGCAGTCACAAGTGGGAGGGGATGGGTGATAAGGAGTGATGAGAAGGTTAATAGGAATGATAGTGCAGACTTTGTAATAGTTGGACAGTGTTGTGGGAATTAATTGTATACCAGAGTGATGGCACTGGGGGAAAAACTCTCCTTGTGTCTAGTTGTTCTGGTGTGCAATGCTCTACAGCGTTGTTTTGAGGGAAGGAGTTGAAACAGTTTATGTCCGGGATGTGAGGGGCCTGTAGATACTTTCACAGCCCTCTTTTTGACTAGTGATTATGAACCAGTTGTCAAGTGTTCGAATGTAAATCACGTGACCATAGGGATGCTGAAACAGTCATAAGTGTGGAAAAACAGACATAAGTCCCTTTTTCCAGTGCCACCTGTAACGTTGAATGGTCACTAAACAGACTGTTGTAAGCCAAGGAATGTATACAAGTAGCTCTCAACTTACCATTTCTTCATCGATCGACATCAAAACGTCACTAAAGAAAGTTAGTGGGGAAAGCCAGACTTGCTTAATGACTGCAAATGCATGGACCCACTTAATAGCAAGAGAGAGAGAAAAAAAAGATCGTGAAATTGGACCCCCTTTGCTTAGTTCATGGAAATTCTGGTGCCAGTTGCGGTTGCAACTCCAGGATCGCCCGGGTGCCGTTTTCTCGGGTCCGTGGGATGCAAGGCAACGAGGCGGTGGCCCTCTTGGGCCGGTTCACCTTGGAGCCCCTCTGTCTCAAAATCAACGTGGTAACGAAAAGCAGTCCCAGCCAGCGCCTCAGCTCGACGCGAGGATTTGAACCCATCGCCGTAGGGCTGAACTGAGACAGCCAACAGAGATTGGAGGGAGCAGAGCGCCATGGTTTTTGGGAGGCTGCCTGCCTTCCAGAGCAAAAGGCAGGACTTGGCTTCCTCGGTGGATGGAGGCCGTCCAAGCACCTTGGCACTTTTTCCCGTGTTCATGGTGACCGACAGCTCTCATCCAAATAGCTCCAATCTCTTAGCAACTGAAAATGCAAAGAGAGGCCACAGAATTGAAAAAGGCCCATATTTTGTTTACGAGCAGAGAATTTGGCCGGGCAGGCAGGCAGACAAATAGATGTGTTAACAGATCTGCTGCTCATTTATGGATAGCTTTTCAAAATATTGCCGTTTTGCTTATCCATTAAGTGTTTTTTTTTTAAATTCTGATTCTCTCTCTCTCTCTCTTTTGCCCTCAAAACCATTCTGAACCAATAACCCCCTTCCTTTTGCTCAGCCCCTAATGCAAATCTCTCTAACTAGACCTTCTTCTTTTTTTCCTTCCAGCTCGCTCTCGGGAGGTTCCCCTATCCTCAGGTAAGACGTTCGTTCGTTGCTGCCTCATTGATTCCTGTGGATGAAGTTGCAACAAGCAATTGTGTCAGTCTTTGTGGTTCATATAAATCTGCCCCATTAAATCAAAAAGCAATCACTTCAGAGTTGTCCAAAACCACCATGGATTTTGTCCTCCTTTTAAGGTCCAAGATTTATTTTTTTTATCCCTCTTAGACTGTTTCCCGGAGCGGAGCTTATAGTGAGTTTGGAGCCGAGCAAATTTGCTTTTCTGCCTTCCTGTCAACACGCTGGCTGAAAGTGATTGTGTGTCAAAATCCAGTGTGTTTAGAGCAGCGTTTCTCAAGCTCAGGAAATTTAAGATAGGTGGACTTCCAGCTCCCAGAATTCCCCAGCCAGCATTCCGGGAGTTGACGTCCACCTATTTTAACATTCCCAAGGTTGAGAAAATAGTGCGCTAAAGAACGAGGAAGATTCTGGGACTTGAAGTCCACAGATATTGAAGTAGAATTTCATTTTTTTAGAAAAAGAAGAACACAAACACTTCACAAACGCTTCTTTATATGAAGCTCTTTGCATGAGTTTATTTTGGGTGAAAGATTTGGTTGGGTGGAAGAGGATGGAAGCCACTAATCCCAGTCAGGGTCACCGGTGGCCATGGCTTAGGCCCAGAGACTCCGCTGCTTCCCTGTCGTTCTTGTCCATGTCTGGGTTGGTTTTCAGAAAGAAGAACTTATTGTGCATATCCCCTTTCATTGGATTGGTCTTGAAAATTGGTCAGCATTCCAGCAACCCTCCACTCTAACCAATAACTCCGAGACAAGACATCGCTCAAAAATTCTCTTTTATTTGGATAGTAACTGGCACAACTGGGGGAATCCCGAATCTGAAAATCCCAGCCGTGGTTTAGACCCCTCCCTAGAGGTGGGCCACCCATTTTTGCTCCTGGCTTTGACTGCGCAAATCTTCCATGGACAATTATGGTCCTTAAGAGGTTTAGTTTAGTTTAGTTTACATTACTTTATTGCCATTGCACCTCGTACAACAAAATTAAGAATTTGTCATAATGTACACGGAAGGTGGTATTTAATTTTGTTGTACGAGGTGCAATGACAATAAAGTAAACTAAAAACGAAACTAAATTAAATACCATCTTCCGTGTACATTATGACCATGAAAATAAACACAAACACACATCCTTCACATTCTATATAGTTGAATTGAAAACCCCTGATATTGCATTAATATTTAGTAGAATTCAAAAGAGTTACTGCCCTGGGATAGAAGCTGTTTTTCAGCCTATTTGTGCTTGGTTTTTAATATTCTGTACCGTCTGCCAGATGGTAATAGTTAAAAAAAGGGGGGGGGTTCCCAGGATGAGACGGATATTTGAGGATGTTTTGAACTTTCTTAAGGCAGCGGGAGCTATAAAGCTCTTCCAAAGCTTTATAGAGGGCAACCCATGATCCTCTGGGCAATGACGTTCACCCTCTGGAGTGCTTTCCTATCGGCCCCTGTGCAATTGGCAAACCTTACAGAGGTTTATAAAGTGGGAGAAATCCTGTGCTACACAGATTAAAATTTAATTACTGAAAGCGGCATGTTTATTCCTCGCCCATCCTTAACCCCAATGAAAACATTTGTTGTACTTGTCAGGGGACGGCACAAGTGCATTTATCATTCCAGGCAGTTGCAATACTGCAAAGTTGCAATTCTCCTGCACCGGCAGAGGAAGAGGAAGCCGCCTATTCCCCTGGTGAACGGCGGTCCCTTTCCCTAACCTCCCCATTGATACAGGCCAAAGGGCCGGGAGGCATCTCTGATTTAAAACCGGTGTTGGTCTGTGCTCTTTAAGCATCTATTAACTTGTTATTATTATGCAAATGAACCATGCTAATTTATGCACGGTTAGATTATGCAGATGCCTCACCGCTGTGGTTATTGAATAATAGGAAGCAATTTGATCTCTTCCTTGTGTTTGGAAGTACTTTATCTTTTAAAAAAAAAAAAAAAATTGAACTAATTCTCTGATACGTGTCCAGACTTGAAGATTTAGTAGATCAATCCATGCTTATTCTCAATTTGCTGCTGTTGGGTGGTTCTATTTAAACCGGCAGTTGTCTGGTGTCGGGGCTTTACAGATACAGATTAACAGAGTTGGAAGGAACTTTGTAAGTCATCTAGTCCAACCCACCCCCCCCCAAAAAAATCCATTCACAAATGCTACACACCAAGTCCAAAAGTGCATAGCGGCAGAGGAAGAAATATATTACTGCAAGAATGCTTATTATAGTGACCAGCAAAGTTGGGAAAGGCTCAGGAGCGAGTGGGGTCTTTCAAAGGACGCTGAATAAGTAGCCAGGTGCCTGTGCAACAGGTGAGCGATGGCTTTCAAACATGGGCAAAATTAAAAACGTCCAAAAGAAAATGTGGGGCTAGAGAAGGACTTCTTGACACTTCTTATAGCGATGGGAATTAGTTAACCTCAGCATGATAAGCATCAGACCTGTTCTCTGGTTGAACAGTTGTAAATCATGTTGGTCGTTAAGTGAGTCATCACGCGATAGCACCCAATTTTACAGGCCTTTTAAGCGGACATGGCAGTTGTAAAGTGAACGCCGTGGTTAGCAAATCCATTGTCTGCATTGGGCATTTTTTGTCTAGAAACTGGAAGTAAACCCCGGTTTAAGACGACAAAAAAAAAAGGAAACCACAGTCGTGTGACCTCGGGACTCTGTAAATGGCTGTCAATGCAAGCCGGTTACCACACGCCCCAAATGCAGTCACATGACTGGGGCGGGGGGCTTCAGAATTCCAAATCCAGGCCATAAGTTCCTTTTTCCAGAATTTGTTATAATTTCGAAGAGCCCCTAAGCGGCCAGTTATAACTCAAGGACTCCCTGTACCACAGTTTTCTCAGTCTGGGAGCGAAAATCACAGTCGTGTTTCAGGATCGCACTGCAATATCCTCGGGCTTCTCAGCCAGCTGAACTGCAACATAGGGGTAGGTTACACACACACACACACCCAAAAAACCCTTTGGTTTTAGTGTAGAAATGCCAAAAAGCTCTTGGAAAGAATGTGAGTGACAGCTCTGTGAAGTGCGACTTCTCTTTGAGCCCCTGAATCCATCCACCTCCTTCCTCTCGCCTGCTCTGTGTAAGAGGCTAGAAGTGAATCTCTTTGGGGCAGGAAGCCCCGTTTCCATCTGTTCTTTGTTTTGGTGACAGACAGAGAAACTACCAGGCTGTTTGCTTTTCAGATCAGAGAGAGGGAATAAAGAGCCTCCAGTGTCGGGGGGAGAGCGCCCAGGGCACGGAAAGCCTCCCTGCAAAATTCTGGGTCTGCTTCCTCTACGATGCGCTCCTTGTTCCTAGGCATGAAAACAAGATGTCAAAACATTTATATTAGGATGACGCTGTCGCTGATGTAGGGCGAATGTTGTTGTCCTTTTTTTCGTTTGCAGTTTATTTGCAATTGTCAGTTTGCAGGGAAAACATTTCAATATTGTGATAATTAGATGAAACGCTGCTACTGCCAGGTGTTTTTTTACAAGCAACGGCCACAGTTTGCTAAACCACTAGCAAATTGCGAAGATGTTTGGTGCTTATCTATAATTGTAGTCCTTGTCACATATTTGTTGGCAAGGGTAAAAAAAAAAATGTTCTGAAAGAATGGCAGTTTTAGCTCCTCTAAATTCCGGTCTCTTTTGTTCCCCCCAAAAGAGATTTAGAAGAATCCTTCTGTCCTGACAGAGATCATTGTCATGTTCTACATGTTGAGTCAATCATCTAAGCAACTGCAGAATCATCCTTTTGAAATTAGTTTCTATTTTGGCCCCCAAATCTCTGGTTCTGCATTTGTGGTACCAGGGTGGTTTTGACATAATTTTTTCCTGGTCCAGCAGGGAGGGGACTCTGCTAGGGCTGTATTGTATGGAGTTGTGCAGGATTCTTGCAAGGGTCCGGTTTCTTGGAGAAACCTGCAGGAAATAAAAAGGTGCCTCTTTCCTTTACAGAGATGCCAACTGTCTCGATTAGATAAAAGGTGGCAGAGGGCAGTCTTATCGTCAGGAAATTTTGAGAGATGCTTAAGAATTGTCCCTGCTGGTGCTTAAACTGCTCCTGGTTTAGAGGCCGAATCCCTTGGCCGCATTTAGAGGAGACGCCGCTTTTTGGCTGCCAGAGATTGTGAGGAAATAATCTCCAGCGATTTCTTCTGAATCTGGCTAAAGACCCTTCCCCCTCTTTTCGGATACACTTGCAGATCTTTGTTAATAAATTACATCAAACGATTTGAAGTTTGGAAGGAAGGATGCCTGGCCCCCTCCTCCTCCTCCTTCTTCTTTTCTTTCTTTTTTTTTTATAAAAAAAGCAAATCTGAGTAAATAGTGCCCCTGGTATTGTAAAGCTTTGAATGTTTTCACACCCCATTAATTTATTACTTCTCCTTCATCTTTAAATTTCATTTTTTTTTTCCATAAAAAAAATTCCAGCTCCCTGCTGTTTGTGAGATTTCCATCTTGTTGTTAATTTTCTCTGCTCCATATGGAGCACCAGACATTTCACCTGGAGGCTGTACTAGATTTTCCTGTAGTGATCGCACTTCCGGAGGGCAGAGCTGTCATTTCGGGTTCCTTGTGCATCTGTCTGTGCCAGGCTCTCCTCCACTGGCACAAGAGAGTGTGAATAACAAATGGGGTGCACCTGAGATTTGGGCGAGGGTGCGCGTGGCTGGGTGGATCTCTGCAAGCAGATTTTGTCTCAAGTTTGAGACCATCTCGCACCTACCATGTAGCCTCGCTTGGTGGACTCCAACCTGAATACAGGAAGCAGAGAGAAGAGGGGAGAGAGAGAAGAGGAGAGAGAGAGAGAGAGAGAAGTAAATATTTCATCCTGCCTTGTCATTGATTAGAATAGAGCCTTTAATTTCATCTCACCCCATGTTGCGATTAATTTGCATTCTTTGTCAGAAGTTAATGGAGTTTTTTATGGTTCAGTTTGAAATCCTTGAAGACATCAGTGAGTTGATCTGATGTTTATACAACCGCCAGCGGAAATTTTTTTTGCTTTTGATTGATGGGAAGCTCGGTGTTTATTCCAAACGGCTTTTAAAGCTGTTTTTAAGAATTATTTGAATAAAATGCAAGCGAGATATTGTTATAATGAGCAAGATTATCTGTTAAAAATCTGTTTCAAATAAGGAGCATGATAAGTAGAAGACGGGAGGGAGGGAGGGAGGAGAAGCTCTCCCCCTCTTCCTCCTCCTCCTCCTCCTCCGCCCCCCCCCAAAAAAAGAAAGAAGCGGCAAATGCAGAGGCGCCTGTTCCACACAATCCTCGAGCCAGCTTTGAAATGCCCGATTGCAAACCTGGAAGGTGAGAGACCAGCGCAAGGAGCTTTTTCTCTGCGCTTTGCCTTCCAAGGGGCAACTTTTGTTTCCCCTCCTTTTTTTTAATCACGGCCAATTGCAAGCCAGGGTTTGCAACTTCCCCATCCCTCCTGCCAGCCTTTTCATGCCTGGCTGTGGCCAAACGGTTTGATGAAGTGCTGCTGCCTTGCGCCTAACTCAAAGGGACAAGACTGCGAGGCCAGTTAGCTCAGCAAAATGATGACATATTGCTTTGCTTTCCGGACAGAGGCGGCCCCGCGTCCAGCGCCACGGAAACCAAAGTGTGAGTAATCGAGAGGGTTTGAGGAGCCTGTGCGCCTTGCGTAGGCTGATTTGGTAAAGGGAGGTTGTGCCATCCAAAGTGCAGCTAATTGAGAGGAGCTGTTGGTGGAAAAGACCAGAGCCCTCTGTGGAGGTGGACGACGTGAAGTTTCAAGGTGGGAGAGAGAATCTTTTGCACAAATAACAGCCTTAGGCAGGCGGCTTTTGCTAGGGAAGGGAACCATAGTCCAGATTGTACCTTCACAAAGATATTATTAATTATTTAAATTATATAAAATTAAACACAGGGGTCGGAACATCTCTCTCTCTCTCTCTCTTCGTCTTCTGAGTTATGCTCTGGCCTCCAAACGGGGACATTACTCAGCTGTTCCTCCTGCATTAGAATTTCTTCATTTTAGTAGTATTAACAGTTTATTAATCCACAATCCAAAATGCAAGAGATGATCGCAAAACTCTTTATTTTATCCTGGAAATTCACCTTTAAAAAATTCACAGCGAAACTTTTTCTCTCCGTTCCAAGGAGCTTCTTGGTCATTCTGATCTGTGTGAGTTCAATTGAGTCTCCGGGACTTTCTCTTCCGTTAAAAATATTATAACTGCACTTTCCTCACCGTGACCCCAACAGACTCTTTAAATCAATCACACAGAGAGGTGAAATGTGCACGTTTTGTGCCCCTCTGAAAGTCTGCAATGATGAAATTATCGTCTGTTATTATTGTCCCATAATATTTGTATTCATCCATTCATTGAGGGAGACGGTTTCATCTCACATGATCACTAAGAATAAAAACTATGTACACTACGACTGCCTTGCAAAGCCAACCACAGGAAGGAGATGAAACACCCCCCCCCCCCCAAATATATGTATATTGTAAAGGTTAAAAACAACCAGCTTTTAGAAACAACCAGCCCCCCTCGAGTCAGCTTTCCACAATGGAGGCATCTTGGCTCCTGACTAAAGCATCTTCTTCCATGGGAGGAATGGATCTGCTTTCTGATCTTCTCGAAGGAAAGCCATCCACTAAACAGGCCTTTAAAGGTTGCCCTCCATCCTCGGTGCCAATGGTGAGAAGACAGCCGACGGAAGACTTCCAAAATGTAAACAGTGTAAAATGACTTTCTTAAGGCCGACCGACTAGACCAGGGGTGTCCAACCTTGGCAACTTTAAGACTTGTGGACTTCAACTCCCAGAATTCCTCAGCCAGCAAAGCTGGCTGAGGAATTCTGGGAGTTGAAGTCCACAAGTCTTAAAGTTGCCAAGGTTGGACACCCCTGGACTAGACGTTTCACCCACTGCTTCCTGCTGCATGAATCAAAGGTCCCAAGCTGTCTCCAAGGGCAAACCCAGCTCTTGGGTGACGTTTTTCCCTTAATTCTGTCCAGAGGGGCTGGATCCACAGTATGGATCCAGGAAGGAGGCTGCTGACCAAACTGACCAGAAGTTTTTTTGGCACCTGAAAAGGCAAGCTGCACAAACTGCTCTTCGGGGGCGGGATATGAAACCCTAGATCCCCACTGAAATGGGTCCAGGGAGTTGGGGCGTCTCCTCAGTGGCGCAGTGGTTAGAGTGCAGTACTGCGGGCTACTTCTGCTGAATGCTGGTGGCCTGCAATTTGGCAGATAGGATCTCACCCCGCTCAACGTTGACTCAGCCTTCTGTCCTCCCAAGGTGGGTAAAATGAAGACCCAGAGTGTTGGGCACGATAGGCTGACTCTGTAAACCACTTAGCGGGGGCTGTAAAGCCTTGTGAAGCGGTATAGAAGTCTAAGCGCTAGTGCTGTTGCTATTTCTGATGAGACTTCATAAAAGTGCTTCGGTGAGCTTTTCGGGTAGCTGGAGCACCATCAAATATATGCCGCACACGAGCTTTCCGGGAAACATTTCTGCCGAAACTCCGATGGCATTTTCAGGAGATGGCAGAGGTGTCGAGAGACCTTGTACGTGGAAGCCCTTCCAGATATGCCGAACACTCCAGGTTGGGGCGGGAGGGCCTGCCCAGCAATATGAAGGGAAGGAAACAGGCAGGAATCCAGTGGGCGGGGAAGTAAGGATTTCCTTTGTTTTCCCCTGAGGACGTTTCGCTTCTCATTCAAGAAGCTTCTTCAGTTCTGACTGAATGGTGGAGAATGGAAGGATTCTCGTGAAAATGGAAGCTTCTTCAGTTCAGTTCTGACTGAATAGTGGAGAATGGAAGGATTTTCGTGAAAATGGAAGGAGCTGTGTTGTCCTTTTAGCAGTTCCAAGGAGGTTCCATAGACATTTGCACTATCCAGGTGACCCTGATGGCACAGATGAATCTCCAAGTGGCCTCAACGACTCTTAGAAAGAATGCCAACGACCAGATGTCTGCAAGGATCCTTCCATCCTTCCACCATTCAGTCAGAACTGAAGGAGCTTCTTGGGTGAGAAGCAAAACGTCTTCAAGGAAAAACAAAGGAAGCCCAGTTGCCTCTTGAAAAAGCACCTTTGGGACAACCATGGCCTGGATGATGGAGAATCTCCATGGACCTTCTTCCTTTTGCAGTGCCAGACATTTTGCAAAAAGCTTTTGATTCAAAAGCCATTTTTTCCCCTTTTTGGGGGGAGAAAAGAAATATTTTGTTTCAGCAATTCCTCCCTCATTATGATTCCTGTTAGTGCAATTGAATTGTGGGTCAAACAACCTTTCATCCAAGGACTTCCATTTAAAAGCAATTCATTTATTTGCAGCATCTTAAAGGGCTGAGTAATTGGCTGTTTTTAATTGAAGCTGTTGCTCCTGTTCCTTGAGACCAGCAAGCTCCGAGGTTCTTTTTCTTGTGTGTAATCCATAATATTGACCATGCTTTGGCCCGTTTTCATTTTGATGTAAGAGCTACTTGTCAGAGGAAGAGAGAAAGGACATATAATTTTGTTTAACTAGAAAAGCTGCTCCACTGATATTTTCCTTTTTCAATTGATTGAAGTATCATTTAAACATTTATTTTGTAGAAGAATTGAAGAGCAGCAAACAGACAGTTTCAAAATAACAATGAAATCTGTTGTCATTTAACATATAACTATTCGGAACCATTTAAAAGACATAAAACATTGTTCACATGTTGATGTCAAAATAATGCTGTTTTTCCATGGTGAATTGTAAGAAAAGAAGAGCTTTATTTTATTAGTCTTCACAGAAAATAAAGGAATTAATCTATTATTTACTGTTTCAATTTTTTTAAAAAAAACCTTAAAGTTCATTTTATATTCAGTTTTCTCACTGAATATGTGCAGAACCCCTACAAATATGTAGATTTCCATGAACTGATATATTCTGCTCTTATCAAAATATAGTTTAAAATTCAGTATCGTTTTCCTATTTAAGAATAAATTATGACACTGTTGCATTACAGCACATAAGACTGGCTTACATACAGTTTCTGTGAGTCAGTGGAATGGGTACAGATGCAATTATCTGTAGATGATACCTTTTCAGTAATATCATAATAGAAAATGCATTATATCACTTTCTTTGTTTGGATAGCATGGAGCTACCCAAATAGAGTGAAACCCAATGTAGTTTTTTTTTTTGGCACAGTATACCTGCAGAGCTCAAGTACTGTGGAAAAATGGATTGCTTTGTGGAATAATTCTGAATGCCACGAATGCCAGAACAAAGCATATGAGGGATTATCTTTTTATTTCCAAAATGTTTCAGCAGAAGAGCTTCCCATAGTTCTTCATGTATTTCCATAACTGGGTAGCTGAAGAGAGGGAGGCAGAAGTACATCACAAGGATGAGATGTATATGTTGGCATGAAAAAAGATCCAAGTGTTGCTTTGATCCCAAAACAGATTATTTATAGGAGTAAATTATCATATTAATACAATCAAAGGGAGGTAGCTTTATTTTTAGTGTTTAGAGCTTAGAATGCATTGCAAGTATGTTTTCAGTGTAACTTTGCACTTTATACTATTTTAACTTCATTTTCACTTTTTGTTTTATGATCTGCTAATCTGCAATTCCAGCAGATTTATTAGTATGAGCAGTTGCTACAACTGTATTTAAGGAAACTTCCAGGAGAGGAGCCAAATATGAAGGAAAGTATGGTTGAGTTGGTCCCTAAGCTGCAGAAGACAGGATTCTTTTAGACTCTCTTGACTCAAGAAAGGGGCGCTTTTTTCATTATTCAAGGAAGAATAACAGAGGAAGAAACAGAGAACTAGAATTGGATGCAGGTCAAAGCATGAATTTTGCAAAAGTAAAACTTCCATGAATGTAACTATGACATGAAACCTCTTGCATTTTTAACCAGATTTCCCACCCAACCTTCCTTCTGGATGTCCCAAAGGTGTTTTTTTTTTTTTTTTCAAAAAGGCAGCTGGACTTGGTTTTTCCTTGAAGACGTTTCGCTTCTCATCCAAGAAGCTTCTTGCATGAGAAGCAAAACCATGACCTGGGCTGAGAATCTCCATAGACCCTTCCTTCTGGATATAAATGCACATGTGTTTTATTCAGCATTCCAGGGAATCTATAGAACCGTGATGGCAAACTTATGGCACACATGCCCGAAGTGGCACGCAGAGCCATTTCTGCCGGCATGCGAGAGGTCACCTGGAATAGACCCACTGTGCATGCGCGCGTCCCCGCCCCCCCGCCAGCCAGCTGATTGTCAGTTATCGGCCGTGCATGCGCAGGGGGAGACGCATACGGGGGAGATGCACACACATGCACAGGTGGGGGGGGGGACGTGCACACATGGGCAGGGAGATCGTGCGTGCATTGCATTATGGGTGCAGGGGCGCATGCACGCACACTTTCGGCACACAACTAGAAAAAAGGTTAGCCACTGCTATAGAATATACTATTTCACTCTGTATTATATATGTGTATGTTAAAAATGTATAAATATATGTATGTATGTATGTATATAATGTTTTTTAATATATTTATACATTTTTCTTTAACATACATTGGTGCTTGGTAAACAGTGTATTATTTGGGTCAATTTATTTATACATAGTAATACTATTCATAGTTAACACTAAAGATTAAAGGCAAAGAAGATACAGAATATTTTTTAACATTGGATTTGTCAGGGGTGGGATTCAAATTTTTAACAACCGGTTCTGTGGGCGTGGCTTAGGTGGTGGGCATGGTCATGTGACTGGGTGGGCGTGACCAACTCAACATCACTCACATCGAGGCACGCATCTCCTCGCCTGGCCTCTCATGACTGTGGGAATGCTGCAACAGTCATAAGTGTGAAAAATGGTCGTAAGTCACTTTTTTCAGTGCCATTGTAACTGAATGGTCACTCTACACAAGCAAAGTACCAGCAAAGGAGGAGAGAAAAAAACCCCAGAGAAATTCCTGAGACAGGAAGTCTAGTCCTGGCAAGAACGTAATAAGGGTTAATGGAGAGGCAGTTTCTGTAAGCAACACCAGAATGTTTCCTTCCTGCCTTCCTTACAGGATTAGCCCTGTAATTTCTTCTAACAACCGGTTCTCCAAACTGCTTAGAAAGTTAACAATGGGTTCTAGTGAATAGATGCGAACTGGTAGAATCCCACCCCTGGGATTTGTTTATCAATGGTTAGATAATAGAAGTAAATTATTATAATATGTATAAATAAATAATATTACCATCACTCTGTACTTTATTCATACACTGAGTCTGTGCAGTCTTCTCCCAGAGTTAAAAACAAAAGTACAGATAGTCCTTGACTTATGACTGGTTGCATAGTAACTGAAGTTACAAGGGAAACCCACAGGCTACTTACGAAATTTTAACGTTCCCCCCGTCACACAACTGCGTGTTGGATGCGCCACAGTTGGTCTGTGTTTACAGCCATTTGCGGGACCCTGCTGGAAACTGGTGTTTACATTTTGTTTCTTGCCCCATAGCAAATAATGGGTTCACTTAATGGCCACCCCCCAAAACGGTTGTAAAATTGGTGATGTGGTGACCCACGGTATAACCATCACAATTTATAGCCATAATCAGGGACTCCATTATGGTTGTAATTCAAGGACTACCCGTAACACTAGCAATCGTAGTAGATTGTGACAATTCATACAGAAGTTTAAAAGTTTTCTGAATATTTCCTATACGTTATATTAGTAATTGTAAAAGGAAATAAAACAATTATTTTAAGGCAGAGGTCTCCAAACTTGGCAACTTTAAGACTTGTGGACTTTAACTTCCAGAATTCTAGGAGTTGAAGTCCACAAGTCTTAAAGTTGCCAAGTTTGACAACCCCTGTTTTAAGGCTTCTGGGTGGAATTTCTGCTTGGCTCAATCTTAATCCCACCAAACAGCACCCAGAGAAGACGCGCTGAACTGGAGCAGGTAGGACATCCCAGGAAGAGTTCCAGAAATTGGCTGCAAAGAACGGCCAAGTTGAGGTCTCCAGAGCTGGAAAATATTCCTCCTAACTCAAGAGGAGCTTCTCATGGTGGTAGAAAGTGGAGAATCCTCCCAGTCTAGCACCTTACATGGAAAAAACTTAAACAAACAATGTCCTTGTACATCCTAATATCAGATGCTTAGTTGGTTGAGTTGGCTGTTTTGTTTGCTAAAATGTTCCAAGTTTGCAGGGTTAGAGATAGTAAGCAACATTGCGTTGCACTGAAAAATGTACTTTAGAGAAGCAGAGTTTGAACAACCGGGCAGCAAAGGTTTAGGGGAAAATATAGTAACAGAGAGCAGATTAACAGAGCTGGAAGGGACCTTGTAGGTCATCTAGCCCAAGCGGGAGACCCTGCACCATTTCTGACAAATGGCAATCCAGTCTCTTCTTGAACGCCTCCAGTGTTGAAGCTCCGACAACTTCTGAAGGCAACTTCTGTTCCATGGGTTGATTGTTCTCCCTGTCAGGAAATTTCTCCTTATTTCCAGGTTGAATCACAGAAAGCAGCAAAAGTCTTTCTTTCTCTCCCCCAAACTCCACCAGAAATGAGTCTTTGGGACCCTGCAAGGCCTCCTGCTCCAAGAGGCTGCGCCAGTGCGACAAGTCTCACAAAGACTCATTTCTGGCGGAGTTTGGGGGAGAGAAAGAAAGACTTCTGCTGCTTCTGCTGCTTTCCTTGCATGAAGCCAAAAGTCTCTCTCGCTCTCTCTCCCTGTGAGAACGGAGCTGGAAACGGTATCCTGCGATCCAAATAAAGAATGATCGATCGGTAGGAAAACGGGATGGGGAATTTTCCTGCAGGCTTATTTGGGGATTTTCCCAGGGCCTCTGGTCCACGGGATTTAAAATTATGAGTTTGGTGGTCCCTGAGGTCCCAAAGGTTGCCGACCCCTGATCTATGGGACTGAAGGATGGCCAGGAGGAAGAAGGGAAAAAAATTCAAAGTTGGTTTATTTGATTATGGATATGCTTAATGGTTATCTTGACTGGATAGCTTTTTTTATATGTTTCACTGGATGCAATGGTTTATCTTGCAATATCTATGTTATTTTTTATATGTAAATAAGGGTTACTAATTCTGGCAATGTTTAACAGTGTTTAATTTTTTACAGTGCTTAATTATTAATTGGGATTAGGTTTTGATTATAAAACCGAGGGATGAGCAGGATTTAGATTAAATGGAAACAGAGATTATGTATTTATGTTGCTGGGTGTCTCTTAATTTTTACTGGACCTTTGTTGATTTATAAGGAGAGTTGAAGATTTAGAAATAAATTTATAGGAAACAGAGTGAAGTATGGAATGAAGATGTATTCGGTTGTATTTTAAGAGACAGTGATAAGTTCTTCATGTTGAATATATTTGCTGGGGATGAAAAAGGACGTTTCTTTTTCTTACTACTTCCTTGGGGAGATTTTATGTTTTTTTCTCCTTTTTTATGTAGGATTTTTCCCCCCACACTTTTTCCTTTTCCTTTTTTATGTATTTTTGTATTAAGTTCTCATATTAGTTTGACCTGTTCAAAGTCTTTCTTAATAAAAATTAGTAGGGGGAACAAAAGCAAATATATACCAGTTGCCACGTGCCTAAATTGTGATTACGTGACCATTGGAACCTGTCATAGGTCACTTTTTTCAGTGCTGTCCTAACTTCAATTGCTGTGATGACCCGGGGTGTGGCACAAAAGCAGCAAAGTCACACAAAAAAGTAAAGTCCCTTTAATTCCTCCAACTTGGCCCCCAGTGTCCAGTTATCATCGGCTGGAGAAAAAAACTCTCCCAAGAACAGTTTTTAAAAGGAAGAAATTCAGTCTGAACCCAAAGTACATATAAATTATAAATAAAAACCAATACAAACCACTCTGCAGCAATTAACAAGACACAGCAGGATAAGGAATTGCAGACTTCTAAAAGATAACAAAACACACACAGTTGGGATGATGCCAGAACCCAGATAAGATGTGGCAAACAAAGATCATTCACGCTTTCCGGCAAGGTGCTGTGAGCAAACACCCTTTTTAAATCCTGTTTTCCCAGCTGCAGCTTAATGAAGGGAATCAGGGCCCTTTTCTCCCCCGTAATCCAGGTTGCTGCCTTATCCGCTCCTCCCTGCGTGCCCTAGGATGAAGAGGGGGTGGACCTGGGACTTCCTCTGAATGCCCAGCCGGACTGTGCCCTTCCCCAGTTTCCTCCCCAGCCATTAACCCTAACCCTACAGGTACAAGTGCAAGGGTGTCCTTCCCACTCCCTTGCGGGGGAGCTGTGTTCAGGTATGGATTTGGGCTGGATTCCATTGTGCATCGTTACCTGGGCAAACTTTTACTTAAGAGAGAACGCCTCCAGCAAATTGGGGAGAAAGAGCCATGAAGCCGATTGTCGGCATACCAGCCATTCATCATTTCTGACATTCCTGAGCTGGGAATATTGAATGGGAAGAAGGGTCAACCATTGCAAGAAAAATAAACATGTTTTAGGTTCATGCCTTTCCGTGTATCCCAGAAATCTTTTAAAGTGTGCTTTGTGACTTCACAGCATTTTTGCACTTTTTCTAGATTTTTTTTTAAATTAAAACTCCCCTTGGCATGGGGTAAACTCTAAATTCCAGTGAATAAATAAAGGGTTGTCCAATAACATACTATAAAACTCAAGGGACGTGTTGATCTGTGCAAAAGTTTGGATGGATTACTGGCAGCTTAGCAGGGACTTCACCTTCTTCAGGTCTCTTGGTCCATCCATGGGTCTCGGGCCCACGAAATTGACTTTCTGAGCCAGTAAACCAATCCCGGATTGCTGAACCGATTTGATTCGTCCATAGAACGTAGAGTTGGAAGGAGGAGTGTGGAGGTCTTCTTTTCCAACCCCCTCCTCAATCCTTATACGGTTTCAGTTCAAATCTCGGCTTGAGTTTTGCAGGCTCCTCTCAAGGTCATTGGGAATAGGGGAATTGCCCCAAAGACAGGCACTTCTCAGACCTAAAGCAGGTATCTGGAAAGTAGCTATGGGGCTTGAGAGCATGCATTAAACTGCCAAAAGTGGAGCATCAACTAGTATTCACCAAGTACAGGCAGATAGTTCAGCTACATAATTAAAGTTTTCTTAAAAAAAGAGAGGGGGGGGGAATTATGAGCAGACTCTGGCAGTAATCCAAAATTCTAATTTCTGACTATGATTTAATTTCAATTTTAAATAAATCGGTTTTTAATTTAAAAAGAGTGAGCTTCATAACATTAGCAATGATTGCAACATTAAGCGCAGTGCTCACAATCGAGCAATATAAAACATTATTTATATCTGAATCGTAAACAGCCTTTTGAAATGGATTATGCTTTTTCTCCCTATTCTAATACAACCTGGAGGGTACTAAAAAGTGTTGTGTGAAATTAACATTCTGCTGACTTTCGCCTATAAATGAGAAGCGAGCTATTAACATTTGTGTATTTTCATTATGTAAATTGTGTTAACACATGCCCACAAATTGCCACCAGCGATACAATAATTTTCTCTCAGTGATCATAATGTGTCCAAGTGAGTCATTTTGATTATGACATGCTAATTACATATTGCCTCCCCTTTTTTTTTTCCCCCCTTTTCAGATTCAGAAAAACCAGGGATCTTTAATGGTAAGCTTTATGAGTTTGGGAAAAAAATTCACTTTTCTTTTTCCTGATGGCTGCTTCTTCGCATGCTTGAATGCCTTGCTTTAAACTTAGCAAATTGCATTTTGCGGAAAAAGCAAACCTTTAACTGCCTGTATTAGATTAGGTACCATTAGAAATAATAGGACATCCTGAGCCACGATGTTTTTATAAGAGTTTGCTGCTGTTGATTAATCTTGCTATATTTTATTGCATTAATGATTTTTTTTTCCCCTTTCCACTCCATGTAAAGATATTGCATATGGCCTAATACTTCTCTCCCCTGTTCCCCCACCCCTTTCCATCACAGCCTCTCCAGTTACTCCAGTGCATTGTTGATGAGGTGAGTCGCTGTCTTATGTGCTTTCACTCCTAAAGTCATCCCTAATGGACTGGAAAGCTTATATTTTGTTTCCTAATGAAGCACAATGGCCCGACGTCCTCCGCAGCGAGACAAGTTGCCTTGTGCAGCTCTGAGCCGTCAACTCCGCTTGGCCTTGTTCTGCTTTGTGCCGTTTCCTGAGTCTTCCTCTTGAATTCTTGGGGAAATTGAGGCTGTTTTCAGGAAAACCTCTCCCCTCTTTTTTTTCTTCCCCCTCCTGGAAAAGAGGGGCCATAGTAGAATCCCTGGGATAATTGATCCCTTCTCCGCCTTGCCAGATGAGGTGATGCAAAGAAGGGCAAGCTGCAATTTTGCTTGCTTGAGGTGTGCAAAAAAAAAGGGAGCCCCATTAACGGGGGTCAGAGTTGAGTGGTAAACAAGAACAGATTGGAAAGGGGGGCCTCCCGTGGGAGAAAATGGTTCTTGGCGAGTCTCTTCTGCAAAATCTGGATCCTTCGTAATCATTTAATCCCAATCTCCTGCAGGAGCTCCCTATCCAAGCTTGAAGTGTCCCCTTCAGCAGACGGGCAAATGCCCACCAGTTGCCCTGGGTGACCGGACTGGGTTGCTGCCAACTCCCCATGGTCAACTGGCCACGGGACAGCTCACCACGAGACAATTCAACAAGTGCAAAAGTTAAATTAATGTTGACAGAACTGTGGCCAATAATAATAAAATAAGGAGATTTAAAACACTTAGTCCCATTTAATACTTTCAACAATACAGTCAAAAGACGAACAGAGGTAGATGCAAGCATTTCGCATTGGCTCATCAGTATCTACATTACGATAACACGGTTATATTTGAGGCTGGTTTTAAACCGTGTTATCGTAACGTAGACGCGAAATGCTTGCATCTACCTCTGTTCAACGCGAAATGCTTGCATCTACCTCTGTTCGTCTTTTGACTGTATTATTTAAAATAAAGTCAATCCAGAAATACAAGAGTTACAGTAATTTTGATGGAAACGTGGTCACTAATAATGAAAGTAGCTGAATGGAAATGATTAATATGGCGTTGAATTGTCCTGCCGCCAGTTGTCCTGCGGCAAGTTGGACGTGGTGAATTGGCCACAGCGAGTTGTCTCAGACCCCCTGGGTGACAAGGGGCAGCAAAGGATGTTGGTGTTCCCCATTTCAGGGTCCATGGGGGGGGACAGAAGGGCCTCCTTCCCTTGACCTTGGCAAACCCCTTGATTTCTGCTTTAGCTTGGGAGAGGTTACTGCGGACTCGTTCCTCCTCCAGATAGGCCAGGTTGCTCCAAGCCTTCTACGGTGGGGAAGGCAAGGGAATCAAATAGGACGGGCTGGAGCTCTTTTCAGCCTCCACAGGTCTTTACTGGAGAAGGAAAAAGGGGAGTGGGTAGGTAGGTGGGTGGGAGGGAGGATGCAGCTCAGGAACCGAGGAAAACCAGGGAATGGAACCTGGAGGAAACAAGTGGGGATTGTGGCAGGTGATTGAAGCCACTGGAGGCAACCGAGGGATCCAGAGGAAAAAGTGATTACTCAGGTGAGAGGCTTTTGTTAGCTCTGAGTGCAAGGTGAACAAAGGAGGGGCGGGGCATATCTTGAGCAGCTACTCCTAGATAAGACCGAGGACCCTACTCAGAGGAGTTGGGTTGTGTTTTGAGACAAAGACCGGGTCTCAGAGGTCTATCCAAATCCTTGAACCACTTGCAGTCTTCTAGCCAGATCCATTGTTCTGCTGAAACACCTTTTTTTTTTTAATCTGTATTTCTGCTTACTCCGATTTCTGCGTGGCCACTGCTGAGGTTCTACTGCCTCCACGTCTCTTTCGTTCTCTCTGATTGCTTGTCAAACTGGCACATCCTTGTCCAGAGCACCTGAGGCAAGATGAATTCTATTGTTATACGTAGGTTTCTCCCTGTATAGGGACCTTTCCTTCGGGAACCTTTGTAAGGCTGTCTTGTTTTGGAGACTTTTGCACAATTCTAGAGACCCCTGAAAGCTCTGAAGGAGTTTCAGTTGATCAACTTCGCCATTGAAAACATTCTGATCTGAGCCTGATACGATTTTGCATCCGATAGATCCTGGAGTTCATGCAAACTGTCAGCTTAGGTTCACTTCAGTGGTGGGATTTTACCGGTTCACACGAACCGGTAGTCAAAAATACCCGCCAAACCGGTGTTTATTTATTTATTTATTTTTCCTCCCGACGGTCAGCTGTTCCGATGATCAGCTGTGCCAGGATCCCCCTCACTGTCTTACTGGTTTGCAAAAAAATACCGGCCGAACCGGTGTTTGTTTATTTATTTATTTATTTATTTATTTATTTATTTATTTATTTATTCTCCCGGCGATCAGCTGTTCCGATGATCAGCTGTGCCAGGATCCCCCTCACTGTCTTACTGCTTTGCCCAGGAGGTTCAGAAGGCAAAAAAGGGGCACGTGGGGGTATGTGTGCTGCGCCCCCCCACCACACACACACACACTCAGGGTTTTTTGCCTTCCTGGGCCTCAGGGAGCAAAAACGCCCCCCCAGGAGGCTTCCCTGAGGCCCAGGAGGCCAAAAAAAAAAAATGGAGTGCGGGGGGGAGGGTCCTGCACAAAAAAAAAGAAGAAGCAGAAGTGATGCCCAACCAGTCACATGGCCATGCTCACCTAGCCATGCCCACAGAACTGGTAGTAAAACTATTTGCATCCCACCCCTGGTTCACTTGTTATGATTTGAAGGCATAGACAAAAGGCACCTTGAAGGATTCCTTCCTCACTGCTGCCAGCCTCCACCATCTCCAAAGGCAGCACTCCACTCCCTGAGGGTCCTGGCCCCATCCCTGCATCACACACAGGCCCCTCATCTGAGTCCTCGCTCTCCAAGACCTCAGCCATCCACACCTGCTGCCGGTGAACCACAACAGTGACAGAGCCCGGACTGGGACAGAGAACAGAACAGTGGAGAAAGTGCAGAGGAGAAATGATATTTTTCAGAACAAATGCTGTCCCAAAGGTGCTTTTTCAAAGGGCCTGTCATGCCCCTGGTGGAGTCTGACTTTGAGGGAGAGGAGGAACAGCCGACAGGGAGTGGGAGTGTGGCTCCGGAGGTTGTGGAGGAGGCTGGGGAAGGGCAGAGGCCGGCTGGGCAGTCAGAGGAGGACCCAGGCCCGTCCCCTCTCCATCCTAGGGCATGCAGGGAGGAGAGGATCAGGGTAAAACCTGGTCTACTCAGGAGAGGGCCATGATCCTCTTCATGGGTTGCAGGTGTGACATTTGCATAAAAGGTTGGACCTGTGTGCTAACAGACGCTGGAGAAAAATTAGTGTTTTATTCCTAAAGAAGGTTTATCTTGGTTAGCGTTCTCCCAACAGACTGTGCCTTGTTATCTCCTTGAAGTTGGTAAATACTTCTCCTGTTCCGTTGTGGAAATTTCATCATTGTAGTTTGTTTGGTTTTTTTATTTCACCTCTATCTGCTCATTAAGTTCGGACTGTATTGCTTTCTTTGGAAGACTCTTTTTTAGTACGTTTTATCTCCAACTGAGAATTATTGAACAGTGGGGCCAAGTTGGAGGCATTAAAGCAGGGGGTCTCCAACCTTAGCAACTTTAAGACTAGCGGACTTCAACTCCCAGAGTTCCTCAGCCAGCAAAGCTGGCTGAGGAACTCTGGGAGTTGAAGTCCGCTAGTCTTAAAGTTGCCAAGGTTGGAGACCCCTGCATTAAAGGACATTTATTTACGTTTTTTGGATTTTGTTACGTTTGTGGTGCACTCTGTGTCATCCACAAGGCCACTGGACTCTGTTTTTCCTTGAAGACATTTCCCCTCTCCTCCAAGATGCTTCTTCAGTTCAGAAATGTCTTCAAGAAAGAAACAAATATGAAAAAGCCCCTTGGGGACAACAGTGACTTTGGATGACTGACCATCTGCATAGACAGAACAAATACTCTTTTTCTGACGGGGCAACTTCGTGACTTCAGACTCGGCATGTTTATACGTGCCAATTACTCTCCGGCAGTTGTTGACTTTGGAAGCGGCAGCTGTCCTTCCAGAGAGAGTTGAGCATCCCAAGATCAGGGGTCAGTGCTCTCTGCGGTTGTTGTAGGCCTGGAATGAAGAATGTGCACCAAGTTGATGCTGCAGACATCAGGCTGGAGAGAGAGTGCGTGTGAGTTCGTGTGGGCTTGTTTGAGAGAGAGAAAACTGAGACCCCGTCGCACGGGCACAATTGCAAAGACGGTCACAAGGGGAGCTTTTTGCTTCGTCTCCTGCACAAAGGAGACCCACGCTTAGCCCCCGTCTAAAATCTTCCAACCCCAAAGGCAGAGGCGGTTATTGCCCCCCAAAATCTGCCTGCGTAAACAAGTCCAGAGACTTCTCGTGGCCTCTCTTCTGCTCCATTTGCTCTTCCAGCCTCCGGTGTTGTTTTTTTTCCTAACAGATGCCCTGCTCACCCTCGAAAGCTCCCTGCCTCCAGTCCTGAGGACTATGAGCTTCTCTTCTTGGGCGCGTGAGCCGTTCGAAAGCGAGGAGCTCCAAGAAGCGCCACCTGCTTCTGAGCACCATGCGCTGTGGAATGGGGCAATGAAAGCCCCGCTGGCTTCTGGGCTCCCTGCCTTCAGCAGACGATGAATTCCATTTCTCCTCAGGCCCCGGTGGGTGCCCTACGGGTTTTCCTTCCCTCAATGCCTGCCTCATTCTCCTCCCGCTTTCCTCCCTCAGCTCTTTTTAAGATGCAGCCCTGTTGGGGGAGAATAATTGTCCCCACTTAATGGGCTCATGTCTGTCTCTCTTTCTAAATAAGGACCTCATGAGAAAAAGTCTGTTTGCTTTCCGATATGCTGCAGCTGCTGTTGTTTTCGGCACATTCGTGATAACGCAAAGTCTTAGCTATTAAAAGTGTTTAGTGTTCTAAGACTGATGATCTTGGGCCAAATGCTCCCTTTGCGCACCAACTTTGTGAGAGCAAACGAGGACTGGAAAGATCCGGAAACTCAAAAGGGCAAAGCGGGGAGCCACGTTGCTACTCCACCCGCAGCTGCCCTTGTCTGGCACAGGGTGTGCCCCCCCCCTCACACCTGTACGTGGGGGGATGCGCCCCTTCCCAACCCATGTGTGAGGTCCCGGGGTTGTGGTCCAGGACTCGGTCTTTTTCTGAGGACGTACGTAAACGGGGAGCGTTCGAAGACTTCTCTGATGTCTGAGATCCCAGCGGGGTGGCCTCCAAAAGAAAGAAAGCCCAGATGCTTTGCAGTCAGAACTTGGCTTTGGGGAATTGACATTCTGGTCAGGATATTTGAGGAAAAGGGCCCAACCGAGCTGGAGAACGACGCGCCGGAGAAGGAAACCAGCAGGAGCAGCTGCCTCATGAGAAGAGCCTGGAATATCTTTGGTGTAGGAAAAAAAAGGCCCCCGGGAGGATGGGGGAGGATGGAAGCACAGGTAATCCTCGACTTACAACCACAATGGAGCTCAACATAGGCAGATGCTAAGGGAATTTTGTCCCATTTTACTTTTCTTGCCACTGTTTTTAAGTGAACCACTGCAGTTGTTATGTTGGTCAATGGGGAAGCCATTAGTAACCAGGTTACTAGTTTAACAACTGCAGTGATTCACTTAACAACGGTTGTCAAATGTGGCAAAAGTCATTTAACAAATGTCTCACTTAATAACAGAACTTTGGGGCTCTATCGTGGTCATAATCTCCGCATCCATTTTCCATTTGTTCAGTTGGGAAAATAGTCATATCTTTTTTGAATATGTTTCATATCACACTCATGCTTTTCCCTTCCTGCAGTTGTTTGACTTCCATTCTTATTTCTTTTCTTTCCTTTTCCACTTTTCCCCCAAGATCCATTCTTGGCACTCAAAGTAGTTTGTATCCTGTTCCGATCTCTAATTATCCTTGCATCTTTCACTAATACTCTCAGTCTTTCACCATGAACAGCTAAATCGTGCATACTATGCATTTGGATTTCCAATATATTCCCTTGCCATGAGGGTATATGAATTGACTTATGCTTAGATCACACATTTAACACGAGTATTTCTCTAAGAGATAATCACCCGATCGCCCCATTATCATTTATTCTTGGGTCTCAGGATGGCTCAATAACCTTTTCCCCCTTCTCTTGTCTTACTTCCATCCATCCATCCGTTCACGTGTCATGTAGCAAAATAATGTTTCCCACCTGGGTTGCATTCTTTCAGAATTGTATTTTCTTCCAAGCATATCTGTGATATTCTTTGCATACTAGAATATCTAATTTAAAGACAACCTTGCCAGCTAAAACTCCGTTTCCTACATCTCGCCAACCGGGAGGTATATCTGCACGATTCTAGGCGATACAGACCAATCGAAAGGAAACAGCTCTTCACACAGCATGATTAACCTGCAGGATTCATCACCATGAGGGATATTGACTACCAATAACTTGGATGGCTTTAAAAAAGGAATTGGGTGAATTCCTGGAAGACAGGTCTATCTTGGGCTGTTAATTTTGAACAGTCATTGTTATCTGCAGGCATTGAGATGCATCAGGCCTCTAAATTAGGAGTTGTAGGAGTTGTGGCTGGCATGAACATTTGGAAGAAACTCTCAACAAATTGCTAAAGAAAGTGGAAGAAGAACAGAAGGATACGGCACCTCTCAGAGATATGGAAGTTCTTGTTTTATGAGGAAGCCAGCTGCATTCAAGGACACAACCAAAATAGTACCGGCGGTCCTGGTTTAGGAACCACAATGAGGGCTTCAACTCTGTCATTAAGTGAAGTGGTCATTAAGCAAAATGGCAACTGTGCTTATGATTTGACTTTGGCTTTCCTTTGCTCTACAGAACTGTGAAGGTCAGAAATGGAAGAACTGCTGGTCCAAAGGTGCTTTTACAAAAAGCAGCTAGACTTCCTTGGGGTTGTTTTTTTTCCCCTTGAAAATGTTTCGCTTGTCACCCAAGGAGCTTGTTTGTGAAGGAGCTTATTGGAGGACAAGCAAAATGTTTTCAAGGAAAAAACCAAAGAAAGTCCAACCTTTTATAAAAGCACCTTTAGGGCAACTGTGACTTGGATGATTGAGAATCTCTATAGACGCAGGGTTTTGTTTTTGTTTTCTTTGTCACTGCCATAAACTTCAAACGGACAGTTGTACCAGGCAGACTCTAAATAAAGACTAGCTGTAGTCTTTTTTGGACTTCCAAGAGTTTAGGACTGTGATACTTGGTAGGGGCTGCCACAAAGAAGAGAGGGTCCAATGATTCTCCAAAGCACTGGAGCAAACCTCAGTCCAAGAGCACCGAGGATCCCACAATTCAACCCTGAGTTTTAAAGATTCTCCTCTCCTCACGAGAGGGGAAGGACAAGAAACAATGGCTGGAAACTAACCAAGGAGAGGAGCAACCTGGAATTAAGGAGAAACTTCCTCGCAGAGTAACTTCCTAGCAGAACAAAAGTTGCCTTCAGAAATCATGGGCGCTCCATCCCTGGAGGTTTTTACGAAGAGTCTAGACCAGGGGTCTCCAACCTTGTCCACTTTAAGACTTGTGGACTTCAACTCCCAGAATTCCTCCTCCAAGTTTGAAGACCCTTGTCTTCAAGGCAAGCAAGTGGCGAGAGGAACTCTGGGAGTTGAAGTCCACAAGTCTTAAAGTGGACAAGGTTGGAGACCCCTGGTCTAGACAGTCCCTTATCTGAAATAGTAGAAGTTCTCCTGCTTGAACAGTGGAAGACCTCCAAGATCCCTTCAAGCTCATTCATTCACTCATCCTGTTTATCTCTCGAAGTGACTTTCCCTCTTCTGAGGCTGGTCCTCTCGGTCCTCTCTCTGTTTTGCTCCCTGGCCCCAGCCAGGTCCATCTACACCTGCTTCTCTCCTGCTGAAGAGAGAGACGGTCTTAGGTGACCCACCTCAAAAGCTGGGCTCCACCTGGATGGGGAGGGGTGAAGAATCACCTCATCAGCTGCACTTCCTTGTTCTGCTCTCTGCTGTTTTAAGGGTCAGATTTCTCCCCGGGACCAAAAGACATTCCTTGCTTGGCGGATTCATATTGCCGTGAAATTCAGTGAAGAGGGTTTCACCCAGTGGTTATAAACAGGCAGAACTGAAACGTAGCCCCTTAACTACCAAGCACCAAAACTGGGTAGCTTTTGAGGCGTTGTCAGCGTCTTCGAATCTGGGAGACTGGAGACGATCTCGGCCCCTGGCTCGTTTCTAAGGCCATTCATCTCCTTGGCAAAAACACTTCCAGAAACTTCCAGAAGTAGAGAAGAATGTGGCATGTGCACCCCACCCTACATTTTCTTTTCCCTGATATTAAATACATTTGTACTGAAGGAGAGTCAAGTATCAGAATGAATCTATCGTTACTTGTACCCTATTCCAAATGTTTCCTGCTGTTCTCTTTAATGGAGCCTGAAACTGTGACCTTACCTTGGTGTAAGATTCAAAGTCTAGATGGAAACTGGGTGAAACCACAGGTAGGAATGGCCTTTAGACCAGCCTGAGAACCAACCTTCCCAAGAGGCCAAACTCATTTAAAGGTTCCTAAAAACTCAATCTTGTGAGTGTCAATGGACATACCTGATTATATGCAGCAGAATTTCTATGAAAACGCAAGAAAAGACAGCATGAGAGCGATAAGCAGGCTGAGCATTTTCACAGAGGCCTTGTGGTAGAGCCAGGTTCTGGGAGGGGGCTCCTAGGCAGGGGTGGGATTCAATTTTTTTAACAACCGCTTCTGTGGGCGTGGCTTAGTTGGTGGGCGTGGCTTGGTAGTGTGACTGGCTGGGCGTGGCCAACTCAACATCACTCACATCGAGGCACGCATCTCCTTGCCTGGCCTCTCGTGACTGTGGGGATGCTGCAACAGTCGTAAGTGTGAAAAACGGTCATAAGTCACTTTTTTTCAGTGCCATTGTAACTTTGAATGGTCACTCCACACAAGCAAAACAACCAGCAAAGGAGGGGAAAAAACTCCAGAGAAGTTCCTGAGACCGGAAGTCTAGTCCTGCCAAGAATGTAGTAAGGGTTAATGGAGAGGCAGTTTCTGTAAGCAACACCAGAATGTTTCCTTCCTGCCTTCCTTACAGGATTAGCCCTGTAATTTCTTCTAACAACCGGTTCTCCAAACTGCTTAGAATGTTAACAACCAGTTCTAGCGAATAGGTGCGAACCTCGAGAATCCCACCCCTGCTCCTAGGCCCAGCCTTCCCTGTTTAAAAAGACGAATGAAGAGGGGTGTCCAGGTTGCCAGGCTTCCTGTAGCAAAGGTGATGCAATGACAGCTCCTTGGTTGAGCCTAACCCAGTTGTTCAGTTATCAGTGCCCGGATGGCATTTCCTAAAAGTTGACGGGGACTTTTCAAATAAGAAGTCCAGGAATGGTGAACAAACCTTCTGAAAGAGACATCACTGCTCATGTTGCAATAAGACCCAAGGGCAAGGAAGTGTGGAGTGTGGATAATCAGACCCCTAGTAGTAGCACTCAGATTTATATATTGCGCTTTTACAGTCCTCTCTAAGCAGTTTACAGAGTCAGCCTCTTGCTCCCAACAGTCTGACTCCTGGCCTCGGAAGGATGGAAGGCTGAGTCAACTTTGAGCCCATCATTATCGAACTGCTGAACTGCTGGCAGTCAGCAGAAGTAGCCTGCAGCATTGCATTCTAACCACTGCGCCACCACGCCTCTAGTTGAATCACTAATGAAACAGATAGGACTTAATCAGCATCAATGTTCACGCGCACAGACCACACAAACACCCACCAACTAAAAGCCAAGGCTCCACTTCAGGTTATCCCAGCCAATCCCAGAGTAGGACCTCAGGGCTGTTGTGACAGATCTAACAGATGAATTGATCCTGAAAAGGGCTCTATAGAACTGAAACTGTTAGGAGGGTGATCCAGAAGCCACAAAGCGCAGCAACAGCAACAGCGCTTAGCCTTATATACCGCTTCACGGTGCTTTAAAGCAAGGGTCTCCAACCTTGGCAACTTTTAAGCCTTGACTAGGGGAATTCTGGGAGTTGAAGTCCGCCAGGCTTAAAGTGGCCAAGGTTGGAGAGCCTTGCTTTAAAGCCTTCTCTAAGCGGTTTGCAGAGTCAACATCTTGCCCCCAACACTCTGGTTCCTGAAGCGCTGTAGTGCAGTCTCACTTCTCTACAGTGAAATCCTTCTTGTGGCTAAATGAATATACGAAGTGGATTCTGAGCAACATTGTGCGAAAACTCTGTGACTTGGCCTGCTTGTCTTCCATAGAGCCTTGGCCTCTGGCAAACCTCAAGATTTATCTACTGCTAGAAACTGGAAATAGAACTTGAACAATAACTTTGAGGGACATGGTGGGATGGAGACCCTGAGTGTTACTCTCTCTCTCTCTCCCTTTCCTACTGCTCATTCCCCGTTCTTATTCTGGGGTAGAGCTCTTAAGATGATGGGTTAGGTTCCTGAATCTTCCAGGTTGTTTATTGGTAGTGTTTAATTAACATCTTCTTTCTCAATATATTCTAGAAATAAACTGCACAGGAAGAAAACATGGTGTGTGTGAAACCTATATTGAATAGGCAAATACAGAATATAAATTCCCAGCATGATTTTAACCCTGGCTCTTCTGGAGCAGTTATAGACTGAGGAAATTATGGAGAACTTGCTGATCAAAGACATAAGGGAAGAGATCAAAGGATTCTAGGCAAGGGCTCTTTGATCCCCGGGGACCACCCCCATAATGACTGCAAGCTGCCTGCCACCTTTGAAAATCTGAAAATGGGGCCAGCTCACGGGTGTCCTTCAGTCAGCGCAGGACAATGGGCAGCTTTGAAGCGGTGAATCCAATCACTTCTGGGCAACCTGCCCTCGTGGGGATGCTCAAGAGCCCTTAGAAAGTGCAGCTCACATCAGCTCCTGCCCACCTGGTTCTCCTTGCCCTGTCTTTTCCTGATTATGGAAGGGGGAACTCATCAGCACAAAGACAGGATGGCTGAGCAGTTTTCTAGTACAGGTATAAAGGTAGTCCAGTGGTGGGATTCAGCCAGTTCGCATCACTTTGGGAGAACCAGTGGTTAACTTTCTGAGCAGTTTGGTGAACTGGTTGTTGGAAGACATCATTAGGGCAGAGAACTGGTTGTTACATTATTTGTATCCCACCAATGAGGTAGCCCCTGACTTACAACCATTTGGTGACTGATCAAAGTTATGACCACGCATCGCAGCATTCCCACAGTCACATCATCAACATTCAGGGACCAGCATGTATTTATGATGGTTGCGGTCTCCCATTTGGGTTGTGTGATTGCTCTTTGCAATCTTCCCAGCTGGATTCTGACAAGAAGGGTCAGTGGAGAAGACGGGTTCACATAACGACAGACATGATTCGCTTAATAACTGCAGTGATTCACTTGGAAACCACGGCAAAAAGGGTAATAAAAATGGTGGCTCATTTAACAACTGCCCTGCGGAACAAAAGAAATTCTGGTTCCAATTGTGGTTGTAAGTCAAGGACTACCTATATGTCATGCCCCTGTCAGAGTCTGAATCCGAGGAGGGATTCAGGGAATGGGAGTGTGGCTCCTTTGGCTGTGGAGGAAACTGGGGAAGGGCAAAGTCCGTCTGGGCAGAGCAGGGGAGAGTAGAATAAGGGAGAGTTCAGAGGAAGACCCAGGCCCACCCCCTCTTCATCCAGGGGCACGCAGGGAGGAACGAAGAAGAGAGCAACGTGGGTTGCGTGACTTACGGGGGAGGAAAGGGCCCTGATTCCCTTCATTAGCCACACCTGGGAAGGAAGTTTAAAAGAGATACATGCTGAGTGCAGTGTTGAGAACAAACATGAGTTAATCCTGTGTTGACTTTGGTTATCTGTGTTCCTGGCATCTTTCCAACTGTGTGAGCTTTGCCCTACCTTCACATCTGGAATTCTTGCTCCTACCCTGCCGGACGAATTACCTCATTTTGCCTTGATTGGCCTTTAAGTTCCAGTTTTTGTTGGCCACGTTTTGGACTTGATTCTCTGCAGCCAAAGGCTGTTCCTGGGAGAGTTTTTCTCCAGCCAGAAGGTAATCAGGACATTGGGGGCAAAGTTGGAGCTAATAAAGGGACTCCTACTGATTATCTGACTGTTGCCTTTGTGCCACGCCCCTTTGGGTCATCACACTATTCATATGAACACGTGATAGCCCTTGGCTATTTCTAAACTTTTAAAAAAACCTTTGCATTCCTGAGCCTACACAGACCTCTCCTCCTTGAAATGGAGAATTGAGGCTATGAATTTGAAACGAAACCTATCGGGTCTTGGACCTCGGGGACTAATCGACTTCCTTGCCCCCCCCCCCAATCAGAAGGGCCCCCGCTCTGTTAATTTGCATCCCCACCCTGCCTCTTTCTTTTAGAGACTCGGTAAAGATACCTCTCTTTTCTCAGGCTTTTAATAGTTAATTATTTTTATTATTCATGTTTTAATTTACTTGTTTTATCGTTGGGGACGTGGCGTGGTGAGTGCATGTGTGTGCCGGGCTTTGCTGATTTAAATTGCCGCTTGCCTAGAAGGTTCATTTCGAGCCAGAACCAAACACGATAATTCTACGGATGTATAGATCCAGTAAATCATACATAATCAAGTAAATAATTAAAATCTGGAGGCCTTGTTTAATCGGCTGCATGTCTGTGTGATCAAAAGCATTAAGGAAAAGGATCAAAGGTGCCTGAGGAATGACTCTGGCCAAGCTTCTTCCTGGGTCGAAGCCCGCCAAGCCCAGAACCAGCCACTTCCGTCCACTTGGGTTACGTAGCTCAACCCATAGCTGGAGAGCTGTCACATCCACAAATTAAATATTAGGGAGGGAGTTTAAAGTTCAACCTCCTCTCTCTCTTCCCCCTGCCTCCAAATATTTTTCTGCTCTGTGCTTTGTTTGTTCTGCTTGAGCGCCTTGCTGACGAGGTCTAATAGCCAAATGCCACACCGGGTCTGGCTGGAGTTTCCCACATATTAAACATTCTGAACTTGTCCTTTTGCTCAGAGGTGGTGCATAATTAATAATTAAACAGCTTCTGTTGTAATGGGTTGACCTCCTTGAACTGTTCATTATTCACAAGGTAGAGGCAATCACTCAAAACACTCCCACCACCATCAATGCCACCCCGGATCAGCGTTCAGAGGAGTCGCGGTGAGTGAGAACCGAGGTTCCCTCCGTCGTCGGCTTCTCGGGAGGCCTGCGTCGACCTTGGATGGAGAGTCGTGTTAGGAGGATCTGCCGTGGGGCTTATTCGAATCCTACTTTGTACATCCACCACAAGGTGTTGGAAATGTCTGGTTCAGATCTTGCCAAGAGCCAAAAACTCCTGCTAGGCCTTCAGCTAGACGTCTTGTCTCTCTTCAGGAGGGTTTCTGAGAAGACGAAGAAGGGAGGAGACAGAGAGACCAGCCCTGGCCAGGATTCTTCAACGAGAGCAGTCAGGAGCTCCTGGGCCTCGTTCGGATTCTTGAGAGCTCATGAGGAGTCTGTCACAAAATGGCTGCCATGAAGGGAGGGAGGTTGCCATTTGCAAAATGGCTGCTGACCAAGAAAACAAGACCCACATGCACGTAGGAAAAATGGATTAAGACCAGCTTCTCCAAATTGCTTCTGCATAGCTCAACCGATGCAAGTGTTCAGTTCAGAGGCCTGGTTGGAAAAAAGAATCTACGGGCCTCTTATGGGGAAGGAGATCCTAACAGAAGAAAAGTACTGGAGTTCAGGGTTGAATTGTGGATTCCTTGGTGCTCTCTCAGCTTGGTTGCTTGCTTGCAGATGTTTCATCACCCAACTAGGTACAAATAGTCCGAGGCTGGAACTCCCATCATTAAGCAATGCAATCAAGTGAGCCATGTGACCCAGGGCCCATTTGGCCAGCCTTTTAATCACAGTTTTTAAGGGAATCCGGCTCCCTGCATTTGCTCCTTGGAAGCCAACTGGGAAATGGTGATCACATGACCCCAGGATGTGGCAACCATCATAAATGCATACTGTGTCAACTCATAAAATATTTCTATGGTCTTTTTAGAGTTGCCAACAGAAAGTGAGGGGGAGCAGTATGGCAGCTTGGAAATCGAAAGTGCATTCCACAAATGTTTTCAAAGATAGTAACTAGGTGACTGGAGTTTCTGCCGTGCAAAATTCTAAATGGAGAGCATGATTGATGACTCTTGGCTATGGATGTGTCCCATTGGAGAATATGAATTACGATACACCCAGGGGGTGGGGGAAAACCAGGGTCAAGGGTGACAATGAATGATGTGTCTCATCTGAAAACCCCTCAAATGTGCCATATTAGCAGGCCTACCTGTTAGGACTGTTCTAAAGAATATTGTGGAAGGCTCCAACCTTGGCAACTTTAAGACTTGTGGACTTCTACTCCCAGAATTCCAGAGCCAGCATAGCTTATGGGCGTTTGCCTTTCACCGTAGCTGCCCGAGGAATTCTGGGAGTTGAAGTCATCAAAGGGCCAAGCGTTCCCCGTCCCTGATGCAATGGGAGCCCCAACCCAACGGCTTCCGAGGGCGAGTCTTTCTCACAGCGTCCTTGCAGGGCCTTCACTCAAGGCGAGGGTTTATTTATTTAATTTTTTTAGCTTCTCTCCATTTGCCCAGCTTTGTGCAACCCACAAAACGTGTGTCAAAGGCAACACTCCGAATCTTGTCGCCTTGTACTCTTCAGTTACTTTTGATTTAATTGTGTTTTGCTGCAATTTCTGTTTGTTTGAATTGGAGACAAAGCCTTAATAAGAGTTCTAGTTAATTTTCTATCTTGTAATTACCACTCTCATTTTTCTGATAATTGGGCCGTCGCAATTATATGTATATTTACTAATCACTTCAGCAGCTCGGTGGTTGCTTCTTGCCGACGCCATTGAGAGTGACATGCACACACATGTGTTGTTGGCGGAGGAGCTTGGAGCCTCCTCCTCCTCCTCCTCCTCCTCTCCTTTTTAAACTTACCCCCCCTCCCTTTCTCCCCATCGCATCCAAGCCATTTCCCTCGCAACCCTCCCTAATGAACCCCTCACATGCATTTGACACAGTTGTGTGCGAGAGAAATTGTTTGGCTCCCGCCAAATGTTACACGCTCTGAGTTTCTTGCCTGCAGCATTAGAAGGTTGTATGTGATGATAGATGGCTCTCGCAAACGGCCAAAAGAGGCAAAGCACGGCGAGATTAAAATAAGTCATTCCTTTGTTAATTTAAATAGGTGCATGCATCATACTTTGCAGAACACTTGGGGAAAGAGACGGGTAAGGTGGCGGTGGCAAAAGCTGCCGAAAGATATTTTTAATAGCAAATGAGAATAGATGAGAAGCTAAGTCATTTGCAGATGATTCCTCTTGGATGCGGCTCTCTTGTTCCAACTGTAGGACTAATGAGATGGCTGTTAAAGTCCTCCACAGTGCCATTTCATTACATCCTGAGCTGTTAGACTATAAACACTGGCAAAAGTCTCTGTCGTTCTGGGCTGGGAGGGGGCCACCGCCGAGCCTCCCCCATGTGTGCATCTCCCTTCACGGAGAACCAGCCCTTCCCCCTTTGAAATAATGCGGGGACCCCCTTTCCCCCCCTCTCGTTTGCTGAATGTATATCTGTGGCTTCTCTTTTTGTTGGATGGTTGGTTAATTAGCTCGGCTCTCTGGTTTTGTTTTTGTTTTTTTTTGTTTTTAGTTCTTTATACACTCCTGGCTTCTTCTGCTTAAATCTAACAAGATTTGGGATTGCTAAGTGTAAATAAATAGCAACTATGATGGAGGAAGCAAAGGTCAACACAAGAATAATTTCCCAGCTCTTTGTTAATTACAAGACCATTTGGGTGTTACTTAAATAATCATTAATTTCTCATTTACACTTTCGCTACCTTCTTGCCTGCCCCGTGGCTATCATTGTCCGTTTCCGACTTCCTCTTGGTTGGATTTCTACATGTGTTTTCCCCACTGCGTAACGCTCATTACTTTTAAATGCAGGGTTTCCTTTTTGATTTGATTTTGTCTTTTTTTTTTTTTAAACGTCTCCGTTTGTTTGCCGTCAAATTGACAATTTGGACTCAACGCTTCTCTCCTTCTTTTTCTTCCCTCCCTCCCTCCCTCCCTCCCCTGCCCTCTTCCCCCCTTACCCGTGGCCCAAACGGGCTTGTAGGAATCTCCTGTCCTTCCGGTTGGGGAGTTCTCGGAGCCGTTCGTACACTTCATCACTCAATGGTAAGCTTCGTTTGCAAATGTGCCGTGCCCTCGATGTAAATGATACATGCCATTAACTCACTGTATCACAGGACCTTATGGCTTCCTCTTGAATCCGTCCAGGGCTCCAGGGACCTGCCAGGGCTGGGCCAGCAAAGCTGAGCAAACTGTTTAAATTATGTAAACGTTATTTACACAAAGGGTCATAAAAGTACTTCGGAGGTGGACTTTATTGCCCCACCCACCCACCCACCCATAAACAACTGGGAATCTCGGTGCATTGTGAGAGAACCGGTGCCGTGCGTTTCTATAGGCACACGGGCATGTGTTCAAAACCTCTTGGATGAAGGTGATAGATAATCGTATTTACCCCTCTATTATTCCAGCATTTCTCTTCTGGCTTAGCGAAATAAACTCCGCTTTTGAAGGGCATCTAAACTGCAGCCCCGATTAATTTGCGGGCTTTTCATTTGGAAGAAATTTTATTGGGGGGGGATCTGTCTTTGGGAGGTGTTCTGATGGGGGTGCTTCTTTTAAACCACACTGTAGGGCATGTTTTCATTCTTCCAGTCCAGGCGGACTGCCTAACGGTCAACCAGAAGGACTCCTTAAATTAAAAAGCAACATTAAAAGGAAGCGGATGTAGTTTAAAGTCCAAATCTCCTGCTCACCGAAAGGTTAACTTACCATAGCAAAGATGCATTCATGGCCTCTTTTATGGGGAAAGCTTATAAACAAGTATTTGAAGGCTAAAAGAACAAGCAACTTATGGCCTAAGCATGTTGGATGAGAGCTAGAATTACTTTTTTTCTTCTCAAACAAAATAGCATGATTTAATAGAGGAACGGAAAACCAAAACAAAATCCACACACCAAGGCCTACACTTACTAAAACGTAATAACAGCAACCCTGTAATGTACAGGGAAAGACAGCGGTCATACCAGTAAAGTTGCACCACTTTAAAAAACTGAAGGTCTCCTCTATTCTCTTTTGTGGAAGGGGTAGGAGAGGGAAGCTTTTAAAGCTATTGCCTGAAACCAGTAAAATAAAATTACTCTCAGCACCACACAGAATTGGTCCAGCCACTTGCGGTACTAATAGGAATATATCTCTGTTGAAAAATACCGATGTTGACAATCAAAATGGATGACCTACACACACACACACACACATACTTTCCTTTGTTCTAATTTTCCTTTCCTTTGCAAGTAAAGTTTTTGACTGATGTCAATAGAATTAACTTCGAATGAGGTAACCAAGTGGGAGAAGCATTGGAATAATGCTGATGACAGAGGCCTCTCCTGGAATAGTCCAAAGGGAGGTCTGGTTTTTTTTTTTTTTTTTTTGAAAGAGAGAGAGAAGGAATTAACAGTGTGACTATTGTTAATTGAAATAATAAATACAAAGCTTATGTTTATTATAAGGCCGATCCACTTTGGGGTAGATTAGATTTCTGTAGTAAAGCTAGAAAGCCTGGGTGATCTATCTTGCTGTACCTTCCCACTCCTACCTAGAGATTAATCAGAAAGCATATTGTTTTTATATTTTTTTAATTGAGGCAGGAAGAGGGCTAACCTCTGCAGATACGTCCACAGATGTCAGGTGGAGGCATAAATGATGGCGCATAATAGCCTCCTTCTCCCAGAAGACCCAGCTACTTCGGAATGTCAGATTAAGCGTGTTGCCAAGGTGGCTTAGAACAGCTTGCAAAGAATGCAGCCCCTGGTTGGCTTTGCCGACAAGGGAAGCGACGAGGGAGCTGGCGCTGCAGACGGGAAGTTGGGAAGGGAATGGGCACGACGGAAGAGGAATTCTGGGAGCTTCATGTAATTCTACGGAGATTCTCCATCATCCACGTTTGTCCCAAATGTGTTTTTTCAAGAAGCACTGGGTTGTCTTTGTTTTTTTTCTTAATCCGACTGAAGAACCGAAGAAGCTTCTTGGATGGAGAAGCAAAACGTCTTCAAGGAAAAACAAAGGAAGTCCAGTTGCCTCTTGAAAAAGCCCCTTTGGGACCCCACATACTTCGCCATCTGGTAGCCTGGCCAGGTTATTTGCCCTTCAAAAACAATACTGTGCTTTGGGAATTGAGAGGTACGAACCAAATAGATAGATAGATAGATAGATAGATAGATATAGATAGATAGATAGATAGATAGATAGATAGATAGATAGATAGATAGATAGATAGATAGATATAGAGATAGAGATAGAGATAGAGATAGATATAGATATAGATATAGATATAGATAGATAGATATAGATATATAGAGATATATAGAGATATAGATATAAATATAGATATAGATCCTGATTTCTTCCACTTTCTTTCTCTCCTGTCCTCTTGCACGGGGAGAAATAGGCCAGTTGTAGGATTGCTGAATTAACCACTGCGAATCATTTGAAAGATCAAAGTAATAAGGGCCTGTTTTAGAAAGTGATGGGATTCCCAAGGAGACTGAAGGGGATTTCGCAAAAAAAGAAAAGAATACCCCATAAGAACACTAAAGTTTTCGCTGGAAAAAAAACCTGAAAGATTATATCCTCCGACAAGCTGGACCAAAGAATGAAGAGCAAACTCAGTGGCAGAAGTGAACAGGATTCCTTTTTGGCTACTCTTTGGAGAGATTGTTTTTAGGAGTCATCTTAGATCAGGGGTTGTCCAACCTTGGCAATTTTAAGACTTGTGGACTTCAACTCCCAGAGTTCCTCAGCCAGCAAAGCTGGCTGAGGAACTCTGGGAGTTGAAGTCCACAAGTCTTAAAATTGCCAAGGTTGGACAACCCCTGTCTTAGATGATCAGGGTTTGCCCCAGGCCTGCTTCCCCAGTTTTACTTAAGTCCCTGACATGTTCTAAATCAGCATGTAAAATGCGTTACAGCAAATTGAGGAAGAAGATGGCTTGTTCCTTCTTAGCTCATTGAAGAAAAAAAAAAATATTTTTTTTTCTTGAAAAGACACCATTTGGGGCACTTTTTAAAGCAATCTTTCGACCTTCCCCCTTGGTTAATACAATTTGGTGTGTGACCGTTGCTCAAGCATCATGAGATATTTAAAAATCTTCACTGTTCTTGGGGCATTTCCTAACTTTGTTTTTTTCTCTGTCCGTGTATTGTCAGTATGAGGAAGCAACCAAAAGAACGACCAGCCCCTGAAGAATTAATGGTGAGTCGATCTGGCTCTACAGCTTCCGAGACATAAACCTCCAAAGTTTTATTGATTTATGACGCATGCACGTTTGTTTATTGTCTTTTCCCCATAAGTTAACTCATATCAAATCTAAACTTTGCTTCCAGCACTGGCATCCAGCAGACACTATTGAGATCTCATGATTTCATTAGCATTGTTAATCGTCTTTAAGAGTGGGATCAGACATGCATTAGCAAAACCTTCTTGGAATTTTCTGGCCATTGGGTCAAAAGAGACTTTCTGTCAAAGAGATTGTTCAGAGTCCTTCCTTAATTTGTTGAATTATGTTTTTTTTAAAAAAAATTCCAGATTTGTGTGTATGTGTGTGTGTGTATCAATATTAGCATTTGTGATATCTGGTACTCTATACAAAATACTCTGTATTTTTATTGTGAAATGGGTGGGTGGGACTTCACCTTGCTAAGGTTTCTAAAGAAAAACCCTAATCTCTTCAAGTTTTCTTTGTTAATAACAACATGAAAGATGGACCTGTTTCTTTTTCCTGCTTTCTTTAGAATGAGTATTCATTTATCTATTAATTTTTTTTTTAATGACTATTACATTTCTATGAGACCCAACTTCCAATGCGTCCTGGGCAGCTCGCGAAAAAAAAAACATTTTTAAAAAGGATACAATCAAAAACAAAATAAGGAATAAAGGCACCAAGATCCTAAAAACCTCAATACCCACTTATAGCTGTACATCATTTATTTGGGTGAGAGGTATTGGATATTTTTTATATATATCAGGGGAAAACAGAGGAAAGCGGATGGCAAGTTCCCATCAAAGTTAAAGAATGATGGCCAGGATCCATAAAATCACACAACTCATGTTACAACCTTTGGGCTGGACCTGTGTTTGTATACCTCACACACTGCTAAGTGTATTTGTGGAACTACTTTGGAATCTAGTGCTGGGCACAGTAATAATTGGGAAAGGAAACTGTTGTTGAACATTTCACTCTATTGATCCCAGCATCTCAGGTGTTACTTTCTCGGTTCTTTCTTCACGCTAGGTGAGACATTTGACCTTGAATCTATTTTTGAAAGCCAGTAATTTCTGTTGATGTTGAAAGAGCATTTAAACAACTCTTGATACACCTAAATGATGTGGGACTTGGTTGTTTTTTCTCTCCACACCACCCGTTCTATTTCTGAGTACTGTTGAAGCTGCCTTGCCTTTCTCTCTCTCTCTTTTTTATTAACTTGGGATGGTTGGAAGGTTCCTGCACTTAGTCACATCTGAGAAAACTTGGAACAGGTTCTAGAGATGGAGATGCATTTACCTTACACAATGTTATTATTCTATGCCTGGGTGGCTTGACTATTAAACCAACAGAATGGGGTTTCATAAAATCCGTAGCTCTTTGTAAATGCATGCTTTCTGTGATGCAATAGGCCTGGCACTTATAAATAAAACATCTGCAGATCGCACTTCACAACGCTCAGTATATATCTGTGTGTGTGTGTGTGTGTGTGTGTGTGTGTGTGTGTGTTCAGAAGCTATAACGCCACTCCAGGGTGTAAAGCCATAAAGAGGGAGGCCAAGGGGTGAGTGCCGATAGGAACTGAGACGCAGAGTTATATATCTTTCCAACTACCTGCCCTGAAGTGCTCGGTTCAACTCATAAGGCAGTATCTTTCCCCCTTTAATAATTAAAAAAAAACATGACAGCTTCAAAAAGAGAGAGTTGGGCTTCTTTTAAGATTTAGTACTTTCTCTCCGGCTGCTTTTTTTCTCCTTTGAAAGCGGCCTTCTAAAAACAGCTGCTTAGCCAGCAAGGTTGGCCCTTCGGTACTGACCAGATCTCCACGAAGGGCAGCTTGGCTGAGGTCTTCTTCGTTTATGGATCTGTGAGTGATCTTGCTTGGCTACACCTGCCGTTGGCTTCCTGGACAAAGAATGGTAGATTGATTTTTCCGGATTCATCCTGGTTTGCTCCTGGTTTTTGCTTACAGTGCAGAATTGGCTGGCGACACTGTTCTGGTGAATGACCGTGACAATTTACAACAGTTATTTTAAGCCCCACCGGTGTTATTGGAAGGATATTTTTTAATGGCCAAAATTCCTGAGAAGGTGGCATTCTCACCTACAGTTCCACGAAGTCTTGAAAGATTTAAGAGAGAATTTCTTTTTAATCAGGGAAGGGGGAAGGAGCTGGAAAGATGACCATTTACACAGCAGCAGTTACTCTTCTAGCCCAGAGGTCTCCAGACTTGGCAACTTTAAGACTTGTGGACTTCAATTCCCAGAATTCCTCAGCCAGCATAGAGGAATTCTGGGAGTTGAAGTCCACAAGTCTTAAAGTTGCCAAATTTGAGGACTCCTGTAATCTTGTTTTCCTCAGGTGAAGAAGCCCTGCTGATGTGTTCAAGTAGCATTTTCATCTTAACCGTACAGTTGAACTGCACTCAATTCTCTGTCTTGTTTAAATGCCGTCAGGATGATGGATTTTTAAAAAATATTTTAGCCAGACAACACAAGGCATTGGCCATCTTTTTGGACAGACGCATTGAGTTTTGCCAAGGAGACAGCAAGAGAGAAATGGTTGGGCATAGACCGGTTGGAGCAATGACCAAAAATTAAGCTACTACAGGTAGCTCTTGACTTACAGTCACAATTGGGACCAGAATTTTGGTCACTAAGGGATTTGGTCATTAAACAAACCATGTAACCCGACCTGATTTTACAGCAATGTTTGCTGTGGTCATTAAGTGAATGCAGCATCCCCAATTGACTTTAGCTGCCAGAAACCACTGAAAAGATCCCAAATTGTGAGTACATGACCGCAAGACTGCAGCCATCATAATTGCAAGCTGGTTGCCAAATGCCTGAATTGCACTCCCCTGACCATGGGGCTGTTGCAACAGTCATGTGAAGATGCGTCAAAAGTCACCTTTTCTGAGGCCGTTGTAACTTTGAACCCCCATTAAATAAATGGTTGCAAATCGAGGAAGTTCCTGGACAAGACCAGCTCTCTAACTGATTCCTTAGCTATAGAATGAGAAAAAAGCTAGAGACTCTTCTGGCTGCATGGTTACTTTAGAATAATACTATAGATCATTTAATCTAATAAACAATGGCAGCAAAGTGAATACAGTGGTTCCTAGGTACTCAACATTAATTGGTTATGGGAGGCTACAAACTGAATGCCAAACAAACCATGTGACTCTTCATTTTGGCCATTAAAATCTTTCTGTCTGTCCTTTTTCCTATGTCATCCACCTTCCGAGTATGGCTGACTTCCTGTCTGCCCTCTGCAGCTGTCACCCTTATCTTCTTGCAATGGACTGAACACTAAAGAAACTACGAGTACTGGGGCAACATTTTTGCATCAAAATGCACCCAGTTCCAAATTTGACGGGTTTCGAATCCGTTGAAGACACAGGTACCATTGCATTGCAGCGTTTCACCTCTCTGTTAGCTAAATCAGGACGTGTGGCTCTACAAATCCAGTTTTTTTCTGTTATTTATCATCATCTTTTCCAACATGTCTGTGGAATGCTGTCCACCAGGACTAAGCCTTGGTGTAAGCAAGACTGGCCCACTGAGAAGGCCTTCCACGGATTTGTTTTCTGTGAGAGCATTAACTCTCAGAGAGAACCTCTCGGCAACATGAATGTAGAGAAAAGTAAAGTCCTACACTTAGGCAAGAAAAGTCAAAGGAACATGTACAAATTAGGTGACACCTGGGTTAACAGAAGTAACTGCGAGAGGGATTTTGGCGTCCTAGTGGACAATCAAAATATGAGCCAGCAGTGTGTTGCAGCAGCCAATGCAATCCTAAATTGCATTAACAGAGAGATAAAATCAAGATCACGCGAGGTACTAGTACTGCTCTGTAAAGCCTTTGTAAGGCCACACCTAGAATACTGCATCCAGGTTTGGTCCCCACACCATAAAAAGGATGTTGAGACTCTAGAAAGAGTGCAGAGAAGAGCAACCAGGATGATGAGAGGACTGGAGACTAAAACATATGAAGAACAGTTGCAGGAACTGGGCCTGGCTAATCTAGTGAAGAGAAGGACCAGGGGAGACGTGATAGCAGTCTTCCAATAGTTGAAGGGCTGCCACAGAGAGGAGGACGGGGTCAAGCTGTTTTCCAAAGCACCTGAAGGCCAGAGAAGGAATAATGGATAGAAACTGATCAAGGAGAGATTTAACCTAGAAATAAGGAGAATTTTCTGACAATGGGAACAATCAACAATGGAACTGCTTGTCTTCAGAAAATGTGGGAGCTTCATCACTGGAGGCTTTGTCAGAAATGCTATAGGGTCTCCTGCTTGAGCAAGGGGCTGGACTAGATGACCTACAAGGTCCCTTCCAACTCTGTTATCCTAATGCAAGGCCCCTCAAAGTCTACTCCAAGCGGTGCTCTATCCCGCTTTTGACTTCCTCTGACGTGCACCTCCCAATCTTGTTTCCATATGGGGATGACGTTGCCACAGCGTCAGCCGAAGCGAGCTTTGAATCGGGGTGCGTCGTCCTCCCTTAGCTCCGTCCTTTGCAGGACCTGACGGCGCCATTCCATGGCTGCCTGCTTAAGATCCTTCATAAACTACCGATCGCTCCAAGAGGGAGCCCATTCCCGCCTGCTTACAAAGGGTTTTTGGTTTGAAGAGGCAGGAAGAAGAAGAGGCCTCTTTATCTGTTGGCCGGAGGGACGCAGCGCTGCACGAGAGAGGGCCACGTGTGGGACGCCAGGTCATGCGGCGTTGGCCACCGTTGGTTTTGGCCTCAGTGGCACCATTTTCCCGAAGCTTTCCGTTCCTAAGCTCTATTTAATGGAATCTATGCATAGTAAGTAACCAGGTCAGAGAGAGACAGCCTTCCCCGCTTGAGATCAATCGCTGGCTAATACTTTATCTAGGTCACTTTATTATCTCGTGGCGATGCCGTTCCCATCCACCGCCTCCTTTCGTAAGACACACTTCAGCTGTGGGGAAAGTGTGTTAGCGCATACATATTAAAAACATATACCCATTCTATCTGTATGTAAATGCACAAGGCACAGCTGGATATTGCCAAGGAGTTTGATTTACTAATGGTTATTATCTGTTCTCGCTGTTCAGTGGCCGGGAGACTTTCCAGCAAGCATCCGAACATGGAAATTGTCTCCCAGTAGTGCTAGCCTGCTTTTGAGAATTGTTTAGAAAGGCAGGCCGGCTTCTAGGGCTTTGGCACGACCGCGTTTCTGAAGGGGCTCCCGGCAGCCCCTCGCCAAGTCCTCCTTGTGAAGCATATCCTCTTCCCCGAAAGCAGAGAACCCCCTCCTCTGGATTGTCCTCCACCGTAGAACGGAAGGCCCCTTGCCAGAAAACTATCCCCCCCACCCCAGGGAAGCTGGAGGCATCTCGACTTTGTTTATTGGAGGCCCCCCTCCCCCAAAGAAATAGTTGCCTGGGTCACACTATGTAGACGTTGAGGTTCCTTAACACACACACACACACACACACACACACACACACGCTTCTAGCTGGTTCTTCAGGGAAGGGGAGGAAGAGTGTCTGTCTAATCGATCTTCTATCATTTGTCTATCTACATCATCTATCTTTTGCCTATCCATCTATTGTCTATCATCTATCTCTAGCTAACTATATTCTATCTGTCTTTCCATCTATCATATCTATCTATCTTGTCTATATCTATCTATTCTGTCTGCCTGTCTTGTCTATTTACCTTGTCTCTATCTATCTATCTATCTATCTATCTATCTATCTATCTATCTATCTATCTATCTATCTATCTATCTATCTATCTATCTGACTTGTCTGTTTGTCTTTCTATCTATCTTTCTATCTTGTCTATCTATCTGTCTGTCTCTATCTTGTTTGTCTATCTATTTACCTTGTCTGTCTATCTATCTTGTCTGTCTGTCTTTCTATCTTTCTATCTTGACTGTCTATCTATCTGTGTCTCTATCTTGTTTGTCTGTCTATTTACCTTGTCTGTCTATCTATCTGGTCTGTCTGTCTTTTTATCTTTCTCTCTTGTCTGTCTCTATCTGTCTTATCTGTCTGTCTATCTATCTATCTATCATCTATCTATCTTTATCTATCATCTATCATCTATCATCTATCTAATCTATTGAATTTCTATGCCACCCATCCCATTAATACAGTCACTCTGGGGAGCTTACAATATAATAAAAGTGTTTGAAAGTGCTAAATAAAATTAGAATAAAGAGGTTACAAGTTAAGAACCAAGGCGATGGGCAGCCTGTGGGTGAGGGTCTTCGCTACCCCATCAGCCGCCCCCAAAGTAGCAGCCCAGGCCGAGCGGCAGAGCCAAGCTATTCCAGAAGGCCAGGGGAGAGGTGTGTGGATCTCTCCTCTGTCTGTCTGCTTTCAGAGCCTGCCTGGTTTAACCAGAAATGCCATTTCAGAAATGATACCAAATGGGCTTTTCGTGCTTTTTCCCCCCTGCACAAATACAGACAGTGAAGGAAGGCAGATGAACATGTCCCAGGATACAGGATCCAATCTGGGTTGGTCTATATCAGAATGTGGTAGAGAGAGAAATTCCCCGAAGATGGGCTCCGCGTGAGACCTCAGAAGACTAAACCTCTGGTACTAGCGACCAACCTAGATTGGATCCTGCAGATATACGCAGCCTCTACCTTGTGCTCTTTGACACTTTTGGTTTTTTTGCACCTGATTTTCTCTGTCAGGATTCTGGTAGTTAGTCCGTGAGCCTCAAACCACACTCCCAAAACTTCAAAGGATTTATTAAAAGTTAACATGCCGGCATTAGCCTGGGCGTAGCCAACCCTGAGATACGTAATTCACTGTCACCCTTGATCCTGCTTTTCCCCCTACCCCTCTGGGTATATCATCCAACGAAACACATCCATAGCCAAGTGTTATCAGTCATGCTCTCCAATTAGATCATTGCGTGGCAGAAGCTTCAGTCATCTAATCACTCTCTGAAGAAAATATGAATGGAATGTACTTTCGATTCCACACTGCTGCCTGCTCTTTGAAACTACCCCCCTTTCTTTCTGTGGACAACTATAAAATGTGTATACAAAATGTTTTATGAGTTGACATTTGGCTCCCCTCACTTCTTGAAGATGATCTGTACAACACACAGTTGACACAGTTGACATTCTGATTATCTTTAATTTTTTTGACCTGGAAGGCACCTTTGCCTCCCCAGCAGTTGGGGGCCAACTGGTTGAGATGTAGAGCCTCTGCATGGACCAGTCAGGACAGACCATGCCCTTCTTTTGATTCTGAAGATGACCACAGGGAGTTTGCTGGTGTTGTGTTTGAAACGACACTGGAAAGAGCCAACTGGAGGGCGCGTGAAGGTTACTCATAAGTGTTCACTAAATAAAAAAGTGCCTCACAGGCTTTTTGGGTGATGATGTCAGTATACAGGTAACAGAAATTGTCCTTTGCATTAAGGTGCATCATTTACACAATAACATCATTGCACCGATGTTGAAAATTGTCCTGGGGCTGTGGGTTGCTTTATGTGAAATGCATTGTCTTGAGGTCCATCGAATCATAGTTGGGCTTGTTTAAATGTGTATGGAGGTTCTCAGTCATGCAGGTCATGGTTATACCAAAGGTGTTTTTTCGAGTGGCAACTGGGCTTCCTTTGTTTTTCCTTGAAGACGTTTCCCTTCTCATCCAAAAAGCTGCTTCAGCTCTGAACTGAATTGAACTGAAGCTTCTTGGATGAGATGTGAAATGTCTTCAAGGAAAAACAAAGAAAGTTCAGTTGCCTCTCGAAAAAGCATCTTTGTTGTCTTGAGAGCCACCTAACCCAGTCTGACTTTGTCCAACAAAAATCTGCCATAATAACAAATGCATAATAATTCATAACAAGCTGACTTCTAACAAACTGAATTTGATGCATCCATGTCTAACTAAGTCATTTTCAAGACATCTAATGTTGACAAAATCTTGGAAAATTATTCCAAATCCCTGCTACCCACCGGTAAGAATAAAAGACAGGAAAATGTACAGAATTGGGGATGCAGCATTTGATTCAATGTGTTTACTGTAAAGTTCAAATATTTTTAGTTAAGTGACAATTGATTTTTTTTTAAAAAAAAAGAAAGAAAGAAAAAGAAATTGCTATTCCCTTTAATGGTTTTGATGTCATGGAATCCCATGTTAAGCAAATGCTATTATCTCCCCTGAAGCCACTGGGAGGTCCGTGTCTTTTTGTGGCCCACCAGAGAGCGGAAGTAATGGATCTCTTGCCTTCCATTAAAAGTTTGTCCTTGCATAAACTGTGTGACTGAAAAAGCTGTTGACTAAATCTACAGATAAGCAGTGCTGACAACTCAGGGGTTTCAGACTCTTAGGCACAACTGCGGAGTTATAGGATGGGGGAAATGTAAATAGGATGGAATTGACTCTCTGGATTGTGAAATCAGAATCACAATAACAGAGTTGGAAGAGGCCTTGGAGGTCATCTAGTCCAACCCCCTGCTCAAGCAGGAGACCTGATACCATTTTAGACAAATGGTTGTCCAATCTCGTCTTCAAAACCTCCAGGGATGAAACACATGCAAGGCCCAAAGGCAAAGCTGTTCCTCTGGTTAATTGTTCTCCCTGTCAGGAAATTTCACCGTAGTTCCAGGTTGCTTCTCCCGTGGATGACTTTCCACTCTTGGCTTCTTGTCCTGCCTTCGGATTGGGCCCCCTCTTCTTTGGGGCAGCCCCTCCTCAAATATTGGAAGACTGCTGTCATGTCTCCCCCGGGTCCTTCTTTTCATTAGACTAGACATGCCGAATTCCTGCAACTGTTCTTCATGTGTTTTAGCCTCCAGCCCCCTAATCATCTTTGTTTCTCTTCTCTGCACTCTTTCCAGAGTTTCAGTAACGTTTTTATATTGTGGTAACCAGAGAATAGAATAGAATAGAATAGAATAGAATAGAATAGAATAGAATAGAATAGAATAGAATAGAATAGAATAGAATAGAATAGAATAGAATATAGAAAAGGTTTAGAATAGAGTAGAGTAGAATCGAATCTAATAGAATAAGGAATAGAAGAGAAGAGAAGAGAGAAAAGAGAAGAGAGAATAGAATAGAGAATGGAATAGAATAGAATAGAATAGAATATAGAAAAGGTTTAGAATAGAAAGTAGAATTGAATAGAACAGAACAGAACAGAATTGAATATAGAATAGAATAGAATAGAATAGAATAGAATAGAATAGAATAGAATAGAATTCTTTATTGGCCAAGTGTGATTGGACACAGAAGGAATTTATCTTGGTGCAAAAGCCACTTTATTAATGTACAAGGCAATGAGTTTGTTTTGCATCTTTGAAAATCATAGCATCCTTTAATTGCTTGAGAGTCCTCTTGAATACAATAGCAGGGATTGGCCGGGACAAGTGAGGGATTGTGGTTTTAAAAAGTTACGGTATGTCTGTATGACCAAATCAATGCAATGCATGTCAAAAGAGGAAAGGATGCCCTCGTGATTTCTCAGTGCCAACCATATATAACAAGAAATCTTCATTCTCTTCCCAGCACTGCTAAACGTTTACAGACTGCCGACAGACACGGAGCACGGACAGTAGAGTTGTTGCTCCAAGAATAGCTAGTTGGGGCGGTGCAGATTTCTCCTAGCCTCTGGGACTCTTACGGAGGCTGCTGCCCACACAGCGGCAGACCTGCCACCATTTAAACCTCTACAAAGTAGAAACGATTCTTGGCTCCATTTGTTGAGAAAGGTCTAGTTTTATTAGAAGTCAAATGTATTGCAGTTGCGCATAGTCAAAACGGAGAATTGTGCGCCAAAATCCCCAAATTCAACTTTTCCCTTCCTTAGTTCCCTCCCATTGCCCAACCACATGCCGCCAGTTAGGTTCAGGCAGGATGTTTTCATAAGGTCAGTTCAAGGTCAGGATGCTTGGTGACCTGGAAGCAGCTTCTAGAAGACACGTAGCACTTACTTTCATTTTCCCCCTAGTCCATGCCAATCTGTCTCTCTCACACACAATCTCCTTAGGATAAAATCTAGATGCCACTTCTAAAGCTGGAAGGTCTGAACCGATACATCCAGGCCTAGTTTTGCTTGTGTCTGAAAAACTAGGTCTGTGTCATCTAGAATTAATTTCGGGGGGGGAGGAGAAATATAGGTGTGGCTGTGCATGTTTTGCATTGTCCACAAGGTCTGATACATGCAGCTGAATAGCAGCCATAGCTGTGGAGCTAGTTCAGTGCTCATATTTGCTGGCTGATTGTGCTGTCAGGAGGCTGAACTGATTTCCAGCAAGTGATAAAATTACCCTTTTCCCCCCTTGATTCTTTAAAAGAATGACCCTTTCTTTCCTTGATTCTCCTTAAAAAGATTTTCAGATTTTCAGGTTACTTAACAAGAGACCAAATATTTTTAAAATCCAGGATTAAAACGAAAAGCAAACGCAGGAAAATGCTCCCTTGACACAGTCAGAGTTAACAGGACAGGAATCAGTCAAAACTCCCAGGAGAAGGCATTTCAAAATGTTGACACTGAAGGGAGGCCCTTTATCCTGAAGCGCCACCCCACCCCATCCCTCGTGCCCCATAATTGTCCTACCTCTCTCCCCGCAAGGCTGAAAACCGTGCAAATGCACCATCAGGCCCGATGGGACGCTAGACTCCTGGCATGGTTGTGTGAACAGATTTGAGAGAGTTACAGCAGGCGGACAAGATGATGCTTGCTTGTTAATCTAGGACACCATTCACCAGGGACCCTTACTACACCAGCCCCGCCGAAGTGAGTTGTGTTTGTGTGCCAGTCCCCTCACAACCGGTCTCAGCAGGTAAAAATAGACTTTAAAATAGGTTGAATTGGCAGGAGCTCAGCAATCAGAGGGGGAAGTACAAGAATTGACATGTGAAGGGTCTTGGGGTCCCATTAGAGAGTGAGAATTTTGTTCACCATCACTGGATCTTCACAGCTGGGAGCCTCCTGGTGCCGGGAAGACACCACACACACACACACACCCAGGTCCAGGATCCAGTCCAAGGATGTCCCTGTGCATGGCCAGGAAGGATTTTCCATCCTGGGGACAGCAGTTGTGCTATCCAGGTCCGATTGGTGGGAATTGTCGTCCACCTCACCATCCCTGTCGTGCGGAGTTGGAGACAATACCAGGATCTCTGGGAAGAGCATCTAGGCAGAAGGCTCCTTAATTGGATTTCCTGGTGACTGACAGGCTGTCATTATCCCAGGAACTTTCTTTGGTTAGGCTGCCCCGTGGTTGGGATGTCCCCCTTCTCTCTCTCTCCGAGCTCCGCTTTATCCTCCGAATTCCCGGCGGGGCAATCACAATGGCGGACGAGAGTCTTTTAGCACCTTCTTCGTCGCCTCCTTCCCTGGTGGCAGCCGAGCCCAGCTGCTTGTGAACAAGAGAATGTTCTACGGACAAAGCCCCTTACGCGCTCTCGGGCTCTCCCCCCCTCCGGCCCACACAGTTTCAAATCCTTTTGAAAAACCAACCAAACACACACACACACACACACACACACACACACACACACGCCAAACCTGTTGAGGATTCGAAGTAGCTGGAGATGTGGAAGGAGTGTTAAGTATCTGTCATGGGGAGATGGGGACCCCAGGGACCGCCAGGAGATCAACAACCACAATTAAGGCCAAACCCGCCGTAGCAGAATCCAAGCTAACATGTGCCCCCAGACCATTTGAGGAGGGTTTGAGAAAGGAATTGATTTCTGTCTTGTTTACACTTTGCCAGCCCCATCCCGATCAACCAGGGAGATAAATATTTCATACACTCCTGATTTTAGTTAATCCCCCCCCCGTGGATCTGCTCTTGACGGACAGTGACCAGGCCTGAGTTCTTTCAGCATTCATACGGAGCAGCTAATTGGCTATGAAGGGCTCCTGTGTTTAAATGGGCTTGACAGGAATTTAAATTTTGTTTCAATCCACCTCTGCCTTTGCTCCACTTTCTAATTTTTAAATTAAACATCATTTTATGTTATTCTATCGAATTCTGTGGAATTGAAGTCCGGCTGTGGAATGCCAACTCCTCTTGTAAACCAGTCAGTTGCCACGGTTCTGTATTTAGCTCTCTGGGAGTAAAGAAGGGAAAGGGAGGTTCTACCTGGTGGAATTGAGCAGGGGCTGAGTAGTGAGGATCTTGGTTGGTTGGTTGGTTGGTTGGTTGGTTGGTTGGTTGGTTGGTCGGTTGGTTGGTTGGAAGGGAGGAAGGAGGCAGAGAGAAGGAGGAAGGAAGGAAGCAGAGAGAAGGAAGGAAGGAAAGAGGCAGAAGAGGAGGAAGGAAGGAAAAAGGCAGAGGGAAGGAAGGAGAACAGAGGAAGAGGAAGGAAGGAAGCAGAGAAGGAAGAAGGAAGGAAGGAGAACCTGTGGGAAATGAGTTCATGCAGTAGAAGGTGAGAGTACAGGTAGCCTCGACTTACAACAGTTCAATTAGTGACCATTCAAAGTTACATCACTGAAAACAAGTAACGACCATTTGTCACACTTATGACTGCTGCAGCATCCCCAGGGTCACATTGTCAAAATTAAGACAGTTGGCAACTGACTCACATTTATGACGGTTGCAGGGTCCCGGGATCATGTGATCACTTTTTACGACCTTCTGACAAAGTCAGTGAGGAAGCCAGATACCAGATTCACTTAACAACCATGTAACTAACTTAACAAATGTCACAATTCACTTAACAACTGTGGCAAGGAAGGTTGAAAAACGGGGCAAAATTCACTTAACAAATGTCTTGCTCAGCAACACAAATTTTGGGCTCAGTCGTAGTTCGTAAGTCGAGGACTACCTGTATTTTCTCCTCCAATAGATCCTTCTCCCCAGTAGTGGGGAAAAGATTTCAGAAGATCCATCCTGGGACTATCCTGTATTCTCGTTGCATTGCGGGGGAACGCTGGAACTTCTGCCTAAAGCAAAGCCAAGTCATGGATTATCTAGGTTGTTTTGTTTATGGAAGCCTGATTTCCAGCTAGCTTTTATTAAAGATTTAATTACTTAAATGAAGAGGTAGGGGAGACGTTTATCAGATTTGCAGAGATAGCATGGGGTACAAGAGCTGATACCCTTAGAGTAGAGAGAAAGAAAATTCAAAACTTTGAATTGTTGAGTTGAATTGGATTTGAATTTGGATTGAATGTGGTGATTGAAATGGGGTGGAAATTACCGAATGAAGACTAATTGAGACACATGCAAAACTCTTTATTTAAGGAAATAAAAAACCTGATCACTAGAAACTGTTTTAAGACAGGGATTGTGATGACCCAGGGTGGGATACAAAACAAACACAGTCACAGAAAACAGGTGAAGCCCCTTTTATTCCTTCACTTTGCTTCCAAGCTCCGAATATCTTTGATGGAAGACAAAAACACTCCCACACCAACAGTTACAAGAAGGAGGAAAAAAGCAACACAAACCAGGCAAGATAAGGGCTGGAGGATGTTATAACACACACTGGGAAGGACGCCAAACTCAGAGAGGAACTATAAACTAGAGATATTTACACACTTTGTTTCCAGCGTTTGCCAGAACGCAGGTCCAAACTCTTATTCAGTTGTCACACCTGCAGCCCATGGAGAGGATCAAGGCCCTCTCCTCCCGAGTAGACCACGCCTCTCCCTTATCCTCTCTTCCCTGTGTGACCTAGGATGGAGAAGGGATGGGCCTGGGTCCTCCTCTGACTGCCCAGCCGGCCTCTGCCCTTCCCCAGCCTCCTCCACAACCTCCGGAGCCACACTTCCACTCCCTGTCGGCTGTTCCTCCTCTCCCTCAGAGTCAATCCACCAGGGGTATGACAGGGATAATATCATGTGTGCAAAAGAATTAGGAATAGCGGTTGACGGAAAACCGCATCGGTGCGGGTGGTTATCCGTGGCTCTGCAAAAGGACAAATACAATTTCAGGCTATATCCACCAAAGTATCGTTTCCATGTTATTTTTCCAATGTATTCTGCTTTAATCAGACCCTATCTTGAGTATGCTTGTTAAGAAGGATTCAAAGAAATTGAACAGATTTGGAAAAGGACAGCAAAGATGACCAGGGAGTTAGAACATTTGCGGACAGGAAATGTCCTGAAGAAGCTCAGAGTAAAAGAGGGCTGAGGAAAGGAATTTTACTGTGCTAGTCGTTACCAATTACAGGGGACAGTGCTCACCTCAGTTTCAAGGTCATTGAGCCAGCGCTGTGCGAAGACAATCACGTGGCCAGCATGACGTCACAGAGCGCTGTTATTTTCCCACTGAAGTGGTACCTATTTATCTACTTGGATTTGCCTGCTTTTGAACTGCCGGGTTGGCAGGAGCTCGGGCGAGGACAGGAGCTCACCCCGTTGTGTTGGATCTAGGGCAGTGGTTCCCAACCTTTTTTTCGCCCCGCACCCCTAAAGAAATTTCACTCGAACCTCGCACCCCCTGAAATTTAGACTTTAGGAACTACTGAACGCGTTAAATATATGGTAGGATTGAACCTTTTCAGCTAGGTATGGTGACGGCCACTAAATAACGATACTTAACTCTAAAATGAAAACAAAGTTAATCCATTGCATAATAAATAAAAATGCCAACATATAGCCAATATCCTATTATTTACCTGGACTTTTCTCGCACCCCCTGGAATATCGTCTCACACCCCAGGTTGGGAACCCCTGATCTAGGGTCTCAAACCCGGGTTGCTGGCTTTCCAGCCCAGCCGACAAGCTCGGCATCTTAACCGCTGAGCCACCATGCCATCCTTAAAATTACAGAAAGGCAGATCTAATTGAACTTTAGAATATGCAAGCGGGCTGCCTTTGACTTGAATGCATTTGAAACAGAGGTTATGTAGTCGTTCTTTAATTTGGTTTTTCCACTAAGCACAATAGTATCCAAGAGTTAAATCTTTCCTCCTTCCAGCTCAAGAAATCTGTATTTTTTCGGCCTTGACCCACAGTGTAGATGCTTCAGTTTATGAAAGGACTAGTAGATGTTCCAAAATCTTAATAGCATTTCATGTTATATTTCCTTCTCCCTCTGCCAATCTCTGCCAAGAGTTTGGAGTGTGGTGGTAGGTTATTCACTGACTCACGCAAACACTTTTGCAACTCTAAACAGTGTTAATCTCCCCATCCATTGCCAACAACCCAGATGATGAGTAAAATACTTACTCTTGCCCTGGCCCTGTAACAGTGTTGTTGTGACGATCCAGGTAGACCCTGTATCTCCTTCACCTGACTCCGTCTAATCTGCCTTGGCAAATTGTAAAGCTGTGTTTGACTTATCTGGAAGTAACCTTAAATTGTAATCTTGTAATGATTCCAGTGCTGCATTCCTCTCTCCTTCGCCTAATGAGGTTATGACCAAATGCTCATTATAATTGCTTTAGACTCCTTTTAATTTTCAAGCTTATTAATCATAAGAAGAGTTATTTAAAATTGCATAAATTAATCTTAGATTAAAAGCCCATCAAAGTCTCGAAACAATTAAGAATAAGTAGGATTTCCCTGGGGCAGCAAGTTTTATTTTAATAGTGTAGCCAGGTGAATATCGGAACATTTGAAGTGCAGGGATGATTAATGTTTCCGACAATTTTGAAGGGGAGATTTTAAAATGGCAACTCCTGAGCTTACTTGTATGCTTCAAATCTATTGTCTCTCACATCCGCTAATGAGCATTTTAATTACAGCGTGGAATAGGGCACCAAACCATGCGAGAGGCCAATTTCTCCATTGGAAAATAGCAATGGAAAAAAGTCAGTTTCAATTTGGCTCCTTGCTGGGGGTTTTACTGCTAAAAGCACGTGGCTCGTGGAGAGGACTGGGCAGGAGGCTGCAAGCTTGTGTTCCAACTCAGATGGCCAAATGAAAGGCCCGTTTGTTGGCTCTGGTTCCTTGTTGTACCACTTCTCATTCTTTATGCAGTAATAGCTTCTCGTTTCTTCTGAAGCACAATAAAATCTTTCCAATAGGCAATAGTGGATCCGTTCAGAGGTGGGATTCAGCCGGTTCTCACCGGTTCTCGAGAACCGGTAGCGGAAATTTTGAGTCGTTCGGAGAAACGGCCAATCCCACCTCTGACTGGCCCCGCCAACCCCATCTCTTCTCTGCCTACCATCGAGTCCCAGCTGATCAGCTGGGTCTCCTTTGGTTTCCCTGCACAGGAGAACGGAGCTGGAAAGCAGGTTAGTGGGGTGGGGAGGGAAGGGGGATTTTGCAGTATCCTTCCCCTGCCACACCTACCAAGCCATGCCACGCCCACCAACCAATGCTCACAGAAACGGTAGTAAAAAAAATTTGAATCCCACCACTGGATCCATTTAAGAATTTAATTTCTAAATGTCACACCTGGATGAAGCACACCCTTTTCTACTTCCTTATAGCCCCATTAGACAAGGGATGTCACATTCGATTTCATTGAGGGCTGCATCAGGGTTGTGTTTGACCTTGGGAGGGGGCCGTGGCCAGCTCGACGGCATTCACGGAGGCTCCGTTTTTGCCTGCAACGGCCCTCCCGGGCTCCGTTTTTGGCCATGACAGCCTCCTGCAGCCCTCTGCCATCTAAAATGGAGCTGGGGGAGGCTGCGTGCAGCCTGCCCGAGCTCCATTTTCACTGGTAGAGGCACCGCAGGCTGGTCCTTCGCTGTTTCCAGTGCAGGCCCACAGGCGATCCCTAATTCAGGGGTGGCCCACGGCAGTGGTGGGATTCAAAAATTTTTACTACCAGTTCTGTGGGCGTGGCTTGGTGGATATGGCTTGGCAGGCATGGCAGGGGAAGGATACTGCAAAATCCCCATTCCCTCCCCACTTCCTTAACCTGCTTTCCAGCTCCGTTCTCCTGGGCTGGGCAATCAAATAAGATCCAGCCAATCAGCTGGGACTTGGGAGGCAGAGAATAAATGGGGCGGGGCCAGTCAGAGGTGGGATTGGCCGGTTCTCTGAACTAATCAACATTTCCACTACAAGTTCTCCAAAACTGGTCAGAACCAGCTGAATATCACCTCTGGCCCGCGAGCCTTGAGTTTGATACCCCTGAACTGGAGAAACGAGAGAAACAATCACTGGGTAGTACCAACCAGCTCTTTGGGGGCAAAATAATCCAGTACCACCAGGCTTCATTGATATGACCAGCTGGACAGATGGGCCCAGCAGGTGAGAGTAGCTGATGGGTCTTCAACTCTCAGTGATAGAAGGGATCTATTGTATGTATGTATGTATGTATGTATGTATGTATGTATGTATATGTATAAACAGATAATAATACATAATTATAATACAAAACACACAATCTGGTTGTGTTATAAAAGAAAGAAAAGAAAAGAAAAGAAATAGTTTATTTATTATATTTATTATTATATTCTATAAGAAATATCTACAGCAGAGGTCTCCAATGTTGGCAACTTTAAAATTTGTGGACTTCAACTCCCAGAGTTCCTCAGCCACCTTTGGCTGAGGAACTCTGGGAGTTGAAGTCCACAAATTTTAAAGTTGCCAACATTGGAGAGCCTTGGTCTAGAAAGAAAAAAATGGCTTTCAGAAAGGCTTGTGGAAATTCTGTAGTGTCCCTTTGAGAAGTCTTCTGCGGGCGCGGAAGAGGACACTTGGAAAGGACTAATGCACTTAAGCTCTCCGTGCGTCAAATGTGGAGCCCAAATTCTCTTTCGGAGCATGGAATTCAGCCAATGGTGATCTCTGCTAACCATAAAATAAAATTAAAAAACCAACAGTTGGGCAAATCCTTTGGAGTTTTGAGGAGAAGAGGACAGGACAGCATGTCAGGATTGAACCCCCAAAGTTTTTGACCTGTCTAAGGCTACCATCAGTTCATTTTTGCAATAAGCTGTAACGTGGTTTGTTATCAATAACAAACCATCAGTTCATTTTTGCAATAAGCTGTAATGTGGTTTGCAATAAGCTGTAATGTGGTTTGCTTTTTGACAAACATTACATCTTGTTGCAAATAATATGACTAATGTGATTACTTAGTTATAATTATTGATACGGCTTCTTGGGAATTATTATTATTTACAGCCAAACGGCCCAAGTAAATGTGGTTGGTTTGGTTTAATGTGGTGTGAACCCAGCCCCATCTTTTTTGCTTATGATTTAAGCGTGGCTTAGTGGCTTAGTCAACAGATCCTTGGTAAAACAAGCCACTTTTTGTCTAGATCCAGCCAGTAAGTGTCACCTTCTATTCAGTAAAGAGCTTCCACACCAAACCAGAGTATTTTTAAGGAAAGAATTGCTGTTTTCTGTTTTGTACAGAAGGATTCGAGAGCCGTGCTCGGCCGCAAGGCTCTTGTTTTACAAATCGAACGGTGTTGCCTGAAGAAATACTAATTTCTCTGCTAGCTAAGGCGCTGTGGGTTTCCCCCCTTTCTCTTTATGCTGTCCTGACTCAAGTCCCGACCAGCAAGCGTGCGATGCCCCCAGCCCTAATGTGCCATTAACGATAGGTTAATGTACAGGATAATGTTTGACAGGCTCTGGGTTCATTACGCTTCTGAGTCTATAAGATCTTTCTTGCAGAGGCCCATGGTCTCATTGCATTGTATCATGCAATAAAAATACCCTTTTAATATCACACCCAAATAAACTGTACTTGAAGTGCCATCGGAGGGCACCACAGCCCTTCCAGCAATATAGCTTTCAATTGCAACAGTTGGGAATTTCCATCTTATTTTATTGTTCCTGATCCAGATGTTTCCTCAGACTTTTATCTAAAGGAAAGGCAATGGCCTCTGTGGCTTTGGCGCAGAGATAAATTCAGCTTTTCACTTTTGCTTACCATTGTGGGGCATATCAAAGCCTTCCTGCCAAATCTATGTCGACAGCTGGTACCCCTGAGCGTATAGAGACTCAGGATTGGGCCTTTGATGGATGGACATTGGGGAGATCCAGAATGCTGTGCTAGACTCTAAAAAGCTTGTCCAACCTCAAAACAATGCTTATTGTTGTGGTTCACCAGCAGCCTGTGCAGACGGCAGCGGAATCGGACAGTGGGGAAGAACACGGATCAGTCAGGGGTAGACTCGGACAAGGGTCCTGCGTCCGATGCAGAGATGGGGCCAGGGCCATCTGGGAGTGGGGTGCTGACTCCAGAGCCTTCGGAGTCTTGTAGCAGCGAGGCAGAGGATCAAGGGGAGCCTGTTCCCAGTGCGCGTGTGCACAGAGCTGCTAGAAGGCAAGAGCAGCTGAAACAAAAGGGACGACTCGGGAGTAAGGCTTGGAGGTGATTGCCCTTCCCATAAGGTATAAAGGACAGGCAAAGGTAGAGAAACCTTTGCAGGAAGCAAAGTCGTTTGCTCTGTTCAGATGAAATCTTGAAGCTCCGTATGGACTTTGTACTTCTGTTGGTTTTTTTATAGTTCATTTGGCACTTTGGTTGTTGGCAGCAATTCAAAGGAGAGAAAGGTGGGTGCTTATCTCGAGGGACTGTTTGGGGCTCATTACAGGCTGGGAATGAACGTAATTCCCAGCATTGAAATAAAACAAGAGTTGTTTGGACTAAGCGTCTGCTTAATTACGGTCTTGGAAGCCATGGTCAGAACAGTTGCGATTTAGGAGTTTGAAAGAGCTTTGAGAATATTTTTCCTCACCCGAGGCCCTAAACTTTTAAAGAGAAAGCTGAATTTTAGATTTCTTAAGTTCCATTATTTAATGCTTTTAACATACACAACATACACAAGATTACAATACAGTATGTCTGAACATGCTGTGCTGTGCAATAAACCACTTCGCTTGCCTACATTTGGAAGAAAGTACGAAAAAAGGCTGCATAACCAGCCAAAGCCCTTTTCATCACAGATGAAAATCTTGGACACAATTTCACACGGGCCTCGGTTCCCTTTTCATCCTGACGCTCTGGTTCTTGTTCTGCCCACTCCCAATGTCTCTGCGCAGGGATGTTTAATTCTGTACCCGACCCAGGCACAGTCTTCTAAAGAAAAGGGAAAAAAAGACACTGAAAAAGTGATGATGCAAAAATAGCACATCAAATCTCTTCCAAAATATCCCCAAACCTGCAGATTTGAAATTTGGATGTAAATAATAAACGTTGAATAGAATGGGCAGCTGCAACCCTCTTAAATTAAGTCACTCTCCTTCCACCGGCTGCAACGAAAGGAAGTTTTGGAATAGAAATGTTTGACTGACTAACCAATGTGACTGACACTGTCGATCTTTCTGCTTCTTCCGGAAAGTGGAAGTTCTTGTGATTGTTGGAGGACTCGGCAGGAGAAAAAAGGATCAGGGAAAAGCTGGAAAGGTTCTTGGAGGTCTTCTAGTCCAATTGAGGAGGAGATCCTATTCCAGGGGTCTTCAAACTCGACGGCTTTAAGACTTGTGGGACTTCAACTCCCAGAATTCCTCCTCCAATCATGTTAGCTCAGGAATTCTGGGAGTTGAAGTCCCACAAGTCTTGAACTTGCCAAGTTGGAAGACCCTTGCATACAATATGAGACAAGTCCAGTCTCTTCTTAAAAACCTCCAGTGAGGAAGCACCCACAACTTCTGGTGGCAAGCTGTTCCACGGGTTAATGATCTTCACTGTTTGGAGGTTGCTTCTCTTCTTGATTAATTTCCATCCATTGTTTCTTGTCCTGCCCCCTCTGGGGCTTTGGAGCAGGGGTCTCCAACCTTAGCAACTTTAAGCCTGGCGGGCTTCACCTCCCAGAATTCCCCAGCCAGCTTTGCTGGAGTTCTGGGAGTTGAAGTCCTCCAGGCTTAAAGTTGTCGAGATGGGAGACCCCTGCTTTGGAAAATAGGTTGACCCCCCTCTCCCCTTGAGGGCAGCCCCTCAAATACTGGACTGTTGCTATCTTGTCCCATCCCACCCAGTCCTTTTTTTCTCCAGACTAGCCATACCCAGTTCCGGCAACCGTTCTTGACTCGGTTCCTTCAGAAGCTGGGCCAGAAAGGACACACTGCTTGGGAGGGAGGAGTTGGGAGTTTCATGGCTCAGATCATTCCGGAAACAAAATGAATGCAATTGATTGGTGGACGGTGAACATTGGGGGCGGGGAGGTGTGTCCAGAGGAAAAAAGGGGGGGAATTTTACCTATGCTGGTGTTCGCGTGAAAATTTTAGAACTGGCTTTGCTACTTGCGTGCCTATGTGGGTTTATCAGTAAAGTTCTACTCTTGGTAAAATAATAATAATAATAATAATGTCCCAGGAGTTTCTTTTGCTGTATTTACCAACGGGGCGATTGAAGAGAGTCTTAACATCTGGATGAAGGGTAAACCCAAGAAGGAAGGGAATTGGGAAGGTGCCAGGTTGCAAATGCTGAGCAAAACCAAGTGCTCCTTGGCTCCCTCCTCCTCCTCCTCTCTAAAGGCCTTGGAAAGAGTTAATGGCCTTCCACAAAATTGGTGGCTCTAAAAAGGCAGCCTTTCTCAAGAAAACGAGATGTGACAAGTTCATTTAAAACGCCTGTTTTGTCATTGTTTATCTCATTTTCAGAGTTGGCAAAGAAAATTAGGCTGGCTGACACTCACCCTCTAGCATCTCCAGGCCTCTGACCTGACCTGGCCGGGGCCGAATCTTTTGCCCCGAAAGAATGGACTTTCCCCAGAGCATAAAGGAGGCGCTTGAGCCAATCCTTTCAACAGCCCTTGAGCCCAAGAGAGACTCAGGGCAAAATGCTGGGGGCGGGATATTGACATATCTTGGTCTTTAACAGCAAGCAGAGAATAATTGTTTTTATTGCTTCTTGATTGGTGCGGGCCCTGCAGGATTAAGATCCTACACTGGACCAACAGAGACTCCTTAATGGGGAAAATGGTATAGAGTAGGTTGATTAAGCAAGGAGCTAGTAGAAGGTGAGGAATGTTAAGGCATACCGAGAAGTAAATGTGTGTCATGCCCCTGGTGGAGACTGACTCTGAGGGAGAGGAGGAACAGCCAACAGGGAGTGGGAGTGTGGCTCCAGAGGTTGTGGAGGAGGCTGGGGAGGGGCAGAGGCTGGCTGGGCAGCCAGAGGAAGAACCAGGCCCATCCCCTATGCATGGAGGAACTGAGAAGGAAACAACTTGGCTTACGAGAGAGGAAGCGGCCATGATCCCACTCATTGGTTATGGCTGGGGAGACTAGTATACAAGAGAGACGATTACAACACAGCGTTGCCAGAAGCAAAGCGTGTTTTACTTTGGGCTGAAGTTACCTTGGTTGGCGTCCTTCCAACAGACTGTTATCTCCTTGAAGTTGGAAATTACTTATCCTGGTCCGTTGTGGAATTTCCTTCATTGTAGTTTGTTTTGGTTTTTTTATTTCACCTCTATCTGCTCATTAAGTTTGGACTGTATTGCTTTTTTTTGAAGACTCTGTTTGAGTACGTTTTATCTCCAACTGAGAATTATTGAGCAGTGGGACCACGTTGGAGGCATTAAAGGATATTTATTTACGTTTTTGGAGTTTGTTATGTTTGTGTTACACTCCGGGTCATCACAATGTGTGTCTTCATTTTTAACTTTCATTGTCTTGTACCTAATACAGGTAGTCTTCGAATTACAGCAGTTCATTTAGTGACCATTCGAAGTTACAACAGCCATGAAAAAAGTGACTTATGACCCTTTTTCACACTTACGACCGTTGAGTGTCCCCAGGGTCACGAGATCAAAATTCAGATGCTTAGAAACTGACTCGTATTCATGACAGTTGCAATGTCCCTTTTGCGATCTTCTGACGGAAGCCAGATGTACTCAACAACCCTGTTACTAGCTCAACATCTGCATTAATTTGCTTAACGATTGTGGCATGATAAGTTGTAAAATGGGGCAAAACTCACTTGTCTCGCTTAGCAAGAGAAACGTTGGGGTCAATTCTGGTTGGAAGCCGAGGACTACCTGTGTTAGCCCAATTCTGATGGATCCTGGGCTCCTGCTCTCAATCCTGGGGTTTTGTACCAGGCATGTTCATCCCCCTGAGTAGATCTCTCACAATTATTTTGAGCTGCACTGGTACCAAAAAAGGAGTTTTTCATCCCTTGGAGGAATGTTGCCTTGACGGGACAGTATTTTCGTTTTTCACATATTGCAAACTTTGCAGTACTGTAATTGAGTAGCAAGAGCCCTTAGACTTACAGGCCGCTTCACAGTGCTTTCCAGCCCTCTCTTAAGTGGTTTGCGGCATCGGCCTCTTGCCCCATACAGTCTGGGTCCTCATTTTACCCACCTCGGAAGGAGGGAAGGCTGAGTCAACCTTGAGCCAGTCCGGATCGAACTCCTGGCAGTGGGCAGAGTTTGCCTTCAATGCTGCATTCTAACCACGGTACTCCATGGAAGGAAGGGAAGGAAGGAAGAAGCAGTAGAAAGAAGGAAGTGGAAGTGGTTTAAGGAATCTGGGTCCTCATTTACCCACCTCAGAAAGATGGAAGGAAGGAAGGAAGGAAGGAAGGAAGGAAGGAAGGAAGGAAGGAAGGAAGGAAGAAGGAAGGAAGGAAGGAAGGAAGGAAGGAAGGAAGGAAAAGGGAAAGGGAAGAGACTTAGACTTCTATACCGCTTCACAGTGCTTTACAGCCCTCTCTAAGTGGTTTACAAAGTTGGCCTATTATCCCCCAACAATTTGGGTCCTCATTTTAGTCACCTGGGAAGAACGGAAGGCTGAGTCAACTTTGAGCCTGATGAGAATTGAACTGCCAAATTGCAGGCAGTCAGCAGTCAGCAGAAGTAGCCTGCAGTACTGCACTCTAACCACTGTGCCACCGAGGCTCTTCCTCTCAATAAAGGCAATACTGTCCAAAAGAACTCTAAAGAGTCAAGAAAGGGCCACAGGACTGAAAGCTAAGCTAACTTGTCCACTGATGGCTGAAACCCAGGAGAAGGACCAAGAGTACCGGCCTTGACCAGACACGGGTACAGGGATGTCCAAGTTGGGGGCCAGCCCAGAGAATAAGCCAACCTTGATGGCCTTCGGTTCACAGAATTCTTAGCAACAGCATTCCTGAGATTAGGAATTTTGGAAGTTGCTGCCATTGGGAAGCATTGGATTACCAGTTGGCCCCTCCCTCTCTTCTTTAAAGTGGGACCCTTGTGGGATCCTTCTTTCAACATCAGGTCCAGCCCTGGTTCCAGTGGCAGAGCGGCCCGATCGGGGTGGGATTCTACCAGTTCGCACCTATTTGCTAGACCCGGTTGTTAACATTCTGAGCAGTTGTTAGAAGAAATTACAGGGCTAATCCTGTAAGGAAGGCAGGAAGGAAACATTCTGGTGTTGCTTACAGAAACTGCCTCACCGTTAACCCTTATTACATTCTTGGCAGGACTAGACTTCCTGTCCCAGGAACTTCTCTGGAGTTATTTTTCCCTCCTTTGCTGGTACTTTGCTTGTGTGGAGGGACCGTTCGAAGTTACAATGGCACTGAAAAAAGTGACTTATGACCATTTTTCACACTTACGACTGTTGCAGCATCCCCACAGTCACAAGAGGTCAGGCGAGGAGATGCGTGCCTCGATGTGAGTGATGTTGAGTTGGCCACGCCCAGCCAATAACACGACCACCAAGCCACACCCACCAGCTAAGCCACACCCACAGAACCAGCTGTTAAAATATTTGAATCCCACCCCTGGGCCCGATCCCTCGCCTGCAAAAGCTTGGAGGAGCGTTCGCCGCTAAGAGAAAACGCCTTTCAGACTTCTGCGTGTTTACATTTCTGCACCATTACTTGATAAAACGAAGGGAATCTCTGCTGGGATATTTAAGAATTGTGGACTTTTTAGATCTGGAGCAATATTACTCAGGAATAAAGGGGCCTCCGCCCCCCTCCCCTCTCCTTGAATCTGGTGAAGCGCACGAGGACCCTCATTCTTGTGTCTTTCCCTCCCTCCCTCCCTCCTCTCTCTCTCCCTTCTTTCCCATTACTTCCTTCCATGCTTGTTGTGTTCTATTTGTTTCTTCGTCCTTTAGAAATGAGAATGTCGGGTTAACAAATGGGGTCTGTCTCTTTCTAACTGCCTGGAACTTCATTATACCTGCATGAACTGCCAGCTCCATTTTCCAGTGTCGCTGGCTTGTTCTGGTGGGGGCCCCCCACCCCACCCCACCCCCTGCCCTCCAGCCTCCTCTCAGCCCCTCCAGCTCTCCGCTTCTTCCTGCCCCAGTAAAATTCCCCCCACCCAAGGCGGAAGGCCTGGACATAAGGGTCGCTTTCTCTGCTGCTGCTGCCGCTTCCTTTTCTCAAGCGGCCCTCTTTTTTTTGGGGGGGGGGGGTGAGGCAGAAGAGACCCTGCCCTTCCATCACCCTAGAGGGGATTCTCCCCCCACCAGCCATTCTTCAGCAGCTGGGCCTTTCATACCCACCTGTTTCTTAGGTTGTCACCCAGAGGCGGAATTCAGCAGGTTCTGACCAGTTCTGGAGAGAACCGGTAGCGGAAATTCTGAGTAGTTCGGAGAACCGGCCAATGCCACCTCCGAGTGGCTCTGCCAACCCCATCTCTTCTCTGCCTCCCATTGAGTCCCAGCTGATCGGCTGGGTCTCCTTTGGATGCCCTGCACAGGAGAACGGAACTGGAAAGCAGGTTAGTGGAGTGGGGGAGGGAAGGGGGATTTTGCAGTATCCTTCCCCTGCCACGCCCACCAAGCCACACCCATAGAATACCATGCCCACCAAGCCGCGCCCACAGCCGATCGGCTGGGTCTTCTTTGGATGCCCTACACAGGAGAACGGAACTGGAAAGCAGGTTAGTGGGGTGGGGAGGGAATGGAGGTTTTGCAGTATCTTTCGCCTGCCCCACCAAAAGCCACGCTCGCAGAACTGATCGTTGTTGCTTTTTTAAAAAATCCCACCACCGTTGCCACCCCACCACATCGCATGTCACGGTGGTTCCAAAGGATGACAAACACGGAAGCTGAAACCGCTCCATCCAAATGGCGTAACGCAACCAAGACGTTGAGTTCGCCCCAACCTTCTCCAGAATGACGTGGTGGGAAGAGGCCTCCATTCTCAAGGAAATGTTCTGTATCACGGCCCAATATTCCCCGTCGCAGCCCCTCGAAGGGTCAGAGCCCCTCTAGAGAGAGGGGCTGTCACAGAGAAGGAAAAAGGTTGGCCTTTTTCTCCAGAGCATCTGAAGGCAGGACAAGAAGCCCTGCTGGGTGGGAGATCTCCTCGGAGGGAGATCCAAGTTGGAAATAAGGAAGGGTTTCCAAACGGTGGGTGGGAACGATTAATGAGCGGAACCGCTGGCCTCCTGGAGTTGTTGGGGGTTTTCAAGAGAAAATTGGCAACCCTTGGATAGGAATGGAGTAGGGTCTCCTACCTTGAGCAGAATCTGAAGTCCCTTCCAGCCCTCTTTATCTATTATGTCTTCTGTAGTGGAGAATATTTATTATTATTATTATTATTTGAACAGTCATTGGATACTCCATGTTTGCCCTTGACTGTCTTCAGTGGGCTGGAGTTTTGGCAGAACTGTCCAGATTGCTGGTGGCGGCAAGAATTGGCTTGGTCCGTTTTTCTCTGGGGGAAAAAAGAGATTCACGCTGGAAACCAGCAAAATCTGCCTAATAGCTGATCTTACGAGCTCCGTGAATCTGCTCCCCTTGTCTGCAGCCTCTTGATTTGTTCCCTGACTCGTGTTTGTGGCTGCTTATTTAAAAGGCAGGACGGGTATTTCCAGCCTTGACTGTGAATGAGGAGATCTTTTCTGCTCCTCCGGGGATCTCCATGAGTTTTACCAACAGTTGAGCGAATTTAACCTTGTGGCATTTGCTGAAGAGTGATTACTGCAAGGAATCTGGGTCCTGAAGAACTAAGCATGGGATTTGAGCAGAAGGACATGGCAGGGAAGGGGGGGGGCACAGGGCTTGGGTCCTGACAAATGCCACGTTAGGCTATTTAAAAAAAAAATAACCCTGAAAACTGAAAGTATACACCTTCTTTCATTCCCTTCTTTTGTAAGAATCTAAGGCAGAGTTTTTCAACCTTGGCGACTTTAAGATGCGTGGACTTCCATTCCCAGAATTCCCCAGCTGCCAGTTTACCTTCTCCTGAAGGTAAAGTAGTTGTTGGATTCCTTGATTTTTGTCTTGCACAAAACCATCTAAGTCCGTGTTCCTCAACCTTGGGAACTTGAAGAGACGTGGCCGTCAATTCCCAGAATTCCTTAGCCCGCCAGGCTGCCTGGGGGACTCTGGGACTTGAAGTCCACACATCTTAAAGGTTGAGAAAAATATATATATATATTTAGAGGCAGGGTCGAGAAGACAAGGCAGGAAAGAGAATTCCAATACTATTCATCAGAAGGAGGAAGGATTTGAAGCCAAGCAGGGGTGCATCTGAGGACACACTTACCTTGGGGCAGAAATGGGGGGAATTTAGAATAATCTGAAAGCCCTTCCTAAGCTCTCCACCATCCAGGGGGGTTGGGGACATTGCATTCATAAATGCAAAGTGACATAGAAAGGCCTTACCTGGCCTAAAGAGCACCACACCCGTTGTGGCATCCCTTGCAGGTCCAAAGCTCTCTCTCTATCTCTAGTGGAGGAGGCCCTTTACTCCCCTGAAGCCCAAAGGAGATTAAGTAAATCCCCACCTTCCTAATATGATTAGATCTCAAAGCTGCTTCTTACCCAGCATTTTCCTCTCTCCCCGTCCCCACGCCATCTGTGCCTCTTTTGTGCCCCTCTGCCTCTTTCGTGTCACACCCTTCGGTTCGGCCAGGACTTTTCCTCCTCACGCTCTTCTTGAAGGCTTTGGGACCCGATTATTAAGCCGTTAGTTTTGAAGGCAGTTATGCATTTTGGAGACAAGTAAAGCCAAGTCACTTAGACCTCTGGAAGAAGACGTTAGTTGCACATTTTCAACATTATTTCACAGCTCTCCCCCCCCCCCTTCTCTCCTGCCAGATCTAAGAGCAGAGAGAACAGTCGTGTGGCATTGCCTTCTGAGAATAGGGCATCGTGCATGGCATCATGCCAGTCTCGTGGCCCAGCACAAAGCACAGAAGCGGGTAGCATCTGCAAGGGCCTTCAGACCCGTGTTCCTGTTCTTTGCTTTTCAACCTTCGCAGCAGCGGTGGGATTCAAAATTTTTTTACTACCGGTTCTGTGGACGTGGCTTGGTGGGCGAGGCCGGGGAAGGTGACTGCAAAATCCCCCTTCCCTCCCCACCCCACTAACCTGCTTCCCAGCTCCGTTCTCCTGGGCAGGGCAACCAAAGGAGACGCAGCCGATCAGCTGGGACTCAATGGGAGGCAGAGAAGAGATGGGGTTGGCGGAGCCAGTCAGAGGTGGGATTGGCCGGTTCTCCGAACGACTCAAAATTTCCGCTACCGGTTCTCCCGAACTGGTCAGAACTGGCTGAATCCCACCACTGGTTGGCACTCATTCCAAATCCTAGAACAATATTTCTCATCTCCAATAACTTGAAGACGTATGGAATTCAACACCTAGAGTTCTCAGCCAGCATCTCTGGGGAGTTCTGGCAGTTGAAGCCCCCACATCAGTGTTGAAAAACACTGCATGGGGGTTATTTTTCCCTGCTGCCTTCTTAGATGATCCTGGACTCAAGAGAGAATTGGGGGGGGGGGCTTCTCCATGGCTCCCACCTCCTATCTTTGTGTAACTGCAGATCCCACATTTGGTTCCACCTTTGAAAGGTATCCAAATGAATAAAAACAGGAGAACTTTTCCAGCACGTGAGAAAAACCTCTGTTGTGTTTCTTGAAAAGCCCTTTTCAGTTCGCAGGATGTTATCTGCGTGCTCAGATTGTGCCTTCGAAAGAAAAACGTGCCGTTTATTTTTAAACTTAAAAACACACCCCAAGTGAGATTGGTAGCCGCCTATTTCCACAATAAAACTCCCCTCTCTTTCCAGTAGACCGTATGCAGACAGTCGGGATTTCTGGCAAAAGCCTTTAGCAGGATGACAAGAGCCTTTTGCATTTCCTCCACTCCTCAGTTCTTTGACGCTCTTAAACTGAACCCACCTTTTCTCTTTTCCTTTTTTTTCCTTTTAGGGCCACCTCTTTATTGTGCAGTACAATGACGGGAACGCCGAAGTGGTCTCCATGTGGGTGTGCCGGACTCTGGAGGAGAGGCGTGTGCAACAACAGGGATCCCAGTGAGAGGAAGAGCGATGCGCTCTCTCTCCCCCACGAGACCGGAGCCTCCGAAGAGCTTCACATTGCAGAGTGGAGCCCGCCAGGAAAGAGCCGGCGTCTTTTCTTCAAGAAATTCAGCAGGCGTCCTTTGCCCCCCGCGGCTCTCACTGCCTCCTCCTGCATCCCTAAGACAAGGCGAACATATATTTTATATTTGAATGTGTATATATTGGCCTCCCAAGTATTTTATATGCTTTGGGGGTCTTTGCTAGCGAAACAAACATAAGGACATGAGCAGAAAAGGAAGGCGGCAGCCCTGTGGACTCAGTCAGGCGCCTGCTTTTGGATTGGGATTGGAAACTGAACGTTATTAAATGATGGGCCGGTGAAAGAAAATGGACCGAGGTGAAAGAATAAAAAAGCGTACGCAGTATCTGCCAAAGGGTGTGCGCTAATGCTTGCACTGTCCCCTGTACCTGCTACTCCTTACGTAGGACGAGGTGGACGCCAGGGACATCAAGGAGACCTTAGCAGAAGATCAAACAGGAGGAAAAGTTGGGCTGGGCTTTCATTTGTTGATGGTGTTGTTATTCCCTTGAGCGGTAGGACAATTCCTTGAGGTTGGTCTGAAGTTCATTCTTGGGGGGATTCTTGCCTGAACTGCAGAAGAGGTGCTGCTGGCCAGGGTTGATAGCAAAGTTGGACCCTTTGATTGGAAGCTTCCTTTGTTCCTATTCAACAAACCTAAGATAAAAATATTAAAGTCTCTCTCTCTCTTCCTCCACAAATGTTGCCTGAGGCTGATGTGACTTATCATTCCTTTGTTCAATTAAATGTGTGTATTTGTGCAACCTTCACCGGTGAAAGCTGCAATAGCTACGTTTTTAGAACATCAGGCTAAATTGAGCCTGGGCGGTTGGTGACTGAAGACGGTCTGGGAATCCATACTGATAAAAGTGACTTAGCAAGTTGTGTGAACCGTGCCATCCTATTAAACTCTAATGTTTTTATTTGTTTATTTATTTGTCACACGAATATATATTCTGCCAATTTATCAGGCTCTAGGTGGTGTACATGGATAATGCAATTTATCTGTTTGTGCATAACATTATGGGGGGTAGCAGTTGCATCTCCTTACCTAGTTCAGGGTTTAGCATCTTAGGTGAATCTGCTGAAACTGATCCAGGTAATGAAGTCTATCCATTAACCTCACCAACTGGAGTCACGGGTCAAATGGAGACCCAACTCAAAGAAGGGAGGCTGGGAGTTGTGCAGCCCTCTGATTGTCTGACCTTCAGTAGCTACTCTGCAAAAAAGAAGAAAACCAAAAACAGGAAGAAGGAAATTGTGCTGTAATCCAGTCCACCAACAACTTCTGGACACAGTCTCAAAGGAGTCCAGCCTTTGATAGCAAACAAGGTTTCTCTGCACCCTAAAACGTGGATCTGTTGCAGATGGCTGCTTTATGGACTGCCCTATTCAACTTTTGTCGCCTGTCTAAATAATTATGACATTAAAAGACTTACACTGAAAGTTTAAGAATTTGGATTTTTTTTTTTTTTTTTAGTGAAGTAAGGGTTTGCCTTGTGTCCCGACTGTAGAGCGTAGGGGTCATCTCCACTTCTTTAGCAGAGGGAGCCAGCGTTATCCAAAGACGTTTCCACGGTCATGTGGCTGAGGTGCACAGGACACTGTTAACCTTCCCCAAAAACTGGAACCTATTCATCTACTCACATTTGCATGCTTTCAAACTGCTAGGTGGGCAGGAGCTCACCCACGGCATGGCACTTGGGTCTCAAACCCAGGCTGTCAGTTGTTCAGCTGAGAAGCTCAGTGTTTTTAACCACGAGCCATTGTGCCCATCAGACTTACTGATTTTTTAATCACTAATTTTAAATTTGCTTTAGAATAGAATAGAAACTTTATTTAATTGTTTGACCATATCAAAAATTTTTAAAAACTGATGCAAATACACAAATAGATACAAAAACAAACAAACCAATAGGACGTGTTCATAGTAAATTGTCATCCCAACAATCAACCCCAATCTTATTTTAAAATGCTGTTTTCTTCAAAACAGCCTTTGAAATCAAGAGGGCAGACTTCCTAGTGATAATACAGGTTCCTTCCCTGCAAAAAAGGAAGGCATTCTTGGGTCTTTCACCTGAGTGCCATTGTTCTTCTTGACGCATCCCAGATCTTCTGCTATTTATTCTTGAAGGGGTCCTTCAGAAGTCGACCATCTTGGGCTGGTTGATAGCAAGCAGAATTGCTTTACCAAGAAGGCTCTGCTTGGGGTGCTCCATCACTCAAGATCGGAAGAGGATCCAAATGGGTTGGAGGCCTTGTGTGGCAAGAAGCAACTTCTGCTGAACAATTACAACTCCTAACCGTTACTTGGAAGGCAGCCTGGAAAAAGACTCTGCTTCCTTCCTTGAAGGGATCATCAATCTCCAGGTGAAGGATAAGAGATTGCAGGCGTGAACTGATAGACGAAAGTTTGTCTTAATTGCTGCAATGTCACAGCCTTTCTGGCAGATAACACTACAATGAATGACTCGATGGAATGGTGGCTTGGCCGTGGGTGCTTTTTCTAAAAGTGAGACAAATTCCCTTCCCTTCGGCCACTTGGGATGAAACAGTTCTTTCTGTTGCTTCTTTTCTAACACTTTGCATAGAGCACTCTGGTCTAAAGCATATTTCTGTTTAGCTTAATTTTAAAATCACATTAAGTTCTCCGTTTACTCACATTAAGTTGTGGTTTTGTGTTTTTTTTGGGTTGTTTTTTTTTGAGCAAATAAGACAGTTGCAGCTTGCAAGTTACTGCTGAAACGCCTTGCATGTTTTGGAACTTCTTGTTTTCATTTATCAGCCATACCTCAACTATTGATAATCCTCACCGATTCTTTAAGCATGTTTTTAAGTGAAGAACGTGTTCTGAAAATGTGATTCAGTGACAGCCTCACTAATAAAGATGTTTTGGATCTGATGATGCTTTATGATCAGCCATTTACCCATTGCATCCAACTTGAATTAACCTATTACAAAAAATACAAAAGGACCTCAATTGGATGTACAAGGTAATATATAAAATGTGAACAGTCTTGTCATTATTTTTGTTGATTATCATCAGAGGTGGTATTCAGCCGGTTCGCACTGGTTCTGGCGACCCGGTAGCAAGAATTTGGTGTGGGTCGCAGAACTGGTAGCGACTTCTGGCTGGCCACGTCCCGACGGTCACCACTCGCTTGCTTGCCCCGCCCGCCCTCTCGCCGCTTGCTTGCCTTGAAGACAAGGGTCTTCAAACTTGGAGGAGGAATTCTGGGAGTTGAAGCCCACAAGTCTTAAAGCTGTCAAGTTTGCAGTCCCCTGATTTAAAAAAATAGTAAGTGTGTTAATTTGTTTCCAAAAAAAAATCGTCATATAAAATTTGGAAAATTTTAGCTGCTTTTCTATTTTTAAAAAGCAGCTCCTTTGTGAGGTTGGCATTGTGTGTGTATGGAAGTTCTTTTAAATTGTGTGAAATGTTATGTGCCTATAAATTAAAGCTATATTTTTAGATTTTTCCAGCTGTATCTGCTTTGTGAGTGTATGTGTGTAGTTTTCCGTTGTGTAGGGAGTGTGTTTTCAGTTGTGTAGTTTTATGGGTCTGCTGCCAATCCAGAAAAGTCATACTGTAACATGACTGGATTGGCAGGAGACCCACAAAACTAGACAACTGAAAACACACTCCCTACACAACTGAAAACTACACACACACACTCACAAAGCAGATACAGCTGGAAAAATCTAAAAATATAGCTTTAATTTATAGGCACATAACAACATGTCCTAGCAGTTTTTGATGTTGATACTTGCAGCATGCAGGCCAGGGGACATTTTACGTGAAGTCCAGCTGCTTGTCAGCAACTTTACTTTCTGAGACTATTAGTAACTTGTTTTGGGGTATAACACTTCCACCATTATTAAAGCTGGTTTTTAACATGTTGAGATTTCTGGAGCTGAGCCTGCTTGATCCATGATTGCCCTTGCTTTTGTTCTTGCCTGGGTCTTTTGTCTTTTCTATCTTCTTCTTCTTCTTCTTCTGTTTCTTCAGCGTTTGTCTCGCGCTCTGGCGAGGTCCGCTAACGTCCTTGAGTATTGCTTCCACGCCTCTCTGTCTGCCACGTATGTCAGGTCTGCCTTCGCGATCTCTAGGTCGGCCTTGATCGTGTCCATCCAGCGTTGCTTAGGTCTACCACGCGGTCTCGCTCCTCCGACAATCACCTTCATCGCAGATTTGATGATGGATTCTTCCTTGGCGCGACTCACATGGCCGAACCATGTCTTTTCTATCATGGTGATTAATTCTGCCAGGAATCAGGAAAAGGGGACCTCCAGGTGAGTTACCTTAATAATGGCTCATGTAAATCTCATCTTGCATACCTGCTTGGTTTGGTAATTAAATACAATATTTCCCTCTTCCTCTCCATACTGCAAAGGATCGGCAAACCCTAGTAAGTCAAGGAGAACAGTGGAAAAAGCCCTTTTTGGATCTCTTCCCTCTGGAGCTCCAGGCCATGTGGTCCTGTTCACCATTAAACCTTCCAAACAGCCTCCATGTTTCCAATGTCTGTTTCCCCACTTGGAACTGAACCCAGAAGGATATTTCTTCCAACAGAAGTCTGGAAAAAAGAGATTACCCAGATATCAACTCAAAAATATTTCTCTGGTCTTTTAGAGTTGTCAGCAGAAAGGGAGTGGAGGAAGCAGTGCATTCCTTAAATGCTTCAGATAATTGCTAGGCAGCCGAAGCTGTTGACGCGCAAGATTATTACTGGAGAGCATGATGGATGACTCTTGGCTATGGATGTGTCCCATTGGAGAATATACATCCAGGGGGTGGAGGGGAAGACCAGGGTCAAAAGGGGAATGAATGATGTATTTTAGTGTCGGCTGCACCCAGCTAACGCCAACATGGCCACTCCTAATAAATCCATCTTTTTTACTCCGAGAGACGCGGCTAGAGACTTATAATTTGAATGGGGGTGGATTGTCGGAGCCCTGACACCAGGATCTGAAGGGCTTTGGCAGGAATCAAGGCATCCTCCAAGGGAAGCAACCGACACCAGTTTCCAGTCGCTCAGCCACGGAAAGATGTTTGCTTTGCACCATTTCTTGAACTTGGCTTTGGCAGTCGGAAGGGGACACCGGTGCTGTTGGGTGGAGAGGCAGAAAAGTCAAGGCGGCACCTTCGGCCGTGCAGTCAGAGACCTGTCCGCCTTTCTGATGTGCCCTCCTGTTATTTTACTTTTTCATTCCCTCCCTGCGGCCTTCCACGGACACCCCTTAAACCAGCTGGCAAGATCTGGGGGCGCCTGGAGCTCTTTTCTCGCCCCAAATGCCATACAGGCAGCCTTGCAGTCGTCGCTGAAGTTCGTCCAATTAACGCTTCCTGATTAGCTTTGCTCAGCTTTAGCTTTTAGTCAAAGGGAAGAGAACCAGGCAGGAGAAATTAGTTTCCACTGGTTTTTTTTCATTATGTATAAAATACCAGGCTGATAACAGGATAAGGAGCATCCCTAACAATGAGAGGGAAATCAATCCAGGCGGGGTTGTCCGTTCCTCGTGATGGGGGGGAGCTGCAATTAAGTAGCCTCAGTTCTCTCTCGGGGGGCTCCTGATGGGAGCACACTAAGGCCGTGGTCGCCAACCGGTGGGCTGCGGCCCACGGGTGGTCCATGAGAAAATTTTGGTGGTCCGCAGAGAAATATCACTCCCCTGCACTCCCCAAAGCAATCAACCCAGGCTGTGGGGGGACACAAGGCTGCACCATCCACATGGCCGGCCTGCACAAGGCTTATGTCAGAACAACACGAGGTGGGAGGGAAGGGGAAGGGGGAGGGGAGAACTTGCCTGGCCACCTGGCTGCTTCTTTCCACTTCTTTCTTCTTCTAAACAGGTTAGGAAGGTGGCTGCCTTGGAGCGGGGGGGAGTGTGTGAGGGATCTGTGTGTGTGTGTGTGAGAGAGAGAGAGAGAGAGAGAGAGGGAGGGAGAGAAAGGGTGGGTGTGTGTGAGAGAGAGAGAGAGAGGGAAAGGGAGGGAGGGAGGGAGAGAAAGGGAGGTTTGTGTGTGTGTGAGAGAGAGAGAGACAGAGAGAGAGAGAGAGAGAAGGGAGGGAGGGAGAGAGAGAGAAGGGAGGTTGTGGTGTGTGTGGTGAGAGAGAGAGAGGGAGGGAGGGAGGGAGAGAAAGGGAGGTTTGTGTGTGTGTGAGAGAGAGAGAGAGAGAGAGAGGGAGGGAGGGAGGAGAGAGAGAAAGGAGGTTGTGGTGTGTGTGTGTGAGAGAGAGGGAGGGAGGGAGGGAGGGAGAGAAAGGGAGGTTTGTGTGTGTGAGAGAGAGAGAGAAGAGAGAGAGAGAGAGAGAAAGGGAGGTTGTGGTGTGTGTGTGTGAGAGAGAGAGAGAGAAAGGGAGGGAGGGAGAGAAAGGGAGGTTTGTGTGTGTGTGTGTGACAGAGAGAGAGAGAGAGAGAGAAAGGGAGGGAGGGAGAGAGAGAGAAAGGGAGGTTGTGGTGTGTGTGTGTGAGAGAGAGAGAGAGAGAAAGGGAGGGAGGGAGGGAGGGAGAGAGAGAGGGGGGTTAGATCAGATCTCACTCTCACTCTTACACCAATGTCAGCAAGCCATAATAGAAATAGAAATAGAGCTGGAAGGGTCCTTGGAGGTCTTCTAGTCCAGCCCCCTCCTCAAGCAGGAGAAGCTATACCACCTCAGACAAGTGACTGTCCAACCTATTCTTAAAAACCTCCAATATTCCGATGGCCATAGGAATAAAGTGTTGGACTGTGCAGAGATGGTTCAACTTACTTTGGAACTGCAAGATAGAGAGGAATCCGAATATTATACAGTCTGGGAGAAGTGGTATATCTGGCTAGACAAGAGAAATAAGAATGAAAAGCACACTAATGGTTAAAAAGCACAATAACAATTTTTTTAAAAAAAAACAAAACCCTCCAATATTAGAGCACCCGCGATTTCTGGAGGCAAGCTGTTCCACTGGTTAATAATGGCTATAATGGCATATTTTTTTCAAAGCAATCCATGTATGACTGCTGTAAGATGGGTATTTGTAGGAGAGAGTGTGTGTTTATAGGCTATTGTATTTCTGTGTACAACACTCTGTAAGAGCAACGTTTCTCACCCTGAACTACTTTAAGATGAGTGGATTCTAACCAGTTGAAGTCACTCATCTTAAAGGAGCTGAAATAGACGTATCACGTGCTTCTACTATAAATAGAGGACAGGACAGTAGAGTATATTATTTTATTGCATTCTGCAAGCAAGAGCCGCGGTGCTTCGGTGATAAGAGAGCCCCAGAAATCCCACCCCATGAAGCTGTCAGAAGCTCAGTTCAGTTCAAGGGAGTCTTTACATTTCTCTAATGTGTCGTTTCCTCTGTTGACAGTCATTGTAGTTTATTCTGCCAGGCTCAGACATTCACATAAGCCCAATAGTTTCAATCTGTTGGAATACACTCGCAGTGTTTGAGAGCAAACTGCTGTGAATTTGGCATTTCCCCTGCAAAACGGTAAGCGAGTGTTGCACTAAAGAGGGGAAGCCAAAGAGACTTGCAAACCTACCTAATTGGGAATTGAGTATTACATTTCGAGAACTTTGGTCCCCTCCTCTCCTGGTTCTATGGGGTTGAGTGGAGAAACCTGAGAGGAAGGCCCCAGATCTCACAATAGATCTTTTCTGTCTTCATAATGGCCAAAAACAATACTCACACGGAGCTCAACATCCTCCATTACCTCAAGCTGTCATTATACACTTAGAAATCAGTAGGTTTGTCTCCATCCCAGGTTGGTTTATTTATTGCCACTACGATCCCTTCTGATGAGAAACTCCACAATATCCATGTTGCATTTATTTCATTTACTTACTTACTTACTTACTTACTTACTTACTTACTTACTTAAAGGGTACATATGGCCACCAATCTTAAGCAACTCTGGGCAGCTTATACCAACCGTAAAGCCAAGTTATAAAACAACCATACAACATAAACCATAACTCTGCACCATAATCATCCCCCTCAGTAGAGTCAGCTCATCTCCTTCCATGTTTTCTACGCATACAATCCCAGCATCTCCCTAAAAGGCCAGAAGTGGGGGTGGAAAGGGCTGAGGAATCATCAGCAGGTGGGGAGTTCCACAAGGTAGGGGCAGCCACGGAAAAGAAAGGCCCCATTAGATAGCAATAGCATGTAAACTTATATACCGCTTCCCAGTGTTTTACAGCCCTCTCTAAGTGGTTGACAGAGTCATCATATTGCTCCCAACAATCTGGGTCCTCCTTTGACCGACCTCGGAAGGACGGAAGGCTGAGTCAACCTGGAGCCTGGTGGGATTCGAACTGCCAAATTGCAGTCAGCTGTGAATTGGGAGCAATCCAGAGTGGTCCTGCTTTTTCCACTCTGCACTGAATAGCACCCTATGTTCACTATCGATACATTTCAGAGACTGCTGTCCATAACACACACTTTCCTTCCTGCACTCTTGACATTCAACGATCTGATGGGCGGGAGACGAAAACGCCAGTTCCGTCCCTAAAATCACAGAATAGCAGTGATGGAAGGGTCTTCTAGTCCAACCCCCTACTCAAGCAGGAGACCGTAGACCAGGGCTCTCCAAGCTGGCTGGGGAATTCTGGGAGTTGAAGTCCACCAGGCTTAAAGTTGCCAAGGTTGGAGAGCCCCGCCTTAGACCATTCAGGACAAATGGCCATCCAGCCCCTTCTTAAAATCCTCCAGGGTTGGAGCAGCCGCAACTTCTGGAGGCAAGCACTGGTGAATTCCCTGTCAGGAAATGGTTAAATCTAAATTTAACCATAAATTTAACTTCAACTTTAAATGTAAATAAATGGTTAAAGTTAAAACTGTTAGATTGCAGGACCTGGTTCTATGTTTAAGGATGAGTCATAGGGGCTGCAATATCCATGTCTTGCTCAGTAGCGTTTGTGTTTTTTTTAAACACTTCTTTCCGCAATTGATTTTGTAAAAATCAAATGTCAGCCATATTATATATTATACCATTTTGTGTGTGTTCATTTCAGCTGTCCAGGGGAGACATGAGAGCAATGTTCCAGCATTTGAGGGGCTGCCACAGAGAGGAGGAGGAAGTGGGTCAGGCTATTTTCCAAGGCACCCGAAGGCCAGACAAGGAATCATGGATGGAAACTCAACAAGGAGAGATTCAACCTGGAAATAAGGAGGAATTTTTTTGACAATCAGAGCAATCAACCAATGGAACAAAAGTTGTGGGAGCTTCATTGCTGGAGGCTTTCAAGAAGAGACTGGACTGCCATTTGTCAGAAATGGTGTAGGGTCTCCTGCTTGGGCATGGGGGGGTTGGACTAGATGACCTACAAGGTCCCTTCCAACTCTGTTAATCTGTAATCTTTGCAGTTACTTAAAATGATTTTTGTTTTCTAAGGGGTCACTGGGGATTTTCCTGAAAGTTTTGTTAAAACCCTGCTCTGGAGAAAGATATTCTGCATGTTAAAAAAAGTAACTTTACCTTTCCTGGAGTCCCCAAATGCTTCCATTTGGCCAAGTTATTTTCCAGAGCAGGGTGCTGAGGGGGGGAACTGTTCCTTGCCTCCTTTTTGTCACAGTCCCCTGCTGCCAGTTTGCCAAGGGCAAAGCGTCATTCTTTGTTTTCTCAACAGCCATTTGAAAAAGCTCTCTTGGTGTGCGAATTTATTGGCACAGAGAACAATTCACAGAAAGGATCAAACTGTGACTTCAAAACAACCCACCAAAACAGCAAATCTCAAACTCTTCCAGCTGAGGCACAAATTCTCTCCTTTGGATGAATTCACACACAACAACATCCACCATGTTGTGACTGTGCTTCATCACTAGATGTCCTGAAATATTTAAGGGGAAATCTTTGGGCCAGTCTTGTTCCTAGATCACAACCCTGCATGGTTACGATGGTTCTCTCACCCACCGACCGCCTGAACAGCAAAAAGCCCCCCCCCCGTGCTCATTGTGAGCTAGCAAAACCTACAAACTTGCATGTCCCAAGATTTGTCTCTTAAGCCGCTCTCCTGGGGAGTAGAAAACCACCTGCCCTTACCTGATGGACAAAGGTTGTACTAAGTGCCACCTTTTCTGATGACCCACTTGTGATTCTTCAGACAAAGAGCTCCTGCTAAGACTTGAATTGTAGAGCTGGAGATCTTGCAGGTCTTCTAGCCCAGTGGCGGCTAACCTTTTGGGGCTCCTGTGCCAAAATTGGTGCGTGCTCTTGCACACTCATGCTCGTGTGCCAGCACCCAGAAGGCATTGTGTGCGCGGCCCCATGCCTTCTGCGCATGCGTGCGCAATCCCCACCCTCCCACGCCACTCCCTTACCTGCACTGTGCCTCACAGCTGATTTTCGGCTGGTTTGAGGCCTTTTTCGGCCTCCCAGAGGCTTGAAGAAAGCCTTTGCAGGCTGAAAAATAGGCCCGTTTCGTCACTTCCGGTATTTCTGGAAATACGAAACGGGCCCATTCTTCAGCCTGCAAAGCCTGCAGAAGCCTTCCTCAAGCCTCTGGGAGGCCGAAAAAGGCCTCAAACCAGCCGAAAATCAGTTGTGAGGTGCGCACATGCGCAGTGAGGTAAGTTTGCCTGCAGCTCGCATGCTGGTACAAATGGCTCTGTGTGCCACCTGTGGCACACGCGCTATAGGTTTGCCATCACAGTTCTAGCCCAACCCACTGGTGAAGAAGCCAGGAGTCCTTATTCCATTTCAGACAAATGGTTGTCCAAAGTTTCCTTGAAAACCTCCAGCGATGGAGCAACTCCAGGAGAAAAGCTATTCCATTGATTAATTGATCTCACTGACTGGAAGTTTAGTTCCAGGTTGAATCTCTCCTTGGCCAACTTCTACCCATTGGTTCTTGTCCTGCCCGCAGGTGCTTTGAAGGATAAAGTCCACCCCCCCTTCTCTGGGACTGCCCCTCAAGGACCGGAAGACTGCCACCATGTCTCCCCTAATCCTTCTCTTCCTTATGTGATACCCAGCACTCCAGGGCCACGTACCTCAGCCTGGTCATCTAGCTTGACATAAACTCCCCAATGGAAGGCAGAGTTGGCAGCTACTCGACACAAGATTATGCTAGATGATCCTCAGGTCCTTTTCCAGTCTGAATTGTTTTCTACCTCCATAGTTCCCACTGGAGTCCATCTCTGCAAAACTTTCCCTCTTTCCTAGAAGCTAGTTTTCCGAGGGGAGGGTAACAAACAGGCAAATGTTTCCCAGCAGTGGTTGAGCCAGTACAACAGGTTCTGAGGACAGACCAAATTGGGGTGAGAATATCCTAACAAGAGAGGTAAGTGCTAAAGGACATAAATATTCTTTGCTCAGCCTCCTAATTCCAGGGGTTTCAATGCTTGGGGGGAGGGGAGAAGGACCAGACGCAAGAACTAAACCCTATTTGGGTGAAAGAGAGTTAGCCATGCCAACACTACGAGCCAAAGTTCTCTTCTCCTAAAAATTCCCATGGTGATTTTAATTACAGAACCCACAGTCTGGAAGAAGACTAAGCGGATAATAAATATAATAAAATAAAAAAATATAAAATAAATTAAATTAAAAATTAAGATCAAATAATCAAGGTTCTCTTTGAGGGTTAACCTACTAGAAGCCTTCTAACATTCCTGTGTTCCTTGATGCCAGGTACTGAAAATAGATTCAAGCACTGAATTTGGGGTAAAAAAAATATAGAGCTTCAGTCCATCCAGGATGACAAATGAAACAGAAATGCAGGAAGGGGCTTTACGTGATTAGAGATGTGGATTTTTCTCCAAGTGTCTGTCTGTGTGCTCTATACTCCAGTGGTAGCATTGCCAACAATTTGTACTGACTCGGGAGTTTACCTTCACGAAAAGGTAGACTCATAAACTACAAGTGTGACTTAGGACAGGATTTATGGGTTGGGCCTTCCTGCCTGTTGGGAGAACAGCCTGAGCCTCTTGATTTTCAGGGCAGCCGGTGGAATCCTGGGCGAGGGTTCAAGGTTTATAAGTGGCTGCTCAGCCCAAGAGATGCTTAATGGGAAATGGATGTGGGGGGTTGTGGAGGGGGGGAGGAGAGATTCTGGAACAACCAATGTGCTACACCTCCAGTCAGACACACGGCTCTCGAGGGATCCCAAGGCTTCCAGGGGGAGAGAAGGGCAGCTCACTCCAGTTGGGAATGGTCTCCCAGGCATCCAGCTCACCCCTCTTCCCGGGGAGGGGCTTTGTTTGAGCAGCTCCATCCATCTCTGGAGACTTCCTGTGTATATACCTCTGGATCAGAATTTTCTCTGCCATTTTGTGGAAATGTGAAAAAACCTGGAATTCTCCCCTGAACAGGAAAATTTAATGAGAGTCTGAACTATTACTGGAAACGCATATTATGCAAGATCAGGAGCTAAGATAACTGGGAGTGTCCATGAGATGTTCATGAATTTATTTGAGTTGTCAATCGCTTACAAGATAATAGGTGTAAGTATAAACATAGTTATGAATACATGAAATGGATACATATAAGAAAAATAAATGAAACAATAGGACAGGGACGGTAGGCATGATGGTGCGCTTATGCACGCCCCCTACAGACCTCTTAGGAAAGGGGTGAGGTCAATAGTAGACAGTCTAAGGTTAAAGTTTTTGGGGTTTGGGGAAGAAACTACAGAGTCAGGTAGAGTATTCCAGACATTGACCACTCTGTTGCTGAAGTCGTATTTCCTGCAATCAAGTTTGGTGCAATTAACCTTGAGTTTGTATCTATTGTTTGCTCTTGTATTGTTATGGTTGAAGCTGAAGTATTCATTGACAGGTAGGACATTGCAATGTATGATTTTATATACTATACTTAGATCGGACCGAAGACGGCGTAATTCAAGGTTTTCTAGGTCTAGAATTTCGAGTCTGGTGGCATAAAGTATTCAGCAACGAGTAGAGGAGTGGATAACTCTTTTTGTGAAATATTTCTGGACTTTCTCAACTGTGTTAATATCAGATACTTAATGTGGGTCCCAGACTGATGAGCTGTATTTGAGTATTGGTCTAGCAAATGTTTTGTATGCTCTAGTTAGTAGTGTGATATTACCAGAGAAAAAGCTATGTAGGATTAGGTTAACAACTCTTAAGGCCTTTTTGGCTGTGTAGTTACAGTGGGCTCTAGTTGCTTGTTGATGGTGTAAGAGTTACTACCCCTAACCAAGGCGGTGGGGATGCCTGTGCAAAAGCCGGATGGCTTTAATGGCTCCCCTTTAGCTCATTTTCATTTTCATTGAGGAAGGCTCTCCAGGAGACCTAATCAATAGAGTCTTGTCCATCGATCAGGCACTTTTCATTCGTTTTTCTGGTCCCTTCTTGGGGGGAGGGGGGTTTGTCCAAAGCTATAAGGAAAGGGGGAGGCCTGTCCTGGTGTTTGATTCCAGGTGGGGCAGGGCCCGTCCTGTGCTGGAAGCCTCAAGAAACCACTGGCGGGAGGGGGGACAAACCTGGGTTTGGCCTTCCGGAGGGCCAGCTTGAGCGGAGGCGGCGGCGCTGCTTTCGATCAGCTCCCTGGAACAGGGGTCTCCAACCTTGGCAACTTTAAGACTTCTGGACTTCACAAGTCTTACAGTTGCCAAGGTTGGAGCCCCCTGCCCTGAAAGGCCTCGGCCGTGCTGCCGGCCGCTGTCCGTGGTGCTGAAAGGCCTCGGCCGTTTGGGGAGAGCGATCTTTGGCTCCCCTCCCCAGACCTCCGGAGCTGCGAGGCGGTGGGCGGTGGCGGTGGAACCAGCAGCCCAGCCCAGCCGTCGCCCCCGGCCCGCCCCGTCCAGCAGAAGCCGGCCTCCCTTCGCCACGCAGTGCCCTTCCCGGAGCTTCTCCCTCGAGGAAGCGCCGGCTGGAGAGGCCGCCGGAGGGAGGGAGGAGGGAGGGAGCGGGGCCCGGATCGATGGCGAGAGACCGGGATTGATCGGCCGCTAAAGCGAAATTTATTGGGGTCATGCTTTGATACGGTGCTGATCCCGCAGTTAAATGGGGGACATTCGTTTCCAATCGGAGGCGCTTATTAAACTTCCAGGGTCTCCGACGGCGCTGATTTATGGGCCAATCTCGGTCGGCGAGCCCCTCTGGAGCGGGGAGGGAAGGAGCCTTGGCGGGAGGGAGCGGGGGCAGGGCCTCCAAGCCGGGAAAGACCTGGTCAGCCAGGCGGTGCCTCTGCCGTCCCAACGGAGGCCGGCCGGCGGGCCTCCTCGCAAGGAAGCTGAAGCCACCGTCCGCCCCTGCGCCCCCTCCGAGGGGCTCTGCCCGACGGAGATCGCCGCCCAGCGGCTTCCTCCTGGCAGCCCTCTCCGAGACCCCCTTGGGCTCGTCTTGCAGGGTGAAGAGTATTTGATTCACACAACCAGAGAGACAGAGCCTTTTGTCCATCCCGATAAAATCTTTGTCGTATTTGGTCTTGGAACTGCCTGGATTCGGTATAGAATGTCTTCCAATGTTGGTATATTGTTGTTAATCTTAGCTAAAGGACTGAAAGCACCGCAGGGTGATAACTCAGAGAAACAACAACAAAACAACAACAACAACAATAATCTACCACAGTTTAGGTTCAAATGCAGCAAAAATGACTGGGAACACTGAATTGACAACATTCTTAAAAATGAGCGAGTCAAGATCTTGTGGGTTTTTTGAATCCAAACATAGAGACATCTGGCTCACAACACGCCTGACATCACTATTGTGGGAAAGAAAAGAATCTGGTTCATTGATATTGCAATACCAGGTGATGCACAAATTGAAGAGAAACAACTAGAAAAAATAATGAAATATCGTGATTTGTAAATTGAAGTTGAGCGATTGTGGAGGAAGAAATCAATGGCTGTACCAATAGTAATAGGAACCCTTGGAGCAATTCCCAAAGGGTTGCCTCGATACATGGAAATTCTGAACTTATCAGACCTGAATATTCTGACTTTGAAAAAAAACAAAACCCACCTGACTCAGAACTGCCTATATATTCAGACGTTGCCTTAACAGCTGCTATCAGGTCCTTGATTAGGGCTTCTAACGAATAGAAGAATTTGCGTGGCATGACAGCAATCTTCCAATACTTGAAGGGCTCTTACATGGTCACCCTCTTCTCCAAGACCCCGGAGAGCAGGACAAGAAGGAAGGGGGGGAAGGTTATTAAATAAATTCAACCTAGGAGTAAGGAGAAATTTTATGACAGTGAGAAGAATTAATCACTGGAACAGTTTTTACCTCCGGAAATTGTGTGCTCCATTGCTGGAGGTTTTCAAAAAGAGACTGGACAGCCATTTGATTTAGGGTCTCCTGCTCTGGCAGGCAGTTGGACTAGACGACCTCCAATGTCCCTTCCTGTCCTGTTATTCTTTGATTCACCAAACCCACCCTCAGCCTCTGGAGCAACGTTTCTCAACCTTGGACATTTAAAGACGTGTGAACTTCAAATCCCAGGAGAAACTGGCTGGGAAATTCTGGGGGTGAAAGTCTTCCAGTTGCCAAGGTTGAGAAAAAACAACTCCGGGGAAAGACCCCTGTTCATCCTCCTGCATCCCAGAGAAGCCCCCTTTCCGTCACGGGTAACGTTCCCTCCTCCATCCCCAACTAAATAATCTGGATGGCCCTTTGTTCTGTGAGATTCCAGCACCCAAACTTCTGCACCACCACAAACATTTCCATACACAATGCTCTTTCTCCAGCCACGAGATGATCCCCGGTTTATTTATTCTCCCACGAGCCGGAGGATTGGGTGCTGGGAAGGGTTCGTCCTCGTGAGACCACCAGGTACTGTTCTAAAAGGCAGCCAGTAGAAGCAAACTGGGAAGCAAATCCCAAACCAGTCCAATATCCCAGCCTCGGCCCCACCAAGCAGAAGGTTCACCGGAGCTGCAGGAACAAAGAAGGACCTGGCGAGATGGTGCACCTGCACTCAAACCTTCCCCCACAAAACATTGGTGTGAGCTATGAAGGGGCCACTACCTCGTTGTGTCTGAGGCCAAAGAAAGTCCTTCAGAAGGACTGAGTCAAAACCTATTGACCTTAAGAGGATTGGACTGCCTTGGTTGATGAAAAGAGCATCACTAACCTATGATGCTATTGGGCCTCAGGGTGTCTCTAAGCCATCCTGAAAAAATTACCAAGGTTCCTTTTAAATTTGTATCTCTGCATGTTTTTTTTTGTCTTGTTTTTAAAATAAATTTTATTTTATTTGCAAGGCACCCCAAATTTGGGAATAAATAAAGCATTTAATATAGACAGGTACCTGTTAGAGTATCTTGTGACAGTGAGTTTCTTAGGACAGAGATAAAACAAGATGTACTCCTTGAGTGTAACTGGCAAGTGTCGAGATGTGCCATCTTCTGCCCCATGATTTCCCAGACGGAGAAGTTTTGAGCCTGTCTCTCTCTCTCTCCTTCCAGTCACTCAAAATCTTTTAGGCTTAATGTGTCAACCTTCCAAGCACTAAGCACAGCTGCTCCAAAATGAAGAACAGAAAGGAAACATCCAGCCATCTCCTCAACCCTCTCTCACCACGTAGAACCACCCCAGCCCTCTTGCACTGGATGAGCATTGAGTTTTAATTAGAAATTGTTACAATTAAACCCAACACACACGCACGTGTGCGCACACGCCTTAATTACATCTGATTTTTAATTCCGAATCCGTGTTTACACAGTAAGCGAGATGTACCTCCTGATTAGCCCCAATACTCTTTATACTGTACTAATTATGTAAATTAAACCTAATTAACTGACAAAAAAACTGCAGTTAATTCAACTGTTAAAAGATATGGGATCGCAAGGAGCTTTAGTAGTGAAAAGTAATGAAAGGGTAGGGAAGGGGAGGCACCTTCCTGTTTGCTGGGGGCGGTAGAGGAAGGACCCCCATAGGTTTGGTCTGCGTGGGCCCCCGACCCTGTGCTGTTAGCCAACAGGTGGGGCCCCACCCTTGGCTTCTCCTTGGGATGGTGGGCGGCTTTTTCCAGACAAAAACGGGAAGTTGAGAAAAAGGGAGCTGCAAAGAGTTTGAATTCTTCTTCCCTGAAAAGGTGTTTCTTTGTTCCTTTTCTTCATCATCCTCCCCACATGCATATACATTTTGGTTGGCTCCCATGTGTCTCCCTCCAAATCTCGAAGCAGCAACGTAAATAGGGTTAGCTCAGCCACAACCTTAACACTTGGAAGAGAAAGAAAACCACGAAATCCTCACACACACACACACACACACACACTTCCACCACTTCATCCACATTTCTTCCTGCTTTGGACCATTTGGCCAGAGTTGCTCAGGATCTAGAGAACCTACAAATTATACTGTCGGCCAAACTTTCTTTTCTCGGCATTCCTACATAAAGTGTGTGCGGGACATCAGATCACTGTATCGGAAGTGTGTGTGTGTGTGTCTGTGTGTGCAAGCACCCACATACGCTGGCTCTCTTTCCAGCTCTGAGAAGCTGGGATGGCCCAGAGAGGGAGGGAAGAGGCACCCTACCTTAGCCAGGTTACCAACATCGCATTTTACTTCGAATGTCCTTTCAGGTGAGTCTGGACTAGAGCAAGGAAGAGAAGGACGCTGTCTCAGGTGTGGCATCTACCCAAGGGCCTCCGCGGTCGGGACCGGAGCGTCAGCCGTGGGGGCGCTTCAGCACCTGGGACAGCGACACCCCGCGCGTCGTAGGGCGGCTTTGCCTCTGAAGAATCGCCCGCGCTGACCTTCCCGGACTGGGCCGAGCAACGGGCCTCTCTCCGAGGCCAGAGTGGGCAAGGCGGAAGGGCTCTCCAGGTGAGACTCGCTCCTCTTTGCAGGTTCACCAAAGCCCAAATGGAGCACCTGAGTTCTGCTTGAGTGGCAGTTTCTTTATAACAGCATTGTGTCGTCTTCTGAGACCTTTGTGCTTTGATGGGATTCGTATCTAAGCAGCTAAATAAACCACCTTTAAGTAACGAAACAAGCTCTTCTCCCCCCTCCCGTTTTCCTTAAGTCTGCTCAAACGGCTAGCGCCCTCCTCGCCCTCTGCTAGACTCCGAAGGGGCCCCGATCCCCTCAGCGATTGCCTTCTTTGAAGGGCTCACCTGAAGCAGTCAAGAGAAACCTGGGAGCGTTTTCCAACAACCGGCCTTTGATGCTACTTAAAGGACAAGGTTTGGGTTCCTGTATGCACGGGACGAGAGGCAGCGCCTCGATGCAATAACGCTGCGCCTTAAACCGGCTTCCTTCCCCGGCTTTCCCGCTCCCAACTCCGTTTCCGCCCGCGGAACAAGCTTCCCCAGAAAGCGTTAGACCCCAAGACCCCTTTGCTATTTTAAGCGGTTTCTTGGAAAACATCCGGATGGCCTGGCGGCTGGTGGTCAACTTCCTTCCACGTTACAAACTTTTCCTCCCCCTTGGCCTCCCCCTCCCTCCCTCTTTCCCCCGGGTTGCTTTTGCAATTGACACTCTGGGCTAACAGACGGGGCTAATATCCGCAGCTCTGCAGAGGTTAAGAGGCCTGGGGCGAAAGGCGGGGAGACGGGGGAGGATCTGACGGGTGGAGAAGTCGGATTAAATACGGCGCTTTGTAAGTATTTACAATTACATTTAATCTCTCCTTCACACGTTGTTTGTTTGTTGTTCTTTAGTACGGCGGTTCAGATTACAGCAACCCACCGACCACCCGAGCCGGTGAATAACGTAGACTAAAACGTCAAGCGAAATAGCGTTTTGTTTTTTTTCTTTTCTTTTTCAAGTGAAAAATACATTCCGTCAAATTCCCACCCAAAAGAAAAACTCTTCTCTCTTTTCCTCGCCCTCTCTTTCTCCCTCTCGCAGGTTGCCCGTGTATTGAACCGGGTAGAAACCTCTCGTCCGCTGCCCGCTTTTGCGCTCGGATCTTATGCAGAGGATTAGCCGCGAAAGATGCTTGCCTGGGCTGCAGTCCGCCACAAACGTTTAATGCGGTAATAGCGGCTATTAAATATTTAACCACGCATTTGTTTGTGGGGGGCAGCGGGGGTGGGGGGGAGAGGAGGGCCAGGTTTGCGGGAGCCGAAGGAAGGAGAGGCCCGGCCGCGGCTCCGATTACCAGGGCAAAGTCTAATTAAAGGCCAAGGAAGGGGAGGGGCCGCCTTCTGACCGTCCGGACTTGCCACATTTATTGGTCACAAGGCAGGATTCAATGTGTCTGCTTTAAATAATTAAAAGCCGAGGAATAATTACCAAATCGCATTGTAATTATGGCGAGCTATCCGCTTCCCGGAAAGGGGAGCGCGGTTCGGGAAGCCAGGCCGGGTTACACAGAGCTGCCACGGGCAGGATTATTCCAGCTCCCCTTTTCCCGTGCCGGAGGTCGCTGAAGGGAGATTTTGGGTTAAGGGGCGCACAGGGGAAGTTCCTGGCACCCATAAGCATCACCCAACTCGAGGGTCGCGGCTGTTCTCCGCCCAGAGCCTCCTGGAATAATCGGTTCAACTTGCACAAAAGCAAGGAAAACTCCTTTAATTGTCAAGCCCCCCCCCCCCAACACACACACACACACAAGAAACACAGCACCCCGTTGCCCTTCGAACCGCCGTCCTCCTCTTAGCTTTTAACGAATCCTGCCGTCCTCACCAAAAATAAAACGATAGCAATCACCTAAACAATCATACTGCTTTTAAACCCCCTCCTGCGCCCCCCTCGTCTTATCCCCCGTATCTGCTTCTCAAGGACAAACCGCGCGCCCTGCTAATCAAACTCCCAAGCAGCCACTTTCCCTTTCAGAACAAAGCGCCGGAATATGGAGCCCAGATGCCGGGGCGAAAGGCGAACGCTGTTGGCTGCCGGAGCGGCCGCGCCGCAAAAGTGCTCGCCCGAGGGCGCCAGCCTGGGCCGTTATTAACTTCTGTTTGATTAGGGTAATTGCTCAAATTTGGGGCCGGACAGTATGATTAATTACAGTTTAATTAACGCGTCCATTAAGAGCACTTAATGCCAAGATGCTTTTAGAAACAGCCTGAGGAATGGAGTGCGGGGAAGGGACGAGGCGGGGGCGAGTTTCTCATTATAACGTTTCAATGTATTTATTGTAGTTTTGGGGGGGGGGAATGAATATCCCTGGAACGATTTCAACATAAAGAAGAGGGCGGGGACGAGGCGCCCGGAGAGAGGAGGAGGAGGAGGAGGAGGGATGCAGCTGGATAAGAATCATATCCTAAATAGAATAACAACAACAACAACAATAATAATGCCAACATCTCTACTTGTGTTTTTAATGCCTCCTTTCCAGCTTGAGAGGCAGGAATCAGGTGTGCAAAACGGCGCTTCATCTGCACCAAGTTTTCTTGCAAGGCCGAGCTGGGTCCGAGGGCGAAGGGATTCGGCCTCCGCAGACCCCACCAAGGGCTCCCCGGTCAAACGCGGGGCTGGGCCGCTTTCGTTGGGGGGCATGGTGGCCAAACGAAGCCACGAGGGAGCCCTTTGGGGGAGCATCTTTCCCCAGAATAGCATCTCTCCTCCGGTCCCCCTGACCTTGGATTTCCATCAGAGGCTGCCGGGGTCCCTTAAGGTCCCCAAAGGTGTTGGCTCTTACGGGGTTGAGTTGATCTCACGGCCAGATGTTATCCAGCTGGGGAAAGAAAGCCGAGCGGCTTCTGTAAGGCCGGCGCCTCGCTGCTTTTGCGTGTTTTTCAAGCAGGTCCACGGAGGCACTTTTGGATAATTTGATGATTATTCATTGTTTACTTCCCCCCTCGCTCTCCCCCACCCCACCCCGGTGAAAGAGGCGGCTCCCCCCGACGGGAGAGGGACAGGCCGGCGCTTTTGAGTTGCTGCTTTCAACGCGGTACCTGCTTTGCTTTCCCTGCCGGCTCCACGGCTGAGCCACGCGGGGAAGGGGAAACGGATCCCGCCATTCTAGGGAAGGATTTCTTTCACCCAGATCCCGGGGATCTACGAAGACCTTCCTCTCCCGGGGCTTTGCTTACGGGGGAAAATAGCAAAGGGGCCCTTTTTAAAGCTGCCCCCCAAATATGAAGCATGCAACCACCACTTAGGACCGGCCGAAAAAAAGGCGGGGAGGAGAGAGAAGCGTGTCTTGCCAGCAGCCTTGGATTCAAGGAATTCACTCCCCCCGTTCGTTTGAGTCGCCCTGCAACTAGTCCTCAGCTGAACTCCCCACCAGGCTGCCCCCCACCCCTCGCTCCAGACCCCCGAGAAATCGCCTGTATAAAAATACCCGCCTGTATAAAAAGGAGGGGAGAAAAGGGTGAACGTGAACTGAATCCCGCTGGAGCCCCAGAGAAGCCAGTCTTGCTTTTTTGCCCTCCCCTTGTTGGACTCCCCCTTTCATTGCCCCTCCCCATATTTTCACTTGCAACACCGCCGAGACGACAGGGCCGGGGTTGTAGAAATGGGTTATTTTGTGGAGGGGGCGACTTCATCGCCCTCCGTCGACCGACTTCCCCGAGCCCTCCCTTCCCGCCTCTTGCCCTTTAAGAAAGGCCCCGACCTGGAGGCGGGGAGCAGAGGGAGCTTCGCGCGTTCGATCCCGGGCAGGTGTGTGTGTGTGTGTGTGTGTGTGTGTGAGAGAGAGAGAGAGAGAGAGAGAGAGAGAGACGGGCTGGGTCGAGGCTCCTTCAGTGGGCCCAGCTAAGGAAAAGGAAAGGTGGGCAGCCGGCGGGGTCTCTTACCTTCTCGCTGCCGGCGGCTCCTTGCTGCGCGCGCTTCCTCCTCCTCCTCCTCCGTCTCCTCCCCCGGTACTGCCCCTCCTCCCGCCAGCAATCCGTCTTTTCTTAAGGAAGCCCATCTGCCTTTGGATTGACTGCCCACCGGATGATTGACAGGCGTCCCGGCGGCGTTTCGCGCAACGGTGCTAAGTGGGTGTTGCCCGCCCGCCTGGCTCAGAGTTGCGCTGCCGGCGGATCAGAGGGAGTAGCGGCTCCAACGAAGGCTGGGACCCCGCCCGCCTCCGCCTCTTCCCCCGCCCTCCTGCCTTTCTGCCCCCTCCTTCTTTTTTTTCCTTTTTTTTAAAGCCGAGCCATGCGGTCAACCGCCCGCCCGCCTCGCCAAAGCCGCGGACGGAGGCGACAGGCGGGACACCGCCGGGAAGAAGCTCCATGAAAGTGGCCGCCGCGGCCGGAGCCTCCGTCGTCGCGCCTCTGCCGGGCTCGCCTGGGGATCTGGGCCAGTGAGAAGGCCCCCCCGCCCCGCCACCGCCGCCGCCGCCGCCGCCGGTAAGCCAGGGCCCCGGGCAGGCGCAGCTGGGGAGGGGGATCCCTCCTTCCTCGCCCCTGAGCGATCCCCGCTCTGCGCTGGGAAGCTTTCGGGGGATCCGGGAATGGCTCCCGGGCGGCGAAGACAGCCTCCCCTTGGCTCAGGGAGGTTTTGCTGCCTCTCCCCCTTTCCGCTTCTTTCCCCCTTTCTAAGGTTGCCTCGCATAGCCGGAGCCTGTTGGGTTTCCTTTCATTTCGTTGCTCCCGCCTGAGCAGGGCAGCTGGGCTTCGGGTTTTGCGCGGCGGGGCCGGGGCTGCGCGGGGTCACTTTTTCCAAGGGGCCAAAGGAGGAGGATCCGAACACGAATTCAGCGCCGTGTCGTGTTCTTGGCGTAGAGATCCGCTTAGAAGCAGCCTCAGGGCCCCCCACCCCACCCCGCCTGGATGCGCGCCTCCCTTGCTTAGGATCGGCTTTCTGGGGGGAACCTGCCCGGGGTTCGTTCGGTTCGGGCGCCTTGGCGGGGAGGTTTGGAGCAGGAGGACGGGAGGAGGAGGAGGGGGGCGCTTTGGACGGCGCTTCTCTGCTCCTGCCCAAGGGGAGGAAAGGAAGTTCGGGTCCCCGCTTGAGAGCGGCAGAAGCTTTGGCCGATTCCCCGTAATTCCCCGAGAGCTGCTGGCCTTTAATCCCGGCCTCTCGGTTCTCTCGGCTGCCGGAGGAGGCTTTCGGTGGCGCTTAAGGCGGCTTTGGCGTCTCCCGAAAGGTATTAAGCGGAGCGGCGGGGACGGATTAGCCGCGGCGGCTCCCCCGCTTTCCGACCGGCTCCTTCATCCGATTTAGAGACGGGAAAGTCCCAAAGAAGGGAGAGCGGGAGGCGGGGAAGGCAAGGAAAGCGCCGGATCGACTCCCCGTTTGCCGGCTGGGTTGAGAACCGCCGCGGCGGGGGCTCCATTGGGCCCGACTGGGCTCGGCCGCGGGGCGATCCTGGGGCCGGAGGGACCCCGGGGCTGGGGGTGGAAGGCGCCTTACGCCACGTTAAAGCAGGATCTTCGGCTCTTCAGCCCCAGCGGGACCGTCCAGGAGGGCGCCGCCGGCACCTCCGGCTGACAAGGCGCCGGACAGCTCCCCGCGCGTGGAAACCCACCCGCGCGGCGCCCTCCGGGAAGCCTCCGCTTTCTCCCGCACGAACAATGATCTGGGGGGGGGCGTGCTTGAATCCAACGCGTGGCTTAAGGCTAGTTCGGTTTTTCACGCGTCTTTGAAAAAGGGGCAAGAAAGCGGAAAGGAGCCGCCGCAGCCAGGCGAGGGCCTTTGGGAGCGCGGGTGGGTGCGCTTCTCCGGCGGCTTCCCCAAGGAACCCGGCCGCGAGCCTCGGTTCAGGCGGGCGGACGCCTCCCCCCGGCCCCTCCGCCCCTTTCTCGCCGCCCGGACAGCTTCCGAGGCAGGCTCCCCGAGGGAGGGGGCGGCCTGGGCTGCGGCAGAGGCCCTTCCGCTGAAGGCGGAGGGCAGGGCCGGCCCAGGATGGAGGCGTCGGCCGGCCTCCGCTCCCGCCCAGCCGCCCTCCCCCCCGGGGTCCCCCTGTCCGGCTGGCCGGAGCCTCGCTCAGCGCCTCTCCCGCTTCCCCCTTCTTTGCAGGGGTCCGGCCGCCTGCGGCAGAGATGGAGCCGCTGGCCGCCGCCGCCGCCAGTCAGCTGGGAGCGGGGCGCGAGTCTGGCTCCTCCTCCTCGTCCTCAGCTTCGTCCTCTTCCTCGTCCTCCCCTCACTCCAAGCAGGAGCTGCAGCCCTACGCCGGCTCCAGCCCGCTGAAGCCCAACCAGGTCGGGGAGACCTCGCTCTACGGCGTGCCCATCGTCTCGCTGGTCATCGACGGGCAGGAGCGCCTCTGCCTGGCGCAGATCTCCAACACGCTGCTCAAGAACTACAGCTACAATGAGATCCACAACCGTCGGGTGGCGCTGGGCATCACCTGCGTGCAGTGCACGCCGGTGCAGCTGGAGATCCTGCGCCGAGCCGGCGCCATGCCCATCTCCTCGCGCCGCTGCGGCATGATCACCAAGCGCGAGGCCGAGCGGCTCTGCAAGTCCTTCCTGGGCGAGCACAAGCCGCCCAAGCTGCCCGAGAACTTCGCCTTCGACGTGGTGCACGAGTGCGCCTGGGGCTCGCGGGGCAGCTTCATCCCGGCGCGCTACAACAGCTCGCGCGCCAAGTGCATCAAGTGCAGCTACTGCAGCATGTACTTCTCGCCCAACAAGTTCATCTTCCACTCGCACCGCACGCCCGACGCCAAGTACACGCAGCCCGACGCCGCCAACTTCAACTCCTGGCGCCGCCACCTCAAGCTCAGCGACAAGGGCGCCACCGACGACCTCAGCCACGCCTGGGAGGACGTCAAGGCCATGTTCAACGGCGGCACCCGCAAGCGGACCTTCTCCTTGCACGGCGGCGGCGGCGGCGGCGGCGGCGCCTCCTCCTCCTCGGCGGCCAAGAGCGCCCTGCACCCGCCGCCGCCCTCCTCGGCCGACCTGGCCCCGGTGCACAAGAGCCTGCGCTGCAGCGGCGGGGCCGACGAGCCTCCCGGGGCGGAGCGGCCAGGGCTGGGCATGCCCGCCCTCGCGCACGGCCCGGCCGCGGCCTCCGTGCGCAGCTACCCGGTCATCCCGGTGCCCAGCAAAGGGTTCGGGATGCTGCAGAAGCTGCCCCCGCCGCTCTTCCCGCCGCCCTACGGCTTCCCCGCTGCAGCCTTCGGCTTGTGCCCCAAGAAGCAGGAGGACGCCCTGGGCGGGCCCGGCGGCGACCCCAGCAAGGCAGCCGCCCTGACGCAGGGCATGTTCTGGGCCCCGCCGCACCCGCCGCCGCCCCAGCCGCCGCCGCACCCGCCGCCGCCGCACCCGCCCCAGCAGCCCGGCGCGGCGGCCAAGGAGGGCGGCGTCTACCCTCTTTCCCCATGTTCTGGCCGGCCTCCGGGAGCCTCCCGGTGCCGCCCTATCCCGCCCAGAGCCAAGCCAAAGCGGCCGCCACCGCCGTGGTGGTCGCCGCCGCTGCAGCAGCCGCCGCCGCCGCCGCTGCCGAACCGCTGGGCCTGCGCGTCCCGGCCCACGTGGACCTGGAGGGCTCGGAGCCGTCGGGCAGCGAGCGGAGCAGCGCCACCCCGCAGGAGGGCTCCGGCGCCGCCGAGGCCGAGCGCTGCCCCAGCGCCCTCGCCAGAGCGGCGGCGGCGGCGGCGGCCGTCGGGGAGGAGGAGCGCTCGGGCGACGAGGCCCTGCTGCCGCCCCTGCCGCTGCCCAGGAAGGGCAGCTACCTCTCGGCCTTCCGCCCGGTGGTGAAGGACGCCGAGAGCATCGCCAAACTCTACGGGACCACCCGGGAGGTTTACGCCGGGCCGCGGGGCTGCGCGGGCTACATCTCCCCGGACTTCCTCAGCGAGGGCAGCTCCAGCTACCGCTCCCTCTCGCCCGGGAACGAGACGGCGGGCGAGCCGGACGTGGACGTGGAGTCGAACCGCTTCGCGGAGGACGAAGACGAGGAGGACGAGGCGCCGGGGGAGACGCGCAGCAGTCCCCGCCGCCGCCCCCGCCGCCCCCGCTGCTCCTGCCCGAGGCGGACGAGCCCCTGGCCGCAGCCCCGGGAGGAGGAGGAGGAGGCCTGGCAACGGCGGAGAAGGCGGCGGAAGCGGAGGAGCGTCCCTCGGAGAGGACCGGCAGCCGGGCTGGCTACGAGGTGCGTGGGGAAGCGGGAGGGGAGGCGGGGAAAGGCAGGCCCTGATCCCCTGACAAGGGGCGCTGGGGAAGGAGGGTCGGGCAGGCTCTGCGGCGAAGGGCGGGGGAGGACGGGAGGTAAAAGGAGGGCAGGGATTCTGGGGTGGGGGGAAGGGGCAGGGGAGGCCCGGCCAGGCCTGTCCCGCTTAGTTTGCCTTCCCAGCCCTTGGCGGGAGAGAGGGGGCCCTTTCCTTTGGCTGGGTTGAGGCACCAGGCCGAGATCACACGGGGCATCCCTCCCTCCAAGGCCACTGTACCTGCCGGGCCCAGAATACGGCATGTGTGTGTGTGTGTGCTTATGTGTGTGTCGAGTCAGTATTGACTTCTGGGACAAATCCCTGCAGTTTTCTTGGCTAATTTTTAAAGCGAATTTTTTGGATTGGTGTTTTTTTTGCCATGACCTCCTTCTTGGGGCTGAGCGCCTGGGTCTAAGGTCACCCAGCCCAAGGCAGGACTCAGGGTCTCCTGGTTGGCAGCCCGGTGCCTTGGCCACCACACCAACATGGTTTTCTAGCTAGGGTTTGAGGCCAATTCTCCTACCCGGAGAACGAGAAACCAGCCTCGGGCGCCTGTGACTTCCCCCACCAGGCCCTGCCGAATTGAACGGGCGAGTTTATTGTATCAGCACCACGAACAGCTCCAGCCCCCCCCGCCGGCCTCGGGAATCTGGGTTGGGGGCAGAGAAAGAGGCCGCCGTGAGCTCGCCCGGGGAGACCCCGCTGCAAACCGGCTCTCTCCCCCACCTCAGCGGCTCTTTAAAAGGCACTTGCTTTTTTTAATCGCCTTGCCCCGCAAAAGCGAGGCAAAAAGCAAATGGAGGCCTGGAAGTCGGCTGGGGTCGGCCGGGGGACCCGCTCCAAAGCCTACCAGGGAGTTAGAACAGGAGGAGCCGAAGGAGGAGAACGGAGCAGGGAACACCCAAGCAGGCTCGGGAGGGCAGGGCGAAAGCAGCGCCCGATCCATTGGGCTGTTGGCAGCCCAGCAAACAAATAGGGGCATTAAAAAAAAGGCTCGCTCCCTTCGGGGCCTGCCCACCACGGTGTGTGTGTGTGCGTGTGAGGGAGAGAGAGTGAAAGTTCTCCCCGTATTCGAACAGGGGCTCCTTCCTTTCCCTTCGCTTCGTTCTGGCCGTCTCTGGGTGGTTTGGCACCCAAAGCGTAGCTATCCCAGCCCCTTTTCCACAAGACGATCAGCTTCGAGTTTGTATGTCCATCGAATTTCCCGCTGTTCGCATTTGAACGGGGGAAATTTGGAGTCTGATCGGTAGAACTAAGGAGGAAGAGAGAGTGTAAAGTCGGATCTTAGCTCGGAGCGGATTGAAATTCGCTTCCCGGGGTCGGTAGTGGCGGTCACTTAATAAGCCTTCAAAAGACACGGAGGCTTTTAAGGAGCTCTTCGCTTTGAGATTCCTTTCGAACCGGGGAAAGACCTTTGCTTTTTTTCTGGAGCAGTTTAATTAAGTCGGGCTTTTCCCTCGCTAATCCACCCTGCCTAAAAGGACAAGACACGGAAGGTCGGTGGGTTTTTCTTTCCACGGAACGGCGGGAAATGGCCCCGAGGCGAAGCGGAATCGGCCTCCAATTTGGCCTCTGGATTCGTCTTATTGCGTTCTTGGATTCTCGGCCACGGGTGGGATTTTTCCTGCGCCAGAGAGCCACGGGTCCTGGGAAGCAGAGCTCAATTCGGATGGCTCGCTCGGTGAGTCCGTCGTGGCGTGTGGAGCCCAACTCTCTTTCTGTCTTTTCCTTCGCAGGCCTATCCTTCGGGGAGGGAGGATTGTCCGCAGGCGCTCAAAGCCGGGGTCTCCCTGGGCCCACCCATCACTCCCTATCCCTGCGCCCCAGACGCAAACGGTACGAATCAGCCGCACGAGAGAGAGAGCTCGGGGCTGGGCGGGGGAAACGGCGCTGCTAAGGGAAGCCCCCCCCCCCTCGGGCCTAGGTCCGGACCCCAGACCTCTTCCAAGGCGTCTTTCAGGCCTCTGCCCTCCCCCCACCACCACCGTGGTCCGTCGGGGACGAGTTTTTCTTTCCTTTGCCTTGATTTTAAGGGGAGGGGGCGCCACCCACCCACCCCGCTACTAGTCTTGCCGGCCCGGACCTTGCCCCGAATTCCCCAAGCGCTCCTCTCTGTTCGGGGCAGGCCGGACGTGGCTTATGGGGGGAGGGCGAAGCGGGCCGACCTGCTTCCCAGGGCAGCGGGGAGTCCCTTCCTAAGGGCTCGGGTCTACCTGCCGTGGCTGAGGCGGGCTCCGGCCGAGCTCCGTGTCCTGAAAAGCGCTTCCTTGGCCCTAAGACCCCGACCACGAAGACGTGCCCTCGGCCGAAGAGGAGCTGGAGAGCAAGAAACGCTCCCCGAAGCAGAGCAGCGTCTCGCAGCCCAGCCCGACTCAGGCCGAGCGAGGTAAAGGGGACGGGCCTGGTCGGCTCTTGGAGGGGGGGCGGGGGGGGCGAGGGCTGCCGTTGCAGAAGGCCAGGTTGACCCCGATGGGCGGGCAGAAGCGCCGAAGAGAGCAGCCGAGGCGGAGAAGGCTGAGCAGGTATTGTGGCAAAAGGCTCAGCGGGCTGCAGCCAAGAAACGGAGTTAAGTGAAAATAGAAACCCAGGTTCGGTTCAGCGCAGGCAAGCGGGCCCTTCGAATTCAGCCCCCGGACGCCCCCAAACCCAAGAGGCCTGGCCCCAAGAGGCCGCGGAGCCTTTGCTGCAGCCTGACACCCGTGTTCCGGCTAGAGGGAGGACAGACAGTTCCTTCCTGGGAAGGAAACTCGGCTTAAGGGCTCGCGGCCCGTGTCCGGGTGGAAAAGGGCGAGGCGGGGGGGGGGTCCCCGAGGATATAAAAGGACTGCCAGTTCCATGGTCTACGCTGTCGGGGAATGATGGGTGATGTAGTTGTCACAGGATCGGAATCGTCCTATTGACCGTCCAAAATGCCCTGGATCTGAGCACTTGGTGGTCCGCGGGGCTTGGACCGCAGCCAGGACGCCGCGTTTGGCCTTTCGGGGACGGAGGGGAGGGGGAGAGAGAGAGAGGAGAGAACTGCAGGGGTTCATCCTGGAGAGACTCAGCCCTTCGGCACCGGTTCCGTCAGACAAACCGGCCGCCCGTTTTCGAGACAGGTCACCTTCCACCCTCCGTTTCGATTCAGCGGGGGCGGGGGGCGAGAGGCTCTGCTGAGTCAAACCAGGTGGCTGGCAGGAGATCTCCGGGCCGGGCCTCCTGCCACCCGCCTCGCTGCTTCCTCATTCCGGCGGCCCAGTTTCGAGCAGGAGCGGCCTTGGCGCCCTCCGCCTTCCGACGGTTCAAGTCGGGGTTTCTCAGCAGCGCCTTCCTCGAAGGAAGCCAGTTCTCTGCTCTGGAGGCGCCCAAGAGACCCGGGGCGGCTGGTGGGGGGGGGCACTGGCCTTCCTCGTGGTCTTGGTCGGCCGCCTCTGCTGCCGCCGGGCCCTTCCGGACCTTCCTCAGCCGAGCAAGTCCCCTTCTTCCCCGGGAGCTTTGCGCCCTTGGGCAGCAGAGGAGTCCTGGATGCGCGCTGCGGCTGAGCCATCCCTACGCGCGGTTTTCCCTTGGAGGGCCCGACGCTCCTTACCTGCTCCTTGAATTCGGAGCCTTCCCTCCTGCGAGGTCCCTGGGCTGCCTGAGAGGCGAAATCCCGGGGCTCAAGGGCGCTCTGGCCGGATTGCCCTCCTCCTCCTCCGGCGCCTCCTCCCATCGGTTCGCGGCAGGAAGGAAAATCCAGTCCCGCAGCAGATTTCGGGCAGGCAGGGAGGTTCTGACAGGTGTCACTGAATCTGCGGCTCTTGAGACTCCTTCGAGAAGCCAGAAAGGGTCACATTCCTTTCATAGGCTCCAGCAAAACGAAAGAATCGAATTTAAGCACCTCTTAGCGGAAACCACTCTATGCAAAGCCCAAGGAGAGAATGCAAAAGAAAGGCAGAATTCGGTTCTCCAGGAGTCATTAGGCCGGCTTGGTGGGGGGGAGGCCTAGGCTAATGGCAGCCTATCCTATCCAACGTGAAGGGATCCACACTACATTTCACGTGAAACTGCAGCCTTTTCCTCGGCTGAGCCCTGGGGAGGCAAAGGGCGCTGGTGGGAAGGGCCCCTCCTGGCCCTGCGCCCCCCCTCCAGGGAGTTCCTGTCCTGTCCTGTCCCTCCCAAAGCGGTTCGGTCCCTCGCGGGGGCGGGGGAGCGGCGGGAGAGAAGCGGGACAGGGACGCAGGGCGGGACCGAATTTCGGGATTTCTCTCCTCCTAGGGGAGGAAGCGACCATCCTCGACGTCACTGGGACTCCGTTGGGCGAGAAGGACCTCGGCGCTCTGGCGAGAGGTAGGAACGTCGTGGGGATCCGGGATGAAGGCAGCCACGTGCACCGCGGCCCCCTCTGAAGGAAAACGGAGGGGAGCAACTTTTCCTCTGGGGGGGGGTCTTCCCTGCATCCTGGGCTACGCCTTCCAAGCCAGAGGATTCAGCGCAGTTCCGCTTTTCTGCGCGGCCTTTAAGCTGTGGGTCACGCTGCTTCTGTCCTTGCCCGGTGCCTGCATTAAGCGAGCGGCTTTTTTGCACCAAGGCACCAGCAGGACATTCTTTGTCCGCCTGAATGACAGGCTTAATCCAGGTCCCTACCTCGCCCTTCCCTTTGCTGGCCTTTTTCTGTTCTAAAGAAACTTGGCTTCTGACCTCTAAAAGCTAAGCAGGCTCAGGCTTTGGAAAGAAGGCCACCAGGAGATCTGTAAAAATGTAGGATCTCAACCAAAACACCCCACAAGAAGACTTCCAAAACTGGGATGTGCCCAGGGGTGGGATTCAAATAATTGGACAACCGGTTCTCCACCCTAACGATTTCTTCCAACAACCAGTTCACCAAAATGCTCAGAACATTAACAACCGATTTCTTGTGAATTGGTGCGAACTGGCTGAATCCCACCACTGGATATGCCCCTGAAGTCGGGCCGGGGTTTTTACTTTTGAAAGGATCTTGGCCTTTCCACCGCTCTGGGACTGCAGGGTTTAAGGGTGGCGGGGGGAGGCAAAGCGTGAGAAAAGTGGGTGTTAGCCTCCAGGACTCCTCCTCCTGCTTCTGGCTGCTATAGAAATGGGGAGGGGGAGGTGGACGGAAGAATAACTGGACTTCGTGGGGGGAAAAGTGCTGGAGACAGGTAAGGGGCTAAATCTGCGCAGTGAGCAAGTCAGCATAGTCAAGAAAACATCCCAACTTTTACATTTCACCAACTTAAACCCCCAGCACTTTCTCCCCCCCCCCAATTATTCCCCACCCACCCACCTTTCTATGGCAGCCGGAAAGATAAGCCGAAGGAGGATTCTTGGAGAGCTGACATTCGGCCCTCCTGCAAAAGAGGCCTTAGCCCAGAGGGCTAGGCGAAAGGGAAAGTGTGTTTTGCACAGTCCCAGAGCTGGGAACAATGGGGTTTCCGTGGCTTGCCATGTGGATTTGCATGGGTCTCCAGGAGGCACTTGGGGTGGTTCGTCCCACTGGGGGTTGCAGCTCCAGGGTGGTAGGGAAGTTGGCAGCTGGGGGGGGGGGGGAGGGGGGCGTTGTGGAGGGAGGGAGTTATCTATTGTTATAATAAGGAATGTCCGGAGGGAGCAGCCTTGGCGGTTTGGATTGTCCTACCAGGTGCAAATGAAGCCCCTGTTCAGTTCCTTCCTCCTGGAATACAGCTCGCGTTTAAAAGGAGTCCCCCAAAAGCCTAACAGGGGAACCTCTTTTTTCCCCACGAAGTTCTAGAGCAGGGGTTCCCAACCTGGGGTGCTTGCACCCCCTGGGGGTGCGAGACGATATTCCAGGGGGTGCGAGAAAAGTCCAGGTAAATAATAGGATATTGGCTATATGTTGGCATTTTTATTTTCTTTTGCAATGGCTTAACTTTGTTTTCATTTTAGAGTTAAGTATCGTTATTTAGTGGCCGTCACATACATAGCTGAAAAGATTCAATCCTACCATATATTTCACGTGTTCAGTAGCTCCTAAAGTCTAAATTTCAGGGGGTGTGAGGTTCGAGTGAAATTTATTTAGGGGTACAGGGCAAAAAAAAGGTTGGGAACCACTGATCTAGAGGTCGTCCTACTCCAGCGTCCCTCTCCAAGAGAGTTGGGCTCCTGGCAGTTCAACCATTTGGAAGGGAACTGGCACTGCTTTTTTTGGGGGGGGGATCCCCTCTTTTAGAATCTAGTCCAGGGGTCTCCAACCTTGGCCACTTTAAGCCTGGGGGACTTCAACTCCCACCCAGAATTTCCCAGCCAGCTTTGCTAATAATTCCCCAGGCTTAAAGTGGCCAAGGTTAGAGGCCCCTGATTTCTAGCCTGCAGCTCTAAGCATTTACAGATGGTCTCCCATCCTTGCCTAAATCCTTCTAACCTTGCTTGGCTTTTTGAGGTCAGCCGACTCTGTGTGCATGTGTGTGTGTGTGTGTTTGCGCCTCTGTAGGTGCAAATACAGATGTGAATAGGCTTCTCTGCAGGCAAATGAACATTATATTTCCCCTTTAATTGGCGACAAGGCATTTCCTCCCTGGAAAGGAAGGTCTCTATTTCAGGGACCCCTTAGCAGAGCTCCCTCACCCTGACGCCCCCCCCCCCCAACTGCCACCCCTCCTCCTTTCCCCTCTCCGCCAACAGACGAGCTGCACAGACTCCTCCTGGAGCAGATGGATCTCAGGAAGAAATTGGAAAGAGAATTCCAAAGTCTCAAAGGTATCTTCCTCCGCTTCCTTTCGCGGCTTCAAGCTTGTTCCAAACGGCTCCTCCTCGCGGCTGCGCCGGGTGGCCCCGATCCTGGCTGCCAGGTTGCGAAAAGGGGGCTCTTCGGAGAGGGGGCGGCCGGGAAGGAAGCCCCGAGGCGGAAAGGCCTCCAAAGTCTTGGCCCTCTGCTTGTTCCCTGGGCGAAGACGAGGAGCCGGGAGCAAAAGGAAACTCCAGCCCGCTCCCCCCTCGCCCCCCATGGAGGCGGAGGGGGCCTCTCACCTCCCACCCACCCCGCGACCCGAGACTCCGCAGTCCAGCGCTGTCTTCCCACGTGCTAAGCCCGGGTTTCACGCGGGGCGAAGCGCACCTGCTCAACTGAGAGCATTTGCACCAAGACCAATTCCTTGTGCAATTGACCAATTCCAACCCCACTTGGCCAACGAAGAATTCGGATCATTCTAAACTTGGTGAGAAAATCCAGAGCTGTGCCGCTCAGAAAAGGGGGTCTTACCCAGTTCAAGCATCCTGGCTACCCCGTTGGGTTGGCTTTGGAGACGAAGCCCCGGACCGGTCTTTGCCCCTCCCTTCTGGCTCTTCAGAGGAAGGGGGGGGGGCAAAGGAGTCGCCCCTTCCCTCTTGGACAGGGACGCCCCAAAGGAGCCTCGGGTTGCAGATCCAGGCCTTCCACCCAGGACGGGAAACCGAAGGGTTGGCTCTCAAGGGCAAAGCAGTCCCGCGGGTTGCCCCGACCGAGGGGAAACAACGCCCGGCGGCGGGCGGGGCTGGGAGAGCCTCCAGGCGGCCAACTTTGCAGGCCAGGCTCCGGCGCTGGTCCGCCGTCCTGCCCCGCTGCCGGCCGGCCGTCGTTCCAGGCAGCCCGGCTTTGGCGTCCAGTCGCGGGGAAAGGCGGCCTTGCTTGGGCGTCCCAGGAAGCAGGTCGCCGGGTTCGCGGGTTCCGATGACCCGGATTCGCAGCCGGCGAAGCTCCCGCGGGAGGAGGGGGCTCCCTCTGCCCGGGCTGCCTGCCGCCTCTTCCCGACGCCGCCTCCTCCTCCTCGCTGCCCGCAGATAACTTCCAGGACCAGATGAAGCGCGAGCTGGCCTACCGGGAGGAGATGGTGCAGCAGCTGCAGATCGTGCGGGGTGAGGAAGCCGGTTCCGCAGTCCGGAGGGGGGGAGGATGGGGGGAATTGGGGGGGGTTGCACAGAGAGAGGCCCTTGCCGGCCCCGCCCGAGCTCGTCTTGTCCCCGCAGATACCCTGTGCAACGAGCTGGACCAGGAACGGAAGGCCCGCTACGCCATTCAGCAGAAGCTCAAAGGTGCGTGTCCTTCCCCGGCGCCTTGCAGGGCACCCAAGAAGCGGGCACCAAAATCCTTTCCGGCCCTCCTGCCCGTGCAAAGCGGCCTAAGACGGTAGCTGAGAAATCCCGCGCCCGCTGCCAGGACGAACCGGCCCTGAGCAGCCGTGAGGCTTTTGCCCCCTGGACCTTGGCGCACCTGCACTCACCTGCTTAAGCGCGGGCGGCGGAGTTGGGCAAGGCTCGAACACAACCAGGCTGCCAAGGGCGCCAAGAACCACACACCCCCGCCTTTCAACTCCGAGTTAGGAACTCGCTCCTTTATGGACCTGCAGAAACAGGTGTAAGATTGGGGAGGGGGGGGAGACCAGTTAACGAATCTCTCTCCCTCCATCGCCCCCCCTCCCCCCCGCAGAAAAGTAGTCAAATCCGATGCGGGGCTGGAGGTCCGACTGGATCCGCTTTGGGGGGGCCACAGTGCATTTCCCTCTTCACCTGACAGGTGAAGCCAGAGCCTCTGGTTCCTTAACCGGGTCTCTGGCTTAGCTTACTCTCCTTGGAAACCCACCAGCCCCACCTTGGAACCGGCCTTGCCGCCTTTTGTACCCCTCCCTCCTCCGCCCCGTTTGTCTGGAGAGGCGCCGCGCAGCACTTGGGGACGAGGAGAACGTTTGGCCCGACTTTACACGGCAGGAGAGGAATCCCGTCCTCGGGACGTTGAAGGAGCGGGGTGGTTGCAGGATACGGGCAAAATGGTCACCTGGGCTTTTTGGGCCCTAGCCTGAGACAAGCCTGCATGGCGCTGATCTTGGAAGCCGGCCTCGTTAGGGCCCGGATGGGCCGCCCCTAGGAGACCCCGGGCATTAGCCGGATCCTCCCGTCCTGGGGAAGAGAAATGCCTTTCGCGGCCCTACTGGAAATTGAGCTCGCTTGGAAGGGGGCTCGGCCTGGGGAGGCGGGAGGCGGGCAGGGGGCGAGTCCCTTGCTGGGCGGGCCTCCTCCCGGGCTGAGGGGAGAAGTGGGGGCTCCGTGCGGCGGGGAGTGACGGCTCCTCTTCTCTGCCGCTTCCCCCGCAGAGGCCCACGATGCGCTGCACCACTTTTCCTGCAAGATGCTGACTCCTCGCCACTGCGCCGGCAACTGCTCCTTCAAGCCGCCCTTGTTGCCCCAGTGAGACCCGCCCGCCTGCCCGCCTCCCCTCCCCTCCTGTCTGGACGGGGAGGGCCGTCAGCGAGACTCCACCAGGCCGGTCCGAATCCAGCAGAGACTCGTGTAAATAGACCGAGGAGGAGCGCGAGGCAAGAGAGGGCGGCTTCTTCCCGGTCGTGTAAATAGAAGCTGCGCCGGATTGGATCGGGACCTGGAAGGCGAGCCAGACTGCCGAAGGGCCGAGGCGGGGCGGGGAGAAGGGCAGATCCAGCTGGCTCCCGGGGGGGGGGAGGGGAGGGGGCGTGGGGAGGGTCTCTCTCTGTCTCTCTGCCCCCTCCGCCCGCTGCGCCATCGTCGCTTCCACCCCGGCTGAGAGCCGGGGGTCGTGGAGGGCTGGCTCCGGGGTCCCCTCCGAGGGGCGACGTGCAATGGCTAGAAGCGCAGTTGCGTTTCCCTCCTTCCTCGCTCCCACCTGTCTCCAGGTGTATTTTTTTTAAACCGATTTCTTTCGGGCTCCGTTTCCTCCACCCCCACCCCCCCACCCCACCCCCGGTTGATGCAGCACAGCACTTTAAAGGCGGGGGCCCTGGCCACTGGCCCCAGCCGGCCTTGGGCGGCTCCCAAAGGGACCCCAGAGGCTCAGCCCGCCCCTCGGAGCGGAGGGAGGGGGTCTCACCCCGAGAAAAGGCCAGCCTGCTGTCAGGTGGTTCCTGGACCCTCCCCGGTTTCCTTCCCTTTGAATAAAAACCGACTTTGAAAGAGAGCCCGACTTCCAGCCAGTCGCCTCGGCGCGCCCGGGAACCTCCGCTTCAGCCGCCCGGCACCACCCCCAGCAGCCCCCACCCCCCTCCGTGGCCCGGGACCGGCCGGGCCTTTCGCCGCAGCTCGGAACCAGCACTCTCCTGGGGGCTGGGAGGGGGGCACAAAACCGGCCCGCCTCGCCCCGAAGAAGCGCCCGGATGAAGAGGAGGACGCGGCTTGGGCGCAGGGGGAGGGTCGGGCCTTCGCGCCCCCAGACCCTCCGACCCCTGTGGGGGTCATGTCATCTGGGGGCTCGGGGCTTGTGATGCAACGACATTGCGGCAAGTCCCAGTGGTGGCGATTTCCGATGCTCCCTGCTGCCTTTCTACGAGCAAAGCCAATGGGGGAGCTGCCACGAGGTTACTCTCGCTGCTGCTCCTGTGCTCCATTGCGCATTCCTGCCTGTGGCATCCATGCACGGGCCATAGTCTGGCCTGCAGCTACCTCCACCCCTTATAGCGGGGGTCTCCAACCTTGGCAACCTTAAGCCTGGCAGACTTCAACTCCCAGAATTCCAGGCTTAAAGTTGCCAAAGTTGGAGAGTTTGCAACCTATAGCACCTGCCTGCACTCCAGAGTGCCCACCTGCGGCCTCTGCCTACATGCCCACTTGGCTGCTTGCCTGGGACTCCTCCTTAACGATCTGCGCGATCCTCGGGTTAGGATGGCAACCAGGAAGTGCCAGAACTGCCTTTCACTAAGCAAAGCAGTCGTGTAGTGCCATGATTCATGACTGAATCACCGAGTGACAGATTGCTGTTTGTAACCTACATCTTTTTACCTGCATCTTTGGCATCCTTTCCTGACACAGGTAGGAGTAAAAACTGGTCACAGAGGCCTCTAAAGGCCAAACTGGGGATGTCAGTTAGTTTAGGATTGCCAAAGTCAGAATTAATCCACAAAGAATCTGGGTCAATCTGACAATTGGAAATAGTTACTGGATGGATTTAGATCCTGGGTTTGGATCCTTTCATCTTCCAGATAGATGTACACTCCGAGAATGGCACTGGCTTTCATGATCCCCTTTTTCCAAATGGGAGTTAGCAGAGATTACACTTGTGCACTTGATAATTTAAGGTAGAATTGGCCTTTGTAACGATTGCACTGCTACAAGTGATGGGCTGAAATCTTTTGGCTCTTCCTGCTCTCCATTGCTCTCTCTTTCTTTTCTCTCTCTCTCTTTTTCTTCCTTCCTTTGGCTTGTGGCACATTTGTTATTTGGAGAGCATGTTGTAGCCTTGCTTACAAAATGGCTGTGATATTCCCACATATGTGTGTGTGTATATTGTGGTCACTGACCCCAATGCAACACACATCAGCATATGGAAAGAAATAGATCATTGTTAGGCCACGGAGGCAATTAAGCAGGGGTTAAGTTTTACAGACAGCATCACAAAATTTGGCCGTGTTCATAGAAATGGAATCATACTGGTTTGAGAAGGACTGTACATAGAATAAATCAGAATTACCCGGGTACTTCATTAAATGAGGATGGAAAAGATGGCTCCCGCAGTTCATAGAGGGTGAGGGTTTCCATAGACCCTTCTCTGCAAAGGCACAATCGTCGCATGTGAGAGTTTTGGGGTATGCATTCAAGAACTCCTATGTGAGATACATTAAAAGTGTGCTAAATCTTGTGTCCTCCAGAACTTAGGGGCAGTTATATGGTACAAGTAGTCCTTGATTTATTAGTTCGGTTAGTGACCATTCAAACTTACAACGGCACTGAAAAAAATGACTTATGACCATTTTTCACACGTCTCCATGATCACGGGATCAAAATTCAGATGCTTGGCAACTGACATGTACTTATGACAGTTGCGGTGTCCCAGGGTTCCCTTTTGCGATCTTTTGAAAAGCAAAGTCAACGGGGAACACCAGATCCACTGAATCATCATATTACTAACTGAACCACTGCAGTGTTTCGCTTAACAACGGTGGCAAGAAAGGTCTTAAAATGGGGCAAAATTCATTTAACAACCATCTCATTTAGCAACAGAAATTAGAATTACGCTGTAGAACTGATGTAGGTGAATAGAGAAGGATCCATCGTTCCAAATTATTGTGGATGACTCTGATGGTGGTGAAATCATTAATTGGGGTTTGCCAGTCTTCAAACTGTTTGATGAGGCCCGACACAGCGGCTAAAATCACAAAGCAGATAGAGAGAAAACTGGGTGCTCCTTACTCTCCTAACTTTGCTTTTCCGGGTCTGTGTATCTTTCTGGGCAAGTAGGCAACTTTCCCAGCCGGGCCCTGAGGTGCAGAGGCCTCTAGCGTTGTTCCCCTCTAGGATGCTTATGGGGTGTTGCCGAGGTCACAGCATTTGGGAAAATAATCGTGCCACGGTCTGTAGAGGTTCTGGGTCATCCAGGTCCTGGTCGTCCCAAAGGGACACTTTTTCAGGAGGCAATTGGACTTTCTTGTTTTTTCTTTTGAAGACATTTTGCTTCTCCTCCAAGAAGCTTCTTCAGCTCTGACTGGATGGATGGTGGGGAACGGGAGGATTGATACTCCTTGACGGTCATTTGCAGTGATGGCGAACCTTCTTGTTGTGGTGTGCCAAAAGCGTGCGCATGCCAGCACCCACAATGCAATGCGCCCTGCCCCGCCTGCGCATGCGTATGCAACACCTCTGCTTCCTTACCTGCGCTGCACATCTGCGCACCTCCCAGATGATTTTCGGCCTGTTTTCGGCTGTTTTCGCTCTCCTGAAAGCTCGAGGGAAGCCTCTGCAGCCTCGGGGGGCTGAAAAACAGGCCCGTTTCGGCACTCCTGGTATTTCCGGAAGGCCCGTTTTTCAGCCTCCCGAGGCCGCAGAGGCTTCCTTCAAGCCTCCGGGAGGGTGAAAACAGCCTCCAATGGGCTGAAAATCAGCTTGGAGGTGCGCGCATGCGCAGTGCAGGTAGTGCAGCTCGCATGCCATAGGCTCGCCCTCATGGTTTCAGAAGGTCGTTGAAGCACTTGGAAATTTATCTGCGTCCTCGGGATCACCTCCTAGAACCCTGTAGAATATCAATCCTTCCATTCCCCACCATTTAGTCAGAGCCGAAGAAGCTTCTTGGATGAGAAGCGAAACGTCTTCAAAAGACAAAACAAGGAAGTCCAATTGCTGCCTGAAAAAGCACCTTTGGGATAATAATGCAGTGCTAACTTCCCATTAAAAAAGAACCGGAAGCTGAAATCAAATTGGATAGGCGCCATGGCTTCTGGGTCTGAATTTTTAAAAAGGGGGCAGGGCTCTGATCGATCCGTTGGGGTGCCACCTGACTCTTTTTGACCCCTCTTGTGGACATCCCTAACGGTTGGTCTCTCCTGGAAGTAACACATAGAATGGAGGTGTCAGTTCCATTCCTTCATATTCACTTGAGCACCCAAATATCGGTGAGTTGTTGTTTTTGCTCTTTTGAAATAGACAAAATAACTTCCACTAATTAGCTTCCACTAATCTGAACTGCAGATAGAGAAAAATATATATGTTAATTTGGTATTCCTATGCAGCTGGAACATGCAGGTCAGCCTAATCTGGAGACTATAGCAGGGGCCTCCAACCTTGGCAACTTTAAGCCTTGGGGGACTTCAACTCCCAGAATTCCCCAGCCAGCAAAGGAGTTGAAGTCCCCCAAGGCTTAAAGTTGCCAAAGTTGGAGACTCCTGGACTATAAGTTCCCCATTCTTATGCTGTAATAACTGGAATATACACCATGCAGGAGAGAGTCATTCTTTTGGATCCTTGCATTTTACAGCTACTGATGAGTCTTAAAATATGACACCTCTTTTGTGATTGGAGCACCAAACCCCATCTGTCAGGCGGTAGCATTTTTGCGGCTCTAATACTGCTCAAATGTCATATCTCTGAAGCATAAAGCACCAAACTATCGGCTTCTGATAAGTATGCAATTTGTTGCTGATTGAGGTTTCTGGTATCTATTTTAATTAGCTTCCAAAGTTCTAATTATGTAAAATGAAACATTAATAGGAAAAATATGGTGTCATTTAAAGGAAAAAACCAAACTGTGCATATCATATGGTTGGGTTAATTTTATTGCACATCACCATACTGCCATCTAGTGACCACAGCCTAGCATTGCAGGCACTGAACTTGTTTGGGAGAGTTGGAGCCAGTTTTTCATTCCTATTCCACCAAATTCTTATTTGCTCAGAAATAAAACCCACAGAACTGAGTGGAAATTGTTCAAGTGTCCCATGTGTCAGGTGAGGCTCCATTCAAAATCCAAGAAAGAAAACCTTGGACTCCATTGTTATAGAGAAAAGGACTTTTACTGGAAATAGAAGTGGTAGCATCAGAAGAATAGGCGCAAAAATCACATACAGAAAGTTATTCCCATGTTCCCACCCCCAAGAGTTCAAACTGGCCATCATAATCTGAGGTGTGCATAATGTCATGGTGGGGCATCTTCAGGTGGTCTTTCACACATCTGGCATGCCCAGGCGGTTGACCTTGGCCTAGACAAATAAGAGGCTACATTTGCCCAGTAAGCAAGTAAGCTTAGTGAAGAAAATATCCCAACTTTTACATTTCACCAACTTAAATCTCCAACTCTCTTCCCCACACGAAGCCCAATTATCCTTCCCTCCCCCCTGGTTCTATGGCAGCCAGAAAGACAAGCAGAAGAAAGATTCTTGGAGGCTGACACCACGCTTCTCTTTAACCAAATCTCAGAGTTTTTCATCCCAGACAAAGAAGACTGCAGATTGCTGGTGGCTGAGCATGCAAGTATTCGAGTGACATAGGCTAGAAGATATAATCTGAATTCCATGCAATCAGCTGGGTTTGTGTTTAACATTAATTAGGTTTTTATCCTTTTATTGCTTTTTATAAATAACTCAAGGCGGTGAACCTACCCAATAATCCTTCCTTCTCCTATTTTCCTCACGACAGCTGGGATAGGCTGGGTTGAGAAAGGCAGCGCTTAGTCCAAAGCCACTCAGCTGGCTTTTCTGCCTCCTAAGACCGGACTAGAACAGGTTTTTGGGCCACCACCTTAACCACTACACCAAAGTGGCTCGGCTTTGTTCACTGTTATAATTCCAGAAAGGAATTGTATTTCCTAGTGTCAGGTAGGATATTCCTCAACCCCCACCATGTGGTATACACCTGGCCCTCAACTTACAACTGTTCAAAGTTCTAACAGACAACCCCACCAAAAAGGTACAATGTCAACTCAAAAATATTCCTCTGGTCTTTTAGAGTTGCCAGCAGAAAGGAGGGCAGAAGTAGTGCATTCCTTAAATGCTTCAGATAATTGCTAGGCGGCCGAAGCTTCTGGCATGCAAGATTATTACTGGAGAACATGATGGATGACTCTTGTCTATGGAAGTGCCCCATTGGAGAATATACACCCAGGGGGCAGGAGGAAGACCAGGATCAAGGGGGAGATGAATGATGTGTCTCAGAGTCGGCTACACCCAGGTAGCACCGGCATGTTCACTCCTAATAATTTTTTAAAAAAAATTCTGAGAGATGCGGCTAGACCCATGATTTGAATGGGGGTCGATGCCGGAGCCCTGACATAAAACACACAAAGTTCTGACTGTCACCCCCTCTAAGGTCATGTAATCACATTTGGGGCATTTGGCAACTGGATCACATTTATGGCCATTTGCAGAGTCACCTGTTCACATGAGTGTGATTGACAAGAAAGCGGCATTTAGAAGGGTTGATTTGATCTCTCTGTTCTTTTGGTTATCCACGGCACACTTAGGAGTCCTTCCCAACACCAACACTCAAATGTATCCATACTTTTTCTACCTTGCTTCTTTCAAGGTCCAGCTTCTGCTTCCATAGGGACACCAACTGGGTGGTTCTGATCTTTGTAGGTATAGACACATCACAGCATCTGAGTATCTCTTCCAAGGTGTTCATGGCTACTCGACCAAGTGCTCCTCTGCAGAATTATATCTTGGCTCCCGGTTCTTTTAATGGTTACTTCTAAAAGGTGTAAGTGTAGGAGACAATGGCAGAGTGAAAAGAGGGATCAGTTTAGAGCAGGGGTGTCCAACCTTGGCAACTTTAAGACTTGTGGACTTCAACTCCCAGAATTCCTCAGCCAGCAAAGCTGGCTGAGGAATTCTGGGAGTTGAAGTCCACAAGTCTTAAAGTTGCCAAGGTTGGACACCCTGGTTTAGAGTCATTACATGGCCACAAGCCAACGAAGTTCAACTCCTTGAATGCAGTTGACCCTTCTCAGGTGCTGACCATTAGTTGAGAAGATTCCTGTGCATAGGCTGTTAGCAATAAAGCAGTTAAATTGAACCTTCACATGTGGACCTGGTTTTTGCACCTGACAATAAGCTATTTACCACTCCAGTATCTTCACTGTCAATTCTATATGTTGATTGCTAGTTGTCTTTATGTTTAATCATTTAATCATGATCCTCCACCCCCCCAACACACTCGTTGACTTTACTAGACCTTGCCGTTCATTTGCATTTTCAGCTACCAAAGTAGTATCATCACTGCAATGCATGTTATTATTGTTTCTTCTTCCATTTTGAAAACCACACTCACCTTCCAATCCTCTCTCCCTTAATGTAAGAGTAAGAGTGTCAAACTTAAGGGTGCTTAATTCAGGCCTGCAGGGCAGCCATGAAAACTGCAAAGGACTGGCCCATGGTGCACTTGGCTGCCCCCCAGGCCCCGTTTTTGGCCTGGACATGTGCCCCCCCGGGCTCCATTTCAGAGGGCTAGCAAAACAAATTAAAAGCCAAACAAAACAAAAAGGAGAGATGTTTCCCCTTTTGCATCAGGGAAGAAGAAAGAGAAAGAGGAAAGACAAAAAGAAGAAGAAGGAAAGATGGGAAGAGACCAAGGAAGAAAAAAGAAGGAAAGAGGGGAAGGAAGAAGAAAGGAGAAGGAAGAGGAAAGGCAAAAGAAGAGAAGAGAGGGAGGGAGGGAGGGAGGGAGGGAGGAAGGAAGGAAGGAAGGAAGGAAGGAAGGAAGGAAAAAAAGAAAGAAAGAAAGAGAAGTCCTGCCTTAGCACTTAGCCACCAGCAGATGGCAAGGCTCCTCTGGGGCAGAAGTCTCCAACCTTGGCAACTTTAAGACTTGTGGACTTCAACTCCCAGAATTTGGTTGGCTTCCAGCTTTGCTGGCTGAGGACATGACATGAGTGATGTCAAGCTGGCCACACCCCAACCACACCCCCTCCCAGGTCAAGCACAACCCTGATGCGGCCCTCAATGAAATCGAGTTTGACACCCCTGGTATACAGTCTTGGCTGACTCCATGAAAAATCCCCAGAGCCACCTGAAGAACCACCATAGAACAAAGATCCAAAGCTTTGTAGTCCAAATTTGGTAACCTTAGAAAAATCTGGTCAACTGCCTGGAACGACACTGTCAAATACCATGTTTCCACGAAAATAAGACCCCGTCTTATATTTTTTCCCCACCAAAAAGGGCACCAGATCTTATTTTGTGGGGATGTCATCCACTGACTAACCTCACTTGCGCGCGTCACCCCCGGCCTCCCTTTCGCTGTCAGAGGCCTTCAGGAACAACTGCTGCTGCTGGCAAAGTTTTCCTGAAGGCCTCTGCAGATGATAACAGAGCTCTGGATTGATCCAGAGGCCTTCAGGAAAGCCTTGCCAGCCTTGCCAGCTGCAGAAGAAATGGCCTGGCAAGGCAGGTGTCGGGGTGTGCGAGGACTGGCTACAACTGTCCAAAGGTAAGTAGTAGGGTGGCTCCACCACCCTCCATCTCCACCCTAGCTTAATTTTTACCCATGCATTCTGGTGTGGGTGGGCTTAATTAGGGCTTATTTTTTGTGTGGGTAGGGCTTATATATTGGGCGCATGTATAAAAATCAAGCTAGGACTTAATTTCAGGGTAGGACATATTTTTGGGGAAACAAGGTAGTGGTGGACATCCTGATGCTCTGGAATGATGCTCTGACTTGAACTACAGCCTTCTCCTTCCTGCGCTCAGTTTTGATGTGTTTAGTTGCAGCCTGACCTGCACCAACCAGTCTGCAGAATTTCCCATGCGGGGCCAATGGCTGACCTGAGCAGGCCAGGCAGCATTAAAGGGCCAGCAGGAGAATTGGCAGCCACAATGATAAAACTCCTTAATGAACCATTAATATAAATATAATTTCAACATAACCACCTGTTCAAAGGATATTCTGTGCAGGATGCCAAAGCTTGTAACATTCAAGATTTAAACATACCAAATCAAAAAACAAAAAAACCAACTGTTATATGGGATCAGTATTTTCACACCACTTAACCCTCATTAAAATGTACTTTACTGACTGTAAGATGTAGTTTCAAATGACACAACATATTAAGTGCTTAATATACTAGAAATTATGAAACTGATTTACCCAGTACAAGATGAAATAATTAGAGAGAAAGAGACGTCAAGGGCTGATGGAAGGGAATGCGGTGCTGTTGAAGACTCTTAAATAGCTGGAGGGAGATAACAAGGCTGGAGACACAATAACACAAAACAACTGGTATTTCCAATTAGGACTTTAAATAAAGCAGATCTGGAAGTACAGATACTGGCCAGCTTCTGAAAATGAACTAAATTCAAGGGTAGGCGGGTGGAGGGGTTCAAGAGGGGTTCTACTGTTTTGTGTTGGAATCAAATGCAAGGAAAAAAGGGCCAGACAAGTCAAAGAAGCCAAGATGGTAGCTGGCCACCACTGGTGAAACCAGTGGTGGGATTCAAATAATTTAACAACAGGTTTTCTGCCCTAATGACCAGCTGGGTTAGGTGTGCTGGGTGGTCATGTGACTGTGTGTGTGTGTGTGTGTGTGTGTGGCCAACTTGACGTCATGTCGAGAGGTGCCTTGCCTCACCTCACCTCGAGGCCTCGACCAGCTACTGGCCTTGCCTCCTGGCCGCTCGCTGGGAGGAAAGTGAGGGGGGGAGGCACGGTTTTCAGCCAGTTCTCTGAACTCCAAAAAAAAATTAGCTACCGGTTCTATCGAACCGGTGTAAACCGGCTGAATCCCAGCTCTGGGTGAAATTCTGAGGAGAGGATTTGATGCCATGGTTGTGCCCATTGTCCTCCCCTCTCATGGACCAGCCAAAGTTCTCCATGTTTGTTGATTAAAGCCCTTAAGGCCAGACATAATATACTGCAGGGATCCCCAACCTTTTCGACGCCGCGGCCCGGTTCCGGCGTCAGCTGCGCCGCTGACCCGGTTCAGCGTCAGCTGGCGCCGCCATCTTTTTGACGAAAAATCACTTCCGGTGGCGTCACGGAAGTGATTTTCGTCAAATAACGGCGCCAGCGCTTCTGGTGAGCTTTTTCAGGTAGAAATGGCTTTCTACCCGGAAAAGCTCACCCGAAGCGCTGGCGCCGCCATCTTTTTTGACGAAAATTGCTTTTTTACCAAAAAGATGGCGGCGCCCAGCAACCAGCGGCCCGGTAAGGCTTGTTCCGCGGCCCGGTACCGGTCCGCGGACCGGCGGTTGGGGACCCCTGATATACTGTATCTTTCTCTGGCACTATTCACACTATATTTTTAACTTTGTTTTTATTTATGCATTCATATTTCTTAATCACTCATTTCTCTTGGAGATATTACTGAATTCAGTCTTTTTGGGGTTCGCCCAATTCAAGAAAACAAAAGTATTGGGTATATGCAACACATTAAGTTACAGAAAAATAAACAAATCAAGGTTAAAATCCAGCCAAGCACACTATCATATGGAAGGATAAGGAAGCCCGTAGGCCTCAACTGACCTGCTGGGGAAAACTAGCTAGAATGTGTGTCTGCATATTCTGTAAAACTGTGAAAACAGCCACCATATTGTGATAACTACAAGCATTCTTGACTTGATTCTCTCTGCCTGTGTGTGAATGCCTTTCTTAAAAATAATCTAAGATTGCTCATGAGATATGATGTTGACCATTGTTCAGTTCAATTAATACTCTAATAGAATAATAGGTGTAAAATGTATTCATGGAAGTGAACTCAAAATTGCGTTTAATGGAAGAAGCCAAACAATGCCACACAAAGCTGTGGAAATTAAACAATTCCTCATCAAAGCTGGGGAAATTAAAACTAAGTCTCACACAAAAGACATATTTCCCCATTTATCAAGGTCAGGATGAGACAAGAAAGGAGACGTTCTTCTTTGGAGGTTGCTTTCCAGAATGTCCCCACAGAGGGTGCGTCAGAACAAGGGTTGCCAACCTTTCGGACCTCAGGGACCACCAAACTCATAATATTAAATCTCGCGGACCACTAATATGAATTTTGACTGACATTGGTGGGAAAGTCGGTCCCATATTCCAGAGCTGCCGTAGTCACAGGACTGGCCCTTTGGTCATCCTGGAGTAGCTCCTCCAGTCCATGGCAGGCCGGTGCACCCAAGTGGAGGAGCAGCTGCTCCGGGATGACCAAAAAGTCCTGTGACTACTACAGCTCTGGAATATGGGACCGACTTTCCCACCAACGTCAGCAAGCCACCCCGGGATGGATTTCCCTCCCCCGCTGTTGGTCTTACCTTCTAGTACCAGCTCACGTGGCTCTATTCAAGGTAAAGTTTGCACTCGGCCAAAGGGTGGGGGCCAGCAGGCGGCCATGTGGGCGGCACAGCCATGTGTTCCCGCGCAGCCTGGATTAATTGCTTTGGGGGGGAACATTTCTCTGTGAACCACCAATATTTTCTTGCTGACCATCAGTGGTCCCCAGCCCACCAGTTGGTGACCACCTTGTCAGCGTATATTCATGAACTGGAATAGAGCTTAATAACAAAGTCAGCCAATGAATAGGCATGGCAACAGACCAGCCAATGGGAGCTGAATTGGAAAGTGAAACTAGGTGTAGACTGGGTGTGGCTCTGTATTAAGTTCCCTGCTCTGAACTCTGAAGCTGCTGCTTGTGTTTTGCTTGTGTTACATTGGAAGAATCTACTATTGGTATTGTACATTTTGCTCATATCATTATGTATATAAAGAAGTTAATGAATCCTGCTGAATCAGTTATCTGAGTGTGCTTTCTGGGAGTGATTTCTGCAAACTCTTAACAGGGTGCCATGCTCAAGTCTAGCCATTTGTGTATGTGTGGGGTGTGTGTGTGTGTGAATATAGAACATCATGCCACCTCCTGGTTAGTGGGTTCTTTTGCCTTAGCTGGTAACAAGATGGGCAAGCTTTTAGTTAAACCAGGGGTCCCCAAACTTGGCAACTTTAAGATTTGTGGACTTCAACTCCCAGAATTCTCCAGCCAGCTGGCTGGAGAATTCTGGGAATTGAAGTCCACAAGTCTTAAAGTTGCCAAGTTTGGAGACCTCCGAGTTAAACCCTGGGAGATGAACTGAAGGGAAAAATTGGAACATATGCGAACAAAAAACTGCTCTGCAACCTTTCCAACCTTTTTCATCTTTTTTTTCATTTTCAATTCCTTTTGTGAATGTGTTTCAAATGAGAGCTTATTATCATTTATTTTATGCTTCATTTACATTCACAATTGTCCTTTTGATTTCACCTCACAGCTGACTGGAGTTTTGCTTTAGAGCGACTGTGTAAGAAATGGGAAGGCCAGACAAATATAATGTACACTTCGCTTCCAGCAAGGAGCTGTGTGCAAACGCCCTTCTTATATCCTGGTCTCCCAGCTGCAACTAATGAAAGGGATCAGAGCCTTTTTCTCTCCCGTAAGCCATGTTGCTCCCTTCTCCGTTCCTCCCTGTGTGCCCTAGGATGAAGAGGGGGGGGTGGGCCTGGGTTTTCCTCTGAATGCCCATCTGGACTGTGCCCTTCCCCCGTTTCTTCCACAGCCACCGGAGCCACACTCCCACTCCCTGTCAGCTGCTCAATCTCCCCCTCAGAATCGGACTCCAACAAGGGCAGGACACCAGGCTAAACACCAAATCAAGCGGGGGACCCGAAACACACTCTTGGTAGAGAGAAGAGTCCTTTTTACTGGAGCTGACCTGTTGATGTAGCAGTTCAACTATGTAGCTCAGTCATCTCCGGAGTGCAAAGCTGTACATTTCACTGTGAATTTATGAGGCCATTCAGTGTCACAGTTGGGGCTTGGCAATATTTCTCATCCAGAGGGTGGGAGGGGCGGGGGGAAAGCACATAATAATTAAACCTCCCTAATAAAAATTCCAGACTAGCAATTCTTGCCAAGTTTCCCTTAGGAGGCCAAATTAGCAGCTGCTTTGAAATTTCTGGCCTGGGAAGTAGAGGCTAACATTTTTAATCAAGGAAAGGATATGTTGGACTCTTTTAGAAGACCTCAATATTTCACCCTTAATGAAAAATAAAAATAAAACGGCCTCTTGATTAATTAGTTCTTGTAATTTGAAATTCAATTCTAGCAGAGTGAATTTCTGCAAGAAACGCTAAGGTGCATCTGTTAGAAGGCACCAGCTCCACTCGCCATAGTTTCTTTCACAGCCATGGATGTGTGTGTGTGTGTGTGTGTGGGAGAATGGAGAAGAGGGAACTTTGTATGTGCTCTGAAAAAGTACAACAATGGGGATAATTAGCCACTGTCCCCAAATTTAAACAAGCCTCAAAAATTGCTCAAAATCTCTGGTCCCTTACCCCACGCGAGATGCAAAGATGGACTGGAACAGTTTCAGATGCTATCCATTTGGCAGCTATGATATTAACAAGTTAGTCTCCACTACCCTTTCGTGGACCTTTTAAATCAGAAGTCTCCAACCTTGGCAACTCAACTGCTAGAATTCTCCAGCCAGCAGCTGGCTGGAGAATTCTGGGAGTTGAACTCCACAAGTCTTAAAGTTGCTAAGTTTGGGGACCCCTGTTTTAAGCCCAGGTTCTTGGTAGCTCCTTCCGAGGGCTTTGACCTCCTCCTGCATCACTGGCAGAAATAGAAATGGAATGGAAGGTGGCCCCAATGCTTTTGGGATGCTGGTTATCATTAAGGGAACATAGGGGTTGAAACCTCTGGATGCACTCCAGTAAAGAGATGATTGATTCCAGGACAGAAGAGATTTCAAGAGGTTGTCCCGCTGATCATCCGAATTCTCTTTCAGCCTTAGCAATTCCTCTTCAGAACGGGTTCTGGTTTGGCTGTGGCTCACATCCAAACTGCTTCCTCCCCATCTTTGCCTCTGATGGAGGCTGATGCTCCTTTCTGACTATTTAACAGGTTTCTTCCCCCCTCACCCCAACCATTTCCTACAATCTCCCTTTGATTTTTCTCTTCAAAGATCAGAAGATGTTTTGGTTTTTGAGGTGAAATACAAAATGAGGCCTCGTGCTTTGTGGCAAAAGGCAGCTGAATCTCTTTCTTTGACAATAGAAACAGCTTTTCCCAATGAAGGAAGCTTTGAGGCTTTGGAGCTGTTTCCCAGAATCTGCGGCCTGAAACAACACTGCAATTCTTCCCAACGAAAGGGCCGGCCGGGCTTGATTCCTTTTCTCCTTTTTAACTGCACAGCACTTGCTGTTTCTTGGCAAAATATAAATGATCAGCAGAAATCCTTCTTTGTATCCAAGTCTTGGGACTGTTCCACTCTAAGCTTGTGCTCCTAAGTGCGGAATTCTGCCTTTTGCTCTCTCGCAGCTCAGCAGGAGCTCCTGGCCAAGGTTTTCACAGTCCTCCAGAAACAGAAAGTAACAAACATAATTAGGCACCTCAGCTCTGCTATTGCACCATGTTGTTACTTTCTTTACTTGCCAACGGACTTTTTTACTTTTATTTTTGTTCAGAACTTGTTATTATTGCTCATCCTTAAACAGATCCTGAATATAAAGAAAGGTAGTGGATTGTTATCTTTTGTATTCATAACATTGCAGTACATACTTTATATTATTCGAGTGCCTCAAAGGAACGGGAGTGGCAATACCAGGGGTGGGATTCTACCAGTTTGCACCGGTTCGGTAGAATCGGTTGCTATGATTCTCTGTAGTTTGGAGAACCGGCAAATTGGGCCTCTGGCTGGCCCCGCCCTTCTCCACCCGCTTCTCCACTTGCTTCTCCGCTCCCTGCCCAGTGAATCCTTATCACGCATGTGTAACATTGCACGCATGCGCAACGCCTGCAGCCTGCTTTTGCGCGCCCGTCAGGCCAGCCATTGTTGCCTACATTTCACTGTGGCCCTGCCTTTATTGATCTCCCTGGGTGAGTGAGGCTCTGCAAGCCCCGGTTGCCTTCCCCACCCCCACTTGTCTTTTGTTGCTGCCAGCGATCGCCTTTCCCCAACCACTTACCTTTCACCGGGGAACAGGTGGAGAGGCTCGTATGGGCTCCAGCCAGGTCAGTGGCTGTTTCTCTCACCTGCTGCTCCACCTGGGAGAGCAAGAGAGTTTCCCAGCACAGTGAAAAACTTGCAAGTCTCCCTCCCATTGGAAATGGCTCCGGGGCAAGCAGAGAAGCAGCCAGGTTGAATCCTGCTTCTCTCTGCTGCTCAGGAGCCATTTCCAATGGACTTGCAAACTTTCCGCTGTGCTGGGAAACTCTCTTGCTCTCCCAGCAGGAGCAGCAGGAAGGAACACATGGAGAGGCTTGTGTTAAGAAGGCGCCCCTTGATCGAGTCCAGGACAGCTGATGGCAGTTGCGGGAAGCAAAGCCTGGAAGCCCTGATGCACCACGTGTGCAGCCACATGGATGGTGGTGGGGGGGACTGGTCCTGGAAACCCCAATCCCGCCAGAATTGCCATTGCTGCCTCACTGCTGCTGCATCCCCCACCTCCTGCAGGTGTGGTGAGTGTGAGCCCTGGGACGGGTGACCGACCACCTCAATTGCTGCTCTCACCGACTTTTTTCCACACCAAGAGTGGAAGAGAGAGAGAGAGAGAGAGAGAGAGAGCAGCCCTCTTGGTATGGAGAAGAGTCATGTGTCTCCCCTACTCCTCTCTCCGTGAGCAGCCTCTCGCAGCACCTTTAAACTTAGCGCACTTCAAAATGAGGAGGAGGGGACAAGGTTGCTCGTGGAGAAAGGAATATGGGGAGACGCACAACTTTTCTCCTCCCTGAGCTGCTCTTGCCAGTGACTCCAGACTGTTTTGCCCAGCTAAAACTAGATCAGGGGTCCCCAACTTGGCAACTTTAAGACTTGTGGACTTCAACTCCCAGAATTCTCCAGCCAGCAAAGCTTTGCTGGCTGGAGAATTCTGGGAGTTGAAGTCCACAAGTCTTAAAGTTGCCAAGTTTGGAGATCTCAGGACTGGATTATCAAGGAAGAGAGAATAACATGCAGCAGATGCCTAGCAAAATTTAGTAATACTGCAGATTGGCTGTTTACATTGAAATCAGGTGCAAGATAGAGATGATAGGTAAATTATTGGGCAGTTTAGTTTGGTATTTATTTCAGTAGGCTGATTTTAGAAAGCTAAGCAGGATCAGACCTGGTAAGTACTTGGCTGGGAAGCCAACACAAAATTGGGTGTGGGGAGGAATGGGGTTGGGAAGGAAAGAAGGAAGATGGGATAAGATAACTTTTATTGTCATTTTTTACTGTAAGTACACTGGCATACATTAAAAGTGAAATATATAGACATATCCACACACAGACATAACGCACATATACACATGCTACACACATACACACACAAAACCATTGCTCATTTTGAATACATAGCGGAAAGGAAGGAAGAGTATTGGATACGTATGCACAAATGTGTGTGAAAAAAACTGAAAAGAAACAGGATTATAAAGAAACAGCTTCCAATCTTAGCAGTTATAGATGAGAGAGAGAGAAAGAGAAATGAGAAACAGAGAGAGGGAGAAAGAAAAAGAGAGATGAAGAAGAAAGAGAAAGAGAGATGAGGAAGAAAGAGAAAGAGATGACAAAGAGAGAGGGAGAAAGAAAGAACGACAGAGATGCCTGTTTAAAAGAAAATAGAAAAGTAGTTCTTTGAGTGGGTTGCAGACCCCTGGGTTAGGCAAACACCATGGTCGCTAAGTGAACCTTGTGGTCATTAAGCAAACACTGGTTGTTAAAACAAGTCCATTTTCCCCAATGGGCATTTTTAACTGGAAAACCACAAGGAATTGTTGGAAACTGGCAAAAAACATAGAAAACCTCAGTCACAAGACTTTGTGGGATGTTGTAACTGGTCATAAGTGTGTGTGTGTGTGTGTGTGTGTGTGTGAAAACACCAAAACAGGTCAAGTAGCTCTGAGGAGGTCAGTTGTAAATTAGAACACTTGCTAAGGACCACTTAGATTTGGTTTGCCAGTCACATGGCTACCTAGCCACACCCACTCCAGTCACATGACCATCTAGCCACGCCCATCCCAGTCATATGACCACCTTGCCATGCCCAGTCAACAAGCCACACCCACACAATCATATGACCACCTAGCCACACCCACAAATTAGACCACGCCCACAGAACGGGTTGTTAAGAAATTTGAACCCCACCCCTGGGCGATACTCATCCTTCCCTGTCATCTAGAAGTGTTGCAAACATTCTAAAGCAACATGATGATGGATATTTTAAACCCTAAAAACCTGGCAATAAAATTGTTTACATTTTGGCTTTTTTGCCAGATTAGTGACCCTCATCCAACTATTGGGCTGATTAACCATGACATCAACTTTCTCTGTTGTCCTCCCAACTCTGATTTCACATTTCAACCCCCTTTCATCTTACCCCCAGCAGCTCTCCTTTCAGAGTGGCTTATTTCCCTGCTTTGTCCTGCAGACCAAGGCTGATGTTCTTTGTCGCGCTTGATAACCTCCCGAGGTCAGAGGCTGCTCTGCAGCATGACCCCCCTCCCTCCTCTTTGATGACACCGCAAAGTACAACTCAAAGGTTGTCCTGGTACCAGATCAATTGTACTCCCAGAGGCATACTAGCATGTTTGCCTTTGGGAAATCAGGAGATGCTACTTTGACACATCGGTTGGGTAAAACGCTGGGATATTTCTGGATACCCAATGCAGTTGAAATGTAAGAGACCAGAACTGCTTCCAAATGATGCTTCCAAAGGCTAGAATATCTGACCCATTCCAGCTCACACACCTCTCAAAGGGCATGTGCAACCTGGGACACCTACTTATTAGAGCAGCAACAATATCTGAAGAAGCTCAATTTACGACATGCAGTTCTTGGCCTTAGCTTTGATTGGAACACGGCTATTACATGCTTTTAGCAGATTGCAGCACCTGACCAAGCAGGGTAGGCAAAGTTGGACAAGAGATTCCCTGGGAAATCTGAGGTCTGTGCATAATCTGAGAAACTGAAAGAAGGGGAAAAAAAACAATCCACAAAGAAGGTAAATTTTCACTTGATTGTTGCCAAAAACCCAGCATGGCTTTATTCATCATTTAAGTTTGACTCGTGGATGTCTTTACTGAGCACAATAATGCAAATGGAAACGCAAACTGCTAAAGTGTTGAAATGAAACAAGCCAGACTGGCCCATAGTTGCACAGTTAGAAGGTACTCCAAACTGCCAATGGAATGACGGAGCTCATAGTATGATTTGATTGCTGATTGTACCCTATGACTATTATTAAGTGTTGTACCTTATGATTCTTGACTCTTGATGAATGTATCTTTTCTTTTATGTACACCAAGAGCATTTGCACCAAGACAAATTCCTGGTGTGTCCAATCACATTTGGCCAATAAATAATTCTATTCTATTCTATTCTATTCTATTCTATTCTATTCTATTCTATTCTATTCTATTCTATTCTATTCTATTCTATTCTATTCTATGAAGCAGCCTGCAGGAAAGTGACCACTGACTAGTTATGCACCCAAACTGACGGAAATCCCAGTTGAAAACAAATGTGTTAAATTCTTACATTAGGAAATAAATGAAAAATCCATGCGTATTCTTCAAAACTCTGGGAAGCTTCCTTCTGCTGTCCACTGAGTGAAGAAAAAAAATCTTCTTGCTGAGCACTTTGCAACAGGAACATCCATGAGAGGAGGGATAATAAAAATCCAGGATGGAGGCTACAACCTTGCAATTAAAGTCCTCGCCCCTTTTTACCTGCATTGTTTATATTTCTGACCTTCTGCCAGATGCCTCTGCTGTGCACCTTCCCTGCAGAGATGAAGTGCCAGTTGCAGATTTTATGTGCTGTTTATTTATTTTTTTTTTGTTTGCCAATTGTTTAAGAAATAAGAAGGATTTGAAACATGAAATGGTAAAAAGAAAAAAGAAGAAGAATAGGCGGGCCCCCTTAGGAGGTGAGGAAGCAGGTTAAAGTTTTGGGTTTGGGAGAGACTCAAGTCGGTGGAGATTGACCCTCTATTGCTGTGATTTCCTGCAACGTTTGGTGTGGTACTTTGAGTTTGTATCTATGTGGCTCTTGTGTTGTTAGGTTGACTGGTATCATTGCGGTAGGCTGCAGATGATTTACCAGTACGAAGGCTTATGTATATGTACTATGGAGATAGTGAATATCAGAGGGATAGTCACAAAGTGAGAATTCTTAAAGCTGTTTTAGCCATAATACAAGCTCTCCTAGCTCCTCTTTAGAAATACCTGTCATCTCAGGTGACAATGGCTCTAAAGGCCCCTGTAGCCTTCTGAAACCTTGTAAAAGCTGGGCTTCGGGAATTGAACAGCATGGTTACATTGGCATGGCTTTCTAAAATTATATTATGCTGTATTATACATATTGATATTTAAGTGCCTTATTAATTTTGGATGTTGTTCATTGTCTAGGGACTTAGCTAATTGAGGTGACTAAATAAATCCTGCTAATAAAATCTATAATTTGTAAACTGACTGACTAATTGAAAAAAACTCTTCTTTTCCCAATCAGTTCAGAAATGAAAGAAATGACCTCAGATGATAAATTTCATTTCGCTTTGGTTTCTATGCAAAAGAATAAACAGACGTAAATGCTATATCAAAGAAAAGCAATAATTAAAGAACCTCTACGGTCAAAAAAACCTTTAAAGGAAGATCCCATTATAAGACACTGAGTTACAATTTGTCAAGCTATGGTTACCTCTGTCAGCCTACATCTTGAATCAGAATAATGGCTTTTTATCACCCTATGGATTTACAGCACAACAGTTATATGATATCATTCTATCATATACAGCGGTGGTTAGACTGCAGTATTGCAGGCTAATTCTGCCAACTGCCAGCAGTTTGATTCTCACCAGCTCAAGGCTGATTCAGCCTTCCATCCTTCCGAGGTCGGTAAAATGAGGACCCAGATTGTTGGAGGAAATATGCTGACACTGCAAACCACTTAGAGAGGGCTGTGGAACACTATGAAGCTGTATATAAGTTTAAGTGCTCTTGCTATTGCTACTAATCCTGCTTGATGAATGACCACTGAAATAGTGCATATATTTTCCCCTTGATCCCACCGCTTATAGAACCTTCCATATAACTTAGTTTACAAAACACCTGTGATGTAATACATCTGTTAATCTTTAATGTGCCACAAGACTCTTTGTAATTTTCACATGGAATTCAGATAAATGATGTATCCCTCTTTTTAATATATAACCTCACCATAGCATTTCAGGTATTGTGGCTTCTTAAAGCCAATGAGTAAAACTTTGCCAGAGGAAAATATTTTTCTTGGTTATCAGTTCTTAGTAATATGTTTTATAGGATAAGAATATAACATTATGTTCTGTAACAGCGGAGTACTGATAAGCATGCTGTAATTAATTGACCGTGTATAATTAACTGACAACTATTTACTTGTATTTGTTTGAGGGACAGATTGTCCTGAACACACTGGTACTCTTCCATCAGACCCCAAATCATGGAAAAATCTTCCATTTCAGCTGTGTGTGAAAGGTCCCTATTTCTCATCACGTTGGTCTCCATTTATCCTCCCCTCTCACAGTGAATTGGTAACACTAGTCCTTCTCAGCGTAGGAGTTATTAGTTTCCTATATGTTTCAGGTTCATATTGGTTCCAAGATTATCCTCCTATCCAAGAACAAAAAGCACCTTTTAGTTTAGCAGTCTGTTGGAGCAAACAACTCAATACTTAGACTCTGAGAGAACAGATAAATTCGGGGATAGTTAAAATTTCTTATACACACTATAAGAACAGTAAGTAAGAAGTCGGATCTTAAGAAATTTATTTTCCATCTTCGCCTTATAAGATACTGGGTATATTCCAAGTTGGAGGGACTAATAGCTTTTGGCAGTATCTTGTTCCAATGCCTAAACTTGTTTCATTTATCTTTGTGTTGTTTCTGATCTCGTTTAGCAAATATTTAAAGCAACCACAAAGCAAAGTTTATATTTAGAGGTAGGAAAGAGTGGGCACCCCTACAGTGATGTTCTATTATAACAACGTCAGCTTTCTAAAGTAACCACTGTCTTCAGCTCTAAACTCAAACGTGGTAAACCATATAGTGAAGTTTCCTATGAATTTAGTTGATAGGATGTACAACTAATTGTGCAGAGCCCTGCATTAATCAACATGTTGTACCCACAATTTGGATTTTCTGATTCATACACCTACATCTCTTAAAATAAACACAGTTTACATTTAGAGGAAATTATGGTCAACGGGAATAATCTTCAACTATTAGTATTTCTCATCTGTCCCATGAGAAATATGGGCGCCTTCTTCCAAGTAACCACTGTACCAGTTCTCTAACTGAGTGTGAAAATAAATGATGATTGGAAGAATTATATTTCCATGTGAGAGTTAAGGATGGAGTACTTTTTGCTTTTGCTACTATGCTGCACAAACACACATTTATACCAGCCATGCTTCCTATCTCTGGTGAGATCAACTGTCAGGTCTACTACAAGAACCATAAAATCAAATACAGAGAAACCAAGCATAAAGAATTCAAATTAAAAAAAAAAAAACACAAGAAATTCCTGGTAATGATAATAGGGATGTAGTTTGTTATTATTCTTCCTTTCAAGGAGGAAACTAAATACCACTGAAGTATAAGAAAATACATTCAGATTGGAGGCAGAATCTAAGCTGTGGTACAACAATTTACTATTTATATATGCCCACGCCATGAGGATAAATGACAAGTTTTGGGGATGGCTTATTATATGCTGGTTGCTGATGAAAGCAAACTGGCCTCTTGCTATGATACTGCATGTTGTTTTCCTCATTATCCTCGTTTTTACTGCTTTGTTGCCAGTGTAAACTTGCCTCAACATTTGCTAAAACTTTTCTTTCTAAAAAAAAGAGGGGGGCAGGGAAGTGTAGATGAGCAAATGGAATGAAGAAGATGATTTGTTCTGTATCTAGAGACAAAAGGAGAGGCAAAGCGGCGTTTCTGAAGGAAAGTGAAGAGGACAGGAGGAACTTGTTGAGCTTGGAAAGAAGCTCTGGATTCATATTTTTAGAGAACTGAGGTTAAAAAGTGTTAAAAATAAAAGCAATGGTTAAACTTCACTCCATGCTCTAAGTCGTATGGAATTTTGGCTGAGCTGAGAACACAATCTTTTGCTGGGATTGGTTAAGACCTATTATCTTAGCAAGTGTGCTATTTAAAAAAGTAGAACCCAGCCTGCAGGCAAAGCATCTCTCTAGGCCTCCTTTTGTTTAACTTATTTAAGTGCAGCCTTTGTGAAGAAGTTCAAGGAAGTGCACATAGCATTTCTTGATCTTAATGCAGAGCAGTGCAAAATAGTTCTGTGATTCAAAAGTCACAGTTACTCCATGCTGAAGTGCCTGCCACATGGTTGTTAAAGACCAGGAGTCTGGCAAAGTGGGGGAAAAGGCAGCATGGTAACTATAATTCAGAACGACAAACATGACTGATACTATGGCTGAGGGCTATGCATAATAAATATGTGGCTGGTGCTAAATGATTGAGCGCAAAGAGATTCAAATCTAGACTTTTAAGAATTTATCACTCAAAGGTCTCAGATCAGATATTAGAACTGAACAGTTTGAAGTTGAAGACAGCCAGAGCACCTCAACTTCTCACAAACCAGTGAAGCCCAGACAGGGAGTATGATTTACATTAGAAACTACACGACATCTTTGTTTAGACTCCAGTGGAGTTCACAGGGGATTCGTGAACCTCTCAATTATTTTCAAGTTGGGCATTCTATTGAGTTCTTAAGGGTGCCTATTTGAACGCTAAGACTTAATTAATGGGGTGATAGTTAACATAGATGCAAGCAAGACTATAGAACATCTCTCTCACACCAGGTTTCCCTTGTGGTGGGTGATCATGGCTCTGTAGAAGGGAACACTGATGTGGGCATTTGCACCAGAACTGAACTAATTTACTGTTGCTTTCAGGGCCTAGCAAGTTGGTGACATTCTGGGATGATCTCAAGTTAGGGGGCCAAAATGCAACAACTATTTGATATCCAACTTTGTAGTGAAGGCATTTATTAATCTTTTAGCATTATGGATGTTCTTTTCCACGGATTTTACTCAGAATAATAATTATTATAACAACAACAATAATAACACCAATAATAATAACAATAACAATAATAATTCTGTTTTAATTATTTGTGCTTATTATCTAGTTGCTTTGGGTGCCTGAATACATTTCTATTGAGAATTCAACCCCAATTAACCTGCTTATCTGATTTTGATGCTTATTTTTAAATATATGTACATGCAAAAGTGAAAGATTTATACGATTTGAAGAGAACCCAGAGTCCTGAGAATGAAAAAGGTTAAAACTGCTACTTGTATTACATTGTTTATTTCATCCTTTGCCTTTCCTATCACACAGATAAATGGGGGTGCTGTCCACTCTTTGGTTCCCTCTTTCCCTCAGGAACTCTATATACAGTCTGTGAGGGTATTTTGGCTGTTCCATGTAACCCCATTTGAGATTTTAGATCCCAAATGGTAACCCCCTGGACACGTAAGGGCAATCCTTGATGAACAATTCAGACCCTGAATTGAATCTTCACCTATACCAAAGCAGGGGCATCTAGGAGTAGAAGGGCGTTTTTGAAAAAGATCAAGATGGTGGCCTTGGCCATCCCCACACCCATTTTTATGTGATTTGTAATGCATGTAAAAAGGGGAAGGAGGTTTGATCTCAAGCTTCGGCCATCTTGAGTTTTTAGATCCATCCTGTTGATGCTCCTACAACATTATGTGAAAGTGCTCCTTTCTGCTCTTTGATAAGGCAGCTTCTAAATCTACTAATCACAGTTTGCTACTTTGTCTCACATTTAATTACACAAACATCCACTTATGGACTCACCTCCTCTCAGAGTCCTGTGGCTGACCCAATCTATCACGTAAGAGCCCGAGATGCCATTAAAGCAGCAGAAGCTGATTACAGCAAAACTGATTAGACAAGCAAAATGCCGCTGGAAACATCCATTTTAAGCCTTCATTAGTTTAGTTACTAATATCACAGAGTATCTGGGTGTAAGCCAGACTTTCTCCTCTTGGTCACAGAACACACATTCAGCACACAATGACCCAGAGGCTTGATTTATAACCTCCCCAACCTTTGAAAATTGTCAAATATATACATTCTCATGTTTCTGCAAGGCATACTAATGTATGAAAATACAATAAAAACTGAAACAGAGAAAGATCTAGATTTAAAAAGGCAGCACTGCTAATTATATGGCAGTAATTACCCAAAATTATATTTCTGTAATTGTAGACACTACTAATTTTGAAGTTTGTTTGGATTCCCTCGCTGAACCCAGAGTTGCTCTGTCTCAGCGGATGGGAGGAAACCTGTCATTGTACTCATCTCATCTACTTCACACCCCACCAATTCTCCCACAAAGTAAACAACAGGGGTTAGTTATGAATTCACACTTGATTCTGACTAGTATTTATGTTGTGGAAAAAGAAAGCTTAGCCACATTGAAAGGAAGCCTTAATTATATGGTTCAATTAATTGCTTTCACTAACCCCCCCTCGGCAGTTTTCTGATCTTGTGATGTTTGGCTGTTCTGTTGGCATTTCAAAGGAAACATGAACCAGGAATATTCGGGTTTAATAAGTTCATGTTTGTAATCATTTCCTGACACAACAAATGTGAAACTCTCCTTCTAAAATGGCAAAACATACCTCCATCCAGCCGGAGTGGGTGGGAAACGTACGAGAATGCAAAGTTATCTTTAAACTTGGGGAAAGTGACAAAAAGTTAATTGCCAAATGATTATTCTTAATTATTCTGACGTTTGAAGGTTTGTGTGCAGTGAACAGAGTCAATCAAGCCCAACTTCAGGATGTATGCGGTTTTGTTAGAAGAGCACTGCCACATTCAGCATCCTGTTTCCTACAATGGCTAATCAAATTGAATATATAGAGGAGAAATGTAATAGATCTCTATGACCAGTGAGTGTATCTCTTGCTGGCTTGAATTTCCATTCTCCCTGGTCCAGCTGGCTTCTTTCTTCTCGGCCACATTCAAACAGCAGGATGCACATAAAAAGGTGCAAGGCTTTGAACATGTGGCTGCATCTGCTATCTTAACTTTTTTGACACCCCCCCCCTCCATTTCCTATGGACAACCTGCCACTGTGGCTTCTTCACACTGACATTTATACTCTGTGGACTCATCTGCATTATGGCTCATGCAACAACGTACCACCTGCAGTGACTATCTCCTTCCCCAGCATGCTTAAACTAATATGAGATGCATGACATTCTTGCATCCTTGGAGCAGTTATAATTTACATAGAGGGAGTGGTTCTTACCCTTCTCTCCTCTAGCTGTATGTTACAGTCCAGATGGAGGGATTTTCTTTCATGAAAACTTCATTAAGGGCAAACTAAGCTATCCTTCTGGATGGAGTAACTTCAGGAGGGAAGAGGGATTTACTTCCTAGTAAATATAGGATGAAAATGGTACTTACTTTTAATGTTATTACTGGAAAAGCATAAATTACCAACCAATCACATTAGGTTAAATTCCTGTATTACAGTTAATCCATTGAATTGTTTTGAAGAAAATGTGTAAATTAATATGTTTCCCATCTCTTAAAGGATAGAGATTCTTATTATATTAATAACATTGCCAAACAGAGATGGGGAAGAGAGGCTATAAATGTTAGCATACGTTGATTGATTAGTGCATTGTAACCTAATAAAACAAAGAGGTTTATGGTCAAATTCCTTAATAAACCTTTGGAGACGTTTTGCTTGCATGGGATTGCAATTAAAAAGTGACTAGATAGCTTATTCTTTACAATTTGTTTTTTAAGCTGCCTTGCATTTTTTTGGCTGTAAAATCTCGATGCTTTTTTTTAGGCAGATGGACCTTCTTACAAGCTCATATTTCTAGTCTTTGGAAGAGGAGGTTTCAGTCAAATTGTTCCTTTTTTCACTTGTCATCTCCTAGCTTAAGCTGTCAAGATGAAAGGCCACACAAGAAGATTTAACACATATAATACCTGTGACAATTAAATGCATCACAGTAATTAGTATTTACTATACAAATGACATCCATATTCCAAGCTTTATTTAACAGAAAGAAAAAAATCTGTAAGAAAACACATTTACTCATCACTACGGTATTATTTCCCAAAGTCTAACTGGCTACAACACTTATTAAAAATATGAAAACTGATCTATCTCCTAGGATTGTGCTAGCCACAGGAGAGCTACTTTGAACTGAAAATTGTGAGACTACAACACAATCTTACATATTGCAAAAAGTGGTAAATGTGTTTCTTAAACACCTCAGTTGATTCAGTGGGTTGCAATCCTAGTAACTAGGTAATTTTTGTAATTGTTGAGTCTGTCATCTGCACCTCTACAACTGTCTGGTTTGGCTTTGCAACCCAACAGGACAGACACAGACTCCAGAGAGGAATTAGAACTGCAGAAAAAACAATGGCTACCAACCTGCCTTCCATAGAGGACCTGGATACTGCACAGTCAAAAAGAGGGCTGCGAAAATATCTACAGACCTCTCACATCCTGGACATAAATTGTTTCGACTTCTACCCTCAAAATGACACTATAGGGCACTGCACATCAGAACAACTACTCTAGACACAAGGACAGTTTTTCCCCAAACGCCATCACTCTGCTAAACAAATAATTCCCTCAACACTATCAAATTATTTACTAAGACTGTATTACACTTCTCATCCTTCCTAGTACCTATCTCTTCCTACTTATGGGTATAACCATGTTGCTTGTATCTTTACAATTTATATTGTTTTATTTGTTTCCTAGTAGACCAAACTGGATCTTAGATTTATCCTTTAGACAAAGTGGTGCACAAACAATTCTTCAATTTTACAGGTGTATACATAATTTGTTTAGTTCCTGGAGACCTTAATGTTCTGTCTGCTAGAGTCCAACATTACAGGTACCGTAGTATGAGACAAACTTCTGTGTTCCTATTAGTTATTTTATCACATTTACAGAGAAATAACAAAGAGTGCCCTGATGATGTTACCTAGTTTGGTAATAAAACGTCTACAAGAGATTTTTTTAAAAATCAAACTTTATTTTTTAAAAAAGGTAAAGGAATGAAGAAGCTTGATTTGCAATGTTCTTGGCAGGCCAGAAGATGGTGGTAGTTCAATTGGTGAACAAGGAGAGGGTCTCCATTTCCATTTTAGATATCTTGATGCTGGTCCCAAAAAATGAATTAAAATTCACCACTGCAATTACACAGAAATCCTACTTGCATGGGGAAATGACACAATACGATTGAATTAAAATTTGACACAGCTCTGGACTAAAATAATTTCCCTGAGGGATGCTGAAGGAAAGTCCTCTGCTCCTTTTCTTCCTGGCCACAGTGCTGTGGGGGAAATCATACCACCCAGAAGGTCTGCTAACCCAGCTCAACCTGTTTCTTTAACAGATTAACAGAGTTGGAAGGGACCTTGTAGGTCATCTAGTCCAACCCTCCCCCCATCGCCCAAGCAGGAGACCCTACACCATTTCTGACAGATGGGAGTCCAACCTCTTCTTGAAAGCCTCCAGTGATGAAGCCCCCACATCCTCTGAAGGCAACTTCTGTTCCATGGGTTGATTGTTCTCCCTGTCAGGAAATTCCTCATTTCTAGTTGGAATCTCCTCTTGTTCAGTTTCCATCCATTGTTCCTTGTCTGGCCTTCAGGTGCCTTGATAAATACTGTGGGTGAATCCCCTCCTCAATGTGGCAGCCCCTCAAGTATTGGAACATTGCTATCATGTCTCCCCTGGTCCTTCTCTCCACTTCTTGGACCAGTTTCCTGCAGTTCTCCTTCTAGGAGGGGAAGCCTGGCAGAAGGCGGCTGCATTCAGATGCAGAGCTTGTCATACTTGGGGGAGGGGGGGGTCGTTGAGGTACCCCTGCAGTCATCCAGACGAGCCCTTTAACCATCAGGTTGCCCAGTCTCCAGATTGCTCACAGCACTCCTCTGCGGCCATTGGCTGAGCTGCCGTGACGTCACGGAACCTGCCATCCTCTCCAGTGAATGCCCCCGCGGTAAGAACCGGGGCGCGAAAGGGCGTCACCCCCCCGAAAGGACAGGTGAGCGATGGTGGGTTTCGCCTCGCCAACCCGTCACCACCACCACCCCCAAGCCCCCCATCGTCCCGCCTCGCCCTCGAGGAAGCTCCCCCTCCCGGGCAGCGGCGTCCCGCCCGGAGGGGGACGGACAAAATGGCTGCCGCGCGCGCGCCGCGGATTCAAACGCCGGGCGCGGGGCGGGGGCGGGGAAGGCGGTCTCCCGGCGGGGTTCACTGCGCTTGCGCCCCACGATTCAAAATGGCGGACAGTGCGGAACTAAAGGTAAAGGCGCAGTTGGGAGCCCCCCCGCCTCCCTCCACGGCCGCTCTCCGCCCCCGCCCGGGGCCGTTTCGGGGGCAGCGGGGCCCACGTGGGGGGCGCGCGGTGCCGCCTTTTGAGGCGGCGGTATCGGCGCGAGCGCGGGGTCGGAGGGGCAGGGAGGACTGAGGAGGGCGCCCTCCCCCGGGCTGCCTGAAGAAAAGACCCCCGTGGGGGCGCCTCTGCCACCGCCTCGCCTCCCCGGCCGCCTTCGTCCCGCTGCGGGGCTCCCGCTTCCTTCCCCGCGGAGGGCCGGGCTGGTCTCCTCCTCCAGGCAGGACGGGGGCCCCTTTCGACCGTCCCCCAGCGGAGCTCGGGACCTCTTTTCTGCCCGGGCTCTCCCCACTCTCGGGGGCCCAACTTTTGCCCCAGGCGCGGGGGGGGCCTCTCGCCCGAGCCTGCCTGCCTGTCTCCCGCTCGACCCCGGGGAGCAGTGCCGGCTTTGCCCGGGAAAGTGGCCCCGGCTGGGAAAGTCTCTCGGGACGGGACGGGACGGGGGCGGCTTGGCGGAAGAAGTGGAGGGACAGAGTTACAACCCCCCCGCTCTCAGCTTAGCGCTCCCCCACGGTAGTTTCCCTTTCCTTTTTGGCGCGACGGGGCCCGCTCGGAAGATGCGTGTGCGCGGGACGCCAATTGGGGTCGTGTGAACGCGAGGGGCGCAATCAAAGGGGACGCGGACGGACGGACGGACGGACGGGCCGGCATTTGGCGTTGGCGGTTCGCGGGTGTTGGGGTTGAGTTGCCAGAAAGTGAGCGCGGAGGAAGCGGGGCTCCCCCGGCTTCTCCCTCTCCCGGCTCTTTTCCGCCTTTCCTGGCTCTTTTTCCCCCCCACGAAAGTTCAGGCTTTTCTGAGCTCTCTGGAAGGCGAGAGTGGGCGGAAGGAAACTGGATTCCCTCCTACTCGAGAGGAAGGAAACGAAAAGAGGGGAATCTCGCCGGCTCCTTTTTCCTACTGAGGCTTCTGAAGGGCCCAGGGGATGACAGCTGGAGGAGGGATGGGGACGCCGGTGAGAGCAAATACTTTCAGTATCTCTGGGCTCTTAGCAGCATCTCAAGAAGCTTATATATTTATATATATATTTATATATTTCTCCCTCCCCCGTATCCCTTTTGTCAAAAGAATGTTTGATATAGCTAGAAGATTCTTAACGTTTCAATTTCCTGTTGAGATTGCATCGAAGGGTTTTATAATAATATTCATTTCTTTAAATGCGTATGTTTGGTGGTGATAAAAGGATTTTAGGGGGATATATTCAGTTACAGTGCTTAGTATTTTCATTTATTGCAAGGCTAGCTAGTTGCCGTGAAATACAGCAAATGTCTGAAATGCAAAGTAAATGCTTAGTATAAAAAAGTCTTTAGTGCAGATGGAAGATTCCCCCCCCCCCCTTGTGCAGAGTTTCAGTCTTTACAAGTCACAAGGTAAGTCAGATGTGTACATCAGCATTCAGGCAGAGGTAATGTGAAAGCTTTCAAAGAGCAATTGCTGCATCTTACTACATGAGATGCTTGATGTAGGTTTAAATTGGGATGAGGCTGGAAAGGGAAGAGAGGATAGTTATGAGCCGGATAACAGGTATCTAATAGTTAACAATGATAATGTGTTGAAAACCTATTGTGCTTGCTGAGACTTTTTGAGATTTTTGATGGAACGGTGCCAGAGGACCTCTAGGTATCTATAAAGATCTTTTTTTCATTTGGACTCTTCAACTGTGCTTTGATCCTTCTGGAATTTGTATACAAAGTGATGACTATTTTCTTTGAATGGATCCTGTTTATCACCTCCCTCCTGCCTTTTGTGCTTTGAAGAGTGGAGTGGAATTTTGCTGGTCCGGAAATAAGATAGTTAAAGAAAATCAGCAAACATTGTTGTAGCCAGCTGTTGCAAAGCATAAAAACATTTATCTGTTTTCACTCACTCTTTGAGCTGCTTCGTTAATCTTGGCTCTGATTGGCTGAGATGATGGGCTTATTAGGGAATAGTTTTAAAACCGGACTCTTTTAGATAGCAAAACATTTCTCCTTTTCTCCCTTCAAGGTCCTGTGGAGAAAGCAAATTTATATGTGAGGGATATACATTTTTTTCCTTCTGTTAGCGTGAGAAAATTACTCAAAATAATAACGTTAAAAGCATTTTTTAAGACATGAATTTTTCCCTGCAGTCCCTCTATCTTTCTTTTCCCCTGCTAATTTGCCAACATTAGGTGTTCTGTTCTCTCTGTAGCATCTGTCTCTGATGTTGATTTTTATTGCTTTCTTTGGTGTTAACATAAATTTTAAAATATGAGATTTTTTAACATTTAACAAACTCAAGGCAATTTACAGAATATTAAATATGAAAATGTACACATTTAAAACTAAAATGAAGACTACAAGTAAGCAAAAACAATTGAGAAGACTAAAACTTAGAATCTGACCCATCTCGCAGGGATGTTGTAGGGAAAATACCCCTCCCCCCATTTGTGTGGGATATATCCATTGTCTTGAATTATTTGTAAAAATAATAAAGGCAGGATACAAATAAAAAATGTCTAACAAATGTAGACCAGAAGACAAATATTTTTAATATTTTTAATGTTACAAAAACAATTGAGCCCAAAATTTCCATTGCAAAGAATATAGTGAATTATATTGTTATATGCTATATGTTATATTGTGAATTATGCCTCATTTTATGGCCTTTCTTGCTATAATGAAGCGAATCACTGCAGTTATTAAGTTAATAACATGGTTGTTAAGTGAATCTGGCTTCCCGATTGACTTTGCTTGCAAGAAGGTCTGAAAAGGTGATCACAGGACCCTGGAACACTGCAAATTGTGATGATGATGATATCCATTCAATTGCATCAGGCTCTTGGTGATGCTGTGGGTCACAATATGCCAGTGCCAAGCGCCTCAATTTTGATCACATGACCTTGGCTATGTTGCTACAGTTGCAAGTGTGAAAAACATGTCACTTTTTTCAGTGCTGTTGTAACTTTGGTCACTAAACGAATAGTTGTAAGTTAAGGACTGCCTGTAGTTCCCCCCTTTTTGTTGTCTCTTAAGTAAAGCAATTGTATCCAATATTACGAAAATGGTGAGTGATGTGAAAGTAAATTTGGAATTTCCTCTCACTTTCTAAATGGATTTGGACGATGTAAACGAAAGCGAAAGTCCTGTCTGGCAGTGATCCTTCTAGGGGCAAATAGCTCCAAATAGCCTGATCCCCTGTTTCTATCAGACTTGACTGCTTTGGGGTAGGAAAAGAAGCTACTTGACATACAAAGATTGTAAAATATTTTGATACAAATCTTTTATATGCACATGCAATTTATATGCATATATTACATTTAGAATAGAATAGAATAGAGCTGGAAGGGATCTCCGAGATCTTCTAGTCCAGCCCCCTGCTCACATAGAAGAACTATACTATTTCAGACAAGTGACTGGACTCTTCTTAAAAACTTCCAGTGATGGAGGGCCCACAATTTCTGGTGGCAGGCTGTTCCACTGGTTAATTGTCCTCACTGTTGGGAAGTTTCTCCTTAAATTCAGGTTGCTTCTCTCTCTGATTAGTTTCCAACCACTGTTTCTTGGCCTGCCCTCTGGTACTTTGTAGAATAATTTGACCCCCTATTCTAAGTGATTGTCTAGTCTCTTCTTAAAAACTTCCAGTGATGGAGGGCCCACAATTTCTGAAGGCAAATTTATACAAACAGTAAAGAATATAAACTATTTTTAAAAATTGAGAGCCGCTTTGGTGTAGTATTCAAAATTCTGGTCTAGAAATGAGAAGACTGAGAAATTTAGGCCTTCTTTAAGCATGAAAACCGACTAACTGTGGGTCCTGTCATACCCTCTCAACCCAGCCCCCCTCGCAGGATTGTTGTGGGGAAAACAGACATATTAGGAATGGTCACAGCCTTGAGATGACCAAAACATATATTTAAAAAAGGTAGGATAAAAATCTAATAATGATATTGTGTGGGAAGGTTATTCAGATTTTCTAGATCCAGAGTTTTGTAAGTAAATACCTGCTTTTAAAGGAAACTCTTCCAAGGCTTGTTATTGGAACATCCAAGAAAAGGTGATAGCCAGGAGTCCTTAAATTATTGTACTGTATGCATTCCTGTGAAATTGCAGACTGTTTTCAGTTTTGACTTTTCTGCTGGAGGGATAAAACTGATCAGGCTTAACAGGAAGAGCAGATGGAAAAAAATTCCCTTCCCTTTGTTAATTTTGGAAGTTAATTTAAATTCAAGACGAGCTACTTTTGGGATTGTTTTTAAATGGACAATCAGGCCTGTTTCCAATCTGCAGGGAAGAAAATATCTGTTGCATGGTTGAAAGTTTTTTAAAACTTCCTATAAGTCCTTACATATTGTGTACAGTTTGAATTAATATTACAGTTCAGGATAGCACTTCTTGAATGCTAAAATTACAGATGGGGTCTGAGAAACCCTTTTTGGAAGGGGGAAGGCAAACATTGTCTTAAGGAATGGCAGGGCCTGCAAATAGTTGCCTGTTCCAAGGGGCAAAATCAAATTTAGATTGCATCAAATATTGGTATTACCGTTTCAATATAAAACAATAGCTGCCTTCTGTTCTAGTCTGCACAGCTCAGGTGCCGCCTAAAGTAAAGTACAGTAAGTGTGGATGCTCAGGGAATTGGACTCTTATAAGAAGAGCTTGTGGAAATTGGGTATGTTTAACTTTGTGACAAAAAGTCATAATGCAATCATAATCACCCTCTTCAAATATCTTAAGGGTTGTCACACAAAGAAAGCAAAGACCTGTTGCTTGTAATTTGGGACAAGATATGCTGTAAAGTATTTAAATTACATGAAGGAAGATTTTAGTTGAGGGTAAGAAAAACTTCCTGTTGTAAGAGCAGATTGAGAAAGAGGCTTAGGAAAGGGTGGTGTTTCTCTTTCCTGGATAGAACATAGAATAACAGAGTTGGGAGGAACCTTGGAGGTCCAACCCCCTGCTCAAGTAGGAAGACCAGGGGTCTTCAAATTTGACAGCTTTAAGACTTGTGGACTTCAACTCCTAGAATTCCTCCTCCAGTCATGTTAGCTCAGGAATTCTGGGAGTTGAAGTCCACAAGTCTTAAACTTGCCAAGTTATTAGATGGTATATGTAAGTCACTTTGGTACTTTGTGTTTTTGTCAATGATTATTTTATAGTTGGAAAACAAATCCAAAGCTTTGTGATACCAGATTTCCAGTACTGGAGTTTATGAAGGTGCTACCAAACCCCAGAAAGATTTTTATAGAGAAAAAGAATAATACCAATTTTAATTGATGTATAAACCTTATAATATATTTGGGATGGATATCAGTTGGCCTCAGTGATGGTTGTGTGATGGTGATTTTTATGATCTTTAATTGCAGATATTTATATGTATTTTTGAATGGTTGTTTTTGGTGTATTGCTATAGTAAGCCACTCAGATTCGTTTTTATGGAAAAGGCATAAAAGTACTTGAAAATAAATAGATGAGGTAGCACTTTGAACTGATGTATAATATGAGCCGCTATATTGTGGGAACAAAAATAAAACTTTATAAAAAGATTTGGCACAGAAATGCTTATCCTTTAAAGCAGGGGTATCAAACTCAAGGCCCACAGGCCGGATGCAGCCAATGGCGTGCTTAGATCTAGCAGAAATGCAGTCCACCCAAGCTCTACTTTCGCTGGCAGGAGGCCGTTGCAGCTGAAAACGGAGTTCGGGAGCCCGTTTCCACTGACAGCTCTCGGGCTACCACAGGTGCCCCTGACACAAGTAATGTTGAGCTGGCCATGCTATACCTGCCCCCCACCCTCCAAGGTCAAACACAACCCTGATGCAGCTCTCCATGAAATTGAGTTTGACACCCCTGCTTTAAAGAAAGAAATCGCTACTCCTCAATTAAATCAGGTGCTGATTTAAAAAAAAAATTTGAACATTTTCAAATTGGGGAACTCTACCTTAAACTTATTTATAGTACAGTTTCACATTCTGTATAGTACAGTTCAAATTCTGAAGTGTGTTACACAATAAAATCAATTTAAGCGAACAGTGGCTTTTAGATGCAGTTAGCTAAGTATCTGTAATTTTAAAAGTGTTTATTTCCCTCCTGCTACCAGTGCACATGTCAAATAAGCAGCTTTGCATTGCTGTGGAAAAAATAGGCCAGTAATAGGCTGGAAAAATTAGAATGCAGATTTTTTGCACATGTAAATATAAACAGTCTGTACATACTGTCTGAAGGGTTTCATACTTAATTAAAAGTACCTTTCAATGATATTTATAAGGTTATTGGTGGATTTTTTTTTATTAATTCACTCTTTAATAAAAGTTGCATATTTTTTAGAATGTTTTTGTTAGGTTAAAGATGTTCCATATAAAGAGTCATTGATGGTTTCTTTTGAAGGCATGAAGTTATTTTATTTTATTGTATAAAAGTTGGGACAAAAGCATTTTAGTATAGCATTTATGATCGGGCATATGTAGACAAGGGAGTGAAAAGGAAACCAAATAGCTGATTGTATGAAGAAGAGAAACTGCAAAGAGGATGAAAGAAAAACAATTTGTCAGATAACTGAGAATTTAATTTGAGGAAGTGTTTACGTTAATAGTAAATATTTATAAAAACAAAAAAAATATTTAAATATATTAAATTCACACTAATTTAACTTTGGCCGTATCTTTTTAATATCCAAACCTGATATATCAAGTTTGAGACCGTTAGAGTTTTAATCATGAAAAAAGGCTATTCTAGAAGTAGGTGGCAAGAAGTCAGAAGAAGTTGGAAGTCACAAGCCTTATGAAAGTTGTCAATGCAGTGAGGAAGGGAATTCATGTTATTAGACTATTCCAAAAGGTTATTTTCCATTAATTTTCCATTTCAAGCCATTAATTCTAGAAATTTAAATAAAATGACACAGAGATGGCTAGAAATGCAAAATAAGGCAGACGGCTTGGTGGCAAAACTAGAGATAATAGGAACTGACTTTTTCCCTGGAGATTACAGGTTTTCAGAAAGTAATTTTTTGTTCCACCAGGAAACTTAGAGGAGCAGGATGGAGGAGCAGATCTGAAATTTGAGGTTAATTAATTGAATCTTAAGGTTCTGAAGATTCTGTCCGTCAACTATTATGTACAGGTAGTCCTCGAATTACAAGGATTTGTTTAGTGACCATTCAAAGTTACAACGGCAATGAAAAATTGACATCTTTTTTCACACTTAGGACCATTGCAGAATCCCCATAATCACGTGAACAAAATTCAAATGCGTGGCAACTGGTTCATATTTAAGGCAGTTGTAGTTCCCGAGGGTCATGGGATCCCCTTTTGCGACCTTGTGACAAGCGAAGTCAGCGGGGAAACAAGATTCACTTAATAGCTGTGTTACTAACATGACTGCAGTGATTCACTTAGCAACTGTGGCAGGAAAGGTGGTAAAATGGGACAAAACTCACTTAAATGTCTCACTTACCAAGAGAAATTTTGGGGTCAATTGTGATTGAAAGTTGAGGACTCCCTGTATTATTATTCTGGAGAAATTCAGGAAGACTGGGAAGTGACAAATCATTGAAGGAGAGCAAACATCCTTACAGTATCTTCAAAAAGATAACAAGGAAGATATATTAAACCTCAGTCAGTTTGATATTGATACCCTGGCAAGATTCTAGAATAAGTTGATCCAAGGACCGTGGAAACCATTCCGTAGTTATCAGAATTCAGTACTGATTTGTCAAGAACAAATATTACCCCAGCAATCTTTCTCAGATCATTTACTGAATTGGTGGTCGAAGCGCTGCAAATACAATATAACCTGACTTCAGCAAAGTATCAGAGAAGTCCCCCATGGCATGCTGGTTTAGCAGGCTTGTTAAGGGTAGAATGATGGCATGATAAATTAAGTGGGTATACAGCTGCCTCAACGTTGTATTTGCCTACTAGTCGTTGTATTTGCCTACTAGTCGCTGATTCCTGACATCCAAGAGAGCCAGCCAGTGGGGAGCCACAAGGTCGGTCCTGGGCCTCTTGCTCTTCAACATTTTCATTAATGATTTCTGTGAACAGGTGGAGGGATTGCTTGCCATATTTGTAGACAATAACATAATTGGGATAACTAATGCCTCAAGACAGGGTTGTCAAACTTTTTTTTGTCTAGGACCAGATCCTTTCCCTCCTCTACATCTGCAGGCACAGCTGGCAGGTCTGCAGGCCAAGGAGTGTGGTAGCCATTGGACAGTGCTGAGCCACCAGCAAGGGGGCTGTTGTCCGGCTGCCCCTGCTCAGGATACTCTGGTCCCAGTCCTCGGACATACAACCTGGATGCTCAGCTGAGCCTTGAGCTGAACATGAGCTAGCAGAGAAGTGTAGCTGCAAAAACACAGTTTTAGGTGGCATCAACAGAAGTGTCATTTTCAAACCAAGAGAGACAATTGCTACACTCTTGTTACCATCGGTCTGATCCCTCCTGGTTGTTTAGAGAAGAGCAGTGAGGATGACCAGGGATTAAAAGCCCTGTGGGAGCCTCCTATCAATGGCGACTGCCACAACTGCGCTCGTAAGTCAGCATGGTCATATAACATTGCACATTTGCAGCTGCATTGCTTAGCCCCAGAGCTGGTCTCAATTAATGGTTATAGTACTTAAAAATCCTAAAATAAAATTGAAGGAGGATATGTGTCTGCATAGTGAAGCTGTAAAGAAATCTTGATGAGGCCCATTGTCCTGAAATGCCTTTTGTGTCTTAAAATGAATATTGTATACGGCTGCGAGGCTGGAAGGATTTAGGTGCCCTACAAAATTAAATAGAGGTAGAAGTTTGGCAGCAACATCAGAGCTGGATGCCTTAAAATGGCTGCAATTCCTCAACGGTTAATGCCACACTTTCGTCAAACCCCCTGAATTAAAGCTGAAAGACTTCACTTTTTGCTCATATCTTGGACGTTCCAGTGGCAGTGCACAGAGGCCAAATGCCACAAAACATATCATTGCCCCAAAATATATGGACCTGACTGTATAAGAAGGTTAAGACATAAGCAAAACTGGTGATTTCAGTAAGAAAGTAAAGGTAGAAGGCTGGGAAGAGAGAGTTGGACTTATAAGGAGCCTGGACAATATATTAAGCTTGGTTTGTGCAAGGGGCTGGCTCTCATTGAAAGCCATGCGGCCTTCAGTCTGTCAACCTGTAAAAGCTGATAAAAGAGCAACTTCCTTATCAGAAAAGCTTTTGCATATACTTCTTTAGTTTAGAAAAAAAAAGGCTCCTAATTCAGTAGAGATGGCAAGATTCCTCTTTTTCTGTATTGTGTCACATTAATTTTTGTTGCTGAGAGCATATATCCTGATAAATTATGATGCCTTTAATTTTTACCCTCTGGGATCATATCTAACAAAGTATTTATGGTTTTAATTCAAATTTTATTCCCACAATTTTCTGAATGTTTCTGAATTCTGCCATCTTTCTAAGGTTCCTGCTTTAAAATTGCTTTTTATTTTTACAACTTACAATTACAGTTTGTCCTCGATTTAAGGCTATAATTAAGCACAAAATTTATGTTGCTAAGCAAGGCACTGCTTTTTTAGTGTCATTGTAACTTTGAACGGCCATTAAATGAATGGTTGAAGACTACTTGTAGCCATAGTAGAATTCTTCCTTTATTAAGCAACTTTTGTTTTGTTTTTTGTTTGTTTCTTTAATCCAGGTGTGCCATATTAATGGCATTTATAATCAGACCTTTTCTCAAGGGGACCCTGCCAGAGCGCCAGGAAGAAGAATCAGGACTTTCTTACTGTAAAATTGTCTTTGAATGAAAAGTATTTCGCAGTGATGCTAGTGGTCAAATGTGGGTCTTAACCTTGCTTTTAAGGGATGTAAGAGAGCCAGTTGGTCTAGTGGTTAAGGCACCAGGCTAGAAAGCAAGAGACCGCAACTTCAAGTCCTGCCTTGGCCATGAAAGCTAGCTGGGTGACCGTGGGCCAGTCGCACTCTCAGTCCAACCTCCCTCACAGGGTTGTTGTTGTTGTTGTTGGGAAAGTACTGGTATTTCCCCCAAAATAAGACCGGGTCTTAATTAATTTTTAATTAATTAATATTAATTTTATGCTCCAAAAGATGTATTAGGGCTTATTTTCTGATTAGGTCCTATTTTCGGGGAAATATGGTACTAAGTGCGTCCGTCTGGCTGACAATCTTAACAGGCTTATTTTAGGGGTAGGGCTTATATTACGAGCATCCTGAAAAATCATGCTAGGGCTTATTTGAGTCTTATTTTTGGGGAAACAGGAAGAAGGTGTTTTGGATATGTTTGTTGTCTTCAGTTATTCGTAAAAATAATAAACGTGGGATATAAATCAAAATCGTAAATATTTAACAAACTTTCTTTTATAATATATCCCTCCCGGTTCTTGTTTTCTTTTGTTCCCTTATATCATACATATCTATGCAGTCCATTGGCTAAAGCTGCTCAAGAAGATCTTTTACTTGATTGCTTCCTTCTATTTATTTGCCTCATGACAGAAGTGATTTTAGTTGAATATTGCTATATCAGAAGATTTTTCTCAAACAACTGCTAGGGAATAACTTAACCATTATTCCAAACGAAAGAAGCCTGTGCTGTATGTTCTTTACATCATAGAGGACACAGAGTCCTATTTAAGAAAAATAAATCCAATAGGAAACTCATTCAAAGATCTTAGTCTGCATAAAATAGCTGAATATGAAAACAGTTTAAGATTAGACACAGTAATGAATTTTCTGAAAATATTTTGTACTACCTCAGAGCACTGTAGATTTGTTGTACTTCAGTTAAGCAAAATTAAAATACATGCAGTTTTAATTTTACCAATTTTATATATTTACTTTTAACAATAACCAAAAATAATTGAACTATTTACATAAAATTCAATGAGGCATTCTTATAAATGTTGTTTAAATATTCTGCATAAAATATTAGCTCATTTTTAATGAAATGGGGTAAATAGTAACAAATAACATTTTTTAATACCTACACTGGATATGGAAAGTTGCACACTCCTGTTAAAAGTTTTTGAGATATATAAAAAAAAATCTGACCAAGATAAATCACTTCTTTCCACTTTTAATATGACATATACAATTGAAAAACAAACTGAAATCTTTTAGAAGGAAAATAACAGTAAAAAAATCTACAATAATATGGTTGCATAAAGGTGGACACTCTTAAAGTGATACTTTGTTGGAGGACCTTTTATTCAGTCCTGGGGTGGGAGGCTATCAACATGGCTCACCTTGCCCACGCTTTCTTGCAAAGGTGCTCCAATCCGGTCAGGGTGCCTCTCCTGTTCATAGCCCTCTTCAGGTCACCTGACAGATTTTCAGCTGGATTCAGGTTCAGACTCTGGCTGGACCATTCCAAACCTTTGATCATCTTCTGATGAAGTCATTCTTTTGTGGATTTGGAGACATACCTTGGATCGTTCTCGTGCTGAAAGGTGAACTTCATCTTCAGCATTTTAGCAGAGGCCTGAAGGGCTTGTGCCAAAATTGACCAATATTTGGAGCTGTTCGTATTTCCCTCTACCTGGACTTCAGCCCAGCTGAAGAAAAGCAGCCCCAAAGCATCATATGCAGCCCTCCCCCGTGATTCACTGGGGGCATATGGTGTATTTTTGTGATGCGCAGTGGTTGTTTTTGCGTCAAACATACTTTTTGGAATTACAGTCCACAAGTTCAACCTTGGCCTCATCAGATCATAACACATTTTTCCACATGATTTTTTCAGACAATGTAGGTTTTTGCAAAATGTAGCCAGGCTTGGATATTTTTTATTTGTAAGAAAAGGCTTCCATCTTGCCATCCTGTCCCATAGCCCAGACACACGAATACGGAAGATGGTTGCTACATATAGCATATATAACCAGTACTCGCCAGAAATTCTTTCATGTTGCTTGGCAGCCTCTTTGATCAGTTTTCTTGCTTTTTTATCAATTTTGGAGGAACATCTAGTTCTTGGTAATGTCATTGTGCCATATTTCCTCCATTTGCTGATGATTGTCTTCACTATGTTCCATAGTATATCCAATGCCTTAGAATTTTTTTTTACTCCTTTCCTGACTGATACCTTTCAGCAGTGAGATCCCTTTGATGCTGTGTAAGCTCTTTGCAGACCATGGTTTTCGTTATGAGGGGCAACTGAGTGAAAGTCAGAAAAATCCGAGAACAGCTGAATTTTATATGGGCTTGAACAGAGTTACTTTAATTGATGGCAGATGTGTCCTGCCTACTGTTTCCATCACTTTTAGTGTGATTGGTTAATTTTGAACACAGCCACACCAAGGTGTGAACACTTATGCTGCCGTGTTATTGTGCGTTTTATTATTATTATTATCCCCCACCTCCCCCCAAAAAAGATTTCAGTTCGTTTTTCAATTGAATTATACAGCTTATGTTATAATAAAGGTGGAAAGAATTCTGAAGTGATTTAACTTGTCCTTTTTTACATCTCAAAAACCTTCTGAGCATTTAACGGGTGTAGACTTTCTGTACCCACTGTATTTAAAAGAACTGAAAGAAACTTAACACTAATTTGAACATGTTTTGTGGATAAATACATTTACTGTTTTTCAAGCTTTAATTGACCAGTATGCATTCTCTTAGTTGTTTAGCAAATTTCTTGTTGTTTAATAAGGTAGTGAACAGTATATATTAATAAAATTAGTTTTGTTATTGATATGAGGTTTTGTTTTTTTAAATTCTACAGTCTCATTGAGGCTATCTATGGAAACAGTGTTGATATAAGGACAGAAGCCAAAGGAAGAAGTTTGGGGAAAGGGGCTGTAAAAATGGCTTCCCTGGCATTGGCATGGTAACTTATTCAAGTTTTAACAAAATATTTCTGCAAAAAGTCTTGGAACTCTTGGACAACCAGAAGGAAGCTGCTGCATAGCACCCAGAATCTCATTGGACGATTGGTCCTTCCTCAGAAACATTGACTATAAGCAGCATAAAATTTAATATGTATAACAGAATACACTGAATATTTCAAATTATGAAAAATATATTTATCTGCTGTGAAAGCTGTAGAAAAATCAAGTAGCACTTCTGTACTGCTAATGTGCAGACTACAACCTCACAAAGGATATAAAAAGAACATTTCACAAACTGTCAAGTAATGTCAAGAAAAGCAAAAGCCTGAAAATGTCAAATATATGAAAAATTGTACATTTTTAAGTACAGGATAAAAAGTATCAACCCTGAAGCTGGCCTGACCGAAGCCATTTGGACCACTTCAACATTGCCACACTGGAGCTGAGGAATAGGGAGGAGGGAATTGAGATAGAGGGGATTTTGTAGCCAAAACAAAATACTTTCTCTTGGGAACCAAGGACATTCTCGCACCTGGTCAGAGGAAGATGGAGTGATGCTAGCCGGTTGTCAGAGTGCACGGTGATGGACCATGTGACAATTGTTTTGAGTAGAAAATCTTTTACTTTTAATTAGGTGAAAACCATGGGAGTTTTCAGAGTTGGTTTTCAAATATGCCAATATGATAATTCCAATAAAAAGTATTTGAGGAATTCAGTTGTCTTGGAGTCTGGCTTGCCATGGATTTATTACTTGGAACCTTGACATTAAGGAGATACCTTTATACAAAAAATGGATAGGATTGCAAAAAAAAAATTACAATCGTGAAAAAGTATACCCCACTAAATTTTTTGTCTTTTCAATATATTTCAGCATACAGGATAACTATTTGATCTTCATTGTAACAGCACCGATAGATATAATGAACATCATGAATCATTTACATTTTGTAGTCGTTGCATAATTAAAGAAACAAATACCAATTTTTCATGTAGAAAACTAAATTTACCCCTACATTTATCATTAACACAGATACCTAAAATTAGAACCAGGTGCACCAGATTCGATGAAAATGTCTAGAACTTTATTACAGATGATCTGGGAGAAACCTGTCTTAATGAAATCTTGAACATTTCATTTGATTTGCTTTTTCTTGCTGAAGTATCATCATGCCTTGCTGAAAAGCGTTCTCTGAGCTCTTCAGAAAGAACATTATAGAAGTCTATGGATCTGGGAAGGGTTAGGGATTTTTATAGATTGCCAAATCATTGCTCATCAGGCATCCTAATGTTTTGAAGATCTACCAAAAGTGAAGAAGATTTCAAACAACTGCCAACTTGCCCAGCCAGGCCACCATCTGAGTAAGTTCATCCTGAGAACAGAATGCAAGATGGTGGAAGAATCTCAGAATTTTATCACATACAGCTCTCCCTGTCATGAATGCCGGAGTCCGTCAAATTACCATTAGACAGAAGCTGCACAAATTAGATCTACATGGGAGTGTGCCAGGAAGAAACCTTTGCTGTCCAGAAAGAACATGAGGCCAAGAATAAAATTTGCCGATAAACACCTACACGAGGATCAGGATGTTTGGAACAGTGTGCTGTGGACAGAAGAGATAAAGGTAGGTATTTTGTCATGGCACCAGAAGTCATGCTAGGCAAAACCCAAACACAGCCTTTCATCAGAAGAACCTCATGCCAGCTGCAAAGCATGGTGGTAGAATGTTGTGGGCCTGCTCTGCTGCTCATCATAGAAATCCAGTTTGAATTCATCCTTCAACCAAGAATGGCTGGAAGATAAGAGGATTCTGGAATAGCCAACTCAAAGCCCAGCTCTAAACCTCATTGAGATGCTGCAGAGTGATTTGAAATGGGCTGTGCTGCAAAAAACCCCATGAACATCACAGAGGAAAGAATTCTGCATGGGGGGGGGGGAAATACCCTCCCAGTTGATGTCACTATTAGACCATGATAAAAAAAAAAGTCTATTTGAGAGGGCAATAACAGGCAGTAAAGCCAAGCATGTACCTACTTTTTCCACAGAAGGAAAGGCATATCTCTTTGTTGAATAAGATTGCAAAGTCATTTTTTTTAATTATATCATTTTTACAGTTCTGTATATATTGTTTGTATAAAGATAAAATATTTATGTTTCCACATACACCACCTGGATATGTTTTGTGAGATGAGTGACATATAACAAAGAAAGAGCATTTTACATGGGATGTACTTATTTTTTCATATGACTGTATAGAAACCAAATGGTAATAATTTTTTTACTGGACAATTATTTCTTGCTGCAAAGACAATATGTGATATGTACTTTAAAAAAATAAACACCTGGTCATTACATATGCTTTTGATCCAGAACTTTTCAGATTAATGTAACACAAGACACTATTAATTTGATACCATAAATTGATTTTCCAGGCAACTTGGTAAAATATATTAAGAAAGCTTGGGATTTGAACATATGGAAAATATTTTGCTGAATAAAAAATAGGTCTATTTTTAACCTTTTGGAATTTTTTAAAATAACATCAGTGATCTGTGGATAAATGATATTGTTTATTTGGACTTGAGCAACATTCCTCCCCCAAAAATCTCTGTGTAAACGGACTATTGGAAGAATAGAGGCAGGTGTACAAATAGTTCTTGCTATGGATGGAAGGAATTAAACAGTGGGGTTGTGAAAGAGTTGGTATTGTATGCTGTGGCCTTTAAGGAGGAAGCTGAGAGGTGAATAAGTTCATAGAAAAATCAAAATATGAGTTGTGAAAACTTAAGTAGGCTATGAAGATCTGTAAAATAGTGTTTATGAATAGATTTAATGGCAGCAAAATAGCAAATGAGCAATTTTGTATGCTAGAACAAAGAATCCTGCGTAGCATAATTGTGTGTTTGTGTGGCTGCTATGGACAATAGAAATTTTGTGTTGAACATCATTAGAATAAAAATGCAAGTGAAACTGCTAGTTTATGAAGTATTCATATAAAAATATGGCACAGTTTTGATTGAAATATCAATTATTATTATTCTCAAAATGATTTTTATATAATTGTAACTAAAGAAACAATAAGAGTTCTATTAAAGCAGGTATGAGGCAGGAGGAGCTAGTTCTCTAAGGAGAAAGGTCATGTTTTGGATTTTTTTCAGTAGAAAAAGAAAGAAAAGGAGAAAGAAAGATACGGGTATGTATTCATTGGATAAAGAAAGAAGGTGGAGAACTTTCTTAAAGTAGCATTACTAGGGTATCCAGGTGGGGAGCTCTTCTTGGGTTTCAGGTTCTAGGCTTTCTCGAGGATAGCCGATGCCACTGAACAGGAGACCCTTTGACTAGACCAGAGGTGCCAAACTCGATTTCATTGAGGGCCACATCAGGGTTGTGTTTGACCTTGGGGAGGCTGGGGGGTTGTGTGGCCAGCTCAACGTCACTTGTGTTAGAGGCACCTGTGGTGGCCTGAGCGCTTTGCCAGTAAAAAACGGAGGTCGGGAGGGCTGCAGCCGGCCATCACAGCCGAAAACGGAGCTCACGGCCCTCCCAAGCTCCATTTTCGCTGGCAGAGGCACTGTGGGACGGTCCTTCGCTGTTTCCAGGGCGGCCCTGCGGGCCAGATCTAAGCACCCCTCAGGCTGGATCTGGTCCACGGGCCTTATGTTTGACACCCCTGGATTAGATAGTCTTTGGTCTGATCCAGCTTTGTGGTTCTTGTTTTCTGATTGCTTTTCTTTGAATCCCGGATTAACTTCTCCACAAAACAAACTCATGTTTCTTCCATGTCACCTTGAAGCCCAACTCCCATGAGGTAAAGAGTCGTGAGTCTTAGTTTCGATATAATACATGTAGTTTTTGCTTAATTCTGGTTGTTTGGGACTGACATCTCCCTTGCTGAGTGCTGCAGACAAAGACCATAACGTCACATGAGTGCGCCAACCTATGGCAATTGCGGCAGTCCCAGTTGCCATTGTTAGGTGTTCTACAGTCACATGGTTGTCATTGATAACTTCCTGCCTACTTCCCCATTGACTCTGTCAAAGCCACCAGTGAATGTTACAAATAGCAGACATGTGACCGTGGGACGTTGTAATTGTGAGCTGGTTGCCAAGTATCTGACTCACAATACCATGACCCAGGGACACTGCAGTGGCCACAACTTTGAGGATCTGTTATCAAGTCCCCCTTATTCAGTCTTCGTCAGTGAGTGGTCGTTCACCGAGGACCACCTGTAGCATATAGCAATAGCATTTAGACTTACATAGCGCTTCATTGTCCTTTACTGCTCTCTCTCTCTCTCTCTGAGCATCTTTGTCCCTGTCAATCTGGGTCCTCATTTTATTAACCTCGGAAGGATGGAAGGCTGAGTTAACCTTGAACGGGTCAGGATCAAACTCCTGAGAGTCAGCAAAGTTAGCCTGCAATACTGCATTCAAACCACCGTCCCACCACAGCTCTAATAAACTGCATAGGATGAATGTGATCATTTTGTATCATACTAAACTGAATTTTTATTGTTACTTTGAGTGTCTGAAAGCAAATTCTGCAGGTCTGACCCTTAATATTCAAGGCTGTTATTTCTTCTCAGTTTTTTGTGTTTTATTTTGTTTCCCTTCTCAACAATTATGGCCTCCTCCTAAAATGTTTTGGGTGCATCTTCTTAGATTCCTCCTACCCATGCTTTGATTTTGCTGCTTGCAGACCTAATCCTCTTACTCCACCCTTTTCTTGGAGACCCATCTACCTGCCCTTTTAATCCATAACTTTGCAACTTCTGTTGCTTCCTCTGCTCTTTATTCAGGAAAGCTCTGAGTGCTGCTCTTGGAAGTCCGGTCTTCAGGCCGCCTGACTGTCATGGGTGTAAGCTCCCTCTGTCCTTCCCTGCAAGTCAAAACGACACAGAGTCCTCGACTTAATGTTCACAACTGAGCCCATAATTTCTGTTGATAAGTGAGACATTTGTTAAGGGAGCTTTGCCCCAATTTGCGACTTTTCTTGCCGTGGCTGTTAAGTGAATCTCTGCAACTGTTAAGTTAGTAACATGATTAAGTGAATCTGGCTTTCCCGTCTGGCTTCTCAGAAAGTCGCAAAGGAGGGAATCACAGAGCCTCTGGGCATTGCAACCGCCAAAAATATGAGTCAGTTGCCAAGTATCTGAATTGTGACCATGTGGCCTTGGAGATGCTGCAATGGTCATGTGAAAAATGGTCATAAGCAGTGCTGGCATTCTACCGGTTGCAAGGTGCGTTCTTGCATCGAACCGGTAGGAAAAAAAATTTGAAAGCCACCACTGGTCATAAGTCACTTTTTCAGTGCTATTGTAACTTTGAACAGTTGCTAAATGAGCTGTTGTAAGTCAAGGACTCCCTGTAATTGCAGTCTGGCAGTTGATTCCCTGTTTGTCTTGTTTGAAAGAATGGATGTGCTTGGATTCCTCATTTTTGTCCTGTGACACTTTTCTCCTCCAGTAAAAGCGGTTGCTTTTCTTTGAACTTTGTTTTTACTTTTAAGCATCTCTAGTGCCTCTTAGTCCACAATTAGCAGCCAAAAACTACTTCCCTGCTACTGCTGTGTAGCATCAGTTTTGGTTCTTTTCTTTAATATAATTTCCAGATGCACTTGTAACATCTTTTAATCTCTTAAATACTTTGGGGGAGGGGGAATACCAATTTTTCTTCTTCTTCGGGTTCTTCCCCTTGGCAAATGGAAGATAATTGAATAAGTCCATTTTCTTTTTAGTACCCAGCAATTGTGGATATCAGAGAACCGGTCATAAATGCTAAACGCCTCCTTTGGGCTTGTATACAGTATATTTAGATACCAAGAGAACGCTATTAATATGCTCCATCACCTAGAGTAAGTATTAAGGGCAGGAACATCAGTGATGGGTGGAACTAGTTTCCAGGGTCAATTGAAATTGAGCGGCCAATATAGTTTAATGAATAAATAAATAAATAAATGATTGACACACCAATAGATGCAAGCGGTGGCTTCCTAATTAATGGCACTATTCCCTCTGTCGGGCTGGAGAGAGGGAACCTGAATATTTAAGGAACAAAAACAAAAAAATAATCTGATTATCCTTTCTCTTTGTTTTAATCTCTTGTCCTGATTCTTGTGCATTATTTTAATTCTCTGCAAAAGCACTCCATAGTACTTGCCAGGCCTGTGTCTAACACTAACGTATTTCTCTGCAATTACTTGTCCTTAAACTAGACTAACAAATAGCAGAGTAAAACAGCTCCTGTCTGCATGGCTAAATTTGATGGGGGTAGTAAAAATTGAAAATGCTAGCAGAGTTGATTTGATTTTTCTACTACTAAACTGAAGACTGTTATATTCCACAACCTTGTTTAATATCAAAGATAACCATAAAACTCAGATAGTAAATAAATATTCACTTGCAACTCGATCTAGGCGTTCATCGTTACATTTCAGAGGCACAGGGAGAGAATTCTGGACACAGCCCCACTGAAATGAAAAGCAGTAATGCTGGAACTCAGCTATTCCATTAATTTTAAATTAAGCTTAAAGCCAAGTTGAATTGTTGCAAAAAGAGTGGTTTGCTCTGGAAGCACGCAGAAAAATTTATCTGGCACAGTGAATTTGGGGAATCTAAGGAGCACCAGATATGCATAATTAATAATGCCTATTAACTCTAGCATCTCTCAAAGATGGCACCAGCCTAGACACTGCCACGCAGAAGCTTGGCTGATATAAATTAAGGCATTGCTCTGTTTGTTTTTGGTTTAATGTGATGTGATCATGTATTTCCTACAGATTAGCATCCATATTAGCTTCTTCAGTAACCTGCTTGAATGCCTTGCTTTGCCACTATATACAAAGGAGAATAGTGACTATAAACATGGGTTTTTTTTTAATAAAGCTTTTTATAAAGCTTTTTCTCCCCCTCTCTTTCCAACCCCTGAATTTTGAACTACATCATCAAGGAAAGTTGTCTTTGTTTTTCAGGTGAAAGAGAAAGAAGCTGCTAGAAGAGGTAGGATGGAACAATTTATTTTATTTTTAGCTTAGCACCCTCAACAGCTGTTTTAAAACTGAAACGTTTTGTAGGTATTATAACTGAAACCTGTCTAGGTTGCCTTATTAAAGGTTTGGGCTTTGTTGTTAGGAAAGCTCAGGAAGGTTGCATATGCTATTGATAGTATCTCTAAATCATCCTATCCTCCAGTTTCGGGGTCCTAACAGTTCATTTGTTTTTCCCATTTGATGAATGGAATTTGTCACTTCTTAGTCTTCAGTTTTAGATGTTGGTAGAATGCATCTTGTGTTCTTAAAAATGTTATTTTCAGAATCCAATGTCTTGTAGTATACAAGCTAGAGGGAAAACAAACAACCACAACACTTACTATAGACTAATCCATTTTGTTTGAGTTTTGTAATTCGGGACACACCTCAAAACTCAATTGGATGTGGGAAGAGAGTAGGCTTAGTAGCATTTAAGAAATAATTTGGAAAGACTGCTTTGGAGCACATGGGGGTACAAGTATCATCAGTCCAGAAAAAGATGCAAAACTTTAAATAGTCGTAAATAGGGGCTACATTTGCGCCCCAAATGTTCTGAAGCAACTTTCTTAAATTAATCTTCTAGGGAAAATACTGCAGAAGATACTTTTAGAAGGACAGCGTATTCCTTACCTGAGCCTTTTAGGCTTTTGCTAATCTGAAAAGAGCAGCCTTGTTCTTCAGCTAACTGTCCTTAAAAAAAATTATTTTCTTTACTGTCCCCATACCAACTTTCAGATGCTTGGCACTTCAAAAACATAAGGCAAAAAAGATTAACATTTGCCTAGCATGAACTCAGATGTCCATGAATGCTTTGCTTTACAACTTTTCAAGATTTTATTGTCTGTTTGTAATAACATTTATCCACACAAACCAAACTCTTATGTATTGTACAGAATATTTCACCATTCACAGCAAGGAGAAAGCCACATTTTTAAGCACTTGTGGAACACTATTAAGGTAGGAGCTAAACAGATTTCTGGGGCATATTGTGTCAGAGAAGGCACACTTCCTGGGTCCCAGTAGGTGGCATTGTTGGCATAAATGGGACTGCGATTCATCAGCTTTGTCTAATCTTACAGATAAACAGAAACCATGGAAGATAATCTTGTCAAACAACTAGGCCCTGTGCCATAAATTATAACAAGCACTTTCGATTGCATCTGGAAGCTCCCTGGGTATCAATCAGCACAGCTCATAGAGTGACAGATGGGCATTCTGAGGCATGTCCGTTACTGCCCCTTCTGCTGCAGCTCCCAAAAGGTCTTTAAACAGGAGCCCCATGTAGAACCATTGCAACAACCTGGCTGTGAAGTGAATAAGTCATGAGGGACCAACTGAAGGGCCTGCTATACCTGATCCAGGAACAGGCATAGCTGGCACATGAGATGAAGCTGTGCAAATAATCACCTACAAGAATGTTTCACAACTTTGGTCACTTTAAGATCTGTGGACCTCAACTCCCAGAATTTCCCAACCAGCCATGCTGCTGGGAAATTGTTGAGAGTTGAAGTCCACAGGTTTTAAAGTGGCCAAGGTTGAGAAACACTGACCTACAGTATTAATTTTGAAATGGAATTGAAGATAAGACTGAATGTAGTTCTAAATGATATTATTAAATAGAATGTAACGTTTTGGTCCTATTAATATTATGGTTAGTTGCACACATTTTTTATTCACCTATTGAATTCTTCCCAAGGATCTGGAATAGGCGGATGTTTGAAGGTGGCATAAAGGCATCCTTACCAGATGTTACAAATAAAGTTGCCTTTGTAATTGACTGATGGTGGTTTTGTCAATGCTGATGGTGTTCCAAATATTTTAGTGTTGCATCCAAGACACATGTTATCTTTGCTTTCTTTTGCCGTGGTAGTTCTATTTGCAGGTCTTTGTATTTTGTCATTTTCTCCAGTTCTTTCTTTTCTATTTCCACTGTCTAGAGATACAAAATCCATTATCCAGACTTTTTTCTTTCTTTCTTGTCAACAATTGTTACATCTGGTGGCAGGTGCCAGTCTGTTTGACCCAAATTCGATTTTGCACCTTTCATTTCACCTTTTTTATTCTTATTTACCTCCTTTATCCAAGCTGCATTCTTCTTGTATTTCTTTGGGTTGTCTCAAAGGTTCTTTTTCAAAAGGCAACTGGACCTGATGGAACAGGGAGCTGTGAACAGAAAGAGGTGGTCTCTTGTAGTGCTTCATCTGGGAGGTGGTCAGGACACGAGTCTCTTGATCCAGGTGCAACCAGCACGGAGCCCTCTTAGCCACGAGTGCCACCTGCTCCCCAAGCAGGAATCTGTTCAGAGTGCTGCAGCATAAATTCAGCACCAGAAAAGTAAACACAGATGGCTGAGGCTTCATTTAACTTCTTTATAAACACCTAACATAAATTTTACAATACCAGTTGTAGATTTCTCCAGCATGGAGCAAACTCAAACAGAAGCAGACATGTGACAGGTTCAGAGCAGAACAGCAGCAACTCAGGAGCTCAGAAACAGGCCTCAGTTTCACTTTAGTTCAGCAGGCAAGCAAGACACACAGCAGAGGAGAGAAGCCGTTTCACTTTCAATAGACAGACTCGGAGCTCAACAGAGTTGCAGAGCTTAATATAGAGCCACGCCTAGGCTACTTCTCGTTTCAGTTTCCAAACAGTCCTCATTGGCTGACTTAGTTGGTATGCCTATTCATTGGCTGACCTCGTTACCGGGCTCTATTCCAGTTCATGAATAGACTCTGACAGAGTCACGACCCCAGAAGGACCCTGGAGTTGCACTGTTTGAATGGAGAGGCTGCCTCCAGGAGATTTGCCTAAAAAATAAAGTCTGAGCAAGAATAAAGTACAATGGAATTTATGAAGAAGTTTGCAACAAAAACAGCAAAGGAAGCATGGGGATATATATTAAAATTAAAGGCACCCAAAACCTAGAGATCCCTCTCCCCAAAAAGAAAAACTAATTAAAAAATAGTATGGAACTGCAGCTTATATGTTTAAATCTACTATGCTGACCAGGGCTAAAGAGACACGGACAAATTCAACCAATTTATATATTAAATTTCTATGCCACCCATCTCTCTATGTGCTGCTTACAATAAAATAACAGCAATATGATAAAACTTTGAAACATTAACATGATAAATAATTATAGTAGCTTAATAAGATTTTCCAGAAATAGAGGTTTGAGCAAAAACTAGAGGAACATTATTATCTTTAAAAACATAAACTTGGAATTGGTTTTGCTTCTTGTCTGTGAGGCGGGAGCAACCAAAATCACTCCTGAAGAGTCAAGAATCTCGCCAGACGTCCTGCATTCCTATGGAAGACAAGTAAGATAAGGCTTCAGAGATTCTGGAAGACGTCCAGCCTGCGTGGCCTACTGCACACAGTACTTTAGATTCAAATTTAGGGTCCCGCTTGGCCCCTCCCTCCAGCCTAGCTGGAGAACGCCACCAGATGGATTTGTAACTGGCTAACAAACCGTACTCAATGTGTAATCCTTACTGGAACTAATCCACATGGAGGGAGGTGGGCAGTGGGATACCCGGGGATTCCGTTTTAGACCCGGCTCTCTTCCGTATCTTCATAAATGGCTTAGATGAAGGGCTAGAAGGGGAACTCATCAAACTTGCAGGCGACACTAAGCTGGCAGGAATAGCCAACACCCCAGAAGATAAGCTCAGGATTGAAAAGAATCTTGACAGACTTGAACGCTGGGGCCTCATCCAACAAAATAAATTTAACATAGAGAAAAGCAAGGTTTTTGTACTTGGGCAGAAAAAACCAAATGTACAAATACAGATTAGTGAAACCATGACTCCAAAACAGTAACTGTGGGAGGGATCTTGGAGTCCTAGTGGATGATCATTTAAGTTTATGAGCCAGCAATGTGTGGCGCAGCCCAAAAAGTGAATGGAATCCTAGGTTGCATTAATAGAGGGATAGAGCCAAAAGCTTGTGAAGGATGAGCACCACTTTAGAAAGCTCCTTAGCATTCTACACTTGTAATACTGCTTCCAATTTTGGTCACCACAATATAAAAAAGATGTTGGGGCACTGGAAAAAGTACAGAAAAGAGCAACAAAGATGATGATTAGGCGGCTGGAGGCTAACGTCGATGAAGCACAGTTGCAGGAATTGCGTATGTCTAGTCCAATGAAAAGGACTATGGGAGACATGATAGCAGACATGATAGGAGTATTCCAATATTTGAGGAGCTACCACAAAGACAAGGGGTGGGGGTGGTTTCAACCTACTCTCCAAAGCACCAGGAGGCAAGACAAGAAACAGTGAATGGAAACTCATCAAGGAGAGAGAGAAGCAACCTAGAACTCAGGAGACATTTCCTGACAGTGAGAACAATTAAACAGTGGAACTCCTTGCCTCCAGAAGTTGTGGGTGCTCCATCACGGGAGGTTTGCAAGAATAGATTGGATAGCCATTCGTCTGAAATGGTCTGTAGGGTCTCCCACTCTAGCAGGGGCTTGGACAGAAGACCTGCAAGGTCCTTTCCAACTCTGTTATTCTGTGTTCTTTGTTCTGTGTTCCATTCCATTGTCCTACTATGGGGCGTGGACCGTGGGGTCCTTCTGATGGAAACATCTTTTCTTCCTATTGCAGCCCCTCCAACTCCAGCGCTACTGTAATGCATCCATACTTGACGCATACAATAGCGCGTGGGGGGTTGTGTTTCCTATTATAAACTGGTTTGAGGACCTCAAAATACGGCTACAGGACCAAGCAGTTGGGGTGGTTTGATATTTCTGATCTGGTGTGCCTTATAAGGTCTTCACTTCTATCTGCTTGATTCAGATTAGTTCTTCACAGTTTTTTGGAGCACTTCCTGGTTGTTTGGGTTGAGTAGAATTTCCATTTGCTGAAAGGTAATTATATTTTAGTTGCAAACAATGTTTAATTGTTTTAGTTTGCTTTAATGATATGTGTTGTTTTTTCTTTTGTATTTTTATTTAAAGATTTATATACTACCTAATTAAATCTTTTTTTTGAATGGCCACACAAATGTTCCAAATTTTTAACTTAATTTTCAATTCAATTTAATTTTATTACAGCCTTTAGCTAGCAGATTAAAAAAAGACAAATAGATAAACAACAAATAAGCATTTGTAACAATCAGTCTTAGGGGCAGCTTGCTCTGGGTTCTTGATTTTAAATGACAGGAATTTCACAGCATTGTATAGCAATAGCACTTAGACTTGTATACCGCTTCATAGTGCTTTACAGCACTCTCTAAGCGGTTTACAGAGTCAGCATATGTGGTGTGAAAGATCTTATCAGGAAGCATAAATTCAGTGTGGAAGGTATCGGATAGACCGGGGATTGGTGCTAGAAGAGCAGAAACAGATTTTGGCTCAATGTGATGTGCCAGCGATGTGATTGATTCCATTTTTTTCCTTGCTGCCCAGGAAGGGATCATGAGCCACAGGGAGATGCAATATCTGCTCTGTGAAATACTGACAGCCGGGCATTACAGTGAGCACCAGTAAAGACCAGTTTGTAATTTGAATGAGTCAGTGAATAAAGGTAGGGAACTTTGCCTCCCTAATGAATGGTTTATGCAAGAGCTGGACATTCTGTTCAGATTAGATTGCCACCCATTTTGAAGTAATTGTTGAGCAATCAACAATTTGCCTGAGTCCAACTTTGATGTGGTCTGGGAGATGCTGCATGAAAGTACCTTCTGCTTAAGGGATTTTTTCCAAGTAGACAGACATTTAAAGCTGGAGTGGGGCAACCCAGTGGGCTGATTGACGAGTTTAAGCCAATAATTAAATATTATTAGCCAAGCTTTTGTTTTCCCTATAACCAGCCTTGCTTCTAGCCTAAGAGCCACATTTGAGATGCATTCGGAAGTATGAAATAAAGAACTAGGAAGTGATTCCCAAGAACCAAAAAACTGATTCTCCTGGACTAAACTAGAATATAGACCAAGACTGACAGCTGCCAGAAATAGTGATATAAGTATAATCCAAGTAAGAGTAAGTATAGTCCAAGCTGTTGTCTAAGACTTTGTCTGGGAAAGTTTAATGCTATGAGTAAGATAGCTAGCAGTATTACCTTGAGCAGTGATACTATAGAATTGCTGTGGTAATTCTTTGGGCTACCTAATCAGCATGAGTGCCTCTTCCAGCATCGGCTTGGAAAATAATTCCAAAGTACTTGAAACATTGGTTTTATTTTTTCCGGAGTTTCCACATCTCTAAAAAGGATAGATTTTTCTTCCTCACTCTTCTTAGAGTAGTATTAGAATTAGCTTTGCATAGCCTTTAGTAAGTATACTGCTTTAGTAAACAGTAGATACATTTTAAATAATTAAATAAGAAAAACTAAACAAAGCAGATTGAGCCAGTTTGGGGCAGTGGTTAAAGCCACAAGGCTAGAAACAGAGAGACTGGGTTCTAGTCTTGCTTTACGGCACTAAGCCAGCTGAGTGACCTTGGGCCAGTCATTTTCAGCCTGAGGAAGAAGGCCATGGAAAAACCATGCCTGAAAACTTGCCAAGAAAACTGCAGGAATGAATCCAGAACAGTCATCGGGAGTTAACACAGACTTGAAGGCAGAAAAATAAAAATAAAAAACGAAGCAGATCAAAATCATCAGATCCTCCGCCATCGATCTCCATGTATCATAAATGCTGGTGAATGATTTGGCTTCATCGGCCAAGAAGGTGAAAAGACAGCAGAAGAAGTGATGTGATTCTGCAGCTGAATAATGCAATTAATCCCACAAAGAATTGTGTATTGCAGCTAAACAGGAAATGCTTACTGGATAATTTTTACTTTAGAAGGTGCTGACAGCATGCAACAAGTAATATTGCAGCTAGCTGAAAGGGTTAGTTAGCATAATTGACTGTTTTAATAACCTGCCTCCTTTCTTGCTTCCCTCCAATTTGTTTTCTTCAGTATACAAAATATTGTGTTATGACTCCTTGAATAAAATGAGGCTCCTTAAAAACAACAGCTCTGCTGATGGGGGAAATTCTTATTCATAATCAGTGATGTCCTGATAGGTAGGACATGATTGCAAAAATACCTGGAGTTAAATTCTCAGATGGGACTGAAAGCTGACATTTACTTTAAGAACGGCAGCCTAGAATTGTGCAGTGCTTCAAATTCAACGGCAAAACAGTACATTGGAGCAGTGGTCACCAACTGGTGGTCCAGGGACCACTGGTGGTCCGCAGAGGTTTGTGTGTCCCCCCCCAAACACTCCCCCCAAAGCAATTAATCCAGGCTGCGCGGGAACAGAAGGCTGCACCGCCCACATGGCCGCCCACCCACTGGCCCCCACTTCCTTCGGCTTTCGGAATTTCCAATGGTGACATTTAAGGTGGAAACTTGGTAGAATTTGCAATTTCTGTCTTGAGAGGTTAATACTAAGGTTTTTTTTTTCCCCCTTTCAGTTTGCAGCGTACATTATCTTTAGTGCCTGAAAAAAGTGCATAGTGGCTTTTTCATTTCCTAAGGTTGAATGTTGCATTTTTGAACAATAATCATCTTTAAAGTGGACTATTCATACGGTAACAATTCACTGCTGGGGACTGGTATTTATGCTTTTGGGTTTGTTTTTGAGTTGTGGGTCGTTCTTTCAGCAAGCTGGACAGGTGGAAATCGTGGCTTTAAGTTTGTCTAGTTCCATCTCTCTGTTGCCAATTTGTTATAGAAGAGTTTGAGTTTCGTTTTCTCCAAATTATGAATATTGGTGTCCCCTCTTCCATTTTATTTATTTTGTCTATGCACTGCCGGTTCAAACTGATTCACAGAAGTTACTTACATAATGAGATATAGACAGTCAACCTTTTAAAAGCATTCTCTTTCTCCTTTTTTCTACGACCCTGTAATCCTTTATTTCGGGGTAGAGTCAAGGGAGGGGAACTAGATGGAGCTGAGCATTTACTGGCCGGATGCCCTCCCTGCAGCTGCACCAAGTTTGCAGCAGATATTCTTTCTTTGTGCTCTCGTAAATAGCTAAGATTTGCTTAAGCAGAACATTTTAGTGTGGATGACATCTACAAACATTTCACTCCTGACGGTACAAGTAGTTCTCAATTTAAAACTACAGTTGAGTCGAGAATCTCAGCCACTGAGTGGAGCAGTTGTTAGGTGGGATGTGACATGATGCCCAGTTTTGAAAAATTTAAAAGCATGAATTAAAATAGTAAGAAAAAAGTAAAAAGAAACTTCTGTAAATTAGCCCTCCGTAAAATGGCTTCAGATGTTCAGATTTATCAGCATTGTAAGCAAAGGCCTGTGGGTTCAAGCAGATGAAATGCTTCTAAATCTCTCGATTTGGCAAGTGACTCTTTAGGGAAGAGCCCCAATTATCACTCACCTCTGCTGCAGCTCACCTCTTTTTCCGATGGGCTGTATAGATATAGGTATGGAGCAGGGCTGTCAAACTCAGGAGCTCGGGAGCATGTTTTCTCTGGCAGAGAGCTCGGGCCACTACAGGTGCCCCCGACACGATGTCGAGCTGGCCGCGGCCCCCCGAGGTCAAACACAACCCTGATGTGGCCCTCACTGAAATCGAGTTTGACACCCCTAGGATACAACATGCAATCTTAAGAGAAAATAAAGGGACATGGTCAGAATTTGTTCTTTCATCTTTCTATCCTACTGCAAATTATTTAATGACATGGGATATGGTGAACAGTGGAATTGCAGTAGATAATTTCATTTCTTTACTTGGTTTTCCCTTTTTGTGTCTGTGACTTTCAAGTGAGTTTTTGACTCCTGGTTGACCCCCTGCACTAGTCCCTGTGATTTTCCTGGCAAGGTTTTCCAGAAGTGGCTTGCCATTGCTTGCTTCCTAGGGCCGAGAGAGGGGGACTGGCCCAAGGTCACTCAACTAGTTTCCTGCCTAAGGCAGGACTACGAGTCACGGTTTCCCAGTTTCCTGCCTACTGCCTTAAACACTACACCAACCACTTTCACACTTCTATCCTACTGCAGAGACTAGTATCTTCTAGTATCATTTAACGACAGGTAATCCTCACTTTATGACTGTAATTGAGCCTAGAATTTTGGTCTTAAGTTGTGACAGTTCTAAAGTGGGTTATCATGGGACTGCGCACAATTTTACAACTTTTTTTGTGGCAGTTGTAAAGCAAATGCCATGAGGGTTAAGCAAAACTCATTGTTCACTTTGGGTGATTTTTGCTGGGACCTGGAAATAAACTCACGATTGGAAAAGTTTTCCTCCCAATGCAGAACAACAACAACAATCATGATATGATGATGATGATGATGATAATGGTGATGATGATGATGAAGAAGAAGAATGTATGCTCGGTGGAGCAGAGTTACGCTTTGCTTGATTCTCTAGGTTGTTAACTCTCTACTCTTTCATGTTCACAGACAGCTCTGATTGAATAACTGTTGTCTTGCCTTTTTGTTTGTCTTCAAGCAAATGGTGATGAGCCTCCGAGTCTCTGAGTTGCAAGTGCTTTTGGGTTACGCAGGAAGAAACAAACACGGCCGCAAACACGAACTCCTCACTAAAGCCCTTCACTTGCTCAAGGCTGGCTGCAGTCCTGCTGTCCAAATGAAAATCAAAGAACTTTACAGGAGGCGGTTCCCGCAAAAAATAATCACCTCTGCAGACTTGTCCATCCCAAGCGTCCACTCAACGTCCATGTCATCCCCTTTGTCGTCCTCTACCATTCCGCAACTGGCTTTTGATGGCCCCCCAGCAACCTCGCCATTGCTTCCTGTTTCTCTCCTGGGACCTAAACACGAACTGGACCTGCCCCATCTGACCTCAGCACTCCACCCAGTCCACCCGGACATAAAGCTTCAGAAGTTGCCATTTTATGACTTGTTGGATGAACTGATAAAACCAACCAGTCTAGGTAAGGGAATATTATTGTCACTTTTATAAACGCAATCGTTTATATGCATGAGGATGTAAGTAATGCATTTAAGGATCTCTTGCTTTTCTTCCTTGACAACTCCCAACTTGCAGATTGAAAGCCTGTTACCTCCAGTTTGGATGGAACGATTTCTTGACTTTTTAAAGATGGACTGGAGTCTGGGTGCTATATTTACAGTTATTTAGGTGGATGAACATGGTACAAACAAATTTTGAATGAATACAAACAAATTTTGCCAGAATATGTAATTGTAAGCTGTTGAATTATTCTTCAATAGAAAACAATTTGACTAGGGATTATTTTATTAAATAAGTTATTGGACCGTCATTGCAGAATGCTACTTAGTAATGTTCTTACTAATGAAAAAAAAAGGCCTAAGTCACAACCTACAAATTTTAAAAGTATGCTTTGATATTCCAGAATTTTTTTGGTCATATGTTTACAATGTGGCTTGCTAACACAAGCAATCAAAATGCCAAAAATTTGAAAGACTTTAAGTTTGTTTTATTTTGCACTATCGGAATTACCAGCTCACCAGAATGCTTGATTAGCGATCTTGTTACACATACAAAATTTGAGCTAGCTTACAGCTTCCAAAAATCTTTTGGGCTCAAAAAGGGAGTCTGTTTATAGACTTTACTCATTTTTAAGACCATTTTTCTTAATGTGTTTTTTCTTAATGTTGAACTAATATGTAAAAATGCTGAAATAAGATATTTCTATTATTTTTTCCTAAACACATTAGACTAAAATATGGGTGGAAACTATAGGATATATATTGCAGGGGGCCTGCATAAGCGCACCAATGTGTCTACTGTCCCTGACCTATTATTTCTTTTAATTTTCTTATATGTACCCATTTCATGTATTCATAACTATGTTTATACTTATACCTATTATCTTGTAAGCAATTGACAAATCAAATCAAATAAATAAATATGTGTCTAGTGTGTCCAGAACCACAAGACTGAGAAAGGCTGATGAATACTTTATTAATTATGGTAATTAGTGAGCAGGCCTATGACAAACAGTACAAAAGCACTAGGTAGACAATGCAACAAATAAAATAGACCAAAATAATCAAATTAGAGACTGTAAGGAATGCAGAAGCTAACTAAAATATATTACTGGCCAGAGCCTAAAATCAAATAAAATTATTGATACTGTAGTATAGCCATAAAATAAAATGAGATGTTACAGTTGAGAGCACTTTTAGGCATAGGTATTTAGCTATAAACATAAAAGAGAGATGTTTGATCATTAAAAGGTTGCAAATGAGACAATTGGCAATCTAGAAGGTGCTAAAAGTTTTATAGATGATCGGATGTGCCAAATGTGAGTTGAGGGCAGAATCTCTTAGCTGCAGAACCAAATGTAGCTATCCAATAACATTTCAGGAGTCTAACAGAAGTAAGATATATAGTATAAACTTTGGGAGAGGTGAAATTACGGGACATTTATTATTATTATACATGTTCTATGTTTTTAAATGTCTAAGAGAGACTTGCCTTATATGAAGGAGTCCAACTGACCTATCCATAGTCCTGTAGCTTTCTGGGTGTCTCAGGGGATTATATTGATGTGAAGCTTTTCAAATCCTGAAAGAATCTGTCTGCAAGGCCCTGCCTCTCCTCCTCACTCAAGAAAGTAAACACTCTTGGAACTTGGTATTTCAAAAGGAACCTTTTATTGAGCAGAAGTGATAGCAGAACAAAAGCAAAGCAGGCTCTGAATCCCCTCAGGCAATATAGTTGGAAATAAAGCACTTTCAGCCCAAGGTGGATTCAGCCAATCCGCAGGTGTGAAGTTATTGTAATATTGTGTTGTATACTGAAAACCAGATAAGCAAGCATTCCCAGGGACTTTCAGAGTGAAACAATCCACATGGCCCTCCCCCCTTATACATTCCCCAAAAGGTGAGAAAAATCTCAGGGTGCTTAGGTGAAAATAGCAGTTGTCAAAAGTAGAAATAAAGAAATATACTTGGGGTCCCACTCTTTCCCCAGTTGAATGGCAGTATCACTCTAGGGATCTGAGACTGTCTCTCCTTTCAAGCCATTATCTAACTACGTAGACTCTAAACAATGTTGCAAATCATTAACCAATTTCATGTATATTTGAGTAATATTCAGCTCTCTAAATTATCTCCTTTTCAATTAGGAAGAGGAGATAAATTGAGCTTTTCAGTCCTTGATGAATTCTGGTCAGAAGCACAGAGTAAGGTAATAATGTAGTATTGCATACTCCAAATAATTCCTGCCCAAGAGAACTTTGCAAAGTCCTAATCCAGCCTTTCATGGCTTTCTTGAAAAACGATTACTTATCAGCACTACTTCAGACAAACGGCGCAGCTCTGCGGTACGAATGCACGCTTGAAATGAAGTTTCTTAAAAAAAAACAGGAGTGCAGATAAATGTTTTTGAGAATTAACATGCCTTGGGGTATGTTAAAATGCAATGGTACCGTAGTTAATTGTTCAAGGCTAATTATTAAATCCTGTTAATGTATTAGGTTAACTCAAAAGCATCTGTTGAAGTCTCTTTTGTATCTGGAGTATCCTCACTTCTTCTTTTTTTTTTACTGTTTGTTCAGACTCTAAAGGGCTGATGCAAATTCCAGTTACTTGTGACTCTTTCCTGCTTGGATTGCGGCCAACCCTGCTGAGTCTCTGGCTTTTTTTCTTTGCTCTCTCGGGGCCCTAATAGACATTTGGGTTTTCACACTTACAATATGGCTATCATTTTGAGGGCTTATTGAAGAGAACCAGAAGCGGCTCTCGGTCCCTTGAGAAGATGGTGTCCCCTTGCTATTACTCTTAAGATACAGGTGTTCTTTTGTCGATGGAAATAAATTCACGGGCAAGAATTCTTCTCTGAAACTACACAGTTGCAGTTCTTAATGATTTGAGGATTTTATTTTAAATGTGTTCTTAAGATCAGCAAGAAAATAATTTTGTCAGTGTCTTTTAAGATCACAAGGAACAAGTTTTTTATGTTTCCGGCTGATAATTTCAAATAAATTGTTAGCTTTAGAAATGAAATGTACAGTGGGAACACACTTTTATTTTAATTTTAAATATCGAGCTAATTCTTCTGCAGTTTTTGATGCCTTTCAGTATTGAAACGAGAGAATGCCTTATGAATAAAAAAATGGACCATTTCATCCTTTAGTATTATGAAATGACATGGGATTAATTCCCTGCTAATCCTGGATTCAGACGTCATCTGTAATAATTTCCAGCATCAAATTGTTCCCTGTCCCCCACTGAGCCAGTCTGTGTGGTTGTTATTAAAAGTCTGTGCATCGGTTGACTTAGAGGGGTTTGTGTTTTGTCCAGCCTAATGGGAGCTATGGAGGGATTTGGACCTCCTGAGATATAAGGGCTTGTTAGTTTCTTCCACTGTAGCAGAAGTATAACTGAGTGAAATTTACAGCATTCCCTTCTTAACACATGCTTGCACTTGTTCTACTCCTAGAATTCAAATAGAGGTGGCCTGTTTTAAATCATATAGCAAAAAACACTATTATATTCTGCTGCAATCCTTTTATCTTTCCATTAATTCTAGATCGACCTATCCTGTTGCTGCCTGCTTCTGTGAAATCTTCGTGTAGAAAATAATTCCTCTTTCCTGCCACAACAATCTAAAATATATTCCTGGTTCTAACAGATGTTATCCATTAAAGGAGCTATGATAATGCCTGCTTAAATTGACCAAATATTAATGGTCTTAGTCTAATCCTGCAAGGATCCAGACAGTTACAGAAGCCAGGTGTTGACCTGGATGCATGTTTGCAGATGAAATGCTGCTCCAAGTCCAACCCATTTTGTTTTCTTACACATTTTTTAGTCTGCCATAGTTTGCAGAGGCCCCTTGGATTGTTTGTTTAAAACAGGTAGAGCTCAGTTCCTTTGTTAGGGTTCCAATTTCTAGGTAATCCATACATGCCACATCTAGATGTAATATCTTTATCTACTGATAACAATGTTATTGAAGTCGTTTAGTCCTCAGAAGAAACGGGGGTGAAATCCTAGAATAACATGGAATAACAAGATTGGAAGGGAGTGTAGTCCAAGCCCTTCTTTTACAATTAAAGAAGAACACCTAATCTCAATTTAGAAATACAGAATGAAGTAAAATATTTTAACACTGGACATATTAAAGCTTATTTTTGAACAGTGGACCCAGAAGTTAATTTTAATCTATGGCGCTTAAAATGTTTTATTTATTTATTTGATTTGTCAATTGCTTACGAGGTAATAGATATAAGTATAAACATGAGTAAGAATACAGGAAATAGGTACGAATAAATGGGGACAATGGGACAGGGAGGGTAGGCACAATGGTGCATTTTTGCACGCCCCTTGTTATGGAAGAGATTTTACCTGATTGAGACTGATTTCAAAGTGGATTTAAAAATGATAGGCTACAAGAATGACATGGAAAAGCTATCACACTGGACATACAAAAGAAACCAGCTAATATCTTAATAATTAAAAGGGATATATAAATAACAAATCTGGATAATTTTGCTATATTGGATTTACGAAAGAGGCTTGTTAAAGCTGAAGAATTTTGTGAAAAGGGACAAAAAAAATGAAAAGGAACCAAGTTCTATGATATTATTTGAAGGGAGTAAGGATCAAAATGAAGGAATATAAACTTGGTTTATTTTGTGACTGCGAGATGGGCAACATAATGTGTAAATATTTTATCACGGTTAAAACAGATATGTTGTTGTCTCTGGAATCTCTTAATAGACTTTTGCTGACATAGGGACTGAAATGAGGAGCCTTGAGGTATTTGTTTATAGATAAGAGACAGGAAACAGGAAGAAGAAATTTGTCTCATTTTAAGAGAAGATCTTACATTATTAAAATAGTTTACACTTGTTGTGATTAGGGGAAAGTCATTTCTTTATTCCTTTTCTTTTTCTTTACTACTGTGTATTCTTTTCTATTGTATTCTTTCTTTTTTTTTCTTTTATGTACCTTCTATGATTCTGTGAAACTTTATGCCCAAATTCAAATGTTTGGATTTGAGAGGCCAAAGTAATTATAAAAATGCCATTCGTTACATGTGTGCATGCGTGTTCATATACGCACACACACACACACACACACACACACACACAGAGAGAGAGAGAGAGTCTTCAAGTCTATCTGACACCAAAAACCAGGTCAGCTGGCTTGATGAATACACAAAATAATTTTGTGAAGCTCAAAAGGATTATTTCATGTTTGATTTTGCAGGACCAAGTCCTCTGTCCTTGGGTGAGAAGGAACTGAGTGGCAAAAAGCTTGCAAAAATATTGTAGTTTGAGGAGATTAAGAAACTTCCACATCTCTGCCTTTTTCCATGACCGTGCTCAATTTCATTGCAATCACAAGGGCAGATTAAAATCTAAATGGAGTATCATTGTCTTCCTATGATTCTGTGAAACTTTATGCTGGTGGTATTCCACAAACTCTGTATATTTAGTGAACAGAGTGCAGCAAAGATGGAGAACAAGCGGGGTTAGAAAATTATGGTAAAATACAGTAGTGCTTTCTTGGATTAATATAATATCTCTTACGTTAATAAATGTCCCATAATGTAACTGTATAAAGCAAAAATTCTTCCTCATTTTATTGTACTGTGAAATATTCCAGCAAATAGCAATTTGGCGATACAATTTATCTTGAGTTATTGTAATAAACTCAATTATTTAGCAATGGCCAATTTGCAAGGAAAGATTGAAAGTGCACCCAGTGAATAAATAGAATTGAGGAGGACTGGAACTGAGTTGGGGAGCCTGCTTGGGATAGAACACTGCATGTTCACCCAGGACCATTTTTGAATGGTTAACTGGATTTCTTTTTCCAATTCAGAAAGGAATATGTTACCAGAAGAGCATTTCAGTGATATATTTATAGCTACAGCTTTCTGTGCGTGGGTCATTAAATGCTTGTTTTAACTGAAGGTAATGGAACTGTTAATATAATATCTGTAAATTACTGTAAGGGGGTACCTGGCTGGTTTGCTCTCAAAGTTTATATTATATTCAGATTTCAAACATTGCTCAGTATAGTTTTAATTGCATCTTTTAATCATAAACTCTTAACTGTATATGTTTTATAAAAATATGCACAAGCTTCTCATAAATACAGGAGTCATATATATTTGTCTTTATCAAAGAGTCTGTTCTAATGCCTCTAAAAACAGCCCACAGCAGGCATGCTCAACCTGCGGCCCTGGAAGCTGATAACGCGGCCCCATAAGAACTCCCCAAATAAAGGAAGTTAATTATATACATTAACTATATTATATGTTTTATATGCAGGTATAGTATCAGAGTCCTGACTAGTTTCCACGTTTAATTTATAATAGTTTTTGGGTGATACATTTGTCTTACTTTCATTTTCCTATTAAAGTCAGAATACTTTTTTTTCTTTCAAATAATGCAGTTTGTTAACTTAGCTTGGCTGAAATTCTGCTGCCTCACAAGCTGTACGCTGGGCTTAGAAACATGATGAGTTTTGCAAATCTTAGAAGAAACCTTTCTATCCACCTCCTTCGTGGAAGCTAACAGAGCAAGAGAAAGTCTATGTTGAGCTCTTCTTTATTGCATTTCAATTAAAATATCCTCTTCTTAGTTGGTAGAACATAATCCCCTTTGGCTCTGCTAATTCTTCCTTGTTTTGTTCTACAAGCATTTGTTTTATGTTATGAGAAGAGATAATTTGTATTTAATGACTCACATTTAATCAAACGACTTGAGACTTCAGGATGTAAATCAGATCTTTGTGAATGAGTTTCTGCACTCTCAGTCATGCAGGGAATGTATAGAGTGCGCTGTAATAATGTGCCACACAAGTTGAAGCTTAATGCTTAAAATATGGATTCTCCCTCACAATTACTCCGAACTGTTTTGTCAATCAGAACATTTTACTTTGTGTTCTTCATCAGTCTTTTTTTTTTAAATGGCTCAGCGTGTCAGGTTTTAGTCCTGTTATATTTTCTATTTCTAAAGTAATTTTTGAAATCAACTTCCAGTTCTTTTCCAAGGTAAGTCTATATCCTGTGAGAAGAATCAACCCCTAGAACAGTGTTTTCCATCGCAATCTTAAAGCTGCCATGGTTGGAAACATTGCCCTAGAAGATAACCTAAGGTTGGGTTGATGCTAAATTTCCTAAAATGATGACAGAATTGTCTATATAACGAAAAATAATCATTGTCATGTTTACTTAATCTCCTCTTGACCTCTCTTTAGCATCAGATAATAGCCAGAGATTTCGGGAAACCTGCTTTGCATTTGCCCTGACTCCACAGCAAGTGCAGCAGATCAGCAGTTCCATGTAAGTGGTCCTCCTGCCCTTTTAGTGCAATGCTTCTTATTTCCAAAAGGTGGTGACCTTTTGAAGAGGTGTGTTTATAATTGTGGGGCAGGACTTTTTTTCAGGTTTTAGCATTCCTAGTGAGGATGAGGTGACCTTGGGGTGTGATAGAAGTGCAATGTAAAGCTTTAATGTTTAATGTGGCTTAGGGGAATGAGCAAAGGAATAGAGCGGGGGGGGGGTCAAACTCAAGCCAAATAGGGTGCTTAGAGATCTGTCCCGCGGGGCCATCCTGGAAAAAGCGAAGGACCGGCCTGTGGTGACTCTGCCAGTGAAAACAGCGTGTGAGGGCTGGGCGTGGCCCCCCTGAGCACCGTTTTCGCTGGTAGAAGGTTGCAGGAGGTTGTCACAGCCGTCAACGGAGCTCAGGAGCCTGTTTTCGATGGCAGGTTGGTTGGCCCACCACAGGCACCCCCCCCCAACACAAGTGACATCATGCTGACCACATTTTTGGCTCATGTGATATGAGATTCTTGCCTTCTTAAAGAACGCATTCTTTCCGTAAGATGCACAGTAGAACGAACCGATGTTCTTTTCGTGGTAAATTCTCTTTAATTTGGTCCAAGTCTCTCTTGCTATGCACAAGCACCCGGCTACTTATATATCTAGAGATACGCGCACTGGCTTCTGATTTTGGAAGTTCCAAGTTCTTTGTTCCTCATGTCCACAGAGTCTTTGTGTTTCCATAATCCAGTGGTTTTCATAAATATGGTAGGCCCATTCTTCCCAACTTGGCTTTTGAAGATAAAATGTATGGGAGCACATTTGCCTTATGCTGCCTCATCTTTTCTCCTTGTATTATGCTTGCCAAGGGCTGACACAACAACCACACAAAAAAGCCTTTACACTTACTTTGCCATTCCTGGGATCTCTGCACTTAATTTTTGTAACCTTTCCTCTTAGTTATCTAGTAATTCACAAGTCTGGGCCACTTACTCCACAAGTATAATAAAAAATTACTTCAAGTGTGGCCATGCCGTTCTATGCAGGCTGTTTGCAGGTCAGCGTACTGTTGCCCACACTTTGCTTCTAACTGGGAGTGCTAACTCCTAACACATGAGTGCCCTGACCCCCATGTTCAGAGTATGTGCATTTTCATAATTTAAAATGATGCCAGAACCATATAAATGCTATTTGTCTATGTAGTCTGTTCAGAAACGGGGAAAGGATTTGAAGGAGGAGGATGAAGGTTGGATCAAATGGGCCATTTGCCATTGGATCAAATGTGCCATTTCAACATAGTTTGGTGCTGGCATATTCTGTTTCAAGCTTTACATGTTTAAATTATGTGATGGATTATTTTAACAGTCTGTATTTAATCAGTGTCTAATGTTTTTGTTAGGGATATTTCTGGAACCAAATGTGATTTCACTGTGCAGGTCCAGTTAAGGTAATTGCTTTTCCTATAATCCAGTTGCAATATGGTGTTTCCCTTCTCCTCCACATTCTGTGTCAAATATTGTGTCTACAACAGACTTAAATTATGCAAACTGGTAATGAGTATGCATATAAATGTTTCCCTACGTAATACATACATGTATATCTATAATCACAGGATTGTTGTTGGGGGCAAATAGGGGAGGAAAGAATGTTAGGTATGTTTGCCAAATTTAGTTATTTTTATGGGCTGAAAATAAATAAAATATAACATAACTGAACTTTGTAATATCCTTAGGTTTTGCTTATCTGAAACCAGTTGCCCACAAGAAGACCACTTCCCACCCAACCTTTGTGTGAAAGTTAACGGAAAACCATGTAGCCTTCCTGTAAGTATCTCCCCAAATATGAATACTATAGTCTTCTTTTTCATAAAACAATCCATGTGGGAGCTATGGATGGTTTGTGGCATAATTGTCCTTATAAGTGATCTTTGCATTCAGTGGTGCCTTTGTTTGACATGCAGAAGTCACCTGAGTTATTCTGTCTCTTCTGCTTACAGTTCTTTTGAGGCAAAATCTCCTAGGAGTCCAGTTCAATTTCTGGTGATATGACAAACATGACGAGTTGACGAGTTTTTTAGTCAGCAGGATGGAAGTGGTTACTATTCCCTTCTTATAGGATTCTTTAGTTTTACTTCCCAGGTTAGCCTACTGCCCTGGGGTGACCCATTGGTCTCTCATCCCGTAAAAATTGGTCTCCTATGAGCTGGTGATTTCGTGGACATGTTCATTGAATCTTTTTTTGCAACTAAGTACCAATGAAACCTGATCTTGGTAGCTTTTCAACTAGGGCACGGTCGGTCAGCTCATCTGTTTCAAGTTCTCCGTGTAAATTAAGTGGGATTTTTAAAAAAACTTGATGTTAAGCCCAACATTGACATATGTGTAGCCATTTTAGTTAGGCTTAGTATATATTCTTTTTCTTACCTTCTTCTTGGTGGTTTCATCACTTGGAAACCTGACACTTGATCTTTCTCACATAACATATCCCATTCCATAGTGCCCGAGCGTTGACTTTCTTCCTTGGCCTTTTTGTAGTATGAAATGAACTTTCTGGTCTTTGACTAGTTTTGGTTATCTGTCCATCTCTATCAACCTATCTCATAAAGGGAAATTAGGGGTGTAAGGATTTCATCTTAATTCCCTACCAACAAAAGGGACATAATGACCTACTTCAGATATTGATGTGGCCTCGAGCAAAAGGTCATGAAAAGGAAGACATGGCTTCACATGGTCATTTTCATAATGGTGACTTGATTTCTGGTGTTTCAGGGCTACCTTCCTCCAACTAAAAACGGGGTTGAACCAAAGCGACCAAGCAGACCAATCAACATTACTTCACTGGTGCGACTATCCACAACAGTACCAAACACAATTGTTGTCTCTTGGACTGCAGAAATAGGAAGAGTAAGTAATGTTTTTGCTACAAAGCAAAATTATTGGGAGGAGGGATTGTTACATCTAGTCAATGAATCAGAGTAGCTTTGTCTGAACTTAATGATTTCAATAAATATCTCTGGGGCTTTTTGTAGATTGGCTATCTCTAGTACATCTTGGCATCAGTTGGAAGAGATGGATGTTGCTTAGGGAGGCTTAGATAATTGGGCTCAGTGAAGACAATTCCAATTGCATGTGTAAGCAAAAGAAGAGACAACCCTAAAAACCACTATTTAATTACTTGCCTAGTTGCCAGAAGCAGTGAGGTATTGAGGGGCGTGAATGAAGACCACTCCTTGCTAGTCAGATTGAAAATAGCAGGAAACCGAAGTAAACCTGCTGAGGCTTCTGGTGCAGATCTAGTCATCCTTTTTTCAGGTGTTTTGCTGCAAGAGTGGAACTGATGATCAAGAGAGGATGGGGGGGGCAATTTACTCTGTGTAGTCAAACAGAGGCTGGACATGTGTCTGTTGGAGATGCTGAAGTCTGGATTTCAACACCTGCATGCCAGGGTTCCAAGTAATACAACCATAGCAAGCAGAACTCCGAGGCAAGCAGGCTCCTCAAAGAACAGGTTTATTGGACGCATCATATTGGCACAGACTGGTGAAAACCGACTCTAAAGGTTCCTGCGGTTTTCGCCTAACTAAAAATAAAAGTTATTTCCCCTTTCGCAAACAATCAGTCGCATGGTCCAGTCAAGGTGCTGACTGGTTGCTTGGAAATGTCACTCTTCCTCTTATCAGCCACCTGTGGGAATGTCCTTGGTTCTCAGGGGAAACTACTTTGTTTTGGCTACAAAATCCCTTTCCCTCAGCATCATTGAGGCAGCACAGAAGCCTCCAAAATGGCCTCAGTCAGGCCAGCTTCAGAGTAGATACTGGGGAGGGGTGTGTTAGATGGTTCTTTCCAACCCTCTGGTTCTATGACTTCAGGATTTGCGTCTCACGACTAACCTCGTGATGTTTCTGGAATCTGTGAGATTCCTTTGTAAAGGTGCATCGTGCAGGATTTCCAGACATCGCTTTTCAACCCAAGCAAAGGGAGAAGCTTGATGTTCTGCTTTCTCTGTTTATCAGATTTCTGTAAAGCTGCTGAGACAAGTTGCTTCTTTAAGTTAATGCTGGCAGTATGTTATTTTGGTTAATTTGGCTCTTGACCAAATTGGACCATGAAAGGGATGTGTGATAGATCTCTGCATAAGTTAGATATTTTACAAATTGTGGCAGCTTAATTAAAACAATGTTCAATTTAGAAAAAAGAAGGGGAAATGGAATATATATCTATATGCATTTGTATATATGGATGGATGTATGCAGACACAGACCTGTGTGAGTTAACTTTGCCCCAAAGAGTCACAACTTGCTGTGAAATAAGTTGAACTGGAAGCAAGTAAACATCGTTCTTTATTCCATAGTTCATAGAGCTGTAATTTTGCTTTTGATATACGCCTTGACATATAATTGTAAATAATAAAATATGTGAAGATGGCATAGAGGTAAGAGACTCTTTTGAGACAATCGGGACTTTATATAGTTTTGAATAAGAGTTCTACACCTCTCAACTGGCAATATATCTTAGGTTTGATGAATTCCTTCTTCCAGTTCTAAGTTGTATGTAAGTTATAGTGTTTATTGTAGAATAATGAAACTGGACTGAAATGGCGTCAGAATCCAATCCAGGCATTTTTGAACAAACTTTTATCTTGAGGTATTTGACCTTAGGAAAACAAGGCTTTTAGTCTTCAAACTATTTTTTTAAAATTAAATCAAGTCAAACCAATTTTTATGTACTTACTGTACATAAAAACCACAAGCTAAATCACATACCAAACAAGCAACAGAAAATGCAAGCAGTCTTCAAAAAAACAGTTCTATAATCCTTCTGACCTGATGAATGCCACATACATTCAAAACAAATGTGGCGACTTCCAAAGTGATTTGATTATGTTGGTTGGATAAAACATACAAAACATAAAATCTATCTGCCAGATTTTGGCATTTGTTAGAGAAGAAAACGTGTAATGAATATTTTTCTAGTACTTAACAAGAAAATGAAATATGAACTCTTGTTTCAATTACTTTGGAGCCACATCACCCTATCCTTCCTGGATATGGTAATTTCATATATTTTCTTGGGAAACTGCTGGATGGTTCATAGTGATCTGTTAAATTGCAACCTCTTACAGCCTAACCCTCTATATTTCTTCTAAGTGCAAAGAGTAAAAATAACTTCCATTATTTACTGTATCTCCCCAAAACCAGTGAATTTTGCTTCTAATTCCAAATGTCACACGGATTTGGATATAATAACATGCATTCCTGGTATTTTGACTGCCTGGTTCTTTCTTGTGTTTCCCTGCAGTCTTATTCGATGGCCGTCTACCTTGTCAAGCAGCTGTCCTCATCTGTGTTGCTACAGAGGCTACGAATAAAAGGCATAAGAAACCCTGACCATTCGAGAGCGCTAAGTACGTCTACTGAGTGCAAGCTCCAAGTACAGAATCATTTCAGGAGAAAGACGCTGCGATAATGGTCCCCCCTTATTGTTGCTTCATTGCTTTAAATTGTTTTAAGTGTCCTAATTGTAATATGTTTTTGAATTGTAAGCTGCCCAGAGTTATTGACTGAGAAATTGAATGAATGAATGAATGAATGAATGAATGAATGAATGAATGTGTCATGCCCCTGTTGGAATCTGATTCCGAGGGGGGAGGTGGAACAGCTGACGGAGTGGGAGTGTGGCTCCGGTGGCTGTGGAGGAAACTGGGGAAGGGCACAGTCCAGCAGGGCATTCAGAGGAAGACCCAGGCCCACCCCCCTCTTCATCCTAGGGGCGCGCAGGGAGGAACGGAGAAGGGAGCAACATGGCTTATGGGGAAGAAAAGGGCCCTGATTCCCTTCTCTTTTCTCCCTCCAGCCTCACTTTCAGCATCCCGCAGAGCATTTTACTAACAGTTCTTCAAACTCATTTGGGGACCTCAAAACCTGTTTCTGACTAACTCAGGAAATGCATTGACTTCCTATCCTGGCTTTCCCCCACTTCATTGGGTTGTTACACCTTCTAATGATAGTTTCAATTTTGTTTTTTGTTTTTCTTCTTCACAGTCAAAGAGAAACTAACAGCAGATCCTGACAGTGAAATAGCAACCACCAGTTTAAGAGTTTCTCTTCTATGCCCAGTAAGTGTATTTTTTTCTAAAATTCTTCCCTCATTGCATTGAGTACAGGTAGTCCTTGACTTACGACCACAGTTGAGAGAATTAACAATTGAGTTGTCCTTTTTACAACCCTTTTTTCCAGAGTTATTAAGTGAATCACTGCAGTTGATCAGTTAGTGGCAGCTAACACGGTTCTTAAGTGAATCTGGCTTCCTCATTGACACTCTGAGCGTCATAACTATGAGTCAGTTGTCAAGCATCTGAATTTTTTAACAGACAGATAATCAGAGTTGGAAGGGACCTTGTAGGTCATCTAGTCCAACCCCCCTGCCCAAGCAGGAGACCCTACACCATTTCAGACACTCCAGTCTCTTCTTGAAAGCCTCCAGTGATGAAGCTCCCACAACTTCCAAAGGCGACTTCTGTTCCATGGGTTGATTGCTCTCACTGTCAGAAAATTCCTCCAATCTCTCCTGGATCAGTTTCCATCCATTGTTTCCTGTCTGGCCTTCAGGTGCCTTGGAAAATAGCTTGACCCCCTTCCTCTCTGGGGCAGCCCCTCAAATATTGGATCACTGCTATCCTGTCTCCCCTGGTCCTTCTCTTCCTTAGACTAGCTAGGCCCGGTTCCTGCAACCGTTCATTGTATGTTTTAGCCTCCAGTCCCCTCATCATCCTGGTTGCTCTTCTCTGCACTCTTTCTAGAGTCTCAACATCTTTTTTATAATGGGGTGAACAAAATTTTGATCACATTATCATGGGGAATGTTTCAAAAGTCATAACTGTGAAAAATGGTCGTAAGTCACATTTTTAGTGTTCTTTGTAAGGTTGAACGGTTCCTAAATGAACTGTTGTAAGTCAAGGACTACCTGTATCTACTGTACAATGTCACTTTGAATGTTAATCCACCTGATCTGGCAAGAATGGCCTCACTGGGAAGATGGGAGTCCTCCTCTGCGGGAGAAGTTGAACGAATTTATTCATGCATCCATTCAAGGCAGAGTTTGCCTTCACCTCCTGTGCACCTTTTTGCCTTACCTAGAGGTTTTATTTAGCCAAAAAGGACTTCTTTTTGTTAAGCCAACTTTTGTTTGTATGTCAGACTTAATTATTCAATTCACCTTTTTTTCTTTTCTTTTAAAAGCTTGGCAAAATGCGACTAGCAATACCTTGCAGGTCTCTGACTTGCTCCCACCTTCAGTGTTTTGATGCCACCTTGTACATTCAGATGAATGAAAAGAAGCCCACTTGGGTGTGTCCTGTCTGTGACAAAAAAGCACCCTATGAACACCTAATAATTGATGGGTGAGTACCTTTCAGAAGCCAGGAATAGTTGGGAATACTTGGGAAATGTCCAAGGCAGCATTTCTCAGTCTTGGCAGCTTGAAGATGGGTGGACTTCAACTCCCAGAATTCTAGCTGGTGGGGGAATTCTGGGAATTGAAGTCCAGCCATCTTAAAGCTTCCACGATTGAGAAACACTGGTCTAAGTCAAGGGTCTTCCAACTTGGCAAGTGTAAGTCTTGTGGACTTCAACTCCCAGAATTCCTCAGCTAACATGACCGGAGGCGGAATTCTGAGAGTTGAAGCCCACAAGTCTTAAAGCTGTCGAATTTGAAGTCCCCTGGAATAGATAAAGAGAGGTAGAATAGATAGAAAGATAGATAGAATAGATAGATCGATAGAATAGATCGATAGAATAGATCAAGGGTCTTCCAACTTGGCAAGTTTAAAACTTGTGGACTTCAACTCCCATGATCCCTGAGCTAAAACTTGTGGACTTCAACTCCCATGATCCCTGAGCTAACCTGGCTGGAGGAGGAGGAATTCTGGAAGTTGAAGTCTACAAGTCTTAAAGCTGTCGAGTTTTAAGGCCCCTGGAATAAATAGAGAAAGAGAGGTAGAATAGATAGAAAGATAGAATAGATAGATAAAGGGAGGGAGAATAGATAGATAGATAGATAGATAGATAGATAGATAGATAGATAGATAGATAGATAGATAGATAGATAGATAGATAGATAGATAGATAGATAGATAGATAGATAGATAGATAGATAGAATAGATCAAGGGTCTTCAAACTTGGCAAGTTTAAGACTTGTGGACTTCAACTCCCAGAATCCCTGAGCTAACGTGACCGGAGGAGGAATTCTGGGAGTTGAAGTCCACGAGTGTTAAAGCTGTCAAGTTTGAAGATCCCTGGTCTAAGGTATTAAGTTGTACTTTGATGCTGCCATTCCATATTAGGTCTCAGAGGTTGAACATATCTAATAGATATGCTTTCCTGTATATCCAGGGTGATTTTTAAGGAAGCTTCTATTTTATAGGTTGTTTATGGAAATTCTGAAATACTGCACAGATTGTGATGAGATTCAGTTTAAGGAAGATGGGTCATGGGCTCCTATGAGGTCAAAAAAAGAGGCCCAAGAAGTGACAACATCTTATAATGGTGTCGAAGGTGAGTTTCCCAATAATTTGACTGCCTCTTTAAAGATTTTTCCTATTTGCTTGTTGCTGTACGTGGTTCCCAATTGTTCATTATGTGACACGTGGCTTCAACTTACGTTGATTTCAACATTTGACTGTTCCTAGGCTGCTTAAGTTCTTCTGTGGATCATCAGGTATCTTCTCATCAGTCCAACAAAAATAAGAAGGTTGAAGTGATCGACTTAACCATTGACAGTTCATCCGATGAGGAGGAAGAGGAACCGCCTATCAAGAGGAGATGTCCATCCCTGTCTCCTGTGTCACCCATTAACAGCAAGAGGTGAGATGGCAACCCAAGTTAGAGGGAGACAGGGAGCTCTGAAGTTACAGCAGCCAGCTCCCCTTTCCCCACTGTCATAGGACCGAATTTTGGGCACCCTACATTTACAGCCATTTGCAGTGTCCCCAGCACATGACCCCAATTTACAACGTTATTGCCAAAACCTGGTGTTTAGCTCCATTTTTCAGCAAAACCAACCCATATCAAACAATGGGTTCACTTAATGACCAAGGCGGTTGCGTTATGAGCACTGTGGGTGTATGTAAGTTGCACAAAGAAGTCATAAAATTGTGTCCAGTTGTGTAATGTCCCCCTTTACAATCATCACGACTTGGAACCGTGGTCAGATGGGCAGGTTCCGTAAGATCGTAGGTCAATTATTTATTACCTGTTTGGCAATTTGTAGTAGGAAGTGCAGAAGGAGTTCTCACTTTCATTTTGGGATCCTTTATTTCTCCAAAGCATGTCCACTGAAGCCTGGTTTGGGGATGACAAAATAGGGTTTCTTTCACATTCTGTGAAAATGTGTTCTGACCCAAACCTTGTTCCAAGTCAACAAAAACCAAGCAGAGATAAAAGCAAAAGCTTTTAATGCTTCTCTGCGAATTCTGTTAATTCATGGTTAAAAAGCTATTAAAACTAATTGTCTCTAATAAGAACGAGCCTTGCCAAGGTTGTGCAAGGCTGCCAAGAACACTAGATAAAGTTGCCAAGAAATAGTTGAAACACAAAGAGTCTCCAAACACAAACTAAGAGAATCCAAACCTCCACAAGGCTTGAGTGCAAAAACTTCTTTGCTTCCTGCAAAGAACTCCGGTTTCTCAGCTGGCTTTTATCTCTTAAGGGAGGGGCCATTACCTTGCAGCCTTAGTCCCGAGTCGCCTGTGCTGCTGCAGCTGCTCTTTCCTTCGAGCAGCCCTGCGCGCGCACACCCTGGGCACAGGCTCCTCGGGGGCCTCTTCCTCACTGCTGCCAGCCGCCACAATCTCCGAAGGCAGCACCCCACTCCCTCCTGGCCCCATCCCTGCATCCCACACAGGCCGCTCATCTCCTCACTCTCCGAGACCTCAGCCATCCGCACCTGTGGCCGGTGAACCCCAACAAAATGACCGATAAACAGAAGCTTTCGTGAATAGGTGGCAGCCTTTCCACGGCTGCATATTCTGAGGGGAAAAAAAATGTATGATTCAATCAGTTTTATCGCCTGACAAGACTAGAATTCTACAGGGAATTCCACTTACCCTTTCCCACGGAAGGAAGGTGGAGCGTCCCACGGCTGGTGGCCTCTGGAGGTTAACAGAGGAGAACCTGATGGGTGCAACCCCTCCGTTTCTGGGTGGTGCGGAAATGCTGAACAGGGTGCACAAGGCTGAATAAAAAGGCCGTGGAAGAGAAGTAGAGAATCCTAGCTTGCTGAATGACTAAGGAAGCCCTTGTCGTTTGGCAGGACGAGCGATGCAAACACCTTAGTTCTGAATCTCAGTGGCTGTTGGGGGAGGATCCCACAGCCGCCTTCCATGGCTCTTCCAAGTGTCCTTTTCCTTTTCTAGCCTTTTAAGTCTGCCCAACCAAGTCTCTCCTGTTTCAAGAACTCCCAGCCTTCCAGCTGTTGACACAAGCTACATCAACACATCACTCCTGCAGGACTACAGGCATCCCTTTCATATGACTCCCATGCCTTACGACCTCCAAGGTAGGTTTCTGACCCTGGAGAGAGGCTGGGGGGGTTGAGGCAGAATCTTCTGGGGGCATGACAAGGGTCTTTCTTACCTTTGGGGGCCCTTACTGTGGAATAGGCTGAATTCTGTCCTTCCCCCTCGCCCCCCAAAGCACTCAGTTTGTTTGGAGGTTTAATAAAAGCACTGGGCCTGCAGTCTGAGGCGAGAGGGGATCATTTTCAGAGCAGTCTAGTCCAAATAAGCACCTGCCCGAAAGGAAAGTATATACTTTTACAGTGACTTTGTTAGTTCTTGGAACAAAAAACGACCAAGACCGTGAGAGGGATCAACCCACGGACACAGAAGTGGCCTTCAGAAGTTGTGGGAGCGTCGTCACTGGAGGCTTCCAAGAACTGGCTGTCAGAAATGGTGTAGGGTCTCCCGCTTGGGGAGGGGCGGGGTGGACTAGATGACCTCTAGAAGGTCCCTCCCAACTTGTGTGGAGACAATCACATACATATTGACCTGGGCTTTTGCAGGCCAGAGTCCTTTTGTCATATACCCAGAGGAGAGTTGTGAGAAAAGAGAAATATTTTATTTTGTTTATTTATTACTACAATTATTATGCTACTGTGTGGGTAGTCCAAATATTTGGGGGCACATTGTGTGCACGGAGACGGACATTGCACTCCCTGGGCAGCCCTTCTCGTCCACAGCTTGCTGGACAAGGCAGATCCAACCTGCAAGTAGGTGGTCCCAGAGGTAGCCAGTCCCCAACTTTAAAGTTGACCTTTAAATTAGACCCAGAAGATAATTGCGCTATTGCAGCCAGTGTGGCTTTTGCAGTGGTGATGTTATTCAGGTGCTGCATCCATTACTAGCCAGAAGGCAGCATCGTGCATCAGCTCAAACGTTCAGATGGCGCTTGCTCTCTATCTACCTATCTATCTATCTATCTATCTATCTATCTATCTATCTATCTATCTATCTATCTATCTATCTATCTATCTATCTATCTATCACCTATCATCTATCGAGCTATCTATCTATCTATCTATCTATCTATCTATCTATCTATCTATCTATCTATCTATCTATCTATCTATCTATCTATCTATCTATCTATCTATCTGTATCTCTCTATGCCAGATTTAAGGTGGCACGGTTAGCACTCCGATGCGACCTCACCTTCTCCTTCTGGATGGCTTCTCCCAGCATTATATCTGCGCCCCGTGGTTAATGGTGGAGGAGAAAGAGATGCAGCCACTGATGAATATTGAGCAAGGCTGTGTTAAGTGAGACAATCTCCCAGGAGTTACAGCTAGTCCTCAACTTACAATAGCTCATTTAGTGACCATTCGAAGTTACAATAGCCCTGGAAAAAGTGAACTTTTGACCACTGTTCACACTTACGACTGTTGCTTGCATCCCCATAGTCACATGATCAAAATTCGGGTGGTTGGCAACTGGCTCAGGTTCACCTGATGCTTGCAGTGTCTCAGAGTCACGTGATCTTTTTTTTGCGACCTTCTGACCAGCAAAGTCAACGGGGAAGCCAGATTCACTTAACGACCAGGTTACTCATTTAACCACTGCAGCGATTCACTTAACAAATGTGGCAGGAAAGGTCATAAAATGGGGCAAAACTCAATAATCGTCCTGCTTAACAACACTTTGGGTTCAATTGTGGCCATCAATCAAGGACTTACCTGTATTTGTTTGGTTCAGCCTCAGATGCTGCCATTTTCTCTGCCCAACTCTGTTGCTATGAAGAAAGTGAAAAAAATACCTTCATTTTGTCTCCCACAGGTTTGGACTTCTTTTCGTTCTTACCAGGAGACAATCAGGTAGGTTGCGTGTTAATTTATTTGCGTATTCATGTATTTCCAGAATCTCCAAAAATTCCCAGCGTTTTGGAGTGCAGAAGTACACTTAAAATAATACATAATATAACATCCCTAATTATCCACCCATCCTAGTCACCTTTAAGGTTAAAGGTACAAGGTTAAAAGTTTCCTGTAGCTACTGAGGGGATTTCACAAGTTGATTGACGAATTCTCGTTTGCAAAGGCAATAAATATCTTTGTGTACTAAAATGCCCTAATCTGGTGCAGGCATCCAGTGCATGACAAAAGTGGTGTAAAATTGTGCCAGTGAACTACCAAAAGGAGAACTGTTCTGCCCAGCTCAGACCTCACTGGCTTCCCGTTCTCTTCCCTCTTCCCATTTAATAGCAATAGCACTTAGACTTCTATACCGCTTCACAGAGCTTTCCGGCCCTCTCTAAGCGGTTTACAGAGTCAGCCTCTTGCCCCCAACAGTCTGGGTCCTCATTTGACCCACCTCGGAAGGACGGAAGGCTGAGTCAACCTTGAGCCTGGGGAGACCCAAACTGCTGGCAGCCAACAGTCAGCAGAAGTAGCCTGCAGTACTGCACTCTGACCACTACACCACTGCGGCTCTTTAATGGGTTCCCAAGGCGCCTCGGCCTTCGTTCAGAGGCCATGACCGATATTCCAGCTGTGGCTCTGTGGCTGCTGAACATTGAAACCCCACCCTGGTGCCCCGACTCCAGATGTGAGATTTCGCAGGGCCTCTCCACCGCCTGGGCTTGGGAAGCCTCTAACTCCCACTCCAACGATCCACGTTTGGGGCTGGCGGCAGAAAGGGACAGGGTGTCCTTGACCCTCCCCGGTTTCATCAGCCTTTTTATCTCCTCCCCAGCATTACAGCACTTCCATTTTGGCGGCCGCTGCCGCCGCCGCCGTCTCCACTTCCGATGATCAAGAACTCTTGCACTCCCGGTTTTTCCCCTACACTTCGTCGCAGATGTTCCTGGACCAGCTGAACTCCGGAGCGGGCGCCACCCTCCCCACCACGAATGGCAGCAACAGCGGCAGCAACAGCAGCCTCGTCTCCTCCACCAGTATGCGGGAGGCCCACAGCCACCCCGTGGCCAGCAGGGGCAGCACAGACCCGGCCTCTCTCTTCGGCGTCATGCCGGACATCATTTCTTTGGACTGAGCTTCGGTTGAGGTGTCCCTGGACTCCGTGGGTGAAGAAGAGATTTGCGATTCTTTCGTTTGACCTTATTTTTGTTTAGAAATGCAGATAAGCTTTTCCTTTTTTTGTAGGGGGAAAAAAAAAAAAGAGACGTGTACAGAGAACAAAGCTATATTTTCAGTTGTACTTTTGTATATAAACCTAAGATGATTGGACTGGTGAAAAACAAAACAAAACAAAAACGACAAAAGCTCCCAACATAATTGCTTGGGGTCTGGAAGACTTTTTCCCCTCCCGATTTATCTTGTGCGCTGGCGGGCTTGTTTTGAAGCTTTGACTCTGAACCATATATAACTTTTCGTTTGTTCACAGCAGTGCTGACGGGGGAAATGGTGCACTTGAAACACTGAACGTTAATAGAGGACTTCTGGTTCTTGAGGAAACGGAACGGCATCCACAATAATTGGAGAGAATTTCTCCTTCCTTAAGGCTCCGTTGGGAAAGTTTGCCTGCACATTTGCTTTGAAACAAATGCAGTGTTTGCAATTGAATTGGACCTTCTTGCTTTTCTCTTCATTTGTTTATCCCCAAGTAGGACAGAGGCTGTTTGAGTTACCGAAATTCCATAGCGTTTTCTCGTGTGTCAGCTGGATGTAGGTTTGGGAAAGTCTTTTGGCTGTTTGTTCTGATGTGGACCCACATTTTTTTTCTTTGGATTGTGTGGATTAGCTAGCACTGCCTTGGTTTGCTCATAACTCAGATTTCACAGTTCTCCTCTTCGCTAATTGTTTGCCATTAAAGGGTTATTCCACTCAGTTGGATGAGACCAAATGGCTTCTTAAAATCTAGGTGCCAGTGAGGGCACCCTTGGTTGAGGCAGTTGCTTGGCATTACTGTGGCAATTAAACTCTTTGTCTAGAGTTCTAAAGACAAAGAAATTGGTGGAATTTTTAGAACACGTTTACTAAATAGAGCCAACCCATCAATATTTAAGAGGAATAATGTAATTTCAGTAAGCTTATTGTGCAGTTGACAGTGTTAATGGCCACCCTATGCACCAAGGTCCAATCCTAGAAAACATTTTTTTTTTTGGCTTGGGAAAATGTGCCCTATTGAATTGAGTAGGATTTAGCAAAACTAATATTTGAGTAAATAATCCCTAGGATTGGGCTAAAGAGTGGCCCATTAAATTATGACAAAAAGCCCTTCCGTTTGTATTGCGGCTTATTGGAAAATAAAAATCTGCAAGATTATTTGTTCCTCTTCTTTCCCATCTTCTGAAGGAAGATACGGGCCTCACCCTTTTAGCATTTGCAAATTCCATACTGAGGGATGAACGTTAAGTTAGAAAACTGTTTTTATTTGGCTGATTTTTTTAAAAAGCATCTCCCCACCCCCACCCCCCCAAAAATAACAAAACATGAAAATTGGCAGGAGATTTTAAAAAGAAAATGACAGGGAAGGACAAGTGAAATTTTCTGCATGCCAAAATCTGTGTTGAGATTAGAAGATTTTATAACTCACCTTAAAATCAAGTTTTAAAAACGATGCAGATTTCAGCAGGAGGAAGCCAAGTGGTGCAACAAGGCCGGCCTTTTTGTTTCGTCTTAATCAGGAGGCACGTTAGCTGGTTCTTTGAACCATGATCTGGAAAGGGCAGCATTTTTCCAAACTCTTCTTTTCAAGGCTGTCTTTTAATGAAACTTAAATCAATGAGAAACTACAAATTTTTAATCTTAAAAGTGATTTTTTTTTTAATATAGACCTCAGCAAAGTTATATTGGATTTTCTGAAATACATCCCATTTGCCATTTACATTTTGATTTGAATTTTAGGAATGTTTGTTTATATGTATATGCGTGTGTATATATGTATTTATAGATATGTGTGTGTGAGAGCGAAGGTGTGTATTCTGTTCCATGCATGTATTCTATTAATGTTTGGCCAATATGATTCCTTGCTAGTTTCTAATTTATTAAATGGCAGTAAGAGTTAAAGAAGCAAGTAGAAAACAGTAATATTTTCTAAATTCACTATAGCTTGGGGCATTAAAGCTAATACTGGCTTAAGAATTATACCTAACGTTTAAAATTTATCCTCTCTGTGTTCCAAGTGAAGATTGGGAAATAGCCAGATGGATGGCTGTAGAACAGAATTGGCACCATTCTCTTGAAAGCCTGTGGCCTTCGATCTGACATTTTTGCATAACTCCAAATAATTGTTTTTGTTGAATACTTAAAAGTATATGTTCTAATAACACACCATAGCACATTGTAAGGTGGTTAAGCTAGAGAGCGTGGGCCCAGCGTGTGTAAAAATGAGCTGCAGTCACGCTCTGTTTACTTGTGATGGAGAATCAGTACATGTACAGTAAATGCATCAGGCAAGTAGCCGTGTGAAGTTTGTTTGCACTGACCACGAATCGTACGTACTGTGATCTGCATGTATACTGGCTCCCCTGCTGCATCTAACCGAAGGAAGCTGAATTTATGCACTGCTTTGAGTGGGTTCATGGAGAGGGTGTTTAGCTTTGTGTGTGTGTGTTTGTGTGTGTGTGTGTCCATCCGTCCGTGTGTCTGTGGTGCATTCTGGGCTGGACGTGCATCAGAAGAATTTTGATCTGGCTCTCAGTCCGATAAAGAATTGGGCGTTGCGGGAAACATAGGATTTCCTCCACGTTAAATTGACTTGATAATTATGAAACGAAAGTCCTGCTGGTACTTCAGTTTTTCAATGAACCAAATAGAAGAGCCACCTCTGGCTGCCAAGGGACAGGTGAGGTTGCACCTGAAAGCAGCACCGATCATTTGAATGTGAGATATTCAGTAACATCCCAAATGGAAGCCGGGGGGAGTTAATGCCAATTCTTCTGCTCGAAATCTTTTCCAACCTAAATGAGATCTGGGCAGTCAATTAAGTCAGAACATGCATCAGACTTTGGGAGTAACAATATATTTTGACTACAGGATTTTCTTCTGTGGTGAGATGTCCTTGCCAAACTAATTTTTGACCGTGGTAGTTTTTCTGGGAAGCAAAGGGGTCTGTTTTGCTTAATTGGACAATGTAAGACCTACGTATTTCATTTTGTATATTTGCTTTTGTGGGGATGGTGGCTTATTATTTTTCCCCACAGAAAGGAGTGTGTGGGTGTGGGTGTGCTTATGACTTGTATGTCTTGTTTGTACTTTGTGTACGTTGTGCTCTGTGTGTATACACACAGATGCAAGAGTCTTCTATAATAAGAGTGATTTTGAATCACTTCTGTGGGCATTAACTAGATGCATCATTTTCCTGTTTAAAAACCTGAATGCAAAACCAAAATTGCAAGCAAAATCCACAGTATTTTAACTGCATTCCCACGTTTCTTCTGTTCTCTACTGAAACAGAACTAATGTATCAACCTGAAGCTGATTCTTACTAGTAATTCTGCTGTACTTTGGCTAAGCTTTCCCATTATATTAAACATTTCCTAGCTTTTCTCATAATTTGAAATTATGGTTTCTTATTTTATTTTATTGTTCTTCGGTAAGAGCTTTGATTTCTATTGAACTAAAACTGCCAGAGGCCCCAATGTGTGCTGCTGTTAATTGTTCTGATTAACAAAAGGGAAGAACCTGTGTATATAAAGTGAAAAACAGAAAAAGTGATTCCATAAACGCAGATCTGTGATTCATTGCCTTAAACTTTCTCTTAAGTTTCCATACAGCATGCCAAACAAGTTTTAAAAAGTGGCTTTTAAAAATGTATAGTAGACCAATGTCAGTTTGTATAAAAGTACCAAGTGAAAATATTTATTACATGCATTGGAAGAGAAATGGTTTACCCTATTGAATGTTACTTGTTTATGTAAAACATCTTTAGATGTAATAAAAACATTATTATGTTCTCTCTTGTGGAATAACTTGCCATGTATGCACAATAATAGACTGGGTTTGCAAGAGATAAATTCTTGGTAAACTCTATTCAAAAAACCAGTGCAAATTGAAAGAACCTTAGTTGTAGCTTGCTATTTGTGCCAGGAGGCACTGGCTGTCTTTGAAATCAGGAGCTGCCAAGCTGGAGGATGTATACCACTTTATGAGTATCTGGGTACGTCGGTGTGGTAGTGGATGACTGCGCAGACTCTGGTTACGTGAACCTCTGCTTCGAGTAGCTGCTCCTGATGCTGCTTCACACCACGTTCAGTGACCACAACACAGCTGCATCACACTGATTCAAGGGAACAGGAGTTGCCTTCGGAAGTTGTGGGAGCTTCATCCCTGGAGGCTTTCAAGAAGAGACTGGACATCTGACATCTGTCAGAAATGGTCTAGGGCAGGGGTGGGATTCAATTTTTTAAACAACCGGTTCTGTGGGCATGGCTTAGTTGGTGGGCGTGGCTTGGTGGTCATGTGACCAGGTGGGTGTGGCTTGGTGGTCATGTGACTGGCTGGGCGTGGCCAACTCAACATCACTCACATCGAGGCAAACATCTTCTCGCCTGGCCTCTCGTGACACTCGGAATGCTGCAACAGTCGTAAGTGTGAAAAATGGTCATAAGTCACTTTTTTCAGTGCCATGGTAACTTTGAATGGTCCCTCCACACAAGCAAAGTACCAGCAAAGGAGGGGAAAAAAACTCCAGAGACGTTCCTGAGACAGGAAGTCTAGTCCTGCCAAGAATGTAATAAGGGTTAACGGAGAGGCAGTTTCTGTCAGCAACACCAGAATGTTTCCTTCCTGCCTTCCTTACAGGATTAGCCCTGTAATTTCTTCTAACAACCGGTTCTCCGAACTGCTTAGAATTTTAACCGGTTCTAGTGAATAGGGGCGAACTGGTAGAATCCCACCCCTGGTATAGGGCCTCTTGCTTGGGCGGAGGGTTGGACTAGCTGACCTACAAGGTCCCTTCCAACTCTGTTAATCTGATCTGACTCCTTGCAATGTGTTTCCTCACAAAAAGCAAACTTTATGGATTGCATGATACTGAAAAGTATTTCCAGTTTGCGAGCACCTGCTTTTTGATTACTTTAAAAAACAACAACAAAGAAACTTCACTCAAACAGAAAATAAGCATAGTAGATTTTACCCAGAAAAGCTAACATTTCTGCTTTTCTTTCATTGTTTAACATATTTCTTTTTGTTTGCCACAAAGTGTTTATTTTTTAAGACAAAAAGGCAGTCAGGCCCCAGGTTCCAAGAAGAACCGATGAAGGCTGCGAGAAGAAGATGGGTTGCTTTTTTGCAATTCAATAATCATCAAGTGGAAGTGTGATTGATTGAATTAAGTCTTCATACTTCACCAGTCCGTTGTGTCCTGTTCTGACATTCTTCAAAAGGTGGTCCACTGTAAGCAATGGCAGAATAATTGAACTTCAGGCTGCAGGTTACAGATATCCAGACTATTTATTTCAGATCTTTAATTAGATGTCAAATTGTGGATAGGCAGGAGATGAAATTATGGTAATAGCACTTAGATTTATATACTGTTTCGTAGTGCTTTCCAGCCCTCTCTAAGCAGTTTTACAGAGTCAGCCTCTTGCCCCCAACAATCTGGCTCCTCGTTTTACCCACCTTGGAAGGATGGAAGGCTGAGTCAACCTGGAGCCTGGTGAGGATCGAACTGCCAAATTGTATGCAGTCAATAGTCAGCAGAAGTGACCAGTACAGCACCAAGGCTCATGATCTTTAATTAGGATGTCAAATTGTGGATGAGTGGGAGATGAAATTATGGTAATTCAACAGCTAAAGGAAACAATTGGTGGAATAGGTGGTTCACACATCACAAAGGCGCATGATGTAGGAACCTGTGTCAGGATTCCGGCAGTCGCCCCCATTTAAATCATGAGTCTCGAGCCAAACTTCCAAAACTTCTAAAGGATTGATTGGGAGTTAAAAGGTCCGGCACTGCCTGGGTGTAGCTGACTCTGAGACACATAATTCATTGTCACCCTTGACCCTGGTTTTCCACCAGGGTGTATCGTAATTCATATCCTCCAATGGGACACATCCATAGCCCAGAGTCATCAATCAGGCTCTCCAGTTAGAATTTTGCACGGCAGAAACTCCAGTCACCTAGTTACTATCTTTGAAAACATTTGTGGAATGCGGTTTCGGTTTTGCAAGCTGCCGCACTGCTCCCCCCTCCTCCCTTTCTGTTGGCAACTCTAAAAAGACCATAGAAATATTTTATGAGTTGACAACCTGGTTTGAAGCAGGTTGAGGTTTGGGATAGGACTAACTGAAATACCTCCAAGTACGGTATAGATCAGGGGTGTCAAACTTGCAGCCTGTGGGCCAGATATGTCACGCGCTGGCCATGCCCATCCCCAGTTTACCAAAGGGGGGGAGGGAAATCACAATACATTACATGACAACGCGAGTTTGACACCCCTGGTATAGATCAATAGCCATAACACTTCGATTTATATACCCACTCTATGGCACTTTACAGAACTCTTGAGCAGTTTACAAAGTCAGCATTTGGACCCCAACAATCTGGGTCTTCATTTGACCAACCTTGGAAGGATGGAAGGCGGAGTCAACCTTGGGCCCTGTCAGGATCGAACTCCTGGCTGTGCAGAGAGTTTGCCTAGAATACTACACTCTAACCCAAAGGTCTTCCAACTTGGCAAGTCTAAGACTTGTGGGACTTCAACTCCCAGAATTCCTGAGCTAACATG